>NW_024499240.1:1993121-3405636 GCF_017590055.1 Onychostruthus taczanowskii | reverse complement strand
CGGTGGGTGCGGGCCGGGCCGGCGCGGGGCGGCTCCCGGGCAGCGGGCCGTGAGGGGCGGCGGGGGAACTGCGCTGGCGCGGGAGCCGAGCGCGGGGAGAGCTGCGAGGGAAACGCGGCTCCCACCGAGCCGGTGGTGACGACTGGCGCGAGGAGGTTTGAAGAAGAAGGCGGGGCGGTAAAAGCGGCCCCGAGCGTTTGCGCTGTGAGCTCCCCCTGCTGCCATTGGCTCCCGTGGCCCGACGCCGCCGCTGTTCCCGCCAGGTTCGGTACGGCGCTATGGGTAATGCACCGGCGGAAGATGAAGTAACGCTCTTTGAAAGAGCTATGAAAGAGTTTTGGATCCAGTTTAAAATCAGTTATGGCACTGAACAGAACAATCAGACGTCAGCGCTGAGAGATTTGTGCAAGGAGACTTTAGAAGCTCTTTCAGGTACAAAGGTTCTGTGCTCCTGTTAACTCTGCTTTTCGCGAATTGCTTCAGATAACTGAAGTAACTTTCCCTTACAGAGCAATGGTCCAAGAAGCTGAAAGAAGAGGATCTGATGATTGACAAAATTCACGAGTATAACAATGGTACAGTTATTTATTTTGTCCAACCTTTATAAAATTAACTTAATACAGCTGAATAGTATGTTTAACTTCACATTTAAAAAGGTGATAACATCAGAATGAAGACAGAATTAAACCCAAACATAATGTGTTGGTTACAATATAAATCTACAATGTAAATTCCAAGTCAAAAGCGATTTGTTGAAAAACTTCCTTGATGATGCAAAAATATAAGTTTTCTCTATAGAACATAAGTATTTAAAACAATGGAGTATCAGAATTTTCTGATTGCAATGGGAAAATAAATTAAATTGCTTAGTAAAGCTAAGTATTGTGAAGTTATGTCTTTTCCATATTAGTAAGAGAATACTGTCAGCTCATCAGTCTAGGATTAACTTGGCTGAATTTTGTAAACTTCAGAATACCAGGTAAAAATGATTGCAACTCTCATATCAGTCAGTGTTTCCATTCTTGGCTTTCTGTCATTATCTGTGTGCAGGAGCCATCGTCTTCATGCTTTGAAGATGTATATAGTGCTGGCACCAGAAACAAATTTAATCTCATTAAAGTGTCAGAGCAGCTCCATAGCTGCCCTGGTACTTTAATATATCAGAGCTTCTGATACATTAGGTTCTTTATAGCTTCTCTCAAGAATAACTTTCACTTTGTTTTCCTTTGATGCTCTTGGTATAATTAAGCTGACTTCTCTCTGAAGCTATGGTAGCATGCATTCCACTGTGTTTTATTAATATAAATAATTTCAAACTACTTAAGTTTTATATAGCAGGGACATATTTAATGAACTGTATATGTTCATATTTTCTTGCCTCCTTTCAGAGATTCTCCAGCAGAGCAAATACGTAGCAGAAAAGGAAGAGCAGTTGACAGAAATAAAATCAAAGCTAAATCAAGAAGAAGAGCAGCAGAAGAACTTGACTGACAGCATCCAAGAGCTTAAAGAAGAGTTGATGAAGAAAATGGAAAGTAAGTAAGAAAAGGATAAGTAAATTTTCTTAATTGAAGGAGGGGTTGTTTTTAACACTTGCTCTTTGTGGTTTTTCTGCTGTTCTAGATGGTTTTTTATGTGCTTGTTTTGCCTTTGATACTTACGATGGACTTTTAAATTCTAGTAAAATCTTCTAAAAATAAAGCTGCCAAGGAGAAAGTGGAACAAGTGAGCAAGATTAAAACATTGTTTAAAGAGCATCTTGCACTGGAGATGCGTAGAATTCCAGGTAGGTTTCTGTCGTTTCCATAGTTTGTGTGCACTGATGCAATGTGCTTCGTGTTGCATTGTGCAGTGAAGAGCACATAGCTTACACACTTGATCAGTTGGCTTAGCCCAGCTACAACATTTGTCCCTCAAATGGCAAAATATGCTAAAATGCATTTGTCTTGCAAAGAGGCCAGGGTTGCTTAATCTGTCCGTGTTCTAAGAATATTAATTGAAACTAACTTTGTATTGTGATTTTTAGTCATCATTGTGACTCTGCAGCAGAGGTTAATGGTGTTAATTCTGTTTGTGTTTATTTTAGATGAGCAATTACAGTTCATATTCAGACACATTGACCACAAAGATCCTGATAAGCCATACATGTGTACTGTTTCCATAAATGAACAAGGGGACTATGAAGGTATGTGCATTTTGAATACTTAAGTAAGAGGACTGAATCTGACACCTCTTTTTTGAAAAATGGAGAGGAGTAAAGTGCAGTTGAAGTTAAAAGTATTTCACATGCTGGGCTACCTCAGTTTACAATCTGCTTGCCTGCAGAGCAACAAAACGGTTTAGGAATGTGTTTCAGTTTTTGAGCAGGCTATGGATTGCTGAAAATTACTGTATCAACTCAGGCAGGAGCACAGCACTGAGTGGGAGGTCAGTAAAGCAAAAAGCCCTTATGTTCTTTGAGGCTTTCTCTTTGCTGAAAGAAAATGAGGTTTTTCAAAAATAATGCAGGTGGAAGCGAAAACATAAAAAGATAACAAACTACATTAGTATTTCATAGGTGCAGGAAAACACTGGTATTGATTTATTCTTTTAATAATAGTCTAATCTTTTGCAAATTTGTGTCATTTTAGTGACTTCCTGTACTCCTCCTCTGGACTGTATCGCAGAGTTACAGCTTAAACTGAGAGAAACTAACAATTTTTCTGCATTTGTTGCCAACATCAGAAAAGCTTTCACTGCTTTATCATATAAACAGTCTGCATGAAACTGGTTTGTACCTCTCTTTCTGGCTGTAGAGCACTCTTACTCCCTTCCTGTTGCTAAAATGGTGGATTTATCCATGTCTGACTCCTAATTTCTAAATAAAGATAATGAAAGCAGTATTTTAGTCTACTGTTATCTGGACACATTTTGGATCATTCGTTCAACAATAGTATCTCTAACTGCGGCCTTAACTGAATGTCTCTGGACATGTAAGCTTTGATGCAATTAATGCATTAATGATGTAATGGTTTGTATTTAGCTGCCCCCGGGGAGATAATCAAAATGAAGTACCTTCTGTTGTTTGTGTATCTTTTCCAAAAGCATTGATGTCTCTTTCAAGTTTCTGTGTAGTTGAAATAGACCTGAAACCTATTAAAAAAAAAGTGTGCTGAAGCTTGGCACTTACTTCAGTTACTTGTGTCATAAGTCATTGTCTTGATTTTTACCCTAACTTGTACTCTACAGTGTTAGCATTTCTATTCATGCTTTTCTTCTGGACTGTTAAACTTTGTCATTGGTCATCTTTTGATGTGGCAAAGCCTGAAGTATAATGTATTAAAGTATGAAATATAATGGTGACAGATAAGTAATGTATGTATCTTGCAACTTATCAAGAAGATTATTACTACCACAATGCTCAGCTTTGATTGAAAATATTCTTTTTCTATCTTGTAAAGTGTTTTTGTTTTTACAGAATAATTAAAAGGACTGTTGCAACAAGAAAGAAAATGTTTCATTTGATAATATACCACAGTTCCTATAAAGTGTTGACTAAGCTCAGTCCTAGAAATTGTAGTGAATCAAAAACTAATATTATGACCTAGTCATTTAGGCATGTTTAAATCTGGTGATCAGGTCTTAGCTGATCTGATCAGATATTCTTAGTACAGTTGGGAATATTTCCCAGTCACATGTGAACTGTATTTTAAATAATTTAGTTTGTCTGAACTTAACCATATAGCTTGATGGATACACCATAGGCTGCACCCTCATCTTCTAGGAGCAAAACTTAAAAAAAGTCAAAGAGATAATCTTCCATTTCTTCTTCCCTATAGGGCATACTTTGCTAAGTAGTGCCTCATTTTCCTTGGTGTGCCCTATTGATTTTTTTTTCTTGTGTTACAAGGAAAAAAAAATCAATAGGGCACACCAAGGAAACAAACTTTGCACACAAAGAACAGTAAGAAAGGTAAAGGTGCCAATAGAGTATAGCAGTATAGCAGCAGAGAATTACTAAGCATTACTGTAATGACATCTCAAATAAAACAAATCCTCAGTTTCTGCTTGGTGTCCTCTGTCAGGACAAACCCTGTGTCCTCTCTGAGAATTCTGTAACTGGCAATGGTACAAAGAGGCGAGGGATGGGAGCCTGACTTCAGGGGTCTCATTGTTCATTAGTGGATTCGCTTCCTTTTCAGCCAAATTAACAGGATTTAAGTTGCAGGTATTTCTTTCAACAAATTGCTTCTACCATTAAGAGAATGCTGTAGGCATTTTTATGGATGTCAGCAGACTAGCCAGAGCTCAAAAAATGTATTGAGCCAGCAGTGCACTTCCCACTTGTGTCATCTCTCCGAGGCATTATGGCTGCTGTTGGCATCTCTTCCTTGTACAGAAGCCCTTCCACAGGTCAAAGCCTGTCCCTTCCAGCTTCTCCCTAATGACATTGCTCACATCCAGGATGACTGTTCATTTTGAAACATAGCCTTGCCCTACTTCACCTGTCTGTGCTAAGCACCTCTGAGCTGCTCTGAAAGGAAACTTCAGCATGCTCAACCAAATAGTTTACAGCTGTAGTATGAAAGCACAAAGGCAGAACACAACCTCCTCATTTCCACGATTTCAAATGGAGCCGTTTAATCATTAAGGGTGTACGTATTGCTCAGACACCCTCTGTAACATATGTGATTTGATCATGTTCACAGGAGAAAGAAACTGAAATGCCTGGAGTAATGAAGACAGATGTTCAAACTTAGAGCCATTTTCTTTTCTTGTTAGTCCCAGGCATAAGTAGATGGTGACAGAATGAATTTGTCAAGATTGCTATGCACAGAACATAAAATATGTGACAACTACTTTATTGAAATATACATTCTTAGAAATTATTTGCTAGAGAATATGATGTGTCTGGTTATAAATGTCCTGTGCATATGTCTAAAGCAAGAAGTTTGGAATATTTACTGTGTGTAATAAAAACCTTTACAACTCCTTTTGGAGCTAGAATAATGTGCCTACTTATATTTGCCAGAGCAAATCAGACAGAGATCTTACTTCCACTAAAAGAGAGGCAGGTATTCCAAAAGTGGGTTAAAGCTAGGAAAGCGTACACAATAGATGTGCTTCTTTACTTATTCTAAAATATGAGTAAAACTGGCCTGTGACTTCTATGAAACAGCCTCATTCTAGTGGAAGATGTGTCTTGACATTTTAAAACCTTTGTTTCAAATGAGCAGTTAGTACTTATAGAATGCCACACACCTGGATCTGTGATGATTTGGAATTTTCTATTTCTATTTTCTATTTGTTATGAAGCTTCACAATACAGTGAGATCGAATAATAGTAAAGACAACTAGGATAACACAATAGACTGACCCAACAGGTACAGCTATTGAGAAGCTGATGTGCTGGGTAGTACACAGATACAGACTGAAATGTCCCAAAGAGCAGATGGGAAAGCTCTTGAGCTCAAAAGCAATATGCAGCTTAGGGCTGTGACACACAATCAGCTAATGCTGGCACTCCATTTATTAGCAGGATCTTAAGGCAGACATAGATTTTAATGAAGGTCAGTAAAGGCTTTTTGAATGAATCAATTTGCACAATGCTGAACATTGCTTTCCCTTTCAAAGTGCTGACCCATACTTAAGCTACCAAGGGTCAAGTCTGAAATGCATGGGCTATAGACTAATGCTGACCATACAGTAAACTGCTGATGTATTGGTGCTCAGCACCTCATCAAATTTATCTCATGTTGTAAAAATCTGGGGGAAAAGTGTTGAATTTATGAGATACTGGAAATACACAATGAATTTAAAGACTGCTGGGAAGATAAAGTAACATTAAATGTTAATATCATATGTATTAAATGTATTTAATCACTATTCTTTGTATGCTAGCTGGAGGTCAGATTTGAAAACAAATCAAATTACCGTGAGACTCCTGGCTAACAGAACAGTTTTTTTACGCACCTATTCAAACAAGAGTGGAGGTGGTTACTCTTGGATGTTGTTAGGTGTATTTTGAAAAACAAACAAGTATTGGCTACATTTGTGAAAATAAAAAAAGACATGGAAGTATGCTGTGCTTGTGCCATACTGTCCTCTAATGTGTCAATAAACTGGATTTATTCAGTACCTTGAAATTGTCTAAATGAGTTTTGTCATTATAATACTGTAACATTGCTGTGAACTCACTTGTGATTTATAGCTTTTTAAAAGGCTTGTGGAACTTGATTTAACAAAGATATGCACGCATAAATCAGTCCCACAGGCAGAGTAAGAGTATGTATTTTAACTGTGTGAATAAGCAATACTAAATGATTGTGGTATTAGTCTTACCTTTTTGAAAGCAATAGTTCCAATTCAGTTATATGAGGCATTACTGCTAAAACGGCATTGTATGCCCGAAGGGCTGGGAGGAATGGCTCTGACTGTCAGACAGTGACACTCCATTCTTTTTATCCATATTATCCCAAATTACTCTGACAGCTCTACGCACAGAGAACCCTTTGGAGTCTTGAGCTTATAAGTAAGTTGTTGCAGTAGAAGCAGAGGCAATAAAGCCTGATTTCTTACAGATCTGTGGGTTTGTCCTTGAACAGTGCCATTCTCTTCACTGTGATATTCAGCTCTTCTTTACAGTCTAAGGATCAGAGCTATAGAAGCACTCCTGAGTTATGCCAGTTTGGCTCCTGCTTTGCTGCTGCTAAAGCTGCAGGACACCAGTTGCATCCTGCCTACTCTTCGTCCAGTGCACTGATCTGTGCTTCTCCTCTACCTGACTGCTGACTTTAAGTACATTATAAGGACAGGGGATAACTGCCACACAATCTTCTTTTCAAATTTGGACTAATTGAGCAACACATTCAAAAGTTGTTGGGCAGACTGACAGAAGCTAAAAATAATGTTCAATCATGCAAGCGTGTGGTGGTTTTCATATGACATTTTTATAGATATATATAAGTAGTTAAGAACTGAAATGATTAATTGAAATGAGATACAATTAGCTTCAGTGTGATTTTCTTCCTCTTCAGTCAAAGTATGTTGAACAATGCAAATTGCTACTGACTCACCTGTTTTGTGACTGATGGATAACTCTCTACATGGAAACATGCTCTTTGACTGACTTGCACTAGCTACTGGATCATGGGCTCAATTCTTCATTATCCATTATCTTCTACACCACAGCTTCAGCTGGAATAACTGGTTGCGGAGAGAAACAGGTCTGTTAGAACACCGGCTTTGTTAGAACACCAGCTATTTTGATTATAGAAGCATGCTACACTTCATAGTGATGGCAATTGCAATTACCATAAAGGAATCCAGGCATTTAAGAGAAGAGTGCATACATTAACCTTTTGGCTAAGTGAGGAATAGGTTGAAGTGATAGATGACCTCGTGGGTGGTTTACTATTTAAGTTACAGCACAATACATTAATGTAAATGCTTACCTCACAGGCAAACAACTAATACTTATCTTCTCATGTAAAGCTAGAGAGAATTTTGCTTGTTTAACTCCATGTATGGCACAATCTCATAATGGAAAGACAATACAGCAAATTGGCAATTTTATTTTTTTTAGTATTGTATCAGCATGACTTACTGGCCTGTATTTTCCTACACTTATTGTAAAGTTAGATAAGCCATCTGATAAATTCATGTTTCTAAAGGAAAGAGGAAAATTCTCTTCTGGCATGCAATTCTCAATGCTGTCAACTGCAACTCTGCAGCAATTACCTGTCATTTTAGGCTCCAGCCTTCTCTAAGGTTAGTCCACAATTTTGACAGTCTGCCTGGGACTAATAATACACTAATAATAGTAATACACTAGGGATCACCTTTACTAAATGTGCTAATGGCATCCCATTGAATCAAAATATGAAATCCAGTCAATGTGAATGCAGTTTACCGAGAAAGATGGCTTACTATTCCCAACTGCTCCTGCTGTTTCCCTTTGCTGTTAGCAACCCATTCTTCTTCTCCCAGATAATACAGTTAGCAGTCTATAATAGTTACCTGTTAAATTTTATAGAGGAGTTCTTCTATGCAAAACAGCTGCTGTGTTTGTGCTGGATGCTTGGACAAGTTGCAAGAGTAGTGCAGACCATCACAGCTTAACTATACATAATCTCAAAGGTTCACACGCTCCTTAACAAAAAGCCTTAGAAAAAATGAGATTCAGGTAGTAGGAAATTGGTATTAAAGTGGAACAGTTATTTTAAAAAATCATGTGAAAAGGCAGCTGCTTCTAGTCTGGACAGCAGTCCTGGTTGTTATTTACATCCACCCAGTCCAGGGGGTGCCACAACTTGGGTCATGACTTCCTCAACATTGCTGAAAGACCAAATGTTAGACCTGTAAGTGAGCTAGACTATTTACATGCAAATCCTTTTCTGGAACTGAAATATGATTAGATTATCCCATAAAGTAACAGCTATGGGCAGTCATCTCACTTGGGAGACAGTTCTGTGAGAAACCATGTATAAAAATGAGAACCAGGAACACCTACATGCTTTAGATGAATTAAGTTTAAATTACGCCTAAATGAGGGACTAAACAAAAGTAACTATGAAACAGCAAGGCTTTCTGGTGGGAAGCAGCTCTTTCAAAGATACCTTAGGATACCAACAGTAATTATAATTACCATTACTGCAAATTAAAAGGTGAGGTTATCTTCATAATAGGCTCAGAAATAGGACATAAAATTGCTAATTAGATTAATGTGAGAAAGCTGATGCAAGTTTAATTAAGGAAGGATCACATTTCATCTTTCAATTTTTTGTGAGGGGAGATTGTGAAAAGTTGTTGTAAATATGCATGAAATATGGCAGTTGTGCAGGGACTTTGCTTGGTTGTTCTGGAAAATTGAGAAATAACCTGTGCAGAATTTTCTAGGGAGAATACCTTAGACTTTGAAGTGTATAAAAAGTATAAAAAACTCCACCCACTATGGTGTTTTTCAGATGTCTATGAAAGAGCATTAATTTAGGAATGTAAATATATGTTGCCAGCCAGTAGTTTAGAAGAGTACATTACCTTCTCATCTGATCAGTGAACTATAGCAGTAACATTACAAGTAGGTCATGTTGCTCTTAAAAAACCCACAATAATCAACTTCTAATACTTTTATATTGCAGTTTCCAGTGACTAAAAGCTAACAGTTCTGTGTCAGATGTAAACAGTTACCTTTGAAAGTCAGAACCTCAGGAACATATCAGTGCTGCACACAACTCTGCACTTAAGAAATCTCTCTACAAGAATCATCATTGGCTTGGCAGATTCGGGGCTGGAGAAGCTGGGCATAAAACCCAAACTGGCATCCTGTTCTGTGAAACCCAGTTAAGCCACTTAAGAAGGTTACTGGCTGACTAGACTGTGTAAAACCTCTCCAGGGGCAGGACTAGCTGCAGCAGAATGAATCACCAAAAAGGCCAAAAAGCCCAGCACAACTTAGGGAAACAAGAACCCTCCACCCACACTAGCAGAGCTGGGACTAACTTCCCTCCACATAAACTCTCAGCCTCTGTCCATTACAGCATGATCAGCTACTGAGTCATGCAGAAATTTGTTGGTCTGGTATAACTACACATTTGGATTCCCTTCACTCACCTTCTAAATCTACAGGAAATTGTGTCACTGCCTTCTGACTCTCCTGAAGCAGCAGACCTCCTGCTGCCCTCGGAGAGCCACGGTTTCCTGCACAAAGGGTCCTTTACAGACTTAGAGTCAGCACATAAAGATCTTGCTCTGTATCACGTTATCCTGAGCTGCCTTCTGCACACATTGGCTCTCCCTTGTGCTACAGAAGTTGAGGTGCATATGTGGCATAGGGAGAAAAAGACATTAGATATACCACTGGACAATATTCCACTTAAGTAAATCTCTTCATAAATATCTTCAATAAACATGAACTAAAATGCTATATTAAATGTAACACAAGAGTCACTATATATTATCGCAGAGCCATACTAACAACTACAATTGCTAAAGATCTCCAGTTCTTTAACACAATGCAGTTCCCATTTGCAAAAAGATTTACTTCTCTTCCAGTGGCAAAACTTCAACTGATGTGTGAAGATCCCTATATGACTGATACTTGTGTTATGAGAACTGTTGCCTATATTTCCTGCTGAAGTTACCAGAATTTTTTCAGGCATCCCATTTCTAAGTACTTCCTCATCATCTTTTAATGCTGCACCAGAGCCTGCCTGATAATGGTGTTTTGTAGGTTTTACTTTGGTGAGTTGCAGCTTTTCCTTAGGAGAGCCACTCCTAAGAGTGACTCTTTTCTCTCACTTCCACAAGAGGCTAGTAGGTGGTGCTTTGCTGAGTGACAGTTTCCCCTAAAAGAAAACATCTGAATGTGTATTTCTAAAGAAACTCTGCTCACCTAGACTGAAAAAACACAGCTTTTCCAAAGTGGGCCCAGCTGGACATTCAGGAGTTATTACCATGCAAAATTTTGATGTTTAAATCCCAGAAAAATATCTTTTTTTTTGGTAATGAAAATAATTTAAGTTTGTACCAAGAGAACTTGATCTTCCAACACTTCCTGTTACAAACAGTTTCATACAAGAAATAACATAAAGTACTGCAGTGATGAACACAGCAAAGACATACTTGGATCTGTCGAAAGAGTGTTGGAGTCTACAGCGTGGGTAACAATCTTCCAGCTAAAACAAAGGAAAACATTGTCTGCATCTCATAGAAAAAATAAGAAACAAAATCTACATTTCTAATATTTATGTTTATTATGAAACTGTCTCCAAATTAAAATAGCCCACAATACTGGTTGGTTCCAGAGATTTTATGAGGAATAATTATTCTCCGTATTAAAAAAAACCCCAAACCCAGTCAAATAAAAGACAAAATAACTTTCAAAGTTCCACACAATAGCTATACATGAAAGGACTTCTAGCTAGTGCATCACTGTGTCCAGAACAGTGGAGTTCCTACACGTCACCACATTTCTGAAAGAGTTGCTCAAGCACAGGACTGTCATGAAAACACAGGTGAAAATGTGTCATCTGCCTCACCCTGCCTTGCAGCAGTCAACATGCACAGTATGGTATGAGAGCTTGTGTAAAGTAAACCCCAGAACAGCAAAAAGCTGAAGCTCAGCAGAAGCCAGAAAATGTTTTGTTGCACCCATTTTAAGTCATGTAAGACAATATTTTTTGCCTTTTGTCTGACACATGTGATCATTGACAATGACTCCAAAACATCCTTTCATGGTATTTCCTTCCAGTTTTTAATTGAAAGCAATTTCAAAGATTGAGAAGTCTGTAGAGACACACTCAAACACTGTGTTTTCATTGCAACTACAATCAGAAATCTTTACAGTGTAAAGGCTGTACATGTACACCACCTTTCCAAACTTCCACTAGAGCTTTTTAAAAGAAAAGGGAAAAAAAGAATAACGTTGTCTTAGTGAAGTTCCCATTAGGTCTCTGTTCCAAATCAAACCCAGTCAAAACAAGTAATACAAATTGGTTTTGCTTCATGGTTTAAAGGCAACTGGAGTTTGCAGAACACTGAAGTTAGGCCTAAGAGGGTCTACATTACAGGAAGGGTAAAAAGTATTTAATACTCCTCTCCCACAAATGTCACAGGAAGTAGACAATAGGAGACATACAAAAATGAGTTGTAGCAAAGAGATTAAGAAAATACCAAAGCATCAGCTGTATAAAACCAATGGTAGCCCATATTTCTCTGAGATACAGAAGGCTGTGGTAATGAGAAAATGAATGAAATGGGCATTAGGCTTCCCACTAGAGCAGTCAGTGTAAAACACGGAGTGCCTCAATCAAGCAGCAGTGATCAGCAGTGGTGTGTGCTGCAGGGTCACGGCTTTCGCCCTCATGTCCTGTTCAGAACCAGGAAGTGATTTTCACCTGAATCAGATACAGATTTAAGACAAGAATCACTCCACTGTAAGCAAAGCTTTAGTGCATGTACTTGGTCTCAGAAAAAGCATTTGGCATTGGCAATCACATGGTCACAGAACGGTCACAGGCTGAGGCAGGAGATTTGAAGCTGTGACACCTGTACCAATTCTGCTGGCATCATTAAATAAATAACAGATAGAAAAAACTACAAAAGGGCAACAAGGAAACAGCATGGGGCACTTTGGTATTTTAAAACTAGCACTACTTAATATTGATCAAGACCCAAAAGACTCCAATGTCCACCCTTGTTGTTTGATCAGGTATTTTTACCATTTTCTGCAATGTTGTTCTTTATGAAACACAACCAAACAAAACCACCAACCCACCATGTATTTTTCTTTTGATACAAAATATGCCAATATGGGAAACACCACACAAAGGGTAACCTGAATCTTATTTTACTGTAATCTGGGCTGTCTAGGAAAGAAGACAAATTCTTACTATTTACTAAGAAACTCTAATTTCCTCATTTTTCTACTTTGACATCTCAACCACTGTGTCATGTACTGTACTATAAACAAGGAGCATAGAACTCAAAGACAGAGAGGTTATAGACTACAAACTTTCATTTCTAGAATTACTAAATTACAATTCTACAAAAGGTGTGAATATAAGGAACCTTTTAAGGTCTCACATGTACCATGAACCATGCGAATAATTTCAGTCAAATCTTCTAAAATACGTGCAATCAACCTCTAAATACTTGATGACCTCCAAATGTACTTTGCAAAGCTCTTAATCAGAAAAGCAATCAAATTCAAATGAAAAAGGAAATAATTGCACGGCATTTTCTCTTCAGAGTGAAAGATGAAGCCAAAGTTTTTGCACCCGTTAGTTGAAACAATGAATGAAAGCACACTGCCATGTCTGATTATAAATCACTTGTACCTTCCTGCTAGAGACAGAAAAAAAGTGTGAATTCCTAATTTTTGTAATAAACCTCTAGCTTGCAAGATCAGCCATTGTTTAGCAAAGGTTGGTGAAGTTCTTAAGGCTTCCTCTTACCCTATTCCCTCAAATGTGTCATTTGAATCTCTCTTACCTCACTTACTTTCCAGACGTATCTGTATGAAGTTATCCTAGACTGCTAAGAACAGACTCCAAAAAGCCAGGATTATAGGGGATAAGTATGTAATTGGGTACAATTACATACTGAACCAAGGTAACTGCGTACATACTTTAGCACATCACAGATGCAAGTGAATTTAAACCTCAAGGGAAGAGTTTCAATCCCAGATGCACCATTTAACACTGGGGATCAAGGGACCTTGGCAGGCTTGAGAGAGAGGCCGATGGAAACCTCATGAGGTTCAAGAAAGCCAAGTACAAAGTCCTACTCCTGGGTTGTGGCAATTCCAGGCACTCCTACAGGCTGGGTGAAGAATTGATTGAGAGCAACCCTGTGGAGAGACTTGGGGGTGGTGATGATTGGTGAAAAACTCAACGTGAGCCATCAGTGTGCACTCGCAGCCCACAAAGCTAAACGTATCCTGGGTTGCACCCACAGGAGGGTGGACAGCAGGGCAGGGGAGGGGATTCTGTCCCTCTGCTCTTGTGGGACTCCACCCAGAGTACTGCAGCCAGCTCTGGGGTCCCCAGCGTAAGAAAGACATAGAACTGTTGAAGCACATCCAGAAAAGGGCCATGGAGTTGATAAGAGGATTGGAGCAAAAAGGAGAAAAGTTTAGGTTAGCTATTAGAAAGAAATTCTTTACTTCAGGGGTGGTAAAATACTGAACAAAATGCCCAGGGAAGCTATGGATGCCCTAAACCTGGCATTGTTCAAGGCCAGGTTTTATAAGGTCTTGAGCAACCTGGTCTAGCGTGAAGTGTCCCTGTTCATGGCAGGGAGGTCGGGAATAGATGATCCTTAAGGTCCCCTCTAACCCTTAACAATGTAAGATTCTGTGATACCCTAACAGCGTATGTAGTGATGGTAAATCATCTCAAGGGTTGTAGCCTTGACTCCACATCTGAATGAACATTACAGAGCATTGCTGAAGAGGACCAACTAAGGGACTAAAGGCCTCTGGCACAGGGATTGTTGTTGGGGACTGCTCTATGCCCTGGTATCACCAACATTGCAGCGTGTGGTCTATGTTGTGCATGTTGACAGTTCAGAGAAACATTCTGTTCTCATGTGAGACAAAATATTTTGCCAGAATGCCATTTTTGTAACCAACTTTTCAGAAGGGAAATGGTTCAGTGGAGACAGTAACCAACACCATGAAAGAGGTGTGTTTAAACTGACATGCTCCATTACCATTTTAGCAGGTTAGACTTCACAAATTATAATCTTAATTGAATTGATCCCAGGATGGGTTTATTTTAAAATCTTGGAATAATCTTTACAGTAATTACTACACAGCTGCAAACTGTGGATAGGATAGGATACTTTCTATTTTAATCAGAGTATTTTCACATGTGTAACCTGCCCTGAAGAAAACTGTATGAAATCAAATGCACAGAAGACAGATGAAAAAAATCAGAGGCAGAGAAACTTTCTGGGGAGAGGGAGATTTAAGTAAGGCTCCTTTGCTCCCTCAGATATACTCATGGACATACAAGCTACGCAGCTGCTGGATTACAAGTTTATCTAGCTTTTTCAAAAGATGCTCTGTAGCAGAACTGACAGATCTTTTGTGATTTACAATTTCTGAGTTTTCTTACCTTTATTCTTTACTAAGTTGAGGTACTATTTCCATTCATGCCATTCCAACCTTGCTTTTAGCACACCTCCTTTTTCCTAACACAGGAGTTCCTAACAGGAGTTTCTATGGATAATAAAAGTTTTAGAAGTTTTCAAGAGGGACCAGTAGAATAGGACAAATCTCAGTTTTCAAAAGAAAGAAGCGGCAACACAACTTTCTTCAATGAAGTGTATATAAAACAGAGTCTTTAAACATGTTTTATGGCATCAGAAATCATCTATATTTTACTATTTGCATAGGTGGAAGGAATCAGAAATGACCTCATGGCTCAGGTTTCCAGCTGAACACAGCACTTCAATCCCTTTGTATATAGAAGACACATTTGAGATTTTTTTCCCGTTTTTTTTTCCTTCCTTTGTTTTTTTAAGTTTTATATATATAGGGGTGTGTGTGTGTGTGTGTGTGTGTAAGTCTTTGGTCTATAAGCACATTGGTTCTGTGTGCACACACAATACTGTTGAACAGTAGGTTGCATAGAGTCTGTTATCCAAGAACCCTGTCTACTTTTGGCACTGCTGTCACAAATCACAAACTCACAGAAGAGTGTCCTGCAAGAGCTGTATGATCCTTAGCATCCTACATCAAACTTTGATCTAGAGACTGGAAGAAGTATGTATATAATGTTTAAAAAGATGTTTACTTAAGGTGTTATTATGTCTTCCTTGGGACACTATTTGTAAATCTTGGATGAAAAAGGAATGCAAAATTATTTTACAAACGCCCCCTAACTTTATTTGTAGAGGTGATGAAATACTGCTGAGCATACAAAGGCTGCTGTGAATTATGCTTAGTGAATTTTGCTCAAGTTCTCACATATGTAAAATGAACTAATTTTAGTAATGTATGACATTCTGCCTTCTCTCTCTTCTCCCTGCCAAGGAAGTGGCAATGATTTTGAGAACAATACCTAGACTGAGCTGAGTCCGAGGAAGAAATGAACTTTTCATCTGCTGTTTTTTCCATTACACCTCCGCTGTCAATCAAGTGAATGTACAAGAAAAATTTCAGGAGTTAAGTCTGGATTCAGAATTGTGCATTTGAAGAAACGCCTTTTTACATGGAGTCTCTGCAAAAAGCTAAAATCTGTAGAGGTCAAAAATTGAAAGGCCAAAATAAAAAGGTAATAAAGAATTTATCCGAAGTGCTGACAACAACGCTTTTGGGTATTTACACAACAAATCAAGTCTACTTCTAATGCAATTAACCACCAAATTGGAATTTTAAATTATGATAAAGTAATATCCCACAATTACCACTTTCTTTTTTCCCCTAATTATGTTGGAAAAACAGTAACTGTGATTTCATAGACGATTTCAAAACCAGTACTTTAAAACACAAAGATAGCAAAAATATCTGAAGCAGATCTAAAATCTAGAAAGCTATGTTCTATCTTACTGTAAGTAACAAATCAAGCAACTATTACTTATAGCAGATTCAGCAAAACCAACAGGGATGGACAGAAGAGATCTGAGCATGATGCTCTCTGTTACCGAGAATCCAAGACACAAAGTTTGAGAATGGACATTCCCTTTTGTCCAGAAGTTCCCAAAAGAATAAAAAATAAATAATATTTCAGACAGTACAAGTGAAAATACTGCTCCCATTGTGTCAGTTACATACACATACAGCATGCCTACGTATACAGAATGGTGTGCTGTCTTCATTCACAAACAGGAAATATGGCAGTGCGCTATCAGAATGCTTTGATACTCCTAATTTTTTCTGATGCTGAAATACATGAATAAACCGCATTCACAACTTATAATTTACTTCCAGTAGCAAATAGTTCATTCTGTTTGTGTCTCATGATTGAACTGAAGGATTAATGCTCCTCTGAGGAAGTGGCACCAGTAAGATACCCATTTGTCCCATTGGCACCGCTGGTCCCATTCGTGGTGACAGTGCTGTGCGGGGCCTTTGAGCGAGGTACTGTTTCCTCCTCATCTGAGCTTGACTCAACGTCACTTCGGGAATCCTTTGCTACCTGTAGAATGTGGAAAAGAAGTAGGCAGCAGGTGACTGTAAGGAAACAACTCAGCTCACTGGTTCAAGAGAATCAGAGAATTCACATATTTCTTTGAGCGAGGTACTGTTTCCTCCTCATCTGAGCTTGACTCAACGTCACTTCGGGAATCCTTTGCTACCTGTAGAATGTGGAAAAGAAGTAGGCAGCAGGTGACTGTAAGGAAACAACTCAGCTCATTGGTTTCAATTTGAGTTTTGAAGGCAATTTCAGCTCTGGCACACTTCTCTGCCTTTGCCTGCCTGCACTCACTTCAAACACAGGTGTCTGCACATACATATCCCATATGCAAAGGCAGGGTGAGAACTCAGCACTGGTGCACTGAAGGTACTATGGCCAAGTGCTCAAAGCAAAGGGTTTTGCACAGACTGAAGTAAACAACAATCCAAGCTCTCACACTCAACCTAGGCTCAGTCCCTCTGCCCTCCTAACTACACCTATATTCCTGTCCTTCATTTGGAGTGCTGCTCTTTGACCTGGTAGTACAAAATGTTCAACCCAACTTCCTGCCCCTTACTTCCCAACTCACTGAAGACCACATGGCTCCAAGGAACAGTGTTGTGTGCTCACAGGAGGAGACACGAGTACTGCTTGAAATAAAACTCACCACATCAGGTAACTGCAGTCTCTGACTTCAGACAAGTGGTGAGAATGGCACTTGTAAATGTGGACATAGTCCACTTCAGTCTCTAAAACAGGAATCACAGTTCAACTGTGTGCCCCATTGTGTCACTGGAAAGGTGTTTCAGAAACAGATGGACCTTATAATCTAGGGGTTTCCTGCTAATTTTCAGCTGGCTTCTTTGAAAAATCCTGAAAATCTCCAAAACTACCAAGAGTCCACCAGATGTAATACAAAAAAACCCCAGCATCAACAGAAATAGGTCTGAGGTTTAACCCGCATGCAGCTCTAAGGATGCCATTTTCATGCCTGCTTCTACTCCTGTTTGTATAGCTGAGCATCCCAATTTCTTCACGATCGATCCACAATTGATCTGCTGGTTGCCACAATCAGGTAATAACAGCTGACTTTACTACAGCAAATGGACATAAAAGGGGGCAAACACATGGTGAGTCTTTTTCCTGAAGAACTAGAAATACTTAAAGAACAGGGCCACTGTGTAACTTTTTGCTTACAGTAATCCTCCTTTGCTCTGGAAAGTCTTCATGACAATTCCACTCTCATCTCAGAAAGAGCCATTTGCCTTTGGAGCTCCCAGTGTTGCCCTTGCAATATCACACAGTACCTAAGTGACACTATTCTGCTTGGAACCAGTGAAAAAAGAAAACAGTTCCCATACAGCTCCCAGTAAGTAAAGTTTTTAATGCCAATGTCTAGCAAGCCCACAATTCTGACACCTGTGAAACTGGACTTCAGCTGAGGTCCGAAATTTGGTTACATGCTTTACAGAGCTTCAATTAATGGGTTACTTCAATGTCTTTCATATAAAGGAACTTTTATATTGCAGCTGGTGGGGGTACAGAAATACACTTAGAATTATACCCTTATCAGACAGAAGAAAATGGTCTCAGCACACAGTACTGAGCACCTGTGATCTAAGTGATGGCAGACCAGATGACTGAACAATTCTGCTTCAACTTAAATTCTCTTAATAGATTTACTGCCAATATTTCTGCTAGGATCCTGCCCCAATGTCAAAAATCAAGATAAGATTCTATGCTGTAGCCAGTTCTGCTAAACATGATCTGCTCCCTTTGTTTTTAAAATGCAGCAATGAAGCAGGGCCTTTGCACTTAAAACCTGATATGAGTGCAACACATCTTGCAGTACTTAGCACTTATCTGTAAGTTATCTGTAATGTATTGTGAAAACAGTACTTATTTTTATTGCAGAAATAGAAAGAATGGCATTGCAAGTGAGGATATTAAGACCTGAAGGAAAAC
Source organism: Onychostruthus taczanowskii (assembly GCF_017590055.1). Lineage (NCBI taxonomy): Eukaryota > Metazoa > Chordata > Aves > Passeriformes > Passeridae > Onychostruthus > Onychostruthus taczanowskii. Next base: position 3,387,067 of record NW_024499240.1, on the reverse strand, counting down.
TAATCCTCTGTATAAATGTCATACATATACAACTCTAACCTGGTCCCTGTGTTACTGCAAGTGTCTAACTCTGCTTTAACTCTGTACAATCTCAGTTTTCTCCTGTGCAATTGTTAGAACTACAAGGTGAAGGAATTACGGTCTCAAGTGTGTGTCCTGAATGCTGACAGAGCAGATGCTTATCCTGCTGAGATATATAAAGTATTGTATACACACACACTCTGTCTATCTACCTACCTCTGTAAAAAACGTGAAGCATATTAGCACCACAGATAGAAGTGGGTTTGAATGGTTTTAGGTGATGCATAGCCAAGAAGTAAAAAATAGCCTTTCAAGATAGTCTTTACTTAAATATATAAATACAAACAATGGATAAATACCAAGCAGAAACTACAAACTAAAAGAACCAAATCAGCCCAAACCACAAACACCAGTGTTGTCAGAATAAATCTTTTGCATAGTAAATTTAAAGAAACTTACGTGCAAGGGGTTCCACTTCCCAGCCTTCCAGCACAGCACAAGGGAAAGGATAAACAAGCAGAGTAAGAGAGGAGGAAGCAGTCTTTGAAGTCACTGGTATAATTCAGACAGGACAGCTGAGGCTAATAATTTCTAAAAGCAGAGCAGACTAAAGCATGCCTTCCAGGCAAAATACAGCTTGTGAATGCAGTGTCTGTCACAGATGGAGTGGCACATTCTGGGCTCTGGCAGTGCATGGCTGAGCTCTCCAGTACATTCATAGATAGCAATTTTATGGAGAACAATCCCATTCACTTTGGGGTCAGTCACATCAATGTGCTCTGCTCTTTAAGGGCAAAGTATCCTGACTTTACATGATCTGTAAGGATTAATTCTACCAACTGCACATAAGGCCTGTGTCTGCCCAGCAACTGTAATGTACTTCTGGGAGAGACATCTTCCTGTCAAATGTACCACTGGCAGCAAGACACTAAAGTCTAGCCCAAACAGTCTTGCTCTGGGAATACTAGAAAGAAAATACAGAGCTCTTTGCAATACCTCATTAATACCAAAACCCAGAAGAGGCTGTGATCAGTAATTTTGCCACTAGCAAACAGCAGAATTTAATTTTGTATTATTATTGCTTCATTTCACTTCCAGCTGTGAAATGAACATTTTGCTAACAACTACTATAAAGAAGAAAAACAGAACTGGCAGCCTCAAGAAAGCAGTTTACTTGGGTTTCTTTAACCTGATTTCCCTAAGGTAGTTTAGTTCTGTGTACTACATTGTAAAAAGGAAGTGCAGAAGCACATATAAAGACAATCACTATACAGAGTATATTAACTTATCTGACAATCATGAGGAGTGGGAAAAAGTTTCCAGGAAAGGAAAGAAGATCTAAAACAAGATGTGTCTCCAGTAGCATGTTATGGATTAGAAAAAAACCCAAACCCAAACAAAAAGCGACCTCTATTGAAAATAGAAAACTTAAAATCATTAAACAGAACTGTGTTGTCTTACCTTGCCCTTTGAAATAGCTTTGTAGGCTGCCTTTATGATTAGGTAAGACCAAAAACAGTGCAGAATTTGAAGAACCATAAGCAGCACATTGAAGACCCACAAGGCAGGAAAATTGCCCAGAGCTTCATACAGTTCAAACAACGTTGTATTTAATATCCTAGAAAAAAAAGGGACAGAAAAACAGTAACACTTTCCTTAAGCTAACAATCTTAAAGAAGTTATTTTTAAATCAAAATGACAAGTACTTCATTAGATGGGATCCACATGGAAGGTTGGTTTTCAAAGTAATAGTGACTTGGACTGAATCACACAGGTTTGTTTTGTTGTTTTCTCCAGAGAGAAACAACATCAAAATGTTGCTTTCAATATTTAACTTGATTTGTAAACATTGCATACTGAAAACAAAGATCTTCAGTGTGCATTTCTTCTCTCCATCTATACAGCTAGCAGGTGTTGGTTAACTCAAATAACTCCTTCCCTGATTGATAATAAAGATTACTGGCCCCCATATTAGCCATTATTCTGCACCAAATCTGATTTGCATACCACTTACGTACAACCAAGAGTGAGGCTTGGGCAGTTACATCCAGGACAGGGACAATGGGACAGTGAGGGGAGACCTTATTGCAGCCTTTTGGTACTTAAAGGGGGCTTATAAAAACATGGGGACAAACTTTTTAGTAGGGCCTGTTGAGATAAAACAATGGCTAACAGTTTTAAGCTAAAAGAGGGTAGATTTAGACTAGATCTAAAGCAGAGGATGTTTACAATGAGAGTGGTAAAACACTGGAACAGGTTGCTCAGAGAGGTTGTAGACTCCCCATCCCTGCAAACATTCAAGGTCAGGTTGGACAGGGCTCTGAGGAAGCTGATCTAGATGAAGATGTCCCTGCTCGTTGCAGGGGGATTGGGCTAAATGACATTTAAAGATCCCTTGCAATCCAAATCATTCTATGACTCTAAGAAATTCAGGCAGTTCTACAGATTTGAAACAAATTTTTGAGAACCAGCATTTCAGATGCAGGCAGTAAACCGATGTTACAATGAATTCTGAAGCTTTAACAGCACTAACTTTCTGCTCAAATACTCTGCCACAGCAGGTGAGTTCAATCTCTCTTAGCAAACAGCCTGAGAGCAGAGTGGAGAACAGTCAACAGAAACAATGGCATTTTAAAACCAAATAATGATCTAGGAATCTCTGTTAATTAGGGGGAGAAAAACAAGGCAATATAAAGATTTGTCAAACTTCATCCGCTTTCCCTGCTGATGCAGAAATTGATTAAAAACTCCACTGCCTTCTGCTCCTCGTGTTCCATCCACCATCCCCGCGAGTCACTAGATGGCGCGTTCAGCCCGGCCAGCACCGCGGCACCGGGACCCGCACGGGCTCCAGGGCAGCGCGCAGCTCCGCGGAGAACTTACCCATCTCAGCTTTTTAATAAACAACAGCGTTTGCCACAGCCCTTTCCAGCAACGTAAAACCAGTTTAAGTAGTACCAGTATGAAATATGTACAGACAACAAATCCGGAATACAACATTTAGTGGTAATGACACACGGCCAATGTGTGTAACTCCACTGATCAAAAATCAACCAGTGATTTCTGATACACTGGACTTAATACTGTAGGGGTATTTCATAGTACTTCTACCTTTTCATTTTTGCCTTCTTACAGAAGTTGAATTTTTATAACCTTCCTACACAGCTGTGTTTTTGCACTGTCTTGTGTTTATGGTGTGAACACCAGAAAATGTTTTCCAGTTTGTAAAAACCATCATATTATTGCTTCTGTCAGGTAGAACTCTTCAGTCTCAGCTTTGTGCAATTTGTTCTGCCAGTGGTAGCTACATTTGTCACAGTAACACCCCACTTTACAGTTCAAGGGGACACTCTCATCATATCAAAACAGACGTGGAGTCAGCACTGCTCAACTTCAACAATGCTTACTGCAGTTCCAACCAATATATCAAATTCAAACTTGAAATCAACAAGTCCTGTATATAAAGTTACCATTGTTCACACTCAACTGTCTCTATGTCTAAAACTTTAAATGCCACAGAATTGTAAATGAAGCTTCTGCAGGTTTCTGTTTATATTTTATTAACTGGGCCAAATTAATCTCAGGGGACTTCCACGGAAGTCAAGTAAAAAAAGCAGCACTAGAGATGAGTTAGTCTGCTCTTGCAGAAGTCAGGAAGAAAGCGAGGCCAAAAAGAGCGCTTTTGGTATCAAGAACAGTCTCATGTGCAAATGACTCATATATTGTGTATTTGATAGGGAAATAAGCCTCAATGAAAAATAAGAGTACTTTCTAATCTGTTATGTCTGGCAAACTAAGGACAAGATTTGAATTCTCTATTAAAACTGCAAAAATAATCTCATTAATTACCCAGCAATGCCAAGAGGGTTCAGTGGTCTGATGTGCAGGCTAGGTATTCACGTGGAGCTAAGGCTATGTCTAAGCACTACAGAGCAGAAGCTGAGTGAAAAATATAGAAAACTACAGAAAAAAATCAAAGTAAGCACGTAAACTCTCAAAATAAATAAATAATTTCATATTAAAAGTCTGAAATGGGGAAAAATTCAAAAGGTTATGAGTCAGAATATACGGAGAAATTCTACTTGTAGAGACTGAGGAAGAAAGAGGTTAGACCACTTTCCATCAAGTTCACTGCTTCAAGTATTCAATGGAAGCATTTTAATCAACTACATAAATAATGGGGACTGGAAATAGCAGCATGAAAATAGATTACATGGAAGAGAAAGTGCCCATAAGATGTATATGCAAATAAATCTTAGATTCAAATACTCAGAAAAGCACTTATATCTGTAAATACACTTGCTGGGACTTTTCAAAGCTCTCCAGTGATTAAATCCCAGCTTTTCATAATGAATAGTGAAAACTTTGATTCTTGGGTATCTGACTTGAAGCAGCTGGACTTGATCTCACAGGGGAAAATTACTTTAAGCTGCAAGTGCTCTACCTTTCTGATTGTCAGCATTTCTCAGATCTTTGCAATTTGAAACTAAATGTTATCTTCTGCTTTTGAAAATAATTTCTGGACTGGTTTTTTTTCTGAGCCCCTGGAAGATTTTGATAGCTGGAGAACATGACACAATTTCATGGAAGGTATTCTTCCCTCATTAAATGTATCCCAAGGAGGGTTGTGCACCTGGCTGTGTGAAGCCAGTTTACCATCTTGAATTAAGCAGTATGGCTGATGAAAGCAAATAAAATAAATTCACCACTTAAGATCCAATCTACTCTTACAGAAATCTGTGGTATTTTTTCAGGAACCCTGCCACAATATCTGAGCCACTAGGAGAGATAATCCTGTACTTACTGTACTACCACTCTAATTAAACACTCAGAATAAAATGAACACATTTTCAACAACTACTAAACAATCACCTGCAACACACCAGCAGTAACACAGGTTTTTCCTCTACTCTCTGGCTCTTTATCTTGCCAGCGAAGCAGTACTTGGGACACTGGAGGTAACAGATCCACACTGACTTATTAACAGTACACTCCCTCCCACAAATCAGTGGGCCCAAATCCAGGCTCTTGGGTATCAGCTACTAATTCTTGGCAAGTTGATCCCTTGTCTTGCACCAAGGATGAAAGGAAAACCTGGAGATTAACGGAGTTAAAGAAAGAGAGGAATGCATGGAAGAGTAAAATCCTTATCTATATTGTCTGAGAACTGACAAAAATGTTCTGTGTTTGCTTCTGAAAGGATCCTAAGAGAAATGAAGAGGTGAAAAGGAGGATCATGTGAAAGGAGTAGGTATTCTTCCAGACAAGCAAGAAATTAGTGATAAACTCTGAAGAATGATGCATAGCTGGATGATGGGCACTATTATCACATCCAATGGGAGCAGAAACTGTGCAGCTGAAATTAGTGCTACTGCAAGTTGCCTTCCCTTCTGCAGCAATGTCCACTGCCCAACATATTCTGCGGCAACATGCTGAATTAAAGTCACCTTATTAACACAGCACAATAGATGGAAATCTCAGATATGACCAAGGACAGCACAATACTATCCAGCTTGTCTAAATAATTCAGAATAAATGTCTTTATTCCCATCATGTGTATAATAGACAACAATACCCTATATTGCACCATATCACCTGTACTGGGATACCTTTCAATACTGCATACATTACCAAGAAAATACATAATTACATTTATGTAATTATGTAGTTACATTAATTATCCCATTTAGTGCAAGTAACTCAACAGTAGTCCTACCAGCAACACTTCTGCCCCTTTTAAAAATTTTTCCTTTAAAAAAACCAAACAATTGTACTTACTTCTGCCACCAAAACACAGTAGTTTATTCTTCATTGTATTTGGTAAAAAGTGACTATGACCAGAGAATAGAGTCAGGAGTTCTAAACTGTGGATTTAGCTGTTATATTAACTTATGTGATCTAAGAAATTTTCAAATTTCTTTACACAGTTCATTTTTTGTTAAACATGGGCACAAAGTACTGGCACACCCTGTTGGCCATGTAAAGATGCTGTGAGAATTATTAGCATGTTTTATAAAACACTGTGGACTACTTCCTTAACAGATGCCATAAACCTGATAGGTAGAAAAAAAGGTCACTGAGATTCACAGAGAAATGAAGAGCAGTGGAGTGTGAGAGTACATGTATGTGCACATGTTGATCAGCCACAGGATGATAAATCAGATACCTTTCATCAGTGGTCAATATTCACCTCTAGGATTTAGACCTTGATTGAATCTAATAGGACTGCATATTACAGTCTGTCCTAGTTACTTTTAATGACAGTGCTACATAACAGACCTTACACACAGATGTTTCTGCATGAAACTTCAAATGAGTTAAACAACTTTTAACCTGAGAAGTGTATGGAATCATACATGAAACAGTCATCAATTTCAGGAAACTTTGGTTTATAGCACTCCATGTACCAGAGTCCTCAAGCTGAAGTGAAGTTAAATATTTAATTATAGCAAATCCAGTACATAAAGGGCTGTACTGCCAAGTTTTTCATCTGAGTTTCAGCTTGGCCAGCTGCTGTGTCTACATCGCTGTTCTGCTTCTTGGTTCTTGCTGAGTGGGAGAACAAGCTTGTTTCCCTTTTCAGATCCTGCTGTCTCTTACATTTTCAGCCCTCCAGAGTATCAGTGCATGGCAAATACATGAGAAGTAGCAGAGACCCACTGTGAACAGAGAACAGTCAGATGAACCAGTCACCCACACAGAAGCAGGGAAAGGACTGCGGGAGAGAGAGAGATCATCTTTCAACAGCATCTCAGACTGATTCATCAGATTGTTTGGTTGGTGATGCTCATTACCCTCCTTCTTTTAGAGAGCTGATGAAAGATCTCTGCAAAATTCAGTGACAGAAAGAATATGAACTATTGAGTCAGTATTCAGAGCAACATTAAATCCACACACTTCAATTTTATCAGTGAGGTCACCACCACATGGCATTCTGCTCACCGCAGCAGCCCCGCATCAGAGGATCTCCTGACATGGTACCAACACCTGCCCAGCTGCTGTGGAGATAGGTGGCTCCTGTCCTAATACTAATCAGGAACAATATGTCTTTGCAGAAATTACAGCCCTGCCTCTGAGACTGTGTTATTTTAAGTCCTGTGTGCAGATCAATAGGATTTCCAATTACTTAACTAAAATGATGGAGCAGGCAGGAAATTATTCATGTTTGATGTACTGTAGAAGAGATCTGATCAAGCTGTCACTGTCCTGGTTTCAGCTGTGCTTTTCACTCAATTCCTTCTCATCAGCAGTTACTGCCCATTAGCTGATTTTGCAGCCACTGGTATGAATAGTAGTATTTACACTCTTGTGGATAGAAAAAACAAAGATACAAGGTCATAGGCACTTTCACAATCCAAACTCAAACCTCAGAAGAGTCCTTCATAGACATCAGGATATGGAGAGAACTCAAGATTCCTAGCAGAATGTAATAATACTCAGCAAGATGTTGTATCAGTAGTGTGTTATGGCAAAATGCTTGTGTAAAGGCCCATGATAATAACTCACAGGTACTGAAGAACTATGTTATACTAAGAATGACACTTCCAAATCTGAAAATCTTCAGGCACATATAAAACATATGAGCAACAGAGAACATGTATCAAGATCCATTTTCCTGGAGTGATTCTCCAAAGAGGAAAAACATTTGCTGTAAACGATAGTTTCCAATCTTTGCAGAACAGAGTATCAGAGCATAAAAAAGCCATCCTCCTGCCCTTTTCTGTTGGCTGAAAGTAAGTGCAGTTGCGCTTAACTATGTGCAACATCAATGTCTGTGAAATCATCCCTAAACAGTTTTCAGTTTAATCCAATTTTCTTAATAATTATTTATACTTTCAGATATATTATGGGTCAAACTCTGCCATTGTGCAACACTGATGAAAGCTACAGACTGTGCTCATTTACATGGGGACTGGGTTCTTCCCAGGGTGCTCAGCCACAATGACCCCCTCCTGGCTGAACACGAATGAGATGCCAGCTCCATCATGGCTGTTGATCATGGTGTTCAAAAGTCATTTACTATTTCAAGCTGGTAAGTTAACTTACTCTCCTGCTTTTGCAGAGCTATGATTTTTACATCCCACATATGTCAGAAGCTTGCAGTAGCATTGTTCTGCTTTTGTATTGACTCTGTAGCACCACAAAATATGTGCCACTAACAGCAAACCCTGGTGCTAAAGATACCTCTAAGAGAAAAGGCAGAACGTTTGCACAAGTTCAAACTACTTACCTGAGCTGATTTAAAAGTGGCTAAGGTGTCTGGCCACAAGAAAAACAACCACTCTGTTTCACTGGCCCTGACACATTTATGCTTGGCAGAATAATTCTAAGCAAGAGAAGTGCCACTGCACAGGTATCTGTCCTGTTTCCAATTGGAGCACAGGTTTTAGACAGGACATTTTTCTCAATAAAAGAAGAAGTAAGAACACTGACTGAATATGCTATCCTTGACAACAGAAAGCATTATTATAACCACAGATTACAGTCTGTAGAAACTAAAAACGAGGATAAGAATGGCTTTGGAAGTCTGATGAAATATTTTTTCATATAATTTCTTCCTGCTGTGATCACATGAAAATTTTAAAAACAGCAACACTAAGCAAATGCCACTTTTTGCTATTTACATTGCAAGCCCATAATAGTGAATGACACCTCTAACCTTTCCACTTCTTATAGCTTCCCTGTAAATAGCTGGATCAGTATTAACCTAGTACTCCAAAGATTTCACCCTTGCTTCTTGTAAAATTCCAGAAGCCTGAGTTCACAAATGCTGTAAAAAAATTGAGGAAATAAAATAACTAGGCCTTAGAAAAGATAACATCTGATGTCAGAAGCAGATGGGATGACAACACTATATACGCTCTGCTAAAGAGCTAAGACAAGAGTTGTGAGTAAATTTACAGAGCCTTAGTTAATTAAACCTTCTTTTTAATCCATAAATTGAAGTGTATGAGTTCTTTGACTATACTATTATTCGTTTGTCAAAACCTTGTTATTAAATACTCTTTATAAACTGATTGATTATAAGTTGTCTTATAAACAGACTGAAATGTAAGCACATCAGATAATTTTTGCTAGTTCTACAGCATCCACTCAATGACAGTATGAATAGCATCAGAAATCAAGTATCAAAATTATAACTTATTCTTTCAGTATCTGCTACCCACAAGCAACATGTGATTATGATTGTGCTCTGGTTTAGACAATATTCTGAACAAAATGAGCTTGAGACAGTGTCAGAAGAGATCATCTTAACTAAAAAGTTATTTTATTATCCTAGCTAGGCTAGAAATGTTTACAGTCCAGCAAGAGTAAGTAAAACCATTGCAACCACTTCATTCAGAGTGCAGACAAGGTCTGGGCAGCTGGATTCACCTAGCTACATGAATTCTTACTTGCGAAGTACCTGACCAGGACTCTTGCTTTACCCACTGCCTATGTATTGCTTTGGCACTGTAAGGTGCTTTTAAGGGTAGGTTGGAGCTTTCTGTTCTACCAGTATGTTCAGAGGAGTGAGGCAGAGTGACTCTGCTGGGGTCCACATGCTGTCTTCCCACACAACACACGTACTCCAAGGGCCAGTCAGGAGAAAACATGTCAGGAAAGAAAACCAGCATGAAAGACAACAATTCAACTTCACTGCTTGTTAAGAGCTGTACAAACCCAGCCAATATCAGCTAAAGAACAAAATGAGGAAAAAGGGTCAGCAAATCTTTGTAGCAGCTGCTTCTTACAGGAGTTCTGCACTGCCCTATTTGCTCAGAGAGAAGCTGATTCCAGGAAAAATGAAAGAGAACAGTGCACATTGGTAATACTGTATGACTATCTGGAAATACAGCATAGGCATTAAGGACAGGGCTGTGCCTCACACTAGTGCTCAGCCAATGGTGGAACTTGGGAGCAGCTATTCTGCCAGTCATACAGAATATGACTGCAGGTCTGGTAATAAGTAAGTAGGGTTCATTACAGCTCACCACGGTGAGCAGAAGTTAATTGTAACTCATGAAGAATCACGTCAGGCTTGTCTGGTTCATGCAGATACTCACTGCCACGTACAGGAAATTAGGTATCAGCCGTGAACCAGAAAGTGTGAACTGTCATGAACAAGCTTTAGTAATGAAAGAATAGCAAGGAAGAAAGTTGTTCCTCTGAGGATTGGCTGACCCATACTTATACATTGGCACCAAAATCTCATTTAGAAGCCACACACTGTAGTTGATAAAAAGACATACACCTGAAACAGCTTTGAATTTTAAAAGTGAGAATTATTTTTTTCTTTTTTTTAACCCAGAATATTTCCAAATGGACTCAGAAATAGAAGATCCAGCTAAGATGTACCTACTGGCATGAAACAAGACTATACCAACTAATCAAAGTAGTTGACTGTCCATCTTCACAGCTGTTAATGTGATACAATACTCTGGATACTGACAGTCTATGAAGAGATCAAGAACAGAAGGGCATAGTAAGGACTACCTGGGTTATACCAAATTTGCCTATATGAGAACTTGTGTGACAGCATATGCAGAACATGACCTCAGCACTTCATAATCTGCTTCAATCAGGCTTTCACTTGAATCTGCACTGTTAAGGCACTATTTTACATTTCTCAGTGCATACATGTAATATGTGCATGCTGAGATCACACAGGTCACGTGAATGCGACCTGTTCGCTTCTGTCCTTGGCTGTGTAATCAAATTACGGTGTGAATACACAGCTCCAGGCACACTGCAGCTGCAAAAGGCATGCCAAGGGGAACACAAAACTGCCACAATAACATGGCATCCTCCACAGCTTTTTCCTTGGAACCAGCCTTAGCGCAAGGCTGCTTTCACTGCCTACGGTTAGGGTTTGTTTGCTTGTGTAATCAAAAGAAGTGAAAAACTCCAGAAAACTGCATGCTAGTAACTAGTCAGAGCAATCTGAAAGAGCCTGAATTTAATTGGCTTGGTGCCTTACCCTAGTAAATAAATATAAGCCCAGCTTCCCTGAGAGCTTGAAGTAATTGCTTTACCCAGCCTGATTAGACTAGCCAAGGGCTTGTATAATTTATATTAATTTTTGATTGAGATTGTTTTCATTCTCCCTACAATCCTGGTTCACCTGAGAAGGCAACGTGTTCCCCCTGACTCATGGAGAGTTGTGTTCTGTGCTGTAATTTGCTAGAACAGTGATTATGTGCAAGTGGGAGAATTTCACAAGCAAAATGTCTTGTCAGTGAAAATAGCAGCTTTACTCCTACATTCACTTAGCAGCAGGAGGCACAAAGTATCCTGGGGTTTTTGAATTATTGCTGAAATGAACTCCAGATGCCTGCAGAAAGACTGCTAAATATATACCTAATTTCCAGTTTCTTTTGTCTTAGCCCTGCTGTTAAACACCCTTCAAACAACAGCATTTGATACATTCTGAATTCTTTATGAGCACCTTTGTGCACAATGAAATGGCACTTGTGCAAAGGGGCAGCACACCAGTGCTTCGGAAGTGACGTCTCTGCCAGCCTGTCTCGGATATTCACCTTCCTGCGCGGGGGAAGTTTTCTTATAAATTACAGCCTTGCTTTTACATTACATGCACACTGATTTTATACCTCTCAGCCTTTATGCTAGAAAAATTTCCATATTTATGTAATATTAATCAGGCACCAAATTTTGCTATTTGAATTTTCAGCAAAGGAGAGCAAAACTATACTTCCTGGCCTGCTGCCACTCCAGTGAGTCATCTTTGCTGACACGCAACTAATAGAGCTGAAGATTTAGAATTGCTGTTTCATAGAGGAAAAGGATCTGGGAGACAGAAGCTCATGTATGCCATGGCTCATCCCTGCCAACTCTGACTCCCACATGCATTGCCTACAGTAGAGCTGAGAACAATGAAACTGCCTCTGGCTTTATCTAAGGGATAGATATGCACAGAATATTCTGAGTTGGAAGGGACCCACAAGGATCATCGAGTCCAACTCTTAAGTAAATGGCCCATACAGGGATTGACATACATCAAGGCTTTGGTGTGGAAATAAAAGGGTCTTTAAAAATCAAAGAATTTTTTTTAATACCACACTAAACTATTTGCATATTCAAATAAATAAATTAATAAATGTATTTTTCATTGATTAAGGGATACACTGGTTTGGGCTTGCATAGACTTAGTTGTCTTCATGGTAGGTAGTATAGGGCTATATTCTGGATTTGTGCTGGAAACAATGTTGGTAATTTCAGGATGTTTCTGCTATTGCTGAGTAGTGCTCACACAGAGCAAAAGCATTTTCTGCTCCTCACACAGCCCTCAGTGAAGAGAATGGAGGTGCAGAAGGAGTTAGAAGGAGACACAGCTGGGACAGCTGTCCCCAGGGATATCCCACACGATATGGTGTCATGCATAGCATACAAACCTGGGGGAAGAAGGAGGAAGGGGATCACATTTAGAGTGTTGGTGTTTGCATTTCCCAGGTCACCATTACAAATAGAGCCCTGCTGTCCTGGAGATGGCTGAACACCTGCCAACCCACAGGAAGTGGTGGATGAAAGCCTTGTTTGGCTTTGCTTGTGTGCACAGCTCTTGCCTTAACCTGTTGAACTGTTTTTATCTCAGCTCATGAGTCCTCTCACTTCTACCTTCCTGACTCTCTCCCCCATCTCACTGGTGGGAGCGAGTGAGCAGCTTTGTGGGGCTTTGTTGGCAGCTAGGGTTAAAGCATAAGGCAGAGGGATGACCTGGGCAACTACTCTGGTTGTGACAGGGAGCACACAGCACACTGTCAGCTGCTGCATTCCTGTCAATCGACAATCCCTGGCTCAGTCTTCTTTATACTCTCCCTTCACGTATTTCTACATTGACAATACCCATTTTGAACTTTCTCTTTTCTGTGCTAAACCACCCTGCCTGTCTCAACCTTTCCTCATGTGAGAGGTGCTCCAGTCCCCTAATCAATCTCAGTGACTGGTTGATGGAGTGTCTCCAGTAGCTTTGTGCCTCTCTGATACTGGGGAGGCCAGAACTGGACACAGTGCTCTGCATGTGGCCTCAGCAGGGCTGGTAGAAAGGAAGGGTCACCTTTCCCAGCCTGCTGCCCACACCCCTCCTAAGGCAGCCCGGGGTTCCACCAGCCTTCGTTACCACAAGGGCACAGAACTGGCTCATGTTCACCTCGGTGTCCACTGGAACCCCCAGTTCCTCTGGTGCAAGGCTGCCTTCCTGGTGGTCAGCCCCCAGAAAATACTGGTGCAGGGCTCTGTGCTGCTTTTGCTGAACTTCTGAGGTTCCTGTTTGCTGTACCTCCAGCCTGTTGAGGTTCCTTCCCTTTGGATGGCAGCACAACCCTGGGCTGTATCAGCCATTCCTCACATGTTGGAACATGCAAACTTGCTGAGGGTGCACTCTGCCCAATAATCCAGTAATTATGTAATTACAAGCCAGTAATTTCATCATAGAAGGTTATCAGGTTGGCCAAGTATGAGTTCCCCTTTGCAAACCCATCCAGCTCTCATCTGACTAAGCCTCCCCTTAAGCACAGTCATATACTGTAGTCTGCAGTGGCAGAAATTGGGTCCTCCCTCCATTTCTCAATATAAAAGAGAAAGCAAGGGTCAGGCGAAATTCTGTGTGCAGGAATGCCATCATTTTTCCTATCTGAGATCATGGAAGTAGAAAAAGCAGCTTATTTCATTTACAGAAATTCAGTGAAGGTCCAGTTGGATTCAAGGGAAGACTGAGGAGGGGAAGCAAAACTGTTTAAGAAAGAAAAAAATGCTCCTCGAACAAAATAACAAGTGTTTCTACACATTGTGTGTCTATCCATTTTCATGTTTTGTCATGTTTGTTCACCAACTCACAACACAGCAGGAACCAGGCATTATGACAATATCTTTGGAGTCATCAAATGCTAAATGAGAATTCCAACATTGTAGGGTTAAGCAGAGCTGATGACACAGCTCCCTAAGGGCATCTCAGTCTTACCCTGTTTGCATTAACAAAACCTCCAAGAGATACCATTAGTGAGGTTCGGAAAGGACACTGTAGCAGGGAGGTTGACATTGGCATCTGTAAATCCTCTGCATACCTGAATAAGGAGCTCTGCGGTAATCTAAATAAACTCTACAAAGGGTACAATTTCTGGCATTCTTGCTGCTTCCCGAAAACAAAACTGTCATTGTTATCTTCTGATGCAGTGAAAGACCTCTCTTACTTCCCTAGAAATACAGATATCTGTGCCAGTCCTGTTCATAAGAAAGGATTGAGAATAGAAAACAGCAAAGGCCAACATCTTCTCTCAGCCCTCCTCATATATAGTGCACAGGTTGCAGCAAAACTTTAACGCATTTTTACAACTAAATACATCCATGTGTTTCCTAATTAGCCATCTGCCCCCTGGATGCAGAAGATCCCAGCTAAAGAACCAAACATCTATGCTCAGTCTGTGTACCTACAAGAGTGTGAGCACATGCAAGCAGCTGACTGTCTGGGAAGATGTGAGATTACAGTAAGAGCTGTGTAACTACCTTCTAGACTTAAGTGTTACACAGCTGCCCCAGGAACCCCAATTCAAAGGAGAGGTGGAAAAGGAGTAGTCTGCAGTACCGCAATAACATCCTTACACCAATTTCAGCAGGTCAGACTTTACTTATTCCACTGTGTTTTTCTTTATGCTGAAAGTGTTCATGAAGCATGCACTGAAAGCTATTGAGAATATTCCAGCTTCAAGCTTAGCTGCTGGTTGGTTTTTTTTGTGACTAATATTTTAATTTTCCTCTCCTTTCTTGCCAGACACCTGCTAGTCTAAAGCTATGCTGTCTCCAACCCACTTCTAGCTTAAAACCAGCAGAAGGTCCAGATGTTTCTCATCTAGCACACAGTAAACACAATGGCACTCTAGCAAATAGGCTATTTCAGCACCTGGTTATGTCTGAAACTCTCCCTGGTGCTTTGGGAAACAGAGTAAGGCAATGAATTGTTTTCAATTATAACACAGTTATTTGCAAGCTTGTTTGGTGCCTAGAGCTTGAGGAAAATAATGTCCTTACTCACCATAAGGGATATATGCCAAGCCTACTGACAATGAAGACAATGGCAAATGTAAGGAACAGAAGATCACTCAGTTTTTGACACTTGCAATAGTTTGCCATTTTGGCAGCCTGCAAAAGAAAAAGATGTCTTTTTACTTCCACGAGGACAACTGAATTCTCTTGTACTGTGTATAAGCTGTAAGAAAAAGAAGAAATAAATTTTTTATGAAATTGCTAACATTTTCATGGGCCACCTCACAGTGATCTTGGAACTCCTCTCCACCAACCAGCTGGAAAATATCTTCTTTAGGAAAAAAAAAATCAAACCAGACTACATAAAACTAGAGTATATATTTAATTTCTTTATTTCCCACTCAATTTCATTTTTGAGATTCTACAATTTCAGATTTGCAAAACTCTTCTAAACCTTTTTATTGAACCCCAGTATGTTTATGGTGTCTTTGTCATCAACCTCTTCACCTGCTTATCTCTCACCTTTCCAGTATGCTCCACTGGTATTTTCAGCATCCATCCACCTTCCATGTGCCCCATGCTCTCAGACCTTCTAGTAGCTGCTATATATAAACTTTGTCTCAATTCTTCCAGTACACCCCATATACTGCATTTTTCTGAAGCATCTCTTCTTCCTTTTCTGCCTATACAGAACAGTCTCCACCTCAAAGATTACACCCCTTCCCTTCAAGTATTTATCCAAGGCTCTCTTTTCAGCTTCTGCTTTCTAACTTGTTCTCTTATGCTTATATTTACATGCTTTTCTCACTTGTCTTCATGCAATCTGCTGACTCTTTCCCAGGGAAGGACTCACTAATTCATTACTCTTCTCTGAAACTGCTCATTAAAGCACTGACATTCCCAGAAGTTTCTTTACCCTTTTCTCCCTGAAGAAAATGGTATATAGGGAAGGAAGCTTGTTTTAAGATGTCTGTTCTGCTTCCAGAGTGTTAATGTGTGCAAGCAGTTAATTACTTTAAAACAACATCTGCTTTGAGACGGTCAGTCTTCATGTTTTCTGTCAAATGTATCCAGAGAGTCCACTTAAGTCACTGGGAACTCTTTTGTGTCCATTTAAGCCATTGGGAACACTTTCAAAGCTCTTTTCTGAGGGGAGCTGCATTCCAGCTCCCAGCATCCCAGAAGATACTTGTGCAGGCTTTCCAGAGTACTAAGAGGGAGCAAAATTACTACAATTATGCATACAGAGTATGATTCTGAATGCAGAATTCAAACCAGAGAAACAGATAATCTGGATGCCAAAACCAAACCTGCACTTTTGGATGTCACCCAATTTCTGCAATGTTCCTAGTAAAAACCTGAACATGAAGATTACTCCTCACTAAAGAAACCAAGTTAGGAAGCACCCAGAACATGAGGAAAGCCACCACTGCTGTGAAGAAAACATAACCCTTCTGAATCAGCTCAGTTTTCTAGAGGACACATACAAATTTCCTAGCAGCTCATATTCACAGCCTAGCTTAAAGGAAAAGAGAACACTTTGGGGCCAACATACAAAGCAGAAGCATTACTAACTTTCTTGCTTTTCAGATGATGGAAAATTTAGTCCAAGAATTCTGGCTGTATTTCCATGGTGGCAGTCTAAAAAACTGGTTTCATAGTGCATGAAGCTGATATTACTATAGCAACTTGTAGTAGTATCAAGTCATTTCTCAAAAACAGTACATCTACTGGGACACTGGTTTCCCAATGCGCTGCTACAAGTGCAAGATTTAAGCAAGGAAATAGAATATATTAATCACCGTTACCATTTTGAACTGGCTTAGGAAACACTTGTTCTGCATGGCAAAAAGATTCTACCTACTGACAGGATGACATATGAATGATCTCACCTCTAGGACAATATCAGCTGCATCATGGAGACATAAGATCAAGGTTCCCACTCGTGTCAAATTCGTTACGTATGAGAAGGTAATCAGGGTGACTGTTACAATGTGATGTGTAAACATGATTCCAAAGTCCTAGAGAAGCAGAAGCAAGGAAAAGACACAAAAAACAAAAATACAATGAAGCAAACACTGATATTCTGCACTCATATACAAAATTGGAGGGTTGTTTCTTAAATCCAGCATTATATTTAAGTTATAAAAATATCTACTATATAAGTGTATTATACACCCTGCTCTATATTTAATTTAACTGAATAAAATAATCATTGCATGTCAACCAAATGCAAAAATATTACTGAAAGCTAGGCAATGACCACACTTCTCAGTTCATAGTAATTTAACCAAATAAAGTAAATATTTGCAGTTGAAGTTACTTTGAAAAGGCATATGTACATGCAAATCAAATTCCACCGTACCTTTTAGGCATCAAGTAACATATGATTATAACAATATGCATAACCAAGTGCCAAATAATGCACCATTCAGAAGAGAGAAAATAGCTACAAAGGAAGGCAATATTACACTAGGACAGCAGGCACCTGCCAAGAACAACTGGGAGAATTCCAGATCCAGGCTTTTATTTGTTTTTTTTTTTTTAATCAAGGTGCTTTGTCTTCACGCTAACAGGGTCAGGAAAGTCTTCAAATGAGCTGGAGGTTCTCCTCCTAATTGGTTCTAATCCGCTGCCTCCCAAATGATGCAGGCTAGCAGGTCTCCACACCAGTAACTCTGTTATTTGGCCATAAAGTAACTGTTACTATTGAAAAATTTGGGAGTGGCAGGCGCTCCCAGAAATAACATCGCATTCCCAGATACTTGCCACAGGGCAGATAAAGCAGAGGGAGCAACCTGCCTGCCTGGACTAGGCTCCCAGACTGATTAATGAGAGAACAGGACCTCATGAGACTCTTCTCAGCAAGGCACTGAATTAGTAAAAAATAAGTCTTGTTGGCATTTGCTGAACTACCTGCACAGCTTTGAGGAAGTGATATTAAAACCCTTGAGATAAGATCACAGGCAACATTTAACTGGGAAGTTTCTCTATGCACCAGATGTAAAATCTGTAGCACAGCTCCCAGCAGATCTAGTAGCTCTCATGCAGAGCTGTCAGAAAGGAGAGAAATCCAGGCAGTCAGAAGGAGCAGTTCCTTCAGGCAGCCTGCTCACCAAGTGTATTGGGAGCTAGAATTTGGCTTTCTGATAGCTTTTGTTGGCCAATTCTTCTGAGCTGAGGTAGTCTTCAGCTAAGTGGCCCACAACAGAGAAAACCAAAACTGTGCCTTTAGAGGGGCAGCACCTGGTTTGCAAAGGAACTGAAGATACCTGTGTCAGGCAGGAAGGCCCTATGGAAAGTGCCATGAGCTCAACACAGGGGCAGCTCTGGAAAAGCAGCAGCTCCAGCCCCTGACTGCACTGTCTGTTCAGTACAGAGAACCTGCACAGTGTTCCCACAGCTCTCTTTGGGAATGTAGCACCACTGGTTTTAAGGATGTGCAGTCCCACTGCCCCTCAGCCCCAGCACGTGCCTTCCCTGCAATGTACACCTGCAGTCCATGGAAAAACCTGCAGCTTGAGCGGTCTCACTAACTGAAGAGGGACAGGACCTGCTCCCAGCCTATCACTTATGTTTAATGCTATCAGGTGCTACAAGATCCTATTTCCTACTCCTCAGTAGGCACTGCCAGTACATCCAACACGAAGCTGAGGAAGGGTAGGAGGGCAGGGAAGGGGAGAAAAGATAAAAAGACTAAAAGCAGAGACACAGAAGCCAGTTTAGTATGTACCAAACATTTCCCAGCCAGGTTATCTGGCCCCCAGAAGCATGGAACACAATAAAATACATTTAGCAGTCATATCAAGCCATTGCTCTAAATCCATTTTCTTCAAGCAGACAGAAGAAAAAGACAATTAAAGGCTGTTTCCCTTTCTGTGCATCTTAACGGAAAACAAGGGTATGGCATCGCAGTCATTTCAGGAACTACAAAAACACATACGAAGACCATTTCAGCACTTCACAACAATAAACCAGCAAAGCACCTACCTTATTCTATGGGATTACAAGTAAGCTACTATTATTGCCCTATGGCCATACTTCAGCATAGCTCTTTACCTCCTTCACCTGCAGGCACTATGGCACTGTTCTTAATTTTCCTTCCAATTATGTTAGCACATAGGCAATCCTAATGGGGCAAAAAGTCAAGCAGATGATCTCCTCTATTTTCACAGCTGACAAATTCATGTTCTACAAATACCAGATTTCTAGTCCCTCTTGGATATTCTTCAAGGCATTCCTGACAATATGGATTAGTCTTTAGAAATCCTAATGTTCTTGGGCAGCAGTCTTCTGCATTTTTTGCAGAACTCTTCTTAAAGAAATGCTGTCTGGGGAACTCCTGTAATACTGTTTCTTAAAAAAGACAGTTACTTGACTCTGCCACCTCTGAAACAGAAGCGCTGGACTGACCTACAGAAAACGATTGGAAAAAAGTAGCAATGACAGAAAAAAGACTGCTTTGTTACTGGGATTGTTTCTTTCCTCTTTGTGACACTTTTTAAAAAAGACATTAATTAATACTATGCTCTGAAGATGCTACCTAGTAGACTTTAGTTATATACAAGGGTATTGAACACAGAGATACCAAGAGGTACCTGTGTTCCCACCTTACTCCAGCACTTTCACACTAGGGTTAGGGTTTTGAAAACCACAAAGCCCAGGGCTCCAGGCACAACGCAGCTGCAAAGGGCATCCCAAGGGGAACACAAAACTGCCACAACATGTCTTCCTCCACAGTTTTTTCCCTGGAATCAGCCCTAGCCCTATTCTGCTTCTCCTGCCTAGGGTTAAGGTTAGGGTTACACATATAATGTGGAAGAGCAGCTGTACAGGAATGACCTTCTTTATTTTGGTGGGTTTTTCAGTTAATGTATTTCAAGTCATATGTATGTTTGTGAAAGACGTGTTTATTTACACAAGATTCATAGCCTCCAATTATAACTGCTGGAAGATGTCATGTGCCTAGGTTAATAAAATCTGTGGCTAAGAATAGGAGAGAGAACCTATTCTAGACACCATGAGTGGGAAGAACACAGGGCAGACAGCAGAGAAACCGCATGGGTCTCAACTTGTAGACAAACCCTCTGGAATTAAGACCTCTGCCACTCACATTTGTTTAACATGTCACACTCACTGATTGAACTGCCAAGGGGCCATGGAGCATTAGTGCCACTGAAGGGCAAAATATTATCTTCATGGCTTATATTACAGATCAACAAGGAAATGGAAAGGCCTACAAAATATATGCAATCTAAACTGCTTCCACTGAAACAAAAGAAACCAATACTATATGTCTTTCTTTACCAAGAAAAGTCTCTTTGAAGAAATCTAGTATCCAAATTTAGCAAAATACAGTGTAAACTTTCTAGAATAAAAATTCAGTATTCAAAAAAATCAGCAGCTACAGATAATTTTACTCTTGGAACGAGTGAACTGTCATTAAAAAAAAAAAAAAAGTAAAACACAGAAGCTCTAGAAATGGCCAAATGCTTGGAAATAAAAGGCATGAACACACAGAAAGGTCCCCTAGACCTTCTACAAACCTGTTAAAACTCTAGAACTAGTACAAATTTTACACATTCCTTTAAATGTACCTGTCAAATATTTTACCATTAAACAATACATCAGGTATCCAGAAACCATGTAAATAAACTTCATTGCTTTTAACGCTCATCAGGTGCTTTTGAAACTAACAAACTTCCGCAATTATGTTTTTCCGTGTTTTACAAAACAGGCGCATGGGAAGCTGGAAAAAGATGATAAAACACCAATTCATACTAGGTTTCAGTCTTTGAAAATAAACACCCTTAAGGGAGAATATCATTACAGCAGTATAGTAGGTATTTATGAAGCTAAAAGCATGCCATTATAAAACTGTAGAAGTTTATACACACAGTTCACTGACTTAATGCCAATAGTAGGTTAGTGCAACAGCCTAGTTTGCTCACAGCCCCAGTCAGGCAAAGACAATCTGGTGGAATTTGTAACACCTAAATAAACAAGTATTTGAAAGTCAGAAAAAAAAAAAACCCTGGAAGTAATTTTTGAAGTAATCAGTTTGCTATCAGAGAAGAATAAAATGGAGATGGAAAACAGTAAGTACATTTCTCTTGATCTACAGTAAATAAAAGACCAGTTCTGGAGTTAGGCCAGTGCTGAGGGCTGCTGCTTCCAGCAAAGACACACTGCACCTCTCCTTCAGACAAACTCAACTACATAAAAAAACCCCACTTGGCTGAATTCCTGCAGTGCACAATACTGCCTGGGCACTTCTGACCATCCCAGAATACAACACAGCCACTGCTGCTGAATTTAAAGTATCTAAAACAATAACCAAGATTTCTAGAAAAATATTCCTTTCACTGTAACATGAAAATATCAACAGCTTACTCAGGTTCAGAACTGAAGCCAATTGTGAAATATTACAATAGCATCCGATATTAGCTGGCAAATTTCCTGCTTCCTGTTAAACAGATCCCTATTTCATACGGGCACCATTCCACACATTGCATACAGGGTGCATTACAAGGCTTCCACATTTTTTTAAACTCAGCCTTCTTTTAAAAGAGAACTACTATGGTGGTGCAAGAACTGGTGTCTCTGTCAAGCTTGCACTCCTTTTTGCCAACTATTGTAAGTCTCTAGTACTAATGTTTTTCAGCTCAGTGGGTTTCTGTGGCAGCTTGTACTCTAAACAGTTTTACTGTGTGACGCCAGGGCACAGCTGCATTTCTCCAATCTGATCTTCCTCCTTATCAATTCTGCTTACACTACAAAAAGAGCTGTCTCCACACCGCAAACCGGTGAGTGATCTAAGAAGTCATTTATAAATACGGCATCTCCAGTGCTCCCTGCTGGGTGCTGATAATGAAAGGCTTTGGACTTGCTATCATTGCATTGCAGATGTGCTCCTGCTCTCTGCTGGACACTGCACATTTTCAGACAGAGCTGGTGCTCAGGACACTGCTTGGATCTGGTGCTCTGGGTGCAGGAGCTGTGGCTGGGGTGTCAATAGCTTCTTACCAATTCACTTTCCCACCTCCATGTCCTATCCTATTTCCACAGCAAGTTGCCCTAAGGCTTTTCTGATAACAGGTACAAGTCATTTATATTTAACTAAGAAACAGACTTGGCCCCTGCAGTGTAACATTTTAGTCAATATTACTCTTGATTTAAATTCATCTCCACTATCACACAGCTCCCTTAAGCATTGTTTCTACCTGTTTGTGAAACAGGGAAGTTATACTCATTTCAAGCTCATGGTTAACAGAATGTTTAGCATTTACAGACAATGCAAGCAAGGGATTTATATGTATTCAGCACAAATTGATTGTTTTATTTACAATTTATCCTCCAATATGGATTTAAATTTTGTGGATGTTTTCTTGAGATTTCTACTTCTGGAATAATCTGGAAATCCAAATAGAGGAGTGTGTTTCTATATAGGTAGCTCTGGTATAGTACTCCCAGGAATACACTGTGGCTCTAAGTGACAGTTAAGTTTATTCAGGTCATAATGCACCCTTCATTTACTCTTTTCAAATTATGCTCCAGATAAAATTCTAATGAACAGGAATTTTTTCATTAGCATAACCTACAATAATTTATTTAAATGACAGCTGAAGGAAGCACATAAAGATATTATAAAAGCCTTACAAATGTTTAAAAAAAATTTTGAAGCATTAAAGCCCCTGCAAGAACAGCTCAATGGACTGTTATTACAGAGTAACTGTTGTGCTGCTTGTTCTACTATGGACTAGGATTCTTCTCAGAAGAGAGAACTTGGAATATAGAACAGGTTGCAACTAATTCTGGAAAAATATTTCTATTTGGATAGTCTTGGTTTTTTTTCATTAACAACCCTTTAATAGCAATGCTCAGCTACATGACTGGAAGGGTAAAAATTAAATATAACATCACTTTTTAAAATTAAATGTTTTTGCTGTCCATTGTAGAAAAATCTGAAAACCCTCACAGATCTTATCTCACAAAGTGATACTGTGAATTTATGAGTCAGTCTTGCCCTTTTCTCAGTATTTCATTGTTTAACTCTTACAGGAAACAGTACATCTACCAGATACTACCTGTTCAATTGCCTTCAAGTCACTGCATGAAAGCAGAAGGTTCTTTTGGCTTCTGCTATTTTTGCCCTTCAATATTTTCTCCAGGCTCTCTTTCCAAGTGCAGAAAAACCTCACTTTACAGCAACAAGAAGCAGAGCAAGACAATCACAGTTTCTCAGTGATGAATATCTGCAGGAGTTGAACACTAGAAAAAACTGCACTTCCAGTTCACTGCAATACAGCTATTCCTCAAATAAAGAAAATGATATGTTAAAGCTTAAAGCTCTCTGTGTTTTTAGTCTCATTGTTCTTACCTTTCTTTTGACGTCAATGAATTGAGAAAACATTAAGGACCAGTAGAATGACAATTCAACGATGTAGTAGTAATGAAGGTCAGGCATCAGGGGCTGAAAGACGGAGACGAGAAAAGGTTAAAAGAGTCTAACTGACATTACAGGCAGCTGTGATCTACAGGAAACATGCTTAATCACAGGGGATTATTGAATTATACAGAAGCATCCTATGTGAAAAAAATGATGATGGTTGCCTCTTTCAAACTCTGATGGCTCTGGAAAAATAAAGCTCCCCAACATATTCTCTTCTAATGTTTTAGCTCTGACTACTGTAATACCAAAAATTATGATGTTGTCCATTTGGAACCCAGAGCAAACTAAATTCTGAGTATTCCTAAGTCTGTTTTGAAAGTTTACTTGAAACATCTTGCTGTATATCAGTAATGTGGGTTTAAAGCATAGCAAAAAAACAATGCTAGAATAGACTAGAAAAAAAGTAATGCTAGTATATAATCTCATCTGTTCATTATGAAAATGTGGCTTTGAGCAGGGCTCTTTATAATAGAAATGCCTACTTTTGAAGAATTTAACCATTTTCTGGGGACATACTAAAATTTGAATGAAGAAAATAAAATAAATTTATCCAAGCACCTTGTCTGATATACAATGTGGTTACAGAGTTGCTTCAAAGTAAAAGAAATAAAAAAAATCCACAACCAAACCCAACTTGGGGTAACTTCAAAGAAGGTAACTGGTAGCACACAAACACTTCCACCCTCAGCTAAGAGAGCCATTCCTAGGAGCTACTCTAATTTCCATGCAAATGTGCCCCCATGATAGTCACACCTTCCATGGCAGCGATAGACAGGGACACTGGCAAAGGAGAAGCTCCTGAGGGCATCTCCCAAGGGGTTAGATAAAACATCTCTAGAGCACCTTGCACTGGCACAACTATGCACCCAAGCAGGGTATGAGCTGTTTCCAATGGCAAGAGGTATTTCACTTGCACCTTTTATTCCCATTCCCTTTTGCAGACAAATTCTTTTCAGCTGAAAGCCAGTCCTTGGATTCCCAGGAAATGTGCTATGGGTGTTAATTTAATATAGACATATGCTTATGTTTTATGAAAAATGTGTAACTCAAAATCCATCCTTTAAAGCCATCTCTTGGGCCAATATAACTCTTTCTGAGTTAGAGGCACTGCCAACAGACTTTTAATCATGTGTTATTAAAAAAAGGAAAGAAAATAAGAGCTTGCAATGAACTGCAACTATTATACCCATTATTGCAAGGGAACTCACTGGGGAAAATTTCTAGTAAAAATGAAGATTTTCAGCTGCTTTATTAACAACAGCATTAGTATTTCTTAAACCATACATGGTGATAGTGTAGGGCAATTCTAAAGATGTCACAGATTCCTTCTTGGATCAATAGTGTGTTTAACTTAGTTCAAATGTTAGTTCCAGTTCTCCATAGACTTAACCTCAATAGGTTAACCTGTGCTTATGGCTGTGTCATCACCCAAATGATCCATTTGACTACGTCTACAGTAAAGTCCAGCTGGATTTCTGCAGTACATTGTTAAGTAATTTAAAAAGGAGTTTTAGCAAACAAAATATTAGAAATTTTATGTAGTTATGGAAAAAAATAACAGAACAAACTGAAAACCCAGTACTTAGCTCTGATTAGCACCCAGTAGATATTTTTTAGTTCGAGACAATGATCTTCATAATGACTTTAATTTGACAATTTGCTTTATGCTGAATCCTCACCACTACTAAAACAATATTAGGTATAGTAATTTTAGCTCCCACACTCTAAAAGCTGTAACCAACTTTCTAAATGACTTTGTTCTTCTGGTAAATCTGGTAAATGTATATTCTTCAATCAGTAACTTCATAGTCTTTTGTTTTCAGTCAACCTCTTCTTGCATGTAATAACACAAAAGAAGTAGGAAACGGGGCTGAGAGGCACCAGTGACTGTAGCTACATCAGTCTAAGAAACAAGTGTACCTGAAGTTTCTGAGGGATTAAGTTTCAGCACTTCCCCCATTCAATTTCTGGTGCTGCTTCCCTAATGCTGTTCAGTTCACCCTCCTGTCTCTGGGTGGAATTTTAAGTCATTATTTCTTCTGAGGCTACATGACTTAATTCCCTCAACATTTCTCAGGTCAAGATTTCTGCTGAACTGTCGCCACTGAACTATTTCCAACAGAGACACAACCTTCAAGAACAGTAGCATTTTTGGAATTTAATGTATGGAATTCAGGTGTGATAGCTATGTTCATCTTTCCCATCTTGAACTCAAGCAAGATGGGAAGAATCTAGCAACGTTCTGAAATGCTGAGTAGCCCATTCACACAAACACACTGGCACAAAGCTCCACCATAACAAAACCAGAGCTCTGCAGAAGTGTCATGCTTGGTTTTAGACAGCACTGTATCTTTTACCTGATATGGATACCCACTCCAGCACTGCCTGGTATTCCAGAGCCAGGGTGTCTGAAAGGAAGAAAAAGCAAAACAAAGGTCAGTACAGACCACTTTGTGCTACGTTAAGTGTACATATTTAATACTAACAAAGAACAAAAAATATAAGAACAGCTCAGAATTGACATTTTTTGATAGAGGTTATGAAAACCAAATAGACCAGGAGACATCTCAGAGTTTCACAGCATGAATTAGAGCAATTTGCTTGTTTTCATTGGTACCCCATGACCTCACTTTTGCAAGAGTGCAGACTGAAAGTAACCAGGTCATGTTAGGATGTTCAGATCTCACTATGTTCTCAACAGCACAGGAAATTTTGACCCCATCCAGCTTAAATATTTGACAGAAAATTCCTTGCATGTGACATTATATATAGGCATTCTCCCATATAGGATCCATCCTTCATATTTACATAGCCTTATCTACTCTACATTCGAGTACAGAGGGGACGGAACATCATTATTAAGTCTCCTGGAATAAGGCAGCACACAGCTTACACTTACAGCATTAAATGCTTCCCCTAGATCACAGTTTTTCAAATAAATCCTCACTGCCTGAGAGGAGGCATGTTCTTGTTTTCACCATCAGGTGGAGCAGCTCAGCTCAGGCAAGCCATATCAGACTTATCCAAAATAAAATGGGTGAGTGCCAAAGCAAGAAAACGGACCCTAGGCAGAATGTTAAAGCCCTCAGACTAAGAATCAGGCTAGGTAGGAAGAATTTTTGAATATGCCCTTTAATGAAAAAGAAGACAAAATAAAATTTTCACACCAATACCCCCAGTGCTCCTGAAATGACAAAGAATAGTTCTTACAGTAGCCTGAAATGTATGCCAACAGACCTCGTGGAGTTTCTGATAAGCCTCTCTCAAGGATGCTGTAATAATGCTTAAAGTCCATCCAAACTTATCCTTCCCTCCATTAGATATACCTTCTTCATGGAACAAATTAATCAATTAATTGGTTCAAATGTCTCCACAATATTTACTGTGCTATACAAGTTGCCCTCATTTCATGCAACTAAAAAAAATAATAAAAAAAGATCTTTGGAAACAGCCACAGTATTGCTGCAAGATCTGCAAGACAATATAAAGAATCTAAAATATTTCTGTCTGACAGTTGCCTATATTAGATCCACACAAATATTCTAGGATAATTCATAGTTTTAGCCAGGTTTGAAAAGCTGTAACTGTCTTTCATATCATATTCATCAAAAGACAAGAGATGCTTCCTACCCAATTATTTTGCTGCCTAAATTACAGGTCCTAGCAAAAAAAGCATATTTTTCTCTTTCAAATATTATGACATCTTAAGTCTTCTTCATAGAGATGCTTGCTGCAGGAGCTACAGATACAGAGGTTTATGAGCAATTAAAATGCTGATTGCTAAATAAATTAGGCCTCTATTGATGAACGTATAACCACAAAGCCCTACAGGGTATCACAACTGACAAATAATGTAATGTATGCATTAAGCCTCAAAGACCAATACAGCAGAATATATGCCCCTTCTGAGCCACATAAGGCTCAGAAAGCCATGCTGCCATCTCAGACAAAATGCTTCTGAGTTGCTGTTTGGAAACCTAATGGATCCTTTGTGGGCAAGAGCACTTAAAATAGCAGGGCTCCTGCAGCACCTTCTTACCCTTCTTGCCTCCTCAGTCTCCCTTCCCCTTGACTTGCCTTGGCATCTCTGAATTGCTCTTAATAGCTTTAGCAACAGAGCACTTTGGTTATGCTTCTCCCAGAGGGTTTTAGGGAAGAGGTGGAGGAAGAGCTTGATTAAGCACAACCTTTCTCTCTGACCTCCACAATGAGCACAGCCCTAGACTGCACTCAACACCTAAATGTAAACCACAGTTACAGCTGGACCAAGAAGCATCTTATTTAGTCCTCTGTGAACCTCACAACTGTGGAATACTGTGTGTAGGGGCTTCAGTAGGAAGCAACAATCTAAAAAAAGCGCACACAGTCTGCAGTGTGAGACCTAGACCCAACAGTGAAAGGCGGATTAATCATAAGGGACCTAAGACCAACATTCCAGGGCTCAAATGAGTCCTGTGTGCGCTCCTAGGACATGTCTGCAAACTTCCTCATAACAGGTAAGTTCACTGTGAAGCAGAGCACATCTCTGCCTGAAAGTCCCATGTTGGATGAGAAGGTCAATGACTTGGCTCCACAACAAAACCTTTTTTGATGAACATAAAAGCATGCTTCTGTTTTTGCTGCCTGCTGAATACCCAATTTCATTTTACTTCCTATTCTTGGTATATAATGTCTGAGGAAGGGAGGGACACAAGGGGATTGGAGAAGAGAGGAAATGCAAAGACGCTGATAACAAAAAGGTCCCTCCTTAAGCTGGAAACAGAATTCTAAAAACTTCATTACCAATTATGCTAAGCACAGAGCACCAGCCCTACAATGCTGACACCCTGCCTTACAGACCATAAAGGAGTCCAGATGGGAACTGAAGTTTTACCACACTTAGGTGCAGTGCGAAATGAATGCAATATCAGTGACAGAGGATGTAAACAGCTGTTCAATCTCTTGAGATTTACAGTATTAAGGAACAAATCACCATAATTCCCTTACAGGAATATCTGTTAAAAACTCCATCAAATCTCTCTCCAACTCTGTGATTAAATAGAGTAATTTTAAAGAATTCTTTCAGAAATAAAACTTCTCTTGAGACAAGGGAATGACTAAGGATTTTGGAAAAAAAAACCCCAAAAAAACCTTTCCAAAATTATCTCTCATGTTTGCATGCTTAACCAGAAGCCTTGGGTTGTTTTGTATCCATTGTCTCATTCACCTATCTCTAGAGAAAGCATCTAATTGGCCCCTGGCTTTCAGAAAGCACTAAGAAATGAAAATCTCCAGGTCTTGCTCAAAATGCTGATAGTATTTAGCATGTGAAAGGTCAGTTGTGATAGTAAATGAAGGGGGAAAAATAAACAGTACAATAAAAAACTTCCCATTTATCACAAAAGAGCTGCTATGCACCTGATGTAGCCATGACTGTGAGGTCATGGTGTAGCTCCCAAAGGGGTTCTTCCAAAATTTTTAGGTAAGTAAGAAAAATCGTCTGATTTTTCTATCAAATAAAGAAATCTGGCTGCCGTTTTTACCAGAATCTAGCATGTAAAAATCCGGAAACATCAAGACAGAATCCCCACATTTCACTAGAGTAAATTTATGTTCAAAACACATTTCAAATCAAAATAAAACATCCTTAGTCCAAAAAGAAAATATTTTAAGTTGCTTTTCAAATTAGAGGGCTTTTGATCCTGTAGAGCAAAACCAGCAAAATACAGAGCATTCACCGTGTACATGTACACTACTCTGCCAAGATTTTTATCTGGCTTGGTTAATGCGTTTGAATACAATTTTGTATCATTTGTTACAAGCAATATTAAGTGGAATGGAAATTAGCACTATTAATTACAGTCAAGATAATATATACTTTCAGCAAAGCTCTACTGATCTCATTTTTTTTAGGGTTGATATAGGGAAAGAAGTCAGAGATGTGTCATGGTATTCGTACCTACATTCATCAAGTCACAGCAGGTCCTTGCTTTGCTCTTCACAGAAACAAGTGGCACAAAGTAAGGCCAGCAGATTTCCTCCTGATCAGTGCTCACTTAGCCCCAAAATGCTGAGTGCAATTTGCTCTTAGCCCAGGAACAAACCGTCACTGTCTGATACCCGTGTCCAGGGCAGACACAGCCAAACTCCCCTCCTCAGCAGCAGCTGCCCTGTCCCAGCGCAGGCAGAACAGCAGCTCCTGCTGCCCCGGGCAGACCCCTCCCTTGGGGTATCCCCAGCCTTACACCTCATCTACCCAAGAGTGCAACTGCAACAGCAGAGGAGACTACCAGCTTTCTGTTCACTGTGACATGCAGTAACATTTGACACTTTTCACAGATTTTTTTCTTATCCAGGAACTGAAACTGATCGCCTTTTAGTCAACAGCACCTTTCACAACATTAGGAGAAGGACAATTATTCATAATTAACAGGCTTTTTTGGGGTGTTGAGTAGTAGTTTTTTTGGTTAGGTTAGATTTTGTTTTGTTGGTTGGTTTTGTTTTTGTGCATTTCTACTTGCTTAAATTAAATACTACCTCAATGCTTATTTTTCCCCCATTATGGCTAGGGTTTATAGCACCTTTTTTCTTTTACAATATATTAATAAAAGTTCCTTTTGGACATCACTTGGATGAATAAGCACTTGCTTAGAGGTAAATTGAAATGACTGATTTCTTTCTTTTTCCTCCCCAAAACCTGCATGGTATGCTGGATGGCTGCTGACATTAGAAAGAAAGTTAGATTACTTGGCAATACAAAAAGCATCCTTCCTTACTCTCCTCTGTCAGCTGATCTATGTTCTACTATTAAAATGACTCCATCCATGTATGGTAAACCCAAGAGATTTTTTAATAAGTTAGTCTCTTAGATACAAATTCCACAATGATCCTGGGCTTCCTTCCCTATCTTGGCTCAATGAAGATCAGCATAACTACACTACTGCAGTTTTTCACTCTTAAGGAGCATATATATCCATGAAAATATTTGCTTCTGCATATAATGTACAAACAAATACATTCTTATTTCTCTTAACTACAGAAAAACTCCTTGGTATTAATTGTTGTAAAACAAGCCACAGTTTTACAAGTTACAGGAAGTGACCTCTTTTGTTTTTTCACCAGTATAAATATTTTGCAGCTTCTTTCTCTCCAGCAGAAAGGATTTCATTTTCTTTCTCATTGTTCTTGATTTCCAGAAAATTCATAAAGCAACAACCAGAACTTTGAGTCAGCTTTTCAAAGTTTCTACCATCTTCCACTAAGTCTGCCTTATGATGTCTCGGAAACTCACTGATGTCCTACAGATATGTGCTTTTTCCTACTATCCTCTGAAAAACTGCCCTGAGTATAGCAACATCCCTTGATACTGTTGTATTTGTTTTGCTACTACTTAAGAATTTCTCAAACTAAAGTTTCATTGATTTCAAAAACGCATTAGACAGCTTCCAGTCTCTAATGGCCATGCACAACAG
Organism: Onychostruthus taczanowskii; assembly: GCF_017590055.1. Lineage (NCBI taxonomy): Eukaryota > Metazoa > Chordata > Aves > Passeriformes > Passeridae > Onychostruthus > Onychostruthus taczanowskii. Next base: position 3,356,167 of record NW_024499240.1, on the reverse strand, counting down.
GCTCTGAGGGCACAACCTTAGCAGGCAACGAAGCCAAGAGCACAGGCTGAAATGTGCAATAAACTGACACTTTGCAAACACCACTGCAAGTCACCTACAGATCAAAATTATGTATGCTTCCCTCTAGCCACAAAACCACCGAGCTCTGACCAAACACCATGCTGGGAATAAAGAGAACTCAGCAAAACAACAAAATCCATGGCTACCCTTTTGCATCAATTTGTGCAAGTTCTTCCTTCCAGTGACTGTTAATTTGGTTTAGGATGCAGTTGCTTCTCACACCAGGAATAGATAAATTTTCATAATTTCCATAAATCCTTCACAGATCCAAGCAGTTGTTCGTATTTCTTGGCATAGCTAAGTACAGAAGTGAAGACAATATGACACATTGTCAATGAACCTCCTGAGGTTCTTTTTTCATATATTGTGACTAAGCAAGCTGTTTTAAGTTTCTGCAGAACGGGGGTTTTTTTTCCCTCTAGAGTTCAGTGCTTTGTGTCTGTAGAAAAAAGGCTTTAGGGGAAAAAATGCTTCTGCAATAAAGAGTGCTCAGTGTTTCCTCTCAGTAATCTGCACTGTTGACTTCCAAACATAATTAAAAATTATACTTCTGCTAACGGGAAACCGTAAAATATGGAAGAACTTATAAAGGCCAAGATTTTTTCCTGTACTACTGAAAGATAAAATGAAGCAGCTTTATGACTTGAAGCAGTTATGGTATAAAAATACATATTCTACAGGTTTTACTGTACATACATATTCTACAGGTTTTACTCATTTAATTGAGAATACAGCTATCCTTCTCCAAGGCATTCCCTCAGTAGTGAGTTCAACTGAACAACGGAATGCAAGCACCAGTTACATTAGTAATAACCTGTTCTTATATCCAAACATGTACTCTTTGCTCAGGTTTAATTAGCTGTGAAGAACAGGACTGCTTCATTAATTTGAATAGAGAAACATTAAAAGCTCATGGCAATAGAGTGCTGAGCTAATACTTTACTACAGGTAGGAATGAGCCACCTTAGTTTATAGATGAATTAAAACTATTTTTATCATAAAATTGCCCAAATATAACATTTTGTGAATTATTTCTTCTATATCTGCTATTTTTATGGTATGACCTTGAAAAAATTTCAGTCTTTCAGAAAGCTGGGCTGCCAAGGAAATGAATACTGTGCTGAAGGCAAAATTAGCAACCAGTCCACAGGGAGATATGAGGTGTGGCAGCCCCCCCTCACTGCCCCAAACAACAGCGTAATGCACAAGCAGCCGAGATGCTGTATATGGCTCAGTACCAGCTTAACTTGCCAATTTGATGATTACATAGCATTTACTTACTACTCTGATGTTATTAAATACCCCCAAGCTGGATTCAAAACAGATAAAGTGAAATTCAATTCTAGATGCATTTTTTGAATTAGTGTGTTGCTTTTCCTTCCCATGATTATGTAAAATTTGTCCCCATTGTATACATATGAAAGTCCTGTTGCCATCCTATTACTGAATTAGGATACCATTGATATTCTCCTTTTGCTTTTTGTTTCAAAACCCTTCAGTTTCCTTTCAGCCACAAATAAATTCTGCCAGCTTGCTTAGCTTTGTCCTCTTCTGCCTGATACAGTTATTATCTTAACTTCCAACAGCTTACACAGTGAATTACTTCCTATGCTGACTTGCCTTCTCTTACAAAGCCTCATTGTCCAAAATGTTGATGTACACCAAGGTGCTGCAGTCATTTAAAACTAAGTTTCTCCAGTAGCTTTGGTCTTTCTCACAGCATGACTCATGACTTATATCTCAAGCATCCAAAACACTCTATTAATCTTTCCTAAATGCTCTCAATAATTTTTATGCCCTTCTGAAGATAAATCTGAAACAAATTCCTTTTCCATGAGATGGCATCTAACTATGGTCTTCCTGGAAAGCTTTTCCACTTGTGATGCTTATTTAAAAATGGAATATGGCATTTCCCCTTTCTCACAATGGCATTCTTCAAAAGACTCCAGAGCATGGGTATTCTTTCTTACTCACTCAGTGAATTAGAAATTGTTTTATTTATCACCTAATGTTCAGCCCTGCTTCCATGGAAAGGAAAAAGATTATGATTCAATTTTAACATCCAAAATACTGATTTTAGCTTAAAAATTTCCATCACTTACAGAAACTCAGCAACTGATATTACAAGCAAAAAATAAAAAAGGCAATCAAACCCTCCAGAGAAACCGAATCAATTTTAAAGCAAGCACAATCTACCAAATGTGGGCTTCATTTCCTTCCTTAGTGGCCTATGTATCACATTATCCCTCTGCTAATAGCACAGTAAAATATCAAATATCAGCGTTGTGTTAAAAGGGCTCCACAGTGGCCTCTGGCATTCTTCATTTAAATGAGAATATTTATCCAGCATTGGGCAAACAAGTTCACTGAACAAAAGGAATTACAAGGCTTCAGTAACAGATAATATAACAACCTTTCGGGAAGAACGTGGGAAGGAAACATCACAGCAGATGCAGACTAGAGCAGAGAAAGTGCCAGCAGAATGCCTGCTTCAATTGATTCAAGAGTGAAAGAGACACCAAGAGCTCTGGAGGTAAACCCCCTGCTTCCTAGCTTTTGCCACAGTGCTGTTTTCTAGAGTCAGTTCTGATTTAAACCAAGGGGGTAGATATTTTCCAAACTCATGCTTTGGTATCTCAGCGCTAAAACCAGAAAGAAAATCAGTTTGCTTTAAGGAGTCTTACTCTATGAATCGAATGATCAGACATAATCCAAACAGTGGTATGAATTTTTCCAAGATGCTGCATTTCTTTTATTGTTCTGTTCCACAAAATATGCAGCAGCATTAGTTTCATGAAAAAGTAGATGCAGCAGGTAGGGCAACAGAAGATGGAAACAATAAATGAAATACTGAATATTCTGATGCAGGTATTTTTTTTCTACTCCAAATAATGTAACATGCAATGTGTTCTGCAAATAGCTTCCCAATAGCTGAGGAACTTTTATGAAAAAATTAAGTCGGTCCTACTGCTACAAAGACTGTAAACTGTCTAGAGTACCAGACATTTTGAATACAGCAATTTAATTTTATGAAGTGGCCGTGCATAACAATCATTATTTTCTTCATCTATGTTTAACAATCTCAATAGCAGGTGAACTGCAATACAGAAACAATGTCAATAACCAGCCACCACTTTACTAAAAAGTTCTTTTTTTGTATTTCAAATGACGGTGATCTGACTTCAGGCTCTAAAATTCTGGAGTACAAGCAATCTGAAATGGCATTTACAAATTCTATACTACTCTCTCTGGGCTGTAACTGTTTTATTCCAAAAAGAGGCAAAGAGTCAGCCAACTCAGCTGAGCAACAGAATGCAATATTCTCTCGCACAAAAAAGCACGAAGCCAGTTTCTCTCAATGTGCACACAGAAACTGTGGGCCACTAACAGAACATCTCCTGCTGTCACACAGAAGCTCATTGGCTTAGTGGTTAGTGCACACGTGAGGATAAACGCTTCAATTTCTTCATTTGAAACATCCTATAGTTTCAAGAAAGGGGAACTTTCTTAACAGAAGAAGTGGAGATCTACCTGTATGAAGGGATTTTTTCCTTTATACCACCCTGCTATTTTTTATTTGCCTTCCATACATATATGTCCCTTGAGTAGGCTTTTGGAGTCAAATTTACACTTAAACATGGTTTTTTCCCTGTTCTTTTGCAAGCTAGATGTACCACTAGAAATTGTAACTACCCACCAGACAGTTCTCAGTTCTTCCGTAGGGGATGACTCATTAGGAAGGACACTCCATCAGCTGCATACACACACAAGCTTGTTGCACCCAGCATTTTTTAAATATAGCTACAGCATACTCATATCATCTGCCTTACTTCAACATTGAATTTGAAAAATAGCAGGATTTGTTTATCCAGGCAGGATGATTCTTTTCCCAGTAGAATACCTACATGCAACTTCAGGTTTCCAAGTCTCAGTATAGACTTCAAGACTCACAGAAAATTCATCCTCTTCTGTGAGTTTGTAATTCTCATGGGCAATTAAAGGAAGGAAATTAAATGTGAAAAGTCTATATATGTCACCTGGAAGCTTTGCTTCCAGATGCCTCTAAAGATTTTTCATTGTACAGCATTATACAGGCACTGCTTAGCACCAAGGATGAGCACGCAAGAAACAAGCCAATCTGGAACTCTTTGCTCTGTTTCTTTATCACCAAAGATAATGATATTTTTTCCATTTAATTGGAGCACAGTCAGACCATTAACTCTTAATGAGCAAAGCCACCATTTACTTAACTACAAATATTACTGAGGAAAACAAAAACATTATCTCATTCCTGTGTTAATGATAAGCAAAGCAGTCAGTTTAATGCCACTGGAACTTAATGTTTTGTTGACATGACTACTGGTGTGGTACTCTGCAAAGAACTGTTTTGTAGACATGCAAATGAAAAAAATGGTAGAGCTGAAAAATCTCAGTTTCATTCAGAAAAGAAAGAACTTGCATACACATGATCAAAGTGGAAATACAATTGGTTGCTTATCTTTTATGCTTCAAATATTAGTGATTTATAAAGACACCAAGAATGCTGTAGTGAATGCTGGCTTCAGTCCTTCAGTGCTAAAACATCTCATTCAGAAGTCAGCAAAACTAAGATGGGGATGGTCACATCTAGCATTTGCCATTTTACCAAGAGTGGAGGCAATGAGGATTAGATGGAAAGGTGAATGCTTCACATTAAATGATCTTGTGGGCACTCGGCAGTCACAAATAATTTAAACCTGATCTAGAAAACAGTGAAGACTGGAGATGGCAGCTAGTAACAAAGAAAGCTTCATCTTCTCTTTCAAAGTTGGTACCTTGGTCCACTTCCTCACACAGAACACTCATCACCAAATCTGCTCTTGAAAATAGCATTTGAGGTAGAAGGTGGACAACTTGAACACTTAACCCACAATTACACTGATTCCCTCTACTCATAAAGTATCAGAAATGACACAGGTGAGTTCAAATCCTGATTAAGATGGCCTATTTCATCCCCTCAGTACATCAGCCATCTCACCGCAGGGCATGCTCTGAAACACACAGTGCTATGGGATCAAGCGTCCATACAGCATGTTAATGGATGAAGTACACATAAAATGGAAGTGCTCAAGGAGACAGAGGAAGAATGCAACTGCATGCTGCTCTGGCCCACACTTCCCCCGGGGCTGACTACTGCTAAATAGCTGAGAACACCTCTGATGTGCCCTCCCTGCACAGGCACATCATTATTCCTGCTCACACCAAGTTGCCTTGCACCTGAGACAGCCTCAAGAACTACCGACACAAGAAAGATTAGTAAACCTCTTTTTACTTACAAAGCACCAGCGACATTCAGGATACATTTTCTTGTGTCAAATTTTTGACCAAAACAAAGATTACATGAACACACTGAGTGCACCATTCCCCTAATTTCACCTCCTAGAATTACACAAATATGGCCCAACTTTCAGGAGCTCTGAGAACTAGTCACACTGTAAAAACGGTTTGCACCACAAATCCATACTACTCTCTACTGCAGGGTTAACAGACCCTGCATGTCAGAGTGCTTAGAAGCTTTCAATACCCTTCTCTTTTTAAACCAGGTGAAACACAGCACTGATGGGAAACTCCACAAAAACCTCCTTCCACATTACATTAGACAAAGTACAGGCAAAAAATGTTCTTCCTAAAACACTAGTGCATTTTGTTTGCTAATAAAAAATAACCTCTGCCAGAGGCATTTAAGCAAGGATGATGGTGAAATCGATATTAATACTTTAGTAAGCCTTACTGCCAGTTTAATACCTATAATGAAAAGTAATCAAGTGAACTAGGCATGTTGCTATGCCTTTTTTTTCTTTTAAAATCCCATTAAATATTGATAAGAACTTATACTCCTTACCAATGCTAGTAGCAAAGCATTTTATGAATGCAAATTAAATTCTAATTTTCACTCCTCAAGAACATAAACTTTATGCCTGGGCTTTATATTATACCTGTACAAGATTTCAAGTCTGTGATATGTTATGAAAGAGTAATAATATAAATGCCTACCTTTTTCAGGAACCGTACTCCATAGGTAAATATATAAAGGTAAAATGTAAATCTCCACCTGCAAAAGGTACAAGAGATTAAAATATCAGGTTTACATATTTTACAGTTCAACACATGATTTCTTATTTCACCACCAAACCACCACACCCTGGTTACATTAACAAAAGTTGAAGCAAAATTTTGGTCTGGTTTTCTACAACTTCTGTTATCAAGCATTGTGCTCATTTGTCTGCTTTTCCTGGCTTCTCATTAGCTCTCTGAAAAAACTTGCTAATTTTATCTAAACAGGGAAAAAAATTCTTCACACATTTTTGAGGATATTAAGTTTTTAAAAGTTTAATGAAAACTAGCAGGACATTGAAGGAGAGAGGACAATTTACCCATCTGTTGCAGGAAAGTTCATCTCTTATTAGACACCAGGAAAAAGATAATAAGAAATTTTATTAAGACTTCAACAGGTGACTTGGGAGTACTGCATGTCAAACAGACTCTTTAGTAATAAAAAGTGTCATTCACAATGAGCTGGAAATTCACTTGGCAGATTCCAGCACTCCACATTTGGTTTTGGGGAGTGCATTTGCGTCAGACAGATATGCTGGATCAGATATTTATCCATAATTTACATCAACTTCCCATGCATCCCTTGATAAAAATGATCTACATTTTCCCAAATCCACTCAGAATAATTGCTGAGCTTCTGGTTTTTCTTTTTAGATAGAGGCAAAGTAGAAGTTAAGGATGGGATGCTGTGGTAAATGAAAGAAACCACCAGGAGATTTAATAAAAAAATTATCCACTCCTCTTTCTCCAGTCTTCAAGAAAAGAAGACAGACACAGTAACTTCCTATCTTTTGGAACTATTACTCACTTATGAAAGAGCTACTGGAAGCCTAAGGAAATAAAATCATAACCTTGTGCAGTATAAATTCTTAAGAGGAATTCCTTAGGTTTTTTTTTTCTCCAAGGGTTGGACTGATTACACACACATGCTTAATATAAACACCAGAGAAGTAATAATCATAATGTTTTTAGCAGGATGAGATTTAGCTACCTTAGTGTGAAGCAATGCTGCAACGTGAATCATCTTCAATGACATATTTTACAGCACTTACAACTTTCTCTCCACTGGCAAAACTATTAGCTTCCAGTTAATTGGCACTGGAGTGCTTTCAAATGTTACTGGAATGGTTACAAAACTGAAAACGTTCCTATGTTAAAGGTTAATCCAAACCTTTCTCTTCAAACCTACCTTTACAAGTATTTAGAAAGACAGTTGTGTCATACATAAATAACCCTCTGACAATTGGAGCAGAGTCTAAGAACATCAATTAGATTTAAAGTGTGATACTTCAGTTGAACAGAAACTCTATTTTACACTGTGGTCTCCATAGCATGGAATAAATTAATTTATTAAACTGATATGAGAGAAAGAGCAAACCCTTCAAGGGTTTGGTCACTGTAGTAACATGGCACACCATTTTCATGCTGGCACTTTCAAGATACTGTGAATATAGAGTACTTGGAGGCAAAATGTTAGTTGTGGTGGCAAAAACCTTCAAATCATGCAGATGAAAGACAAAGAAAGGATAGTATTATGAATGAAGGATTTATTCGGGTGGAAAGTTTCTTGTTAGACCAGTCCTACAGCCAGTAAACTTGCCATTCAATTTCATGGTCACATATATCATCTAGTGAAAGTTTGAAGGCTGTCACTGAAAATATTAGGAGGAAAACCCTGTCTACTCTATTCACTGATGAGCGCTTTCAGTGCCCTTTGTTCACTCCTAAGTGTGAGTAACTATGATAAATTCTTTGCAAAGAGTTTTATCACATTTCACATTTCTCCAAGAAAAATTCATAATATGCTTAAGGGCTTTTCTAGCTTGCTGTTGGGAGATGCAATGTTGCATAGAGGAGTTCAAAGGCAGTTTGACGTATTTGAAATATGTTAATAGTTGAGTTTAGCTGGTGGGTATCAGGGATTTTCCAGTCTGCATGGACATTTGGAAAAACTCTGATTGCAGAATTTCCTGCAGTTACCACCCCTCAAAAAATAAAAAGACCCTTTCTCAAAACAGGCAAATTAAGAAACACCAATATTCCCATCTAACTCTCCACCCACCTCCCAAAGCACTGACACTGCTACAGATTTGTGTTAAAGCCATGGATTGCCCTGGAGGAGAGTTTCTGGAGCTTCAGAAAACCCTCAGAGCCAAGAGCCACTGGGTATTATTTGGGCCTGTTGGAAACAATCAACTTGTTTCAACTGTTCAACTGCTACAAAGGTGATAGATGCATACAATAATATGATATGTTCTTCTTCCTGAATTTACCAAGCAAGTGGACTTGGATTTAGCACCTGAAGATGAAACAAGGCTAAGAACTGAATGATAGACCAAGCAGGTCAAAGTACTAACTTCTTAGAGAAAATAAAAGTATTGATAGAAAAAAAAGCTCATTCCTGCTGAACAACAAACACAAAAACTATTCTGCAAACTTCCAGCTTGGTCAAACTCCAATAAACAAAAATTTGAAACAAAGCAAAGTTGGAATTGGCCCCTGGCACGTTTATCACCATTTACCAGCTAACTCTGGTGGTAGCAGATCAACAAAGGACTTCCATTGCTCTGTAGCTGGCAGCTAGCTGCTTTTTCTGCAGACTTGAATGGGCAGTTCTCCCAGCTCAGTACCCCAAAATGAATCTCAATCTCATACAAGAAGGTCTAAGGAGTTTCCCACATTGTTTTACCAGTACTCGTAGATGGTTTATTGCTGCACTTAACAGTACAACATCCATAAGCCAAGGTAAAATAGATGAATGCATAGTCAATAATCTGGGATTAAAGACAGGGAGAAAAGGTACAGGAACTAGGTTATGAAGCTGCATTATTCACTCAAAATCATACAGACAAGGACACAATGCATGTGAAAAATACCTTTCATACAGTGCAGATATGTCCAAGCAAGATTCCTCCAAAGGTGAACTCTCAAATCAATTCTCTTGCAACAAGTATTCTAATATGAATGATGGATTTCAATCTACAGTACATACTTCCTTATGCCTCTCTTTGGGTCTCACTGAAGCCCACTGATGAGGAAATGCAAATAAAAGCAAAATGTTACAAGCAGTAGTCACACCTATTCATAGACTAGCCCAGTGTCCAAAACATCTCTGCATTTTGGGAACTTGGGCAAAATGTTTTTTTTTTTCTGTCTGCACAGGACATCATAGAAGAGAAGAACATCTTTCTTAGTGTGTGGTTACTGAGTTTTATTCCAACTGAATTCACAAAGTGGTAGTTGATGAAGTGTGGTCTTGAATTTGTCCTAGGTAATAGGCCCAAATCTAATGTTGGAAAGTGCCCCTAGCCTAAGCACAGTCTGAAGAGCTACAGAAGCCAGGAAAGGGAAGATGCCCAGCCAGTGGTATAAAACCTCCTAGTACCCTTTCTAATATACTGCTTAAGGTCCTCCTTAAGCATCAGCAGCTCATGCTGAGTGTCCACATGTCACTGCTTACTGCTGTCGTTTGGTCATAGCTGGTTATCTCCAACAGGGAAAACAACTTCTTCTAAGGCAGCAGAAGCAGAGCCCAAGAGACTAGGAAAAGCAAGGCAAGATGCATACTAAAATATCTCTTGTTCTCCTTTTCCTCCAGCAAAATTCTCTGCCATATTAAAGACATACAGAGGAGGCCATGAGGTAAAGCACTCCATCGTGGGCAACTGCCACATCAATCCATGCTTAACTGAAAGATGAAAACGACTGAAGCTTCTCTGTTTTGTGAGAATTTACTCTGTCCCTCAGACTTCAAACATTCCTTTGGTCAGTTGTATAGAGACAAAATCAGAATTACCCATTTACACACAAAGTGTGCTGCTTGAAAGACTGAAGTTAGTTTAAATCCAGCAAACCTAGATGAAAATACTCAAGGCACAAGAGCTCTGACAGACCTAATCTGTCTGCTCACAATAAGGTTTATGAGGTTCACTTTAGTCCTCCACTAAAAGACTTCCAAACTGAATGAGGCTTACATCTGGTCTGCTGAAACTCAGAATAAGGGAGATCAAATGGACTTATGGACCTTCCAGCAAATTCTTCAGGTTGTGCTGTTGCTTACCGGGCCAGTGCTTCAAACATGAATGTGACACACTGCAGCAAAAATATGAAGCTAAAAAGTGACTCTGCCATAACAGAAAAATAAATTCTTTTCTAATGTAGCATTAAAAAGAATGCTGTAGAGTCCCTCAAAGGTGCAGCAGCAGATCTGACTGCTCTTGTTCTACATTTGAATGCATTCCCAGTCCACAGCACAGTCTCAACCCCTTTAACTTTGAGATGCTAATGAAATTTTAAAGATGCCTCAGCATGACACAGAACATCATCTAAAAAGATGGAAAAGTTGGAGAGCCTCCACCAACTAACCTGATACACGCCATGGTATGCTCAATTCAGCAAAAACTATTTAAAGTGCCCACTTGAGCAAGCACTTCACTTTCGGAGAAACTGCACATGCCTGAAGTTTTTCCATGAAAATATACTTTTCCATGTGTAAATGCAAGTAAAATGTGTAAATTCCAGTAAAATGTAAGATTTGCTGTTCTCCATCATCCACTGCTCACCTTCTGGCAGTGGTGGACAGACCTCTGGGCTCAGGCCTTGGACTGAAAGTCACACTGAGCTTCATGCAAACTCCACAGTTGCGGGTCTTGGCTCTGGAGATGAGAAGGCTTGAAGTACCATCACATAGCTTGCTCTTCATTTTAATCCCCACACTCTGAATGGGTGCACAAACATGCAGCTGGGCTACGGAATCATTAGTTGGGACTGAAAACTACTTTTTGCTGCAAAGGTTTCCTTTGGTTGTGAAAAGTTTATTCACTGTGAGAGTGCTCAAAGGAGCATTTCTGAGGCTGAGTTTAAGCAGTATTCAATGTTTATTTGCTTTAAATGGGAAGCATCACTAAGTTCCACACATGCTCACCGTGACTTAAAGCAGTCTGTTTTATCCTCAAATTGCATTTTTCTGCCCCCCACCCCCCCCCCCCCCCCCCCCCCAACTACAGGATAACAGCCTTCAACTTTCCAATTCACTCAAGAAGACTTAATCCAATTAATGTTGCTTCTGACATAGCCAGAGGTATACATTTCTTCTAGATGACTACCTCTAAAGACAAATATTTAGAGGATGAACCTAAAAACATCAGACTCTGAACTTCTGGATCAACTTCTTAATATTTGTGACATTGTCTACCTACCCATTACTCCAACTTTAAGTTAAAACCAAAACTAAACACAACAAACAGTAACCATTCTCCCCTAAACCAACAAAAAATTTCCCTAAAGACACTATTTTTTAGGCAACAAATCATGTAAAAATACAAGACAGAGCACTGAAAAGTAATGCTTAATCCATCCAATAAATAGGAGGTCAAACAGTAGACTCCACTAAATCTTTACTCATCTTCAATCCTGATACCTAGTCTGATACAAAGCTGCAAGTATGACTGCATGGTTAATGGAAGTAGCTGCACTGTTCCAATTTCCGGCCTCCCCAGATTTCTGTAATGACAATTTGCTGCATTTCCACAAAGCCTGACAGATGCAAGCAGATACAAAAAAAGTTCATTAAAAATAATACATAGGTAAATAAATGAATGAATAAAATCTTGCCTCTTTTGGCATAGTATTGCGGTTGAGTCAGCCTGGACCATGCAAATGGTAAATGTTCCTGCACTGTGGTTAAGCAGATGTTATACGAGGAAGAAGGCAGTTATGCACAACTCACTAAGATGTGCAAAACAGCAGGTATGATAAATTGAGAACACTGTATTGGCCCTCCTCTTCAATCTTCTGGATTAAGACTTGACTGTCATCTGATTTTCCTCTTGGTTGCAGTTTGAATCAGTTATTTAATATTATGTATTACAGTGCCACTTGAGAACAGTCCTGTCCTAAATATGTATACTCAAAATGCAGCTCTGAAAATCTTAAGAGCAAAATTTAGTAATGCAGAAAAGAGAAAAGGAAACAGTACTAAATTTTGAAGTGATGCAGTTTTATAAATAATAAAGTGTGTTTATATAATTAGGCCAGAAAATATGTATAATACAAAAGGTGTTTTGGTAATCATTCTAGGTTACATAGTTTCTGTTCAATGATTATGCAACTGTTCTTTTCTGACTACTTTGAGGGCTACATAAAATAAAGGACTGATAAGATCTCAGAGATCTATGATCCTTGCCAAATCATGCCCTACAAAGAGATGCTATCTGGAAAGTTCATGGGAAGCACACACAGAAAAACGAGATGTCACTGCCATGCACTGTCCCTTGTGGTCTGACCAGCAGACCCGTTTTCTCATCAGTGATGCTCAATGCAAACAGCTGCTGAGACTTGGAGAGAGAAGCCAACTCAAAAGCCCTTCTAGCAGGGACCTCTACTCTCACAATGATCTCACAAGTTGCAGACACAACAGCCGCTCACTGTCCCACCCCTTTACAGCTCTAGAGGAATCAAAACTTGAATCTTCCAGACTGCATTTGAATTTCACCTAGCAATATTGTCCTAGCCACAACGGCCAAAATTTGTATGCATAAGGCACCTTTGTGTCAGGTGCCTTTGTCACTACAGGACATGAGACAACACGATGCAGACACGCTGTTGCTCTCAAGGCAGGAAAAAGGGAAGTTTATTTTCTGACTCCAACATTTACAGATTTCCAAAGGCAACAGTGGACTGGAGGGTGCAAGTGCCACCTCTCCAATGACTGGACAAACTAACAGTCCATCAAGTTTCTCCTCCTCCATAAAAGAATGCAAAACATTAAGTTGTTTACAGAAAGTGTGTGAGAAAGTTTGATACAAGAATGCAAATATCAGAAGGCTTAGAAAATATTAAAAAATCAGGGTGACACGCCTTCTTAGACCAACTTGCATTACCTGTTTTCTTTTGTTCCCATGCTGAATGTTACTTTCCTGTAGCATTAAGTGTGCCCCAGAGTGGTTTTTAGCCTGCTAAAGCAGATGCTGAGCCCTTAGGAGTATGATCTTTGTGGAGACAGACTAGGTGTCAGTGCTGTTTCCCCATTTCCCTGAGGAAGCTGCCAGCTGTGCTCGATCCATGCAGCACATCCCAAGGTTGTGCCCAGCAACCACACACCCTCTGATTACATGGGTAGAGATCAGTCTGCCAGGGAGGACCTGCTTTGTCTTCACATTCTGTATTTCCATTTCAGAAGATAAACCTCCCCAACTTCCAAGCGGGAGTTGCAGGGCTAGCATAGCTAAGATTGGAGGATAAGCAATGTTTTTAGCAGCATATTCAAACCTCATTTTGTCAATTTTCTTTTCCCTTTTACATGCCAAAGAAGTATATTTACTTTGTCATTTATGTTCCTTCCCTTTCCCTGTCTCCCATTCATTGCTTGTTGGATCACTGAAAACTTCAGAAAAACCTCTACAAGTTGCTCATGACAGTGAAGGCTTTTTTTAGTCCATTTTTCATTTTTAAAGATGTATTTTCCCTCAGTATTTCAAGCACTGTAAAAAGAAAGAGGGACAGGAAATTTTTGTGCTATTTTTCTTGCAAAAGTGCTTTTATCAGAGCAGCAGCAATGAAACTGAAGACGACAGAAACCCAAATTTACCAGGAAGCACCATCTAACCAAACTATATTCATTAAAGTATTTAAATAACTAACCATAAGGGATAGCATTAATTTCAAAGCACACTTTCTGTAGCACCTTATACTGAATAATTCCTGTCTAATAGTCACAATTTCAGGCTGTTTCAGGGCCTGATCTTAGAAGATTTACTCTGCTAGTAACCGGGACTACGTAAGCTGATGCACTACTTGAATCCTCTGAAAAAATTAGTTAAAAATTTAAGTCTCACATACCCTTTTTAAAATCTCTAGTTTCTTGAGCTTGAGGGAAGGGAAAAATAAACATGCCTTTATGAGCACATCCTGGTCACCAGTCAATACAAGCAGAAGGGTCTGTCACACTGATAGTACCAGTAAAATGTAATGATTTCATGGATTTACATGTAATGCAAAATAGGAGCACAGCTACCAGCAAGGTCCCCACTGCAGCCTGGGCTCTGTGTGTTGTCACAGCAGGTCTATGGTGAGACACCAAAGCAGAAGACAGAAGTTGGATCAAACACTAGGTTACCATATGCCTGTAGCTACATTACCTACCATCATCCCAAAAAGCATTAGATGAACTAGCAAGTTTCTCATCTCCATCAGCATCATGTACATGCTCTCACAGAGACCATCACCACTACATAAATTCAGCTACAGGCCACTGCAAGCCCCCTTCCATTGGCAGACAACTTACTAACACATAAAAAACAGTGCAGTAGTATGTCTAGTTATATGTAAGTGAAAAATGCTAAACAATGTGAAAGCTAATTTTCGTCTTAACTCTGTGTCTCTGTGAAAAGGCATAGTCCATGTATCTATAAAATGAAAGGCAATAAGATAGGAAACAAAACTGTGTAACAACATAAATACAAGGGAGAAGAGGGAAGTAAGGATTTGCAGTGCATAAAATAAAATTCATTCATTGCTGTGTATGAAATAACATCTTACTGCCACTTAATTCTTCAGTGTCTCAAGGCACTTGTCTCCAGTGTTTGCCAACTTCATTTAAAGCTGAGGCTGACTGAAGGTGGCAGCTTGTCTCTGCCACAATGAGGAACTAGACAGTTTAAGGTGCAGAGAACACAAGAATGCAGTAGCTGTTACAGTCTCTTCAGTTTTCCTTTAGTTGTCTTAAATTGTTATATTGTGACTGTAATTTTGGATTTGTGTTCATATTAACTAGAACTTAGGGAGGAATTATTTAATTTCCATAATATAAGATAATGGTGAGCCCATACAACCCACAAGAGAATGGAAACCTAGTTAATTATAACCTTGCTTAATGTACAATGATAATGTTAAGTGATGGTGTCTTTGCAGGATGAGCACATGAGTTAATTTAAATTTATTAACTGCGTTAAAAACTGTGTCACAGAAGGCAGTAAGGGCAGGGAATTCAGAGTTTTAAGTAATTAAATTTGAGAGAAGAGAGAATTTCATAAGATGCAAAATATTAAGTGCTTAAAGCACTAACGTCTTAAAAACACAGTGAGCTATTATGAGGACATGGCACGGACATCTTTGCCTGTCTGCTCCAGCGGAATAGCAGGGAACCAGGGCTGGCAACTCCTGACACTGAACCAGTGTTGTAATTTCCCCCTAATACCATGTTTGGGCAGTGAAAAGTCCTGAGGCCCAGCTTAAAAAGACAGAATGGTGATCATAGACCAGATTCATATGTGGGTACGGCAGACACAGTAGGAGAGGAATCATGAGGGAAACTGCCAACCTTGCCCAATGCTGGGATCTGTTTCATATGAGCCCTGAGCTAACTGGAGCCTTTTGAGCAGCATACTACGGAGTTGCAAGAAGTCTACTTCCATCTTCTCCAGATGATTCAGCTTTTCAATGCAGCAGGATAGGAGGGCAAAGAGAGCAGACCCACATCCAATATTTTACTATTACAAAATAAAAAATTATAGGAAGAATGAAATAAAGGGTATATACAGAGTCACAGGTTGCAGCTGTTCAGTAGAAAATCATTCATTCACTCAGCCTGTGTTAATCTAAGCCTTCGTATTAGAGCTGGCAGAAGGAGGAGATCCACTCAGAGGACCACATGGCACAACATGCCCTGCTCCACCACACCATGTCCTCCCACTCTCTCACATCAGGAGGGACCAAGGTGGCTGAAGCTGCTTCCCCTGCTTCTCTTCTCCATCACATTGAAACCTGAGCTTTCACCATGGATGCAAGTACTGTCCCTGCTTCCCTGGTTTACCTTCTGTTACTTGACTGCACACACACTCTCCACAACCACAAGAAACAGAACTCCAGCAAGCTCATAACCCACAACTGAAAAATCTGAGTGATGAGGACCCTATGTTTGCATGCAGGGTAACCTTTAACCCCAGAGAGTATGGTGGATCACCCTACAAAACAGCTGGACAGCTAGCTTGGCAGGGCAGGGCAAATCAGAGGGTAAGGATGCAGAGCTCAGGGAGGTGGCCTTTACTGCTTATTGGATCTACAATGGTAGCCTGTGCTGCTGAACTACAGCTTGAGCCAGCCTGTGTAAGTATGCTTAATACAGATGTTCCAAGAGGCAAAGCTGAAGGCATAAACCCACAGCAAACCATGCTGTAGCAACTGGGCTTGATTGCCCAGAGTCTGCCTTTGGAAGTGTGAGTGCTGGGCAAGCTGTGTGTTGGAGAGGAGGTACATGGAAGCTGTTTAATATAGATTTGTCAGAGAACAAGTGTTAGAGAAGAATTAAAATTGCTGACATAGCTGCACTGTGTTCTCACAACTTTAAAATTAGAACAATTGCCAGCCATTCACTTATTTGTGTGTCCAGAGACTCAAGCTATAAATTACTATGTATTATGTAACTCAAGGCAACCAGTACTTTCTCACTCTCTCTTGGAGCAGGGAGGCCATCAGTGAGCCAGTGCTGAATGACATCATACACAAACATACATTTACGCAAAACAAAAGGCTCCATCAATACTCTTCTGCACTGACTTCATATATGGCTTAGAGAGTAGCAGACAAAGGAATCAGTAACAGGCAGAACTATTGAGTGCCACTCTTGTGGAGCAACACTTCACCCTGATGTAAAACAGATCAGGATTTCTGTCTTGATTTTTACATAAACAAACTTGACTCCAGGCCTTTTTGCATAGCTCTAGTTTCCTTGACACGAGTCTAATATAAATGCCTCATTCACTTTTACTTTCTACAGAGGCCTTGCATTCAAGCACATCTCTCTTCAGTGATGTTACTAGACGTAATTCTTTTAAGAGAGTAATAGGTCTTTGAATGTATCAACTCCAGAGTCTAAATGCAACTCTTACAATTCTATTGTAAAACTGCAGTATTTTACATGCTTAGTATAGATAAAAATTGCCAGATCATCTTTGTTACTCTGCACTTCAGTTACCACTTGCAAGCAATTAAGAGTCTTCTTTCTCAACTCCCCTATCACCTGAAGCCATAATAAACACCTCTTGCACTCAGCAAAGTCACATCTTCCCTGTTCTGGAACAATTTCACAGACCGCAACTCCCTTCACGTTTCATTGAACACCTATGTCCTTCATCCACAAGCTGCCTCACAAATCTGACTCTGCCAACACCCGAGCCTACTTGCCTCTCATGTCATAATCCACTTATCAACACTATACCAAATATGTGATTGCGCAAGTAACAGAAATTCCCATTCCATGGAAAACAGCAAAGGAAAACAAGGGAGATAGTGCAGTTCTGTGGCCACTGAAGAGAAACTACCACACTTGCTGCACAGCATGTTGCCTGTCTTCACAGACCCATCCCCTCTTTGCTTTTCTGGTCATGAAGCACTGGTTAGTCCTTTATTCCATGTAGCACCAGAGCAGTTGCCAAATCAGAATTAAATGGACCCAAAGTACCATCTACCACAAATTTTTGCTCAGATCAGAAGTGTGTTAGAAGCTGGCTTAGGAGAGCCTGATGCTATTAAACACTCAGAGCTAAAAGCCTATTTATTTTCTAATGCTTTACTGTTCAACACAAAGCACAGACTGATAAATTCTTTCACACATTTTTTTTATCATGTGCATCAGCACAGTTCAGAATTTCAACAACCAAACAGCTGTCTTCATTTCTTTCCCTTGCACAGTTATTTTCCAGTACAACTTTGCAGGAGAGAATTACTCTGATAGTTGAGAAAAGCAGTATGCCCAAGAAGTTGCCAAGAGCCCACAAATTTTTCCCACAAATGTGTGTAACAAGCAAAAAAAATAACCCAATCAGTATTTCTCTATATCTAGACACAAACATGTGCACACACACATACACACATATATACAGTCATAGATAGATAAAATCTTCCTCCAAAGCAACATGCATAAACAAAATTTCAATTCCTTAAGAAAAAGAATGTCTAGCTAGGATACAAGACAGAGGGTCTTCTCTCCCCTACATCAAAACTAAAAGACACCCTATTTAAAGACAATTTAGTATCCAAGCTTCTTCTAGAGAATAAAAGAGGGGTAAAAATAGATCTTTGGCTCTTCAGTCTGCACATTTCCATGTTTTCACACGCAGAATGTTGCATAAATTCAAAACATCTCTCTTGGCCATATGTTTCTTCCAGACACTCCTTAGAAACCATATAAATGTCTCTAATAAACAGCTTGCTTAAATGTACATAGCTGTAGGACAGACAAGGCATCGGCCTGATGACATTCCAAAATCCCAGGCTAGTAACTGACAGCATCACAGGTTCTCTCCCTTTGTGCCGGACAACAAGGGGAGAGGACAGAATGCTGTCTCTTTCTTTGAGAAAACCAGACACTGGTAGTATGAGCAGAAACAACACACTGAAACTGGGAAGACACTGGAAGTGGCTTGGGAATCACTACTGCATTGGTTTTCTGACACATCAAATGTTAACAAAGACATTATTGGATCCTGTCTTCTGTGTGGCAATAAGCAAAGTAATATTCTTGATGTTAGGATGTGCCATAGGAACAGAGGGAAAAGAATAATAAAAACCCAACAGAAATACATAGAAATAGAAAAGTCCATTTTGCACACTCAGTTGACCACTTTTTTTCCTCCTTTATGCATCTTGAATTTTTCAAGTTGAAGAAAAGAGTGCAAATAGTCTAAATTCACAAAATAGAAAGAAAAGCTACGGACAGACTATCCCCTGCAGCTAATACAGTAGGCCAAGTGCCTGAGCTTTGCAATCTGAGGTTACACTAGGTGGGTACCTTTCCTAGTGACTACAAACGGTGACTTTAACTCCAGACTTCATGCTAGAACCACCAAATCCTTGGGATACAAGGACTGACTTGCTAGTAAAATTATACTCAGTGCTGCATTTATCACTTTCTGACTGGATCATTAATCACCACCTGGTGATTATATACATTAATCACCAACTAGTGAAATTATCTATTTCATATAAATACTTATCACCATAACATCTGAAAGCTTAAGCAGTTACGTAATACCCCTGACATCTCACCATTAGGGTCTCTATGGCTCCAATAATCAAATTACACCTTCTCTTTCAGATTGACAGACAAAACTCTATGGCATGAATACTGGTTAAGGTTCCTGAAAAAGTAATTTATCTTCACTATAATGCTGTGAGACAAACAGTATCTATACACAGGAGATTTCAATACTGCCTTTTTCTTCAAATAACCGTCATCTGCCCATGGCCTGAATATCTGACAAAGACTGGCAGCAAAAGAATTATTCCATTTGGGAAAAAAACAACAAAATCAACAAAAAATACCCCCCCCCAAAACAAAAACAAACCCCAAAACCAAACAAACATACAATAAAACACAACAAAACAAACAAAAAACCACACAAAACAAAACCATAAACCCCTCACAAAAACAAACAAACACAAACAAAAAACAAAAATAACACCAAACACCCCTTTCCCCTCAAGAAGCAGTGAGCAGTGTAGGTTTTGGGGTTTCTCTGCACTCTGTTCATGACCAGAATTGTAATTGCTTGAAAAGAAGGGAAGGGTTTGAGAAAGTGAGAAATCTGTGACAATAAGAATCTAGTAATGAAGCTACTGGCACAGTGCATTTCGGGCTGGATCTCTGGCATCATTCAATTCAGGCAAGTGTGTTTATCATTAAATTTCACTCTCAGCTTTTGCCACACTGAAGTTACTCTACCTTACATAGTGCCCACGCTATTCATTTGCAAGAAAGATAAGGCAGTCAAAAATGGCCTACAGCCTTTCTGGCATAGCTCCTCTTCCCTTTCATCATGGAAAAGCCACTCTGGGCCCAAGGAACACTTTGTCTAGCAGTAAATTGAACCATCTCCATGTAAAAAGAGTTGGAGTTATTTTTAAGCAGATCCACATTTGCTATGGGCTCTTTCATTTTTCTTCCCAAGCCACACTCAGGTAGTGCTGTTCCCAGCAGAAATGAAGCCTTCTCTGGAGGGACAACAGCAGCTCAGCAGTATGAAGGTGTAGACAGAGATCACTGTCACTCTGCTTGCTCTGTTCTTGCTTATGAGATAAGGGCACACTTGGTTCTGTCAAAACTCTCCACTGGCACCTGAATTACTGAATTCTGAGTGCTCTTCTTCCCATGACTGCAGCGGGAACACATACTTCAGGTAGCTCAGAGCTTCAAAGCACCTGTCACACACAGTCATCATATCTCTGAAAAGCCACCCCATTGACTCAATAGCTATGAAAAGGCTACAGGCCTCATACCAAAGGATTTCCTTGGTGAAAACTTTCTGAAGTACCTCGCTTAGTGCTCTGATGGACAGATTTAACTAAACAACACTTTAACTGAACCCATACTGAGGGGATAAAGGGTAACCCTGGGTTTCCACTAGTAGTCTGAATACAACTTTGTCCAAGATGTGTCAGGTCAGCTGGTGGTACACAGTCCATCACTGGAAATGCTCCCAGGACAAGGCACACACAATTGGTTGGATAACACCACATTCCCACAGCACTACGTACATGCAGAAATGGAGAGGCAGCTCCCACTGCACCTCCTGCAAATCATGAACAGATAGAACCTGCAGTATCGACCTACTATTTAGGCCATCTTGCTCCTTTTTGGACAAGTTTTATCATTACTAATAAATACACATATTGCAGAAATGCCAGTGGCTCCCTCTAAACAAAGCTGTCACTATTTTCTCTCAGCACTTTACTACAGCTTGACCTAACCTTCCAGTCTGCATTCATAGCTGTCATTTGCATTCTACTTTGATAATGTATGTCACAAAGGAGCAAATTCAGCACCCATTACCATCCTATCCATGCCAGTGTTTCATGGTATGCCTAAATTTTTTCTACCTGCAGGTTCACCCAAATGCCCTGGCACCAGTGCAAGAGAGCGAGGTCTCTGAGCTGAGTTACAGAGGAAGCAAAATATGCCACCCAAATATGCTACCTCTAAGGCTAATAAAGCAATAATTTTTCCCAAGACTCCACAGCCAACAAGTTAACAACCACAATCCTTGCAGAAAAAAAAGGTTGTTCTTCACTGATCTCAAAAATTGGTAACTCTTAAGGCCAGCAGCTGCTGGCAACAAAATGACCAAGTCTATACATAACCTCATCATGCCTTCATTTATTAAACATTAAGCAAGGAGGATTTTAGCTGTAAGTACCAAATAAATTACTTAAGCATTCTGACACTTAAGTTCTTCTGTTTAATAAAGGGCGATCATCTTTAAACAATTTCTCTTTTGTCTTCTTTTTATTTAACAACCCAACTGCCTTTTATCTTTACTCCTCCATCTCATATGTCCATCAGCTTGTATGGCTAAAGGCAGTGCTGTAAGGACAGCACACTAACACCAGGTGATTTGTCTTAAAGGATCAGGCTGGTGCCTTGAGAGTATAGAATCACAACAACATGATTTCTGGAAGCTTTTGACCACTGAAAATACCCGAAAAGCACAATCTGACTCCTTCAGGAGAACAAAGGATATAACTAATTAACTCATTAGTTATATTCTATCAATTTGTATAATTTTCTAACTGTCTCCAAAAGTACCTGAGAAAAACAAAGGGGCAAACTGATGAGAACACAGGCTCAACAAGACTCAAGAAGAGAACATGCATCCTTACATGCTCTCACAGAACTTCCTAAGGGTGCTGGGTTTTTCCTGGTTGCGCCTTTGTCGAAACCAACGTTGAATGCTGCGTACATCCCAGTCCAGCTGCTTGGAGAGGCCTTCCAGCCTCTTCTCATCTGGATGCTACAAAACAGAGAAGCACAAAAATTATTTTCTAGTTCAACTGCATTAAGACTTTAAATTCAGAACCACCATAACTGACTCTTGCCTTCTTACCAAGGCTGTCTGTCAGACACATGGATACACAGAAAAACGTTCACCGAAATCTCTACTGGCAGATTCCCATCAGAAAACATTTACAATGACAATTACTAATCTAGAAGGACAGCTGCTGTAATATGACATGCAGGTCCATTACTGATAAAAAAACTTTAAAGGGACAATGGGATTGAAACTTGCTTGAAACTTGGAAGTGAAGTTTAGCAGCCATAAAATGCCATGCATTTCTGGAGTAGTGGCTCTTACAAACACCCCACTGCCTGCCACACACTAATACCTACATTAGGATCTTTGTCCTGTTGACTGTTGCACTAAGGAAGATGGTTTCACTGACACACAAAGAAGGTAAGTCCCATGTTTCTGCATGATAATGTTCAAAAATGAGGTCGTTAAACACAGTGACAACTTCAAAAGGAACATCACCTTGACAACAGGGAGACAGAATTGTTTTCTGTAAAACTAAATACACACAAATATTCTCCAAAGCAGAAAATGTAGAAGTCTCATACCATTAGCATGGCTGCAAACCAGAGTAGAGGTAAGGTAAAGAAAATGAGTCCTTAATTTGAAGAGCAGTACAGGACAAATCTCTAATCATACAACAATTCGACATGTACAGTGACACATACGTACTACTTATATATTTCTCCTGATCATACAGTTTTTTAAATAAACAGAAAAATGCACAATCTGTTTTCTGGAACTTCAGCTTTATTTCTGCAAACAAGTTACTTACATTGAATGAAGTACAAAAGCTCTTACAACAAAGAGCTTTAAATTTTTAATTGTTGCAAGACACAAACCAGCAAAATTTCTGTTAGGCTGAAGTTTTGTCTATCAGCCTCCAAGAAAACACAGGAAAGAGAGGGAAATGAAAGGATGAGACAAGAGAAAGTTGAAGTATTTGCCATCCACCTCAATAAAGTTTTTTAGTCAACCAAAGTATCTACTAGTTTTTCAATGGGAGGTTAAGAAAAGCAATTTCTGTAACTTTAGAAAAATGAAATGTTTGATGCAGCTCTTGGGAGTTTGACTAGAGCGAACTGCTCAATTCACAGACTTGCTATATAGGATTCAAAAAAGGCAGGTAGCTAAATTGGACAGTTTCTCTGAGAGCAGCTACCAAATTCTTGCAGGAAAGCAGATACCTGTGAGTGTAAAGAGCTCCAAACAAAAGTATTTCAGGCCCTGTGTCAGACTACCAAACTTTATGATGAAATATTAAAAACAAACAAATAAACAACCCCACAACTAACAAAACCTAAGCATTCTGCCTTCAGCTGAGTCTGTGTGAGAGCATATCCTGCTGCTTTCAGAAACAAGGCACATGTAATTCCCTCCCTAAAAACAGGACAAAAGTCACAGCAAATGCCATGGTGATCTCTGGATAGTGTAGGACACACAAGCAAGACAGCCTATTTCACTGTCTGTGACACTGAACCCAGTTTTTCCCTTTATGACTTTACTGCTCTCTGAAGTTTACACTGCTGCCCAGCTGCAGTCTGGAGCCAAGCTGGGAATGGAAAGCTCCTGCAGAAAAATTTGGGATGCTTGAAAAGCATGGACAGAACAACAAACAGCTTAAGCTGAGATGTCATATGGTGAGAGATGTAGAGACAGATATGCAGGTTGTGGGGGAGGATCTTGTACAAGAAAGATATGCAAGCTGCAAATAAAACATTTTTCAGTCAGTTTCTCCCACTTTTCTATGTTGTTCCCCTTTAGCTGGGACACCAGCAAGACAGGCCTTTCCCTAGAAGGAGTAGCTTTGAAGTTTCATGGAAAACTCAGTATCAATATTACTGGCTTACAATGAGCCCTTTTTTTACTAAAAACCACAACAATTTAGCAAAAATTGATACAAAATAGATAAGAAGCAAAAACAGATAAGAAGCAAAAAGATGTAGGTGGCCATATGGCATCTACAAAGTGTTTCTGTGACAATTTTTTTAAAATTGAAAACTTACAGAAGACATCACAAATGGATATATAACCACTGAAGCTGGCATATTAATGACATCTCCAATATTTGAATTTCTGAATTGAGGTGTAAAATGCAGCACTGCAACACTGAGTTTATCTGTTAGCCTTGCTTTGTTCAGACATAGTTTAGAGTGCCACATCCCACTTCATAAGGTAAGTATTTTAGTCAGACACACTACCTTTGTAATAGCTGTGAAAACCTTCTCCAAGATAGCATTAGGTTGAGCTTTCTGTGGTCCATTGGCTTGGACTTTAAGGCCTAAGGCACACGGTTTAGCAATGAACCTGTGAGAACAGAAAAATGAGAGAAGAAAACAGGTGAAATCCTTCAGTTACTTACTTCATTACTGTTATCAATCAATAGCACTTGGTAAATGGGCAAACATTATAACCCTGCCAACAAAAACAATACTTAAGTTTTACAGCTCAAAAGCAAGCTCATATAGGCAATTACATCACAAAGTAAGGAACATCACTTTGATGGATGAAAGGAACTCCTGGAACACATGAAACAGATTATTTTCTTTCATGTTGTGAAGAAATAGATTAGAACAAAAGCATGAGAGGAATGCCTCCTAGAGAAGCACCAACTAAAGAGCAGAGCTGGGCAGCTTGAGGAGCATATAATATTATCCTCCAAGCACAGCCTTTTTAAAAACCAGTTTCCAAAGCCTCAGGACTCCTTTGGCACACTGGAATTTCAGAATCCTGAAAGACAGCAAGCTTAAGCTTAAACTGCCCAGTCAATAAAATTTTCTAAAACCATAAAATTTACATGGTACAGAGACACAAGCAATACTCTTCTGCTGAAGTATGAGGCTGTCCAAAATCCTAACACCTATCCATAAGTTCTCTGAGACATTTTAGAGTTGAATTGCATAGTTTGCATTACATATAGTCAAAGACCATCACTCTACTCACAAAAAATTAAATTATTTGTAACTATGAATCTAAATCTGGAATTCCCATGAAAGCCATAAATGCTGTATAGGAATCACATTCCTATCTGCACACTATGAACTTCTGCCATCTTTGAACTATGGAACTCGTGATTTCACTTAAACAGCCTCTGTTTCCCAGAACTTCATTTGCTAACAAGGACTAAAACAACACTTGGTGCTTAAGCAGTTCCACATTTATCCAGCTGAATGACCACAAGCTATAAAAAAAATCCTGGAATTCTTACGCACACACAAGGCCCATTTTAAGCCCTGTTATGAGCTACAACTGCTGTTGCTGCCATGTTTAAGACAGTACCACTGATTAAAGGGAATTAAGTCCTAATCAATGTGATAGTGGTTACAGCAATACCTGTGGTAGTCAAAGTGGTAAAGTGGTAGTGATAAAGAAAGATGGGTGATGCCAGACTACCCTGTTTTCCTGGAGAAAAATTCTTGATACATTGACACAATTCCACATGAAAGGCAATTCTATAGCCTGAAATTATGTTAGTGATTGACTGAGAGTGAGAAGACAAATATTCAAAAATACATGCAATGTATCAGTGATCTTACCACTTGCTCCTAGGGTGTTACAGATGAAAAAACCCTTATACTCTGCACTTAAAACTGGCATGTCTAAAATAAGACATCCTCAGAGGGAAGGATATGCAAGAGTCTTACCAGGTCCCAAACCCAGCAATAACTGGCAAAGTAAGTTTATATTTTTAAATAATAACAATACTACTATTATTATTATTATTTAGGTACACATCATCCCGCACATTAGTAAAGCTTTTTTTTTTCCCTTGCAGTATTTTAACCACACAAAGTTCCTTCCCTCACTTAAGTAACTTTATTTTGTGGCCAACTTCAATACAGAAGCCCACTCAGAAATTTTCATTAGTGCAAGTGAGAAAAGCTAAGCCAGTGCATATTTCACACTTTCCTAAAATATCTTGGTTAATCACAGCTTAAATCAGTCACTTTTGTCATTCATTTTTATCAAAAGTAGGTCACGTTATAGACCAAAAGACAGGACTAAAGGCCTGTTATTACATACCATCCATCCCCTAACTAATCTATTTTCTGAGAGGATACCTCAGCATGGCACAAAGGATCTGCACAAAATTGCCCTGGAGACTGCTCCTGCATGACCTCTGCTAACAGATAAAAAATAAAATGGAGCAAACAGGCTATGAAGTCCCCATGTACCCTGAGAATATGCAGGGTTGTTTTAGCCTTTCATGTCCACAAAAACATTTGAGTTAATTATTTGTCAACGCACAATTAGAGTCGAGTCTCCTCTTCCTGTGCTGAGCATGCATCTATGTACAGTAGTGAAAAAACTGTGGTGAATGTTAAGGTCTGCAGCACATCTCTGAGTCATCCCAAGCATAACTAGAAGATCTCCACAGGTCCCTTCCCACTGCAACCATTCTGGGATACCAAACTCTAGTTAAGTGATAGGCTCTGATTACATACATTCAGTATGTCTGTGAAACAGGTAAAAACTCTCAGACACTGGCATAGTTCAGGTGATGCTTGCATAAAAGGCTGCTCATGTTGCTAACACCAGCCAGCTATGAGCTCCCAAAAAGCCCAAAAAACAAACAAGCAAACTATTCCTTGCCAATCAAATATGTCCACAAAATCTCAGTTTCCTACCAGTACACTTAAAAATATCAGGGAAGGCAGTTAAACCAGGAAAAAACTCCTCTCTGTGCTAAAGATCTGTTTAGAGGAATCTGGCTCCTTTTTTGAAAGAGTGATGCAGAGCAAATTTTCCCAGCTCATCTACTTTATGCTCACTAAACACAGATTATTCCAGGGATTTATGATTACAATTGTCTAACTTGTTGAACATTGCTTGCTGGTTTTAAACAGAAACAATCTATATTTGCTCAGAGGATGAGTAAAAGCAGAAGAGGCTTGTGTCTGAGCAGATGCTCAACCAATTTCCTGCCACAACATTCAAAAACAATGACTGAATTTGTCAAGTTGACCTACTTAACTCAGAAGTTACTTGTATTAGCAATAATTAAAATAAAACAAACAAAACCCCCCACAAAACCTAGAAAAATCTTAACAGTTCCAGAACAAAATCAGTAGATAAACAGGGCTGTCACTTCAGCATACCTATCCCAGCAGCGATTTTGGCTTTATTTCCACAACAACTTATGTTGTAGAAGATCCAATATGACACAATGTCTGAAGCACAGGCAGGGCTCTTAATGGAGGCAATCTCATCCAAAATGTATGTACACAGGAAAGTTAACTTCACTGAACTGTTTTGGATGTGCTGAGAAATTGGGTCAGAACTTCCACAATGAAACCTTTTCAAAGTAAAGAACCTGTTTGGCCAAGCAAAAAGCCAAGCACATAACTCTGTACGTCAGCAAGAGCCTTCTCCCACAGAGCATCCCAAGCAGCATCTCAGAGGGCAGTGTAAAGGACAGCACAGAGCCAACCTTTCCAGAGGGACCTATTCCAAACCCTACTGCAATGACTTCAGAAAAGCACACGCACCTGCCTTTCATCTGAGATGTTCAGTGCTTTTCCTCCTCTCCTCTCCTCTCCGGCATCATTATCCCATACCTCACATTAAATTATACAAACTAAAAACTATATGGTGCAATCCACACGTGTTTCCAAAAAACAAAAGCTAAGGTAAAAGGCAGCTGTGTAAAAAACCAGATTTAGTATTCGTATTTCGGCTTTCAGACTTACTGGTTAGTACAGAGCAAAACCACAAAATTTTAAGCAAATAAAACAAATTATCCTTATCACTTGACAGCAGTATTAGGAAAAGCTTTGTCCTAACAGAGTTATTCTTAAGAAACACAACTGATATGACGGACCCATACCTTTCTTTCAATCACTGTAAAACTGTTTCATCTTTGCAGTGGATTTCTCACATTTATATTATGCTGTCTTTTTGACTGAAAATACATCTCTAGAAGACACATTTCCTCATGGTGCAAAGTTAAAAATACTCCCATTTTCTGAAGATTTTGATGCAATAACAAAAACCATGACCAGTAACATGTGGTTTGAGCTACCTTTGCACACCTGCTAGCTCCCATCACAAGCTGGAGGTCAGACCCCACTGATCACTGACCCAATTCCAGACCCTGTTCACACATGCTGCTAATTCTTTGTGCCCCACAGAGTTGGAAAATCTATTTAATCCTTTCTCCAGGTTAGTTCATAATAGGACTGACTCATGCAGGAGGTGTTCTGCCACCAATAAGGGACTACTACAGCCCAACCTCTACCAGCAGTGCTCCAGTTGCTTTTCCAGTCCATATGTTACTACAAAAATGGGAAGCAAATAAGGCCAGCACTTTACAAACAGAAGTAGTCCTTTTTTCCAAATATGGAAGCAATTTTTAAAAAATATACATATGTATAAAGCTTTAAGCATTTCAGTTTCTCCTTAAACTCTAAGACTGAAATCAGGGGAACTACATGCTCCAGAATAGCAACAAGCACTGCACAAATGTAGACAAAGGTCACAAATAAATATTTTTGCAGCCAGCTGTCTAATGCTTTCTTTCTTTGTAATCTCTAAAAATAAAGTTTAGTCACTCTGTAACTTTCCAAGCACAGATCAGGGAAAGGGAGAAGGAAGAGAAGGGGTGATAGACTCCAGTCCCCTCACCTCTAACACATGGTGCCTTCTCTCAGCTGCCCTCCACCAGCATCACCAAGGCTGTAGAACGTATGGATAATACAATTCTGAAGGTAACACTCTCACCCTTTCTGCACTAGAATCAGGACACACAAGTGAGGGTCAATGGTAAAATTCAGGCTCCAAAATTGTAGCCTACTGCTAAAGGTCAATGAAGACAAAAATATTCTCCCAACTTCTAGAAAGTTGTGGCTTAGGGACTTTTTAGACCAAAAAAGGCATCTTTGCACATAGCAGTCCCCAAAGAGCTGACCCTTCCTCCCCAAGCTGCACTAGTAGCTCATTGAGCTTCTGAAAACTTTCCACAGTCTATGGCAGAGCTCTCCAGTGAATATTCAGACTCTGTGAGGATAACCATTCCACTTCATTTTGAACTCACTGCTGGCCAGTCAGTTTTGGTTTTGCTTTTTTATTTCTTGCACTGGGTAAAAATGAACAGTCAATCCCAAAGCATCCTTTGTCACTCCTGCAACTAGAGATTTTGTACTCTCCTTTTCCACTTCTAAAATACAGAGCTGATAAGTTGCTTCATTTCGGCAGGTGTGGGACAACCAAAGCAAAGAACCAACCATAAAACATCTACATATGAAAAGACACATGGTCCAAATGGGATTTGATGCTGGACAGGGAAAAGGGCAGGGAGGCAGCACAGAAAGAAATTAAAGACTGACAAATTAATTTTTAAATTGCAGTAGGTTACCCTAACACAATGACACTGTTCTAATCCTCCAGGCCCCACAGCATTACTTAATATTTTACTTTGGTCACATCTTTAACATGAGCAAAAAATTTTTTTTAAATTGTGACTGATCCCCATGTCTACAGAAAAGGCATGCCATCCACTGGCCTCTTGATAGGTGCACACTCTTGTACTGCAGTTCTCCTTCATCTACCAAGGCAGATTCCAAGGTGCAGAACAAACAGCAATTACCTGCCCCTTGGGCAAGACCCAGAAGTTGCTAAGTGGCTTATAGCAACTGTTTAAAGCAAAAGCCTGAGCAGTCATTTTGATAAATAACATAGATCTGTCCACTAGAAAGTCAATGCTAGTCCTCCAGGTTCCACCATGGTAGGTCTTAGCCTAATCAGCATGTGGTAACTTGTCTCATCAATGTGCCCTTAAATTCTAATGTATTTGCTTTATGATCTATTTACTACCAGAAGGCCAAATAACGAAGGATGTTGTTAAAAACCCCTAGCAATCACTAACAACAAACAGTCTGATATTATTACTAAAGATCTTACCAAGTCACAGAACAGCACTTGAAGAGTTCAGCAACAACTTCCTGGAAAATATTAACATGGAAAATATTAACATATCTGAAATGTTGGGAAATTATACTGTTCACCAAGAACAGAAACTTATTAAGTTACATCACGTTAGAAAACCTTTTCTGAAAGCAGAGAAGATAAATAATGCTTTATATTCAATGGAACATAAAAAAAAATTTAAGTCCCTAAAATATTTCAGGGCTTGAGGGGCACAAGTATCCTACCTCCTGCCCTGCTCCATGGGTTATGCAGCCAGGCCCTGAGCAAGGGCAGGGGCTCCAAGAAAAGTAAAGCCCAAACCTCTGTCTGTCTGCTCCAAGTGTGCATTTGTGTTTGAGCAAATGACCCAGCCTGCCTGCATAACTTGAAGGCATGCTCTGCTCCTGAATATTGTCATTACACTACCTGGCAGTGGCACAAACTTAAGACAAGCACACACAATACAGGACTTAAATATTTTCAAGCTTTCTCTTTGTCCTTGTGTGAGTTTAGCTTCTGTACTGCTGGTGGGCTGTCATGGCATAAGACAGAGAATTTCAATATGTGCCTCAATCTTATGGGCAAACTGCTACCTCTGGTGCAAATCCTATTTCCCTGCCTCAGAAGGCAGGGCATGTTTCAGGAATTTTCCTGCTCTGAGTAGAGCGCTCACACTAAATCTTTATTCTGTTCCCTTTGTAGAGGGAATAGGTCATGGATACCTCCCTGCAGGATGGCTGTAGTTCAGTAAGTACTGGAAATAGGGATGGTTGGTTTGACTTGGAGGTTAAGCTTTGATTCCAAGAGCTAGGTCACAAAATCATCAAATCTTTTGCAGGAGCTTCAAGAGGAACCAATTTTCATTCTGGCTAGCAGCTATTATCCACAAAAAACGATCACAATAGTATTAATTCACTGTATTTTCTGTATATATATATATGAACACAAATACATATGTACACTGAAACAAGCATACATACATAAAACATGTGTAATAGCACATATTTTTATATATTTGTGTGTGCATACATATTTAATATATTATACATATAGAGTCAAACTTCAGCACAGTGTCTTGTACTAAAATACATGAATTAGAGCCTTATTTCTTTCCAGACACTTTACACAAACTCAGAACAAAACCCAGTTCCTATCTGGTACAAAAAAAAATCTAGCTCCTCAGTTTATTTCTGATTATCTACCAATACAAAAAGATAAAAGATATACGTATATATTCAGGAAACCTATTCCTAAAGAAGCATACAGCCAAACGACGCAATGAATTATTTTCCCTGTTTTATCCTTAAATTGGTATTACTTAAGAAAATAAGGACTGTTCAAAATTCACAGACAGAATGGGGCAGGCTGGTCTGACCCATTCCTACCTGCCCAGATACCACACCCTAAGCAAGGGCAGCCACCTGAGGTGCTGGGGCTCCCTCTCCCTCACTTGTCCCTTTCTGCCACTTTTTACTGCAGCCACAGAAGAAGATTTGGCCTTCAAGAAACTGAAGACTATCACTGCACAACACCCAGAAAAGCATGGACTTTTCAGCAGGATCAGTGATCTGATTCGAATCACTCTATCAACACAGCATCACTAAACTGAGTCACTGGCAAACTTGAAGGTGAACTCTCCAGATGCTCAATTTAAGCCATGACAGGACCATATACAGATTCTGCTTTGGAAATTTGATTTTGTATTTCTTACAATGTATTCTCTTCTGAGAAAAAGGATTTAAAAACATAATAGGATACCTATAATTCAAAGATTTATATTTTTTTCCCAAAATAAGTTCTTCAGCGAAAGATTTATTAAAATACCTACACAAGTGCTCACACCTAAAATCTCAAAAACCAGCTCAGATGGACCCCTTTTAGGAAGTAGTTTCTACCTGCATTGTATGATCATTAAATACCATATGAACTGATCAAAATACTCAACAAAGACAAAAAGCAAGGCCTCACTAGCTTCCAAGTCTTCCTGTACATTTTCACCTTTCTATTCTATTACTGAATATTCTTAAAGCTTTCTTGTTTAATTGCCAGCTCAACAGGACACTGTCTCAGAAAGGCAGGGAAGCAATCTGGAAGGCAGCTGCAGCTCTGTATGCAAAAGTGCAGAACACTCAGCCCTCCAAATGAGTTTACTGACCCTCTGACCCTGTCCTGGGGAGCTGGGGAAACTAGTGCCCACCATAGCACAGGAATTACTACACTGCAGTGCTTGAAATGCAGAGCCTTATGTTTTCTGCCTTCCACACTAAGGCTGTCCCAAAGCAAAACCTGCCATCACAGGCAAACAATGCGTCTTGCACACAAAAAGCTCAAAACACAGCTGACAGGCATCTCACTGTAGTCCTAATGCGTGATAAACAATTAGTGATCGGACCAAACAGTGCAAGAACAAATCCTATTAACAAATAATGGGATTTGTTAGCGGATCACCCAAAGGACACTTTGGAAACAACTCCCAGGGCTGCTGCAGCCAGAAACCTCAGCCAAGGAAGGGAGCCACGCCGCAGGCCGCACTGGTGAGCTGCATGCACAGCTACCAGCCATCTAGAGGAGCTCACCATGCAACAACAGTGCTGGCCCACCGGTTCTGACAGAATTTGAACATGCTGCAGCATGTGTCAAATGAAAGAAAAGAAGTAATCTCATATCTTGGGTATTGCTGAATGATTTACACTTTGAATCTATAAGCAAATTTATTTTCTACATCCAAACACATAAGAAACTGTTGCAATCATATTTTCTTTTAGCTCATTACAAGATTTTTCTCAGCAACTTTGAACACTACAATTTCAAAGGACACCTGACTAAAACACGGTTCCCTAATAGTATTGCAACATAAATGCCCACCTCTACCAGCAGGTGGGTACTTGAGGAAGCCTGACCTGACACTGTAACGTTGTTCCCCAGTGGTTGCTATTAGGCACCTCAAATAAGTGATGCTAAGATAGTAACAGAAAAGGTGGCTTTTTACTATTAAGAATTTGAAAAAAAAGGAGAAGAAGGGTGCCTCATGATGAAAACTAGACAGAGCACCTATCTGCCCTGGCTGGTCACAAACTACGTGAAAAATAAATGGTTACTCAAAATCTTCAAGTGGCAAGTATTTGTTACTCTTTGTATTCCTGTTTAGGGTGCCATTTTCACCTCCTTTGTGTCATTAGAATTGTCTTGCTTATTTATCTGTTTTTAAACATGCCACAATGCATGCTGCTTGGGATGCAAACCAAAACCAGGAACCCATACGAGTTACATAATTATAGCAGATTTTTAGACAATTGTAGATTGTCAGTTACATTTTTTTTAATGGCAAGAAACATAATTTTTAGTCACTGAATAATTCTTATTTAAGACTATAACTGAAAAAGAAAAAAATTTCCCTTACAACAAGCTCTGATGGCAATGTCTGGGTGCAGTTTGAGCAAAGCAGCAGTGTGTACATACTTCTGAAAGCACAGACAAAGCTTGCCCAACCACCAAAACCCTCCCAGCAGAACACAAGACACAAATACACTGCCTTGTTGGGGATCAGCTCTTCCACAGGTCTTCAGAGCTCTTCCCACTGCTCTGGGTACTGCAGTAAACTGAGCATTCTGGTGCACATGGACAATTATGAGGCACCTCAGCCAAAAAAGCACAAAGTCTGTCCAGAATGTTATCTAGTTTGTTCATCTGACAATTCAAATGGAAGCGACAGCCAGTCTCTCACCCAGCTGGGTTAGAGATTAGCCATGTGGAATATTGCTGCATTTGAACTGTGGAGTGCTCTACACTTGGCAAGAGGACAAAGAAAGGAGAAGATGGAATAGGGAGGAGAAATATCAAGGCAGGAGTTACTGCAGGAACCCTTTTGAAGCCGTGCCCATAACAGTCTATTTGCCCAGGCAAATGCAGATGTTACAGCCCACCACATGCACTTGGTCAGTGTGCTGCCAAGACCCTCACACTTCCAAAACACTCAGCATGCACATCAGTTAAGTATCTGCACAGTGCCTGAACTGCAGCGAGGCTTTACAAGCACTGAGGACATGGTAATTAGTGATTTTACAGAGAATCACATATCAAACTCTGTCTTCCCTTGAGAACAAATTAGACATGATGTCTATATCCAAGATACAGGACCAAGTACCTCAGCCTAAGACCATTGCTCAGAGCAGGACTGGAAATGTCAGGCCAGCAGGTATGATGCCAAAGAAAGATACTCAGAGCAGCTCCTGTGAGCAGGCACCTCCTTTCAGCTCCTGGGGCTGGCAGTCACCTTCTTGACATGCGTGTTAGCCATCATCCCCTAGAGAAATATTACTGACACAGCCTGGCTCACAAAAAGCATGACTGCTGTCTCCACCAGCTACAGCCAGGCACACAAAGAAAAGCAAAAGTCTTCAGAATATCCGGGACTATGGCATAATTCCAGATTTTCCTTTAGAATAGGAAACAGTGACAAAATTATTCCCCTGCAAGATCAGCTTCTACCTACAGGGACAGCCTTTCAGCTTCAGAGAGAAGCACTGGCAAACTAAAGTGGGGAGGAAGAAGGAAGTCTGATGAATGGTGTTACACCAAGGGCACAGCAGCATGTATCCAGTTCCAAGCCTAATGCAGGGCAATGGTGTTGACTGACACATACAGGCTGGCTAAGGAAGGAGGTCCCATGAAGCCTACAGAACCTCCCCTGGTCCAAGCACCAGCTTTGCTTTGCTCTTTCCCCATCACTGGCCCCCTCCTTGCCAGCTGAGAGCTGCAAACTCTTGCCCTTTCAAGAGCCTCTCCAGCTAGCACAAACCAACACTGGAGCCACAGCCAGTGCCATAAGAGAGCAGAGATCACAAGCAAGCAGTGAGAAACTGAAAAGCAGCATAAAGCCATGTTCCAAGGCCATTGCCTACAGCACAATGAAAGAGAGCCTCCAGTCAGAAAGCTAGGAAGCCAGGCTCTAACCAGCACGGATGGGTTTATGCAGTCTCCTGATACCATTTCAGCTGTATCTCACAGCAGCTTCAGGAACAGAAGTCAGTTTCCTGGTTTTCAGCTGGTTATGGTTTTCCTGTAGCAGATGCAAACAGCTCAAGAATGAAACCAGTTATTAAGAAATGCAGAACAGGTAAAAAATCCCTCATTGGGCTGGCCAACCCCAGAGCCATGCCTTCAGTAAACCAGGCACTCTAGAAGGAATCTGTAATCAAAAGGAAGAAAAACATTATCCATAAATCTATTCAGCAAATGAATATCCCCCTTCAAATGTCTGTCGTCATGTTCATTCAGAGCATCTGGAGGATCAAAGCTCTGGTCAAAGCCTGTCATGAATCCCCACGCTGCTGCAGAATTTAGTACTAATCCCTGGTGCTTCACTGCTAAATAAGGAAAGAAAAATAAACAAACAAGCAAACCAAGCAAAGGCCAGGGCAAGTGGTATAAATAGATATAAGAAGGCCAAATTATTAGTTTAGAGATGCTATCAAAAAATTTAAAACAAAAGTCTTTCAGCCTCTTTTAGCTTTGTGTGCAAAGCAGTACCACATAGCTCCTATGCAAAGTAAAGAGTGAGTGTATTTCACATATATATTAATACTGCAGGCAGGACAAAAAGTCAAGCATGGAATGTCACGCAGGAGAAGATCGAGCAGCAGGGCAGAAAGCAGCAAACCCCACAGCAATACACCAGAAGTAGGTGACTTCCCTTACTCCCTCACCACACATGCATATTTCATGACACTACATACAATGATGACAAAATTTTGTTTTAACACACCAAATTTAGACATTCAAAATCAATGCAGCTGTTCACATAAGGAAAAAAAAAAAGCTCTTCTAAAGCAGCAGATTTATAATTGAGTCTGTCTGAACAGCCATGCAGATTGAAAAAACTAGGTCAAATCTTTTGCTAGTTAACCTCACTGCCATTCCTCCCCAGCCCTCCTCCCCCTTTAGATTTCAGCAGTTATTGAAGGAATCAATTAACAGACCTGTCATGCAGGTCTAGAATTGTTTCTGCCTGGTACATATCAGGGGGGTCATCTGTGCAACTACAGATGGAAGAGGGGAAAATTAAATCATTATAGTCCTTCCTATTCACAAATCCTAATCCTAGAGCACCCGTACTCAATGCTACTAGGATCCATTAGCAATCAAATAAATGATGCATGTCAGAAAATAGATGTAGAAGGAAAGGGGCAAGAGACAGACAAATATAGGCTAGAAAGAGGCAAAAATAGAGAAATTACTGTGCTTTCACTTTTGCTGTGCTTGCAAGCAAAACCATAATAGCATCTGCTGCTTTTAATGACATCTTGCTAGTGTATTTTGTACAGCTTCCTGGTGAACAGTTTTAGAAATCTCATAAATATATCCATTTTGACACTAGATTTCAAAGAGAAACTATAATACTAAGTTTTTATCTACTCATCACCCTCTGTATGTTTAAACAATTCTTGTCTGGAAAAAAGGACTCACACACTGGAATTCATATATTCACTGTCACAAAGGCATTAAGTGGGTTTTTAAATTTTCACAAAATGTAGGGACTAAGTCAGTCCACTTGCAGCTTACTCATTTTTACTCATTTCTCTCCTTCTGTTGCAGACAGAAGGAACTCTTATTTCATTATCATTAAAAAAAAATTGCCATTTTGTATCAGGCAAATACTAAAACAAATCACTCTTGAGCCCTTTTTCCACCAAATGCAATATGCCACCGGACAAGTTTGTGCAAGAAGGTGAAGAAATCAACTTCCTGACATTCTGCAGTGACGGCCAACTCAACTGGTTTGGCAAGCCTCATACCACAGCCTTCACACGGCTGAATGCCACAGGGCCACAGGACTGCTGACTGACAGTTGAAGGCTGGGGTGGACCAGTCCCAACTCTTACTGGCAAGTACCTCCTCCAGCCATGTGGTGCCAGCAGCCTTGTGCGCTGCTGCTGTTGCTGCCTTCCATGTTAGGAGGATTGGGAAGCAGCCAAGGGACTCAGTGGTGGGCAAGCAAGTGCTGGGGGTAGAGGGGAGGGTGCTACTGTCAGGCAGGAGTGCCTCGTTCATTTACTTTGGTGGAAAAGAATGACCATTGAGGAATGTGACACATGCAGATCCGGCTGGCAAAATTCACAACCAGTCTTGAGCCCTTTTAGTTCGAATCAATGGAAATCATCATCATTTCACTTTCCACACAGGTGCTATGTAAAGTGTATATTGTGCTGCTAAAGCCATTCTCTCTCACCAGCAAACCCAGGACTATCACAGACCACCCAGAAAAGCCATTTGGAGCACAGTATGCAGCTGAGTAGCAGACTACACAGACTGCATCCTAAATCCAAGAATGTGCACAGGGAGCCTTTGATATTTTTTTTACTTTTACCATTCCTGCCTTTGGCTAAATTCCTTTGAAGCTAAGGCTATGCTACACATAACTCATCTAAACCAGCCCCATTTAGCCTTTGTTTCTGAGTAGTATCTTATCTATAGCTGAACTTTCATTGTCTTGAATAATTTTTCACCCTTAACTCAGCAAGCCATAAACAATTATTGCCTCAGTACTTAGATAAACAACCCTGGAAATCCTGAGGAAAACATTTGGGTTCTCTTTTGGGCTGACTGGTTCATGTTTGTTTCATCAGGTTTTTCGACAGTGGCACATTTAGAGGGGGGAAGCATCTTGGACCTGAACCCAAAAAGACATTAGGAAACCTCTGTTGAATGTATACTGGATCAGAAGGTAAGCAAAGAAATGCAAGGACAGAATTCTTGAGGGAGATATGAGGAGTTGACAAAGTAAGGTAGGAAAAACAAGCATTTGCAAGAGAATTGCCAAACTAAAAACATTCTGAAACCACTACATTGTCAGGTAGCAACATTTGGCTTATTTACTGTTTTAAAGCCTGTACTTTAATGCCCAGTGTTTCTCCTTGAGCTGTGCTCATGCATTATGTTCTAAAACAGATCTTTTGCTTCTAGAAAAATGCAAAGCACGTTTTGTGTTAATCCTTTGAACAGTCGTGAGACAGTATGTCTGTATTTATCTAAATGATACTTCCTTCATTTATCTTTCTTTTTCCCCAAATCCATCAGAAACTGTGCTGTTATTTAATGATGTCTAGCAGATCAACACTGTCAGCTAAGTTTGCTTCCGATATGATGCCAGGTTTATTTTTACTTCTAAAATACTGTCTGAAATTAAAAAAATTAAGATGGAAATTACCTTCTCCTTCATTTATTTAAAAAGCTACTCAAACGAATGTTTTATACACTTTAACAATAGCTCTCAAGAACACTTAAACTTGTAAGTAAAGTGAATTTTTCCAATTGTTTAAATTCCTTGTGTTAGATCATTAATGTATCTTATGACTCATAGTCTAATGACAAACTTAACAGAAGATCTCCTTTATGAAATAGGTGTTTCTCAATAAGGAAATGAAATCTGCAGATTTTTTTCTCTAAACCTCAGTTATTGGGAAAATATCTGTGAGTCTTTCAGAGAACAGCTCTAGTCCTTTATTGGGTTCTTGCCATAATGAACATCTGCTCAGTCTATAAATTAATTGCTAAAAACATCTTGTGCTTCTAGATGATCCAGGCAATCATAACTGTTCTGGGTTACTAGAGAACATTACCATTTCTCTCACACACACAGGCACACATCCCCCCCTTAGAGCACATCATAAAACAAGAACAATTCTTTGGTAATATTCTTAATGTCACAAAAGAAACTTTGCGTGCTATTCAAGTCATAGGAGTAGCACGCTATTAGGCTCCCCAGATGATTTAAGCAGTACTTTTGCACTGTGATAGCTTAAGAACATGAAGGATGCCTTGCCTAGCTGCTTGGAAATGTTCTTTATCTTAAAATCAAGAATCCTTTTATCAGTCCTGGTTTGCCAACAGCAGTTTGTTAGGCAGTTGCAATGGGCAAAGAAAAGTCCACTTTAGACAACTAACAATAGCAGTATTTCTCTTTCTTGCAAAAGGCAACTTCACCTACTTGCTCCATGCTCAAGGTCTCCCATTGTTCTTGGGTATATTGAGGTTTGTCACCTCAGCTGTAACTCCTCTGTTCTTGGAACTCCCAGCTCACCAATCAGAAATTGTCTCATTTTAATACTATTTTTAACCTTTACAGATGCAAATCACTTTCCCCAATGACACTTAACATAAATCTCCTTTATTTCCTTTCAGCTACCTTTCAGACCACTTCCTGGTGTCACTGACCCTCCAGGGTTCTGCTGAATGACAAGGATCTAATCTACCACTAAGATCTTCCAGAAATAACAGTACCTACATTTTCCAGCCAAACCTGGAAGGTTATTAATTGACTTATTTTGGAAAGAGAAGAAAGGGTGCTGTTCCTCCCAAATAACAGACTTCTAGATGTCATCAGAAGAGCTAAATATATACCTGTCCATTATCATTTTGACCCAGCTGGCATCTCTTAGTTGTCATCTGTCTTCATCAATGATTTTGCAAGAAGGTGGGTGGGGTGCCTGGGCATGCTACACCTTTCCACGTGGGACCAGAGTGCAATGATACAAACACTATGCCTTTCTTACTGCCAAAAAAAAGGAAAAAAGAAAAAAAAAAGTAAAATTTTAATTCTTCTGAAGAATTTTCAGGTCTGTTTCATTAACAACTTGAGGAAGACAAGACATACATCCACTAAGCCTCTTCCTTGCTTAGGATATAAGTGCTCTAATATACCTTGGAATTTAGAAGCATATCTGAAGGGAATAGTTGCAAACACATTGTTGCTGGTGACACAAACAAACAGGCATGCCTGGTTACACCACATTCCGCCCAGGTGCACAGCCTTACATCACAGTCATGTTTTCTCCACATATAGTGTGTCTGTAGTCCCACTCCCCTCTCCCACACTACAGAAGACACCTGTGTGCTCCTTCCACTTCTACTTCTCTGCCCCATTCCTACCTCTGGTCCTCAACCTCTCTATTAACGATTTTTACCTAGCAAGTACAGGAAGAGTTTGGTGAGCAATTAGTTCTCTAAACTTTAAATTCCAAGTAAGCAATAGAAGTGTCAAGATATTGAAGAGCAGCAGATTGTCATACCACAAGTCATGTGGCTGCTGCACTGCATCTCCACAAAAATTATCTACATTACTCACACTCATGAGGGGGTTGACTTGTCGTGATCTGTCATCTGAGATGCAAATATTTATTGATGGCACAGAAGTATTCCAACTTCTGCTTTTATAACTCATTCTTTTAACGCTGTTAAAGAGGCTTTGGAATGCCAAATTCACTCAGCTTGTTCTGCAGTAGGGCCAAAAGAACTTATCATTTTGTTTATACCATAAATAATCCAGCTGCAGAAGAAAGATCTAAACATGGAACTACAAACTCAGAGCTGAAGCACATTCCACTAGCGTGCTATTGTCATAAATAAAGCCTAAAAGTTCTTAATTAAAGTACAACAATTACAAGAGAATAACTTTGTGAGTATTTTTTCTTTTGTGTCCTAGATAACATTCAGGTGTCCAAAAGCATTACTAAAATCCATACTTTTAGTGAGCTACAAAATTTATTTATTTCTAGCCAAATAAAGAGGACACATCCCTGTGGTACAGAGCACTGCCACACACAGCAGCCCTCCTCCACTCACAGATCATGCCAAGCATTATCCCATGATTCATGTAGAAGAGCATTAGCATTTCCTTCTGGTGGTTTTTCACTTTTACACAGCCTTGTTAGACACAGGCAGTGATGCAGCCATCGTATTATTGTTCAGACCTTTCTCAACTGTTCATGTGCATTAAGTTCACTTTATAGACCTGCATCAGAAACGCCCCTTCAAAACAGGCAAATAGTCAACTCCACTATTACTATTGCTGTTATTACTATGCTTTCAATATAATTTCTCAGGTAAGAAATGAGAAAGAAAAATGCCTATGACTCTTCTGGCCACACCATAAATGGATGAACAAGGTGATACTATTAAAATTAAGATAGCCTGACAGCTTGCATTTTGCAACCATGAAGAGTTTCCTTTGTTTCTTCTAAGTAATAAACTAGAAAATTTCCAGGCAAGACAATATTCAAGAAGGTGTTAAGAAGTTATAAAAAAAATTAACTCTTCAGTGGCTGTTAGAGCTTAGAGCTGGAAGTGCCTTTTTTCAAGATTTGAATTCTCCAAAACAGATTTCTGGTAAGGACTCCCACAAGCCCTGCATGTTTTGTAGTTTCATCTTCCACATCTGCCCTTGTCAAACCACGAATGGGACTGATTAATGGTGCTCCCTTAGAAGTGGATGCTTCACACAGTTGAGGGTCACTGCCTATCACTGAGACCTTATACACGTAAGTGTTATTTAAGAGAGGCGGAGAAAATTATCCCATAAAACTGCAGTGTGAAGGTGAAATTTTCCACCTTCTTGCTTCTGCTCTATCCTCACATATCCCAGACACATCCTGAAATTATCCTAGGACAGAAGCAACTGCACCTGTAAGACTAGAGCAAAATGTCCAAGGGGAAAGGAGCTTTGAGTTCAGTAGGATGGCTCACTTGCATTAAGTTCTAAAAACTTCTTGTTATCTGTGATAGTTCTCACTAAAAAGTATGAAAAGGTCTTAGAAGTAATAAGGAGTTACTGTAATTATGCTCATATCATAAAAAAAGGATCCAAGGCCCCGTGATAGATTATTCAAAATAATCAGCAGAAAACACAAGCACACTAAGTTTTAGTCCTCTACTTGACTATAATATTCAAATTTAGACCTCCTGAGATCAGGAGCCTCACTCTTTCAATATCAACAGCAAAACCAGACCAAAATACTTCTCATGACTTCCTCACAGGCCAGAAGTGTGGAGGGCCAGAAGGATGCAAGGCCCACCCCTGTGATTAAGTTTGCTGGTTGGTAACAGCTCTTCTGTAGGCAAAGCTGAGAGGGAACATTTGCCAAGCCTTCAATTGAAGAAAGCTCAGTGAATGGAAGCTGTAAAAAAATACAGGGTGGATCCAATGAATGCACTGTTCATTATGCAAGTGTACCCATTCAGAGGCCTCTTTATGTCATTCAGTATAAACAAATACCTGCAGCAGTATCAGGCAAGGCAAAAAAAGCCTTGTTGTGAAGCAGAGTGGCAGACTTGTTGAGACAGTCATGGAGATCGTCATTACAACCTATTTTAATATCAACATGTACACACACCCTGTTGTACTCTCTAAATCACAAAATCATCACATGTGGAACAAACATCATCATCATAAGGACAACACTTTTCTTTTTCTGTTTGTTTGCACTCAAAGCTCTTAATAGCTGCTTACATTGTTACTCTGGCAGTGACTGCAGTTTACATAGAATGCCTGGGCTCACATTAAACTACCTGTCACATGGACTGACAGCAATGCAGTTGCAGCACATTGCAGCACACTGCCTGCTAGGGCAACACCTGAATACTACTTCCAGCCACCCTACACATGTAGAGAGGAGCTACAACCACGGCACAGATGTACCAGACCGTCTTCTCCACCATAAAGCAGCTTTGTGCAAGAGCGGAACTGAGGCAGGACGCAGAAAAGCTGTCCACAAGGTGCGTACCAGCAGCCTGCCACCAAGCAGCAGCCTCAGTCTTCAGTCACTATTGGAGCTGTTTTTGTTAAAGGGGCTGAAGGAAGGAGTAGCAAGGCTAGCATGTGGTCCTTTTCACTGCTCCATCACCCTACAGAATGCAGGAGCACTTCTCACTCTGTGAAAAAAGGACAAGTCATTCTAGTTGACATGAAATGTTAACCAACCTTCTTTGTGTGAGGATTTTCAGACAAAATTAATACTTTTTGGCTGCATACATACTACTACTCATGAAAAAATGGAAGAAGGAGGAAAATTTGGCACTTAGTAAAGGAAAGAAAAATGCAATGCAAAAATATATTTTTTATATATTTATATATATGTATATATAGATATAGAGAAAGAATTGTTTCTGCTTCATAATTACTAAAACAGCAACCTAATTATTAGATTAGGTTACTGTATTACTAAAATTCCATGGATACACATGACAATGCATAACGTCATAAAACTTCTGGTCTTTCACAGAAGATGTATGCTGACAAAACACCAGAACTCAGCAAAAGTTGATTTCTAATTTATATTGGCAGAAGATCAAACTCAGGACATACGAGTAAATAAATTATATTCAAGTGTAATACAGATCCTCAAATCAGTTCAATCCCCCTCAAAGACACTATAATTTACACCTCCCGCACATCTTACTGTTTGCAATAACCCGGTAAGATTGTGTGACAAAACTCTTGATGCGTGTAATACAGTTTCACAAAATTAATGCTCTTTCTACATTAAAATTCATAGAGGGAAACAAATGCTAATGTTGGAAGACCAACAACTAGCCTGATGTATGGAATCCAGGATGTTTCACAGCAAACTCTATGAAGTCACTGGGATGGGAGCATGAAAACCCCTGGCCCATATTTTTTCATGTAGGACTTAGGATTTACCAGTCCATGTGCACCAGGCAGGCCTAAAGCTTTTCAAGAGATTCATAGGACAGGTGAAGTTAATACAAGTCTGAAAAAGAAGACAAGATGCAAGTGGTAATATCTGGATTCTAAGGATTGTTTTTATATATGAAGATGAACTAATCTTGCTTTTTATTTGAAATTTCTACATGTGAACAAGAAGGTAAGATGTTGGGTACTAGTGCCTTGGCTCTTCATTCCAACAAGCCTTCCCCAAGACAGAAACCCACCACCACAAATAAACAAAAAAGTCAAACAAAATCCATAGTAACACCTTCCTATTGTGGCCAAGGTCTCAACTGAGCCATGGGTATTCAAGGGAAGCAGAGGTCCCTTGCATATTATACACAGAACACTGGATATGGAGGACTGAAATCAACGCATCACTTTATGGACCACATAGCTGGCAACATCCGTGCTTTGACAGATACATCCTTTCTGTATAT
The DNA here is from genome assembly GCF_017590055.1 of Onychostruthus taczanowskii. Taxonomy (NCBI): domain Eukaryota; kingdom Metazoa; phylum Chordata; class Aves; order Passeriformes; family Passeridae; genus Onychostruthus; species Onychostruthus taczanowskii. Next base: position 3,312,326 of record NW_024499240.1, on the reverse strand, counting down.
AGTTTCTCAATGTGCTGTGCTCTAGTCTGAGAGCTGGAAGAGGAAGGCAGATTATTTAGCAGATGTCATTTTCTTAGTCAATGCACTTGGGTTATTTAAAAACCATTAAAAAAAACTATTTCCTGGTATAGATACAGGACTTTACAGAAAGAAAATGTGAAAGAAGCTATGGTTTTTTTCCTGATGAGCACATGAAGGGTTTTGAGATGAAGATGACCAACGCATTGTTTTTCCACCAAACTGAGAAAGACCCTTGACAAAATTAGGATCAGCTTGAAATCCTTGAGAACCCTTAAAAATAAGTGTAAAAGCAAATCCTTCAAGGTAAATTTGAAGTTTTCTTTCCTTTGAGGCAACTTACTTAAGAGGTTTGTTATTAGTATTTAAAGCTCTAAACCGCTCTCGTGTTACACCTGAATTATTTGGGAAACGAGGCAAAACACAAGGAATACTCATGCGATGGATACAAGCAGCTGGGCTCTCTTCAAACCTCAGAGGCAGCTCTTGGTGGAAGAGTAAGCAAGATGAAGTAGTGTCCTATTTCTGCCAGCACACTTTTGACAACTGAAGGTAAATGTCAGGCTATAGATTCAAACTCTTGCCATGATTCTAACAAACCATCAGCCAATTTTCAAAAAAATCAACCTGTTAAGAGGTGATTTTACAGGTTACCTGTTAAGGGGTATTTTTTCCTCCAACAAAACACAAAACAAATAGAAAAATACAATAAAATTTTCTGTGTATCATGCATGATACAAACTGGTTAACTCCGGCAAAGAATGTGTGATTCTGAAGGCTGGCAATGCTATAGAGATCTCATTTTTATCTCTACATCCTTGTCTTCTAACCAAACTCATTTATCAGTCAGTGTTGGCTGAAAGTCAGGACATCTGCTCCTGATGAAATTTTGACATTTCTAACTTTCCATTTCATTCCAAACTGGAAGAAAATCAAGTATTTTTCATGTTTCCTGTAAATGATCTAGAAAATAACAATTCCAGATTAGCACACATGATAGGACCTCTAATTAGGAGAAAAGGTATGTTTCTTGTGTCAAATATCAAACTGTTTCATTATCACCCCAAAAAGTGACATTTCAAAATATCTCATTTTCTAGAGCACTCAATATTTTACATGCACACCTTACAACTATTTTTTGATGTAAGGATATTAAAAACAAAATAGAAAAAAGCACATTGCATCAGAATGACATGATGCCACTGTGGCATATATATTACTCTCTGTCACACACATATACAAATGTATTTTCAACTATGCAGTTTATTACCAATATAAAGAATTAGTGAACGAGACTAAAGACTGCCTTCTCTCTTTTTTCCCCTAAGTCTGATTTACTCTTATTATCCTGAACACAAAGGGAATAAAAGTTTTTCCAGTGAGGCATGTGATTTCTGTTTTCTGTCATCTAAGCACCTTTTTCCATGAATTTTTTCAAACCCAAAATTATCTTAAAGATATTGCAGTGTTGAGAAGAAACAAGTGGAACAAAACTAAAATTATCCTCAAAATGGCCTGTTATAATCAAATTTTATGCTGTAGGAGACTCAAAGCATTGATCCTAGAAGGGGGACAGAATGTATTTATTTCAAAGCAACTCAAACTTCATTCTGGGTACCCATAAGGTAATTCCTGTCTTAGGTAGAGGAGGTCCACACCTATTCCCCAATTTACATCCCATCTGTTCACATACCAGCCTACAATAAAAATCAAAATATCCATCCTACAGGAAATGGAAAGTCCAGATGTCCATTCAATCAAATGTTATGTGCGCTGCCTGAATTTTCTTCTGTAAGCTTCCAGTAAACTTCAACTTAATCCTCTCCTATTCAGTTTTCCAATACAGTTTACAAACTTCATCCAGACATAGGTCTCAGGAGCGCCCTAGAGGCCTGCACCTATGTCATTCTGTGAGGTTGATGATCTCACACAACCACCAAGGTTGGAAGAGACCTCTGGAGATCACCAAGTCTGCTGGATGGTCAATCAGTGCAGAACTATGCCCATGTTCTCCAAGTACATCCACAACTGGACTCCACAGCTTCTCCGAGTAACCTGTCATAGTGTTTCACAACCATCCCAACAAAAAGTTTGTTTAAACAGAATTTTATGCCTATCAATTGCTTGTTGCCTCTTGTCCTTTCACTGTACACCACTAAGAAGAATCTGTGTCCACCAGCACTCCCAGAACTCCATCTACAGTTCAATTTGTCATCATCATAACAACGCAATCACTGTTAATTTAGTACAAGTGTTGTAACACTGGGAAATGTTTGGCGCCGGAGCTACTGAATTATTTTCAGGCTACTCTCTTATCATATCAGTTCTCACCCTCCTCTCATACTACTGTGTGGGAAAACCTGACAGATAAGAATCAACCACTCAATTATTGCTTCAGTATATACACAGCACGTTTCTGCTTGTGGTCTAACCACCTGCATTTCTTTTTCTCAAGAATTTCTTTCCAACATGATGCCCATAACAGGAATCAATTATACCCAACTGGACCTGATCGTCTCATCCAGCAGCATGCTTTGGACAACCACAAGTACTGAAGCAGGAAAAGCTAATGGACAAATGCAGGAAAGCTTGTCAACAGGCACATACTCATGACCCACTCATTTCCTAGAACTTTGTTTTCAACAGAAACAACTGGTCTTTCCAGTTGTAAGGGGGATTCTGGTCCTGGCAAAGCACTGATCTCATCTGCTACAGCAGAGCTCCGAAGAGCTGTAGCCTTGATAAGTCAGCTGATGAAAGACTGGAGCCCTCCAGCACCCCAGCTGCACAGTGAGAAGTTGAGAAGTGCTACCTGAGTTCACCCTCCTGGTTGAGAAGTGCTACCTGAGTTCACCCACCACCCCAAAAATGTCTGAGCTCACTTTCATTTAATGTAGATTTAATTTTGTCTGCTTTGTCACACTGTAATGCCCACTGGTTTACACTAGCATTTCACATTTACACTGCCCACTTACTATGTTTTAGCAGTTGCCATATCAAGGCTAATTTCTGTGCACCTTAAGGAACATACCTTGTCCGAGCAGTCCCCTTAAAAAAAAGCACACCAAGCTGTCTATCTCTAACTGTGGAGACAACTGTGTCTCAGCAATACATACAGCACACAGTCACAACAGACACGAGGAAGAGCAAGCACAAGGGATATTACAATGCACCACTCTGATCTTCCTTTCACATTACTTCTGTGATCAGGGACTCCTTTGGAGTAAGCTCTTTACTTTGAGCTATAGAGCAAAGTCTTATTTCCAAATAAGCAATTTCCTGCCACTGCAGGAATGCATCTCTCATTAGTCTAGGCAGTTTAGCTGTTTGTACCATTTCAAGGTAGACAGTATTGGTACAAAAGCAGTTTTCATAGTTTAAAGTTCTGTCAAACACCTTAGGAAAGTATAAACTGAGAGTAGTCTTCGCTTCCACTGTCTTCTCAGTGAAAAGATAGGAGTCCCACAGACATGGTAAACAGCAGTCCCAATGAAAAAATAATCAGGTATCTGAACTTTTTCAATGTCATATAGAACTGAAATCAGTCAGAAATAGAGGTGAAAAGGGAGTGAAGAGATCCCAATGCTGAAGTGAGGATTTCAGCATCATTTCTATTAAGCCTTTTTCTCTTTCTGCTTGTGGAACTAAAAAATACTAAGTTTACCTCAGAGGATGGCAAATGCGCAGTGAGTAGATTTGATGACACCACATGTTATGTTATTTCACTACTGATAAAAATAGAGCTACTAGCTTTTGCAAATGATAAACACCACTGCAAGCACAAATACTCAAATAGCCTCAAGAATGTAAGATTTTATGCCAATGAACACATTCCAAGCTCTAACCTGTGTTTGTGCACAAGTGTTCTGTTCTATGTCAGCTAGATTTATTTCTTTTAGTATAGTACTATAGGCTATTGCCCTCATCCATACAGGAGAAACCAGTACAGTGAAGATATTATTAAAAGGAAGCTTCTACTGCACTTGCACTGTGAAAAAATACAAGTGATTTAGGTATTTTGATTTAACTATTCTAGTGTGACCTGTGAGCACAAAGAAGGCTTTTCATCACTTCAGACCAAACTTTAATGTGCATAATTTATAATATTAAAATGAGTTTTAGGTTAGTGAACCTGAAAGATACTTCATTAATACAAGGTAGTCTGGAGACCCTCAACATTTCATTCCTCCCTGTGCAAAACATAATTTGGATTAATAGCCAATATACATGACATGGTTAATTGGATGTAACACTCCTTTACAACTCTTAAATTTTCTTAGTAATTGTACAATTATCTTGAGAGTTAAAATTTGATTGTGCTACATCAGTAATAGTTACATGAGGCTTTACAATTGCTCAGAAATATTAAACCTTAACAACAGCAGAATTTGCTATCAAGAGAGGTATTAACTACATAGGGGAAAAAAATACAGTTTACTCTCCTTTTTATGTGCAGAAGTCACAACTTTGTGTTACAAAAACCATTTCTAAGATTTCAACTGACTGTGCTAAACACTCCAGTTCTCTCACCCTGGCTGCAGTTTGACTACTTCACAATAACCAGAAAGGCATAACCAGAAACTGCTGGATGCCATATGGTGCAGTTAGTCCTCCATAAGGACTATGTGCTAAAAACATTTCCCCCCAGAAGACAGAAGTTCTCAGCCCATCTGATTGTCAGAAACTTTGCTCGCCTTAAAGCAAGACATTAGTAATTCCTCCTGTTCCAAATAATCAGAGACCCACATGTTTCATGATCAGAGACCCTTCCTTTCCCTTGGCTGTCCCCCAAAATCTGCAAGTGCCCAGTGAGTGAAGGAAGTCACTCTGGGGGGAGACACAAAGCAATCCAGGTGTTAGATCAACTCCTCCAAGGAACTGTTGATAAACATCTTATGCATCTGATTGTCCATCAGGCACCAACCACAGTCTTAAGCATACAACTGGATATTATATAAGGTTACATCACTTACAAAAGCTATATAGTTTTATGCTGTAATTTTAACTTTCTTCTCAAAACTCCAAGACCATCTAGAGACAGGCACAGAAACACCACACGCTAATAAACTACAGCAGGCATGGGATATTTAACAACTTGAGAAAAAAGAACAAGCCTCCCCCCCAAAATATAGTCAAATAAACACTGTTCAGCTCAGGCATCAACCCTGTTGACAGTAACAGTGATAGATTTAAGGGAACAGAATATCCCAAATGTTAATTTACTACATATTTTGTAAGGACTAATAAGACACTGGTCTGCAGATGCATAGAAATGGGCAGCATACCGGAAGCTATTCTTTTCCCAAAAACAAATCCTTGGCAAACGCCTATTAATCAGTGACAGAGGCAGAAGCAGGGCAGCAGAAAAAGACACAACACAGGTAATTTGGATCCAATTGCATGGTTGCAGGAATCCAGGCAGGAATGAAACTGGAGTTGCTACATTAACTGGAACCTGCACTCAGATAAAACCCCACTAAATGTGGCTCTACCTCACTAACAGGCTCCCAGCACCCACTAGTGACCTGTCACTGAAAACTTTCTGTTGGCAGAGCTGTGGTTTAGCTGTCACACTTCTCTCACATGGATATTTTAGGAATCACTTTTAATGGCATTCTCTTCTGGAGCTCAGCACGCATTTCCCATTTAACTCCTAATTTTAAGACAGAGACTAATGCACATCTGTAAATGGTCTTATATGAAGGACATTCATATAGTGTGCATTTTATCCACTCCACCTTCTTTCAAAGGAACACTCTAAGCCTATGCGTGAACACACAACTGCATTATGCAACTGAGACAGTACCAGCCAGCACTGCTCTCACGGCAGCAGAACCAGCGTGTGAGAACATACACTGCACTGGTCCGAGCTGGTAAGAGACCAGGCAAGACAGACAACAGCTCTGCAGGTAAAACAATCCTTTTGTTGGCAAGTGTTAGTCTGCAAGTGTTAGTGGCTGAAGCTCAACCCTGCAACCCTAGGAAACAAAAACTGGTTATATAAAGAAAAAGATAAATGACAGAAAATTCGTAGCTTAAAGAAACACAGACAAATGAATAGTACAATCAGCAAGATATAAATGCATTTTAAAGCTATTTACTGCTAAGGCTCTATTGTTACTTTTTAAAATAAAATTGATTTAAAGATGAAAAGAAGTAGTTCTTTAGTTATTTTCTTTCCAGGGTCTGTCTTTTCATACACGTTAGCAATTTCAATATCCTATTCAATTTTGACAGAATCAAGCACTTAGTAAATAGCAATCAAGCAAAAAGCCCTACATGTCATCTTATGGAAAAAAAGAAATTATATTAAAAAAAAAGGTAAAGAAAGAACTGAGAAAGTTATTGTCAGAACACATGCATCCACTTACAAATGAATTACACCTGAATGATCAGATTTTGCCTAACACAAAGGGAAGTAAGCAAAAAATGTGTAAATATCACAGCCTAGAAAAACGTTTTCACAGAAATAACCATCAGTGCTCCACCCAACCTCTCCCAATGGTTTTGGGCTGCTGGAAGTACTGGAGGTTTGTACACTCACTTTCAAAATTTGTATCCTGTCTAGCCTCTTTTTTGTTGTAAAAAACCCACCAATACTAGCTGTCCTATGGAGCACAAAAATAAAATTTGTATGTATACACTACACACCAGAAAAACTCATAAGATTGTATGTATTGACATCCAAATTAATTTTTCTAGTTAGCAAAAATATATATATATACATGCCCATACAGTCATTGTATCATGTCACCGAGATCCACTAGGTATTCTACTGTGTCATGCTAAATGAAAATCAGCTGAGGTTACCTTTGAGACTGAATTATCATTACAAAAGCAGTTTCAAATAAAAGCCATGAATTTCCATATGCTCAGTGTCTACAGTATCTTGATCAGAGTAATAGTAAATGATGTGGCTGGCTCAGCTCAAGTCAGTGCAGCTGGAGGGCTGTTGCTATATATAATCAAGCTATCTCTGACCTTATGAGCCATTCCATCAACTGCAGAATATCAGCATCACCTTTGACAACTGCTCCTCATCAAGGCCAGATTACAATAAAAGCAGTATAAGCAGTCTGCTGATTCATTGAGTGATTTCATTAGGTCTGAGCCCAAACTGCTGCTTACAAGATGAGGGAAATAAAATACAGTGCAACTACAGTGCAAAGATGAACTATGAGTGACTTCAATAAGTGAGCCAACTGTAAAGAAAGCAGCAATATAAGACTACTTGACTCAGAAGATTGCTGGACCACATCAGAAATCTATTTCATGACGAATTCTTTTGGAGGATTCAGTCAATTTCTCCCTTGAGAGAAGTCTCTAAAACAGGAGCGTTACCCTCGTGCTTTGTGTCCAACAAGCACACTGATTGCTGAGTGAATACAGTTTTTGTAGAAGCACACACTCCTTGGAGAGGACATGCTTAGGAGTTTAGGAAAGGATGCTGCTTCTGAGCAGTGCTAGCACAGAACAAAAGAAGTTTATACTAGCACATAAACAAAAGAAGAAAAATTGTATTTACCCAGAACAACAGGTGTTTATTTATTTTTTTTTAGGCCAATGAAAACTACAACACCCTGCTCTTAGTAAGGTCAGTTTCAATTCAGCTTTAAGCTGTCTTTCCCACACTAGAACTGAAAAGGATCCAGGGAGACAGAGACATACTATTGAGCATTTACATCACCTGAAGGCATTGTATAGTACAAGGGGTATCCTTAATTGTTACATGCCTTTAGAAAACATAGTAAGACACACAAAATGGATACATACTTGGGGGAAATATGTTCCCACATTACTCACTGCATTGCTAAACTTCTGCCATCTTCCAAATTACTAGGTAACACTATCTTTGTGCTTAGTTATTGTAATTTTCTAAAATGTACTTTGTGTTCAAAGAAAGATGAATGAGAAGGAAGGGAAACAAGGCTGTTAAAGTATTTTAACACCTCATCCATAACTATGATAACCTCAGCAGATACATCCGCTAAATCTCATGACTGTGAGATTGTACCTCAGACCAAAGCTTATTTCAGGAGAGCTCATCATCATCAGATCCACTTGCTGAGGTGACTGAACATACCATTAATGTTCTAATCTACCTTTTCCATTCATTCAAGAGGGCTGGTCAGGGATAGCAGGACAAGGAAATCAACAAAAAAATAACCCATTTGAAAGGAGAAAGAAAAAATGAAGAAGCGTCTAGATTATTTTCTTGGCTTGATTAGCTGATTCACCAAACCAGTAACAAACAACAACAGCAATCCTCCTAGGATTAACTCTGTAAATAATACGTGTATATGTAGAGAACAAAATTTCCAAGTTCTGTAATTTCAATTCCACCTGCAAATATGTACACACAAACACATATGTATATAGAATATAAACATAATGTCAACTTTCAGCATTGCAAGTTGCATCCCCCAAACATGTCAAGAACTTTGTGAGCAAACACGTAAAGTCCAACTCCCCCAAACTGTATTTCTTACTATTGTGAGCATTCATGAAGTTAGTAACCATTCCTATGAAGCAGAGGAATAAACCATACTGCTACAGCAGCCCAGCAGTCAGCTGCTATGAAGCAGTCTGAAAATAATGGATATAAAAAACATAATCAGATTCTTAACACCTTGTGTCTGCTTACCAACCAGTGTACAGAATTACAAGAGCACCTGTATTAGGGTATCTTCCAAAACAAAAGAGCGAATACATTGATGTTACAAATGCTCCAGTACAGTCATAGATCTAAAATAAATCTACATGTTTTTTTTAAATGTGTAACAGAATCTATTCTTATTTCTTCTTTAGCTGCTATCATTGCAACGGCTAAACATATGTAGGAGTATGTTGCAGGATGCATCACATACATCAGTCATCCACAACTTGAGTTTAAAAAAAACCCCATGTTCTAATACTGAGAAGAAAGAAAAAATCAGTTTTAAAGATATTCCTCTCTTCCCCCTTCTAATCGTGGATAATTTCAGACCTTTAATTGATGATGTGCATGAAGGATTTCTGTAGCTCCCAACAACAAAAGCACAGAAATCTGAAAAAAACAATTAACACTAAGCAATAATAAAGCTTGATCATTCCCCCATTCAAAGTCATACACAATCCCCCTGCTTTCATCAGTGGAAACAGGTCCAGTTGCTTTCGCTCAGCCTGCTTTAATAAAATGCTCTACATGAAAAATCACTGTTGTACCATGCCATGTGAATTAATCCCACACAAAACAGCCTGATCCTACTCTCACAGCGGAGTTATGGAATTTATTTTAATTTTAAAAGGAAAAAACACATACCTAAGTAATTGTTAGTAAAACATCTTTGGAGGTCTCTCACCTACAGTCAGGTTAGCAGAACACATTTCTAGATATAAATTTCAAAATCTGCCTAATGAATACAAGAGAATTTAAACAATACTGGTATTCTCATCTATATGTATAACTAACACTTTAAAATGTAATGCATTTCAAAATTAAACATTAGTTTAAATGAATGAAGAAAAATAACCAGAGTAAGTGGACACAAACTACGACATAATCAGAGTAGCTTCTGCAATGCAAACAATAGCCACATCAGGAATAGCAGAAATGTGAGTTAGTTTCAGCCTCAAGTTTATCTCTCTGACTAGGTGTTCCTCCATCAAAACACAGTCCTGCTGTGATGCTTACTGCAGTTCATCACATAAGAGATGCAATATCATGCACCTGCTTTCAACACTCAAAAGTACACATCACACAGATTTCAAAAAAAAATTTTGTGATATAATCTAAATACTTGTAATTGTGCTTATTACTCCACTTGTAACTATATTGCAGTATTTAACTCAATTGCTTCAATTAACTTTTCACAACCTCAGATTTTCAGACAGATGACAATTTTTGCTGTTCAGTAAATCTGTAAAGCAACACAGAAGATTACAACAGCCCGTGACAGCTTATTTTTCAAAACAAATATGGTCCTCTCAACCAAGCAAGGAATACAGGCAAGTTCTAACCAGGGAGAGGGAATGCTTAGGAAATTTGAAGTGGTACCTGGCAGATAAGCTCTTTTATAATTTTTAAAGTATCTTTTACAGCCCTTCTCTGGCATGTAGTAACTACCGGTCTTCCTTTATCTTCCTTGACTACCCTAATAGCATGCCTAAGAAAACAACACTGAAAACACGTAGGTGTTGGCATAAGGAGCCGTCTTTTGTTCTCCGCTGTTGAGGGAGCAGCACCTTTGTCAGGCGGCGCAGCAGCGTGCTCAAGGGAGCACCCGCTTGGCTCCTGCTGCGTGCCCGAGACAGGCGGCCCCTGCCCAGCACCCGCTCGGGAACACCCACAGAAAATACCGTCCCTGCTGACCGAGCGCTACTCTGACGCCTTATGTTTAAGTATACATATACATACATAAATGTATTCGTGAAACGTGGTTTATGAGTCCAGCAGCCTCGAAGAACGGTGAGTTTGGTTCAGAGACGAACAGCGCCTAGCGCGTTCCATCACTGAGCTTCCACATTCTGACAGTGTTCCGACACTCGGCACGGACCGCTCACCGACACCATCTGCACTGGCCACGCACAGCTCTGCTCAGCCCCGCTGCTCCGGGCTGCCCTCACCAAGAACTGCCCCTTCCCACCTGAGGCCCCACGCGGAACAGCTGAACAGCCGCCGGCCCCAGCTCCCAGCGCCGCTCCCGGCCGCGCAGCGGACCCAGCGCGGGCTTCGCTGTGGAGAGCGGCCCTGCGGCGGGGGCGCGGGCAAACTCTCCTGCCGGGACCACTTCCCGCCGCGGCCGGTCGCCACTCTTCTGCGGAGCTTCCGTGAGGGGGGCAGACAGGACCCCGCCGCAGCCCGTGGGTCGCGGGCAAGCGCCCTAAGCCGCACAGGTGCCGGAGGGCCCTTCTCTCCCGCCCGCCTCGGCCGGCGCAGGTGGCGGGAGGGCTGCGCCCATTCCCGGGCGGACCTCGCCTCCTAGCGCCCGCACCGGGCCGCGCTGCAGACAGCGGGAACGGCGTGTTGGCTGCCTCTCGAACCCCTCCACCTTCCCGCATCGGGCCCGCTACGTGACCAGCCGAGGGGGCAGGGATAACGTAAGGGCCAGGCAAGGCCGGCAGAGAAGCAGCGGCGAGGGAAGACGCTGGGCTGACAAAGCTCCTCGGCCGCCCTTGGGCCCGCCCAGCCAAGCCCGCGGCGGCGTGAGGGGCTCGGCGTTACCTTTCGAAGAGCAGCCGGATCATGAAGATGCAGAAGGCCAGGGGAAAGGCGAGGTAGAGGTCCTCCGCCTGCGGGAAGGCGGCTTCCTCCGTGCTCTGCAGGTCCGCCCAGGTGACGTTGTGCGGCAGCCAGAACCGCTCGTTCCAGAACCAGGCGAGGATCCCTGCCATCTTTGCTTTGTCTGCCGCGGCGCCCCTCGCTCCGCTCCGCCCGCGGCGAGGCGCGTGTGAGCGGCTGCCGGGAGAGAGGAGGATGGAGGCGTGTGTCAGCCCCGCAGCCGCGGATGATGCTGCCAAGCGCCGCCGTGCAGGTTCCCCGCCCGGCGGGGGCAGCGGCCGCCCCGCCTGTCACACAGCCGCGCCGGCACCCATTGGCTCCCGCCCGCGCCCGCCGCTGCTCGGGGCCCCGCCGGGCGGTCCGGAGCCGCCTTCCCCCGCCCCTTTCCCCTGCCTAAAGACCGCACCGAAGCCCGAAAATGAAGAGACGCAACCCGAGCAAGAGAGACCCCATCCCCGGGGAACTCACCGCGGCCGAGGTTGCCGGCAGCAGCGCTGTGCCCACCGGGGCAGCCTCCGCCTCAGTGCCGGCCCGGGGCCCGCCGCCCTGGCGGCTCCGCTCCGTGTCACCCACCCGCCCTTTCGCCGCCCAGCCGGGGTCCCGGCGAGCCTGGAAAGGCTGTCGCCCGGTAGGAGTAGGCAGGGGGCAGGAGTGAAAAGCCCTCTATGAATTCTGCACAGCCAGGCGGGCCGGGGTCGGCTTCCGCAGTCCGGTCCCCGAGAGTATCCCCTGCCCGGAGCGCTGCTCCCGGCCCTCTCGGCTGAGGTGTTCAATCGCGGACGGGGCTGTCCCGGTGGAAGGACTCTGAAACATTCAAAGACTTTACTCTGAACGCGGGTACAGCAAACACGTGTAAATGTGGCATGGAAAAGCACGCGACTCATCAGCAACAAGATAGAGGTTAGGACTATGGCTTTGCATTCCTGGCTAAAAAAAACCTTTCTCGTTTTACATAGATTTTTACTTCTGATTCCTTATCTCATTGCCATGTCTTGCTAGAGATATGCTGCAAGAGGAAAACTACAATTTGACTAAACTTTACAGCAGGCTTTAATATAGCTATAGCCACAGGACTGTACGTGTGGTGGTCCTGGCACACACAGAATTACTTGAACTAGTAGCTCCTGTAACATCACTTTTTTTCTGCCCCGCCTCAGTTTATCTTAGATGCCTTCTGTTTTCTTCACTGTATCATCATACTTTCCGTCAGGCTATTGAATACTGAGACCCAGACCTCTGCACACACTTCAGAGTTTTATCATCCACTTTTATGTTTTATGCTAACTTGCTCTTTTTACCCCACTGGCTCTATTTGCCCTTCCTGAAAAATGAATTGCACAGCTCCTCGTGTCTGTGCTGACATTTATGTGCTGAATAAAATCATAAGTCAAACATAATGCTGTGGAAAATGTCACTCAATTAAAAGGAAGCAAACAACTTCTGTATATGGAGATAATTTCCATCTAGGACATTTCAGGGAAATTTCAGGAAATACTTTGGCAGGATGGCTGATGAGCCATGCAGGTAAACCTGCCAGTGAATGTTTCTGTTTTATTGATGAGACAATTTCCTAAGTGGCTGTATTATTATTCCAATTCAGTCCTTGTGGTTGCTTCTAGGGGAGAGAGTACAGTCTCTCCTTCAAATTGTCTGGAAAAAAGTGTGAGTTCTAGCACCACTGCCAGATCTGCCTGGCCCCAGCTCTTCCTTCACTTTGTCTCAGGATTCTTCTCTGACATGACCTGTCAAAATCCAGGGCTTTGCTGGAATTTCAGTTCAGAGGGAAAGCAGACCATGAGTTCCACACCCCAATGAAGTTTTACTCACATAAAAATAATATTTTTCTGAGCATAGGAAAATATTTATTCACTCAAATCGTCAAGAGTCCTTTCATCCAGTACCAAAAAATTGCCTATCCTTCCTTCCAACTTCTCTGCCTTGTCCTCACAGTCAGATTTCACCTCTCTTCCAGCTGACCTAGAACTCCCCTAGAATTTCCCCTGGGAGCTTATCTTTCAGCACATTCTCACATACACCTGAGCTGGCTCCTGCACGTACACATACACCTCTCAAATCATCCAGATCACTCCATTTTCTGAATGGATGTGCATAAGTGAGTTTTAAATGGAGGTATGAGGGCACATCCTCAGAACGACCTCAGAAGCATCAACTTTGGTTAAAAGTTCTTTAGGTATTGTTTTAATATCTGTCAACACACAGATAACCATTTACTTTGTTAATAATTGTGTTTATGGCAAAGCTATTTTTAGTCAGACAATTGGTGTCATTATCCCATAGCTGAAGGTGACCTTTTTGCAGCCTATTTCAATATTCCAGTGAGTTTAGAAGTACATTCAATATACATGTCTGTTCTCATTCCAATAAAGTAGTTATTTCCCAGTCAGTACTGAGACTCACAAGTCCTGGTGCTTAGCTTTGCTTATGTACAGATAAAGGAAAGATCTTTGCAAAATGAACCTAGCAACAGTAATAATCTGATGATGCATAAGAGGTTAATTCCTGCTGAACAATTAGTGTAATTGACTTCTGTCTCAGACTAATTTTTTTTTATTATGTTAGGACAATAGATCTCTAGGCGTACCTGAAAATGAATGACAGTTTGGAAATGTTTGGAAGGATGACCAATTAAAAGCTTTTAGTTGAATTCAAACTGTAGCTGTAGCCAAGATATGACTGTGGAATAAGAATGCTTGAATATTGTGCTTTGAAGGGAGATCTTACCACGGTGTTTTTCTTTCCTGTCCCCCACAAAATGGAGCCCAGTAGAACTTTAAAAACTGTGGTCTCCTACCTTGAAGGAACTTACTCCAAGATAGTGCTAAAACTTGGCTGTCCTAAAAGAAGGTAAAGGGCTGAAACTGAGACTGGTTCTTCAAAAGCTCAGCCTGGACACTTTGTAATTACTAACAAGAGTTAGTAATAACTAAACAAAAACAGATACATGGATTCTGCAAAATTACTGATCTTATGTTACCATTCCAAAAAGAAGAAGAGAAAACTGACAGCCTACACGTTGCTAGTTCAAGACCTTGAGCCATATTGTTGGCCACCTGGAGGAGTTTGTCCACTAAAAGAGAAGCTTCAGAAAAACCTCTTGATTTTAAAAGATTGCTGTAGATTTGGAAGCAATCAGCCAATTAAAAAAATATCTCATTTAGTCTACTGTATTTCTGGAGTAGCATCACACTCGCAAATAGGCAACTGTGATAAGACTCTGGACCAGTCCCTTTAATGAACTGGGTAGTACAGGTGCCAATGACACAATCCACTGAGACTTCTTGTTATCCAAATCTGAACTGCATTGCTCCTAAGCAGAAGAGATGGCTGTGGTTGATACTTATAAAAGCATTAGTGCCAATCCCATTTCCATAGGTCAGTATCACTAGACTGCTAATGATGTACCAAGCAGAAGGGCCAAGGACTGCCTGGGTGTTGTGTGACTGCTCTGTGCCCACCTGGAGAACATGAAGGACCATGGGCCCAGGGAAAGTGGCTGTGCAAGTCATGGCAATGAGCTGCCATTCTTCTAACATGTCTTCTACCTGCTGGTCCCGGCTGCTTTGTGCTCCCTTCTAGCTTCTTGTGCTACTAGTTTTGCCAGCTCTTCTAATAATTTCACCTAAGAATCACACTAACAGAGCAGCAGTCTTCATTACAAAACTTCTGCCAGTCCTGACTCCTATGTGGGGTTGTATTAGTCTGATGAGACCAGTCTGGCTTCACCCAATTATCAAATAACATGCCCTGAATTCAAATCACTAGCAGAGCTCTGTGTAATAGCACTTAAAATATAGCAATACAAAGGTGTCCCCAGGTTACATCACTTCACAGCCTTCCAAATGTTTTATCTTGGCAGACAAGCAGGTTTTGTTACTTGGAAAGACATGCCATGGTAATTAGTTTGGCTGCCACAGAAAGATATGTGGACAAATAGCCCTAGCTGAAAGAAAGGTTTACAAGCCTTGGGATGGTTTTTGCTTTGTGCTGAGCTCCAATTACAGTCAAGAGCTAAAGCAGAACTGCCCTGTGAGGACAGTTCAGAAGGAGAGGAGGAAGCAGGGATTGCCTGAGTCAGTATGTCTCCATGCTTCATTTGTTTTCATTGTTCACTTTGATTTGGCTTCCTGCTCTAGATTTCTAAAGGAAGTGTGTGAAAATGTATGTCCTAATCATGATACCATCATAGTTCACTTGATTGCAATGTTGCTTAATACCCAAATGTATACTACACTGAACTAGGCCCACTCAAACTACAGTAAGAGTAGTCAGAGTCTTCCATACCAATTTTAAATAAATTATCATGAAAAAAAACTTGTAATGAAGTTTGCACAACTCTGAGCAAAGACAGGCAGCTGGAAAAAGTGCTGGTTTTATCTTAAACTAGACACATTGTGTCACACTTTAACTGGCCCTTCAGAAACTTCTGCTGCATGCCTATTCACGTGGCCAGGTTTGGGCTGTAGAGTCACATTAGAATTTGCTTAGTAAAGGGATTTTCAGATCTGCATTATACCAAAATATATTGTATACTGTATGCATCTTATTTCCCCAGCATCCAGACACAGTCCACGGGACTGCAGACTTGCAGCAGCCAGGCCTTGTCTCCAATGCTCAGTGAAATCTGACCAACCGCACTGGTGTGCCCCACTTGCCAATGAACATGCAATCTGGAGTCTCTGCCAGCTTTGTGTCAGCTGTGAGGGGACAGACCTGCCTCTCCATGCAATGGGAGCTCTAATCTAGCATAAAAAGTCAGCTACTACAATGCTGACCTGTCATATCATTTACAGGGAATTTGCATTGTCAGTGGGAACTTCTGCGAGATCAGTACCTCCCATCTCGTGGCTGCAAGCTGTGTTCCAGTCCTGTCATCCTGGGAGTCATTTGCTGTCTTATTAAACCACAGTCCCAAAAACTCCAGAAATTACTGTCAGAGCTAAATTTTCTTATTCTCTAGTCATTTTCAGACAGCTTCCAAGGTAATTACATTCTACTCAGAAGAATATTCACCTGGTCATCTCAGATTTTTCTTCAAAGTTCATTTAACATCACTGTCACAATGTCATCTGGTAGCTACCTGGTAATACTTTGTGTTCATATCTGAATGAAGACAATGCTATTTAGTATTTGGTTTTAAGACCCCCATCTGTAAATTACTATTTTCCTAGGAGCCTAAGGGGACAGTTAACAGGCTAGCAATAAATTTGTATTTTCTTATCACAGTTTTAAGTATCTTCCTTATGAATTTCACTATACTTATGTCACAGCTGTACAGAATTTTTTTTTCACCCAAAATATACATTTGGGTTGGCTGAAAATATTGCTAAATTAATGCTGAAATTATTAAATTAACATTTTAATTTCCACATATTATTATACATATTATGTATGTATTCTGACATTTTTAAACCAAAGCATCTGTTTTTTATTTCATAATGACATTGCAGGAGTAAGGTTATTTCATTTTTTTATGTGACTTGGAAGTAAAATACAAATCAAAGGACTGGGTAAAATCAGACACACAACAATTGTTTGATACAAGTTTATCTTTAAAGCTCTAGATAGTAATTAAATATTCCCTTAGCTTTACTGACTGTGTCAAAATTCTCAAGATTATAGGTCACACATTATTGCACTTAAATCAGTTAAGTGGAAAAGATACCAGAAAGCTGAAGTGATAACTCAATAGGCCACACTCCATGCTGCAGTAACTACCACTGTTTATGCTCTGTAGTGAATATGACAACTTACTGTGTCCTGTAAATACAGTCCTGACTCCAAAAATGGAAGCTGACTATCTTATCTCTTCCCTCTGATACAGGCCACATCTTTGATGGGCACTGACACAGAGGATTAGTTAGGCATGGCTTTAAGCATTTTCTGAGTTGGAAATACAATACTCTATTTCTGTTTTCTCTGGACTTGTGGAGAGGCAAAACCAGAGAACAACATTTCAAGTTTTCCCTGCATGTGTTCTCTCTTTCTTTTACAAGTTTATGGGGGATAATTAATCAACAGAAAAATGAGAGTACCTTCATCTCAGCTATGAAAAAGGG
Source organism: Onychostruthus taczanowskii (assembly GCF_017590055.1). NCBI lineage: Eukaryota > Metazoa > Chordata > Aves > Passeriformes > Passeridae > Onychostruthus > Onychostruthus taczanowskii. Next base: position 3,294,971 of record NW_024499240.1, on the reverse strand, counting down.
GTTGTTTTTATCCCTCCTATGAAAACAAAAAGAACCAACACACTTTGTCTGCCAGGTTATGTGTATAGGTACTATATTATTACACAAAACATTATATTTATACCTTGATTTAAGTGTTGTATTAAGTCTTTGACCAGTGTAATCATTTTACCTCTTCTTATGGGTAACACTCCTCTGGTTAGTGGCTGCAGCCCATTTGTATTCTTCAGAGCCTTTGTCTCCATCTTGATACCCAAAGCTGTCATCCACCCTCCAAATCAGCTGGTCAACCCAGGCTAATAGCTGCTTTGTGTCCAGGCACAGCAGCATGGACACAGAAGCAAAATCTGTTCAGGCGTCTATCTCTCCTTCAATTTATTCTCATCCACAGTGCCTTTTTTGGGGGGATAAATATTGGCTTAGCTGTTTAGCAACTGTGTTTTTGATAAAAAGTGTAAAGATCTATAAATGTCAGTTCCAGCATCCAGGAGACAAGATGAGGGGGGTTTTCACCATCACATGGTCTTGCTGCGTACAGAAATAGGAAGCCTGCACAGATAATGTAATATTAAATATGAGTAAAACTGAGTACATTGCTTTGTGCAATCGCCCAGTAACCACCTCATCTGGAAGTAAGGATCTAGAGGAATCCCAATTAATTTATCCTGAGGTGTGCCAGTAAAAGAGGGAATAACCTCAGCCATTCCCCCTGTACCCACTGACCATGACACATGTGATATACAGACCATCAGAGCTGCCCTTACTGTTGTTTGCTGTAAGGGAGAGAATTTGTCCAGAATTTAATGCAATTAGTATAATTCATGTTGGATGTGTCTAAAAAATCCATGCAGTTGCTACTACCTCAGTGTTTGATGTATAAACTGAATACTGAGGAATCAAATGAGTACAAAAGGTCCTCACTGCCAGAAGTCTTGGATTGCCAGTGTGATACAAGACTGCAGAAATTTGCAGCAAATAAGCTGGTATACTCTTGCTGATGCTGCACAACATCTCAGCACTACTGTTTCCAAGGGCCCAGGAATAGCACCATAATGATGTCTGGGGGATATTTACTGGAAAGACAAGGCAAAGCTGGAGAAGTTTTTTCAATAATTTTACATTTCACAGGGCTCCAAAGGAATCACTAAAATTGTTTTATGGCAACTTCATTAAGAATAAATTTATCAAAACCATATGTGCAATGCTGGCTTTTGATATGCTTGAAACATTAATTTATAAAAAAGATCCAGAGAAGATCAACCAAGAGGAATGATTTTTTCCTGGATCCTTGTTACTAAAACTTTTCTTATTAGTATGAAAGACTATATTTTCTGAAGTAACACTTCTTCAATACTACCTTCTTGAAAAGGTAGAATTGACTTAATTTCTGGGTGAATTTTTTATGGGATTTTCCCCATTGCATTTTACACCAAGAGAAAGAAAGAGATTCTGAAAACTTGGACTCAGTTGCTTACTTTTCTCAAGTGTAGGGGAAAATCCTGGTATGATCAAGGCTCCTTCTGCTCTGTAAAATCAGGCTGATTCTAAAGTGACTGCATCCCAGACAGCCTCGAGGAATGGTATGGAAGGCTCTGAAATTTCTCATTCAGCTTAGTGAACCCAACAAGTACTTAGAAAGACATGCATCTATAAGTTTATAATCTGCATATTTAACTATATCAACATTTTATCAAACAGGACTAAAAGTGGTTATTAAAAACTTATTTTTAGCACAATATATGTATGTAGAGTTGAGGTGATTTTTTTTAAGAAAAGATTCCAAAGCTCTAATGTCTTTGTCTCTTTTAACCTAGAAGCCAGAGTTCTTAAAAGCATGCAATGTTAAGAAAAAAACCCAAAAAACCTAGATATTAATATTTTGTGGCTTTATATCATTTGTGTACAATCACAGAATGGGTCAAGTTGGAAGGGACCACAGCAGGTCATGTGGTCTAACCTCCCTGCTCAAGCAGGCTCATCCTAGAGCACATGATTGCATCTAGAGGGTTCTTGAATACTTCCAGTGAAGGAGACTCCACAACCTTTCTTGGCAATCTGTTCCAGTGTGTGGTTACCCACACAGTAAAAAAGTTCTTCCTTATATTCAGGTGGAACTTCCTGTGCATCAGTTTCTGTGTATTTCCCAATGTAATCCAGGATATCTTTGCCATCCTGGCCACAAAGACATACTGCTGGCTTATGGACAGCATGTTGTCCACCAGGATCCCCAGGTCCCCAGTCTGTACTGGTCTGTGGGGTTATTCTCTCACAGGTGCAGGATTAAGAGATCCTGCATTTTGCTTTTTTTGCATTTCAGTTCTTTTCTGCCCATCTCTCCAACCAGTCAAGCTCCTGAAGGGCTGTGCAGCCCTCTGAGGTATCAGTTGCTCCTCCCAGCTTTCTCTCATCAGTGAACTTGTTAAGTAGGCATCTGCCCCTTCATCCAAATCACTGACAAATACGTTGTTATTCACTGTTGAGTCTACCACCAGTGACAAGCCTCCAACTAGATCCCATGCCACTGATTATAACCCTTCGGGATGTGCCATTCAGTCAGTTTTCAACCCACCTCACTGTCCACTCATCCAGTCCAAATTTCCTGAGTTTGCCTATGAAACTATTGTGAGACACAGTGTTGAAAGCCTTGCTGAAGACTTTTGACATTGTTGCCAAACACCTTGCAATCCATTTCTGAAGTCAGTGACAGTTTTGTCTTTGATTTCTAAGGAATATTACCAGACTCATAGAAAAGGCAGGGGCTGAGCTTATTTTTTCTCTGTCATCAGGCTGTTGTTATTTTACTGTAACTAGTGTATAAATTGGAAACTAAAAAATAGTAGAAGGCTATTGTAATTGATTAGATGTAACATCTAATGAATTTCTATAAAACTGACCTGAACAAACCAGGTACACCAATGAATAACTTTCTGGAAGTAGAATTTTGGTGGAGGGCACCCTTTTGCCATATGCAGCACAGTTGTACAATTTCATTCATTTCCAAATTAAAGTTATTGTTGAGGATTGTTAAAGATATTCTTGAGGTGGGTGGTGTTCATTCCAGGCTAACCTGATAATTCAGGTATCACACTACATGCTGATCAGCACTGCTGCAAAACACTGCTCATGCTAATGTGGCCTCCTTACTCTTTGGCTTTTGTTGCAGTGCTGAGGAAGCTTTTCCTTCTGCACAATGAAGGGGGCCTGGCTGGAATTTGGGTACTTTGCAAACACAAACTGTACATTGAAAACTACTTTTTGTTAGCCAACCCACTTCATAAAAGATCAGAATAAATACAGCTGCAAAAGTTCAGGAGTTTCTGTGGTAGATAAGGTCCACATCAAGACAGCTAAATTAAATAGGAGTACTCTGAACCAAGCAAATGAAGGTAGCTGAATAATATCGATTAACATTGGCAGACTTTCCTTTAAAAAAAAATTCCCTGGAGTTTCAGTCAATACAATGACTTTTTCTTGGAGAGGATATTCCATAGGGAAAAAAGGTATAATTTAATTTTAATAATAATCTTTTAACTGGCATTTTCATCACTGTCATTATTTGCTATTGTTTATCAATGAAAGAGACTTTCATTTACTAAAACCCTAAGTAATTAAACCTCAGTAAGAAAATGCTGCTTCTAGAACTCGTCACAGAAACAAATGAAATAATGCAAACCACAATGCACTCATTTCTAACTGTGCACTTAGGATATCAGCAGAGGATGAAGATGCAGCTGACTTGGTGCTATAGTGTTGGCAGGGGGAGTAGGAAAGGGAGTGACAGGAGCATAGTTTAAGTGAGGTAAATACTATCTTTCTTTATCCTGTTGCACCTTCCAGTGGATTTGATCACCAAGTGCAACTTAGTTTTGTTCTGCCCTCAGGAAAAGAAACACTCTGACTTTATTACAGCTGAACCTACATCTCTTCAATGAGGTCAGTGCTCTCCAATCTTGCCACAACAAGTTCAGGTTCTTCAGTCTTCTTTTTCAGAGCTCAGTTTGTGCTGCTCGTGATATGCTGTGGCCCTTACAAATGGGGAATAGAGCTGCTGCCTCAATTTTGGAATAAGATGTGCCCACACCATAGCAAACTTTTTCAGGAAATGATAGGGCAAGACAGGCAGTATCCTGTAGCTATATAATTTCAAACACAAAAACTCTTTACATGAGCTGTGGTTAAGCACAGGCAGACACACAGAGCTGCATTGAATTCCAAAATATACCAACCAAACCCCTCCTCCCCCCCAGTTTGCCTGTCTTTAAATAAATGACACTTCCTTAAAACACATTAATGCTGTGTCATGTCTTTCAAGTCCTCTAGAGGAAGGGCAGGCTATTGCATGATGGGGACAGGATGCGCACAGTTCTACCATTTTAATGAAAATATTGTGTAGTTTCTACCTTGAGTTTTCACTGAAAAGCAAAATAAAAACTCTCTGGCATGTTATTTTGGATCATATGCGGTGCCTTCCTGCTACATGAGTGTTTACAGCCTGTTTGAAGTTAGTCAGCAGGTACAGTCACAATACAACTGCTGTAATCCTCTGCTTGTTCCAGTATGTATGCACGATTTTCCATGTACCATAACAGCCTTTATTTCACTACAATAATATTCCATAAGTCAGTCTGAATGTAGAGGGTCCAAACAAGGTCTTGGGATTAAAGCCTCAACACATATCTTCTAAGAGTTATACACTACAGTATATTGACTCAGGCTCTGTAGTATTATAAAATGTAGAAAAATCCCCCTTCAAAAATGCAAGTATTTTGTCAGTATCTATATACTTATATATATACTTATATAATTAAAGGAAATATAGTAAAATAGGAAAACCTTTCCTCCTTTTCCTTTGCTAAATTTAGTTTATTGTGTTGAATTGTGTTTCACCAAACCTATTATATGATCTACAACAAACTGAGGAGGAATTAAGGGATCATAACACTGAGCAGTAAACAGAGTGCAAGCATCTGCAAGGATGGGCTGAGCTAATAACAGTGTGGATAGTCACTATGTGAGGGAGGACAATGTCAATTTGTCAACTCCTTTTAACCACACTTGGCAGTGACAATTTTCTCCTTTTATTTTTACTCCACCAATCAGTAAGTGTAAAAAGACCAGCCGCCAGTGCTTTGCAGGTGTTCTTTTGTAACAAGATAACATTAATTACGTATTTAAATCTGTAATTGCTATTTATTTCCTTGACTTTCTGCATCAACAATTTCTTAATGCTTTCTTTCAGCAGACTTTTTTTTAGCTTCTATGCCATTTGTTCTTTCTCACTTGCCTGCTTCTCTTCTGTTCTTTCCTGTGTATGTGGTCATTTTCCCACTCGCTTATTATTCAAACACTATGTTCAATAAATTTAACTCATGAAAATATGTATTTTTTTACTGAAGTATTATTTGAAACATTTACTGTGTTTATTATTGCAATCACAGAATTATGATGTTTTACTTTATGCTGATTTGATTACTAGATTATCCTAGGAACAGAAAGAAACCAGCAAATAGTATAGAGGTAGAGGCTGATTTAAATAGGAATTAAGAGGGTGTTAAAATATGCTTTTAAAATCACTCACCCAGAAATACTGAAGATAATTGTCCTGTCTACCAAAACGTTTTCAGCATGTTTAGTCATCACATAAGCCAGCAAGGAAAATATGAGTAAGGATGCATCCAATGTGAAACAATATTACCAGATTTTCAATTTTAGTATGGAAAAAGGTACCAGCCATAATGAATGTATATTGCCAAGGAGATAAATGGATTTGTGTTTTTTAAAACCTCATCTTTCATTCTTTGTCTACCTCAGCATTTGCTGTTAATTCTGCAAAAAAGCTGAGGTAACAGAGAAAAAGAGTGACTGAAAGGTGCATGAGAAACACTCCCAGCAGCAGGATTTTGTTGCCACTGACTTCACAGGAACAGGAAGCAGCAGTAGCAGAAGCCTGAGCTCTGATGGTAACTCAGATTGACTCAAGGATCAGGTGAAGAAGATATGAAAGGAACTGCACCTGACAATAAATTATTTAAGGGTGATAAGGCTCCTGTCTGCCTGGCAGGAGTAGAGATCAGTGGCTTGTCCACAGCACAGCACTTACCTTAAGGGATACTTCATATGCTATTTCCCAATCTAGTAGCTGAAAGCACTACAAAAAAACCTTATGGAGCCATGACCCATGAATGAGATTTGCTAGTAGAGCAACCACTGAGTGCCCCTGTGTGGGTTGGCCATGTCCTAATATTGGGAGACAGCTGACAGCATGTCTGTTTTACCTGTATAGAAAACATAAATGGAAAGCAGATCTACCTTTTGTTAACAGTGAACTGTTCCACTGTCATTACAGAAATGACCATGAGTACCATGGTATTTTCCAGCAATTATTAGCAAGTTTCTTCTCATCTTGTCTACTGCTGTTGACACGTATCAGGATGGATATTGAATAAAAAATTCTTAACAATCTTTGCCTTCCCAGGCTAGCCATTAAAGGCCTTAAAAAAAAAAGTATGCATAACTTGAAGATACTTTGGTGGTTTTACAAGCAGGACAAATGCATCTCTTTACATAGCTCAAAACTACATAGCTATGCCAATTAAATGCCACTATTCTTCCCCTGGTGCAGTAACTGATACTGTGCCAAAGACCAACTGTCTAGCAGCTTTGACTTCTGACTTTGCCATTTTTCTAAGCTTAATATTACAAATCCTTAAATCCTCTGATCTTCTACTTTTAATGTAATTCCATCTTATACATATGACTCTACAGCTGCTTCTCAGCACTGATCTAATCCTATCAATTTTGTCACTATTAAGTCACTAGATGTATTTCCTTCCATAGACCTACTATGGGATTGTGAGATGGTGACTAAGAGATCCTTTTGTCACCATGACTCTTGGCTTGTTTCCCAACACATTCGTGCCTTCCCCGTCATTTAATTTTACTGTAGATTTCTAGTACTTCTTGAGTTAGGAAGTTCTCAAAGGAATATTCTATCAGTTTTAAGACCCCCTCCTTCTTAAAAAAAGCTATATATAAGGACATGCATTAGGGAGTGTAATGTTATAAATAACTCAGCTGATGGGGCAAGCTTTCTAAACCAAAACACAGCTTAGTCTTCCTTCAACTCTAAGCAGCATTAGCATCCTATTACTTCTGAAATTCTATTGTCTCAGTGAGGTCCTGCTACCTCCCTTAATTTTTACATTTGTAAACAGCAGAAACATTTTTTTTTTCTTTTGAGGCTAAATCTTAACTAATTTCACAGGGAGAAAAGGAAAAGTGTAATGAAATTCTTTGCCAGCCTGAAATCTGAATTACCTTAGAGCATTCACCACAGCTGGTCTTTCAGAACCTCTGTTAGTTATGCCTTTTTTTTCTGATATCCTGAGTTGTGTGGCTGATAGCCACATCAGGATTTGAGCAGTTTCAAATATTCTCTGAGTCAGCTAACCACATGCACGTACAGCTCTACTCATTTCCCTAGTTCCAGTGACAGCTGTGTAGCTCTGAAATGCAAATCAGAAACAAAGTATGTGTGAAAATGTGAGCAGTCCACAGCAACCGGAGTCAGAACGGTAGGATTTTACTTTTATCATGTGCCTCTGGAAACAAGGAGAACAGCATGGAAGCAGTAACTTCTGCTCCCTGTTAAAATATTTTTGCCATCCTGTCCTGATCCATGCCTCTGTGACTGCAGACAAGATCATGAGTCTTCATTCTCAGCTTCTGCTCCGGGCCCAAAAGAACATCCTCCATAGTCCTGCACTGATTCTTTTACTTGTGGCCTAGCGGACAGCAACAAAAAAAATTTAATGTGGAAGGGCTGACACTGAGTAAAGAAGAAGAGACATAATGTGTATTCAGAGATGTGCAAGGAAGACAAATGCACACAAAATAGGAGCTGGAGAGCTGGTTGTTCTCATGCCTTGGTATTTTCTGCATAACTGGAAATTGTGGCACATATCCAGGATGGCTGTATCCTGTTCCCAAGCCCCCAGATTATCAAGCCTGGCTGCGCAGCCCTTGCAAGACTGAAGTCAGATCTGAAGAATCAAGAAAACATATGCCATCTGTCTTAACTGCTTGAACAACAGACATCCAGGACTGTAGAGAAGGGATTAATAAAAAGAGGAAAGGCACTTGACTGGTGAATTTATATTAATTACAGGCAAAGGAACTAAGGACACAATTTTCAGGTCATTGCATCTCTTCTATTACAGTGGCTGCAGGGACTTAATCCTCATCTATCTTGACTGCACATTTTGTGGGTTAATTGGCATTTCTGCATAAACTATAATATATGAAGTGTGCTAGTAAATTTTAAGAGTCCTTAAAAAGTATTAACTGCTTAGAAAATTAGTAATATATTAATACCTTAGTTCTGAAAGTCATGCTACATTTAATCATTCATTTTAAATCACTTTAAATTCCAGCAATAAACACCTACAAATCACCCTTTCTGAGAATCAGCAAAAAGACAGCCAGAAGCTAAGGAAGATTAGCAGTTGGAAGAAAAATAATTGACTTGCCACTTCATTATGCTTCAGGCTTCTAGACTGGGATTTACTCAGGGAAAAATCTGTTTAATGGACCTTTTGAATTCTTTGTCTTCAGTTGCCATAACCTGGGGGAGAGCAGGCTGTGGCTCATCAGGCATCTCGGGGGGGACAGAAATGATCGACTTCTTGATTGACTTCTACCTGTCGCTGCTACAAGGGTGCCTGGTGCCCCACCACAGGGGTGGCCTTGGTGGAGCACCTGGCTTTGGTGCAGCACAGCCCATGCTGCCCTGTCCTCTCACCTAACCCTGGGCTCCCACAGGTGCTGCCTTCCTGCCTCCTGCTAATGGGACAGCAGGGCAAGGGGCAGGGGGTCCACTTCCTTTTGCAGCTGATGATGAATGAGGAATACACTAATTAAACACAAACAAGTAGAGTCACATACTTCCAAAGAAAACTGTGCACTGCAACGCCACCTGTGTGAACATGCCAGGAGGGAAACATGCCACAGGGATGAGCAACAGCTGCAGCCCACATGCTGCCCACATGCCCGGGTTCTGTAAGGCACAGTGGGACTGTCCCACAGTCATTCACTTTGTATTCACCCTTGTAGGCGTCATTACATATGGAGTTCTTTTCTGTGACAGATTTCCCCAGGGGAGAAGTCATTTTACTCCAATTGCTTTGCATACATTCCCATAGCAAAGACACAGTCTTCTCCTGGGACATTCCTCCTGACTTCACAATAGCAGATAATTTAGTGAAGAATGTGCAATATCTACCATACCTTAAAGTTAGCACAAGGGCTAGATGTCCAGGAGAGCATTATGCAAAATTGAGGGCACAATCAAAAAAAAGCCAAGCCATCAACCTTAGGGACTCTGGAGACCATGTTCTGGCAGGAAGGTAGGAGGCTGTTATGGGTATTGTGTAACTCCCTGGAAGTTTGAGTGATGCGGCCTCACCTGTAAGGCAAACTCTGCTGTTTGGAAATCTGGCCTCCTTGTGCACATGCTGTTTGGAAACTGAGTGTTGCAAATAGACAGCTTTCTGGCATGCAAGAGTTTCGGGCAGTGGCATTTGCTGGCAGCAAGATCATATCCATCTTGCCAGGCTGGGAATGGGGAGACAGGGATACCCCATCATGAGAAATCCTTCAGTTCAATTGGCAGCTGCTATCCTTATGTACCCTGTGGCTATGCTTACCCTACTGACACTCTGCTGGAGAAAGCTTCAGTTTAACATGCACTGTTTATTAACACCTTTTCAAATCCTAGTGTAAACCAAGCTGTGAAAAGTTTGCAGTCATGAGCAGGTTAAAATTAACCCTAGCATAAGGTCTAGGATTTAGCTTGAAAAGCTAACAGCATATAAACTACAGACTGTCATTGTACCAGAACACAAGCAGTTACTGGGTGATTGCTCACCATTTAAATATTGTGCTAGGAATAATAATATCTAGATTAAGTGTATTCATTTTTCAAGAACTGCTTTGTTTGGAAATACTAACATAAGCTGAGCAATTTGTATTCTGATGTGTTTTAATTGGAGACCTCTGAAACACAAATAGTTTGAAACTATTTCCTTCCACCCACACCTAGCCTGCTCCTCACTTAAAGGGAGACTGTCCCAGCACCCCGCTCTTGTCCCAAATACAAAGCAATATCCCTGCTGAAAAAGAGCAAAGATACCTCAAAAATTCAAGCAGCTACAGCCAGAGGACACTTCCCTTTGGCACAGTTTTAGAGAGGCCTCTCCTGTTTGAGGCTTTAAGATAACTTCTGCACAAGAAATCCTGCTTTGCTGGGAGATCCTCTCCTAATCCTTTGGTCTGCTCTACCAGGAGACCTGCAGGAGGACAGAGCAGAGGCTCTAGAGCTGACGGCTGCAGGAGGCTGAAGAAAAACACATGCCACGTGGTGAGAATGCAGCCCAGCGGGTTCAGGGCAGATACAGCCTTTGCAGGTGGCCTGAGACAAGGCTCTGCAGCTCTTCTGACACATAGTGCAGGCCATTGCAAACAGACTTAAAGGTGCATTCCAGCCTTCTAAATTTGTGCCTGAAATTCATCATCAGGCACATGCTACTTTAGGATTTTGTATCATGATGATTGATTGTCAGTGCAGTTAAAGCAATTAATACATTTCTGAAAGGTAAGGTTAAAAACTTAATATTTTGATGTGTCCCAGAACAAATCAAGAACTTGGCAGCTGAATCAGACCAAGGATTCTTTTTGTCTGCCAGCAGTCAGCACAAGGTGTTTCAGAAGAATATATAAGAACTTTGCAGCCAGTGTATGAGGGAAACATTGTGTCTTCTATTCTCACTCTGCACATGCTTTAGATTTCTTCCTGATCTAATAGAGATTTTTTTAAATACCTAAAAATAACTTTCAGAGAGCTTTGACCATAGTTAAAACTCTGGCTATTTGTTATTTAGAGAAATTCTGACTATCACTTGTCAGTCTTCTTAATTTTCCTCATGCTGGAGGAACACAAAGATTATATTAGCTGCCCAGTGTAGAGCCTCATTACTTTTGTATGCCCATTAGTTAATGTAAATGAATGCTGCCTTGTTCTTTCCTGTAAAAGTACTGCAGACAGAAAGCTTCAAGTAAGTTCATAATATTATTTTTATCTACTACATTCTTATTTATCTTCACATTAAAGCAAACATATAATGTATTTTTAATTTGTCTCCATGAGAGAGTTTTTCCATTCCCTTGATTCCATTCCCATCTTTTTTATTTACCTACTTTTTTTTCTGAAACTACTTTTTCTGTGACATCCTTTTTGAAATGTAGTTATGAAGACTATGCAGCTGATGCTGCAGTGTCAATACAAACAATGACAGATTTTTTTTCCATCTCAGTGTATTTGCTATTTATTTTCTTCCCCTTTAGTGACTTCTTTGCTCTTTTGGCCACCAATGCCCATTGAGTAACCTGCAGTGATGCTTCATTTTAGGTTGTAAATTAGTTTGGACTTCTATGAAACATATGACTAGTTTAATTTTCATTTCCAATCTGCAGTAGATTGCATATTTCAACACTGAAAAATCTATTCTGTCTCATCTGACAAACTTCAAAGAGACCATTTTAGAATATTCAACTCTCTTTTCATAAGCTATGATTTCTCCTAGATAATTTCCTACATGATGACCTCTTAGATAATTTCAGCTTCTTTTCTGTTGTGGAAGTAAACTGGGGTGATAAAAAGAAAACATAATTTTTTTAAAAAACCTCTTTATTTACCTTTATATTACAATTTCACAACATAAAATGTGCAACAAAATTAGGAGTCTGGGGGAATTGTAGGGTAAGTTTTTAAAGCTATTTTAATACTAATACTATCTTTTTTGGCAATTATGGAACAAGCCTGTTTGCTGTAAGATTTTTAAAACCTTACTTAAAAATTGATTTAGGACCCCCACTAAGTCAAATGTATTCAATTAATGAAATGTACTTTTTTTTAACCTTTAAAAAAAATATGACAAATAACTTCTTATTAGTTACCTAAATTAAACCTAATGATGCTGTTTTATTAGTATATTAATGGGAAAATTCTGATAACTTCAGTGATACCAGAGCATATGTGCTTACCCTCCTTGCTTGATACTTTCTGGCCATATCAGGTATGACAAGCCTTCAATAACACTTGTGTGAACAATCTGATCAAAGATTTCCTTGAAGCTGAGAATTAAGTGCTTTGCCCTACACAAAATGAACCGTTCAGCAGCACTTCTCATCATGAGTACACTATGAAATACTTTTGTGAAACCAGTTTAGCAGAGCTGCCTAACAACTGGCCATAAAAGTACTTCTATCAGATGAGTGAACTCCTTCTGTATCTTAATTTCAGCTTTCAGAAATTGATTCTGGCCTTTATTTCAAGTACATTCCACTGCTGTCTCAAAACAGAAGGTTAGCAAGATACTTAAATGCTTACAATCACTTCTCATTGTGTCAGGAGGAGAAATTTGTAAAAAGATTAAAAAATGATCACTTGATTAAGATGTAAGAATAAGAATTGGAACCAGAACTAGCTTGAAAGCTAAAGAATATGAATTCATGTTTTTATGTCTGTGAAAGGACATCATGGCCTTAGACAAATTGCTTCACATCACTGTAGTTCTGCTTCCTCTCCAGCTGTCAAACAGGGATAATTTTAGTCTGCAGAACAGGAAAAAAATGTAATTTCCACAGTAAATAGGTGGTGTGGTAGTGTATGATGTTACTGGCAGAGTCCTGAAGTCCACTAGGACTCTTGATAATTCGTCCTGAAATTTGGATCTGCTGTGCATCCAAATCTTCTTGGTCTGTACAGAATTCGGGTACCATTTCTAGCTTGATCTCTTGCATTTTCAGTGGAGGCAGGATCTGGCTCAGATCTTCAGTGTTCTTAAACTATCCCTGGGACCTGCCTGTATTTATCCTTAGAAGTGTTTCACTGACTGGCAGACATTGATAGACTCTGCCTCCTGTAACAGTAACTGCACATGGTAGCTTGTTGCTCAGGTCTAACCCTCAGTCACACCAGATTCCTTGGTCATGGAGAGCTGAGGCACCCTGGGATACCTGTTAGAAGCACCATTACACCAAGTGAAATCTAGTCAGATAAAGCCCCCATGTGCCTCCAGAAGCATTTTATCTGGTCAGTCTGTGCCACCCCAAAAGACTGTATTCCAAAAGCAAAATGCAGACAAATAGCAAGAGACAGGTTTTAAATAACCTTGGTCCAAATTACAGTAATACTGATTAAAATAAATACATGCCTTAGAATCATAGAATTGTTAAGGGTGGAAAACACCTTTAAGATCATGGAGTCCCACTGTGATTAACGATGATTCATTAACTATGAATTTGGAAGGTGAAGTGATTTCCGTTTTCTCTTCTTTCCCTCACTCTCTCCAACACTTGAGTCATAATAATGATGATTGGAACATAAAGGAAAGTATTTTTACTTTTAAATTTTATGATGGTCACTTAAGTTGCCATAATGACACTGCAGAGAGATTGCCTGGTTGATTCTAAGATTTGTGGTGCATGAGAGTTCTGTTGAGGCAGTTCTTACAGTAGAAGCCATAAACAGACCTAAAACATACACCACAATGAAAAACTGGGGACAGAATTTTCAGAGTTGGTAATTAATTAAAAGTTACTTCTTCCTTCTCAGCTCCTATTTAAGTAATTTATCAGTTTAAGTGTTGCATGGCCCACGATTTCTGCTTTCCAATAGAAGATTTTATTAAATCAATAATGAAATAGATATAAATTTCAGCTCCATAATCCCAGTTTAATTTGGTACAATCAGAGAAAAACACAGCCCTGCTCTGTTGCACAGTGCCAGGCTGGAAGTCCTCGCAGCTCTCAGCAGTGCCTGGTGCAGTGCAGATGCCCCTGACTCCAGGAGATGGAACGAGCTCCTCTGGGAAGCAAAATGCAGCTCCCCCGTGCTCTGAGCAGCAACTCCCACAGCCATTGGCACATCTCAGCAAGCATACCACAGGATGGTGGTAATGGAAGGGCTTTGCTTTTTGTGACTCTGTTTTATATTTGTCTCACTTGTCTGTGTCTAATCTTACCCCTTCCCCACCGAGGCAGGAGGACTGGGCTTTTCTGGGAGAAACCGGTGTCTCTGTTCTCCCATCCCTCTGCACTCAGAGGAGTGCTTTAAGTCCAACAGTAAACTCTAGACTGGGGTATCTTTCGAAGAAAAAAATCAAAGCATTAGAAGTAGTTTAAACAAAGCATTTAATGCCAAATACTGTATTTGAAGTAAAGTAAACTGTGTAAGGATTTATCTTTTTGGTATGCTGGCATGATGGTGGGATGGATTTTTACACACTTCCAAGAGCTTTGCAAAACAACTATTTAACCCTCCAAGGAGAATGTTAGGGACAGAAGGTGGTAGGGTAATTCCAGTAGCTTGCAACTTCTCTGAGTACCCTCACATTAACAATCCATCTGGTTTTGTAGCTCTTTTACAAAGAGCTTTGTTAACTGCACTGGATACCAAAAAAAATTATGTTGCACATTCCTTATGCATGCACGTATCCACCAGGGAATAAAGCTGCTGCAAACAAATACTCTGAAAACTTTCTTGAACAAGCAAACCTGCAGCAATTCTTTCTCCCTCTGTTATCTCAATATGGGTCTTTATAAGACTTGTTTCAGGCATGTCAATGTAGATGTTCTTTATGGTTAAAGGAAAATATTTTAGATGGTAGCTCTCAGCATTCAAATTCTGCTGTTAATTTATTACTTTTTTTTTGGTCTAAAGACAAGGAAAAGATAAGGAAGGAACACGGGAAGATGACTTAAAAATCAGGTGATATGATGAGAATAGGATAAAAGTATTATTAAATAAATAAAACAGCAGTGGACTGATACACATTGGAAGAAACACATTGACACACATTTTCTGACCAGTGTTAGAGAGTGCTAGAAAGAGCCAGACACAGCTGTGAACTTTCTGGATCCCTGTGCGTTAATGGAATTCTGAAAATTCTGCTGTTACACACAGATGGCCACTGAAGTTTTTGGTTTGATTACCATTAAGCACAATATAACTAGTACAGAATGTTAACCTGCATCAGCTTCTCTTCAACATTACTGCACTTGTGAGATCCCAAACTTTAGAGCTCTGTTAGACCTGATGGACCCAAGTGAAGGAGCACTGCTTCTTCTTTGACTATAGGTCCCAGAAGCAGGCCCTGTCCTTTGCAAACCTCAACTCCCAATGGACGGACCTGAGCTAAAACAAAGCCATGACTGTTAAGGCCTTGAGTCCTTCCCCACGCATTGTTACCTTTCAGGGATTGCTCTGCCTGTGCTCGAGGCCCACTCTGACACAGCATGGCTTGGTGAGCTCACCAGCCTGCTGTGAAAGCTGGACCTGCCCTCCTCCCCTGGCTGGGGTCATGCCAGACTGCCCCTGCCACTGGCCCTGCTGGCACCCAGAGCTCCCAGATTACCCTGTCCTTGCTGCACCCTGATTGATGCAGATGTGCACAGTCACCTTCCAGAAAGCTTCAAGTCTGGGAGTACAGCCAAAGCTAAACAAAACCAGAAAATATATTCTCCCTTGTATGCACCTAAATGGTGTGTCCTCACCCCGTGGTCTGTGGTAAATTCCAGGATTAAGCCCATGGGTAAAAGTAGTCAAGGTTTATGGAAGAGTAAGGAATGGCATTGTAAAGCTATAGTGGGACAAATATGAGAGATTACATCTTTTATAGAGCATTGATCAACCTTCAAGCCTAGAAACTGACAGTCTGCAGGTTAGGAAGGTCTATTTGCCGCTGATTACAGAGTGTCCCTGGCATTGTCACCTGGCAGAGAGAAATCAGTTCGTTTTCTCCTTGCAGTTTGGGGGCACTGCTAAATGTTGCTGTGTGGCAGTCTCTGCAGAGACCTTGAAGATTGATGGGGTGGTGGAGCCTGGAACTGTGTTGATAATGCAACCATAGGAAGCCTGTCTGTCTGCCTTAAAGTATTACTCTTCCTCCATTAATTAAGTGATTCTAGCATCCAGGCTAGCCAACTTGGCAACTTTTGGGCCACAAGGTTAAAATGCTTCAAAACCGGAGAAAACATTAGCTCTTTCTGTTTTGAAACCTCTCATTTGAAAGTGATAGTTCTTTGTTTGTCTGACTTGTCTCTACAAGAAGTATGAACTTATAATTCATCAAGAGAGAGGAAATGTCACCTGAAACTTGCTGAGGAATATAGGATCAGCACTAATATAAATCAATACAAGTTACTTTCCTGATTCATAATGTGTGCCAGGTTGCAATTCCCATGGCTGAAGGCAGCCTGGCTAATATATTTGTCTAGTACTTGAATCCATGCCAGGCTCTGCAGAATATAAGATATTCATTTAAAAGTAATAGTGAGTTTTGAGGCTTGTTGAGAGATTTCATATTGTCGTTCAATATTGCCAACCTGTACACAGGTTTTTTAATGTTTCAATGTGTGCCCTGAGAAAAGCCCTAGTGATGATGGTGAATGAGCAGCACTATTTCCAGCTCGGGGTCATTGTGGCAGGGAGAGTTTCCTGAAGGGTTCATCATTCATATGCTGGTGCATCACTGTACTGTGCCCAGTGTGCCTCAGACAGTAGGACTGAGTCCTGCACCTCTCACAAGTCACCTTTGCATTCCCTGCAAATATAGCTGGCAATTATTTATTTCTTTTTTGTTTTCAATCTGTATTATTGGTTTGGGATTAAAAATACTTAAACTGATTTAAGACCTTCCTCCTCATTTTTGACTATGCTTCATGAAAGTTACATAGTTGGATAAAGACTTTACCAGAATCTCTAGGCAGCTTTGAAGAAGACTAGTATTATGTGCAGTTCAAATGTTAATTCAAGCAAACATAACCAAAACTATTTTATTCTTATTAGAGGAAAATCTTGCATAAGCCTAGAGCAGTTAATTTTTTGTTATAATGTTTACTTTGCAGCCCAGAATCTACAACACTAATTAAAAGTGTAAGTCTTTATTATTTGATTTAAGACATTTGGAGGACAAGATCTGAATTTAAAAAGTAAACATATTTTCTCAATATGCTCTTCTTCTAATTGTTCAATATAGCATGTGTACTGCATAATCTGTCAGGGAATAGCAATAAATATGCACACAATTTGTATTAAAAGAAAGCTTTTGTGCTGTTTATTTTATTAAAAATAGTGGCATTTTAGTACAGCAGAATAGAGAATTCTTACAAATGTTATAACTCCTGCATATTTTGAGTTTACTTATTGTACTTTTTCAAGCAGTGAAATATATTAATGTATAACTTCAGGAGTACATCAAAGAGACAACATAAACTGGTCCCTTTAAGTGGGAGACAACAAAAAGCCCTTTATGTATTGTCACTTGCTGGGAGACTTGGAAGCGTTAACAAAACCAAACTCATATCTTATTCTTTGCTTGACAAGGCAGCGAAGGAAATATTAATTTCTTTTGCCATTATTAAAGGCTACATGTTTCTGCCTATTAGAGAAAAACTATCCTATTTGAAGCAAAAACCCACTGAGCTTCCTTAACCATGGTATTAATACATTCTTGGAATACATTCAAACATCTGCTTGCTAAAAAGCTTGTGGCAGAGAAAGGAGTTTCTAGCCTTCAGTTGGGGTGGTGTAAATGACCACAGGGAAGTCCTTAGCTGTTTTTAATGCTTCAAGTTTCTTTGTGGGCAGATTAAAAAATATGAATATTTTAAAAATTTCATGTTATAAATGGAGTTTACTTAGATGTCTAATAACTTTGAAATGACAGTGATTCTCAGCTGAAATACCACTGCCATTACTGATACAGAAAATTCATTTGTTCTGCTTGTTTTATATCAGGAGATTTGGTGGTCTTGCCTCAATTCTGCAGCAAGCCATTATTCTTACATCTCATTTTGTATGTGTTTGGCCTCACACCTTTCTGGGAGCTGGATAAGGTTCCACATGTTCCTTTTTTCTTTGCCTATCTCTGGTAGAAGATCAGATCTACTTGTCATCTCTGATACCTGTTCCCATCTCTTCTGCCTCCAGCTTCCTTCATTGTAAGTATTCTAGTTGAGAGTTTTCTATCAAAAATGTCTGCGGGTTACCACCAAATGATACCTGTCAAATTATACTTTGTGCTGGCAAGGGACTTTCAGCAACCTACTAAATAAAGACATAAAGACAATCAACTTTACTGTGATCTGCCCAAACTTCTGCCACACAAAAGTCAACTTAGAATATTTATGTAGCTCAAAAAGGCTGACTTTGTCAATCAGCTGCTTAGCTGAGATACTCCTTTAGCATATCTATTCCAGAAAATTGAGAATATTAAATTGTGTATTTTCGGGATCAACATACACAGGTCTATGAAAGATTTTACCCACGCCTTTTTTTTCCTCTTTTTGTCTTCAGGAAATACTCTTTTGTCTCCATTGAACTTGTGTTGTGGCATATCTTGTTTGCTTTTGAAATCCACATGTAGCCTATAATTTTTAATACATTTTGATCTTAAAGATCAGATCTCTGCTGTCTTATACAAAAATTAAAATTAGCATATCAGTAGGATCTTGCTCCAGAATTGTTAAGTGGAGCTGGGCACCTCCTGTCCCCGTTTGTGCTAATGGCTTTAGCTTTGTAAGGTGTGCCCTTAAGAATATTATTTTTTACAATCACAGCCCAAGTTTTCTTCAAGGCAGTTTTCTGGTTTGTTTAGGTTTTTTTAGTCTAATAATTATTTACCTGCTTGCCTTTTACTTTTCTTCACTCATGGAGGCCAAGGCTTTCAGGGCTTTCATGATGTTCAGTGCTACTGTTAGGAATACCTGGCAGTCTTCCTGGATTTAGAGCTCAGCCAGCTGGAATTAGAGCTCTGCCACCTTTCCTCCCTCAAGACTGTCCTAGTTCTCAGTGCCATGTTTTCCACCCTCTGCAGATTTCTTCCTAGAGTGGATAACTTCAGCTGTCTCAGCATGTCAGCAGGCTAACCAAGATTCTGGACTATTGAAAGACTGGGAATGATGCTTCTGTTCACACTTCCAGCCACAGCCCATTCAACTGTAAAAAATCAGGATAAGTCCATAAAGGCACACAGCTTAGACAGGTTGCATCTTTCCTTTGGTTAAAAGATATCCCACATGTACATTTCAAAAATATGTGTAATACACTGCTCAAGTCTTTGTAATAAAATTTCATAGTAAACTTATTCTAAGTAAATCATATCTGAGGTGCTACTGTAGGAAATGAGCTGATATCCCAAGAGTTTTTTTCTTTGTTTTTTTCCCCACACTAATAGTACAGATTCAGATGAAATTTCCCTTTAAGTATCTTCCTGTTGTCATTTGTACTGCTGGATCACAGAATCAGAGAACCACAGAATTGTTAGGGATAGAAGGGACCTCTGAAGATCATTATCTAGATATTCACTTGTATCAGAGCTTCCAGGTACCCCATTCTTGCCATGAAATACCATTCTTGCCATGAAATACCATTCTTGCCTTTTGACTGTTACCCCTCAATATTCTCCCTGGACCGTACACATGCCAGAGCAAGCTGTGCCTGCTGCCCTGGCTTGTAGCATCCTCTTCCCATACAGCTCTCTCTGGTGCCACTCAAAGACCACATCCCAGAACTACACCTCTCCTGCTGATGCTTTGGCTTTGTGGTATGACCTAGATCAGTGAGTACTTTCATACCAGCACTAAGCCATGTGTTGGTGGTGTAATCACTGGTAAAAAAAAACCAAAAAACAGCTGTGCCTATGCTAGGACATGTTTACCAACAGCAAATTATCATTTTCATTTTACTGGCACCATTTCCTAGTATGTTTTTCAGTATATTGGCAAAATCAGGCTTTTATATCAATACAACAAGCACCCTTACATAAGCACGACAAACAGAACTAGTCAAAGTGTGGCTTCTGCAGCTATACCTAGTTTTGTAGGTACAATTGTACTGGCCAGAATGCCAGGTCAGTGGGGACTTTGCTGTATTTGCAGGGGATGCATTATAGGATGTAACAGCAAAGCCTGCTTAAACTAGAGTAGCTGATATTTGTGCACAGTTGATTCTACTATTGGTAAAGCAGGAAACAAAATTAAGAGTTCTGTCTTGGCATGTTATACCTAGTGGTATATGCTAAAAGTAAGGATTTTATGAGTACATCATCTGTGAATAATGATGTCAGTATACTTTGTATATTTTGATGATATGCCAGTACAACTTAAAATTTGTTGCACCTAACCTGCCTAATTTCTGTTTCTCATGTAAAAAAAACCAGTGTTGGTTAGTTTAAACCAACCAACATTGTTATTCTTGTGTTATTTTGTATACATTAGATTTTTAAAGAAATCATAAAAACAATAAGAGATGTGTTAGAAAAAAATATTATTTTTACTTCTACATTTAAATTCTTTTTGTGAATTACACAAATTGTGCCAGACCCAAAGCAATTGTTAATAGTCTTTAAAAGAAGACTCACACCTTAATTTTTTAGTCAACAAATGTTTGGGTTTTTTTAATACTGTGAACATCCTAAGAGATACAGAGAGGAGAGAAAGAAGTGTTCAGGAATTCTAAAGCACCTCACTGTTTTGAGGAAGATTTTTATTTAGTTTGAGTTCTATTTTTAATGCCTTAACTGGTATTTTAATCTTCCTAGAGTAGAGGCTGCTCATTTGGTGGATTTACGCTGTGTTGCTGGGGTTTTGTTTCAGACATTATTCCATAGCTTGTCTTAATCCAGGAAGATTTATGAGATTTAGCTGATACACAGGAAAGGATGGTAACTTCTGTACTTTCTCCTTTGGGTAGTTTCTTGCAATGTTTCAGCACTTTATTAAAGTAGAGGGAATTAGAGCAATAGGCAATTTTCTGAATTAAAGTCTGAACCTACACTGACAGTACTTTTGATCTGTCACGTGACTCTGGAAATTAATGGTGGGTATGGCAAACACTCCTAATAAGAGAAACACTCAGGTTCTTGATGCTAAGTCCACGTTGCCAGGGCTCTGAGCACACCGGCTGGATTTGCTACCTCTTTCCCTACACCTAGAGTTTTACTGTCTCTACTCAAGGCCAGCTCAGACATGGTGCTGCTCTGTAATCTCAGATCGAGGTGCTGTGAAAGCAGCCAAGTTGCAAGACAGAGGTATGAGAAGTCTTGCCTGGATCCTCTGCTGTGTTCAAGCTCCTACCTTTGCCTGTGGTTCTTGCCTGAGGAATGCCATGGCTGTGCTTGGTCCTTGCCTCCCTACATACACAGAAGCCAAACCCAGTCTTGCACGTAGATGATCCTGACCCTGCCTGCTGGCTGAGCTCTCTAGGTGCAGCTTGGACCTGCCCTGTCCCTAGACTCAGCTGGCAGTCACTGGACTGTTAGCTGATTCTGGCTGCTGCCCCTGGGTCTGTCTGGGCTCCTGGCAGGATGTCTCTGCTTGGTGTGGCCACTGGCCCTGCTGCCTCACTGGTACTTGTGGCTCCTGGCCTCCAGGGCAGCCCAGCCCTTGTTGCTCGCTGACATGACTTGCTCAGACAGAAGCTCTTCATTAAACACCTTTCTTCCTCAAGGGTGACCTAGACTTAGGAGCTCTGCCAGTCCTGTAAAAGCCAAGCGAGCTGCCCTGAGAGATGGGAGCCTGAGGTTTTTATAATGCTCAAGTTTGACTGGGAATCTTGTTGACTTACTTGAAGAGAAATTTATGCAGCAGCATTGGACAATTTAATTTCTCATTTGTAAATCATAATGTTAGAGAGAAATTATAAAATATGAGCAAAGTTTATTTTGGTTTTAAGTGCCATTTTGATTTCCCAGGAAGCCCTGCTCATCAGAGCCCAAATATTCCAGGAAAACAAAAAAAACAACAAAACATCAAACAAAAAGACCCCAAACCAAACCAAACAAACAAAAACCAACAAAAAACAAAAACTAAAAAAGAAAACAAAACAAAAAAAACACACCAGAAGAAAAAAAAAAGAACATCTAAATGTAATCACAGTTTTTTGTTTAAGTTTAATGGTTGAGTTTCATATACAGGTACACTTACGGCATTTAGATTACAAAACCATTTCAACGTACATCCCCAAAACTAAAAGGAAAACGTTTAGGAATTTTTAAATCCCAAGAACTCAAGCACATTATAAATATTGCTGCATTGAAGCTGGTAGGTTTCCAGGAAAATATGGACTGTTTCTTCCCTGATACTATAAAAAGAAAATTAAAAAAGGCTAGGATCATTTACTCAAATGATGAATAGCCTTTTCTAATTGAGGTATTGGTCATTCTATGATCATCTAACAAAGCTAAAACTGTTCTTCTGCTAAAATGGTGGCATTTCCTATTCCCCACTATTGGCCACATTTTTTTCAGGTCTCCCTTGTTTATCCTGTCTATGGCTTGTTCGGCTAACCAGTGACCAGCCAATGTTTTCAGATGAACCAAACTGGAACTAGCTGTCAACAAGATTACATCCCTGGTCTCATGAGGCTGTGTGAAATCTCATCCTTAGGAAATACCTATTACACTCCCACAGTTTTGCTACCCAGTTCTTTTATGACCTTTAGCAAATCCCTTAAGCTTTTTCTGCTTCCCCTTGTGAACTGAGGTAATTATATTCCCCAGTCCTTTTGTATGTGAAACTTAATTTATTAATATGCATGAGATGTTCATATTCTACAGTGATGAAAGCCATAGAAGTTCCTAGATCAAATCCTTTATATATTTGAATTTTATTCATTCACAACAATGGGGAGTTTATTCCTGCTAAAAGCTTCAGTAAGCTGGACACATCCACAACATCTTAATTATATTAGACTGTAGTTCAAAAGCAACAATAATATTTAGTTCACGGTCATTTTCATGGTGACTGTATCCTAAATTCATTCAAATAATGATTGTGGAGATTGTGATTCCTGCAGGTTCCAAAAAGGCTATGTTGCCGATACATGAATGGCTAGCATGTAAATATTCTAAATGCATGCAAAATTCTGAATTTTGAATGTTTGAAATGTATAATGATTGATGTGCCATCATGATTTAGGTAATTAGCCACTGGGACTCATGGTGCTGGAATGAGCTAGTAATATTTATCGGGTGATTTTAAAGTTTTGGGTGGTTTGGCAGCAAGAGCAAGTTAACAGCACAGTGTGTTCCCATGGCCTGGTTTGAAAAGCTGGATGGGCAGGAGTGGAGGCTTAGCTGCTGTAACAGGGGTTCCCAGCATGCAAAGCCAGCTGTGACACTGAGGAACAAGCTCTGAAAACACACAGGCTGCATCTGCTCTCTGCAGAGAAGTTCACCCAGGCTCTCTTATTCTTTTTAAGTTATGTCTTCAATATGCCTGTCAGGGCTTCTCACTTTCAAAGGGGTTGAGACAAAGATGTGAGCATTTCCTCTACCTATAGCCTGAAAGCCAGGTTAACAAAAAATAACTAAAAAAATTCTTTTGCAAGGACCAGTAACAGCTTGGGGTGTGACACATATGTAAATAATTAAAATACCCATTTCACTATATAGCAACAAAATGTAGCTTAATCATAGTTGGCTCAATAATCATTAATATCCAGAACATAGCTTCTCCTAGGATTTCAAAAGGACTAATCTGCTGAGTGGAACAGCTTACAAAGGTTTACAAGCGGGGGAAGGGAGAAAAGAGATGAAGGCATCAAGGCCTTCAACCTAGGGAAAAAACAGACATGGCTTATTTTGTAAAGCATCACTATGCTTTGATGGACATTAACTTCAGTGACACTTAGTGTCCAATTGCAGTGACAGTGTCATTGGCATTGAAGGCTTTTCAGTGTAAATGTTGCAGTGTTTCCATCTCAACGTGAGGAAGAACTTCTTTACAACTTCTTTACGTGAAGTATTGCAGAGCACTGGAACACACTGTCTAGGGAGGTTGTGAAGTCTTCTCTGAAGACATCTGAAACCCACCTGGACACATTCCTGTGTAACTTGCTCTAGGTGACCCTGCCTTGGTTGGGGCAGGGTTGGACTGGATGATCTCAAGAGGTCTCTTCTAACCCAAATGATTCTGTATTAAGTACAATGCATTTTGTAATGTGAATTGCCAAGAAAATACTCATGTGTTCTCTGTGAGCATAAACAAACCTAAGCTGTAAGCTTTGATGAAAGGAAGCATCCTAGTAACAATAATGGGCATGGTACCTATTTAACTGTGCATTCATTAGAGGAGAAAGGGAGGCTGAAAGCATTTAATCTGCTCCCATCACCACCAGCTGCTGTTGTGTCAGCATTCATATCTCATGGCATTGTTTAAAGCTCAGCCATCCCTCAGTGCTACCAAATTAGAGGCTTTCAGACCTTACCTACATAATTGGAGAGAGCTGTGCTGCTGTATGTGATAGTCATAACTGCATTTTTAGGCCATTTGGGGAAGAGAGGGTGGTTTTACTTCACTCATTTCTTTGAGGTAGACTAAGTGACAGTAGAGAGAAGAGTTCCTTCTCACTCTGGGTTAGTCTGTGGTAGGCTATATTGCTGTTTTGGTTGCATCTGCTGCCTTTCCATTCAGAAAAAAAGTAGTTTGGGTGGATGCTGTCCCTTGTCTATGCTACTAGCATACGTACCATTGCTTATGAACCCCAGTCCTTATGCTTGTCTGTGATTTTATATAGGTATGCTTATGTTTGAAAGTGATCAGTTGGTCTGCAATGTCATTGTAAATACCAGTGTTATCTTGCCTAAATTCTGCAAACCTAGAAAAGAAGTCTGACTTATTTTGCTCTGAACACATTTTTGGCCCATCTGCAGAGGGTACTGCTGGGAATTTTCAAAAGGTCTGAGTGTGGCTTTAACTCTCCTGCCATAATGGTCTATGTGGTTTTCTATTTCACCAGTTTTGATTGTAACCTGGCTATGTAAAACCTTTATTCACTTTGGAATCAATCATTTGGTGACAGAACTCAGTGACCCAGACAATCTCACGGAATCCTATGTCTTCAGGCACTCGGAAAGACCAAATCACATTCAGACTGGACCATTCTGAACTGTCATCAATTCGGAGAACAATGATTTGTGCATGAGTCCCATCAGTTTCTCTGGAACCTTCTAAACCGGCAGGTTGCTCTTCTTTCCGGTGTCCGCAAAGCCTTGCGGAGAAGGGCGCTGCCTGCGGGCGGAGCGCGGCCGAGCCCGGGGCTGCAGGGCCCTTCCCAGCCCCCTGCCGCGGGGGTGAGCGGCCCCCGGCCCTGGCGAGTGCAGGTGCTGTCTAGAAATCCCCAGAATTGTAGGGATTAGTTGGGCAAATTGGGCAATAATCAGGACAAAAATAACTATAATGGTATCAGATGCTAACCAGCAATTTAAAGAGCAATATGGCAGTAGCATCACAAATTCATGGCTCAGAAACTAACCACCTCCAACCTCCTCCCCCCCAACAACAACTGAGTACAGATGGAGAAGTTGGCTGTTTTCCATCAATAGTGAGTAACCCATTTTCTCTGCTGATTGATTTGGCCTGTGCTGTTGCTCTTTTACTATTTTTTTAATGCTATTTCTGGCAGAAGGTCTTGGCATTAAACTTAATGACGAATGACAATTTAATACTTCCTCTTCCAAGTCTTGCTGACCTTCAGTTTTGCGGCAAATAATTTCTAATTTGTATATAGGAAAATACTCCAATCATTATTTTAGCACAAAAATGTGCAATTTTTAAATTGGACTGCTGAAAGTCTCTATACTAAGCTAAACTTTTGAGAAAATGGAAGTGCAGTGCACAAATATTTGCAAGTTGCTGATACACCTGATGAATCATGAAGCAGTGTTTAGGACTTCCTTCAGCTTTCTCAGCAACACAATAAACTAGAAGTAACTTGCTTTCCTTTTTGGAAAAACCTTCAATTAACTGAGTCCTCACTGTATTAACCAAACACACAAAAAATTAGTTAGTAAAAGGGCATTATCCCAAATGGAAAAAAGTAGCTAACAGCTTTTAGTTGTTACATGTATCTTTTCTTGACTCTAAATCACACTTCCTAAGGATTTGTGAGGTTCTGTTCTTTTAGACAGTGCTATAGCTTTCCTGTTCACATACTGTATTAGTTCTAAATACCTTAAGTTCATTCTGTAGCAGGAAGTAAGATTTTGAGCTATATGGATATCTTACGTTACCATTCTTCTTCTCAGAGCTCCGTAAGTCTTAAAATGCAAAGCATACAAAGTAGGAGTGAGACTGTAGAGTACACAAATAACTATTCTCTAAATTACTTCATAGTAAGTAAAATCCTGATGCTATCATTTGAACATTTGACACTACTAAGAGTGTAGAAGAAAAAAAATCCATACTATTATTAACAGCAGAGTTTCATTTAAGCCCAGGTTGGTTTTATTTTGTTGTTGTTGTTGTTTTTTCTTTTTAACCTTGCACTGTATAAGGGGAAGCACTAGAGAGGTTTAATCACGATTCTGATTTGCTTAGATCACTTGGTACTGGTTAGCCAAGGGGAGCATTTGCAACTGTCCTCGGTCCTTCTCGGTGTCATGAGCTGAGGCAGTGTCTGCACTGAAGGGACACGGTGCAGCTGTCCTACTCGTCCTGGAGAGGGCTACTCGTCATATGGCGACTTAAACACTTTGCAGGACTGCAGCACGATCACCGATGAAAGAAAATGCTTTCCTCACCTCCTCAAATTCAAAGTCATCTTGAATGCAAGTCATCTTGAGCAGCAGCAGCGCACTCTGCAGTGACACTTCTAGTAAGCTGTGCTCCAGAGCAGCCTGTGTGCTTATGCTATCGGCCTAACAGGTGCTTTAGCATCCGCCACAAGACGCGGCTTCCCTCCCTCCCTCCCGTCCCGCCCGGCCCCGCGCTCGGCCCAGGCGGGCTCCGGCAGTCGGCCGGCAGGGCCGTGGCCTGCACACGCTCAGCCCGCCGCCCTGGGCAGGACCTCGCCGTGCTTCCAGACGTACAGAGCATCCCAGCGAGCCGCGGGATGAGCGGGGAAGGGCGATGGCCAGAGCTGCCGCCAGCAGGCGGGCAGGTAGGTTACGAGGTGCCGGGGGAGGCGGCGAGCACCGGGCTGCGCGGGGCCGCTCCCGCGGGGCGCCTCTGCGAGCGCTTCTCCCTCGGGCGGGGGCGCGTCAGGGGGCACCGCCTCGCTGTGCCGGCGCCGCACCGACACCGCCCGGGGCCCAGGCTCCGCGCTCGGGCTCCGTCTCTCCGCAGCGGCGCTGGGCGAGCGGCCGGGGCCGGCGGCGACGCCCGCCTCTGCCTCCTCCCCCTCAGTGCCCTGCCTCCTCCCTCCGCCGGGCGGGCGGGCGGCCGGCTGCTCGGGCAGGGCGGGCGGGAGGCAGAGCCCGGCTGAAAGGTGTTGCTGGAGGGGAAGTTTGGAGAAGGTCGTCGGGTGCCTGTGCGCTCCGGCAGCATCATGGCGGAGCAGGGCGAGTCGCCGGTCCACGTCCAGCAGCCCCAGCCGGCGCCTGCACCCGCCGCCCCGGCCGCCGGCTGGCCCATCTGCAGGGACGCCTACGAGCTGCAGGAGGTGATCGGTCAGTGGAGCGGGGGCGCGGCGGGGCGGAGGTGGGGAAGGAAGGCAGGGATGCCGCGGCCGGCTCCGGGCCTACCGGCGCTCGCTCTCCCGCAGGCAGGGCTCGTTTACTGCGGCGGACGCACCCGGCACTGCAGCGGCGGCTGCTGCAAACTTTATCCGCCCGGCAGCGGGCGGCCCCGGGGGGCGGCGGCTCCTGCTAGAACCCGCCGTGCCCCGCCCGGTGCGGCTCGGCGGAGGCGCTGCTGTCCTGCGGTGCATCGTCACTCCAGCCTTGACATGCTGGTTTGCGCTGGGACCCCGGCAACTCCGCAGATGCGCTCTGTGTGTTTTGTGTGTCTGCGCTGTGTGTGTCCGTGGATGCGCACATGTGCGTGCATCCGCTTAGATTACTCTG
The DNA here is from genome assembly GCF_017590055.1 of Onychostruthus taczanowskii. Classification (NCBI taxonomy): domain Eukaryota; kingdom Metazoa; phylum Chordata; class Aves; order Passeriformes; family Passeridae; genus Onychostruthus; species Onychostruthus taczanowskii. The sequence continues at coordinate 3,267,087 of NW_024499240.1, read as the reverse complement.
CATTTTTCCGGTGCTTTCATGGGGGAGGTAAATCTCACCCGTAGATCTGCTGCTCACGTGATGACTCTCTCTCTTAATCTGTATATATACGTATATACATATTTAAACTATTTCCTCTTCTCCCTCACCGTTTCATCTTGTTCGCATCTCCTTGTGCCCCTCGGCCCTATACCTGTCGGTGGCACGTAAGGCCAGCGGGGGATTACAGCTTCGTTTTCACCCCAGCCAACCTGCTTTTGGCTTGGTTTGCCATGGAAGTTTAACCCGTCTGCTGGCCCCCTCCCATGTCCCTGTAGGTAGGGGACTTTCTTGGTTGTGTGCTTCAGCACTTCGTTCACGTATCCAGCTAATGCAGATCAGACGTGTTCAGTTTCCATTCCCTTTATTTGGATAAGGTTATTTTGAATTTTACTTTGTGAAATGCGAACCGTTGTTGAAAGTATGCGCGATGGAAAGTTTTTCATCTCTTGCCCTGGATGCTGCTTGTTGCTAATGATCTACTTTGGGAAAACTTGCTTTTATTTGTATGTAACATTTTAAACTTCTAGCAAATACTGCAGATGGCAAAGACCAGCTCTGATTTCTGTTTCTTACAAATAAGGCCACTTAAGTGAGAAAAGTCCAGGTGACTTGCCTGTTGATGCTGTTGCTTATCTTCAGTATTACACTAATTCCTAATTGTTGTCAGGTTGATGACAATCACAACTGCATGTTAGCAGTCTGGAAGTTGTGTGTTCTCAGCTTTGTCATTAAGCTTTTTTATTTTCCCCAGGCAGAAACAAAATAGTTAAGAAAAGTACTTCTTCCTTAAAATGGGATGGCTTTTTGTTGACCCAGTTGGTACCTTTGTGTTTCTGTTTGTACTTCCAGGCTGTGAATAGGGACTAAGGAGGGATGAGGGTTCAGGTGTTCAGGTCCCTGGAGGTGGCTGGCTATGTTTGGTATTGAGCAGGTGTTGCCTATGAAGGTCCCCCAAAAGTATGGGTTTACTGGACAGAGGACTGTGTCTTCCTCTGTCTGGGGAATAGATCAAATTAGCCAACTGGAAGTAATTCTACTAGCATGAAGGTGTATCTTCACCTCTTCTAAGGTGAAAAAGGCCTCAAAGGTGTAGGATTAATCCTAGTCTAGGGTGTAATATGAGTCATATGAGTTACTTAAATAATAGTTGTTTTCTGTTACAGTACCTGTAGAATGCCTGTGTGAGAATTTCCTTTAAAACCTCCTTTCCACTTCATTCTTTCTGCTTAAAAGCTTGTATCTTTTGATATGTAAACTGTAATCCTGACTGCTAACATATATTTATATACATCCATTGAATGAGTGGATGTTAAATCTGACTTACAGATACTGATCTGTAGAGAAACTTTATTGCTAGTTACCTGTGGGTGCTCCTAAATATTGATGTTATTTAACTGAATGCCTAGGGAGTAAATTGAGGTCAGGGTATATTGAATCAGATTCTTGGACACACTGAATTTGCCTGCTGTAATTTCACTAAACTTCGGTTTCTTCTATGACTTTCTTTAAAAGTTGCTGAGATTTATCTTGTACCACTTGACTAGAAAATCTTGTGCTTCAACGAACATGTCTTTTTCATTAACACCTTCTTAATTTACAGGAGACTCACTATGAGATTAAATTTAGTCTAGATACTATTAAAAATAGTAAAAAAACCCCAAGTGAACACACCCCACCCCACTTTCTAAAAAAAAAACCCAGCCAAACCAAGGCCCCTGTAAATTCCATGTGTTTGACCACATGCTAACATAATTTTGGAGCTGTAGGTTTTAGTATTGTTGGCTTTAATGAACATGGTAAGGGACTCTTAAAGAATATTTTTTTATATCTGAGGGAGGAGAGAATGACACAGTCTGAACTTAGTTCAGCAGCAATCCTTTGCATGTGCTCTGCCAGGGTTAATTGGGTTGTAAACAGGAGTAGTTACCTCTTGCTGAAACAGAGCTGATCACCTCTGGAAAGCACCACATACTTCTCCCTGAGGAGCTGCGTAGTGTCAATTGAGTTCAGCTACAATAGCCTTTTCCCAGTTAAATGAGAAAAAATAACAATGCCGTGGAGCTCCATTTTGGGCTTTGCAGGAGGAAAGATACACCGTAATGGTTTATCACAATGCTTCCTGACAGAATAGATTTTAGATTCTTTGGTAACTGAAGCAGAGATGCAGGAATAACTGTTTTAGGAATTTTTAAAAGTTTTGGTGGGGATTATGAAATTAAAGTAATTGTTACCATTGTAACCATGTAATTGTGGGCCATCTCCATCCCTTGGATTTAGCAGTTGAAGATGTCCTATTCTTCTTTTCTGTGAGAACATGGACATGTCTTATTGCTCATCTGTGTCTAGCCACATGCTATGTTGAAAACCAAGGCCATGTGATATGGATTTCCAATGAAAAAGCTTTTTTTTTTTTCATCTTCTGTCTGTTGTGTCCTTCAGGATGGCTGGGAGTCAAGTGTCTGCTGAGGACAAAAGTCTAGCTTTAAGGAGTGCTTCTTATGAGATGTTATTCCAAGTCTGCTTTATTTTTTAGGTGACTGGGCAGTTGTCTGTAAACTCTTTGTGTGCAGTTTCATGATACATTTAATCTGCTCTAACAGGCAGCTGCTGAAAGGATCACATTGATCTGACAGCGAGCTAGTTCTTCTGCCGGGTCAGTTTTCTGCTGGATCAGATTCCCTGTTTGACTTGCTGCATGGCTTTGTGATTGATAGGTTTGATGAGAGGAAGAGGCTCTTCCGATTAATGCCTAGATGCTTATATTTTCTGGAGTGGGAGAAAAACACTGACTGCTCTCTGTAAATGTATAGCGTAAAGAGGAAACTTTTACATTTAAATCAGATTAATACAGGCTGTCCATATATAAAAGCATGTAGGCGTTAGAATGGGATTCCTAATTATTAGGAAAGGAGGATCCAACCAACCTTCTGGCACTAGTTACAGAGATAAGAACTGTAATTGCTATTAAAGTAGAGCCAGATTTAAATTAGTGAAGAACCTGGGAGATCTCTAAGATTTAAATGCATTCAAATGCTCAGTGGATTTTAATGTGTGGAGGGGATTTTGTTGTTTTTTTTTTTTTTTTTTTTTTTTTTGTTAGATGAATATGACTTGGCTTAAAAAAATAGCACCTAATAAAAGCAATATTGTGAGAGGTGTTCTTAAGCAGTTTGGGTTCATAACCAAGTATTCAGAATAAAATAACTGAAATAGATTTCTTTGCATCTGTCATGTACATATGAGGTTTTTTCCTTAGAAGCAATAGAAATCTTCACAGAACAAGCATTTAAATGGTAATCAGCATAACACTTTATTCAGTTTTCAGTTTTAAAATCGTCTTTCTACCTTTCAAATTGTAATGAGCCCTGCATCATGTAGATGAGATAAAGCAGCATTAAGTCTTGGTCAGTTTTTTTTTGTTTTATTTAGGGTGGTGTTTTTTTTTTTTTTTTTTAGGGGGGTTTTTTTTTTTTTTTTTTAGGGGGGTTTTTTTTTTTTTTTTTTAGAGGGGTGTTTTTTTTTTTTTTTTTGTTTAGGTATGATCAAGTAGCTTTGACTTTATTTCGGAAAACTACTTTGGAGTTGATGCTTCTCTGCCAGACATAACTTATTGTCATCCTGCATTGATGGATGGTGGATTCTGTTATGGAGAAGCAGTGGATTATCTTGTGATTAGGTTGGGTACTAGTTTCCATTATAAAATTGTATTTTTCTCTCCTGCTGCAACTGTCTTGGAAAATTATTTGGGCTGGGAAACAACCAGAATTAGATTGAAATAAAGGGTTACTTTTGTGAGGTGGATTATCTATATTGGCTGCAAATCACTAAAAAGTTACCTTAGTTGAACTTCTGTGTTTGTCTATCTTTTTTTCTAACTTTGAACTTGGAAATATCTTGTGGTTTGTTGCCTCACAAGGTGCAGTGTTGCTAAGTCAAATGTGTTGGGATTTTGAGTAGAACAAGTTACTATGTGAGCCTGTTCTGCTGATTCTATGGCTCTTATTATAAGCAGCCTGAGAATCGCTTTTGGTTAATGGCTCTGGGGTCTTTGGTGGTGTTTCCAGGGTGTTATTTACTTTTTTTTTTTTTTTTCTCTCCTGCTGCATTTTAGCTGTATTGCTAATAGCACTTTGTCTGACAGAGAATAGACTCTCCTATATTTGTTGTTATCAGAGATCTTTTACTATCTCTGTTTATGATCCTCAGGAACCCATGTTCACATTGGTAGTGATGTACACTGTTTTGAAAAGCCTTTGTAGTTAGAGGTAAACTTACAGTTCTGTGTTGTTCTTCTGTTATTCAGATGCTCATGTCTCATTCACATTTTCCAAAATGTCTTATCCCTGTGCTGAATCAGGATTTTTTTTTCAAACATTTGAAGGTCTTTCTTTTGCAGTAGTTTTTATGTATCTGCTGTAAAGTAAATCACACTGTACTGAATGAAATACCACACTAACAACTAAAGCTATGGCAAAATTTCGTATTTGCTCTTGAAAAACCTCCATAATTCTTGCATGAGAATCTGCATAATTTGATAAGTAATACTTAATGCTACCTAAGGTCTTTTTACCAAAACTTTTTGTAAAAAGAAACATGTCTGTCTGCCTTAATTCTGCTCCAAAGTAAATTCTATTCCTTACCAATAAATCTTAAAAGTTACTACAGTAGCCTAGCATATTTTACATGCACATATTAAATACAGCCTTTGCAATATTAATTGTAACTTAATACTATTGCAGCTTGGCAGGAAGAGTTTAATTTTGTAAATTAGATTTTATGTTTTGGGAAATAATTGGTTGAGATTTTCTGTCTGCTAATAACCATCTGTAGAAATTGTGGAAATATTAAATCCCTATTTAGTATTTTAATAAGGAGTGGCTTTTAATTCAGTTGCCGGGGTAAAGGTGGTCATGGTGCAATTTAAAAACACCTTGTGGAACATTCACAGTGCTGTGCTGCTAATGAGGCTGTGCAGAGCTTGAAGTTGTTAATTATTTGCTTTTTCTCCACGTGGTAGTGTTGGTGAAGGGAACTGTCTTGGTGCCTTTTTTTTTATTTTAATAGAAATGCATTAGAAATACCCTGATTGGAGACATGGCTGTACATAGCTGCAGTTTTCATTTGGTTCAATAGAAATAAACCTTTAATTGATTCAATGTTCAAGCTTTTTTTTTGTTATCTAATGAATTTTAAAATAAAATTAATGTAAATTGTTAAAAAAAGAAAAAAAAAGAAGGAAAATTTAAAGAAGCAACTTCCTTTGGGTTTCTCCTGATTGGAAGTAACCAGGATATTAAGCTTGTTTTGAAGTTACCTTTTTTACTGTAAGGGTAAAGGAACATATATCAACACATCAGGTGGCTGGCTGGTGCTGTGTAATGATAATTTATAGAAGATATGCTTTCCTGCTCTTCCAATCTGCCTACTTCCATATTGGTTGCTCTCTTCTCCCTGTGCTTTCTGTTTCCCTTCCATCCAAGCTCTTCTTACAGTTAAGGCCCAATACCTCTGGAACCTGCAAAGTCCTGGCTCCACAGGATTTGCTTGAATGTTACAAGAGGAGCCACTCTACTGGTGAGCGTGTAGAAATTTGAAGGGATTGCGTGATTTTGCCCTTGCTAAGTGTTACAACAGCAAGGCTTTGCATCTTCAGAATAGAACTAATTTTTGTAACCAACACTGTGCTTTGATGGCAGGGACCAAGTTCAGACCTGGCAGAGCTATTTTAGATTGGGTCAGATGTTCTTCTGAAACAACTTAAGAACTGCTTTACTTTTTTTCTTTTAGTGAAGAATCACTTTCTCTTAGGTCCTACACCAGTTGCTTTTTTTCCAGAATCTCTTTGTCAAATGGAGCCTCTCTTTGTTAACTGGAAACAAAACCACATCTGTTCTGGTTGGCTTGAGGGGAAAACACAGTTAGCTCTCCATGCACAGGAGATCTGGGTGGCTCATATAGTGGCTACTTGTCTAGGTCATATTTAATTCTTGTGTGTACTTGGTTCTCTCTTTCTCTTCCTCCATTTGTCCTTCCAAAATAATTTAGAACTATAAGGCAGCAGTTGATAGAGGCTTTTTTTTTTTTTTTTTTTAATTTCAGTAATAATAGTAATTTTTGATGTTTAAAGAATGGGCCCTAAAAATTAAATTAAGTTAGCTACTCTTGTTAACTTCTTGGGTTTGTTGAAGTCACTGGGATACTGCTGAGCAGAGGTTGCAGAGGAGTACTATGCTTGCAGCACTTGGAAAAAAAAATATGTCACTAGGACATTTTCTGGTGCCCAAAATTAAAAGTGAGTTTCTCCCATCCCCCAAAAATCATACTTAATATATGTTGATACTTACCCTGTGTAGATAAAGAATGAGCTGTGTTGAATGAATGGATTTTTCCGTATTTCTGCCTTTTACAGCACAACCTTTCCAGTGGGATGAAATCCTTACAGCTCTACTAGATTTCACTGTTTCTTGATAAGTTTGAAGGTCTTTGGATGTACACAAGGGTTGCATGGTTGAAGCTTGTGAATTTAAGAACATGATCATGCAGCAGAAATGTAAGAGCATTATCAGGCAGAATAAGGTGAGACTGGTATGGTATAAAAGTCTTGAGGAAAGAATTCTCTCTAAAACGTTACTTTTTCCTTATAAGAAATGAAACTTCACTATGATAAATTAGCTGCCTCCATTAATTTCTTATCTTTACAAATAACAATTTCTGAATTATTTTATTAGCCTAATTATTCCTGTGGATGTCTAAATGCCTCTGAGGTATTTTGATTGTAAGTTAAATATAGATGAAACTTGAGACTGTCCTGTAGGCTGATGTAACATAATCACTACATAGCTTTTGAACTATGCTTCTGCACTTAGAGAAATTAGAATTAGAAGCAGACTGAAAATTTGGAGCTTTTCTGTGTTCCTAATCATCCTTTCAGAAGAATCGTGTATTTCAAGGTCTTGAAAGTCAAGATCCATATTGAATATCTATGTGCCAAGTATACCTGGTTTAAGGTAGAGGTAGAAATGTAGTTAATTTAACTGACAAGAAAAATACTGTGTATTTGTTAATTGTGGCTTCTGTCTTTTAGGAGTAATATGAACAAGAGCATAAACTTGAGCTATTGCTTTAGACTTCTGAGAAGCAATGTATTTGGACTCAGAAGCATAGCCATTTAATTATAAAGTTGCTTTTTCCTTCTCACTTTCTTGCTTTGAAGACGTTTTATTACAGGGACTGAATTTTTAAGCTTGTAATTTATTCCTCTTAGTGTCTTGTGCTTCCAGAGTCTAAGCCACTTCAGACTAATAATAGGAGCATCATTAGAATTGGATTAGAATTGCCTAATAAAAATTTAATGACATGATAGTGTTAATATTGCTCCAACTCTTCCATTGTTTCATGAGAAGCAATATATGAGAAATAGGTAAGTTTTCTGCTTGTAGTGTGTGGTCACAGTAGACTCAAATTCTAGGAGGCACATTTTGTTGGGGTGAACTAGCTGAAGCTTTGTAGCTCAACACTGCTGTATTAATTAGAGATCTTTATGACGCTACAGTAGCAATAATGCCTTTGTTTTGGTAGATGGCTGTTTTTCATTCTCGGAAGAGAATGATGCACTATGTGGTGACATCCGGAATACTTGGAAAATTCTGCATTCATGGTATTACAATTATTCCAAGTGTTTACTTTCAAACTAAATGAGAAACAATAAAATTTGCCGACTAAATCAACACCAGAATTTGTTTATAGTGCTACTTCAGAAACGAATAGCAATTCTTTTTTAGCAGCTATTTTTCTAGGCAGGAGATCTGACTCAGCATAGCAAATCTTCAATTTGTTATATTTTTATAAGGGAGTTCTGTGGAGTTCTGATGGTACCCCGGTAAGGTAACTTTTGATTCCGCAGTGAATACTAGATACCAAGTTCTTCCACAGTTATACAGAGACATTTTCAGCATGGGTTTTGCCTTCCAGATTTTTAGAGTTGTATGTATATTGAATAATAGTTTCTATATTGATGATGAAACAACAGGGAGAATGAAATTATCAGAATCCATGTTTCTTTTCAAGTGAGGATGAATGGATTATAACATGGCAGATAAAATCCATAAATTCTTAATCAAGTTGTATCCTTCATTCTTTTTCATGCTTTTTGTTGGAAAAATGCAGAATGAACATGGATTTGTTGGATACATTCATGTGTAGTACTGTACATCCACTTTTGTCCTTATCCCATGGCAGCCCCAGCATAGTGTCATAGAATTTTTAATACAATTTGGCTTACTGTTTCCAGTGACTGGAACTCTCTGCAGATCAGGTCAAAACCCAATGCATTGTTTGATGTGTCAATTTAACAATCCTAATCTAGACTGGAAGATGATATGGAAGGTACGAGTCAGTCCTCAGAAGTAGCAGACGATGATGAAAGCATTACTGGCCACAAGGGTCACGCGTCTCACTGTACACCAGCAGCTTGAGTCCAAGCTCCTTACTCAGGACTTGTAAGTGCTTGATCTTACAGGCAGTTCTAGTATTCCATATGCTGTTGTACTTCCCAGTGATGGGTTCATCACCAGCACTGGGACCTGGGACGTTCAGTACTGTACATGAGGGAGTAATCACTGTGATTCCCAGGAATCTTGAAACTGGCAGGGAGAGGAAGGAGAAATCTGTTTGGTTTGTCTACTTGTTTCACAGGACCTTCAGTGCCTTAGAATAGGGGGGAAAGGAATTAATAAATCACCCATTCAGTCACAGGGTGCTTGTCTTATAAAGTGGCGTTAGTTCTGCCAGCCACTTCACAAGTGGTCAGGAGCAGGGCTGCGGGTCACACAAGTCTTATACTGACCTTTCCACAAGGCAAATTCCAGTTCTGATAACTCCAAAGTCTCAAATAGTGATGATTGTGGATTTTTTTATATAGACATTTCTCACCTATAAATAAAACTTCTTATGAAGATAATTGAGATGTGGAGCAGAGCAAAAGGAATTTAATCTTGAGCAGTGTTTATAATGGGGGGTTTCCCTAGACAGTTCTCTTTCAACTTTATTTAGATGACTCACCTATTTTAAAGGACAAGTCGGGGAGAAAATAACACCTACTGAAAGTGAACTGCTTTTAGGTTTTCCTTACCAGCTGTGATGCTGACATTTCCATGACAGGTTTACTTGAATGCCCCAAACATAGTGAATGGTTATCCTTGGACTTTTCAGTCTAATCTTAGTGTGTTGATGGCATCGTATCAATTTGACAAGTCCTGAGCTCTGTATGACTCTAGGTAGAAGTCTCCTTAACAAGCAAGTGTCTGAAAGCAAAAAGCCATCACTTAGGCTGATATCACATTTTAAAGCTGAACACAGTCACTATTAAAAAAAATTATGTCAGATCTAAGTATATCTGGTTTCACTTTGTAGCCAGGGATTTCTTAAATACCTTTGTCAGTGACAATAGAACTCTTAAAATTCTTTTACCCATGGCTGGTGACGATAGCTGATTATTTTTTAGATAAGAAAGATGTTTCAGAAGAGATCCTGCAATACAGTGTGTCTGAGCTCTCTGATGGAGGGAAGTAAGACTTGTATTTTCCAGGTCATTGATAGAGCATTTCTACTTTCTTGTACAGTTCCAATTTGCCATATTTCTTGAATAATTAGTTTGCGATTGACACGTGTTTGCTATACTCTGATGATGGTACCCCCTGTGTTCAAGAAAGTAGTTCTATTTCACATGCTTTTGGCAGAAAATTTTATTCTCCTCTGCAGATTTGACAGGGAACTATATCACAGCAAACCTCAAAATATTTTCTGTGATTTATCTAGGCAAAACTTCTGTTATAACCAGTTCTTTTGCTGTTTTAGTGAGATAACAAAGAATATCTCAGAAAGCTAGGTCATTTCCTCCTGTGGCTGTTTTTCATGTATGTGGGGGTTTATTTCTGATTGTGAATCCCCCTGCCTTTTTCCTTCTGTATGGAGAATATGATATCTGGTTAATGCTGAAGCTTGCTTTATCTTAGCCTTAGCACAGGTTGTCTTAACATTGCATAGAACTTTTCTGTGATGCATAATCATTTTGACATCAACATTTGGGCTATTTATTACTTCTGTGCAATCACTGAAATATCTGTACAGCATATGTGGAAAGGTTTTTCTGGATTGTTTATACAATGGGCTTTTAAAGAGCAATATGGAATAAGCTAGATCTCAGATTTTGTGTGAGCTAATTTCCCACAAAAAGGTAAATACAATAACTGAGTAACCCAGTGGTTCTGTAGCCATAATGGCAATGTTTTTAAATGTCCAACTGCAAAACAAATTCATTGAGGAGTTAGAGATCAATCGTTGAATGTTGAAAATGCAGAAGCAACAGTTCTGTGTGGGCATTGATTTAATGTAACACTTAGTGTATTTAAGTGAATTATGTCATAATTGCTAGAATAAGCAAAGTAGTATCCAAGCAAGCTATAAGGAGAGAGATTTGATCCCAGCATGAATTCAGAACACAAAGTGGGCAGGAATTGTTAGTAAATTATATGAAGTTCTTAAGAATTCAAGTATTTGTCATGTGAAGATGTAAAGGGAAATAATGGGTCATTTTCTGTGAAGAAGCTAAGTTTCAAAAATATTTAGAGTTCAGTATGGAGGTGTAAATGGGCTTTACCTGGCTGATTTATAAATTTTTTTTTAATTAGTGGAAGTAATATGAAAGAAATCGAGTAATATTGAAAGTTGTCTAGAGTATTGTGGGCTAAAATTTAGAAATCGAAAGGAATTAAATATTCTTTGTTCTCTGTTAACCAAAAGTATTGCTTTGCCACTAACAGAATTAATTCTTTTGAAACTGAAGAGACTAGTTCAGGCCAGTGCTGCTATGGAATATTTTGAAGGGCTGATTGGTCCATAACACATTTAGTAATGCTGGAAATATGCCACACGATATTGCGTGCAGCATGCAGGACATACAACATAGCTTTCCAAGCTTGTGTGTAATACAGGTGCTTTGTACATTGCATTAAAAAACTCCACATGTATTCATGAGTAGAAACCTAATCTAGATTTGTGCACAGTTTTTGTGTACAAATGCATTCTGCTGCATGCAAAAGGAATCCTGCAGTTATACTGTATAGTAGCTACATAAATATTTGCTGTAGATACTATCAATGGCCTTCTTCAGAACTAGGATGTCATGAGAGATTAAATATTAATAGGAGGTTTCTGTAGGCTGGGGGAGCAGAAGTGTACAAAAATGCAGGTGGCACAGGTTGCTATGTAAGACTTTATAGATTCTGAGATAAGATGTTTAGTCTTCTCCAATTGCAACTGTTCTCTAGCCTAGGTATCTGAAGATACCTAGTCAACAAGAAAATTTACCATTATCAACAAGTTTCATCCTCCTCTTTAGAAATTAGAACCAGTGTAGTATTGGGGAAGGTCTCTTTTGTTAGAGTGACCTAAACTGCAGAGATCTTTAAAAGAGGTTTGTGCTGAAATTTTTTAGTTTGTGGAGACTAACACTGAGCCTCTGAAAGAGAGACTGATGAGTCATTATGGGCTAATGGGCTTTTGTTTTTAAGGAGAAGAAGAAAATTGAAAAGAAATGTTTGTGTTCGATTTTGAATACAGTTACTGTGCCATGATAAGTGGAAAGTATCAGACCTTTAGCAATAAAGGAATAAATTAAGTGTCACATCCTTGTATGAAGGATGTGGGCATGTGCAATATGTGAGTGATATGGTCCAACCATCTCACCTCACTGTCTTTTTGAGACTTGACTAGTGGAGAGCAGTTAAAACTAAAAGATAAATGTCAAAAATCCTTCTTCTCTTTGTTGAGTCAGGTTCTGCAAGGGTTAAATTAATGTTTGAAAAAAAAAAAAAGGGGAGAGGAAAAAAAAAACTTTTATGTCAAATTTAGAACAACTTGAAGGAACTTGTTCGGGTAAGCTTAAATCCCAGATGAGTATTTGTGGAGTTTTTATATGCTGTCTGTGAAGTGTGTGCAAAGTGGAATGCAGAAAACTGCTTTTAGGCTACATCCTTTCAGAAGAGGTGAGGTGTGGCTATATGCAGTAGCTCTTAAGAAGGTTTCTACTGTGTGAACCCCAATGGTTAAAAGCAATTCTAGTGGCTCTGTTGCATTGAGGACGGGGTGGTAGGGAGTGCATGGTCCGTAGCATGAAGGGACAGGTTGGCTGTAAGGGCGTGCTTACACTAGAGAAGATGGCAGCAAAAACACCAGGACAGGATGAAACTGACCTGTTGTCTGTTGTGAAATGTGAGTAGTAGGTATCTTGATGTGGTCTGAAATTGCATTGTTTCACTGCTAACTTTTGAAATTGGCAAAGAGAATTGTCCATAGCAGAATGACTTTTCTAGTAGTGGGAAACCCCATTGTTCTTACAAAGCTGGGTTTTTTTTAGTATGACCATGGGTAATACTTTTGTTTTGTTCTGCGGGAGAAAACTGGATGTAAAGGCTTCATGGTTTATGCAACCTGAGCTTTCATTATACTATATCAGTTTCCTAAACAGAGACTGAGTGTTAAACCAGTCTATGTTTTGGTTATGTTGTAGTTAGTATTCTCTGCTTTGAGGGTTTTGGAAGACTTGCAAGGCTCAGTGTATCTGAGGAAGCCCTACCTTCTGACAAGGAATGATTGACTGTAATCTATTCTATGTAATGATTTTCTGTGATCCTAATTTCTTATGCTAAATGGTTGTCTGTGACAATTCAGTTTCACTGTATGATAGTGCATTACTTCTGTATTCTGTTACCTCTCAACTGAAATGCTTATTTAGGTAGTCTCTAATAGCTGCTCCTATGGAACACTTCACACTTCTCCTTGTTTAGTAGATGAGACAAAAGGAGCATTTTGACCAGATGTGAAAGCTGCAGGTTTTCCTTATCTCTATCCCTGGTTGTTCACGTTGTGAGCCAGAGAAGGAGAGAACATCTTTAAGAGGAAGGAGGCATATAGCTACTCAGTTCTGGCTCCTGCTTCAGTATGTGAAACTGCTTTTCCAAGCAGGTTTTATATGTACGTAGGTCCAACTGAGAAGACTGCACAATTTGACTTTACTCTCAAGCTAGTGTATTGTGTAAAGAATTAGAAAAGCTGAAGAAAGAAGAAACTAGGTATATTGGCTTTACTCTAAACCTAAAAAGCTTTTTGCATTGTCAGCACATCTTAGTAATGTGGTGAAGAACATCCCATTGCAAGTCACCTTTGTCTGAGAAGAAAACACAGAAAAGTATACTTTTTTTTTGTAGTTTAATTTTTCCAAAATGTTTTGAAGTGTTATTTGCTGTCATTTAACTTGAGGAAGTAGTCAAGATTTTATCCTGGCATTGGGTGAATAAATTCTCTGTGTGCTTATTTTGTTTGTCTTTTTTGAGGCTTTTGTATACAAATCTATTTTAAAAGCAAAGATCTTGGTTGTTTTCTACAAGTAGATAAAACTATTGGCATAGATGAAAAAGATACATAAGGAAAATCTGATCTTTTTTTCCTGTATACTTAATAGCTAAAAATACTCTTTCTCCTGTTTCAATGTACGTTTGTGTAGCCAAAGTAATGAGAGTATTTGTGTCTTGATGTCTACTGAACGACAAATTCATTAAAGTGATGTATATGAGTCTTACCTTAGCTGAATTGTGCTGACTTGGTGGTTTCTTCCTTGGGATGTCTTATTTAATTTTTAAAATCTCTTAATTCTTTTATTACCTACATTATTGGAATTTTTAAAGGCTTTGTTCTGTAAGCAGACAGAACAGGACATGTCAATATTTGTCTGTGACCACATCCTGCAGAAACATGACTAGTTAGTCCTGTTGAGGTTTTTTTAAAGAGTCTTTTTTTTTTGAAGATGAGCTCAGGATTTTGACACAAAATTCATATGCAGTTAAAAAGCTTTGTGATTTGAGTGAAAACATCGTGTGAACCAACAATACATGAAAATAGCTAAGCAAATAGCAATTAAAACATGTACAATAACTTTCAGTCATGAGGTATTGTTGGTGCTGTTTTCAGATGTGCAGAGGGAAAAGCTCTCAATTGTTCTTAAGTCGGCTGGTAACTGAATCCACGTTTGTAGAGCTTGACAACAAAAGGCTTTTTGTTCACAATTTGTATTCATCTAGGACATGCCAAATAAATAGAACATAGTTTATAAGCAGGCCAATATAACACGTTGCTCAAATGACTTACCAGAAATTCATAATTTATATTGAAATATTACTTATGGATAGAAGCTTGTTGGGAGCTTTTAGATTACTGCATGGATGAGCACAATGTAATTATTTGAGGAAGCACACATTGTTATATTTGATGTGGCAGCAAGATGTGCAACTTGAGCAAAACTCCTTCTGAATATTACTTGCAATCATTTCATTTATTTAGTGAGGCAATGGGTCAGTGCTAGTGGGTGCCTGATAAAAGAAGCAACAATGCCTTTGACTCCTGTGGTTCACAAATAAAGCATTCTAGAGAAAATTATTCTATTTCTTTCCCCCACATTTGTTCATTTCCCTGGGCTTTGTTATCAGTGTGGTTGTGTGACCATATGTGATTTGCATGCCGAGTAAACATGAGTGACTTTCTCTGCTGGGCCATTCAGTAACCTGCATCTTCTCACTGTTGGTGTGGTACTTGTGCTCCTATGCTCTTCACAAGGATCTGCATGCTCCTTTGAAGGGTGTTAGTCCAGTTGTGATGAATGAGCATGAACATTGGTGGAACTGTAGAAGATCTGGCATGTACAGTTTACTGATTTTTTTTCTGTTCATTGGATAAGGGAACAAAAAACCTGGTTAAACAGGGACTGGCCTAAAAGAACAGGAAAAAAATTAACAATTTATCTTTGTCTGTGCTTTCACAGTACCCACCCCTCCATGTATCAACCGTGCAGGTCATGTTCTTGATTAAAACAGATGTATCCAAAGACAAAAGTGTAATGAACTATGAAATGCATTGAGGTGATGGTTGTCTTGATAAATGAGCACATCATTTGATATCATTGGCTTTGGAATTTTTTGTGGTGTATGGAAAAGAAACATTCAGGTTTTTCTTTTCCATCTGAGACATATGAAAGGTGTCTTGCTAGTGTAAAGGTATGCATGTGGAGAAAGCACTGAAAAAGGATAAACAGCAGCTTTTAAGTTCTTTGTCAGTATGGGCTTCTCATGCTGGTCACATGTTTAACTCATCTGTTAAACTGTTAATCTCTGAGACTGTTCCTTTTCTGCCCTTTTTCAGGTAGTGGTGCTACAGCAGTTGTCCAGGCAGCGCTCTGCAAACCCAGGCAAGAACGTGTAGCAATAAAGAGGATCAACTTAGAAAAATGCCAAACCAGTATGGATGAATTACTTGTAAGTAAATAAAGGGGCAGCATGTTACATGGAGACTTACCTTCTATTTTGGCTCTGTTTTTAGCTTGGTCCAAGAGTGAGGGTAGAATTTTATGCAGGATATGAGAGAAGGATTTGAAAATAATCTGAAATAATTATACTATTCCCTAAAGATATAATTTTTAATGCATATTTTTTCATGTCACAAAAATTACATATGCAAACTTAATCTTGGGATAATCAGCTTGGGATAACTGTGGGAAGACCCTAAACTCTTGTTTTCTGGAAGCTCAGTTTTTAAGTGATTACTGTCTGGTTGTCTGTCTTTTTTAATATTGAGGAAAAATACATTTTCCTTTGGTTAAACACTGATTAAAAGCATGAAGAAAAAATGTAGTAGGTCTTCTTAAAATGTCTAAAGCACGAAAACATGTTGGACCATTTCATAATGGTAACTTTTAAGGAGAAAAGGAGGAATGGCTACCCTGCCATCTACACAAGGAAACTCTTGTTAAAGCTGGTAACACACAAACATTATCAAGAATGTTTGAAGAATATTATTTGTTTGGGCCACTGATCAGAGAAGAAAGGGGCCTGTAAGAAGCCATTTATAAAGGAACTGCAAGAGTTTTTCCTCTGCGCTGGTTATGGCAATACAGAAAATTCACAAAGAATTATTGAAACACAAAACCTATTGCTTTCTAATGTTCCTAGTTAGGTGCTTGTAAGACTAATGTGTGTTTATGTATAGGCAGCATAACAAGATTTGAAGGACACAAAACCATTCTAAAAGTGAGAACACTCTCTTCTGTTCCACAGGTTATACTACAGCCTAGAGACTGTGGGCTTTTTCTAATGCAGAAATTCCTGCCTCTGAAGGAAATGATCTCCCCAGCAGGGAATTGCCAGTGCAAAAGATATCTTGAATTTGATACAGAGGGTATGGTCCATCCAGTTTCTTCAGATAAAATGGCTTTTTTACAGTGGAGGACCCAAAATGCTCTTCCTCTGGTGATTGATGGCATTCACCTTCAGTTTATGTGACCGCTTGTATGCGACATTGTTGTGCTTTTTACGAGGATTGTGGTAGTGGAAGTTACTTCTGAGGTAGTGAGAATTCTGTCAACTGAAAACTCAAAAGATAATTCTGAACTGTCTTTAAGCCCAAGGTGAGATGCTGTGCATGATGTGTTAACAGCTACAGTCCCCAAAGAACATTTCTATAAAAAGATAAATACTAATAACTGTAAGATAAATTGGTCAGAATTGGAAATTTTTGGTTAGAATTTGAACTAATACTGGGAATTATGAATTAAAATGTTACAAGCAAACAAGCAAAACCAGACAAAACTGCCAGAAGTCTGCAAGAGAAATTCTTGTGGTCTGGAGAAAAGATTGTAGTTAGTTACAAGCTTGTAAAAAGTTACCTTGCCAAATGCTTGAGTGTCTTTACTGTTGACATGTCTCCACTGTCTGTCAAATGAGGCAGTAGGTCTTGAATTTTTGGTCCTTTATTGCTTTATTTTGGTACAAAGACAACTGTCCATACCATCTGTTTTATTTTATAACATAAGTCAATTTCTGCTTTTCTGTGTTCAGATTTTTAGTTTCTTTAATTTGTTGATCTGTTTTGATCTGAACATGAATTGGGATTTTCCTGGTTCTTGGTTAAGAGAGCTATAGAAGTGTGTACACATATGTGTATGCGTACACATACATAATTAACTTTGTTCTGTGAGGTTCAGTATACTTATGACTCAGTTCTATTTGAGAAACTTTAAAATTTTGTTTGAAAAATAGAGACTTTTTGTGGAAAAAGGCATAATTGACCTTCAAAACTCGTGTTACAAATGTACTAACATTTTCATTTCAGTTAATAGTACTTAAAATGTTCTTGTGGTTTTGGCAGAATTTGAGTCTAAAAATTTTGAGTTTTATCAGTTTTTAATCACTTATTTTTCTGATGAAACAGTTTTTGTGGCACAGGAATGTTCTAAAAGTGTCTGTTCTCTGAACACGCTGTTTTTTAGAAGGATGGTGCAGAGTGCTTATGAATGCTGTGTGCAGGCACCCTTCACAAATTCTCAGCTGTGTGGCCTTCAGAGAAGTGGAAATGCATCAACCCATGCAAGCAGGCTTAGGATTTGGGCCAGTGTCAATTAAAATAGAAAGGCAGTGTGGGAGGGAGTTTAAATATTACTGAGGTTACACAAACTGCCAAACTCCTGAAATTCGATACTCTGTTTCCTGCAATGTTCTGTGTTCTCACTATTGTAACCTAAGTGTAACTTTACCCCCTAAGCCAAGGAGAGTCCTGTCCTTAGTACTGTCCTGGATGGGTATCCTCCCCATTCTTTTACCTCCAGTTTTTTAGAACAATCAAACCTTCAAGTCCACGAACTCCAGACTGTTCTGTGGAATGGGTGTTTGGTTGAAGGGATTTTCCAGGCTGTTTTAGTTTCTGCGGTGACTGCCCTCGGAGGCAGGCTGTGTGGAGGAGGCCCCGGGGCCGGGCCCGCGCGGCGGCGGCACCTCCTGGGCAGCGGGAGCCGGGCCCGGCCTGGCTGCGGCAGCTCCGCACAGAAAGGAGCTGTCTCGCAGTTGCTTATTAACTGTGTCACCCACCTGCCCTTAGGCTGAAAGACATTTTTGTGCAGCTGCTCTGTGAAACTGGATCAGGAATAACCTGGCTGAAGGAGGTTAGCTTTTAACCTGGGCATATTGCCTGGTGAAGCGCGCAAATGCCCGTGCTAGTGCAAGGCAGGGGGAAGAGAGGGATGAGGGAGAGATTTAAATTGCTGTTACTTCTTTGCTGCTGTTGAATGTCTGAGGTGACATAATTGTGAAGAAAGCTCCAGTGTTTTTTCCTGAATGCTCTGCTGCAAGCTGTTTCTCTGGCAGTGTATTTTAAGTGAATGCTTTTCTTTCTCACCTGTGCACGTTGTGGGCCACAGCCAAACAGATGAAGACTGTGGAGGCTTACTACTCTGTTTGTGATAGGAGTTTCTAGAACCGCAAGTCTGAAATTATTTCATTCTTTCCTGACTAAAATTTCATCCCTTATCTCTCATGAGGTGCTTTCTGTTTGTTTATTTTTGTTTTGCGAAGACTTTTTAAAAAAAAAATCATGAAAGCTGAGACGCAAGGTGCCTTTGGCAATGGTTACTGTGGTAGCTCAGTTGTTGCCCATGAGTTGATGCAGGGAGGTAAAATATTCCAAGCACTTTTCAGTTAAAGATAGTGAAGCTTATCTCAGCCAATTAGTTACATTTCTGCATTATTAATGTCTGAGAAAAAGAGAGGAGATGTATTTTTGCCCAGTGGTGTCAGCTGTTTTTTTGAGTCACTGTTATATTATCAGCATAGGAAAATAATAAAACAGTGTAAGAAATGAAATAGTAACCAGGACTGGGGGAGTTACAGTTAAGGTTTGGAATGGGTAGTTGAATTAAGAACATGAGGCAGTAATTTGACTTGTGTTTAAGATGACATGTCTTTTGGGAGAGGGAAATGTATTCTACATGTCTGTCTTCCGTCTTTCACCTACTGTCTTCTGGGGGATGACAGGGAGCTATCTTGCAAATTGCTCTTATTATTCAGGCTCATTGATTCATTATCCAGGCATTCTTCCTTCTGTGTTTCAGGGTTCAGAAATTGTCTAAGGAGGAGGACTTTGGACAGCAGAACAAGCTGAAATGCGTGTCAAACTACAGCCTGGCTTTAATAGTCTCCTACAAGCACCATGAGATTAAATCCCAGTCTTTAATACATATAATTAACTTTTTATTAGAAACCAGCTGTGATTTTGAATGCATTGCAAATAACAAAAAACCTCTTTCAAACAATTGCTAAAATGAAGTTTAAAGTTCAAAATGGCATTTGTGGCAGCTTTAATCAACCTAAGTGGGACCTGCATAGTGCGTAACTTGCACAAGTGCTGTTGAGTCAGAGAGAAACAGTTCACCTCAAACAGTTGCTTTTCAGGGAGAGAGGAGAAGAAGAAGAGTTTTTTTAGCTGGATTGGCTTCCAGACTGGCTCAACCTCCAGGAGCGTGTGCTGTAGCACGAGGGGTGGATCGGGGCTCTGTGGCTGGAGGTAGAGAGGGAGAAGTAGGGTTGGGGCAGCTTGAATTGGTGTGAGGCAAAACCCTGTGGTATAGAAGAGGCCTCATGCTCCAATGTAAAGAATTGGCAAGAGAATGAGAGTGGCTGGAAAGGTGTTACAGAACAATTATGTGAAAGAGTGAATAGAAAAAGAACTCTGCTTGAATTAACAGACACAAGCCAGTCATTCTTAATGTGTACAGCTGTGGCGTGTCATAGATGCTGTTACTTGGTAGTGCCACGTTGTGCATCTGTTAGTGACTGTGGGTTCCTCTAGTCAATTGTTTCCTATGACTTTTGGCCTGTAATATTGCTTTTTTCTATTTCTGTTTAATTGTGTGGCTCTGGTGTCTACCTGTCTGTCCCACAGTAGCTGAGCCAGTGGTGCTGTGTCCTTTGTTCGACGGCTTCCCTCCTCCTTTCCTACCTGTTCCCATTCTACTCTTCATATCCCTTTTGAACAGAAAATGCAGTAAAGTTTGACCTTTCCTTGCATTTTGTTGTCCAGCCTGTACCCACATCTTCAGCTCTTGGAGACTACTCATTCTTCATTGTTTACTCTGAATTTGAGACTTTAACAGTAATTTCTTTGCTGTTCTCAGGAGAAAAGTGATGTAGCTATGCCTGTATCTCATGACCAAACTTCCCTCATATTCTTAGCAATAATGGTTTTTCTTGCATGCAGATCTTTAGGTAAATTGAAATGTTTTAATGCCTTGATGCATACTCTGTACATACTTTAGTTCTGTTATAGTATTTCACTTTGGAAATTAAACTTTATATTAGCAAAACTGATAGCTGGCTCTGTTGTTTTGGCCTTTGTATTTCTTACAGAAAGAAATTCAAGCAATGAGTCAGTGCAATCACCCTAATGTGGTGACCTATTACACATCTTTTGTGGTGAAGGATGAACTGTGGCTGGTTATGAAGCTATTAAGTGGGGGTAAGTTACTGGTTTTACTTGTTTAGCTGCAAGACACTTGTAGGATTTTTTTTTTTTTTGCTAATGTACCACCTGTGAGTACATTGAGCTAAACTAACTAATGAGAAAGGGCTAGACACTACATAGGATGAACCTCGAGATGTAGGCATGTTAAGGAGGAATGTGCAAGCTTACGAAGTTTGTATATCTATATTCATAGGACAGGTTAAGAATTACTGAAATATAGTATATACACAGAATTTAATTTTCATTCTGAACCAGTTTATTAAAGTTCTGTATTAAGGCTGTGTAGGGAAAACTGATTGAAATTAATTCAATTCTGTCAGTGTGATCTTTTATGGAGTTTCTCTAGAATCCTCTGTATTTTTATAAAAATGCATATATATCTGATTTCATAATGAGTATTACTCATTCCTTATTCAAGCAAGATCCATCCTAGGCCAAGTATTACACATACTGAATCCTTTTTATTGCTTAAGCTAACCAAACACTCATTGCATTTTTTAATGATAATGGTTACTGGTATAAAATTCTTATTTAGTTCTGGAGGAGGAAAAAGGAGACTGAACTTAATGTGCTTGTAGTTTAGAAAACAGAGGCCCCAGAATAAGATGTGATGTTCCTGGTTGTTACACGATGTTGTTCAAGATTAGTCTTGATGGCAGCAGGCTGCTTCACCATGATGCTGGAAAACAAGGAGGGGAAGTGCTCATAGCACTTGTGTTGCATTTGGTTGAATTGGTCAGTTCAAGCAAAAGCAAGCATAGACCATGAGAGAAACAAGTGATACATGACAGCAATTTACTGTGAGCTGTCAAATAGTGCTTGGATAAAGACAAAATGTTTCCATTAAAAGCCTTGAATTGTATAATGACTGAGGTTCAATGTCAAACTGTGTGTCACTGGGAATGTTATAATTTGTTTGCATTTGTCTCCTTCCAGTCTTGCAGCTGTGTGTTTACATTGTGAATACATGAACCATGATCTAAAGTGGATAATAACCCAAGACCTTTGCAGTACATATCTGTTTAAATATGGGGTACTCCTGAATTTTTAATTAGTGGTTGCTTTGCAAGTGTTAGCAGATCTTTCTAATGGATCATTAAGTGTTACTGTATTTTTGACAAAAAGCAGTGCTCTGTATCTCGTTTGAATGGGTTAGTGGTCTTTATTGTAAGAGCTAGTTACATGAAGCTTTTACACTTACATGCAAAGATTGAAATTGCACTAGCATAGAAAGAATTAAGAAATACAGCTTTCTAAGGAATCTGATGTGATAATGCTTTGTTTATGCTTTTTTTCTCTCCTGGATCTATAATACAGGTTCAATGCTTGATATAATAAAGTATATTGTCAACAGAGGAGAGCACAAAAATGGTGTGCTTGAAGAACCCATAATAGCAACAATTCTTAAAGAAGTTTTGGAGGGTTTAGACTATCTACACAGGAATGGGCAAATTCACAGGTAGGAGCATATACATAGTGAAAAGCATTTTCAAAATTGACTGTAGCTTGTTGAAGGCTTTCAGTTTGTGAGACTGTGTTTATAAAAGATGGTAAACCAGACTTTGAACTTAAATATATACCTTATTAAAATCTATCCCTGAATTTTGCTTCTTTATGCTTGAGCTGAATTCTGGTCTTTTTATATGTGAAAATTCCTTAGAGCTTGAGTTCTACACTCTGTTTTAAAGTTATTAAATTACATTTTACACCTCAGCTTCCTTTTTCTGTTTCAAATTTGAAAATGCTATCTTGTGAAACTATTCAGTGTGCAATATTTATTTGCTTGCATAAAATGTGCAGTATGCACTTTCATGCTAACCCCTGTTTGTATGTTCTAGAGATTTGAAGGCTGGCAACATTCTACTGGGTGAGGATGGCTCTGTACAAATAGCAGGTAATGGTGGTGATAGAGGAATGAATAAATAAAAGCAGAAGGTAGTTGCAGCTGGATCAGGGGCAACTGGTATCAAGGGGAAAAGTTTTTCAGTTGGCTTTTAACTATTCCTTTTGGGGTGTTGTAGCCACAAGTTACCCACTTTCAGATTTCAGGATTTTTGATTAATGATACTTGACTCAGAAATTATTCAGTATTTCTCTATGTCCCATCAAATATATAAGGAAGTTTTCTAATGTCCTTTTAATGTTTCCATTTGATTCACCCATGCACCTTAAACAGCTTGCAAATGGTAGAAGCTGATATTTCTGTTAATTTCATTTTTTGCTGCAAGTAATTGTAATAGTTCTTGGGGATCCAACAATATGTGTGTACTGTCCTTCATAAGGACTTTGACTATAAATTTACTAGTCATTGAGATGCAAGAGATAAATCTCATTGAGAATTATTTTTGACATATCTGCCATTTCTCTGGCAGTGGTATCTGTTGGATACAGTTTAGCATCTTAAACATCCTCTGCACTGATGTGCTTCTTGAGCTGCAGTCTGTAAGAAATGAATTATTTGGTCTCCTAAGAGCAAGGCTCATATCCCATTCCTCAGGCTAGTACCAGATTATCTGGAAAACAATGGGAGCAGGTGGTGATACCTGCTCCTTCCCCCAGCACACTGCCAGGCCTTCCACAGTTGATAGTGGTTGACTGGGCACTGAGAGCCCTCAGTAATACAAATTGTAATTTTTATATAAAGAGTGCTTTCGAAGTACCATGTCAACATGTATTTTAAGGGCTTTAATATGCCAGTGTCAAATAGTGATAAAACTACATTTTTCTGTAATTACTGGAGGTGCTTTCTTTTCAACCTTAAAATCAGGTAACAACAGGAAAGCAATAGGGAATAAATTGAAGTCTGTAGTGAAATTTCAGTATAACTGGATTGTAAATAGTACAGTTGAAAATACTCTTCATATAGCTCCATTCAAAATTGATAGTATTTCTACATACATTGGGAACCTGCTCTTTCATCCACTTACATGCCTGCCTCTCCCATAGAGCTGTCATTGATGTAGTAATGGGTTAACAGAACAATGAGCCTGTTTTTTTTCTTTTTCCTATTTCAAAGTTTGAAAAAGCTATTCATGTCCTGGTATACTATTAAGTACATATTAGTGACGGCTTTTCTGGTTGTCTTTAGTTTGTCAAATTCCCGTAAGAATTGAAATTACTTATAGTATTCTCTCTTGTTCAAATCACATTCATACTTAGTTGCTATGCAGAAGAAGCTCCTTGTCTTTGAACAAGAGCAGATGCAAACCTTGGCACAAATTGAATATTTGAAAACCCTAGGTGACAGATGTATTGGAGTCCTTTGCAACTTTATCCAGGAAGACACATACTGGGAGGTTAAACTTGAGGATGTTTTAGTGTGGATTTCCCTGATAAAGCTACACCTTCTATTCCATAGCATTTCATGAGCAGCATGCTGTGGAGCCAAGGTCAGATTTGCAATGGAGAATTTCTATAAGCATTCCTTCAGGAACTGACTTTATTTCTAAAACGTAAAACTTTTGCTTTGTTACTGGCAGTTTAACAGATTTCAACTTTTCTCCTCTTTCCCAGATTTCGGTGTTAGTGCATTTTTAGCAACTGGAGGTGATGTAACTCGTAACAAAGTAAGGAAAACATTTGTTGGTACTCCCTGTTGGATGGCCCCTGAAGTAATGGAGCAGGTATTTCTAATGCTAATCAAAAATTTAAAACATTTTGTCTTTTAATTTTGGAACTTGAGACATTACCACCTTGGTTTTCCCTTCTGCTTCTGTTTCAGGTGCGAGGTTATGACTTCAAGGCCGATATGTGGAGTTTTGGGATAACAGCCATTGAGTTAGCAACAGGAGCAGCACCTTATCACAAATACCCTCCTATGAAAGTAACAATCACTTTGTACTTGTTAATGCTGTTAGTTGTATTATTAATGCTGCTAGATAGTTAGTACTATTCAATAGCAACTCAGAGTATCTAAATAGATGTATTCCGTGGAGTATTTTTTCTCTTTTAATTTCTAAATTTCAAATTGGTTTTGCTTATGACACCTCATTTTTGGGTTTATTTTAGGTGTTAATGCTAACGCTTCAAAATGACCCTCCCACTTTAGAGACAGGTGTAGAAGACAAGGAGATGATGAAAAAGTATGGCAAATCCTTTAGAAAACTAATCTCATTATGCCTTCAAAAAGATCCTTCCAAAAGGTAGGTCACTACTGCCATGCAAAATATAATTATTTTTGAAAATATGTGGACTACTTTAAGTTACAGTGATATAATCTTTAAGTGTATGGTTTGAATTTTGTAAGTAGCAGCCCTTCAGTCACCTCTTTCTGGGGAGAAGAAATTACCTTTTTACTGTTCCTTAAGTTTACTTCTTCTGATTGTTAACCTAATGTATTTATATTTAAACACAGTATTGAATTAAACGTTGGTCAAATAAGAGTCCTTGTTCTACATCTTCATTTCTCATCTGAATAAGATATAAGTCTTGATACTGTGCACAAGTCTAGCAAGACTGTTCAGATTGAGCAACAGAACAGTTGGTAAACAAATGTATAATTCTCTTGGCCTTTAAAAGAAATTAAAAGTGAATAATTTTATGTTGATTTTTCTTATTGTGTGACATAAACTTAGTGTTGTTTTTAACTGGGATATATCCAGAGAAAATTGCTTACTAAGATGTATTTTTTTTTACTGTAAAGTTAGGGGGTCCAAGTTTGTTGAATTTTCCTTATGTTTATGTAGGGAACTGCATGTCATGGTGTCTTTGTTGTTTGTTCTTTCTTGCTGTGTTTTTTAAATAGCCAAGGCGATGCAAGTATTAAACATTTATTTCAAAACCATTGTTGAGATCCCAAGTTCCCTGAATGATTAGTTTATTTATTCATTTTTATGCAGATCATTTTTGGAGGCTTTTTTTTTTTTCTGAAGAACTGTAAGAAGCACATTCTAATTAGCATTATTTCCTAAGGTGTTTAGTATATCACTGTTTTCTAGAGTTTCAGAGCTACTCTTTTTGGGGAAAGATTGTTCTGAGAGAGCAATCCTGATTGTGTGTGTCATTTATGGTGTGTACTTCATTACTGATGTAATGTTAGCTCGAGTCCAGGATATGGTTGTAGGGAGTCACATTGAAAAGGTGACAGCAGGAATACTAGAGAACAAGTATAATTAACAACAAAGATTGTGGCTACGTCTTTATTCTTGAAATACTTGAAAACACTTTTTTCACTCAATGATCATTTGTCTACTGCTTTCAGATTCTCAAACTTGAAAACACTTTTTTCACTCAATGATGCTTTCAGATTCTCAACCCCCTTACCCTTAATGGTCTTAGTAGCAAGTCTTGATGCTTCAAGCTTAGTACTGCAGTTTAGCTGCTTACAGATAGGAATAATAATAATAATAATGGATAATCAAGCTCTTCATAATCCATCTTCTTTTAGTTTCCTGTATCTAGTAATTTTCAGGGCAAGATTAAAGTGGTATCAAGTATTGAGAAGTAAATAAAATGATTTTTCCTTGTCTCCTTGAATACATAATGTTGAGTTACCTGACATGTAGTAAAGGCATCAGTGTTTAAGGTACTTATTTAAATTTATACATTTATTAAAACACATGCAATACCTTCATACTCAAGATTGCCTTGAATGGAACAATTAGACCAGCAAATAGATGTTCAGATAGAAACAGGTATAGATCAATTGTTTTTATAGTGGGGGGTCATCATATTTCTTAGAATCCAGGATGTAATTTTGCATGGAGATCCCTCCAGCAGCCATTATGTCAGTTGTGGGAGAAGTCCTTGCTCTTTGTGGCAAATTCTAGGATTGGCATTGCACTGCTATTGTCTCAGTCTATGACGTTTTTCTTTCTGGGATCTCTGTGGGTGTTTCTCTCTCCCCAGTGCCAAGGATGCTGCTCACAGTCCACAGCTGCAATTCATTGTTGCAGCTTGTGTGGAAAAACAGGGCCAGAAAGCATGTCCAGACCAGTTCAGAAGCGTCTGCTGTAATTAATGGTAGAGGAATGGAGAACACTAGTTTGGATAAAACTTTACTAAAATGTAGCTTTTAAGTGTTATGAGATGTGATGGTACTGTACTTTGAGAACTTAAAACTTTGGCACAGAAGCTGGTTTTTCTTTTAAATACTATTCCCTTCCGTTTTGCTCAACCGAGATACATGTATTAATTACTACCAAGTCTGGTGGTCTCCACAGGACTACTGATTGGAACTGCTTTATTGTAGAGCTTGGTGCTTTGGAGGTAAAGAAAACTACGTGCTCTATGGAACCTACTGTCTGTCTAAATTGAATTTTTTGTTAATGTCAAGTTGTTTCATCATTCCTTGCAAGTATGAACCGATATATACATACAGACTATTTACTACTACTCTTTTGCTCACTTACTTTACAGATCTGTCCTCAAAGAAATAAACTAGGTCAGATTTTTGAGGTTTTCTTGAGACTGAAATTTTCCAAATGGAAGATTTCTCAATGTTTTACCTAATTTTTTCTATATTCAATCTCTTGCTGGAATTCAAATGGAAAACTAGAGCAGATGTTTCTTGTGTTTATTTAGAAATTATGAGTCTTGAAGATATTGACTTCCCTAAATTTAGCTGTGTCAAAATGAGTCCTGGATGGTGGTATGGGCTCCTACTGGAAATGATGGAGGATTTAATCTCATCCCAAGAGATGCTTCACTTTCTCTACAGAGTCTGCTTCAGTACCAGAGTCTGGCTTTGGCTAGATAAGTGGCTTTTTGGATCCCTGAATCTAGGGAGACAAAACCTGCTGTTGGAATCACTTTGATAGCTGTGAGATGGTGTTTCTCTCTTGGAAATGCTGAAACAAACTTAAACAGAACTGCAAGTGAAATGAATGAAGTGTGTCAGTTTTTACCTTACGGCTGTTGTTTTGGTTTGTATTTGTCTGTTTGATTGAAAGATCATCCTAATGACTCTTTGTTAATAGTATCAGTATAGTTTCTTGAGAATATCTGCTGACATCAATGAGGTAAAAGGATGCCAATAGGAGGTACTGATGCTGCTGTATGGAAAATGTAATTACGCTTTTATTGCTGTGGAGCAAAGTTTTAGTTGTATTCATAGAGTCATCTGGGGAAGAAAGCAATACCTGCCTTTGTGGTTTTGGTTTTTTTTTGTTTTTTTTGTCTTATTTGTTTTTTTTAAATGTTAAATTAATTTGTGTTGAACAAAAAAGGGGGGAAATTGGCAGCTTAAGAGACTGATTTTTTTTCTCTCTTTTTTGGTATTTTTGCCATAGAGAGGCTTAATTTTTTTCATGTGTGGTAAGTGAGTTTGTGTGAATTAATTCAGTAGCTATGATCATTCATTCCCCATTCATACAGTACTAATTCAAAAGTATTAGAGACGTACCATTTAACTAACGTCTTGTACTGTATTCACTGAGGGGTCTTTGTTTTCTGTTCTAATTTATTATTGATCTTTCAGGCCCACAGCAGCAGAACTTTTAAAATGCAAATTTTTCCAGAAAGCCAAGGTAAAACGTTTAACCCTATGAGTAAATTTTGCTCTGCCTTAAAATCTATGTGAAATGTGTTTCTTTCCTTGTATCGATTTTTAACATAACCAATGTTGGTTTTGCAGAATAGAGAATACCTGATTGAAAAGCTTCTCACTAGAA
Organism: Onychostruthus taczanowskii; assembly: GCF_017590055.1. Classification (NCBI taxonomy): domain Eukaryota; kingdom Metazoa; phylum Chordata; class Aves; order Passeriformes; family Passeridae; genus Onychostruthus; species Onychostruthus taczanowskii. The sequence goes on along the minus strand of NW_024499240.1, from coordinate 3,239,062 downwards.
CACCTAATATAGCACAAAGAGCAAAAAAGGTGAGTGCATTCACATATTTTTCTTGACTGGTGTGGAAGATAAAGCAGGGACCCCTCAGTTGCCTTACATTTTTAGTTACTGAGCCATACTTTTTATGTAGTCCTTCAAAGATAGTGAGTGTTGAATGAATGGTTTCTGCAGCCTTGTTTTCTCTAGGAAGCCCTGAAACATTTTTACTTCCTTTCTGACCTTGTCAGAATGATACATGATGTTTGTCATACTTGATATGATTTTTTTCTCACTTCCTCTTAGAAAGCTATATGTGAGGTAGTTGCGAGGAAAAAAGGTGACTGCAAACACATAGGTTCATAAACTGCACAGTTCTTATCTTCATTGATCACCTAGAGAAAAGGTGAAGATACTTTAAATTGTATTTATTGGAAACAGCCTGGTTCTGTGGGTTATTTCAAATGTTATTCCCAAAAAGTCAGGTCAAAACTGCACTCTGAAGAGTGCTGCTGAGTTTTTCAGACCAGTGGAGCTTTATTCCACAGGTGGCAGAGTTAAACCCACAGCTATGGCATATGCTTGTATTTCTTTGGTGCCTTTGGCACTTGTATAAATGAGCTTACCAAGTCACGTGCAGCAGAATAAAAAAAATAGTGACTCCTAACAGGTAAGTGTTGTAAAATATTTAAATATGAAGCAAACTGCTGTTCATAAGAGCTAAGAAACAGGAATGAATGTAGACTCCTGTTGTGTGTGAAAAATTATTGAATTCCCTTTTCCCTTTCTCTTGTGACTTAACTCACCATGTCTCTTCAGAATGAGGTGCCTGCTCAGAGACTGCTGAGCCTCTGCAGGTGACAGACACAGTAGTGTGCTGAGTCCAGCCTTCTAAAAGCAGGCTTTGCTGGGGAGATGTTTTGAGGAGGCTGTTTTAGGAAAGGAGCTCTTTCAGCCTTTGTTGCATGTCAGTTGGGCTGCAGCTACCCTCTCCAGCACCTGCACCATTTTCTGTTGTCTTTGGTTTAGCATAGTTCTACAACACTCAAATGTTCTCACAGCTGGTGGCTCACATTTGAAAGAGACAGCAAGAACTGAGTGCTTCAAGTTCCTTTGAATCTTCTTCGTAAGGAAGGAATTTTGGGAACTCGGTGGTGGGCTCTGAGAGGCTGGAGCAGGAAGGGCTGCTGAGAGGGTTTGTGGCAGGGGCGTCGCGCTGAGCAGGTTCGCTCCTGCAAGGGAGGAGGAGGAGTTCGGTGTTTGGCCGTGCGGTGGCAGCAATGCTCACACAAACCGCGATCCAGCCGCAGAAAGCCCGTCCGCTGCTTCGGTTCGCGCCTCGGGGGCGCAGGAGGGATCCAGACACGTGCTGGTCGCAGCCAGAGTGACAGAGCCGTGCCTCCTCCCAGCTGCTGCATCCCCGGGTCAGCTTCAGAGACTGCCTGGGAGCGCATGCCTGCGCGCGCGTATACTTTATATTTCTTTGGGTAACACAGCACTTGGAATTGCAAAGGAAATGCAGGATAGCCTGCTGTACACCACCAGAAATAATTTTCTGAATTGCTTCTTTGACAATTATTTCTAATTTGAAAGAGGTGTGAATCTTATGAAATCAAAGCGGTGGAAACAAATTAATACGTCTTTAATTACATCATGAATAGGAGAAATATTTGGGTTTTAGCTACTGAAAATGCTAAATTATTTATATTTCAAAAGGACACAATATTAAAATTCATTGGGGATTTAAAGTTTAATTCACTTGTTAGAACTGTGCATGTAGCTGCTGTTTTAAAACACCATAAAATATAAATATACTTTAATAATAAAACTCTGGGGTTTTGTTTAAAAAGCTTGTGTAAGTTGAGTTTGTTTGCTTAAACATTAACATGTAAAATGTCTAAGAGGTTGCTCTTGGAAGAAATAACCCCTGTAATTGAAAAACTATTATTACTAGGGCAATAGATAGGAAGGAGCTGGTGTCATCACTGCTTAAATTATCTTCTGTGGCGCTTGCTGTAAAATGCCTATGACTAATGATCTGTAGCACCACTGCTAGTACAGATGTCAGATCTGCCCTGCGGTAATCTAATTTTTCTTCCATTTACCACATGTATAATTGCTTTGCCTTGTTGCCCAGAACTCCAGCCTCAGTTTAGTTTTAACTTTAAATTCTTCTCTCTTGACATAGTGTTCCCACGTTTTGCTTCTGCCTTTATAGCTTATACTTGGCATCTGTTTTTTTCTAAATATGAGTTTGGGTCTGTTTGTGAAATCCGGAAAGCAAATATACAGGTCTTGTATGTGTGAGAAAAACATTTGGTGCTTAAAGATGTGTCCTGCTTTAAACTCCAATTTGATAATTGAGCAACATTTTCACTGTGTGTTTAAAATACTGTGTAACATTGGAATTGTAAGCGACATGTTTATGCACAAGTTTCCCCTGTTCCATTGCTTTTCATTCTGCTGAATTTTAAATGATGTACTTCTTCCTTGCCCTAGCCTAGTAATTAAGGATAATGCTGAACCACTTACCCTGGAGGAGCATGTCCTGCCTCTTCTTGTGCAGGACCTGGTTGGATACACATTGGTACTGATCCACAGGAATGGGTGTTACACCATGCAACTTCTTACTGGCAATTCTGGGTTTCATTAATGGGCCTGCTCACCTGTGAGAGCACTGGTGCTGTCAAGAAGAGCTGGAGAAAAGGCTGGGAGGAATGGTCCAAGCTCAGTATGGTTGGGTAAGCAGGGACATGCTCTGAAGCCGTGCTTTTGTCGTTGATATAAATGTAGGAGCCCTGATTTCCCGTGCCTGTGCCTGGTTAGATGGTGTGATGGGAGAGCAGCCTGCCCTGTCCTGCTTGGATGAGGGCTGTGTGCACTGCTGGCATAAAACAGCCCACCAAGAGTTTGCATATACGATTTATTAACATGTGCTGAAGCAGTTTTAATTTTGAACTGAACACTAAGTTGTTTCTTTTGTGATTAGGATTGCTGCATTGGAAGAGAGAAATTTGAAATTTGAAACAGCTTTTAGAGTTCCACAGTCAGTTTTCAAGTCTTGTCACACTAAAAAATTAATTATAACTCTAAGTACTCTGTATGCCCAAAGACCCTTGGTCAATTTTATGGTTTTATAATCCTATTTTTTTTATTTTTAAAATCTCCTGCATGACAGCCACGTCTCCACAGTAAAAAGGGAAAAACATATATTTGCATTTAATTTTAGTGCTGTCTGAAGTGCTGCTAATAAAAAAAAAAACCTGATGAATAATTTGGCTTGATTTCTATTTTTGGAATGGTGGTTTCGCATTGTGCTTGTAATAGAAACTTTTAGCGGAAAACTTGTAATAGTTGCTTGTAATAAAAACTTTTTTTAGAGCTGAGAGTTCTGTGTTAGTGGGAAAAACCTATGACAGTATGAAGAGATGATTAGTGTGAGTGATACCAGTTTTTATTATACTTCACTAAAAATGCCCTTATGGATGGGTTGTAATTCTAGCTCCTCAGTACAGCTATTTTAAGGTAATGGTCATATTTCATTACATAAGATATCATCAATCCTCTGCATTTAATGAGAAAAATATCATTATATCCCAGATTTCTTGGGCAGCTATAACAGCATGATTGCACCTCAGCAAGACATACATGTGCAGCCCTTCCTTGCTTCAGTAATGGATTTAATCTGATAGATACATCTGACCAGTGATGTATGTTAATACAGCTGGACTCCAGCTGAATTGAAAAGCAGAGAGCAACATGAACCTGAGCTCAGATTATTAATATAATTGTATATTAACTTTTCTTTACCGTCTAAGAAAATCTCATTTAAATAATCTTGACGTATAAAGGGAATGGACATGAGCTACACTGGAGCACTTTTTCTGGAAGGCAGTAGCTGAACTATAAATATGTGTTTGGCAAGGCTTTGTGTGAGGGAGGGCCCTCCATTGCAGAGAATTAATCGTTCAGGTTATCCAGAACACTGTTACAAATTTAAAAAAAATAGTGGAACTGAATTTATATGGTTGAAAATTACTAAAAAAAAAAAAAAAAGGAGAAATTGCCCCTCACACCATGTCAGGTAATATTTTTATTTTCAACAAGTTGTTGGAAGGGAAATTTAATAAAAACACTTCTTCCAAGTGTCCAATGTAAATTTGACAGCAATTCAAATAAGAAAGCAGTGCCTGCATTAGTGGGTAGTAGAATTGGAATGTTTTTTAAGGGGCAGACACATGTAGTTGCACCAGCTTTGTTTTAACATTTCATGTAAAGGAAGAAGACAGTTTAGTGTTTTTGCTACCATGTAGTTGTGCCATTAGATGCAAGGAACTTCATGCAATCTATGAGTTTGTCCATCTTTTCTTTCATAGCGTGCTTTTACCGTCTGTGTGGTTGCTTGTGAGGTTGGATTTTGTGCCTTTTCAAATGGATCTAATTGTTACATAATGAAATGAGCTTTGAAACAAACCATGGCTTACTTGAGTGCCTTTGTACTTCAGATAGCCATATGCATATCTAAAATAACTTGGATTACTTATTATGCCAGAGTTTAAAAGCTTGTACATGATTCATCTTAGTTGTTGCAAAGTAGCCCTGTTCCTTATTGGAAGGTATGTTCCAGTCCATGGGCCATCATGGTTCCACTTCAGAATTCATTTTTGCAGTGAGTCCGTGTCTCAATTGAACTGCTCCTTAGCTAATGTTGTGTTCATGACCTGTTGACTTGCTCAAAAACATCTTGAACATGGACTGACAGAGGGTTGTGTGTATTGAGTAATTCTCTGCTTAGATCAGTAGTTCTAAGTGTTTGGCATTTATCGAAGCTGTTGAAACTTGCAGAACTGGAGGAGGATTTTCTTAAAAGTGCTGTTGAAGGAGTTGTGATTAAAGAATCAAGACAGGATAAAGGAAGTCTGGGTGTGTATGAAGCTGGTGGTAGTCTTTGATCAGGGATTAAGCCTTGTAAATAAGCAGAAGATAATCCTATTTTATTGCTCTGTTTTGTAAGGATTTGGTTTTCTGTTGCTGAAAATGTGCAGCAAGGTGCTGGTTTTGCCTGTTTACCTTCTGAGAAATGAAACCTCAAACATTTCACTCGCATGGCATCCAATACCAGATCGCTTCTCTTGGATTTGGAATGGCTCCCTAAGTGAAAGTGTCTCAATGGAATTAGTTTGTATTTAATAATTTTCCCAGTTTATAGGCCAAATCAATATTGTGTCAATGCAGGCAGCATCAGATGGTTAGCTTGGGTCACCTTACTGTCATGGGGTTTCCTTTCTGGAAACTTCCTGCCTTTGTTCATAAAGGTAACAAGAAATTTTGGGAGGATGTGGAAGTGTGTGTTACTTGTGATTTTGTATATTTTTGGGAAGTTTGTCAGGAAAGTTATGCAGGCGGATGAATTACAAAGAGGATTCTCTAAAAGCCAAGTGGCTCAGAAGCAGCATTCCCACCTGTTGCCATTTGCTTAAAGACTGATGGAATAGGTATGTGAGAATTTTTGCTTTTATATGGAGAAATTAAATATTAAGCCCTCATAGTTTAAAAAGAAAAGAAAAAAAAAAGGAGGGTGGGGGAAATTAAAAAGAAAAAGAGGCCAAGCTCAAGAATCTGAAGGAAGTGTAAAGTAAACATGTTTTCCTGGTTAGACCCTGTAAAGCTTTTACAAGTACAGTAGCAAAAAAAAATTGTGTGTGTCATTTGTTTTGACACTCCTTTTCCCCCTACACTTGTGCTTGATACTGGTGATATTCTTGGAAGTTCCTGAAGAGAGCTGCAGTGGAAGTACAGGTGACAAGGACATCTCAAGGACATACTTGAGATGGTGTTACCCAATAATACTATAGGGGACTTAATTTAGCTGAAAAGTGCTCTTGTCTCAAGGAGTTAAAATTGTGTCTGGAGCTGAAAACTTAAAGAACAAGTAAAGTACTTGTTCTTTAACCAGAACAAGTAGATTAAGGCCAGCAGAGCAGAAAGAAGGTCTGGAGCAGTAATAGTTCTGTTTAGCTCTGAAAAACAGCTTCTTGAGAAGGTTATTCAAACAGTTCATCTGCAGCTAAAGGTAAAGTCAGGCAATATGGGAAGAGAAAAGGGAGTGTCAGGAATGCACATGCCAGCAGTGTGGGATTTACTGGCAGCAGAGGGCAGCCACATCCAGTGCCATGCTGCTGGCAGGACCCATCATGCCTGAGCTGGGTCTGCACTCACAGGCTGGAGATCTCCCCCCAGCTCTGGGATTTTAAATGCTCTAGGCTGGTTTGAATGCATGCTGCTTCTTGATCTCTGACTAAAATAGACACACTGGGAGTTTTAGAAAATCGGGTTTTATAAAAATTGCAGAACTCTGTTAATCATTTTCATGTTAATTTATGACCTTTTTTTGGAGAACTACATGCAAGTTTAAATTTGATCACCTTAATATTTGAGAGAAACCTTGAATAAATTCAGGTCTCTTTAAAATCTGTGTGGAATGGAGAATGTGTATTACAGTAATTTCTCTTATGTACATAAGCAATTGGAAACCTTGGAGAAAAGAGAAAAAGGTAAAAATTAGAATTTCACCTTGAAATTCAAGCCTCTGAGTTTGAAAGTAAGTGAAAGTCATAGTAATTTCTTATTTGAATTCTATAGTAGTGTACTGTTGTCCTAAATATTCTTTACTGTGTCTCTAATGCTGACAGTGAAACCCACCTTATAATGAGTTTTTTAATACTGAATAATGAACACTTGACATGAGGCTGTATTTGTCTTCTTTCCTTTCACCCCTGGTTATTTTAAGAAAGTAAACAACTTGGATGATAGAAAAGCATGGTGGAATTGGAAAATGGTGATTGTCAAGGTGGCTGTAGTGATCCCTCTATTGGAAAGTCTTCTAGCAGTGATTCACTATTGATGCAGGGAGCCCCCAACGTGGGAATAATGTGCAATGACTCTGATTCAGAAGGCTGAACAAATGCTTTATTAAGCTCTGCAGTATTATATTGCACTACATACTATACTATACTAAACTGTATTAAAGAAAAACCTGTGACCCTTTCAGTCAGTCACGACACAGCTTTGACCTAATTGGTCAATCAGTCAAAACAACCATCACCAGAGTCCATTTAACAAATCCCTTTTGGTAAACAATCTCCATAACACATTCCACATGGGCCAAACAACAAGAGCAGCAAGTAGACATAAGAATTGTTTTCTCTTCTCTCTCTGAGCTTTCTTGCTGCCTTCACCAGGAAAAATCCTGGGAGAGAGGATTATGTCTCTCTCTTTTCAGAGAGTATGTGAATACCACAATTCACCATCATGATGTGCATTCATCTGAGCAGCCAGGAAAGAAAGCTCTAAAGATCTGGATCTGTCTTCATCATCTTTCAGAGTACTAAGTTACTTCACCAATTTGCTGTATCTTTGATTTGCTTTCTTTGATTCTTGCCGGGTACCCTTGGCCTATGTACCTTAATTTGATTGGAAGGGTGGAGAGAAACAGGCAGGGAAAAGAAAGAGCATAGAAAAGAGCCTCACTCTGCATGTGTGAAATCGCCATCAGGTCATGCCTGTCAGCCATTTGGGATTCCTTGTGTTCAAGGCAGAGTGACACTTTTGTAGAACAATGTGTCTCCTCTGCACTTTTAATTGAAAACATCCTCCTGAGTGCAGGTACATGTTCATGCCTGAAAGGACTATTGTTAAAATGTGAGTGAAAGAATTATTTGCAGCTAATAACATTCAATAGTGAAGTTTACATAGTGGAACTAATAAGTGGAGAAATAATGTCTGAAAAGCAAAAATCATACTGAGTTACTGAATTTCATATTTCCCATGTGACTGGAATTTCAGCAAAACTGCAATTTCTCAAAGCAAAATCAGATTCCAATTTTGGACTCGGGCTGAAAGCAGAGATAATAAGTATTTTGCGGTATTTAGGTAAAACCTCATGTTTAAGGAAAGCAGAATTAGGAGTTCAGGGAATACCTGCACTTGTAAACAAGATGTTTTGGTAACAAAATAATGTCTTTGAGCTACTGCATTTTGCTGTCTCTGAGCAACATTGTCCCAGTAATAGAAGAATTGGTGAAGAGTGGAAAGGGGGAGGGTGTTGGACAAAGAATCTCCCAGAGCAGGTGAGGACTTGGTACACTGATTCACTGGTACTTTTCTCATCATTTCCTCTAGAGGTGCAGGAATGTGCTCCCTCATCCCATCTCTCTTCAGCTAATAATGGCTTAGTTTTCCTGTCACTGACAGCTGCACTGTATTCCATTTCTAAATTGGGAGCATAGGTAAGATTTCATGGCAGTCTTCTCAACTGATGGCCATGCCCTTGGGTGTCACACTTGTCATCATGTAACCATGATACTGTTTGGCTTATAAAAACAAACCAGTTCCATAAATATTTAAAGCAAATGGTCTTTTTTTTTTTTTTTTTTTTAACCAGAGATCTGGCTTTTGTTGCCTTCTGCTCTTTTATCCCTTAAAAAGGATGCTCTTCCAGATCCAGTAGAAAGCTGAAGAAATCCCATTCAATGTAGAATTATCAGTCTCCTGTATTCACTGTTCTTTCATGAAGAAAGAGATAATGATCTTGTATTTCTTGACTTTAAGCTGCCAGTGTAACTGACTCCTCTAGGAGGGAGTATTCCAATAGTTTCTGCATATGAGTATGAAGCACTGCAAATACTAACTTTTTCCCCAAGTTGGAGAAAAACAAAAGACTAAGGTTTTTTCCCATTATGATATTTGCAGCATTCAGACTGGTTTAAGAGGAGGGGACATTAAAACCAAATTGCTGTGATATCTTATCACTTTTTGAGTTCTACAAAGCAGATTGCCAGAGTGGTTTTTTACAAAGGCAGTGGTACATCCCATTAGTAACGATAGCCTGCATAAATTGTGGTGAGAAAAACAAAGGGTTTGAATTGCATAAAACACATTCAGGCTTGCAGAAGTTTTTTGGCTTCCAACAGAATAAAAATAAGACTTCACAATATAATGAATTCAGAGGAGTTTAAGAATAGCCAGCAGTGAAGGGGTTAGGATATTCACATGATCTGTGAGACTGGTCTTCTCCTGAGATAGTGCTTCAACTCTTCCACAAAGGATGATGTGAACATGTGGGAATTCATGTTCTGTGTTGAACCTCAGGGTTTTTGTGGTTTGGGTTTTGGTTTTTTTTTACAAAAATGTGGTTACAATGTAAGTGTTCTTATGCAAAAAGAACAGTGTTCTTTTACTTTAATATATATTGTAGAAAGTGACTTCCTGCCATTAACCTCAGGAGCTAAGCTGTGATTAAAGCTGTAACCATTTTAAGCAAACACTTGTGCCACAATTGAATACACAATGATAGGCTGATTTTTTTGTTGCACTGAAATAATTAAAAAAAAAAATGCATAGGGGTGGAGATGAAAATTTGTTTTTTTGTCTTAGGAAACATTCAGGAAAGGTTTGCAAGATGGTGAAAGGTAAAAATTATAAAATCTGCTTGCTCTAAAAGCTTAAGCTGTGTATGGAAGGAATAGGTCTAGGTATTTATTTTGAGAGAAAAATACATGGAGCAAAGCGTGGTGCTAAACCCAAAACTATTCAGCAATGTCCTATTCCTCATCACTGTTCTTTCCATAAAATAACTAGCATGGAACTGCTTTTATAAATACTTCTTATGAAGTTGTATGAGAAGTGAAGCTCTTGAAACTTGATATTAAAAAAAAACAAAAAAAAGGAGGGGAACACTGGCTATGCAAAAACCCTCTCCTTATCAATTACCAAGTAAATATTCATACTTTGAAGAGTATATTTTTTCTATAAGACCTTCTGGGATCTGTGTAGCAGTGGGAGTCCAGTCTCCTCTAAGAATCAGTGTGAGGTGAAGGTATACAGCATCAGCTGACACGCCTTTCTTTTTTTTTGCCTGAAAATAAAATTTAGGCTTTTGTGAGGACAGACTGCAGAAAATGAAAAAGGTGAAATTTTAAATAACCACCTTGTCATTACTGCTCTGTGGGATTTGGTGTATCTTCACTACTGTACTAGGATATGTACCTCTGGTAAAATAAAAGACAGTCAGTGGTAAAAGACCATTTTATCTCCAGCTGCAGTATTTCTGGAAGGATATGTGTTTAAAAATTTAAAATAAAAAATATAGCTTGCCCTCTGTAGAGATACACAAATGGAAAAACTGGACAACAGCACTGACTGTTCTCTAGTTAGAAATTAATAGGAAGCAGTGTCAGGGTTCCATAAAGACTTCTGCAGATGTGCTTTAAATGTGTGGAATCTACACATTTGCTACTCTTCAGGAATTCAGGAACAAATTAAATTTGAGCTCTCTGTTACCTGTTTATGGAGGGTGGCAAGGCACCTTTGGTGATACTCTATACTAATGCTTATTAGTGCCATCAGTTTTACTTACACAAATGCATCTTACTTCCCATGCTTTCAGGTCACCAAACTCCTTCTGTGGAACTAAGTTTAAAAATGCTGGTTTAAATCTCTCCGGGACTCCATGGCAAATATTCAGTTGCCAGAGCTTCAATAGGAATACCTTAAATATTTCAGAACTGTTACTAGTTCAGTCATCTCCCTGCAGGAGGAAAAGTAACAGTAGATGTATAATATTGCTCTTACTGATAGACTGGATTTGTAATGTAGTCTAAGATCATGTGTTGTACCATGTATGAAATGCAGTAATGCTTTATGTGTATGCACTGGTATCCTGCAGTGTATGCTTTTTATTTTTTTATTAAATTTAGACACTGAAATAAAATCATCTGTAAGTGGGCCCAGTTCTTTTCTGTTTTGAGCAGTTGTGAATAAGGAAGTAGAAAATTCTTAGTGTTCAGAAAATGTTCATTCCCTTTGCTGTCTCTGTACAAAAATAAACTTGTAAAGAGATTGCAGCAGCTGAAGAATCAGTAATGAATAATAGATTCTTCTTTCCCCAGTCTCTAACATCTACATATAGCAAGCACATCATGCCTAGAAGACAACAATTTATGTTTTGCTTCTCTACCCTGTAGCCTTCTTCATCAAGCCTTGGGAAATGTGGCAGCTTCTGCATTCTGCTGATGGAGTTCTGTCTCTGTCAGGCTGATTAGGCCTGACCTTCACTGGGTGGGATTTACAATTGCCCTGTTCATCTGTTAACACACATACTCCTGGAAAGCTAGTGCATGGTGTTATTGGCAGGGAATGTTAAATTATCTGTATCTTACTTTAAAAAGGTGGGGACAAAGAGTTCTGTCAGCAGCTTAATTTATGCTTCAATCTTTGTGACTGTATTGAATTCTGCAATAAGCTTTAACCGGGAACAACATATACAACAATACTACTACAACTAATATAATGCTTAATATTCCGTGGTGGTCATGTTTTTTTCACTCACTGATTTGTCCAACATTCTCTGCTTTAACTGATGTTCATGTCTTTCTTCCACAGCTGTGGTGATATTGACAGTCACTTATTAAGCTTTTCCTCCTAGAAACAGCTTTTGGTTGTACATTACAATGTTCTGAACTGCTTTTGTGTTGGCTGTAGTTTAACTGCCAGTCATTCAAAGTAATTTTTTATTCTCTGTGTCTTCTGACTTATGTGAAGTATGTTTTCTAATATGAGTTAATTTGTCTTGTAAAACTGAACTTTCATTGTTTTCTTTATTAGCTACAGTTATGTAGCTAATATTCAGTTTAGTTCTTATTTGGAAGAATCCTTTAGATTTTTAATCAGAAAAGTCCAAATTAGAATTGAGCATGTTTTAATTTGTTTTCCTTTCCCTTTGAAATACTTTCTGAGAGATATACAATTCCAGCATAAGGAATTATCGATGTTGTGTATTTTGACTGAAGCTGATGGGGAAATTACATTTGTACGGCTACTGCATGCAATGTAACCAACTTACTTCTTATTTTTCTAGATGCACAAGAAGTTTGTTTAGGTTCCATGCACTGTCCTGGATTTGCTTTGTGCCCTTGTAGCTTCCTTTGTTTTCTGCTTTATTTCTTTCTGTACAATAGAAGACCTGTAGCAGGGTATCAGGAGAAATATGTAGATAATTCTCAGTTGCCTCAATGCTGTTATTATTGGAGTGAAACACAAGCATGCTGCCTGTGGTATCAGTCTGCTACTAGTATCTCAAATGATAGCCAGAACAGAAATTTAATATATTATATAAATTATGTATATTTCCAGCCAATATGTGATACTAGAGTGAGATGTTTGCTATGAACAAAGAGACAATTCATTTGCAGACATGGTGTTTGCCACTTGTGCTCTTTCCTTCACCTAGGTAGGGTACATGCCCTCCATATGTGACTGATTTGTTGTGGCTTTAACCAGAACTGAGTGATCAAAGCCAGGCTTGTTAGTCTAAAAATTGTGCAAATTAGTTCACCAAGCGTTGCAAGTGCTAAGCACACACACCAATTAAAAAAATGTTCTAGACAACAATTTCACGTTTTTGAAAGTTGAATAGGTTGGGTAATTTGCTCTAGCTGCAATTATAATTTCTTTCCTGTTAACATGTGTTTTGGTGGGAATCAATCTGATTGAAATAGAGTACCAGTAAACTTGTTTTCCTGCTTTCAGAAACCTCTCAAGAAAATAATTTAATTTAACATGGTATTTTGCTTTGTACTTGAGCCATTTGTTTATTTTTTATTAAAAGGCAGTCTATTTAAAAACTTGAAATGCGCTCCTCTGCAAATGATGCGAGCATCATTAAGCCCCATTAAAATAATTCTGTTTAGAATAAGTCTTCAAAACAACTGAAAATGGAAGCAGAAGAAGAAGATACTGATTAGTGCACAATGCAGTGTTTGAATGTGTCTGTAAACCAATATATCCTATTGTGCTGGGAAAGCATGGTTTTAGCTGTGGATGATGTCCTCTGCTAGGTTTGCGTAGAGGCATTTGGAAGATGCCTGTGCTGTTAAACAAAAACCTACCTCAGTCTCCTTGAAGGATAATAAATTACATCCACAAGCAGCAGGCAAATTTCCTGCTAGATTACATTGTGTGTGTGCTGATCCCTGATGCTATAGACAGTAAGAGCCCACTGATTGTACCTGGGCTGATTGCAGCTGAGGAAAGAATTGCTGTGCTACTGCTTGCTTTGATGTCTGCCTGGTCTTCCCTCCCAAAAACAAATGAGGTAGCTAGGCTAAAATTGGTCCAATAGGAGCTTGGTATGGGAAACAGGGAAAATTGTGCAGAATTTGTCCATCAAGAGATGGAGTAGGATATTCCCTCAGTATCTGCATAGGTTTCCCCTCTTCTCAGATAGAAATGAGAACAAAATATGGAGAAGCTGAGTAGGGCACTCTAATTCAGCTGTACAGGGAAGAAATATAAGGGAGGAATATCGTAAGGACTGAAGAAAATGCAGAAGTGTGGTGCGGTCTGAAAACATCACCCTCTTCTCTGGTTTAGTCTTATATATGCAAAGGGGAAGGGAGAGGAGCAGGTGGATGTTTGGGAAGTGAAGAGTGGAAAAGAGTCCTGACAGACATCAAGATACCTGTTTGTGTATGGACAATGTTTTGGAAGAAGGCTCCTATCACTCATGCTCTTGTTGTGTCAGGCCAGCCAACTCCAAGTTGTGCGTGGCCTAAACCCAGTAGAGGAATAACCTAAGTGTCCAGCTCTCTATGAAAATCTGCTTTGGAAAAATTGCATTAATGCCTGAATCACAGTTTCCTTGGAGGCTCATGGTCTCAGACTTGAAGTATTCTAAACTATTTTCATGTCATGCATCTTGCTGTTGTGGTACCTGATGGGATTTAGAAGCAGCTGGAATTTGTTTCATGATGCATCTCTCTACACATTATGGTTTGCAGGAAACCACAGGGATTTAGAGCAGGGCTAATACCAGTTTAGTCTTTCTTTAAAGTTTCATTATGCTGAAAAACATGGTAATTTTTCTACTCAGATTTTTGTATTTAGTTTTTTTCCCTGTTTTGTGTTTTCCATCACTGCTACCAACCAACAGAATGTAGAGCCAAGTTGATCACTGCTCATATGATGCAAGGCATGGAAACACAATTGGCTTAAGGAGGTCAGATACTATTAGAACATGTTAATGTATGTCACTGCAGCAAATTTATGAGAGCACACAGAATAAAAATTGCAAATAATTGCTGATTAACCAGAACACCAATAAAGACTGAAGATGTCTGCGTAATAGTAAACAATATTTTGGTAGGTCAGACGAGTGCCAGGTTCCAGTGGTCACCTCCATAAAACAGAAGATGGGGACTGGGAGTGGAGTGATGATGAAATGGATGAGAAGAGTGAGGAAGGCAAAGCTGCTATTTCTCAGGAAAAGGTATTTTTGTGCCAAGACATTTATACTCTATAAGACATTCTGTCTTTATGTTAATTGTTAGTATTTATGGATCTTTGTTGCATAAAGCTGCATAGCTCATATCTCACTGCATTTGTTTTCCAGTCACGAAGACTGAAAGAGGAGGAGAACGTAGAGGTAAAAATGTCTTTATCAATTTTTTTTCTTCCAAGCATTTGAGTAAAAGGATTTCTTTTTCGTGTCTACTGTTAAAAATGTGAATTGAGGTGGGAGTATTGTTCTGCAGCCTTGTATGGCAAGTGCTTGTGAGGATAGAGCTGTTATGCCATTGTGCCTGTAACAATGAACTTCAGCACACAGTGGATAAGATGGATAGGAATTTAAAAGTCACGTTATGTTTGTGCCCAGGAAAATTTATGAAGATAGGTAATATGACTGTTTTTAATGAATCTTTGTAACTAGATCACACTAATTACTGTCTGTAAGGGTAATGAAGGAGTAGCCAGAACATCTCCAAATAATTTTTTCTTCTGAGTATCTATATCATGACATGTAGCTTATAATTAAAAATTTCCTTCCATACACAGCAAAATAGTTCAGTACTGAAGCATATTAAATAATTCAGAATAATAAAATGTTATATATGATTTCATGGCCTGTGCTAAGTGTGGGATGCATTGCTGCTATAATAAATTGTTTAATAGGATTATGGCTTACAGGCTAAATGGTCTTTAAAAATGTCTGTTCGTGGAGTGAATGACCCTTGCCACTTCACCTGCAGTTTTAGATTCTCTGATTTTCGTTGGTGTCAGAGAAATCTAAAAACCTAGCAGCTTCCTGCCAGATTTAGTCCTGTTAGCTCCTGTGATGACCCAATGTCTCCATTGGAAGCCTAATTTACACAGCTGTTCAGCATCTCAGATACTTTATGTAAGCAGGGTACAAAAAAAGGACTTTCACCACACAGTCTTACTGTCTTAAATGTTGAGAGTTCTACTACTTGTGACCTGGTTTATACAGGTAACTCATAATAAAAGAGTTGCTTAGTTTATGAAAGAGGAAAAACCCTTTGCTTGAAGTCTTCTGTTGATTTTTGATTTTTGTTTCCTGAAATGCTCTAGCAGATAACTTGGAACTGAGACTAGTGCATTTTGTCACTGTTGGTGTGTGCCTCTTGGGTCTTTGGGATCCACGTTCTTATATACTGGCATAACATGTCTGTTGAAGATGCAGAAATAATAGTAGCTTGTATGAATGGAAGGAATTTAATTGAAGCAGGAAAAACAACGTTCTCATTTTAGTGATTGTGAAAAGAATTTTCCAAAAATTCAATTATGTTTGCTGAAAATACACGGATAATAAAATACAGATCTTGCATAACTTTTTTAAAAAATAGCTTTGATATGGCAAACTGTTAAAAAAAGTCAAATGAAATTTGTAATGCAAGTCTTTATTTTGGGAGGGCTTCTGAACCCTTTGTAACATCTGAACAGGCTGTTCTGTGACTGGTGAAAATATGCCAAGTTGGGTATGAAATCATAGTAGGTTAGAGGAGCCTGGTGCATTCTGTATGTAGGATACACTTTTGCTTGAGACTTCGTACAGATTTTAGTTGAGAGCTGGGAGGATATCACAGTGTGAGGGAGGAGTGATCAGGTGGAAGATGTCAGTGTTCCTGATTTTTATCTGTGGAAGACATAGTCTGAGCTTGATACCTGCTTTGATGTGCTGCTAGTTCCTTGCATATGGGTAGATGTAAGACTCCCTTAACAACCAAAACTTACACAAAAATAATGTGAGTAGCAGTTTGGAATTATTACTGTGTGCATATTATTCGACAGGTAATTGTTGCTTTGGTGCAAGGTGGATTATAAGCTCCTACACTCAGTGCTTTAATGCAGACCTTGTTTATTCCTTGTTTCTATGTAATTGAAATATGGGAATTTTACTGGTATCAGCTATATTATAGGCTGTGTACTGAAAGTGTTTAAAGGGTTTCTGAGAGTTAGAGAATGTGTTAAATATTCTGTGCTAACTTCAAACTGTTGGCATGGAAAGTTTTTTGTGATTTGTTTTTTCCTTTGGCATCCTTTACAAGACTTTTTGCTTTTTTCTCTAATAGTCTCAGCCTGCTGTTAGTGAGGAATACAGTGAAGTTCCATGTGCGGTGAATCTTGTCTTAAGATTAAGGTAAAAGATCCTTCTATTTATTTAGCTGTATTATCTTGATCTCCCTCATTACTTTCATAATATTAACATAAAATCAGTGCTGAAGTGTATAATCTCCCAGTATGACCAGTATGAATAGTGTTTCTGTGACTAATTGCTGTCTTTTAATTGCTTACTGAAATAGTGTAAAATGAAAAGCAGAATATGAATGTGTCTTCAGGCTAAGTGTACCCTTCATTAAGTATTTTCTCTCTGTTTTTCTGTATAATGCAGAATCACAGTGAGAAGTTTTTAATGAGTTTCTTTCACACTTCAGCAGTCAGCCTCTGACAGAAATAAACCATAGCTGTATTACAAGTTGCCTACTCAAAATGTTTTTCACTGGCAAGTTTGATCAGCCACTGTGGAGAAGAGATGGGTATTTTAGAAAATGGATACAAATATGTTGTCTGACTTAAATTTTTACTTAGTTGAAATTAGTCAGATTACCTTTAATTAAAATAAGTTTATAACTAAGGTTTGAATTGCTTAATTATGCAGTCTAGTGCTTGGATAAAACGATTTCTTCATATGAAACTTTGACAGTTTTTTATGTGTATGATAGCTTTTTAAATGTTTTTTCTTAAAAAGCTTATTACCACTCACTTTAAAACTTGCTTACATCCAGTTTGTGTTGACAGGATATCTATGTGAGGTTGTAAATTCCTAATTATTGCTATGGAGATAAGTTAATTGTTACCATTTTTAATGCTAACAAAAACATGAGAAGTCAGAAATAATTAGAAAATTACAACCAGTATGTTAGAAACAAATAGCAGATTTATGCTTAACAAATAGCTTTAAAACAGTAGCATCAAAAATTGTTAGTGTCCTGGTTCCACTGTTTGTAATCAGAAAAAAAAATTATACAGAATGAGTGCCAACTTTCAAAATCTATTTTCTTCCCTTTTCTTTGACTACTTTTCTAGTGGCAGATGCAAAAAAAAAAAAATGCATGGCTGTCAAAGGTTGTATACAAAAGAGAGGATTAATGAATTTTATTGTGGGAATAGGAAAGACTTAGAGATTATTTGGAATAATTTTAGTAGTCCAATTTACATAACTGCCTAGTTATGCTATCAATATTCTTTTCCATCTCTCTGCTGGCAGGTAGATGAAACCATTTACAAACAGACCAATTTGTACTGCTGTGTGGATGTATCAGTGAGGTGCTTTGGGTATCTATAAATTATCATGAATCCCAGAGAGTGATTAGCTTCTTACCCAGTTATTTGCAGTGTTGGCATATTCAGAGGGCAAGTGTTTTAGACCTGCAAGTACAGTGAAACATCAGGAATTATGCGTTCAGTTTGCTGCACAAAGCCACAAGTGAAGGAGGACTGATCCTGAGAGACTTGAGTTTCCAAGCTCTTACTTGCACAATGAACTTCTGTTCTTTTTAAGGATCCTCTTTAATTCATGGCTTGAAAAAATTCCTTCTCCCTACCTTTCCTAAAAGCAAGTTTGTAGTAATGAGGTTAATTTCTTATATTTATGAACATATAGGTGGTTATTGGTAGGAAGGGAAAAAACAAGAATTTCTGTTTTAAGAATCAGAAAGTTTCCCTTAAACAGAAAAAAACAGTCTTGAAGAGCAGATATGCTCTTGAGCCTGGGAACACTGTTGGCAGCATTGAAAAAAACCAAAATCTGATGTGTAATTTTGCAGAGTTTTGTTAGTTTAACTGTCCTGCTTTTGAGGGAAGAATGCTCTGTGGTGCAGACCTCTGTCCCATGTGAGCTCTGGCTGTGTCTGGTCGCAGTGGTAGGAGGGGGGCAGAGTTATAAATCTTGGCACAGGCTTTGCTTCTGCTGGCAGCCTGAGCATGTGAGTAGGGTCAGAGTGTGTGTGTGTGTGTTTGGGGGGAGTGTAGGGGTGTGGGCTGCACTAAGTAACACACTTTTCTTTTGTTTGGCACTTTGTGAAGGACTGATTTGACCGTGAGGGTTACAAGCTGCCTATATCTCCACCCAGCAGCATAGATTCAGAGACAATATTTAGAATTCCTTTATATTTACTAATCTAAAGGCAAGAGTTATTTTGCTTACGGAACATTCACCAAAGCTCAGACAGCCACTGGCTGTCTATATATATTATCTTTAGCAAGGTACCTTTGGTAGCACTTGAGTTGTGCTTCCTGTTCACTGTTGACCCTTTTCACTGTTGAGACTTTGTCTGGAAGTTGATGCAATCATTTAGAGCTTTTTGAGCAGAAACAACTTGGGAGCAGAAAGGCTTGGGATTGTGGATCATAAGATTTAAAGAGTAGTGCCTGGGGATTTGGGACAGGGCAAAGGGTAAGGAGATGGGCAACCTTAAAAAGGAACAAGAGGTGGGCAGAAAGAAGGTGCTTCTCTGCTTTGTTCTTTTTTCCTCTTCTACAATGAGGCTACACTATGACAGCCTATCATATTTTAGATGCTAACTTGATTTTTTTTTCCTAGCAGTATGTTTCAGAACAAGGTTAATACTACCCATAAAAATTAAAAACTGCTTTCATGAAAGAGGAATTCTGGCAAAGAATCAATGCACTTAAGTAATTCTTTACCTGGAGGGTCAGGTTCTTTTATTCTTTTCCCAGTCACAGCAGGGTTGGACTCATTGAGTAATTCAGTAGGGTGTGCTAAATTAACTCCATCCTTTGTTTACTGCAAATGCCTTGTTGGGGATCAGAAACACATCTCACAGTCTGAAATAATCCTTGAAGAATTCCATGGTACTCTTTATACAAATGGTGGTATTTAACTCTCCTACTCAAGAAAAGGGAAAACCATCCAGACTGATTTATTTGTCATTACCTTGTATTTAATACCTTTCTGTTTTCATAGACTTTTCAGTGAGCTAATTTGTCAAAAAGTTCTCTACTGTCAGGGTTACTTCATTGGCTGGAAACAGCAATTTCCAATTTTTTTTTCTATCTTTTTCTGTCTTGTGTCTTGGAGTACATTGCCCCAAAAGGGAAATTATCAGCAGGCTGTTCTAGGTAATTCCATGCAAAGCTCTTGAAAGGCTCTGGTATTAAATGCTTAATACGGGCCATTAGCGTTTTAAAGCTCAAATGTAGTTAAGAGACCGTGCTTGAATTTTGCAGCGTGCTGAAAATACTGGTTGTCACTGGCTGGATCTGTTACCACCGTGTGCAACGCTGACCCAGCCTGAGCAATTGTCACTTTGAAATGCTGATGCATTCTTCTGTGTCTTCTGTATCCTCACCCTCAAGAGGAAGTGGTATTTGAGAGTAGGGAGGAATGAAATCTGTAATCCAAATTTGTGTCCAGTAAGGCTGTGAACACAGCGTGTCTCAGCAGCAGACCCTGGCAGGAGCTCCACAAAGAGAGGCCAAGGCAATTGTTTGTGATTTAGTCCTGCAACAGGACTGTTCACAGCACCAGGGAAAGCAAGTGGGGAGGAATTACCACCCTGGATTTGAAATGTACAGTCTAACCACCAAGCTGTTACATATTTAGGAAGGTCACTATTAGAGGTTTGACTATTTGGATTAATAACAGAGAGATTTCATGTTAAATTAGGAGACTTGTTAATGGTTAATAGTAAAGAATTACAAATTATCTGAAGCAATCTAAGATGGTTAAATTAGCTCCTATGACAGGAAAATAATTTATTGACAGTAATTTGGAATGTCCCAGGACCTAATTTAATACAGTTCGATGAATTAAGCCTATGGAAGAATAAAAGGGGCAAATATTTTACTGGCTAATATTTTATTGGGATATTTCTGTTATTGTATATCTTATTTTGAATGAAGTGTAGAGAAAATGCTAAGGCAGAATTGTTTGTAGTGTCATTCTATTACTTGCATGTAAATGTTTGTGTGTATGTATAATAGAAAAATATTTCTTCTGCTAATGTAGCTGGAAACTGTGGCATTTGATGAGTTCTGAGAACTATACCTCCTGGGGATCTGGACAGACACAAGTCCAAGGAGTAGCTGGCAGCAGGCACTGCAGCAGCAGAGTTGTTAGGACTTGAGTCAAATGTGATTTCCTGTGAGTACCAGGACACAGGCGATGAGTATCGCTCACTAGTCTGAGCACAAGCTCAAGTGCTGATCTTTCTGCTTTTATGTTGGCCTGGTTTTTTGACCCCTTTCTTACAATATTAATTACATGTAAAGTCATAAGAAATGGTACTTGGCTGGAGGTACCTAGTAGAGCTACTCCTGTGTTAGTTAATACCCAAGTTTGAAGCGTACATTTGTAGGAATAAACCCCCAAGAACTATGAACAAGCAAATCCCAAAATCTGGTCTGGCTGGGGGCAGAATGAGTTTGATAATTGGGTTAGTACCATAAATCAAAATGCTCAGTTCTCATTCTGTTTAAAATATTTTTATATGTTTGTTTTGGTATGTTAAACAAAAACTTCCATCATTTCAATCTCTTTTGTAAGAATTGGGGCTAATGTATATCTTTTCACCCACATTTTTGCTATTCAAGTGGCTTCTGTTATCAAGTGTATTTAATGACAAAATCCACAAACACATTCCCAGCTGTGGAGTAGATTTACAACTGTAAAGTAGCAGAACTTCTGTATAGTCTGGGAATTGATCCAGTTACAAACATAAACAAAAACGTTTGTATGGTTCTTGAAATAAATGTACCTTTGATTACAGCATTGAGCTGTATTTTGTCACCACATCTAAGGGGTTTGTCCTGGGAATCTGGGAGGTGTGGGGATGTGGTTACTGAACTGAATTTTATTTCATAGCATGGAGATGTCATTTAAATACCCTGTATAACTGTGATTAAATCACGACTGAAATCATAAGTAGGAACCCTTGATTAAACTATTGATTTTAATCCTACTTTTTCTTTTTACATATATTATTTCCTTCAAAACTTGCTTCTTAAACATGGTAAATTATATATTTCTTACTCACTACTTAAGGATGTTTTTATGCCTTGCTGTATTTTTATTGAAAATAAATTAAAAATTGAAGAATTTACTTTAATTATCACCTAAATAATCCTGTATGCAATTGCTGTACCATCACTCATTTATAGAAAAAATGGTATATTTTTTTTATCAAAACAATGTAAAATTTATAATTATTGAGTCAAGGAATCAATATATTTTTTCTGCTTATTAAATTTAGGTTATCAAGAAGATTTGTATGTCTAAATATTGAGATGGAAAGGACTAAGCTTTTAACCTGCACAGCTGAGATTGTAAATTATGCAGGCAATTGCATCTGGGGATGTTGCTTATAGTGAAAATTTAAAATCATTAGACTTTTTTATTCCATTCTGCCTTTTTTTTTTTAGTACTATTTGCAAAAGAAAAAAGAGGAGAAATAAAAAATAACAATGAAACCTAAATACCACCCCCAACCTTCTTTATGTTAAAGGAAACAATTTAAAGCTTGAATCAATCTCAGTGTTAAAAATAATTTTATTTGTATTATTAACAGTATGTACATTACTAATGTATGTACATTGTGAACTGTAATAGGGTTTGCATTTTGATAGTTCAAAATTCGATTCTAATTAGATATTTTTCTAATACTTTTAAGATTATTTCTTTTGCCTTGAGAGATCACACTCTTCCATCTCCATCCATCTGCTCTAGAGATGACTGTGAATGTGGTGGTGTAGTACATTGGGCAGGGCTGAAACCATTTGAAATAATTTTTTGTGTGTTCCTACTTAGTGGTGTGGCTCTCCGTCTTTCCAGTGGTAGGGATGTTCAGGACTGTGTTTGGTCCCTGTAAAGCAGCCACCTTTCAGTTGGTTGGTTTGTTGCTTCTGATATTTTTGAGGGGAAGGCAAAATTTTAAATGAACTCGATTTTATTTATTTTGTTTTGCCCCACAGTTGTCATTGCTGTAGTGGGGCAAATGAATGGCCACAAGAGGTGCACTGGGACACAGGTGTGACAAGAACAGGAGCAGACTTTGCTGATGAAGAGAATTTACTGTAAAGAGAAAGTTTGGTGGGATAAACAGATTAAACCTTTGAAGATTTTAAAACAAAGCTTAGACTTTTTTCCATGCTTCCCACTCTTTTTGATAAGCTAGTCAGGATGCATGACTTTTAGATGGATAATACACAGATTGTAATTTTTGTGGTGGCCAGGTGTCTTTCTGGTTTACCTAAAAGTCTCCTTTTGTTTGACAGTAATGTACTGACAGGTGATCAGCACTGTAAAACCCTGAGCCAGCAGAATTAAAAGGATGCAGACTTTCAGGGAGTTTTTGATTCAACATGTTTAAAACTTTCTTTGATTTGGATAAAGTCAAAAGTTTCTCTGTGCCTTCCCCTTGAAGCCTGTTTTGTGCACTGGGGAATTACAAGGTTCTATTAAAAAATCTCCATATACCTGTAGAACTTGTTGTAAGTCTTTTGTCTTGATTTCATAAATAAAATCACTTTTCTAGAGCTCTATTCTGAAACACCCCCAGCCTCCTGGCAATGATTGGCCTTTCACGCTTTCTGATTTAAGGAACTGACATTTGGCTTCAAGCACTGTGGCTGGTTTTCAGTGCTGTATTTGAAGAATTTGTCACTGGAATAACAAGTTATAATTCCTCTTCTTGTGCACCAGGCATGCAGAAGCATACAAAGCAAGGCTTTGCTTAATCTCTAAGTTGCTCTGGTATTTCTTATCAGTCAGGCAGATGGTGTATCACTTCAGTCATGCAGGTTTCCTTAAAGTGTGCACTGATCAATAATATTTGGTATCAAAACATACAGAGATCCACTCAGAGGGGATCAGTTAAATTACTGGCAAATCCAGAAAGCGATCTATAGCCACAATGTGCTGCAATGTTTAACAAAGTGATCAAATTATGTGCATGTTGTCCTCTCTGTTATTGAAATATTCTCTGAATACTTCCAGGTGATTGGTTTTTTTTAACATTACTGGTGTTCTCTGTACTTAATTCCAGTTCCTTCTAGGAAAAAGTCCTTTTTAGATCACTTCTGGTTTCCAGCATTAAGATCTTACCACACTAATAAATTCTAAGTATAATTGTGTATGCCCTTCCTTGTATTTCAAGTACTTGTTAGAAACTGATGCTTTTCAGAAGTTAAATCTTTACCACTGCTCTTAAAAAAAACTTCTGTGCTACTTCAAAGTAATTTCAGAGGAAAAAACTTCTGATCAATATTGCCATCTCTGCTGCAAAAAAAACCTGATAGCTTTTTGCCAAAGTTCTTCCCACTGCTGATGTATGAGAGCAGGTAGGAAGTGTGAATTTCAAAAAAGATGATGCAAGTGAATACTGCTTTTCACTGCCTGTACAGTGAAATGAGTCACTGATAACTGAGGCAAAAAATATTGTTTCAGAATTTGCTGGATGCAAGTGAATACTGCTTTTCACTGCCTGTACAGTGAAATGAGTCACTGATAACTCAAAAAATATTGTTTCAGAATTTGCTTCTTGACTTAGCTGGAAATGAACATAGCAAGTCAAAAAATTGAAGGGCTTTTAATGTTCTTCTGATTTAGCTTCTGGCATCAGCAACTGCAGAAAAAGAGAAGCAGCATATTTGGATATAGATATATTTAAAATGTCTCTAGTTCTAACACTTCTTTGTCATAATATGTAGACTTGGGGCTGTAAACCAGTGGATTGAGAGAAAGGACTTAATGTATATATGTCACTTCTAAAATATATCCGTTTTCTTGTGTTTCTTCTGTCACACATTTTCTAAGTTTCACTATCATATCCCATCCATTTTCTAGATGGAAAGCACTAGAGTTTCTTTTGAGTCTTAAGCAATTTAGACATATCAGCTATGGATAGAAGTGTTGTAAAGACCCCACCTGAGGGAGGAGCTATCAGCTGCCCTGGAGCCTTGTACAGTGTTCCTAGCTGATGTGACTGGGACCATAACAATTCCCTTGGTGGCTGATTTTTTAATGTGCACTTGCCTCTTCTGTATAGTAGCATAGAGACAGTAAGTCTTTAACAGGTAACTTCTGCTGTCTCATTCCAACAGCTTAACAGCCAAATGACAGCGTTTCACTTTGGCATTGGCTGTTCTCCACTTTTGAAAGCGTCATTTTGGGCATACTTTGCTGTTTGTGTTGCTGCTGCCTCTTAATGTATACTGATTAACAAGTGTTTGCATCATCTGAGGGGTCTGCTCTTTACCCAAGATCATGTGATGATTAAATAGTAGTGGCATTTTTTTGTGTATTAAACTGTTGAGTCCTATAACTTGATTGTGAAACATCACATACTAAATGTATTTCCTTCTTCCAGTGATATCTATAGAGGGAGCTAAGTTGTAAAATCATAGAGTTTTTCCAGAACCACCGAGGTAAATGGTAAGGTTTTGATGAACTTAAAATAATTATTTGGGACGACATTTTATTAATACAGAGAGATTTTAGTCCCATTCTTCTTGGTGGGAATCTGGAAGCAGAAGAGAATTCAAGCATCTCTTTTGCTCTTACCAAAAGTTAGCAGCAATGGTTTTGGTTTTGGTTTTGGTTTAATTTAGAATTGACCTGAAGTCATTAAAAGTGAGTAGAGCAGAGCCATCTCCACAGTGCTGAACAGGCATGATCTGCTTTTGATAGTATGGTAATTTGTAATGGAGGAGCCTGGGTATTGATTAGTAAATGACAGCTGAGCATGAAAGTGTTAGAAATAAAGAGGTTTACACAAGCATGTGGTGAATCCTCAGGAGGCTAATGCTTCTTTACAAATGCTCTGTTCTGTTGTGTTTATATGATCCCACAGGAGCCTTTGAGTTCTAATTCACAAAATTACATTAATAAATATAAATTCCTCTTATTCCTGCTTTGGTTCATCTGTGTGCATAGTATCATGTCTTCAGAAATCAAGAAAGTGGGGGCAGGAGCAGGAAAAAAGTAAACTGTGATTTCTGTTTAGGTAGGAGATTGTCACTTGCTCTGCCCTAGATTAATAGCTAAATTCCACAGCTGAAGCATAAAAAAGTTGTAAGGCAGAGAACATAAATGTATAGAAGATTGAGACCTGGCTAATCCTCAAATATGGCATGAATGAATATGTTTACTTGTTTATTGCAAGATTTAATTCCCTCATCCTCTTAATAATATTGAAAGTAAAGTGCCAGTTTGTATTTCAGTGTTGTGTATATATTAACTATGTTCTGTAAATAAAGTTGAGATAAAGTTTTAATTAATCAAAACTGAGATAATAAACAGGTACTATGGATCATCAGTACAGGTATTTAATACTTAAAACTCTGCTTTTAATAAAAAACTACAACACCTGTGAAATAAGCAACAGTGTGAAAACAAGGCTACGTAGGCTACATGTGGGAACTGTATTTATCCTGGGCTTTCTGCCTTAAGCAGGTGAAAGAGAAAAATGGGTGACACTTTATTGAGAGAAGGCAGATGACCTTTTGAAATTTGAGTGACATTTGGTGAGGCCAAACATTTGTCTCTCTGGCATTTTTTTTCAGCAAGAAAAATAATGCAAGTAAAATTTCTTTTAAACAAACCTGCAAACCCCACTGTTCTGTGCTTTCCCCCCCTCAATTATATTTCTTGCATTCTATGCACCAAGATCTTTCCCCAGAGATGTAGAATGAAAATTGGATGAGTACAGCTCTAGGATGTAAAACCCACCTAGCACTGTGATTAGTCCACTTCATTTTGATGTGAACTTCTGCTTTCTCTGCAGTCTAAATGAGCAAGTCATTTGAATTCTTCTGTGGTTTTAATTACAGCAACAACTGCAGTGAGGTAGTACAAATGCCAAACTGCTTGCCCTTGCTTCTTAGGCTATGCTGTCTTGTTTTTTCCATTCTAACTTTGCTTCCATGGTAGTTTCAATGCAGTTCAAATTTTAGATGGTAGGAACATCTGTGGGTCTGATTGTTGGGTTTTGGGATTTTTTGTTTGTTTGTTTTTTTTAAGCATGTGTTTTTTCTTAAAGCTCACTGGCTTGGCCAGTGTCATTAATCCCTGATGGTGGGGGAGCTTCTGTCCTGTGGGAATAGGGCTTATTAGGAATATGAGGAGGGGGAAAACTGACTGGTGGAGGTGCCATGCGGCACCATTGTTATGGTGCTTTTCATAATAAAGTTTCTACAGTTTTGGTTAAAGATGAGCTTATTTCTGGTTCTAGAAAAGAATACATATTCTGCATTCTGCTGTTGTCTCTTCCAGTCATGAGTCAGCTGTGGTGGTTACCATTCTGTCAGTACCTGCATTCTTGGACATTTTGCTCCCTACATGAGTCTCTGGAAACCACATGTGATAATTGAGTAGCTGAAGTCTGAAAATTAGGCAAGCAATGCAGAGACAGAATGTGGATGTTCTTACACACCTGCACACACGCTTCTTTTGGTTTACTTTGTCCGAGAAATGTTTTTTCTTACACCGGAAAGGAAGAATATACAGTTATTTAGCTATGGTAGGATGCATCTCATCCAGGAACACAGACTCTCCCTGAGGGCTCTATGGGAGATGCTGAAGCTTGTGTGAAATAGAAGCTGATGTTTTTGATAATCCTGCATAAGAAATGATGGATAAATTTGTGAGGGTAAGAATGTGGCAAAACTGAAAGAAAATCTACTGCTTATACATAACCAAAGCATTCCAGCATGTTTGAGTCCTAAAGTTTAATTCCAAGGCATCTCATTTTCTTGAATTGCACTTACATGACAGACATTCTGCTTTTAAGGACAAAAGAAATAATGACATTTAATATCTCTAATTTACAGTTGTATCATTACACAAGCAATTTTCTGTTTTAATTCAACAACACACATCTTTTGTCAATCATGTAGAACAGAGATAATTGACTGTAGCAGGAATCATGCTACCATTAGGTAATTATTTGAAGTCTTTTAAGTGCAAATGCTTGAAATGTCTCTTATGATTTTGTCAGTAGAACCAAGTCAGTCTGAATAGTTGCATAATTTGTTTATTCTCTAATCCTGATTTTGATCAATATTAGCATTGTTTTGCAAATAACTTTCTTCAAAATAGAATATCTTCCTTTTATATCCTAATGACAGATTGCCAAAGTTTGTAGGTGAGGGGCTAAGTGGGTGACCTTTGTGCTTTTTGTACTTCCTTGAGGAAGCATTATTTCCTTGAAAATCAGATGTAGCAATCTTGGTGTGCACATCAGGTGGTTCTGATGAAAACAAAAAAACAATGAAGAGGTGCAGAACATGCTTTCACGAAGTGGGAAGTTTTAGATTCTGAAATTACTTTGCTGGTAAGATGGCTGCCAAAATGTCTTAGCATGGCATGCTTTGGTATCACCTTTATTCAAAACATTTGGAATTCTTCCTGTTGGAGGTGAGTGCATAATGAAAATCAAATTGAAGTGAATAAAAATGCACAAAGTACTTAAAATTTACTACTTTTTAAAAAGAGATGAGGGATGGGCTGGTTTTATCCATGATAATCAAGGTATATTAGTCTGTAATGGCACAGAGCTAGAAGCACATAAGAGGTATTAAAAGAGAAGGTATAAAGGTCTGAGTCGGCATTTTAAAACAGAAATAACTTTTCCAAAAATGCATTTGAGAAAATAGAAACCATTAAGAAATGATGAAGAAGATAAAATTATTAATCACAAAGATACTAAGTGCCTTTTTTCCAATCCTATTTCTATATAGCAGAAATCAAGTCTGTATGCTGCTGCATGATAAGACTGTAATGGATGTAAGAAAAAAAAGGAACAAATGAAACACTGCTTGGAAACTCTGCCTACAAATAAATCAACAAATCCAAACTGTTTTCACCAGGGGAACTAGCAAACTAATTTGCAGTTACAGTGACATTAACTAGAACCAGAAAGTGTCTAAAGGCTGGAAAAGAGCATGAGGAGCTTTTAGGGGAGAACTCAAGTGCATCTGCTATTTGGTGGATTATATATTGGGATACATAATTTATGGAAATCAATAAATGTCTGGCAGGTAATGGAACAATAAGCAAAAGCACTTACAGGCTTCTAGCAAATTAATCTTGCCAAACTTTCATTGTTTTTCTTTCCTGAATAGTTGTATATCATTATAGAGAAAGCAGCAGTGTCCTAAGTTCAAAATAGTTCAGAGTGTAGTAATTCTCAATAGCAAAGTTGGACTGCTGAATACATATCAACCTTCAATGAATTTTCACCTTGACTAAAAGAAACTGATTTGACTCCTTAACTTTTTATTTGGGATATTTTGGAATTTGGAAAAAAAAATAACATACAACCCCTGTTCATCCTGTGTGAGGAAAGAGGGTATCAGGAGCAGCTCATCTTTCACACAGCTGTGAAAGGCTGGCAATTTTAATGAGTTCATAATTATTTGGTGCCTTTTTATATGGTAGGTGTTCTGCTTATGGGAGGTCTGTGGAAAGATATAATTGGAGAACCTAATGTATTAGGTTTCTTGGTCATAGAATACAAATGGTTTGGCTTGGAAGAGGCCTTAAAGGTCATCTAGTTCCTACCTCCTGGTTTATGTCTGCAAAGGTGCAAAAGTCTTTATTCACTTGTTTTTTTTTCTTCCGAAGTGTGCAGGAATGAGGATTTGAGTTACATCACACACTCAGTCAGAACATTTCTTATTTAAGAATGTTTGAGTTACATCACACATTCAGTCAGAACATTTCTTATTTAAGAATCATGTTAAATTTCTGTGCATTTTCTTTTTTTTTGGAAAGCAGTTTTTGTCAAAAGGGAACTTGGAGATAGGGCTTAAGTTGATGGTTTTTATATGATTTATTTGTTGTTGTTGTTTGTTTTAACAGAAAGCCATCCCCTTTTTTCTAGGAGAGAGAGAAAGAAGCTGGTAATGAAGCTGGCTAGCTTCATTATCTGAAGCTTTGTGTTAGTGATCTTAAACTGCTATAGTTCTTTATTTAGAGTAGAATTTTGGGAACCCGAAACTCCTTTAGCTTTGAAGCATTTAGTAGATTCAGTAAATGAGTACTTTTCATTTTAAGCATTGCATGTGGCATACTCATTTTTCAGGGTTTGCTATCTTGCTGTTGTGTGTGTTGCCAATCATTCTGGTTCTTGTGTTTCTGCATTTTGCTGGTTTGGCTCTGTAATATTCTTAGAAGTATTTAGTGAGCAGTAATAGATGTAAGTCACAGCTGAATATGCCTGCCTGTTGGATTTAGTTTTCCCACAGCAAGACTTCATGGCCTGGCGTGCTGAAATAGAAGCTTGCATACAGTTTCCTTGCTGAGGAGAAGAATAATGAAGTGCAAAACACATTCTGTTGCTATTAGCATTTCAAGTGGATTGAGCTATTCATTAGAAAAAGAGCGGGCTACAGCAATTAGGTTTTCTCCCTGTGCTCAGTTGACTTGTCATTTCCAAAAATGAGATGGACGTCTGTTTTGCAGAGGCTAATGTTTTGTTGATGGAAGAAATTATTAACTAAACTTGAAGCTGTAAACATGCATGGAATGGAGCATGCATGGCATGGGGCACAGTATAAGGCTGTAAAGAAATTCTTTAAAATTGCTATTAACTCCCTTAAGACTGTGTCACACACTGAACTGGTTAAAACACTCTTTGTGGCAAGCAGGAAGACAAAAAACCTTGGGATTTAATATTTTACTGCTCATTTTATATATGGGTGGAACCTCACTGCTGAGACAAGGATGGTCAGTGGACCATTTGGAGTAAAGAATTTACCCATTAATAGTCACTGTGCATCACTTCTACTTTTCAGCATGTAACATTTGCTGGATACTTTGTCTCTTAAACATCTCTGTATAAATGTGACCTCAAATGGGGAGCTTTAAATCCAACTGAATCTTCTGTTGTCCTTGGAGGATAAGGTATCTGACTCAAACTGTGTTTAACTATTAGAGTCAATATGGCAGAATGTCTTTTGAAGATGAAAAGGAAAGTATTTATCAGAGGACTTCATTTTATCTTTCATGGTACTGAATGCATTTTCAACTTAAGCACATTTTTCTGCTAGTTTTCCCAAAATACTGCCATGAAAATGCAGTGGAGTCTTTCCAGTCTGGGTGCTTTGGGACAGCAGTATTTTCAAGGAAACACATGCTACAAAAATGTGGTTGTCAATGCCAGCAGTATTCTTTGGGTGTAGGAACTGAATAGTTGTTCTGTTCTTCATTACATTTTAATGTATGCACTGACTGTTTTTCAGGAACTCCAGGAAAGAACTTAATGACATACGGTTTGAGTTTACTCCAGGCAGAGGTAAGGCTCCTGCAACTGAATTATTCTCTTACTGCTTAAAAAGGCATTTCAGAAATGGATTACTGCTTATGCTTAATGCAGACTGCCTCTCTGGAATGTTTCCTACTGTGCAGAGCTTTATACTGAACCTCAGTGGAGTAAGAATTGCAAATGTATGTAAATTCTAGTGGCAAGGTTGCATAATATATATATTAGAAAACTTTATTCACAGTATACTTTTATCAATTTCATGTCTTATTGAAATGATCTATATGGTATATATAAGATCTTGCCTAGCAATATTTTCATTTTCACATTTGGAAAACATCATACGAAATAGAATATAGTAGCCATAAAAGTGTATGTGGTGATGGTAGTAATATTTAAGTTTCTTTCCCTTTTATAATAAAAGACAGTCTATTAACAAGTATAAAGTGCACACCATTTTTCAAATGCTGTCTTCAGCTGAAAGTTTAGCTGTATCTCTAGCTTTGGTATTATCACCAGAAAGAAATTCTGGTATTGAAACTTTAAACTCTACTGCACACTTATAGAAATCTAGGCTTTCCAGTGCTAAGAGCTGTGAGAACTTGTACAGTTGCCTTTGTTTGAAAAAAATCAGGTATAACTGGGATGAAATGCACAGAAGGCTAATATTTTGAGTAAGAAGGTATCATCCTTGTTAAACTGCAACCCTTTGAACTATGAACCTATTTTATATTCCTTAGAAGTCAGTATTCACTTTATTTAGAGAAGCCTTCAAAGAGCTTTCACCTAAAATTAAATCCAGGTTGGAAGAGGTGTCTCTTTCACAGTAAGTCGCAGTATCTTTCATGTGCAGTAGTTCTGTGCATGGATTTATTCTCTGTTGTCTACCTGCTTTTCTCATTGATTTTGGCAATGAGTGAAAAAAGAGGTCTGTTACTTAATTGGGCACAGAACATTTTGGTTTGCCAAAATAATTACTTGGGAAGCAGTTACTTAAGCCATTTGAGAATTCCTACTTGGTCAAAAATAAGAGGATAGACAGGACTGTTCCTATAGTCAGTCACTGAGACAACCAGAAGGCAGCTGTGCCTCTCATCTCCAGAAACTGCAGCTGGCTCAGCTACCTTGCTTTTCACCTGTGCATGTTTCTTGAGGAAATTATAAAACTTTGTGTAACTGCCTCAAAGCATGAGCTCCATTAGGATGTTTGGTGCTGGGGCCAGATTACAGCTGAGATTTAGCTGGAATTTAAGCTTGTTCCTGCCTGCTTACATCTAAGCCTTCTAAGGTCTTTATCCAGGGCAAGTACTAGTCACAGGGACTTAGGAATTCACCCACGCAGGTACAGCAGTTAATAGGAAATCCATCCAAGCTTTGAATTTCCTGAGTCACAATACTTAAAAGCTGTTTAAAACCTAGATCTCAAAATAATCTCTGTTCATGTAAATCCTTTACACCACTTGTGACAAATCAGAAAGCCTACTCAATCACATCTCTGTCTAGATATGCAGAACAATGGAGGGCATAAAGAAAACAGTGAAAACCACACTAAAGCATAGTTTATTTTCTTGGTTGTGAAGGTACTGAACTTGCAAAATGTGTATGAGGATGTAGTTAAATAAGAGAGCAGTGCTGGTGGCCAGGAGAGGTCTGTAGGGGGTTTGCAATGAATCAAGTTGTTACCTTATGTGATTTGCTGTGCTGAGGCTGATAAGATAATTATCTTTTTTTTCCTCCTAATTAAAGATAATTTTGAATTCAATCCTGCCTCCATGGGTGTTTTGGAACTAAAATATATTTTTTGTTGAAGTGCATTGGATGACTGATACTTTTTGTTGTTTTTGTGGACTCTTACACTTATTCCTTTCACCTTTTGGACAGACACAGCAGATGGCGTTTCTCAGGAGCTCTTCTCTGCAGGCCTGGTTGATGGCCATGATGTAGTTATAGGTAAATTACATTTTTGTTTGTAATTATGCTCTTGTGACAAGTTTGTGTTAATGGATGTGAAAAAAAAATATTTTCTCTGATGCTGGTTTTCAGAAAATCTTTTTTGTCCTAATTTTGCTTTCATGTATGCATATTTCAATCAACAAGGCAATTTTGATATCAGTCCAAGAATTGCTTTTGGAAGTCAGATCTCTTGAGTGGTTTGAGAGGGGTGATATTATGTAGATCTCCTGAAGGATTATTGACAATTCTATGATTGAGCATTTTTGTGATAACTTCATTTTTTTGTGTAACAATAAAATGATTTGTCAGTAGGATATTGCAGAGTGTGCTTTGGCAACTCTGAAGTTCGTAAGTCTTCTGTTTGGGTTTATAGAAGGAGGAGTAAGACAGTGTTCGGGACTATGAAAATTGCATCTAATGATGTTATTTCTATGGTAAAAAAAAAAAAAAAAGAAAAGGTAATCAGAAATGTTTTCTGGTGGCTGAAAGATGCTTCTCTATTTTTCTATTCCAGGCTTGGTAATGTTTGATTTTTTTTTCTTTTACTTGAATTTTAGTGCTTCATAAAGATGATTAATTTGGAAGTGCTTATTTCTCTGTGTCTTCTTCCTTTCTTCTGGATGTTCAAGACCAGTAGATGTATAGTTACCAAAATGAGAGGGAATAGTATATGCTAGGTGAGGGAGAACTGAATTGAGGGATACAACCAAGTCAGTTTTGGTGTTGTGGTCAAAAAAATTCTTATCAGTAGGTTAAGATTTCCTTACCAAACTCCTCAGTGGTATGAGAGTGTTTCACAGCTCCAGAAGTTCATTACTTGCCAGGAAGATGATCTAAAATACATTCTCACTGCATTTGTAGTTAAACTCCTTCTGAGAGAAGCCAGTAATTCAGTACTTTTTGCTTTTTGATGATCAGAATACAGATTAACTCTAGCTGATCTAAGAACTAGAATTCTTATCTGATCTTTTACCTTTATTTCTGAAGAAAAAGTATTTTAGGGAGGCTTGCAGATGATCCAAGCTTTAGGCACTCTTAAAGTCACTTCTACTGCATAGTTATTTTAAGGGTTCAGGAAGAGGAGTTGCTTGGCCTTAGTTTGTTGTCGTTTAAACATCCAGTATGAAAAATGTCATTACCATAGTACTGATAATATTTCTGGCAGAATTTTCATTTAAAAAATAAGACTTTTTTTTTTTCTGGATAACAAAAGAATTGTTATTTGACTTCCTGGGCAGTCAGGTCTGACTGGCAGCTGGTGATGCTGCAGTGCAAGTCCTGCTGGGACCCAGTGAGAACTTTTCCCTTCTTCATTTTCCCTTTGCTGCAAAATTCTCTTTCAATGCAAAGTGCCAGTACTTCTGTGAAAATGGCAGCATGAATGGGATTTGTTATCACCTAGCAAGGTGGAGGAAATGCAAATGAAAATAGATGTCCCTCATGTGATAAATTCCCATCCCACAGTGATAGCATTTTGGTCCTTGAAGAAGCACAAATATTTAAACAAGATTTTCCCTATCAGGCTTGGTTAGAGACACTGTCTAGTTAGTGATAAAAGTTTACTTCTTGCTTAGTCCCTGTTTTGAATTACATCAGACTTTGATTTTTAGGATTATGATGGTTCCTTCTGTACTTTCATCTTTTATTGTTTTATCTTTTATTGTGGTACTAAAAAAATCTAAGGAAATAAAATTTCTTGTATGGAATGAAATGAATCAACTTGTATTTAATGTCAGTAATTTATTTTTAGTTTATATTAATCTTTATTTAGTTTATATGGTGGGTTTTTTATGATGTAACTTACCTCAAGCTCCAGAGGTGCAAATTCTCGAGTGAATTTGTATTATAATCTTGTGTCTGCTTCACCTGTGAAGTTTTCAGATATGTTTGGACATTGTTACCTTCCTAGAAAATTATTTCAGATTTCATATTTTATTGAAGGAAGATTTCTGCAAAATCTGATTTTGATTTTAATTAAGTAAAAAATTAAATTTGCACTTTGTTAGAATATTTCACTGTAACAGTGCAATCTTAAGAAGTGCTTTAGTTTAAAGCCAGAGGTCATATAAGAGAGCAGATGGTGCTTAAAATGTAAATCTGCTTACAAAATTAATTTTCTGTGTGAAATTATGTTAGCACCTCATTCACTCAAAAGGTTTAAAATCTTATATAGGAAGAAGAGAATAGTATAGAAAAGCAGGGTTAACCTTCTTTACTAG
Organism: Onychostruthus taczanowskii; assembly: GCF_017590055.1. Classification (NCBI taxonomy): domain Eukaryota; kingdom Metazoa; phylum Chordata; class Aves; order Passeriformes; family Passeridae; genus Onychostruthus; species Onychostruthus taczanowskii. The sequence continues at coordinate 3,204,276 of NW_024499240.1, read as the reverse complement.
AAGAACTGATTCCACTATTTTCCAGATTGAAAGCATGTGATAAATTACCTTTCATTTTTTAGCTGAAGCAGGCAGAAATTCAGTCTCTGTAACCTGAATGAAAACAAGATTCTGAGATAGTCTCATGAAAGTTGTTCCTGTAGACTCTTTTCATGGATGTTAAAACATGTAGACTTGGACAAAAGAGGAAGGTGAAAATACATGTTGTTATGTTGAACTCAACAATTTGTTGGCATACTGGCCGATCTCCTGAAAGGACATTTAGATAGGAGTCAGCAGATGCTGTGGAAGTATGGCCATGGCATGTGTGAGCTGAAGCTGTTGGTGTATAGAATTTAAAAACATCAGCACGCTTCACCTTTTGAGTCTTGCTGGATTTGCTTCACTTAACACAGGCTTCCCAGGAAGATTTCCTTTCTGATGTACGTGAAGGTCAGCTGCCTGTTCTGCAGAAAAGGAGAAATCACAGCTTGATATTTGGTTTTGGCTCTGATTGGCTGATTTCTTTTCCTTTAGCATTGTTTCACAGAAGGTCCCTAGATCACGGGAATCAGCACAGAGATTTGTTCAAGAGCAGACTAGAGTTTGTGTTTGCAGAGGGGAATGAGCCTTGGAGCCAGTGGTGTCTTGAGGATGAGGGATTTTTATGCAGTACTGAAATATCTATCAGGTAAATCAGATCTGGAATATTTTCAAAATTTTTTTTGAGATAATATGTCTCTGTAGGTAATACACATATATTAGCTGGTAAATGTTCATCAGATAATGCTTCATTATAGTTTTGATACCATAAAGAAAACTCAAATCATATCAACAGTCAATTCTGTTAAAAATCATGTAATTGCAGTCCTACTCCGCTGGTATATACGATGTGCATTTAATTAAAATGAAGCCTCAGACTACAGTTAATTTTCTGGAGTCCTTGCTTAAATTTCAGAACCTGAAGGTGTATTTGTAGTTACTAAATTGCAGTATATACATAACAACCACCCCCTTCCCTTCCTGAATACTGCTTAAATAAAAGCTTGAATGTCCATGCCAGCAAGAACTGTCCAGTTGCCTTCTACTATATTAATGTACCTTTTAAAAGATTTTTTTTGTCAAAAAATTATCTCTGAATATGTTGAGCATCATGGAAGGATACACCTTCACTTTTAAATACATGTGACATAAACTACTGCTGAAAGTCTTTGTTGGAGATGTTTGAGATATCCACTTAATCCGAAGAAAAGCTTTTGGTCAGTTAAAAATAAAGCTTCCTGCTGAAAGACCTAATGTGTTTAGAAGAACCATCTGAAAACCCAACAGATTGTATTTTGTAATAAGGTTATATATTGAAAGTAGCAAGCTTTTTCATCAATATCTTGAATATTTTCGTATAAGTGTGAATACAATAGACACCATAATAGTTTGGTACAATTACTTTGTAAGTAAACAGAACTTAAATTAGCATCTGCATTTATAAAGAAAGCCCAGCATGGCTGTGGATAGGTTAATGACCATGAGTTCAGAGAACATGTATCTGACCAAATCCAGAATAATGTTATTTGAAGGGTTGCTAAACAGTCAGTAATATATATATATATAACATATTGTAGCAATGATATATAGTTACCAATTACTCACAGTAGTAAAGCATTTGAAATTGAAACAGCTGACTGTCTTACAGTGTGATGTCTGCTAATGCTGAAGGTACTTTGATACTAAAATGGAACGATGAAAAAGCACCAGCCCAGCTTGTTGGTACAGTTAGCTTATGTTGGCACCGATAATCCACATTCCTAGAAAAGCCATGGACTTAAACAGTAAATATCCTAGGTTTTGCTCTGCATTTGCTTATACCTAGTTTTACTTTGTCTTTTTAGATTAGTCATCTTTGAAACTGAATGAAGTGATGATTTTGTTTAACTAATTCCAACTCATCTTACTGCACTTAGGAGATGGGACAGAGCTGCACGAGTGGAAGACATGCTGCATGTGTTTTTGTGCACAAAGAGTAGGATGGGTGGCTAACTGGAATAACACTACCATTTGAAGGCACCTTAGGTTTGTCATGTAATATCAGTGATATTTTGAGGTGCACTGATTTTTGTAATATTTAGGAAATTTTTTAGAAATTTTCTTTGTTTTACTTGTGGTTCAAACCGAGTGAAATAACTGAATTTTTAGTTAAATGTATCACAGTTTTATTTATTCCAAAGCTCAGTGTACCCATAAACTTTGTAGTGAGAAAATGCCTTTATAGATTCTTTAGTTAAATGTATCACAGTTTTATTTATTCCAAAGCTCAGTACCCATAAACTTTGTAATGAGAAAATGCCTTTATAGATTCATAAAAATTAATTTCAAATAAATTAGAGAAATACTTTGTGTTTATTTTAATATATTATTCAGAAAGAAAACATATAGATTTAATGAAGACCTGACTGTATTTTAAGGCATTTTGTAGAAACCTATGTGCCTTCAACATGTGTACATAACTCAGTATCTCTTTAGCAAGATATGCAAATACATTACAAGTGGAAGAATATCTCTAAAATCCCTGGGGGCTTTAACAAGGACTTAAATATTTCAACACATCTGGCTCATTTGGAGCTAATGCACTGAAGGGTGACTCATAATGATGAGACTGCCAGGAGTTCTGGAAGCTTGAGGTACACCTGCAGCTAATGAATTTTGTGTCTAATTGCACCTACGTTATTTTAGACTTTCTATGTTGGATGTAAAAGGTGCACTGGAGGAAGTGTATTGTGTGAAGCTGGCAGGTTTCATGGAAGTTCCTAACATGATGAATTTTCAGTTTGGTGAAAATGTAAAGGTTCAAGGTGCAAAAAGCCTTGTGTTAGGTGAATAATCACCATGGCTGTGGTTACAGCAGAACTATAAATATGTGATATAAGAAATTCTCCAAGTGTGCAAATTATTCTTCACGCATTCATGTGGCATAGTGAATGTGCCTGTCTTACAGCCATGATTAAAGTAACTAATAATTTTTAGTTATTTTAAAGGAAAAAAAGGTAGAATTGGCAACTGCCTTCAAAGAAAGTTCCTTTTTTCAACCTGCAGTCTACTGCTTCCTACTCAAATGTGCAAATGAAGAATAAATCCAATGGTTATTAGTGGGATTAGTTTGAGTTTTGCCTGATACAGTAAGTGATAAACTCTCTGCCCCTCATAGATCTGAATCAAAGTTTCAATGACTTTCCTTTCTAGTTAAGAAGAAAACAAAACACAACAAAACAAAAACAATTGTAAATTTGAATCAGAATTTGCAAAAGCAGCAATGTATGTAATGTTCCTGTTTTCAATAGTAATTTACTTGCTGTTCTTTATTTCCTTGGCATTCGCTTCTCTGCCAGGGGCTAGTGTGTCAAAATAAGGATTTATTGAGGTTCTTCAAACTAGATGTATTCTATTAGAACCTAACTCTGGCACATCAGGGTGTCTTTTCTAAATATATTCTTCTTGTTTCAAGTTTCAGATACAAGGTATCAAAGTAGCCTGGCTGCTATTTCATCTTCTTGATAGTTTTGTCAGAACATTATCTATAATTCATAGCTGAACTTGGGACAGGAGTACTTGTGAAGACCTGATAGGGAAAGGAGATTGCAAATAATATGCATAGCAGAATATGACCTGCCTTATTTCTACATAGACCTATATTTCAGATCTAATCCAGTGTGATGAAGGTACTTGTTAGAGCTGTCTTCACTATCTTGATGATTATGAAACTGTTGTCAAAACCTGTGCCTGAAAACTAGCACTTGATTTCTACATTTAGTCACAGGGAAATGATTTTTTCAACCTCGTGCTCTCATTCTTTTGTATAGAGAATTTAAGAGAACAATTTACTGGAATATTTCAGGCTTGTTAAATAGCCCTACTAGCTATTTAGCAGCCCTGCTGCTGGGCAGCAGGTCTAAATTTTTATTATAAATGTTCATTTGAGAATGAGGTCTAGATTGCTCAAAATGAAGGGGAAGTGATGAAATATGTATATACTCATCCCTCACCTTCCTAAATAGTCTACTCCATTAGGCACATGAAGAATCAAGGTCTGAAATACATAAGTATTTAATTATCCAAATAAATTCAATTTATCCTTCTATAAAGGAAAGTAGAATATCCTTTTACTTTGTTTATTTATCCTTTTAGTTTGTTTTAAACATGCAGTGGCTACCCTAAGCATTTTTCACATCCTCTGGGGGAAGAAAAATCAATTTGAAATATCAACCCTCTTTTTTTCACAAGTTTCTGGGAAAAGTTACAATTTTCCCAGAAACAATTAATATTTTAATTTATCAATAAAACCAATTGTCACAGTTATGGTCTTTTTTTTTTTCCCCTCTTCTCACAGACTGTAGAATATAAAATGTTTCCTTGGAATCAGATATCCATACTAAGTAATTGAGAATTCAGGAGCTTAATAATGTGTTATTGTAATTGATATAGGTAGACTTCTACCACTAACTTCTGTCACTTTCTATTTGGATACAGTACTCCTGTTTCATAAAATATACTGCTTCTGTTGGGTGTGAATTTTTCCATCAGTTACCTAAAGAAAAATTACAACTTGTATATTACTTTACCAATCCTCAATTTTCCAGTTTTTGCCTGTGACTCCTGGATATCAATACTCCATGGTAATCACATGGTAATCAATCTTAAATCACTTAATGTGAAGACATTTGAGGTCTGCTATTATTTTCTAAATGTGTTGAGATTTTTTTTTTTCCAGTTTGAGCAAGGGTAAATATTTGAAGTCTTTATTTATGGGTAGAAGTCAATCAGGAATATATCCCCCTGATGTCTCTGCCATTCATTTGAATAACCTAGGGTAATTGGTTAGTTGTTAAAGCTTTGGTGCCAACCAAGTCTCTCTCTTTTTTTTTTTTTTTTTTTTTTTTTTTTTTTTTTTTTTTTTTTTTTTTTTTTTTTTTTTTTTTTTTTTCTTTTGGAACAAGATAGCCTGGTGCCAGTATTGGGGTTCAAAACTCATATGAACCACAGAATTTAAGCGGTGTTAATAATGGCTTTATATTGTGGAAAGTGCATGTGGAAATTGTGCACTGGGGTCCCTGTTCACTGGAATGCTGTGGGAGACCATTTCCAGTCTTGGTGTTCCTTTCAAAGCAGAACTGCTTTGGCCTTCTGTTGTCCTGTACCTGCTGTCTTTAATCTGTGTTTTCTGATGGTGAGGCTGCAAATTGAGCTGTAGGAAATTACCATAGTATTGAAAGTTGAAATAGATCATTTCACTGTCTTTTATCTACACCTCCTGATTCAGCAGCACACTTTGAGAATTCAGACAAATTTGTGAGCCTTAATCTCCCTTTGATAAATTCCTAATGACACACTGTTCATAAATAATACATTTCTAAATGTTTTTAATGCTTCTGCCATATCAATGTCCAATAGCTTTCTCAGAAGAGAAGCCAGGTTTGCTGTTGATCTTTCTGTTTTCTTTTATTTCTTACTTACAAGAATCATGTCTAGATCCTTGCAGTCCTTTAGCAATAAACACTTGCTGGTTAGCTGCCACAGATCTTCAAGTGCTTTAACATTTCCCTTGCTACTAAGCAACATAAACTGAAGGAATTTTTTCACAGCATCGTGAATGGTTGAACTAATGGAATCACATTACACTTAAGTGACCTTTTTGATCTCTCTTTGAAGAGCCCTTTAATCTTTCAAGGCAGACAACTGGTGAGCTGTTAGATAATAACAAGACAGAGATCTGGAGGAATTGTTACCAAAAGCTCTAAACACTGGTTGTTTTCCTTGTTTGCATAATATACTATAATACAGTACTATATAGGTTTTAAAACTTAGTTTTGACTTCATTCTGAACTTGCAAATGCATGAACTGTGTAATATGAAATATAAATGAGTGCATATATTGCAATGAACATCTTGCAATATGCGAGCCTCAAGAGGGTGCATAAGAAATTCAGCCTTTTGGAGGGAAACCCTACCAGTAGCTGAATTTTTAGAAGTGATAATTCTACTTAAAAGTATTCCCTGCTACTCAGGCACCCTGTGTCCTAAGACCTATACAGGAGAACACATCATTAATCCTCAAACCAGCAGACTCCCAAGGCAGTTAATTATGGTGAGCTCCAGGTATCAGATGAAAATGGTAAAATAACTGCCTGCTGTTGGGAAAGAGGTAATATTTGAAACAATCAGCAGGAAAGCCAATAAATCTGTGGAGGTTTGAGCTTGTCTTCTCTAACAGCCATACTGTTGATGAAGTAGGGAGCAGTTGAAGGTAGCTATTTTTTATAGACTGAGTTTTAGACTACATAAAAAATATTTCACTTCTAACTTATTAAAAATATTTTTCATTTTCTCCAAGGTTATAATTTTTCTCTTTTTTTGGTGACAGTAATTTTGTGCCTGAATAATACTTCCCTTTCCTCGTATCTGAATTTCAGGATTACAATATGCACTAGCTTTGCAAACTGTTGAACCTAAGCATGAGTTCATAAGCTATTTCTGAGGTTACCCATCCATTCTTTGCAAAATGGAAAAGCAGATGAATCATTATTCTTTTGAGAGCACCCCAGAAATATCATCTCAAGCTTTAGATTCTGCTTGTGTCTGTGTTTATGCCAGATGGCTCTGGCTTAGTTGGCTGGGTGGGCATTGTACTGGAAATAGTTTAACTGTACTTCATATAGCTTTATTTACTGTCTCATTAATTTTAACTTTTCCAGAAGTTTTCCCTCTTCAGAAGCCATTAGGGTTAAGTTTCATGCCGTGCTAAGAATTTTAAGTAACCAGAGAGAGCGCTTTGCCATATCACAGAAGAAAAACAGCTATTTGAGACTGCCCAAAGTTTGGTTATTATTTGATTATTATTTATTATTATCTTGTATTTGTAAGATTTGAAGGTGGCCTTTTTTTGTTCTGTTACCTCATATCAATCACTCATTTAAAAACTGTAATAATTTATGTTGTTGGCCAAAATTCTAATATTGCAAAGAGTAAGTCATTTGTATTACACACATGCAAAAGCCTCTAGTTCTATGGGGTTTTTTATTTACATCATCTGCAATTAACACCCTGTGTTGTGTATATTTATATGCTGGGTTTGACCTTTTCTCCTATTGCATGTTCTGCAAGTGCAGACACTTATTTTGTCAGAGTGGCACAACCATTTGTCACTGAGCAAAACCTGCAAAAGAACCTGGAAAGATTTGTGGTGTGTAGGTTGATTACATGTCCTTCAGAAGCCTTCTGAAGAAAGTGAACAGCACCTCATTTATTGTTGTAAACAACAAAAAGCCTCTTGTCCTAACTGCTACTAATGTCTAAAGAGAGCTTTTGCTCCAAGGCATGATTTGAAGTATACTCTATTTACCTGAGGTTACTGCTGGCAAAGGTTTTTCCATCACCACTTAATCTTTTCTTGTTCATGTTTCTTCTTCTGACTTTTATAGGTGCATGGTCATAACATAGTGAGAAAATGCTGCAAAATAAAAGAGTATAGGATATCCAGGTCCTGTAGAAACAGTGAATTCCCAAAAGGAGTTTAATTATCAATAAGTGCTGCTTGCAGGTGCTAATCTATGAATTTCACAAGTACAACATGCAAGGCATGACTTCAGATTATTTCAAAGAAAAATGGCTTTGTCAATAGGAACTGCAATATACTTAGCTTAGAGATAAGGTGTAAAGAGATGTTTTACAATGCTCCTCACTTTTCCAAATAATCTAAGTGTCAGCGGAGGAAACAATTCCTGCCTCTCTAGAAAGTCCTAGTATGAAACTCCTTTTCACTTCAGGGAGTGTTACTGTATTAAATTGATTTTGTTCACCAACTTGCAACACAAGAATTATTGGGACTGTGGGGTGGGGAAAGGTGGTGAGAATGGGATGGTTATTTTCCTCACTGTGGTTTGCAGATGTGATTGGGTTAATTTAGAAACTGAGCATTTAGAAACTTTAGTCTCATTTGTCGTATTTAAGCCAAATTAGAACTTTGCATGTGAATTGTACTAGGAGGGTTAGTGAGTCTTGGCCTAGTAAATAATTTTCCTGAATGAGAGGAGCCTAAATCCAGTAGCTGCAGAAGATTTTCATCAATAAAGTCTAATAGTTCCACTTAAAAATAATTGGGTTTTTTACTTGCCTGAAGTGACAAGTAATTCTGTGTAGGGCTGAACAGTAACAGCAACTGCTTGCAAGTGAAAGCATTCTTTACTGTCACGAGTGTATGCCTGGCATGAATTTGTTTGGTGTCTTTGGGGGAAATTTGCAAAAGTTAGTGGTCCAAACTGTGTAGGTTTAGTAATAGTCCTAAATTTTTAGAAATATATTTACAAGAGTGCTAAGTCAGTTACATTTACTGCAAATTATATCTTTAATTGCATTTAAAGTAGGATGAGCATTCAGATGTAGAGTATGTTGTTGTATTTATAATTCTGAGGATATCCTCTCTGCATGGGATCCCCAGATCTTCTGGAGAATTAACTGGAAGGGACTGGAGGCATTCAGGAAGTACTTTCACCTGCTTGGATGGCTTCTACTGCTTGTGCTGCAGGCTCTGTTTCCAGAGAATTTACCTAAAATAGGGATGCCATGAACACCTGCAGTTTATGGGTTATGTTTTTCTTAGGTGACTTCATCAGGCTCCAAAGGATTTCAATTACCACTTGAACACAGATCTTAAACATTTTAGGTGCAGAGGGACACATCCAAAGCTATGTACTTACTGAGGTCCTACAAGGTTTGGCTTGCATTAAGAAGAAAAGAGTAATGATTGTCTCATCCCTAAAGGTAATGAACCATATTTTAGAGTTTCCTGAAATACTGACTTTAGGTATCCAAATTCAGACAGTTGCCTCTAATTTTTGCCCTTGTGGTCTAAATAAGGGCAAGACCTAGTAAAACAAAAGCAAGGAGTTAGAAAAATGAAAAGGATACCAGTAGGATGGTATGGTTTTGCTCGATAAGTATGTGCAAATACTTGGCTCTTAGTTGATGATAATTACATATGCTTTCAGATATTGCAGAAAGAGTAGGCTTTTGGGAGGATTTACATTCAAGGTGGCTTGACTGACTGTGATTAATGACATTATTTTGGCTAAATGATTTCTATTGCCTTTCTCTAAAGGCCAGAAAATGTAAAACACAGTACTAAAGTCAGAGGTGAAATGCTGGTTGTACTTGAAAATGCTGAGTATGTACAATTAAAATTGAAAAGATCTCTCTGTAGGAAACTGCAGATGTGATTATTCTTAATGTAAACCTGTATTCTAATATTATGGACTCTGTATAGGTCTGCTTTCTCATTTTCAAGCACAGCCTGGAAATATGTGACATTTTGCCCTTAAACCCTCCTAATCTTCTATTTAATTACACATATCCCACTCTAGCTATGGTCCGTCAGAAAAAAACAAAAATAAAGCATATTTAATATGTGAAAGTTTCTGACTTGAGTTCATATTAAAAGCAAAGACAAGTGAATAAATAACACTGTGTCACATAGCCTTTTACTGAGCACTGTTCTTGGCTTTCTTGAGGAATGAGAACCATCTAAAATACCACTCATTTCTGATACAGTGTTTAACAGCAACAACAACAAAGTAATTAATATTAGCTATTTACATATATGAAGAATCCAATTTTGCTATTTTTACTTGGAAATTTTTAATTTCTTTGCTGCTAAAGAATCAGTCATGAGCAGTGTTAGGGTTTTTAAAGACTCGATACTACCTGTGACATCCCTGATGCCCCTTAGCCAATGTATGCTACTTCATTAAAGCCCTTGCTGGTCGTGGGCTGCTGTTTGCAAAAGCAGTAATAATACCTTCACCAGTAACTGCCTAAGGGCAGCTGGAAGGTTTGCTCCTGGGGGAGTAGCCCAGCAGCACGCTGACTTGCCTTAGTTGTTCCACGGCAGGTTGACATTAAATGATAGGCTGTCCTTCCAAAAGATATGCATGCACTTGAAGCTCGTATTTTTGTAACATTTTATTTAGGTGAAGTTAGAAATCTTTGGATTTAGGATCCAATGCCTATCTGGCTTTGTAGCACTGTCTTCAGTGCAGCCAGCTAGCACTAGCTGGAGAATTTTTTCTTTTTTTTGTTTTAAGATATTGTTTACAGAGATTTGGATAATCCTGAGCTGCTCTTGAGTGCATGATCGTATTTTATAAATTTTTAAAACATAAAAAATGGAAGCTATTCTATCCTGGCTTCAGAAGATACAAGGCTGAATGTTCCTAAGATTCTAAATATTAATTGTAATTAATACAAATGATATGTATTTGCATGTGTTTTATCAGGTAGGAGGTATTGCAATAAAATTGACTTAAAGATTGTGGAAGTGAATTGTGTGACTAAAATAAAAAACTGTTTGTAACTGGTAGAATAAAAAATTTTATTAATAATGAGGCTTTAAAAATGGAAAGACTTCCTATTGTAGTGCCTGTAGTTGAGTTCATTTAACTATGAAGGTTAATTCTTTTCTTTACAAAAAGTGTTCTCTACTAAATGTACCTTATGCTTACTTTTAAGTTCTGTTTTTAACTTCATACACACTTTCATCTCCAGTTAAATTTATTACAAGTGTATAAACAATCCTTGATGCCATTTTAATTGTATAAAGAAAATGAGACCCACAGAAAACTGATTTGCATTTAACAGTGGCAGATTGGCCTAATTGTTTACTTCTCTAAATTCCCTTGCTAGATAGTGTACTCCCCCTGTGAAGTGAATTTCTGTTATTACACAGTGGATCATGCATGATCAGGCACAGTGGGAGTGAAAATGTCATCACAAAGTTAGAAGGTGGAGGAAGCAGAAACCTAAGCTTGTAGCTGTAGGACATGGAATGTGCAAATGTTTGGTGTGATCTTCCACCATATGAATGATGTGGAGAGAGTTACTTATGGGCAGCATTTTCTTGCTTGCCTCTTTGCTCTACAGTACTCACCTAGTCAGTGTACTAAGAAATGTCTGCTACTTAATACCTGTTCATTTCCTTTTTATAATCTTGTTTAAACAGCTCTGCCAGGTGTGAAATATTTATCTCATGCTCATATCCTATTGGTTACATCTTGTGCTCATATATCAGTCTTGAACAAAGGTCCTTAATGATTTGGTCTGATTTAGTTAAGGATCTGTGACTGTGCAAAGTTGGGGAGCCAGTTAAGTAAACATACAAAGCTGAAAGCAGATTGGAGTCAAGACTAACGGTAGCAATATTCTTAAAACAGACCAATTAAAAATTGTAACTTAGGTGTTTTGGTAGAAAAGTGTTTATTAAGTTCCTGCATTCTCCTCTGTTTCAATGAGTAAATTGTTTCCTTCCTGATATTTCTGTTACACCTTCCTTTTCTGGACACTCAAGCTCTGTTCATCCAGTTAAAGTGTTTATTGCTGTTACATCACAAATCTTGATCATGTTTTCTAAGAGAGTAGTTTGAAGATCAGCTCTTTTTGTGTCACTCTCATATTTTAACTTTTTTTGTTGTTGTTTTTCTGCTAGTGAGCTGTAACATATCACCTAAAGTCTGTGTTAGTGCCAGCCCAAAAAAGGGAGAGAAGCACATGCATAAAACCAGTTAGAGGGGACAGTGAGCTCAGCGTTCTGCTAGAAACTGATGTTGATAGTGACCCTGGCTATAGCAGAAAGATGATATAAATCATGCCAGCCATCAACTTATCCTTGGCTGTCTGATTCTCCCATCTTCCTTGCACTTGCATTTGTGTGATTGTTAAGTATTTATGGAATAGACTAAACTGAGAATTAGTAAATTGGGTTTTTTCCTATAATTTGGTTTTCATGCAGATTATCTCCCTGAATCAGTTCACATAGTCACAAAGTATCAGTGACTGTGAAAGAAAGGAAGTAGGATTTATGGCAGCCCAACTGCCCTCTGAAACAACAGCTAGAGAGGGATTAAATGATTCAAGTGGTAATTTACAGGCACATATATGTGTAGAATTAAGTAGAAGATTCAGCAAAAGCCTTGATGTCAAGTTGAATGCAATTTTCTGTAAATCACATTTTTTGTCCTTGTTTTACAGTTGCTGCTAACTTACAGAAGATAGTAGATGATCCAAAGGCCTTGAAAACATTGACTTTTAAGTTGGTAAGTAAAAGCATCTATGGAAGAAACAAACAAATTATCACAATTTTCACACAGAATCTGGGTTCTATCTCAGTTGCAGATACTTTGTTGAATAAATGTGCTGACAACTAAAGTGACTGAAATTTCCATGTATTAGAGAAAAAGCTTAAACCCTGTTTTGAAAGGACAGTGACATAACTGCATGGTGAAGGAGGTTCAGTCACATGAGTTCTGAGGCAGCCTGAGGTTTAGGGGAGAAGCTGCAGTAAGAAAACCCCTGGGAAGAATTGCAGAAACAAGTAAAGCAGAGAAAACGGTAATAGCTAGGTTAACACTCCTTCAGCCCTACTCCCTTAGCTCTACCCTGGCTGAAGTGTCCTCTGCTGATGGACATATTGTTCCAATCCCATTTTTTCAAAGACCTGCCCCCATTTTTCTTGCATGCAGGTCACCTTCTCCACTGCTTGCTTCTCCTTAGTTCTTCTTTTCAGCCTTCTTTCAGTTGACCATCCACACCTGCATGTTGGTCTTTCTCCCACTGTATTTTGTTGTTTTCTCCTTCTCTACCTCTTTCTATCTTCTGTATGTATGTCATCAGACCCTGGGTTGGGGCTTGGGACTCCTTTCTGTGCTGCATTTTGTACACTGGACCATGGGTCCTTAATTTTGGTCAATATTGATCATAGCATGATAAATTTAATTTAATATTAATAAATTTAAATTGCAAAAAATGGAGCCAGAATTGATGTGCTGTGTGTGTTTTTATTTATTGTTAAAATGAAGTTGAAAAATGTATATACCTGAAGCTGTTGAATTATTAGTTACGTAAATACCAATTAGCTTTCAGCACCTTTTGCTGAGAGTGACTCTCACATGAGAGACTAGACTGAATGTGTTAGATAAGCAGGTCTCCAGAATCACAGCTTTGTTTATAAAGGCAGCTGCTGTAGAGAGCCATTTTTGGACCTAATTGATGATGATGTATTAATTCAAGACTCTTCATCCCATGTCATTCTTTATACAGATCTGGGGAGTTTTAGCTGACTCATTTGAACTCATTTTTCTTCTACAGTCCAGTGAAACCCCCTGAACTTCCACCTTCCTTGTGAGAAGGGGTTGGGGTAGGGGAATAAAGACACGTAACTCAACTTCATTTCTTTCTCTGGCCTTTGCTATAAATATAGCTTAAAAGCTAGTGCTTTTCTTTTTGCAGCTAATCTGTGCTCTTGCTGTCTAAACATCTGACTTTGCTTTATTGTGTAGTAAATGGCATCTCACCAAGAGCATTTAGGTAACAGATACTCCAGAGGCTCTGAGAAGCCTGGGTTTCTGATTCCCACACTTAAAATAGAGGCCTGTGATTCCAAAATGTAATATCCCATAGTATCCAGGTTATGTAAGCTGAAAACAAATCCACTTGAAAATTTAGGTTGGGATATTTTTTTCTATTTTTTGGTGATTCAGTTGGATTTATTGCTGAGGTTTAGTCAATGTCACCTAGAATTTCAGATTCCAGTGACTGAATGCTGCTATCATCCTACTCCTTACCATACTCAGAATTAGTAGACAATCCAAAATCAATGTCTTTGTCCCTGCTGTAGGCAAGTTCCACTGGATAGGTCAGAATTCTGGAAGTTCATTTTTAACCTTAGTTTCCTCCTCATACTTTTGACCTGGGTTTCCTGCACTAGTTCCTATTTTCATGGGGAAAGTCCATAACAAGAAGTATCCCAATTTATTTTTCTCCTTGGATTAATTTAATGTATATTCTGCTTCTGCCTATTTCTGTATTGTATAATGAAGTTGCTAAGTGAATTGTTGCCAATGAGGACTCTCATTTTTTGTATGCACTACTGGGTCTTTGTTACCTCTTAGCAAGATCTCACTGAATTTGAGCACTTATATAAAACTTGATTAAAATACATTTTGTTGGGAAATATTTAATGGGGATTAAAGATCTAAATGTAGCTTATATCCATTCAGAAAATTCAATTCAAAATATTTCTTAGTCTAGGACTAGTTGCTAGTATTTCTGGACAAGGAGTCTGGTTAGTATCTCACTGCTTACACGTTGCTGTTGCTGGTAAATAATATTTCTATTCAAACAGCAAGCTGTTAATCTTTGGGGTGAAAAAGGAACAGTTTATGTCTTAACTATTTTTTTATCTAATTATTACAGAAATAGTAAAGAAAATTTTTAAAGTGAGGTGTCTTGATGTCAGGGGTTGGATTCCTTCTCTTGCATATTTTATAAACAATATATCTTTGCTCTTAAAATTATGTAATTCTGCAGAACATGTATAGTATTAAATATCTCCTAGTTGTCTTGGCTAACACAGAATGAAAACTTCCCTGTAGGATCCAGCTGTCCACACTTTGGGAAGGAGGCTGCTTTAACGCACAAATAATCCTGGAAACACTCAAGAAAACACAAAATCATTGCACGGCATAATTTGCATTTTGTGTAAGGACTTTGCTGATGAAAAAGGGTGGAAAGAAACCCAGTAATGAAAGAGTGTGTTCAGTCTCTACCAAGTACTTTTATGTTGCAGTTTGTGTATAGTATTTGTATTTATGCTAGGCACAAAATATAAGTTAATAGATTCCAGGTGCATTAAATAGAGGTAAGATAATATTTATTGATAAGGAAGCATTTAAATATCTATATGCATCTAGACATCTTACTTAGCATGGCTTTGAGGAGATTGATCGCTAGCTAGAGTATAGAACAGTGGTAGTAGTAGTAGCACTTTTTAGCATTACATTTTAAATGCAAAATTCAAACTCCATTTATTTGGTAAATTCCCAATCCAAATTACCATTCAGATATCTGAATAGTAACCAGGAGTGATGATCTCAGACCTTTAACTTGCTGCTTCTGTGGAATAAGAGATGTGAAATACTGTCTGAAGAGAGAACTTCTGTCCTCTGTGTCTGCTCAAAGTAAATTTGAAGGAGTAGCCTGATGTAATAATTCCACGAGTGTCAACAGAGTTTTATTTCTGGTCATGCAAATTCAATGGAATGTGTCAGTGCACCTTCTGTGCACAATCTGAGAGCTCTTAACCTTACAGCACATGTTCATGAACCAGTTCTATTAAAGGAGTCAACTGCTACTAATGCAAAAAAGGATCAAAAGAATTTTTATAGGGTGGACCAATTGTTGTGTTGGAGGTATTTTGTGATACGCAAAAGAATCTGAAGGCATCCTGTTATAAGTAAGTTAGCATTGCACATTTTAATCTAATTCTATTAATATTTTGACTTATCTACCATACAGATGAAAATGTATAAACCCCTTTATTTAAAATGTCACTTTTGTCCTACAGAAGCAACTTCTGTTTTTAAAAATCAAAACAGAAATATTCTGCCTCCAGCATGTTTTTTTTTTAAACAGACCTAAATTAATTGTTTAGTCCTGAGCAAAGTGGTGTTATATTCTTATATATGGTGTTATATTGTTATATATGAAAAATGAACTGATCACTTGTGCTAATTTGTTTTGTGACAGGCTTTACTGAAGAATCTAAACTGTACAATTTTAAGTACTGGATTGTACTGTCAGGGGGGAACTGTCCTTTTGCAAATATTAGTATTTACTCCTTTACTGAAGACTGCTTCAGTTTCTTGTTTAAAAATTCATCTGGTTGGTGACCTAACTTGCTGGCTGAACTCATGAGACATTTGCTGTGTACAGCACAGTGGTAAAAAGTGGGTTCTATACATGTATATGGGATGCTCTTCATGAGTGAAATCTGTTTACTCCAATGAAAGAGCAAATTTGGCTCCAGTCTGGAAAGTTTGGATTAAAGATTTGGGGTATTTCAGTATTTTTTTCCCATAATTTTTAGTGCTGACTATAAGAGTTTGCTAAAATTACGGATTCAATTGTTTGATGCTGACTGAGGCCACTTGAAGCAGTCTGAAAGCTTTCCTTCAATCAAGCTGTTTGCTGACTGGGTGATATGGGGAATTTTATATCTTGGCTGTCAAATGCTCCTTTGTAGCATGATATACTAAACATTTCTGTTTGTACTTGCAGGCCTCTGGCTGTGATGGCACTGAGATTCCTGATGAAGTGAAACTGATTGGTTTTGCTCAGTTAAGTGTCAGCTGATGTCTGTCCCTTGACCCCAAGCCGAATTGTGAGATTGCAAAAAAGCCAGCTTAGATGCAAAGGAAAATTAATGCACCACACACTGAGTTCTGCTTCATTATCTAGCAATTCACAAAGTCAGAACAAGCAAAGCCCACAGCTACACCGCTGCTCTTAAGGTTCAAAATGCTCCTAAATGTCTCTTAGCAGTTGATTTGGATTCTCCCAAAGTGAAAAGCCTGTGGAAATGCTCTCAGGTGGCTTTATTTATTGGTTAAAAAAGGAACTTTCTATCAAGCTTACTTCTTTCACAGACTTTGAGTGATACTATTTTACCTGTACTTGTGGTTGATAATACTGCCTCTGTTCTGTTACATTTAGAAATTAACATACATATAAAAGTTTAGAAATGTTAGCCAAACTTGAATTCTAGTTTAAAAAATTACTGTGAATTTTATTTTTCATATATTTATGCATTACACACACTAGTAATAAGAAAATTATTTGACTTGATTATGTGCTATTTGCAGTTAATCTCCCACTATTTAAAAAGTTTCAGGTATGTCTGAAGTATTTGGTAACTTCTAGGGGTTTTTTGAAATAATTTGATCTGGCATTAGGAAGGTTTTGTTGGTTGTGTGTCACAGTCCACAAACTGATCCTCAAGGGAGTGGGAGGTGCCTTGCAGATATTAATGTTTTAAGAATGTGCCTGAGGCTGCTTATATAAATAATCTCCATTTTCTAGAGGTACCATACATATGGTACAATAAATATAAATATATATAGTTATCTGAGCGAGGAGGGGATATACAGTAGCAGAGGTGTTAGAGTATTTTGACTATGCTTTATTGGGGAGTCTGTGAGCTAGAGCTACTGTGAACTGTTAAGGTAGAACGCTTACTGTGTCCATCTCTGATCTGACTTACCCTAAATGATAGAAACCAGTTTTATACAAGTGAATAAAAACTTGAAGAATGGAACTAAAGCTTTATTTGAAGTTCTGCTAAATACCAAGGTGGAGTGAAAATAATAGGGATTTGTGCAATGATCAAGTAAAACTCTGTTACAAAGAAAACACTTCGACCCAAGTAGTCCTCTGTTTAACCTGTGACATAGATGTTATGGAGCTAGGGAACCTTAGAACGACTTCCACATTTGGAGACATGTTTCTCAGAGGTTACACTTTAAACTACTTCCTAGTTAATCCTAGATAAGTGGCAGCTCTTTAATGTACTGAAAATGGCAAATATATATTGTTAAGAGAAGTTATTTATAATGCCTTGTCATAATCGTTGAGGTGTTCTAGAACTATTTGCATTCGACTCAATGTAATCCCATCCCATCCTACTGTTTACATGATGATTACTCCAAGATGACTGCAAAGATTAAAAAAATAAAATTGAAATAAAGATGTATTGCACAAACTGATTTGTGTTTTGAGTTTCCATGCTCTGAGTGGATTACAGAGTTATTACAAAAGGCTGCTGCCCTTACTTAGTTTGGGAGAGGCAGCGGAGGAGGTGGAGGAGAGGGTTGCTTTGGCTCCTTGCTCTCCAAGGCTTTGCCGAAGCCATTTTTAAGGCTCCCAAGGGGTTACTTCAAGAAATCAATGTTTTTCCTGGGGCAGGCCCTGCGCTGCTGGTTCGTGTGGGCGGAGAGCGGGAGGGCCCGGGCTGGGCTCGGCGGCCCAGCTGAGGCGCCTTGGGGCCGGCCAGCCGAGTGAGTGAGCCTTTCTCCGGGCCCCGTGCTAGCCGTGGCCGGCGGTGCCGGGCAGGGCTGGCCCGGCTGTGAGGGCTCAGGGCGCCGCTCGTCCGGCGGCGGGGCAGGCTGCGGTTCGCAGCTGGCTGTTCACCTTTGTGCCCGAGTGTAACAAAAGGTACCTGAAACGTGCACATTCCAGCGACCCAGGTGATAACTTGCAGCGCTGCCATGGGGAGGAGCTAAATTCTGAACGTCGCTATGGGATTATTTTTATGTATTTTAATGTACGTTTCTCTAAGCATTGCACTGTTATTGACTAATCCACCTGCACCACTGCTACAGTACTTTCTCAGATGAAGTGAACATTCAGGGAAGCTTCTTGTTTTCACTGTTCTGGCAAAAGAAGTGGAGTATATATAGAATTTATAGCTGGATGAAAATCATGTTCCACTCGCTATATACCTCCCCAGAAGGTGGGAAAAAGTGTTGGGATATGAGTAGCAACTGTCAGAAGTGCTCATCTGCTGTGCTGGTTGGGGCTGCAGGAGGTATCTAAATAAGGAATCTAACGCTTTAATTGAGGCAGTCAGCAGTATTGTACCGAGATAAAGTCGTAACAGTTGTTGCTCGCTTGTGGTCTGATGCAGAAACATGGTGATGCTTCTGTGGTTCAGTGAGGCAGCAAATTCATGTTGCACTGTTGTCACGGCTGTGTTGGGTTTTAAAACTTTTTTATTGTTTTTACTGCTAAGATATTGTGTATAAACACAATGTGAGCAAAATGCATTTCTGAAAAGGTAGAAAGAAAGGGTAATTAAAGCTTTAGTGTGTTAAAATGACATTTGTAAGTAGTTTATACTTCTAGTATATACAGAAGGTAAAAAGAAGGTGAAAATATATGGTGCATTGCAGTAGAAAGCAGTGAGCAAGCTATGATGAGTAGAAGTAAATGGCAAACATCATAGCAATTTGCCCTTTTATTATTATATACACATCCTCTGTTGAATAATAAGGGAGAAAACTGGCAGCTATTTATTTGTTCACGTTTACATAAAAAGCGTTAGGAAGCTGGGTGAAGTTCTTATATATGTGACATTACTTGCCCCAGAATAGTTGTGGCGCTGGCTACAGCACCTGTCTTGTTTGAAAGAAAAGGTCTCTAATTAATGAGGTGAAGCTGGAACAGGGGAGATGCCATGTAGCTGTCTCTAAGGCCAGGAAAATAGGGCTTAATTAGATGGTGCTAAAAATATAATCATCTGTATGGTGATTATATGCCAGTGCCTGCAGCTGGGCACTTGCAGGCTCTGTGGGCTGATTAATGTCAGTGTCCGTGGAGCCAGCCATGCCAGTGTGCTGTGCTTTAGCTTGCTGAAAGTAGCTCTGTGGACTGAGATGAAAGTCAGTCAAAATACAGTTCTGCATCTATTAGTTTCAAAGTGTTAGGATGAATATAAACATAGAATTTAGCTTAGTACAAAACCAGATCTGGAGACTGGTTTTGCATGTGTAAAGGAGTGGGAGAGAAGGGACATTTCCAGCCTTTTATCTTGTGGGACTCCAGCGTGGGCTTTAGGCCAGGAAAGCTGTTTCCCATGCTGGCAACATATGCTTTTTGTGCCAAGAGAACAGGAGCACAGCATCTCTTCCTTCTGACAAGCGCTGACCTCAAATCTTCCCACCAACATGTACAGAGTTGTGCATTCAAACTGCAATTCAGCTAGCTCATTTGATAAGTACTCTTGTTTTCTAAAATATTACCTTATTTACTATCACAATTTTCTCTCTTGCCCTAGAACACCCTTTGTGAGTGGGAGTGGAAGGAGGAGTAGGGAAGTAAGTCAGGAAATATAACTGAATTTTCTTTCTCCCATGTTGTCTCCTGAGATAAAGATGTCTGCCTTTTTACAAAGCTTGGTCCATTGTCACTTCTCCGATTCTGGGGCTTCCAGATCAATCCTATGAAATTTGATTGTGAAGCATCTCTCTTCAGAATGTTTTTAAACACTGTTATTTCTCTGGGAGGGAATGCTGTGTGCAGCTTGTAAATGGTGTGCCTCCCCCTCATGCTTTTCTTTAATCAGAGATCTGTTTTCCTTTTCACCACCTACCTCTGCATAATGATGTTGAATGGTGAGATTTGCCTGTGCCTGAAATCAATTAGCTCTGATGAAGACTCTGACACAGACCTAAAACATTGTTAATTGAGTGCATTGAAAATGCTGATTTCTGTTTAGCAGGGAGCAGAGGATGTTGCCACCCGTTCCCACCTTACCCTCCCACATTTTACCAAAGCAGCAAAGAAAAGATAAAAAAAAAAGCCAAAAGAGAAACCTTGTTGATAACAAATAGCAGTTAGTCTATTTTTTCTCTGAATTAATTGTGATAGAACTTTATTCAGTCACTTGCTGTGGGTTTCTCTGCTGCATCAAGTGGGCAGCCTTTCCACTCCCTTGCAGTGTACTCATGCATGTGCCTGTGCAAAGAATGCTAATTATTTTAAAATGAGAAGTTGGAAAAGGATCAGGAACCTACATCTGTGAGTTCCCTGTGCATGAGCTCTGCTAATGAACAGCCAGGTTTACTCAAACCACAAAAACTCCAGCAGAGCCTGGTTTCCTTGCATTTTATTGCACAGTGGCCCAGCTGATGAAATAATCCAGGCATATTAGTTGAGCATTGTGACATTTTAGTTATTCATTTTCCCTCAATGACTAAGAGTAACATTGCAATGCACATAAAAATGTGGTTTTATATCTGCTTTATGATTGTTAGATTGATGCTCATCAAGCTGCTTTCACAGTTGTGTTCATCTGAGATGTTGAATCAAACTCAGTAGTTGTGAAGTTGTCTGCTGCTAATAACATTGAGAATATGGGCAATGGTGGCTCAGTGAGCAATTACAGAGACATGGAAGAGTATGTGGTAAGAAGGAGAAATATAATGTTCTCTGCATAAATCAATAAGGAGGCAATCTTGTCCTTTTTGGGATATGCATAATTTTCAAGCATGAATTTGAAAGGCTGTGCTTATTTATTGTCTCAGTAGGGTGTAGAAAATCACTTATGCAAGTGGCTGTGTTTTTGTAAAGGAAAAACAACAAATAGAATTGGAGTAGATGGAAAATACATGCCTTTACTCAATTTTTCCCCATAGGTACACTTCTAAAAATTAATAAAAAACCAGCAATGTTTCAAATAGGGATATTTATTTATTTATTTATTTATGCTTGTGGAAAGAGACCAAATTGTTACTTGGTTCTTTTTCATCTATGTAATCATTCAGACTCATTAAGGAAAGATGCTGCTCATGAGTAGGAGTGCTGGGGTTCTCTAGATTTACTTTGAGTAAAAAGGCTTTTTGAGTTGTGTCATGTTTACTCTGTAGACCCCATCAATCTAGCTTTCTTTCCTTTGAGGAAAATTGTGTTACGATATCTCAAAATGTATAGGAATGTATGGTTATTTGGTAATACAATTGTCTTTTCACATAAAAAGCAGTGTGCGTAGCTGTCATTAACTGGCAATTATAAATAATGAAGCAGAAGAACCAGAGAGTGTCTAGAGGTTTGAGTAGATGGGCTTTGTGCTAGTCTTGTCCTATAAAAATAAATCAGTAGGCAAAAAGATTTAACCTCACAGGCAGTAAAACCGCTGTGTTCTGGAAGACAGGCTGTGTAGCATTAAATTGCTGCTTTAAGGGAGAAGTCTGCATTTCTACCTGGATCTCTGTTTTTCAAAGCATGGAATTGGTTTTACAAAGCATTCTGGTATTGGGAGGGGGGAAAACCTACCAAACTGCTTCCCCCCTCCCCCCCAAACCACACCTGTACTCTGCCTGTGGTGGTTTATAATGTAGAGGGCAAGGAAAGCTTTTGATGACTGTTAATACCTTAACCTCTGGTATTTGTATTAGGGTTGCTGAAAGTGCTGAGTATCTTTTGCCAGGGCTCTGCATTGTGCTACTCTGTTATTGACCAAGAAAGAACAAAGTATAAAATCAAATAGACGGCAAACACAAGTGTTTCGGAGGAAGGGAGGCGTGGGTGTCGGTGCTTCCTCTTCTGCCAGGCCTCCCCGGGGTCAGTCCGCCGCTGCCCGCTGCTCCCCGCGGCGCTGGCTGAGCGAGGCGGCTCCGAGCCGCGGGGCCACTGCTCCCCAGCGAGAGCTGAGCTGGGGCTTTGCCTCTGAGCCGCCTGAGCAAGAAGTTAGCAGTGCTCCATTCGGATGTAAAAAGCACCTTCCTAGAGGTAAATTTACTATGCCTTTTTGCAGGACTTTGTACTTAGGCAAAGAAATTGATTTTACAGTTTTCCAGGTTGCTTCTGTTGGAGAGATCTTATCACATATGCTGAAAGCTGCAGCTTTCTGATGGTGCAAGATGGGTAATTTGTGAAATTAAATAAAATTCCTAACCCCTTTTTCGAGCTCTGTGGAAAGTTTTTGTGAAGTGTTTACAGTGAGGAAAAGTGCAATAGTTGTCTGGTTGAGGTTGTTAAACCTGAACCTATTCCCATCATCTCATAGGATCAGCTAGGAATCCTGTTGTATTCAGGATCTCTTTCTCTCTATCTTTCTTCTCTCTCCTTGTTGGATCACCTCTGATTAAAACAAAGCACTGGAGCATTTACTCTATATTAGGAGAAGTAGGAAGAAGGTGGAGAAATCTGCCTTGAATTACAACAGAGGATCCAGAGGGAAGAACCATTATTGAAATCTCTGCCCCATGAATTACTAATACTTCACAACAGCTTCAGTGGGACTAAAATTTCACTCCCAATCTGTGTCGATTATGAGCTCCTCAGTTTACTCCTGGGGCTATAAAATGGAAAAGGATCCAATCCTGATTAAAGAGTAGGTGTGATTTGAATGGGAGGTGATTACTAAAATCTCTCTGAAGTCTTCTACCCTCCTTGTGCTGCAAGCTTTTCTTATTTATAATAGCATAGCAGAGCTATCCAAGCAGAAAATTACACCAGAGAGAAAGAATTTTGTGATTATCTCTGATTAGGTTCAGTGCTAACCTTGTAAATTTGCCTGTCAGGTGGGGCACTGCCAAATCACCCATAAACCTGATGTTCTACAAAAGATGGAAAGGTGAGGAAACTCCTGCACTTCTGTATTCCTCGATACTTTTTTGTTTTCAATCCAAAAGGATGAATCTAGACTCTTGGATAAGAGCTACTGAGCTACAATTTAGTTATGTTAATTACTTATTAATTACTTATTTAGAAGTGCTTTGTGTTCATGCAGTTCTGTGTATTTATGTGTATGGATTTATATTTGTTATATCAAACATGTAATTTTGGCCTAAATGCCAAATAAGATCATTATCTGAGTTTATTGGAATAGATGTTAGGGTTGTGGGAAGAAGACAGAATGTGTACTACTCCTCTTGAAAATGCTGCTTTTCATCATGGTGTGGTCCTGATATGAATAAAACTGCAGTTTTGCAAATATGTACTTTCAGAACTGTTCAGATAAATCTGTTGCCAATTGTCTGATGTATTCCAGGCATCTGAAAATCCCATAGATTATGATGTCTCACCCATTGTGAATTATTGCTTAAAGCAAATACACATCCTGGCATTACAGCAAACTGAGAATAAACATGCAAATTAGAATCAGTGGTGTACATGAAATTTCAGAACATGTTTATTTTTCTAGAGCTTTGTTATCTGATATAGGATTTTTGGCATCTGCAGTGTGTTGCTTCCATCAAAATTTCTGCAGTTCCTAAGTTTTTTGTCTAGTCCTTGTACATAAGGCTCCTTTGCTCCTCCTTCTGTCCAGGGTGTCTTCACCTCTGGGTGGTGATGATGTGATGTTCTCTTGGCTTCCTGTCATGGAATGGTTTGGGTTGCAAGGGACCTTTAAAGGGTCATCTGCTCCAACCCCCTGCAAGGAGCAGTAACACACAATCATAGACTAATCTGGGTTGGAAGGGGCCTTTAAAGGTCTTCTAGTCCAACACTCAGTCTTTGATTAGGTCAGGTTTTCTTGCTCTCCAGCAATAGCACAACTAGTAAAAGTAATACCTGGGAAAGGGCAGTGCTGTTTGCTCAAATGTCTCCTTATGAGCTCTCACCCATCCTCATGGTACGTGCTGAGGAAAAAGTGAATTTTTCTCATTTTATTTCTGTATTTCATGTCCATGTTGCCAGCCAGCCATATGCATATAAGTACAATTTTGCAGATAGATTTTTTTTTTCTGGTTTTTATTTTAAAAGTTTGCATTACATTAAACATTTTTTTCCATTTAAACAAAATGCAGCTTTACAGAAATTGTGATGTATTAAAAAATAGCAAATTGTTAGGTGCTATTGAAATGAAAGGCATAGAAAAGAAAATAGCGCAGCAATTTCAAAACCATGAAAAAAATTCAAAAGCATTTAATTTTAAATGGTCACGAAATATGCGATTTGTCACAAATTAGGTAACTTTTTCTGCTAAAGGTTCACTCTCCTTACCCTCCTTAGTTCATAGAAATCTTAAAATGTAATATTTTGGGCCACCATGATCTTTTCTCCACATTAAAATGTGCTCTTCCCCAGTGTAAAATTTGTGCCAAAGTGTAACCAAAGATCCTGCAAGGTTTTTGGCCTGCTTATGCTGGAAAGCTTTCCTAATATTGCTACTACAGAGTTTGATAACCATTACTGCCCCACAGATTTTGTTTGCCTGTCTGATACAGGTGTAGTTTGCTATGGTACTTTATAGGCTAGACATTTTTCTACTTGTTGACTTTTAGGGGATTTTGGGTATTCCTGGAGTTCAAGACAAGAAGCAACATCTGGAGCTTAAACCTTAAATTGCCTGGAGTAGAGGCCTAGATATTTCAAAATCTGTTACATGTGCTTGTGGACCTTCTTCCCTCTGTCTCATGTTTCAGTAAATGGCTTTGTCCTGAAGAAGGACAGCCGTAATCATCGCACACTAGATAAACTGCACACAACCACTGGGGCGTTTTTTGGGAAAGTAAGGGTCACCTATTTACATTTACTTAGTCTGATCATTCTTCTGGGCATATGGCTGGGTATATTGTCTTCACCTGTCTCTAAGATACAATTATACATCAATATCTATCATGTTAGGCACGTTGTCTTGTGTGAATGGTGGGCTTTTTTGGTCTTGTTTATGAATTGATAAAACAAACAGCCAGTAACTGTTGTGTCAAATACTGACTTGCAAGGCACAGTTTATTTTCCTATAGATATTACTTGTTCTAAGTCCCTTTTAATGGAATCTGTGAACCATTGTGCAATTTATTGCGCCAATTAACACAAGCCAATACCTTTGCAAGTAATTAAATCAGTTTAAAATTGTTGCATAACTCACCCATCTGTTTGAAGTGACAGCTAAATTGCAGTATAATACAATTTTAAAAGTATACTTCCATAACCTCTACTTCTGTGACAGCACCTGCACTGTGTGCATGTATATTCCCCTATTAAAAAATGTAATTTTAATTACATGCTGTATATATTCTTTATTCTAGCCCATTACTTTTATCCCCATGTGTAGAAATGCTGAATCCAAGAAACAAGGCAGTAAATAATACTGCCTTTTAATGAGCAATTAAAGCAGCCTATCATCAACCTTGGCATCAGCTGTGTTACTAATTCAAAGTACAGCTATGCTTGGAATAAAGCGGTGCTGGGGAAGCACAGGCAGGCTCGTCCTTGCAGGTTCCCCTCTCTGGGGCAGCAGTTCTTCATCGCATAACCCATCCTGCCAAAGTGACGGCAAACGTCATACGGGGCTGGGTGCACAGTTTGTCCTTGTGAAAAACGCCAAGCACTTGTTTGTAAGATTTTAAAAGTTTAATAGTTATAAAATGATTATAAAAGTAGTAATATAACTGGAGTAATACAAATTTGGACAATTTGGATTAGGACAATATGAGACAATAAAAAACAAAGAGTTACGGATGTCTGGGTACCTTTTTCTGGGCAAAATAAGCCCAAAAAAGGACACACGTTAACAGAGGATTAACCCTTAAAAACAACAGCCTATTGCATATTCTTACATCTCATACATGACGCATAAGTTCCATTCAAACAAAGGATTCTGCCTCATCATCATCAACTTCTTCCTCTTAATCCTAACGGCGCCTTCATGGCTGAGCAAGGTGGGAAGAAGTTTGTTTCTCCTGATAAAAGAGTAATAAATTCTCTTTCTCTGAAAGATTTAGGTGTCCTGTGGCTATCTAGTGCGAGTACCTCATTCCTTTCTTTAAAAAATATCTTACGTAGCATAATTTCTATTTTAGCATTATGTTATAACCTAAAACTATATTTAACACACTACTTAAGAAAATTAATAAAGCATAACTTTCTAACATAACACATACAATATTCATTTTAATGGTTGCGAAAAGCTAATAATAAAATATGCATTTTTCACAGTCCTGAATGATCTGAGCCTTTTTGTGGCCTTTGTGAGGGGAATTGGTGTTCTGTATAAAACTGATTAACCGCAGACTGTAAAGAGTACGGGTATGCAGGCAGCTGTGGGGAATTCCCGGCGCGGCCCGCTGGGTTGAGGCTGCAGATACAGCTCGGCGGACACCAGAGGCCGTGAGCCGCCAGCTCCGTGTGCCAAAGGGCGCCGGTGCCGCGGGGATGGGCACAGGGACACGGCAGGAGCCGGGCACCCCGCGCTGGGGCTGGGCGGGGATCAGAGCCCGGGGCTCCTTTGCTGGGAGCGCTCCGCGGAGGCTGTTCCTGTGTCAGCCAGCGGGCAGCCGCGGCCTCGGCAGCGCCTGCCGGACAATGCCCCGGGAATGGGCACGCTGGGGACATCCCTGTCCCACACCTGCCGTGTCCCTAGCTGCTGCAGCCTTGCAGGCTTGGCGTCTGTTCCAGAGGCTAGCGGAAGTTCGTTTTCTGCTGCAAATGTGACATTAGTAAAATAAGCTGTCCTGTCTGGTGAAACGAATCCGATAGTGCCGTTTTTGATAGCTCAAAGACGGCGACAGAGAGAAGTACTGCTGTGCTCAGCCTTCATGCAAATACGCTGGTAGCAGATTCAATGCCAGATGTCTGACTGTTAGCGAGATACGAGGGCAGCGGAGGTAACACAGAGAGCAGAAGCAGATAAAAAGGTTAAAACATTGAAACTGTGGAATAAAGTATACTTGATTAAGCGGGAGTTAACGTGAAACATGAAAAAATGCTGTTTTGAGTTCTGATGAACTATTCAAGGTTGTGAGGAAATGTAAAAGGAATACGGAAAAAAAGCCAAAGAGCCTTAGACTTGTGATAGTGATCTTAGCAGGCAGAGGCAAGATGAAAGATAATAGATCTTTTTTTTTTTCCCATATACCTGAACTAAGCAATATCAAAGAAAAGATTTTTGAAGGAAAAACTTCAAGTGCTACTTGTCCCTTGCAACCTGCTGAAATCAGTTTGCCAGGCATTAGTGTAGGACTGTAAACCCGTCAGGCAAGGGCCCTGCTTTCAGGGAAACACTGTGTTCTTACCTTTGTGGCTGGTTTGAATGGATACTTTTAGATGGGAGAATGCTGAGCTGTGCAAAAGCACATAAAGAAAATGGAAAGAGTTTTGGAAATAACAGGGAAATGTACCAGATTGAATCAGATTAAAAGTACAGAAGGACAGAGCAAGGCCAAGTGACTTTTGTAAATCAAGGGAAAAGCTTGATTTACAAAAAAGTGTTCTCTGCTTCCCCCTTGCTTTTACTGTTGTTCTGAGATACCTATAGGTCCCATTTCTTTTTGGAGAAAGATGTCATGTTAGAAAATAGGCCAGAGAAAGGAGCTCTTAAAGAGAAAAGAGATGCTTGATAGATGCAGATATGGTAGGTATTAGCCAGCACACCTCAAGTTTGGGGTATTTGCTTCACCCTAATAAAAGTTGTCCGCATTACAAAACCACCGACTAATTCTGTCCAGCTTGATTTGTAATGCTGCCTTTGCAGAACAAGTGCTCAAGGATAAATCTTCCATGACTAATAAACGCCTCTTGCTCTTGGCTCTTTCAGGTGAGGCAGAGATATAATGCAGATTCAGCTAATATGCAGACCTAGCAGAAAAATGGATTTTTTCCCTGTGTTAGGCAAGTCATCAGAGGAGATACTTGACACAACTTAATTGTAGGTGTGGTTGAATACATAAGGTAAATTCTTTCTTTTTTTTCCCTCCCCAGATGACTCCTCTTCTTCCATTTCATAAATTCATATATTTTAATGAGAAAAGGCAGCAGATGCTATTCAGTACATTGTTCCTTGTCATATAGATCTGCCTTTTTTGGTGCATTGCTGCTGTAATAGGCCAGTGTCAGCACTTTTAAGAAGGTTTTCTGCATACTATTTTCACTCAGGGCACTGTAAATTTCTCTGGAAAATCTATGAGAATCAATTAAGTAAATGGGAAAATAGAATGCTTGTAATTAAGATAATCAAGCTACATAAAATCTACCCTACTAGTGCTAATATCTGTATATCTCCAAGCTGTCTATTAATTAAACGCCATGTAAGTGTTGCAATTAGACTCAGGCTGCTTTGGTGGAAACAAGAGAGATGAAAACGATTGGAGGGGTTTTGCTGTATGTGAAACTCTTGGTTGCTTTAAAGCATCTCAGTGTGATTTTTAATGTTGCTGCATTGCTGCAGACATTCCTGGGATGCCCGAGGACTCTATGGAGGCTTCAACTGCTTCTGGTGACCACTTTGGTTTGCAAAAGCTACCTTTCTTCTCTGGGGTGGGGTTATTTTCCCCTCCATTTCATTAATGACTTTGAGTTTTGGGTATTGAGCTCCAAAGCCAGTGGAAAAGAGGTTAGATACTTTGTTCTATGGAGGAAACTGCAAAGGGGAGAATGGGGAGAGATTAATTTTTCTGACATTCTTACAAGAAAAGGGACTTCTTCCTACTTTTGTGTTATTTTGGTTTTTTGCTTTTATTTTCATATGAGGACCCTAAAGTTTCCCAGACCTCCCTGAGAGACAGAACAGTTTCTTAAGATATGTGTGCTGGGAGACAAAGGCTACATGAGACTTACTGGGTAATCTGAGTGTACTCAGACTGTGATTCTTCATTTATTTTGTGGTGCTTTGTGGGGTGTGGGGGAAGCAAAAGGCTCTGTCGTGGTCACTATGTCTGTGAGAGACCCAGGAGGACCCCTTCCCTCTGTGTGGGTGACCCAGCTGGTGACAGAGCAACTTCCAACAGCTTCATTGTGGTGTAATGAGAAGTGGGGTTTGGGACATTTCTCCTTTTCTCCTGTGTGCAGCTTTTGATGGCTGCAAGCCCACATGTTAAGACACCACGCAAGTAGCAGAAGAGCCCTGCTGAGGGTGTCAGAAAGCTCTGCCACCTCAAACTGGCCAAACCTGGGTCTCATTGCCTGGGGATGCCAAAGCAGCTAAACAGGGGAGAGCAGGGGATGAACCCCTGGGCTGCTTTGCCAGATATTGCCATGGCTGCATCGATATTACTGCTTTGAAGCTCAGAAGCTTCAGATGAAGTAGTACACCTGATCCGTGTGGACATCATCCTGATGAAGTTGTTGCACAAATAATGAATAAAAGTAGTATTTTGTTTTGTCGGGGTTTTTTTTCCCAATTTTTTTTTTTAAATCTGCTTTTACAGCACAATATTCTTCCTCATGACAAATGAGCCAATTCAGTGACACTTGTTTTCAGGTAATACAATTTACTTTTCTAGAAAGAGGTGAAGAAGAAAACTTATAGGCAGGACACCTTCCGTTTTTCACTTGATTTTTTTTTTTTATTATTATTTGACATTGATACAAAAAAATAGTATCTTGATTAGCAGCTTTGCTGGCAATCCCACAAAACTGTAAATAATACATTAATCTAAAAGAATGTACTCCTACAGACACTACAGATAAAACAATATATACAATTTAGACAAATAAATACATAAGTACAGCCAGTCATATATAATGATACACCTAAATTTCGGTTACTGTTGACAAGCTTTTCTAGTTAATTACACTCTTCATTTACAAATTGCCATTGCCATCTACATTATAAAGACAAAAAACCCTCAAAGAATCAAAATTGATAGTTAACATTATTATTAGGAAATGTGGAAAATGAACCTTGAGGCTTCTGTTTAAATACTCTCACAGTTTTAGCAAAATAAAAAAAGGAAAAATGCTTTTGTGAAAAAATTCCTCCTAAAGAGAGGCACTTCCCCCCCAACTGCTTCACTCAATGTGCTTTTTTCATATGCATTTTGGAATCAAAATGTGATTACAGTCAAACTTTTGAAGTGACTAGAAGCCAGCATGTTTAACCAAGTTGTCATTTGTCCCATGCCCAATGAAACAAAATGACCTTTAAGTAATGTAAATATTTCTTTGATTAAAGGAAGTCTATTGAAAACATTTGTTTCTTAACAGTATCCCACATGGCACAAATACTACTGAGTGGAAGGGAAAACTGTCCCTAAAAGTAGATGTATTGCTACCTTTCCATATCTAGGTTCCAATAGTGAAATTTCTGAGCAAAGTGAAAACAATAAATCTAAGTGTAACGAGCTAATGAAATCTAATACCAGAAAATTAATAGAAGTAGAAAATTAGGATTTTGTTGTGTTGTTTTAAATTCACTTGACAGCAAAAGAAAAAGTATCTTGTACATTCAAAAGTTAGGGCACACATGCTTAAGGCTCTTGAAACACTGGACAAATATAATGCCTCACTCAGCTCCATGCATAACAGAATCCTACATAGCAAGCAGACTGACACATATATACAGCTGTATACAGAAGAAAATGCCTTAGAAATATGTACATCAGTTTCAAGATGAACATTTACATTTCTGTTGAAGGTCTGTCTATTTATAAATGGCAGGAAATACACTTTTTCAGATACTATTTTCAAGGTGTACCTTGCAATTATTAATGCAATCTACTTGTATTAGGAGAAATTCAAGGCTACCATGCTGCTTGAGCCCTGAGGTATCTGGATTGGGAGCCCTGCTGTCCTCCTGGTTACTGAGCAAAGGCCACAGAAGCATCAGCAGAAATAAGGCAACCAAATCCATTTGTTTGTGATTCAGAACCCCCAAATTGCTGCACAGTGCAGAGGGATAGCAGAAGTGATTGCAGCCTGCGGGTTCAAATTATTACAAAATATGTTCTGGGCAGGATGGCATCTGTGCTATCTGATTTACCCAGGGGCTGGGGATGAATTCCTCCCGCATTTCCATTAATAAACAAGAATATTATGGGACTTGTGTAAGGAAATCTGAACTTCACCCAATCAGCGTGTTATATAGTCACTTATGCAATTAGTTGCACCTTGGAAGTTCTGGATTTAATAGGGCATAGCAGCTTTAATAAGGACTAGATCAACCAGGGAAGGATAACTCTTTAATTATGCTGCAAGAGATTTAGTGTTCTTATAAAAATTACTGGGGTTTTCATTTGGATTCTTTTTATTTATGAAGGGTACACAAGCTCCTGTTGACAGTAACTCCTAGGCTGCCTGTTGTGTAGCTTCATCTTCAGGTAGATTTGCTCGAGATGGCTCCTGCTAGTGCCTTAAAAGCCAGGTACACTTTACCTTATTTACAAGTCATTTCTTTTGAAACGCTAGTGCTGCATCTGTGAACAAGACTAAAAATTTGCCATGAAACTGCAAAACTTTTAGGATAGCATCTTCATTCCTCTGTTGCTGTTGTAAAGTGCTGTGTACGTCTATGGCAAAATCAGGTCAAAGTTTCCCTTTAAATTCTTCTTCAGTTAATTTCTGACAACTTTATAGACATTCTGAATAACATACAGACTTAATAGTTTTGCATATGTTACACATAATGCCAGCTGCAATGAATGAGACTTTGTGTGTTCTGAGCATGGTGTGAGTAGTCTTCAGCTGATAATATATGTGGCGAGTTTTGTTGTTTTTTGTAACTTGTGTGTGAGTTCTTCATTCCAAGTTATTTGCTGAGCAATATCATATTTCACCTCCTTGTTGTAAGGAGGTACTGAATAGAGATGGCCTGAATTTTTCAAAGAGTTGTCATGACATTTCATAAACATTCATATTCAAAATACATATAAGCATGTTATGAAACTTGAATAAATCTTGTGTACTTGAACTCCTGAGTGGGACCTCAGTGAGTATTGACTGTGATGAGTAAACTGAGAACTTTGAAAGGTTTTTAAAAAGGATAGAGTTTGCGTAGTTTTAATAGTTTTTTCCTTAAAAACCCTCTATGTTGCTGTGAAATTTGTAGATACATGTTATGTATTCTGTTGTATGTCCAGTCAACAGAAAATTGATTGCATTCTTTTATTGGACTAAATTCCTCTTTTCTACACCATTAAAAATCTGTTAGAATCTTGTTTCTATATGTACTGCAGCCAAAAGTAAAGCTTCCCCTTAAAAAGCTGCTTTTCTGTTACTTGTTTTCAGGTAAATAGTGCACTGACTGATGTTGAAATATGCTGCTTGTTGACACTTTTAGCATTCAGTATAATTATATATTGCTATTCAAGGTGTTTAATGGAGAATCCATTAATACTAATGAGAGCATTGCTTTGCTTTGAAATTAAAAGTTAAGATATTCATGCTTTTCTCATATATTTTAAAGACATTTTTTCATATGTCTCCCCTGTCTTATTTCACCTACAGATTTACTTAATTTTTAAATTGTGTTACATATTTTATGGGCTATTTTAAGAAGTGTAAAGAAATGGGTTATTCTGAAATAATTTAAATAAATGCCATTTGGTGGATGAAAATATATTTCAGTGTGTGGGTTTTTTTCTAAGGCCAATGAAACTTTGATGTTCTTACCTGTCTAAATTCTGCTATTACACCATTAGTAAGCTATTTGGGAATTGCACACATACTATAAAATACACATGTCAAAGTAGGTATACAAGTTCAGTGCAAATGTTTGCTGCTTAATTTATTAACAAGGCTCTAAATAGAGATGGTTTTAGGGTGTCAAAAGAAGAATAAAAATATGTTTGTAATTCTTCATTTCTTAGAGCCTGAGTCTTATCTCAGAGTCTGGGGTGTGAATTGTTAAGCAGCTCATATTAGTTTATTACTGTCCTTTTACACACAGATGCAAGAACGGATATGTGCAATAGATGATAATATACAAAATCTGAGATTTGACTCCAGATTCTTTCAGTTGGCATAATGTCCTTATGAAAAAGAGCCTGAAGTTTGTAAACCAGTAGTCAAAGTGAGAATGAAAAATCAGTCATTAAAAATCCTCTCACAGTTAATATCCCACAGTTTAACCTGTAAATCAGCAGATCACTTTGTCAAAAAATAACCAAACTCAACCAAAACTTTAAAAAAGGTATTTACATCTGTAAAAATCTTAACATCTAAGGTGTTTCTTGCTGGACATGTCATTCCAAATTCTGTGCATTTCTTCCGGTGTTATCTGGTGCACTGTGATCACCCTGCGGTACCTGCACAAGCTGTAGGCCATTTTCCAGTGATTGAAGCCACTGTTTTGGAAGGGGTGAATGCCCAGCTTCCGAAGGCAGAGTCCAACGTACACATCTTCAAGGTGTAGAAGTCTGGTATGAAGGGAGGTTTTGTAAATCAGTTCTGCTACATCAGCTGAAAAAATGTAGCCGGTGCCTGAACAGAAGGGTGGGTAATTGCTGTCGGGGTACAAATCTCTGGGCATGTACCACTTACTGCGAACATCTCTTATTGGTCCTCCATTTATAACATAACCTGTGAAGTACCTTCTCCTTGGCTTGGTGTTAGGTTTGAGCAGCTTATAAATAAGATTGTCCATATTTACAAAAATATCACTGTCTGTCTTCATAACATACTTCGCTTTTGAACAAAATGTTGCTACCCACCTCATCCCCATCAATGTTTTCAGAGTGAGGTTATGGTAAGAGTCGATAAAATCTTCCACAATAATGTCATGAAAAATTTGGCTTTCTTGCTCTACCATTTGATTTAACACAGGATCTGCATTTTTTCCAAGAAGAAACAGTGTGGAGATTTTAATTCCTTTGAAGTTGTTTTCATCGCCCCAGGTTTCTCGAATGGCTTGCCTTGCATCAAACTCTTTGTGAGTCGTACTGATAAGAATGACCAAGAACGGGGCGCTCTTCTCACATTTGTTGGGTTCATTGATAAGGAAGTCAAAGGAATGTGGATTTATAGGTCGAGTTCTTATGTTTCCAAAGGAAACATTTTTTCTGGCTATGGATATGCTGCTGACCTGTCTGTGGCCCGTGTAGGAAGAAGTAGGACGAGTTATACTTAAGTACCAAAGAGCACTTGCCCAACAAACTACTGTCAAAATGTATAAACATGAGACCTTTGAAGCCATTGTTCCTCTAGCTCTTCTATTCCATGTGACGAACCGATAGCCTTTGTGTCGTGAGTGCACCTGCGTCCTGGAGAGGCAGCATGGTATTAATGAAGCTTGAAAGTTCGATATAGAAAAGTAACTCTGTAATCATTCATGGATCTCAAATAGGAGCTATTAACCCTGATGATACTCAGCTTTTCTTCTTTTACAAGCAGCGGCTTCCATTTCTTGGAATTTTCTGTTATTTCTGAAAAATATGAAGAAAAATTTTCCATTGCAAGACCATAAAAGCCTAGGGCACAAAAAATGAGCTTATATATGGTTGGCCATTAATAAGATAAGTGTCTTAATGCATTTCTCAGATATTCCTTTTTTTTCTTATGAGGTACCAAAATGCAATGTAGTGTACTGGAATAGAGCAGTGTAACTGAAGTAATGCCTTTATGACTGGTAATTTCTCACAGATAGTTTTATATAAAAGAAGATAAGCATGCATAGCATGTTGACCATTTAGATAATTTTAAAGGTGCATGAAAATAATTTAATGGTTTCTAGCATTTTCTTGCTTCTCAGCATTTCTTCTGGCCAATCTTTCAAAATGTACTGTGGAACATTTTAAAACTATTTAAAGAAGGAAAAATAGTGTACTTTGTTCTAGGACTGGCAGCATCTGTGGCAGCTATGCACACAAATACTTACAAATCTAATTTGGTCTAAATGTTAATATGTGTCCTGCTAACAAGAACACACTTTGGTGGAAATCAGACAGAATGGAACTGACTGGGAAAGGTACAGAAGAGAGAGAGATATATATATGTATGCTGTCTTACCCATTCAAAGATCAGCGCTTGAGTAGACACCATAAAAGTCTAAAAATAAATTAACACAGTTCAGTTATTCCTATTGGTTTCCTTCTCCTCTCCCCCCAAAGCAGTCTTTCTATGAGCAAACAATTTGTGGACCACGTAAGATGAACCATGATGGCAGCCTAGTAATGGTGGTACTTCACTGGCTGCTGTGCAGAGAGTTGCCTGCCTGGACAGGGTTCTGGCACTGGCAGCCCTGTCTTGCCTCCAGCATCAGGTATCTTGAGACTTTCCTGGATGGAAGGAATGTGTCAGCTCTGAACCTTCCATTGCTCTTGGCAATTTTGCTGGGAACCAGTTCAGTTTATCATTTTGTGGAAATGAGACAAGCTGCCTCAAGCCTGCCAGCTCAGTGCTGACTCCTCCAAGGCACATCAGTAGCTGGAGAGTACCTGTAGGCTTCACATTCCTGAGTTTTACTGTTGCATTACTTCAGAGCTAAAGGATAGTAGAAGCATGCAACAGAGGCGCTTTTTGCAAGTCTCAGAAATATTTAACATTTACTTTGGATAGAACAAAATATGTATTCAGATAAAAAGATAGAAGCCTTGTCTTAGAAACATCCTCTCTGATTTCACACCATGCACACATTGCAGTCAGACCCTTGGCAGGCCATCGGAATGAAAGGACTGTTAGGTACCCTGTGCATTATTTCACACTGAAGTTTAAGAAAAACAGAGAAACAACCTGAACATTTGCTAAATCTATACAGACTATATTCTCCTTATAAATTCTTATAGCTAGTACTGTCCTGCTAGTCTTCATTACATGCACTTTTAATTATTTAATGACCAGAACTCACATGCTGCTCTTCCCTTTCACAAACTAAGGTAATGTGAATTTTTTGCCTGTTTCAGAGCTTCATCACTTTCAATTAGTTTTGCCCCATAACTGGGGCAATTTAATTAGCTAGAGGTGGGTTGTGATCTCCTTCATTGCTTGTCACAGGACTAAGGGTTTGCAATCTTTTCCCACCAAGCAGTACCAGGAAATGTTTGGGAGTAGTGCATTTAAGTGAGACCTTTAATTGCTCCACAGGACTGCAGAACACAACAATCTTGGCAGGGCAGATATATGTGCATCCTAAATAAATATGGTTGTGATAAATTTATACACAGATGCTACTGTAATGTCCAGAGAGGGGATGTATCCTGCCTTAAGAATGTGCTGTGATACATTTCTAAGAAAAGCAAAACCCATCCCTGGTCCGCTAGGTTGGTTGTGTTTCCTGCTTCACTGTGAAGCTCTGCTAATGCTCCCACTGGGAATGCCAGTGAGGAAAACCACCACGTGCAAAAAGCCATAATGTAATGAAGGCACAAGAGTGTAAAGTCTAGAAAACTGCGTTAATAAAGAAAGAAATACAGCAATCGTGAGGTGGAGCTGTAGAGCGAGAGATACATTAAGTCAGAGTGTTTAATGGACTCCAGCATTAAGGTTTCACAAGTAGGTGTAATATTCTGCTTATGATGTATTATTTTAGGAAACTACATATTGCATTATCTAAAAGTGTATGATATTCTGCATACACATACATATCCTTTTCTTTCAAAAGGATAGGTGCATTAGCTACCATGAACACTGTGCAGATATCTGAGGGAAAGGAAAATTGTAACCAATACCTCTTAGAAACTGCAAAATTACATAAAATTGCTTTTCACTCCAGCAATGTCACGGCTGTGATATCCAATCTTGTGTGCTCTGAAAGGATTAGAAGCAACAAAAGCCTTACTCCATTTTGAAAAAAGATTCTGAGCAGTTGTAGGGAATTTTTTTCTCAGTTGTGAAATTTATAGGTAGCTGTGTGGGATGAATGCTTCTTATATTGGCCCTTGGATTGCTGGGTCTTGAAACAAATTTATCTTTTTCTGTTGTGTATTTGGGTTTTTTTTATTTTTTGTTTGTTTGTTTTTTGTTTACTTTGCTGTTTAAAAGAACACTAAAAGTTGAGATGGTTTGGTTTGGTTTGGAGTGTTCTACACCATCCCTACAGAATTTTTGACCAAAGTGCAGGTGAAATGGTTGAGTGCACAGGCTGTAGTTTTCCTGATGAATGAAATTTTTCATTTACTTATTTTTTTAGGAAGATTGAGGGGAAAACGAAAATGAGAGCTCCCTTTTACTTCAGCTCTTGTTAGGAAAAGATGTAAAAATTAAAGTTTACTTCAGCTTTGTGCTATACATGGGGAAGAGATTTGAAAGAAAAGAGAATAATACAATACCTGTATAAATAGCTAAGGCAATTTGCTGAGAAGTCTTGGTCGGTCTGTAATTTAGGTGGGATTATTTTTGCCTCCAGGACTGATCTCACTTCCTCTTTGTAGGATCACAAAGGGGTTGAATAAGTAGCTCTGTTGTGTATTTTTTTGGTCACAGGGCAAATGCTCCTACAGGTTATTTCTGGTAACATTGGTTCTGCCCAGTAATTTCAATAATGTGTATTTTGTATTTGTATAAGAAAATACCTAGCTTGATTAGGCTGGGAAATATGAACTAAGCAGTGAAATATTTACTTTGTGATGATTTAGCAGTCATGAATTTCAGAGGTTGCCAAATTCTGTTATTAAAGATGATGCTAATTAATCAAGATACTAAACAAGCAACTAACTCAGGCTTAGCTGCAACAGAGGAATAATTCTAGGAATTTTGCAAAATTATTCACAGTATCAAAGTCTGTGACAGCAGACCATTTTGTTGTCATATGTTGTGACCTGTAATAAATTTACAGCCTTGTGGGACTTGTATATCAAGGATATGAATTACATGGAGTGAAATCAGAGTGTAAAATTAATGTACTCAAGTTATAGTGAATTAAAAATTTTGTGTTAATTACTCATTTGGAAAAGAGGAGTAAAGTGTGTGAACTCAGATCACTACGATCAGACTAATGACTGAAAGCACTTCAATGCCCAAGTTACTGTACTTCCTTTAGCAGTTTGCCCAAAAGTTATTCAGAATATTTTTAACCTAATCAATCATATCAAAAGTTGCCTTCAGTATTTAAGTGTGCAGCAAATTCATTTATATATTGTATTCTAACCAGGAGGATATGGGATGTCACAGGGAGAGTGGAAAGCTTTTATCAGCTTTGGATTTTGTCATTTGGAATAGACTATATCACATTTGGGGATAATTACACAGGCAAAGGAAGGTGTCATGTCCTTTCCTTTCTTATTTCGAGTGAAAGAAAGCTTTCTAGCAGGACAGTAGCAAGGTTTAAGCTCTTGGATCCTTGTTTTTAAAATTGTTTTAATTCAGTCTGTCTCTTTTTATAACCTGGTAGTCATAGTATAAGTAATAAAAGACTCAAGCATTGAGGATAGACAATGGCAAAAAGCAAATGTTTAGCATTGTGTTTCCATACTGTGACACAAAGCTGTGCATTTAAGTACACTATTTACAGCTCGTGCTGTGCAAGCCAGAGAGGCCAGCCAGTCGGAGCACAGAAAGCTGGACTGTGTAACTTCTGTAAGTAATTGTCTTGATGAGGACTGTATTTGCAGCAAACCTCTTATGAGCTGACTGCACATCAAGAGTAATCCTGCAGATAATGAGCACATTTGAGAATCTTGTTAAACTGTTCATAGGCAATTTTCAGGCAGACGCCAGATGAGCTCAGCTAATGTCACTCATCCAGGGCAATATTTTGCCAATATTTTGGAATGCTGCTGTCTCTGTGAGAGGCTGTTGATCCTTCTTTCAAGAAAGCCTGTCCTAAGTGCAGTTGCATTAATGTGTCTAGATCACAGTGGAAGCGGGTGATAGAAGCCACAGCTCTTGAAGCCTGGCTGGTTGCCATAGCTGTAATCCATGTGTGGCACTGCTGCTGAGGGAGGTGCTGAGTGCAGGCAGGCAGGATGCTGACTGAGTCCTGGGGATGACCCTGGATGAGAAGTCAAGGGAGATCACAGCTGTTCATCCGACACCCAGGAGTCTGTTAGGCAGAGCACAACTGAGTCAAATTAACACTGAGCATCTCTGCTAAAATGTACCTTTTCCTTTCCCTGGAAAAAAAAGGGACTGCAGCTGCTAAATTATTTAGTAAATGTAGCAAACTCTTCTAATTTTCCCTGAAGAGACATTTTTGTAAGTTTTCTATGATGAAGGCTTTCATCTGCATATAGACCAAGATGCTGAAATGTCTTCACTGTTTATGAAATCCTTAAATTACCTAAGGAAAAGTCTGTGATTATTACTAAATCTTGTTGAGAAGATAATTATACTGAACATTAAGAACACATCTACATGGAAATCTGGGGATCTGTTATGTTCTAGGCTGTATGTTTTCATAGTGATTTCTTGGGGAAATTTTGGACAGATGGCACAGGTGATTTAGCAGAAGATTGCAACCTCCTTTCTGGGAACTTCATTTAAAGTTTCTTATATATTCTAAATGCTTATTCTGCCTGGGTGTAATGGTTCTGAAACGAAATCAGTGCTGCAAAGAAAGACTTTCTTCTCTATAACATTGTGGAAAGGGGCTGTGACAGATGCAGAAGCCACAGTCTTGGGCTGAAGGGAGGAAAGTACAAGCATTCATTCAGGTCCATGTTTTTTAGAAAAATAAATTCTTCTATTTAGAAGGTCCATAGCTGTCATATGTTAAAAGAAGCTGGCTTCCCTTCTCTTCCTCAAAGACAATGAGGACGAATATTTTCTGGACCATTCTGAATTCACAAATATATTGATGATAGGCTTTACCCTAGGCAGCACCTGAATGTGAAAGCAAGTATTTGCACAAGTGCATATTTCATAATAACAGTTCTCTTTTAATGAATGGTTTTTATTGTAGTTCATCATTAAATTGAAGAATTGATATCTGGAAATAAATGTAGTATTTACAAATTATTTTTCAATATTTACTACCTCCTAATGTGAACAAAAAGGAAAAATGTACTGTCCCTTGGGGAATCTTACCAAAAGCTTCTATAGGGAAAATGCAAGTTATTTTCAGCAAATGTGCCTGTCCTACTGAAACTTCCCTAATCTTTAAAGAGCTACTGTAGTCTTTTAAGAGTTAAACATTGTCTACATGAAAGTAAATCTGCCTGAGTGACTTTTCTGTATTTTCCACTTTAGAGTTTTTCAATGAATCTATTTTTATAAAACCAGGATTTTCTCTTTGTTTTGAAGAAGTGCTGAAACAGCCCACATAGAACAACTAAATGGCAATTTAATTGCTTTCTTTCTCATGTTTAAGAACAAATCATGCAACTATTTTTTCTTAGCAAAATAATTTGCAAGTTAAAAAGTAAACAGTGTCCACCATGACTAAGCTGTGAAGTAAAATTTTCAATTGCAGGAAATGAAACTGTTGAGAGAAATATTTAGGAATATTTTGATTAACAAAACCACCAGATTTACCATGACTGAGGGGAATGGAATACATTTCTTTTTAGGAAATACGAGCTTGGCATGAAGGACCATTCCTTGGCTGACATTGTATAGAGGTGGGACCTCAGTGTTGGTTTGAGCAGCTTTTCTCACTGGCTTGGTTTGTGCAGCAGGACCATTATAGCTATAACTTCCCCTTCACGTTTTGC
Source organism: Onychostruthus taczanowskii (assembly GCF_017590055.1). Lineage (NCBI taxonomy): Eukaryota > Metazoa > Chordata > Aves > Passeriformes > Passeridae > Onychostruthus > Onychostruthus taczanowskii. The sequence goes on along the minus strand of NW_024499240.1, from coordinate 3,163,684 downwards.
AGCTCAGGAAGTATTTTCTATGCTGAAATCTTTTCCCTGCTTTCTCTAAGCTAACCAGGGGAAAAAAAAAAAAAAAAAAGTATGATTCTGTAAAGTCTCATATTCACTTGACATTGAAATAGGGTTTTATCCCATTTGGCACATCTCAACATTCCATTTTCAGTAGCCCTCTTGCTGTTTTGGCCATAGTTTAAAACCAGCTTTCTCTGTCACAAACATAGGATGACTGTGACCATTTAGTCACTGGTGGTATCACACAGCTGATTCCATGTGGAGGAAGGTGAAAAGACAGACCAGACAGACCAGGAATGCATGCACAGGGGATTTCTGAAGCTTAGCAAATCAGCTGTGCTTGGTCAGATACTAATCTAGAATGGTTATAAGCTAGATTTTACTCAACTCAAAATAATACTGGAACTTGAGACATGCCAGTCAGGTGTTCTGTTCTGCTGTAATGCTGATTGTTAGTGATTTACCTGCAGCCAGTTCATGGGAGTTTTGCTGCTGTCTTTAGTAGAAAGCGTTTCAAGCATTTATTGTTTACACTAAATAAAAGGGAGAGAAAAGAAATTAGAAACAGAAAATGAAAGAGTAGAATATTTTAAAGCAGAAATCTTATTATTTTCTTTATCTTTTCTTTTAAATCACCCATGAGATGTCAAGGACCAAATCTGTGCATTTTCCCCCATGAATGCTTTTCAGAAACAAATTTAAAAAACACTGTGGCTTCGTGTTGTGATAGGTGATTTGTGATTACATCAATTATGTCCTGTTACATCAGGAATGTGTAAATTGCATCTCAATATGGTTATAAACTGATGCAAATAACACATTTCACTTTGGGTTACCATAGCCACAACTGTTATTTTTTTAAAGCTATTGTGCTGTGTTCTAGTGTGAAATCTCACAGCAAGGTTCCTTAGCTCATGTCACCACCAAATTGTTTACATTTAGTGACAGTTTAGGACAAGAAAAAAGGAAAAAAAGCTTTCAGTTTATTGAAAAAAAATCAATGGGGAAAACCTCTAGAACTGCTTTAATATAGAATTTTTATTACTCATGAAACAATTGTACATAATTTAACAGAGTCCACATCTTAAGTTACCTTTAAGTAATAGCGGTTGAAATCAAGTGTACTGTTGTTTTCATCTTAACCTTCTTAAATGTCACTATTATGTTTCCTTTGCACTCACAGTGATGCCTGTGAAACTATGGTCTGAGTTATGACACCAAGAATAGATGACAGTGGCCTTGATTATATAAATGCCTACCCTAGTGGCACTGCTTTTCCCAATTAATCTTTGTCAAAAAGGAGGAGTAACAATTACAAGAAGACCAAAACACCTGAAATCACAGTATCTATGGTGATAAGTGATCCAACTGGATAATGAATCTGCTTGCCATAATTCACATGCTCTTGGGGGCATCAAAAGAAAAATACAAACAATTAAAGCTTTTGGATTTACTGGGAAAAGTCCTAAATAGTTTTGAGCCTTCCCATTAAGGTATCGTCATGATGCCTGAGGAACTTGGCTTTTAACTTAGTCAAAACTGGGGATGCTTCAGGCTGAAAACAGCTATATATAAATATATTCTTATAAACTCATATTGATGGTCAATAACTGGAAGGATTCCACAATATCACAGGCATATCTGTACAATACCTATATTTATTGTTATTGTTATGTATCTTTACATGTGATTGTTGGAAATATTTTTTTTAAGGCTGAAAAGTAGCTAGAATTCATGTTATTCTCCCATTTCTTCCACAGCAGTGTGGCTACAAAATTTTGTAATTAGTGATTTTAGCCGATCATATTAATAGCATAGATTCAACTTTTCTGTTTAAGGGTAAGTTTAGGTATTATCAGATGTCCAAGGAAATTGTTGGGTACTGTGACAATGTGTCTGTATGGGCTTTTCTTTTCTTTTCTTTTCCCTGCAAATATTCTTTATGTTGAGGAGGTCCCAGAGCCTTGACCTGTCCATGCACGAACAGATTGCAGTACAGTTTTTTTCATGTTTACATTACAGTAATTAATGTGAAGCTGTGTTGTGAAGCATTTGTCTCCACGAGCTGTTCATAAGTCAAGCTTCAGGTTTCTAATTCCCATTGCAAAGTTGTGATAAATTTAACAGAAGCTGTTGCTTTTAAAATTGCACGTGTCTCACAGAACAGTAACTAAAAAAACCCCGCAACAAAACAAATTACTTTTATCTTCAACAAACAAATTACTTATTATCAGATACGTGAAAAACATTTCCTAGACATACACTTTTTTGTTTTTTCCTCTTTTTGGTAGCTGATTAGTCATGATTGAGATCCCCCAGTTTATTGGGGCTCTCCCGGTCAGGGCTTTCTGAAAGCATTGCCTTCAGCCTGGCAGCTGGAGCAGTTTGGGCTGTACCAGGCGGGCAGGGCTGGCTGTGTCCCCTCCTGTGCCCCCTGCCCTCTGCTGCTCCGCGTGCCGTCGCTCTGTCCCACACTGCTCCAGCTGCCACACCCAGCACCTGCAGCTCTGGGCTCCCCAAGAGAGTTACCTTGCAGAGAAGGGACAGGCCTGTTGGGAAAGTGGGACTTGCTTGTTCTTTGACTGAAAAGTGGCATTATTGCCTTGGATGTTTACCTTAAATACCTGGAGTGGCGCTTTTCTGCAGAAGTGTTGGTGTGGCCACCAGCCAGTGTAGGTGCTCAGAGGCCCACAGACCTCAGCACAGCTCAGGGCCAGCACCTCTGGCTCTGGCTGTACATAATTGCCTTAAAACAAAGAATCCGGTTTCTTTTCACTTTGTCATAACTAAATGATAGATGAGGTTTTTCTCAAACCTAAATCAAAACCTACTTTTATTGGGGATTGAACAAGAAAAAAATCTGCTGCAGAAGAGAGGGCATTGTTTTTGCAAAGCTGTTAACATTTAAGAGCAAGCTAGCATCAGACTCTTTCAGCTAGCACATATGAAGCATTTCACAGGACCCCAGACTATTTGTCAGCATTTAGTTTTCTGAAGCTTGCAGCTGAATAGATGGCTGGGCAATGTTACACTTAAACATTCACTCAACACAAGAGGCCATATCTCTTGTGGCATGATTTTGAAATGGTCTCATAATAACTGGAGTTTCTTGGATGAATCAAGTAATGCAGTGCATGCTGTAGTTATTTGGCAATATATATCCTGGTGAATCCATGGGAGTAAAACTGTCCTCGTTCTTCCATCATATTTCAAAAGTACAGCAACTTGTGTCTTCAGCTGAGGACGTTTGAAAAATACTGTTTGGGATCATAAATGGGTGGCTGCCTTCTTAGCTGAAGTGAAAACCCATTCTGGGTTACCAGCTATGCCTACCTAGTCCACCCTCTTGCTTGAAAAACTGTTTCTTTATTTTTCCACTGTATCTCCTTTACGAAAATTGTGAAAACTGTGTATTAATACAGTGAAAGAAACTTGGGCATCTCTGTAGAAGGCAACCAGTGAACAGCTTGTCTGTTTGTGCTCAGATCAGAATTTAACCTGACTACTATAAGAATTATTAAAAGCCAAAATTGAGGAAGTTTTCTTGCAAAGTGTTATTGATATTTTGTAAGAATTTCTTTGTTAATAACTCTCATCTCCCCACTGGGCAGAATATGGCCGATAATCTTAGATATCTGATAAAGCAGCAGGAAGAAATGCATTTTCGTAAAGAGTAAATTTGAATTCCTGTTTAACTTTTATCACTTATGTCCTTAGAGATGTCCTCCATGTGTACTTTAAAAACTTTCACTAGGGAACATAAATTAAAAATCCCAGATATCTCTGTGTGCACTCAGGAATACTAACTGATCTCATACATTTTTTGTCTGTGGGCATTGTTAATTAGGGGTATTCACAGTGACTGGTAACTAGGAAAATAGCTAAACAAACTTCTTCCTAATGTTTGTCCATATGTGTTTGTCTGTCTGTCACTAAATGTAATGGACCATTTCTGTGGGCTCATTATGCTGATAGCACATTTTGCTCTCTCTTTATCCTACTGTGATTAAGGAAGTGTAACCAGAACTGCCCAGAATAATTGGAAACTCTTCAGCTGGCTTCTCCACCTGTAATTGCATGGTCTGTAGTGGGCTGATGTAGGTATAAATGTAGACTCATTTGTCCATTACTGAAAGATTTCTCAAAACAAAGGCAAAGAACTATTATATAAAAGATGACCTCAAGTATATTCAGAGCTGAAAAGCAGGGAAAACAGTCTAGCTTCTCTGTACTGACTCTAACTGAAACTCTGCTGTGGCACAGGTAAAGTGTGTGATTACAGGACTGCTCCAGAGAGGATTATGCAGCAACTTGTGCACAGTGTTGCTCAGTGTTTTCTGTTCCCACTCCTGGCCCTGCACAGCACACCCCAAGAGTCCCACCATGTGCCTGACAGCATTGTCCAAATGTTTCTTCAACTCTGTCAGGTGTGGTGCTGTGAACACTTCCCTGGGGAGTCTGTTCCAGTGCTCAACCACCCTCTGGGTAAAAACCCTTTTCTTGATATCTAAACCTCCCCTGGCTCAGCTTCATGCCGTTCCCTTGGGTCCTGTCACTGGTCCCAAGAGTGAGGAGACTGATGTTTGACCCTCCAGTTCCCCTTGTGAGGGTGTTGGAGACAACAGTGAGGTTTCTCTGCTTTGGTGTCTTGTGCCTTGATTCTGCCTTGATTCTGATGCAGCTCAACAGACAAAATTCTCATTTTATCACCCACTTTTCTTTGGAATGTGTTGGTTCCTCCTAGGATAGGAATGTAGTGCACTACTGATAGAAATCAACTTTGTGAAGCAATAAACAGAAAATATGTTCTGTCACGATGCCCAAGGGGATCATATCAAACCTTAGTTATCCATGTGTTCGAGGCCAAGCCTTAAGGAAAAAGAGGGTACATGAATATACAGTGTAAAAATATAGATTGCTTCTCTTCGCTCTCCATCTGTGGACCTTCAAAAGCTCTATAAACACAAGCTCACTGAGCAGCTGTATACCCCAAGGAGGCAGATAACACAGTAATAAAATATGCCAAGCAATTTAAGGGTCCAAATCTTGATAGATACCACAGGGTTGTAAGAATTAAATAGAGTAGTTTTAACAGAGACACATTCTTCTGGGAGACTTTTTCTTATAGAAGCAGCATAAGATCAAACACCCCTTTTGATAATTTTCCAGACTTCAGAGGTGCTTAGACTTTGAGCAGAATCAGAAGAGATTGCTATATAAATAATGTGAACCAAGACCTCTGGAGGAAGGTGTTTGGCTCATAAGGTGGCTGGAAACAAAGGGATTCTCCTGAGCTTGTTTTAACTGTTGTGTAGGGTTCCTTCAGAATCCTAAAACCTTTTCTCACTTTTAGCAGTCTCCTTTCAGCATTATTTTAATCTGAAAAATCTCTTGAACAAAAGCTATTTTAAAGCAGTCTGCAATCTTTGGTTCCTTTTATTTCCTGGCTACTCTGATATCAAAGGCAGCATAAAGCAAGAGTGAAAAGAAATGCAGTAAAGCAGCTGTAGGACCAACTATTGTGGGATCACAGAGGAACCTGCTTTGCTGTGTGACCAAGTGCTCAGTGTGGGACTCCATTCCGTGACACAGCCAGGGTCTGTCTCCACTGGCACTGTCTGTCCATCAAGGAAGAAGGTGTGTTCAGATTCATCCTCCTCATGTGGAAGAAGGGTAGGGAACATGAAAATTGACAGACAGTCAATTCATCAGACTGTCACAGATTCATCCTCCTCATGTGGAAGAAGGGTAGGGAACATGAAAATGGATGCAGACATCAGTATTACTTTGTCCTGCTGCTTGGGAGAAAAGGAATGACTTCCTGACACTCTCAGGAAAGTGGGGCAAGAGCTGCTGGAGAAGCAGGTGGTGTCTGGCTAAACCCTCTGGGGTACGCAGAGGAAGACAGGCAATCCTGCCTGGATTGCAGAGTGAAGCCTCCCCATAGGGAATGGTTCAAGGTGAGAGAAGACAAATGATCTAAGTGCGCAAAATTTCAATTTATTCTTTAAAAACCTTTCTTGCTAGAGGTAACGAAGAGAAATGCCACAAAACAAAGGGATGTAAATAATTTCTTGTTTGTCTCTTGTGTATGTGGTAACAATGTAACCAAAAGCTACCCCTGTACTTTTAATGAGAACTTCACTGCTTTGTTATTCTTTCTCACTATTCTTTTACGTTTTTAGTTTTTTCTTTGAAAAAAACCAATTTCCTTGTCTGTATAGCTCAGAGTGTGTGCAAAGATGCTGCCATCTGCCATTTACTTTGCTTTCTGAATGTGATCTTAGACATATATTTCAGGGAAAAGGAAGTCAAGTGGCTGAGTTTATTTTCCTTTTGTGTGAACAACAATGCAAATAATTCTAGAGCCAGGCAGTAAGGCTGACTGAAATGCCAACTGCAAATCTCCTTTTCAGCAAGGCATTAATTCATTCTGTGAAAAATATGCTGGTTAAGAAACTCCATTTCAATTCTTCCTCCTGTGCACTAGCTGGATCAACTAGACTCCATATAGCTAATTTTTGAGACAAAGTGAAATAATTTTGTACGTTTTCTAATCCTTATTCCAGATAATTTTCCTTTCAGCCTCTTGCTACCTGTGCCTCTTGCAGCAGACAGGGGAGCAGTGGTGGATGCTGCTGGATAAGTGGCAGGGCCAAGGCTGCCTGTCCTTGGGTCACCCAGGGCTGCACGAGGCAGTCTCTCACTTCCAGCCAGGACATGGCCCTCTCAGAACCCAGGAACTCCTCAGTGGGTGAGGGGGATTAATGGCTCCCTCCTTAATAGGGAAAGGGAGAGCATGAGAAAGGGGCTCATCTTGCTCCTCCTCAACTGCTTGTGCTTTGTCTTTGGAGGTGAGTTCTTCAGGAGCGGAAAAGAAAAACTACATGAGATCAAGATGGAAAACATTTCTTTGCATCTGGGAAACTAGAGCCAGCGTGTCTGTAAGCTGGTACTGCCACAAAAATGTCCATGTGTTCATTAATGCTGCATGCTGATTTTTAGTCTGATCAGTTCCCTGGTCAGATGTGCCTCATGGTCACACAAAGGCCTGGATCAGCACAGCCGAGGGCATCGTCACTTTGAAACGAGAGGACGAGGCAATATGGGGCAGACTTGTTGTCATGACCACACGCCTGACTTAAATGAGTATTAGAGAGCTGAGGGCTCCCCTTATTCCCTTGGGAACTGTAGCAATAGCCCCAAGATTTCCTTACACAAGAGTAAGACCAAGCACTCAGCTATTTCCTCCTCTTGCATCAATTGCAAATAAGTAAAAAACCAAAAAGCTTTTGCCCGCCTATCAAATATTTATGTTTAAATTTCAATCATTACTGGAAAGTTCTGGAAAACAATTCAAGGACTTGTTGAGAATTAAGAAAAATACTCTCCCGTTAAATTTTTTTTTTTGTTTTCACAATACCAAATAAACCATTGGATCCTTTAACTCTCCTAAGATCATTCTGAAGTTAAACTGGAAACCTGATTGGATTTTAACAGGAAATCTGATCGTGCATCTAGCAGCTTTAAGTGGCATGAATAGAATAGCATTTGAGAATGTGCTGCTATTTTGAAGATGGATGTGATTTTCTGATTTTGACAGAAAATGAAAACATAGTGAGAGGCTGTCACACGCCTCTGAATCAGCCAGATTCTTCTTAGAAGCCAAAGACAGCTTGGCTGAGGTAGGCTGTTCTCCCACACGTGTCTTTGCCAAAACAGAGTGTGTGCCGAGGTTTTTTGCTGTTGTTTTTTTCCTCCAGATGGTGTAATGAGGGATAGACTCCTGGTTGCTTGCCAAGGGTTGTACAATATTGTGGCAAAATGCAATCCCAAGCTGCAGTTTTGAAGGTAGCATATCAATCACTTACTCATCAGGTTCCTATAGTTCTTGCATGTGGGGTCAAACCTTTGTCATTGGGCCAAGGCTATTAACAAGTTTAGTCCAAATGTTTTGAGAGTGACAAAATTTGGTATGTTTTTTCTCTCCAAATGTTGATTAAAGTGTCCACTGCTAGGAAGGTAAGAGCCAATATGCAGCTAATCCTGAAAAATCTCTATCTGAAACATAAATTGCTCAATCTCTCAGGTCAGCTAAAAATAATAATGCTTTGGTTTTGCCTGTGAATTTTCTCTATATACATCTAAAGTAAAAGTAAGAAGTTACTTGGTGTCACAAATTATTTACCATTATGGTTTGAAACAGATTGAGTTTTTGAAGTTTTAAAAAATTTCATGCACTTAAATGGAGTTATAATAATAAATAGAGCTAAAGATGAGAATTTTTTACTGAAAGGTGTGCAGTTTTTCACCAGATTGATAAGTACGTCTTCCTCCTGTCAACATGCATTTTCAAAATAAACCTGATATTAATTGAGCCTTCACTGGGTAACACAGTGGCAGAATGATCCACCTTCTGGCTGTCAGGGCTTTGAGTGGGATTAAACACTTCTAGGAGCAAAGTTACCCCCTAGAGTAGCACATAGGCACTATTTAATCACTGTACTTGAGAAAACTTCCAGTCTAGATAGGGTTAGTGAGAAAAACAGTTGAGGAAGTGAACCCGCCTCATCATCTTTCAGGTGTAACTTTATGTTATGTAAACCATTCTTATTCTAGGTGTTCACTTGACCTTGCAGCAATCCAAGATGTCCAAAGTAATGGTGACTTAAAATAAGTGCACTGGCATTTATGATCATAAAAGCAATTTTAATATGGCAATATGCTGCCATTTTAATAAACTACTGTAAGTAGTCTCTTCCTTATAGCAGGAGATAGCAGGGTTGGTGTTGGATAACATTTTTTTTAAAGACTTCAGAATGACAACGTGTATGAAAAACACATGTAAGAAGATTGCCTTGCTATGAGTTATAAAACATAGGGAAAAGCTCTCCAAAAACCAAGATCAGTTTTTAAAAGTGACTTGGCAAGCTAAGTACGAGTAAGCTTGCTCTCTAATTCAGGCTGTTTGGAAGAAGCATGGATGAGATTTTTAGTGTCTTAGTGATATGACAACAGACAAAAATCTACAATCAATCTTTAGGTGCTGCCCAGTACACTATTTGGACCCCAAAAGTATTTTCTTCCTCAAGCAATAACAGATTATCATCCTGGCTGGCAGGAAATAACCTGTAAATTATATCTGCATCTAGCACATGTGGAAGAAAAGCCATCAGATAGTATCATACATGAAAAATTGGTTGCCTTGCTCTAGTAACTAAAAGTTTAGGCATAACATCTTTTAATTTGAGAAATGATGAAACCAGCAGCAACAAGTATAACATTGCTCGTTTCCAAAAGTAGATATATTAGATTGAGAGGCAGGTCATTTGTCAGCCACCCCTGTAGATAAAAATGGAATGGAAGACAAAAACATTTGCTCAATATCACAAAGCCAGAGACTGCAGCACAGTGTTCCATGTCAGTATATAAGACTACATAGTCTACGGCATCTACTTCTTTTTCTGTATACCTCTAGAGTCACTGAAGAAAGTCTCAAATTTCAGCATGTTCCAGCATCTCAACTTGTGGAGAGAGAGAGAGATTGCAGGGAGTTGTCTTTATACAGCTGGCATTTGTATCCTTGAATGCTATTCATAAATTAGACTCCTACTGAATAACAGTGTCCCATGGCACCTGCTGCTTAAAAACTGCCCTTCAGAGGGACTGAGCAATCTTCTGCAGCACGGATTAAGCATTTTACAGTGCTCATAAGAAACCAATCTGAAAAACAGGTACCAAACCAATTAAATAACCTCTGTTGGTGGATCTCTAAGTTTTTAAAAACCTGCTGTGTGAAGTTCCTTTTGCAGTATGTTTTAGAAATTAGTTTAGCTATAACTTTAAGTGATAGATGCAGAAAAGAAATTTAGTGGGCCATTTCAATTCTGCCTTTCTTTGTTTGGCAGTTGATCTTGAGTGCCCACAGAACCCTTTAATCTCATTTTGCTACAGCTTTACTGTTTACATTTGAGATTAAATGCCACAGTATGAAGGAAATTTTTTTTAAGGACTATCATTTCTTGTTTCAATATAGCATTCTTAGGACCACAGGACTGTAACCGCCTGCTGTGGTGAGTTATTTCAATCATTTCTTCTTGCCTAGGGAAAATATTTCTGATTAGTGTAGTTACTGTCCCTTTGTTATAAGGTTTATAGAAAATTCAGCAGTGCAACTGAACTTAATAGGAGTTGTGAATGCTTGGCCCTGTTTTTTATCTCTTGCCAGAGCTAGTTTATATCCTCTTGTCTGATAAGCTACAAACCAGGATAACTCCTTTCCCAGAGCAGTTGTGAATCTTGATGCTATAATGCTACAGTAAAAGATTTTTCAGTCCCAAACCAATGGTATTCTCATGCACCCAGTTTTCCTTCAGTCTGAGGAAAGGAGGGTGGAATCCTGGGTGCAGGGGGATAGCATGTAAGAGAACAGAGATACTGCAGAAGGCAATCTCACCCCTGAGGAGTTGCAGCTGTACTAATTACCAAAGATTAGGAATAGGCCTGCCCTTAATAGGCCACAGCTGTGTCCAATAAGGATGAGTGCTGTAAAAGAGTGGGTGAGCTGGTTGAGGAGACAGCTGGAGTTTGCTGGCTGTACTGTGAAGGTGGTGTCAGTGCTGTGAGGAGCTACCCATGAGACCTCATTGAGATGGTATGGAACTTTTGCAATATGATGACAACACTGGGGTAATTTGGAGGCTGGTCCAAGAATGCCCTCCCCACAGCTAGCAATGGCAGTGGGTTCAAAAGGAGCCAGAGCCAATGCCTTGTGGTTTTACCTCTCCTGTTGGTTCTGGGGCAGCCTCCCAGTACATCTGTATTAAGGCCTAGGAGTTTAGTTCTGCATCTTTCTACAGAATACCCAGGAGAGTCCATGGAAATTGACTTCTGCAAGTGTAGGACACCCATGTGTAAGTTAAACATATTTTCAGTGTTTTTTCATGCTCTGAAGTGATCTGAAACTTTCAAGGTCAATATGTGGTAGAAGAGGTCTCATAAGGTGTTTGTGTAATTGTGATAGTATGCAGCCTAATCACACACTTTCTGCTCTCCTGCTTGATGGAAGCTTTTCTTTGATGTCCAATGGATATGAAGTAATTTAATGACTTGATGAGTAAGAACAAGGTGATTGCAGAAGTGGTCTCAGCTAGCTAAAAGTGAGCATGCGTCTCTTGCTGCTCTGCTTTCTGTTTAAGTGGTGCATTTAATCACAGGCATCACATTTGGGAAGAGATACTTGGTTTGCAGCACACACCTGACAATGTCACCTGCAGTCTTCTGTTACAGCAGGGACTTTGCTTGAGGGTTTGCCTGAACAGTGTTATATTTTGTATCCCACCCAGTGCATAAGAAAAGGCCTTCAGGGAGCAAACCAGCCCAGTTCAGCATCTATTGCTGAAATCACCTAAGACTAACAGCTTGCATGCAGCTTGGAGTGCAGTGCTTTCTGGTGGCTTAGCAGCAGGGGTTTGGCCAAGTGCGATTGTTTTTCCTCTTACTTTTGTGAGGTTATTGCAGTCTGTGTGGGCCTCTCACTGTTACTAGCACTTACACAAACCCTGTTGTCAGCTGTTGCTTGAGGAGAGATTCCTCCTTTTTGCTGCTCATTTATTTTCCCTACTCCAAGATTATGTGCACATACAGATACAGCTTCAGTTACAGTTTTGACTTCTAAATTTACAAATGAGTATCAAGCTTCTTGTGCTGTTGCTGTTATCTTTCGTCTCTAGTGGGCTGGGTCTTGTGACATTTGTAAGCTTTTTGTTGCTTAGTCTCCTTGAAGGACACCCAAGATAGTAACAAATACTTCTGAAATGGCTCCACAATGTGTTTCTAGTATGTGATGAGGCCTCTGGTTCGGCTGTGGCACTTTTTTTTTTGTTTTTCCTAAAGTATTTTGAACAGAGCCTAGATTTGTTTGATAGATACAGTGGGAAGAAATAGTTGTTTACTGTGAAGCCTGTCTTGCCCCATGGCAGCCTGGTTCACTACAGATCAGCAGCTACAGCTGTAGACTCCAAACATGAGAAATCCAGAATTTGTTCTGAGGAAAGGCTAATTTACCAGGGATCATTTCCTTGTCCTGCTGATGCCTGGTTTTCTGTCTCTGGTGTCTGTAATTGGCCTGGGCAATGCATGGCTGTTTGTGTCTTACACCATGCACTGCTTTATTTCTCTGGTAAAGGTTAACTGTTTAACTGATTAATTATCCAAACAGACTAGATTTAGCAGTGGCAGCCCTTGGATTTTGAGAAGATGCAGCACATTGACTTTATAAATGTAGCATCTGGCTTTTCCTATTTTAGCATGTGATAACATTTAAAGAGCTGGTCAGGCTTCTGGAATTTTAAATACCAGATGGGAATTTTATATTCCCTCTTTACTTTATTATGTCTAGTAAATATTGAAAGGAGTGGTGGCTGCCTCAAAAAGAGGACCTGTGCTTTTCAACTCCCAAATGACTGGGCATTTTTTTCTGTTGCTACTTTTAGAATTCTCATTATCACCTCTGTCCTTTCACCACTCAAAGCCTTGTCTATGTCCAGCATGTCTACTTATTGCTTCTAACACCTTTTTTTAGGGGCAGGATGCTGCCTTATTTTGTTGTCACAGGAGCTCAACTTAAGAGAAAATGGCAGATAGGAACTGGGCTGTGCCCAGATCAAGTTTCTAATGCTCTCAAGAATTTTAATATAAACACAATTATTTTCAAATTAAATAAAGCTTTTAGAGTCTTTACTCTGCATTAGAAAAACAAGATAAAAACCAAGCAGACTGCAGAACAAAAAGAAATCCTTAAATGCCAGTGGACTTCTGATGTTCTCACATACAAGTCAACTGATTTGTGTTCTTTGTTATGCTTTACAAGCAGCAGAGAAATAAACTTTATGTAGGCAGAATAAAGTGAGTCTCAGATTCTCCTGAGAGAATCTAAGCTGCAGCAGGCACTCCATGTGCAGCTTCTGTGTGTGAACTGCTGGAACTAGTCCACAGTGGAAAGAAAAATAATTGGTTTCTGTCATAAAGAAATGGCTCTTTATGATGGGTGGTGTCAGTAGTGGAGAAGCTGAGACGTTTGTAAAAAGAAATGTGTACAGTCCAATATAAGAGCTTATTAGGTAGTTGCAATAGTTGTTGATCAGTGCAACTGTAATATTTTCTTTAATTTTCTAGCTAAAGATCTACATCTTCCTTAATGAAGGTATTGCTTAGAGAGAAAATAAATTATCAGAATTTTGATATAAATTGATTCCTCAACATTAATTTAGATTTGAATGTGTAGATGTAGAAACTTTTGGTTTAATTTTTAAATATGGTAATTTTAAAGGCTTTGAAATAAATATATTTTTTTTCCTTATTGTAATTAGAAATGTAAGCACTATATAACTGGAGAAAGAGTGCCTGTTGACTTAAGATTTACAGCTCACTATTGCATGTTCAGAAATGAGACCCTCATCTGACCTTCAAACTTTTAAATATTTGGTTTTGTCTTCTGATGTGCAGGAATTCCCTCAAAAAGATGAGATCATGAGAAGTGCATAATTAATGCTTAATTCCCTGTATAAAAACAGTAATCTTGAATTGTCAGACTATAATGCCTGTTCATGATGAATCTGCTGCATAGCCATTAAGTTATTATAGCGTTATACAGTTAAGCAATTAAAATAAAAATTAAACTTATGTTATCCAAGATTTTTAATTTGTGGTTTTGATGAGCAACATGAAAACAGGAAAAGTGAAAGTAAAGTTTTCTATTCCTTACATTTTGCTGACCCCCATCTTTACTTTTAGCTCTTCTGCTAAATACCAGAAGATCTGGCATAATAGAGAATGACAGGAAGCACCATCTGACAAAACTCTCTTAAGTCTTGTTGAATAAAACATTTGGTAGAAATGGTTTTTTGGCACCATCATGTTAGCATTAGAAGTGTAATGCCTTTAAAGGAAGCCTAAACACCCCTTGACAAATCACAGTTCCAAATTTTAACATTAAGATTACAGATGCTGCTGAAGATATCAAAAGAAATGTGCCCAGCAGTTGCCTAGTGCACTTGCTCGTGGCAATACTGTTTGTCTGTCAGAAAATCAACCACGTTGGTGATCTAACACTGATGATGCTGCCAATTTGTCCATTATGAAAAGTAAAATCCTTGATCATTTTGTCAGTCACACAGCCAAGGTTCTTGCCTTTCTCTTCTATCCCAAAAGTTCCCCTTTCAGATTTCTCTAGTGCAGTTGGAGGGACCAGTTTGAGTTCTGAATTAACAAATCATTTCCATTTACTTGGGAAGTAAATTTAAAAAACCCCAGCCTCTAAAAGCTATTTTATTTTGCTTGCCTATTTTCAATAATAACCATGCTAAATACTATATAGATTGTGAAAGATATAATCCTGGACAGAATTCACACTATGCTAGGTTGGATCTAGATGATCTTTAGGGTGTTTTCTAACCCAAAAAACTCTATGTTTCTATGTTGAAGACTAATATAAGAATAATTTCCAGGCAGCTATTTGGACTTAGCTGCAGGTGTTTCCCACAGAGGAGTTTAGCATATGCTTTGAAAAACCATAGACATGGTATGTGCTGAAGGTGACTGCTGCTATGAGCTAGTCATTGTGTTTGCATGAGTTTTCTAGCCTTCTCCAGCTCCCCCAAAGCCACACCACCAGGAAACATAGTGTCCTTCAACCTCTGATCCTAGCAGGAGTGCCTGTTCATTATGGGCAATTATGAATGCAGAATTCTTTTTTATTGCTATATCTAGGCTCTTAAAATGAAAGACTCCTAATATGGTCTCCTTGATACTGGTAAGGTCAGGAAGCATTCCAGGAGGATCAGAGTCACTGGAATAAAAATGAAGGTCTTGTAATCACTTGTTTTACATTTCTCTTGGAAAAGCTATCTTTCTGGGAATTATTTTACCTCCACTTTTCAAAAAGGAATATCAGTAAAACTTGGATATTTGAATGTAGATCTCAAAGATTTATATTTAAAAATGTAAAATCAAGTTAGTTGGGTGATCTTGACCAAAATTGTCCTTTGTTTTCTTGATAACAGAACACTGCTTAAGTGGATAGATACAGATTTAGATTTAGAATTCTTTTGAAACATCAAAAGAAAATACCTCACTTTGCTCTTAAATGCTCTAAGTACCTGATATCAGATACTCCTACTTTTAAATAAGTATTTCTTATTCAGAGACAGTTATGGTTTCATCCTTATTAGACACAACTCTCATTGGAGTCACCCTGAACTTTGCTTCTGTGACTGGTACGTGTTCAAATGAGACACTGACGTTTTCAGGAGGCTCACTGTTACACCACTTCTGCTTTGCTGTATCTTTCCTTCCGCTCCTTTATTGTGGCAGACCTGTTGTCCAGTTTACTTTTGTTCCAAAAAACTATTGAGTTTTTATTAAGAAAAAAAAAAGGGGGGGGGGGCGGGGCGGAAATCTCTGTATCACAGGAAATGAATGTTTGTGTTAGGGAATACTTCATTTTGAAAGTTCCTTGAAAAACTTCAATAATATAAAACCTGAGATGTAGTTTTGGTGGACTATGGTGTATAAATATCTGTATTTTGGCCCAATCTCTTTCAAGTGAGTCCATTAGCAAGGACATCATGTGTTTGATTTTTACATTGGTATAAAACAGCAATCAAATTACCTAGGTGCTTAGTGTATTTAAACTGCAATTTCTCCTCCCAGTAGGTCATATGGTGAAATAATTTTTCCAGAGATCCCTCTCCCTGCCTTCTAACTGTTACAATTAGAAAGTTCTTACAGAAGAGAATGTGAGAATACAGCTTCATCAAACATCATTACATGTAAGAAGAGTTTGGAAAAGAAATTCTTTGGTACTCTTGGATATGAATAATGTAATCAATAGATACTTTTTTCATTATACATTGCAGTTTTCTGTGTAGGACACACTCAATGTTTCAAGGATAATAATCAATTAGTTATCTGTCAAGCTTACCCCACAGGACCTAATCATCTCCATTTTTGCTGTTACTACTTTCTTCTCCAAAGGTGCTTTTTCTTTCAAATTTAATAAATGATTACCTTAATTAATTTAAACATGGAGATTTTTTTGCAAGCTCCCCTTAGGCTGAAGTCTGTGGCTTCTTTTTCAGGCCTCGCTGGCGTTGTGTACCTAAAATCACATCTGTTCTTTTGTCTGCTATATAAGATCATCTCACAAACAGCGCTACCTCTCTCTGCAAGCTCAGGCGTACTTAGAAAATACACTAATTAGTTTCCATTATCATTCTACTTTGCATATTTTGCCCTCTACTTATAGTTTTATGTGATTTGCTTTGCTGGGCTTTGGTTTTTTTCATTACACTGTGAGCTTTTAAGTTTGGGGGTATAACTTAATAGGATCTGATTTAATAAGATGCTGGCAGGCAGTACAGGATATAAATAGTTGAAATAATTGTTCATAAATGCTTTTAATGCAAATATATCTCCAGTACTTCCTGTAAAACATTTTATTTCACATTTTCTTTTTTGATCTAAAAGTTCCCTTTGTATTAAACTCTTGCTCATCCAGCCCTGTGAAGTTAAGCACTGAAAGTTCTGCTGCCAGGGGGTCAAGGGGAGATGTCACCAGCTGAAAATCAGAGTGGTTTTAATTGCTGTGTGCTACTAATTTGGTGACCTGCCACGTAGGACAAGTGTAATAGGATGTTTATTCAATGTTCTCTAGCTTTCAGGTAATCTTGTAATGTCTAAACAGCACTGAAATTTTTGTCATCAAGTTTTGGGTTAGAATCTCAAACTTAGGCTAGTTTGAAGCAAACAATTTTGTGAAGTTTATGATGATGATTAAAGAGAAAAGAAGTTCCATCCTCTCCAGAACATTAATGACAGACCAGATAATGTCTTCCATCCTAGAAATGAGGTTAAGCACTTTGAAAGCCAAGGGATATCAACAGAAGTGAAATTAAGGTTTTCAGAGCAGGCTATCCAATCATCTCACATTGCAAGTGAATCACTCTGTGCAGTGATTTCTATAATGTGGAATGTTTTTAGAGCGCTACTGCAAACTTCATATCATCCTGAAGCATAAGCTACCATAGGCCTGCTACAGAAATGACCCTATTAGGGACAGCTGAACAAGTGACAAATCTGCACACAGATTGCCAAATGAAGTAGTACAAATTCTGTGAGGAGCTGTGCTATTTAAACCTTTCTGTTTTGTGAAATACACTTCTCTGATGATGCTCATGTTATTCCAATCATAGACTACATCCAATCACTTTAGGATTTTAAAGCTAGTCTAGGGAAACATCAGAAAATGTAATTTATCATGCATTTGCAGTCAGCTGTAGTGACTGACTTGACACACATCTCCTTCTACGATTTTTTTGTATCACTTTTGAAATTTGGTCATGAATTTGGGAAGAGCAATGCCAAGCCATTCTACACTCTTCCCACAATTGTGTTGGTGATACTTGCTGTCTTTATCAAAGTGGGATAGAATAATATTTATCTTTCCAAAATTGGAGACCCACTTAAACAAATTACAACCAATTTTTGCACCTCAAATCAATCAGATGCTGTAGCAAAATTCAGTGAGCAGTCCTCACTAAATATGCCAGGCCACTAAGCCACTGGGTACTTGGCTTTTTAAAACCTTCTGATAAAGAAATAATGACATTTTAGCATACAACATTATTTGAATCCAGGCTTGAGATCTAACTTCTCATCTTTTTAAAGTTTTCATATTTTAAAAATCTTTATCTTCCTGTTCATGGCCAGGTAATTTTGCAGAATGGAGTGAAAGGAGGATATGGGTAACTTGCCAGTGGAAAAATGTCATTGCTTTTCAGAATGTAAAACTGTGCTGCAAAATTGGAGACTTGTGGAAGCTGTGGCATCTGTTTAGTGTTACTCAGACAGATCTGGTCTTGTATTTCTACTTTGTGGCCAGCCACAACCATGTGGCTCCAGCACAGATGATGGACATGGAAAGCTTATTTGCTTTAGCCAGTTGAGGTTGTGCCTGCAAGCTCACTTGTCCTTACTGTGACCTGCTTTATTCTCAATTCTGTCTAGGGAAAATGGGTCTAAATTCTGCATGTATTTTCTAAAGCACTTTGAATGTTTGTTTCACATTATCATTGGAGCCTTACTGGAGCCGTTTTTAATCCTTTGCGAACATGGTTTAATAGAAAGCATAGAGAAGGGAATAAAGTAATCCAATCTCCATGAGGATTTGCATCAATGATGTAGGATAGGCAAAGGACACATCCCCCAAAGCTGTAGATCCCCAGTCATGGGACTTGCCTTGTGCATGCTGGAGCAGCAGGAGCTGTGAAGTCTGCAGCTGGCTGAGAGAGCAGAAGTTGTTTGCTTTGAGCCTCTCCTAAAGTTTGATTCCCAAAGGGATCTTCACCCTGCAGTGTCTGAGAGATGTGGTGGGTGGAGCAGCTACTTCCTTGCTTCTCCTCACTGTCAGGCTGTGCCCATGTTGGAAAGCACCAGTAAATGGATGTGTGTGTGGGGAAGGCAGAGGGATGTTCTCTTTAAGTGTCTTTCAGTTTTCCCATAACTGAAGCCTGACAGAGACTTCATTATTTATAATGACTGTAATTTGCTGTTGCTGAAATACAATGCAAAATGCCTGTGTGGATATTTTTATGCATTTACACAATTGTCTGGCAGTTGGGGACTTTTTAAAGTTGGGGATGCAACTTGTGAATTCTGGGTGATTTTATGAAGCCACTGTATCATGACTGCTTTGATATGCATGTGACCTGTGATAAGCTGTTGAGACAGAACAGGACTGAAGGCTGGGTGAGGGGAGGTGAAGTGGCTGCGGAGCACGTTCTTCAGGACAAGGGTATGGGGAGGTGAAAATTCAACCTCTAAAGGTTGTCTGAAGAGACTGGAGCAGTTATATCTGGTCACTGGAGTTGCAACAAGCCTAAATTGTACTCATTATTTAGTATGCTAACATTTGCCTTAACACTGTTTTATTGGTTAATTTCATAGTATGCCTTTGTGTTCTCTCTATATAGAAAATATTTCCGAGAAAAGTCCTAAGATTTCCTTTTCCATTCCCTGATTTAAATTAAACAGGAGAACCTTAATGTGCTGTAGCCATCCTTTTACCTTGCAGCACAGCACTATGGTAGTGTTAATATTTTTTGTGAACTTGTTAGTTTTGTTCAGTATAAAAGTAAAATGCTAAAAACACTAAAGCAGAACTCAGTAACGCATGATATGTTACTGCTGCTCCTTTGATGAAATTATCTTGTTGTTCTAATGTAGCAGGATCAGCTTTACCTTTCACTCCAAAATGTGATCACGTTGTAAATAGCACATACAGCGTTCTGTGTACATGCTGTAATTGCACTTAGGCTTGACTCGTTCTCGTGCTCCTTGTTTCACTGAAGTCAATGAGGTTATGTGGTTCAATGAAAGCAAAATGTAATCCTTTCATTTAGACTAAAATGGCAAATTACAGCTGTGAGTGCTTCTGGGAACATAGTGAAAGTCACAATAAAATTTAAATATAATTTATGCATTGATCTGAAATAGGAAACTTTGAGTGCTCAGGAATGTTACAGAAAATTGGAGTGACAAGTGTTGAATTTTGGTCCTGTTTCTTCATTGCATTTTCACCACCTCTGTACAGCTCACTGCAGAAATTGAGACCTGGTATTGCTTCTTACAAAAGAAAGCAGTTTTTGTCTAGTGACAAAAAAAGTGTTGGAGTCACTCTTTACCAGAACTGACTTCTAAAAAAAATAATTGAAGGGAATAAAATTATTTTTGTAAGATTTTTTCTTATTGAATACAGATATGGACTGAAATTAACAACATTTCATAATAAAACACCAGAACAGTGACTTACTTTCTCTTAATTATTTTAAATCTGAATGAAGAGGGGCTGTGATTTGCACAAGTCAATACATGCTCATCTGCATCAGATGTGCAAACAAGACTTGGCTTTTTCTGATCTCAACTTTTTCTGTTCATACTATGGTATTTTCTGCTGTGACACATTGAATATAATGGAAGATTAAATCCTCAAATTCTAACACCCAATCTAAGTGTGAAAAATCACCTACATGTAAGTTTTAAAGAACAGATCGTAGGATATCTACTAGCTTTTTTTATCTAGAAGTACAAATCACTACCAGCATCTGTGATTTATCAGGCACTGCAAAGAAGCAGCTGGTTTCTTAAACACACTACAGCACTTGTCTGTCCCCGGCCAGAGCTGCTTCTTGGTCCACTGCTGATTTTCCAGTTAGTGGGACAGATGCTGCATCCTCTTTGGGGACAGTAAAGTCAGTGTCCTGATGATGAAGTGAGGAAGTCTTAGACAGCCTCTGAAAAGCAGTGCTTGGTAATGCTCTGGGGCAAAAAAAGGAAGTCTTAGACAGCCTCTGAAAAGCAGTGCTTGGTAATGCTCTGGGGCAATTGTGAGGGATAGCAAGTAAGGGATGGTGCAGCAAGGATTTTGTGTAGCTCTCAGATATCTGGGGAGTTTGGTTTGAAGTATAACTCATGATAAATGGAACTGAGATATGAATTGGTGGTGTCAAAAGTCACAGGGATTAATGTTGATTCTCAATAGAAAGCCATTATCTCCTTTTATTTTTGTGTTTAGCTTTATGTAGAAAAAAATCTAGTTCTCAATATCAGTGTAATATTTTTGCAGTAGTGAATATTGCACATAGAAAAAAACTGGACAGATAAACTGCACTGACTCACCTCTGCATAAGTAACTACTATTGATACCACAGTGCAGGACATCACAGTCAGTAGTGGATGGGTGTATAGCATTGACCTGGTTCTGCATGTGCAAAAGTGGAATACAGCATCCTTTGGGTCCAGTTGCTTTCTCCTGCACTCTCAGAAGCTGTGTGGAGCTTTCTGGATGTATGCTAGGGAACTATAGTTTTATATGGGCAATTTAGTTCCTTTTGAAAAGTCATACAGCAAATAAATGTCCCAAGCTATGGCTCTACTTTTCACCTCATAGAGGCTGTATGTAGACTGGTTGCATGGATGAAAGGAAAATGTACCTTTTTGTTGTAGCTTGGCCACAAGAAAAGTTCTCTAATTGATTGGGTCAAGAGAACCTCAGGGAGCCCTGCTTGAATGAAAATGGAATGTCATTTACAGCAGAGACAGGAAATCTGATCTAACACAGCTTAAAACAAATCAGGAGCCTCAGAGATTCAAGTTAAAACTGAAGTTAGAGGTAAATGTGAATAGCTTAAGCTGTGGAGGGCCAAACTTTGTATGCTCTGAGATCATATTCATTCCCAAGCTGATAGATAGGCCAAACCACTATAGTTAACTTTCCATGAAGAGCAGCTTTCTTAGGAAACTGCCCAGTAACACCAGAATCTCTCACTGGCTATTTTAGCTGACCCCTCCACCTAGATGCCAAATCTGGCAGGCACATAGCTAAAGTCAGGGTCCTGAACTGATTTGTTGGCAGTTTTAAGTTGAAATGAATATGAATTGGTGAGGACAGGTGAAGTAACAACAATAAAACCAGCCACATCTTCCTATGCAATGGAATTGGAGTAAATCGTAGTTTAAAGTTTTCAGAGAATGCTCTTGCATTCTTTCAGCTGCGTTTTTCAGATGAAACTGAACAATATATTCTTTATGCACTAAGAGCAACCTGGAGTACTGTTGATAATATAAGCAAAAATCTAAAATCAGTTACTATGCCCATAGTACCAAGTATTCAAGGCTTTTATGTCTCTCCTTCCCATACTAATGTTTATATCTTTTTCCACAAGTGTTCAGGCTCAAGCCCCCAGTAGGACTCTCCTGGCAGGCAGGAATTGATGCAGCTGCCTCCTGCAGATGCTCATAAACACCTTGTATTGGTCGTGGGGCTGTGGCAGGTGAACAGGGTGGTTATGTGTGAGGAGTTAGAGTCTCCACTGATGACCTTGTGGGAGGAGCAGAGCCAGCTGGAACAAATGAGTGCAAACATTCTTCATGTGTTCGGGAGGTGGGGCAGGGGAGCCGGGCCCAGCCAGGGGTGGTGTGGCTGCAGGGGAGCCTGGGCAGCCTCGGTGCTGTCTGAGAGGTGAGGGCTGGGCACAGCAGTGAGCAGGGTGCAAGGCAGGGAAGAACCAGCTGCACAACTACAGAAGAGCAAAGGATTAGCTCATTCCTATAAATTATCCACACATGTTTATATGGCACAATAGAAGTCACTAAACCTATGGGTAATTACCCATACAACATACTTGTATGTCTATGTACCTGTAGAGAGAGCTCTCTGGAAGTATGTAAATACTGATGGTTTGCTATGGCTGAATGATGTGACCCTCTATTTTGAACTTCGAAATGGAATTTTTTTCCCATAACTAGAATATTAATGAGCCCACAGGAAATGCTTGCTTTTCAGAAAGTCTGTGATTTTTTACAACAGTTTTCTCTGAACTAATTGGCAGAAACTGGTCTTGACCTCATTTTCTAGACCTTGGAAAAAATGAATCTAAAGCAGTTGACAGCTACATAAAAATGACAGCTTTGCACAATAATTTATTAATTTATTTTCCTACTTGGAGATGACTGTCCTTGTACACGAGGGTTATTAGTATTTTTCTGTTATCTTCATTTTCCATTTAGCCATTATAAAAATGTTCTATGCACTGCTTTAGTCACATGAAACTTACTTTGTTTTTGTGAAGCTGTTAATTATTTTTTCTACACAAGTTTTTAGTGGGCCTGCAGGAAAGAATGGTTCTGGTTTTGATTTATTTTGAAGTAAGATTCCTGAGGGCTGGATTCAATAATACAATCAATTTGTCTTAAGCACTGCAAAGGCTCATGGCAAAGCTCTAAAAATCAATTTTTTGGGAGACAGAGAAAATGTATAGCTGTACAGTGCTTTTAGCAGTCCAGAAATGTGAGGGGTTTTCTTTTTTTAACCAGTCTTTAAATGCTTATAGATTTGTTTTAATAGGATTATAATAAAATATTTAAGTCTCAGAATATAGACCCTGTAGGCAGAAAAAAGTGGATGTCGTTTATAAAAGCAAATAAGATCTATTAACAAATTCAAAATAAAATCCCACTAAAGCCCATTGGAGTGTAAGATCTCTCCTACCGAACTGAACATAAAACCAGAACTAGAATGTGGTGTTAGTTAGAAATAATTTAATGCTGTAGTTGCATTCTGACTAAATACAAAATATGAGTGGCCTGCCTGTCAAAAAGTGACCTTGGAAGCAAATTCTGGGATAGTGTGAAAGGCTGGTGGCCCAGCACACATGCAGAGGTGGTGGGAAGGGGAAGGAGATATTTTAGTTTGATGGTGTTGCCTTGAGTTCAGGTGTCCCCTGTGCGGAGCTGCTGGCAGTGGGAGCTCAGCCGATGGCTGGGACAGAGCAACCTCTGCATCCTCCCCAGGTGTCTGACAGGTGAGGCCCTGCCTGCCCCTCTCCTGGGAGCTCTGCCCGTGCCTGTCACCCCTCCGCAGCTCTGCCAGCCTCCTGCAGGCAGGAGGAAGCACAGTGTGAGCCCCACCTCACAGACTTAAATCAAATGATAGAGGTTTATAAAGTAAGTCACTTGGTGAAATGGTTTCCAAATTTGTGATGCAAGTGTGGGAATGCAGATAAGGTTCAGGGTCCTTTGAGTTATTCAGCCCTTTCTGTAGGGAGAGAAGCTGTGGTGTGAGACAGATTGATTGATTGTGGATTTGACTAAGGCCTGACTGTAGTACTTCTGGAAAAAAAAAAAAAAATCAAAGTTTTATGGATAATGTTATGCAAAACAGAATGAAGGAACTGAAGTATGATTCTGACTCCAGTACATGAGGGGATTCAAAAGATTCTGTTTCACTTTGCTTGTGTGGGACAAATACTGGATGTGCAAGATGTGTATTGGTAATATTTTACATAAGTGCTTAAAATGTTAATATTGGAGTGCATTTGTTTGAGCAGAATAGAGACATGTTCAGTTCATTGAAAGACTTCACAATATTCATTTATAACAAAGCTGAAAAATAATTTAAGTAGACTTTTTATTAAGCATGAGAGACCTAATTCATGTTTCAAAAATGTATTTGCATGGTTTGTGGGAACTTCTGGGACTGAAAGATGGTGAAAAAGAGGCTTAAAAGTAAAGAATTATACAGTAGTGAGACTTTAAATAGACACCAAATTTAATCCTATAAATCCTGTAGAAGTTACAAGACCGGACTTCAGTTGATAAAGTTTTTGTTGCCCCAATAAAGTAATTCTTATGTGTTTATGGCAGTGATCTGAAGGTTTGTTTTCAAATTGTATTCCTATATAAAAAAAATAATCCCTGGATGGAAGTCTGTGATCAGGGATTTTTCTAAATACAGGTTATCTGGTGCTGCTGTCTTCCCCTTCTTGCAGAGCTGCCCAGTGCTGAGGACAGGGGCTGGTCAGAGCCAGTGCTGAAGAGCAGGTGAGGAGATAGACATCAGCGCTCTTTTAGGGCAGGGAAAAGTCAGATTAATCTGAAGTCATGATGCACCATCCTCAGCTCAGGAATTTCCTGCAGGAAAGCATCCTTCCCTTTTCCCCCCCCACCTTGTCAGCCCTGGCACAGGGAGTCTGTGGCTGGACACGGGGGATGGAGCGAGAGCCATGGGCTGTGCCCCCTGCCAGGGGGTTCTGCTTGGCAGGGTGTGCCCCCTGTGAAACAAGCAGTCCCACCTTGGGCTTGGGCTGGGGGGTGTGTGGTGGGCACTTCCTGATGCCTTAAGAGCCTGCCACCACTGGCAGCTGGTTGGAAGGGCAGTATTGCTGTGGTCAGCTTTTGGAAATGGAGCTCTGTGGCTTTTTGTTTGTTTTGTGAACCTCAGGACTGGTAGAGATGACGCAACTCAATGAATGAGATGAAGCTGGAACTTGCAAGATCAAAAATAAGCTGGTTCGGTACTGATTTGCTGCAGGGACTTGATAACTAAGGATAGGCGCTTTTGCTTCCATGTCACTTTTTTAGAAGAGAGGTGGATGCCAAGTAAAAGTTGATATTTAGTAGTATATTGTTTGCTAAACTATTAATGGATTTGCTCCCATGATCTTGTTAATTTTGAGGTGCTAACTGCTAGCAAATTCTTCCTTTTCAGTAGTGGTGACTACTTTTAAAGTTATAAAGACTTGTGGGTCATAGCAATACGTGGAATTATATATAAATTCTAAAAACTGGCATTTTAGTTTACCTAAAAATTATTTAAGTGAAATTCTTGGATATGTATCATCCTAGTTCCTGTAACTTGTGGAATGAATAATTTATCTGATTAATGTAGTCTTTTTTCTGTTTGTGCAATATCAATATTTAGGTCATGATTTCTTAAGTGTTCATGCTTATTTGCCAAAAAATCTTTTTGAGTTTACCTGAAAGAACTGCAATTAAAAAAAAAAAATTGTGCACTGCTACTTAATTGTGCCTGTTTGGATAAGCAAAAGAGCAGTGCTTTATTTTAATCACTGGATAAATTTGTGTTGTTTGTGTGTCTGAATTTACCATTTTATTTCTATGTGTTCTTATACATTAACTTTTGAAATTTTTCTTCTGTTTGTGCCAACAAGTACCTGAATATTCTAACAAGAAAATGCTAAGTAGATTGGAGAAAATTGGTGATTTAGACTCTGAAATAAAGAACTTTTTTTTTTGGAAATTATAGGGAAAAAGTGTGGCAATAAACAGAATATTGGAGGCTAAATGTTTACTTATCTCCTAATTAGTATTAAAAGTGAAGAAATTTTGAAAATAATTCAGGAAATGTGAATTGACAAAATAATCAATTACTGTAACCCTTAGAAACTGAACAGAGTATTGAATGCCGTTTTTGTATTGATTATAGATCTTCTGTTGAGTACAGAGGTGATTTTACTGCTCTTAGTCCTTTGAGTGTTGATTTTTCTTCTTTTTGTTGTAGGATTTTCATATATTCTTTTCTCGTTATCTAATTTATCAGTTAGGTCTCTGAAAGATCCCTTATAAACTGGAATAACTTTACAATATGATACCAATAACTTAGCAGTTGCTGAAGTAAAATGAGATTGGGTTTTTTTTGGTCTTTATTTGGAAATCTTCAACTAAATTAAAGATGAAAGTAATAATAAAAAGACTATTATAACCTATGCTATAGAAATATCTGTTATTGCATATGTATGTTATTTCAAATATATATATATATAGGAATATCTTATTTCAGATAAAAAGGTAGGGCTTTTTGCAGAGGACCATGGACCATCATATAAGTGGATCTTGCATTGATGCTTGACAACAGCTTGAAATGGGTTTGGGTTTGCTGGGACAGCTTGGAGCTGTGCTGGCTTTGGTGGGTGCATCTATAGGTGTCTCTGCCTGTGGGATTCTACCCTGTGGTTTTTAAACTAATCAATTTTAGAAATTTCTGATTCTTGCATAAATATTTAATTAAATATTTATTCACTATGCACAAATTCAGGGAAGTAAATTTTTTTTTATTATCCACTCATGTAGATTTGCTTACCTGTCTCACTTGCAGCCACGGGACAAAATGATCACTGATGTCCTACTTTTTCTGTGAACATCATCTAAAGGACATGGCAAGGAGGCAAAACACCTTTCATGTCCTCAGGCCTCACTTCAAATGGGAGAATCTGAAGCATCAGGTGAGTCTGAATGAATGACTGTTTACTATCAGATATATCTATCACAATTAGGAAGCCAGGAACAAATGCAACTGTTTCCTGGGCAATGAGGCATGAGATTAAAGGCTGATGTCCAAATGTAAGAATCCAATTAGCAAGTGACTTATGTCTGTGGTACAAAATCAGAATGCTCCTATTTCAGTTACATACTCCATCACTGTGTGAGTTCCTCTCCTTATAAATACTCATTTTTTATGAGTAGTTAAATGTGTATCTGGAACAATAATATGTGGTGTTATAAAGGAATGGCATGTGAGAAATAGTGTAGAAGTGGTGCTTTCTCCGACTTCATGTTTTCCACAAAAAAGTAGCATACTGAACACTGTACACCAGGGCCTTCAGTGGTGCAAGTTATTATGGGTACTGACTGCAGTTTCATAGCTTCTGGTAAGTTTGGGGATAAGCCAAATCAGTAGTTACACATTGGGTAGGAGAAGCATGTTCTTGAGAGGATGCTTGCAGTATCAAACTGCTGCATTTTGCAATGGTAACCAGTTCTCCACAGTCGAATGGTGCTTTGGATGTTCCTGTCATGTTTTTCATAAACCTAAAGTAAATAGAGGGGAAATTGTGTTGTGCCTTTGTGATATGTTCCTTGAGGAGTGAACCTATGAAACTTAGAGATTGCTTTATGAGGGGAATGTAGTCATGCTAAAGACTTGCGAGATTTTGGTGGGGGAAAGACTTGGAGGTTATAGAGTAATTTAGATAGAGGCTTATTTTACAGATCATTTATTTGGATGATTGGGATTTTACAAAAGGAGTCTGGGGAAATACATTAATTTCTTTGAAGTGATTAAAGTGTATGGTTTTATGATCTGACTGTATTGGGTAATGCACCTTTCTGATTTCCTTTTAACAGCTCCCCAGAATGTATTTACAACTTAAGGGATCATTCTTAAGCTCAATACCTAAACATGCCTATTCATTGCCTGCATGTAATAATAAATGGTAATGGAAGAAGAATATGGAGCTGTTAGTTGTAGGGATTAGAAAATTCTTCTTTGATGACCAAGAATAAGTACAACTGATGGAAGATAAACAGATGTGTGAATTTGGTTATCCTCACAGAAACACTGGGCATAGATTATGCGACAAATATACATGTAGAGAGGAGAACATTGAGGGCATATGCTGGCCCTTCAAGCAATGTACAGTATGTGCATTTAAATATACTTACATGTAGGTCTGTAAAGTTGACCTAAACACCAAATAAAAAAAAGTCAAGCAGATGTGACCCTGTATGCCTCGTAAACCCTTCAGAATAACTGCTTTTATTGCTTTGCACACAGTGCCTTGCTAAATATGATGATGGAGATCTTAAATCCACATTGGTTTAGGGTAATGCAAAAAGAGCTCTGTTTAAAATCAGCAAGTAAATACATCCCATGTTAACAGAACCTACATCATCTAAGCATGGCCTTGTGATTTTTATCATGGTTGTCTTTATCCTAAATTGTATAATTAAAACATTCCTAATTACTAGCCTATTAGAAGGGTTCTGAATGAAGCAGTTGAGAAATTTGTATGAGAAAATAGAACAATTTCATTCTTTCATTGTTCGTTATTCTTAGTGATGCTTGGTTCATCATCCTCACAAGCTATCACTGTTTGTGGTCACTTTGCTTTGCTCTGTTCTCATCTTGTCATGACATCTGCTCACAGTCTGTGTTATGGCTTTCACACCAGTCTCATGTTTGCTGAGGCTGTCAAAGTCTCTTTTGTTAAAAAATACAATTCAGAAGGTAACAAATGGGAGAGTTAGTGATCATAGTCTTTTATGTGAGTTTTGCTTTGCTAGATTTTCTGGTTTTATACTATGAAACAAAACTTCATTAGAGAGCATGTAGTTACTGTGACCTCTCCTGACACTTTGCTGTTTTACAGTATTGCTGCAAAAATTTGCAGTGAATGAGAACCTCCTGAAAGTGTTCAGTGTCAGTATGAGTCACTGCTGTACCATTGGCTCTATAATGCTGCCAGAGACCATGCTTCATTTTTCTTTTCTGATACTTTTCTGCTGCAGTTGCATTTTCTGAAATTAAGACCACTGAACTTTCTAGGGAAAATGTAAGATTTCATGCTAAATTGTACCTTTTTACTTACCTTTTATTTTCCTGTTATAATTTAGGCATATATACTCAAGAGATTGAGAAGGTGATTCAGGTAACATGTCAGAAATGAAAACCAAAAATTTTGGCTCTGAACTTATGGATGTGGTTGTTGAACCTCATAGATAGACCCTGTTTTATTGGTGGTACTTCTTGTACTGCTCACTATGGCTTATGAAAAACCATAACACAGAGAATGACCTGATTGGTTTTTTAACTCTTTCCTTCTTTATACCTGGTACTTCATTCTTTCTAACCCCTTCTGCTTAAACTTCAGTTTTTAAAATTCACAGTAGATAATTTTTTTCTGCTAATTAATGTATCAAAAATAGATTGGGTTTATCTTTGGATATAAACTGCATGAATCCTTGTCTACACAGAACAATTCATCAACTTCTCTGTAAAAGAAAGACGGATAAAAATGAAATATGGGGGAAGGAGCAAAAAGTTACAGGGAAGAGAGGCCAGACTTTCTTGATTTAACCATCCAAAGTATGGAATATTTGCAATATTCTTTGTTCAAGAGATTCAGTTCATTGTTCAAGAATGCATGGTATTTTAATATCTATGGTGGAGTTAATTTTCTTAATTTCCTAAGATTTCTGCTGTTTCTTGAGATGAAGGGAAAAAAAAAATCAATGCATTTTAAGATTCATATTTTCTCCATTTATTGAATAAATCATCCTGACAGGAGAAGAAATAGCTATCTCCCTGCTGTGGATATAAAGGATACAATCATCTTTCTGCTGAACCTCTAGATCTCATGCATGTTATTATAATAGACTTTGTTACTGCTGAGACATGAAATAAAGCCTTCACCAAAAGTTTATTTTAAAGGTGCTGGTTTTTGAAGCCTAAAGTAAGTGTTAAAGTAATGAAATGTTTCATATTCTGCTTTAACACTGGACAGTCATGACAAAAAGGAAATATTGCTGCATTCAGCCAGGTGCTTTGTAATTCATATTACTTATGCTAGTCAGGGAGAATAAGAGATGCAGAGATAGCATAGAGAGGTCTATGATTTTCCTAGAATTTTGTTTCTTGATTGTGTTTGTAAAAACTAATGTGATTTTAACATACTTTATTATTATTATTTCAAACTTTATTATGAATATTGCAAGTTGTCATTGTTCTGTTAAATGTGAATTGTGAAGCTCTGATTCATTTCAGCTTTGTTGTAACTTGGGGCCAGATTCCTCTCTGCAGAAAGTGAACATCCTTCTGCTAAATCTGATATCAGCCTTTAGTCCTTAATGTCAAGGTAGCTTCTATAAATAGCAACAGTAGTAGTTTGAACAGATGGGAAATGTCTGCTATTCCCTGGAAGTTCACAGTAATTTCTTCCATTTATTGAGATGTTTTACCACTTCTTTAGAGAGATGTGCCTCTATGCAGTCTGCTTGGTATCTAAAGGGTGTGATACTGGACAGTGGTAAATGAACCTTTGCTTTAAGGAGAGACATTAGGCAGACTGAGAAGTCACCCTTGTTGGACCATCTGCTACATAAAAACAGAGCTGAATTAATGCAGACTTGAGTAGCTGAACTGGTGAAAGCATAACTTATGAAAAATAAAATATAAGCATTTCATTTTATGGGACTCTTACAACTGGAAGTGCAGAGAATACTGGGAAATGACAGTGCCTGAAGGGGCTGGTACCTCATAAGGGTTGGAGATTCAGTGCAGCCATCATTTGTACAACTTAGATTTTATTAAAATCAGCAGGCATTTTACCACTCATATTCACTACACTATCCCCTGTGGTATAAAAGCTCTCAGAAAAGTGCAGAGCATTTGTCAAATCTCACCATAAATTGTACATTTCTGTGATCTTGTTGCACAAGTTTCTTTAGAATTTCAGTCATCCATAGCAAACCAAAGCATGTTATCAAACTTTTGGTCAAATGAGTATGCAGTGATGCACAAAGCATGTATTTTAGGTTCCGGATTGTCAGGAGATTATGTAGGCTTACATGGACTAATATGAAAGTAAGCTCTTTCACATCTGTCCAGAAACTAATGTTATTTTTAAGTAACACTTCAGTATTCCTGCATGTTTTTTTACTGGCAATGCCTTTCCTGCTGTTGCAGGTATTTACAATGCAGTCTTTAGATGACTGCAGCCACTGACTAACTAGAAAGTGTGAAAAGAGATGTGTAAATTGGGTCTAGTGGGAAAAACACAGGTTACAGTACCAGAAGTATTATGTTAAAGGAAGTAGAAGTTTAAAATTTGACATGCCATTGTTCCTGGAAATGTTTGTTATGTATTAAAAATTTAAAAAAAAAAAGTTCATGAAAAAAGCCAAGGAAAACAAGGAAGAAGAGAGGCCTAAATGCTTAAGTCCTGTGAGAGGCAAGCTGACTTCTGTTACACAATACATCAAAATAAATTTTAAAGTGTCTTGATAAATTATCTTTTTCCAAGGAACTTTGAGGATTCTCAGCTTTAATTGCAGTCCTGGCTTCACAAGTTCGGTAAAGGGGTGTAGTCAGCTACCAAAAGAGAGAAGCTCAGTCTATTGCTGGGCAGTGTGGCATCCCCGATTGCCATCCCCAGGCTCATGCACTGAATTCAGCGCTTCACAGTGGTGGTCCGTGGTCTGTCCCAGACTGGTAACATGGGAGACACTGCACCTGAGGAAAGCTGCAGGTCTCATATTTGTCCTGTGTTTGAGGCCTTACAATTAAGATATTCATCTGGTACTTTCTATTCTAAATGTAAAAAAAAATAAATAGTCCTGAAAGTGAAAATTAGAGCTCCGTGTTGTTAGATGACAGAGTCCATGGGCTACAAAACTCCTCCTCACTTGGTTTCATACTCATAAATCTTTTTGCAGAGTGCAAGAGTTTTAACTGGCCAGATGGGCACTGGGATATCATGAGATGTTGGAGACAGGCATGGATTTAGGGTGTCTGTAATGCATTTCACTTTGGAAAAGCAAAAGTAGTAGGCTTCTGGACCAAACTGAATTCCCAGGCGGATGTGCTGGACGAGGCAGCACATGAGGGCAGAGCAGTGGTGGGGCAGGGCAGGCTGGGCTGTGAGCGTGGCCAAGCCCTGGCCTGCAAAAGCCCTTGGGAGCCCCTTCCTCACTTCCCTGCTTCAGGGCAGAAGCAGTAAGGCTGCAGCTCATGGTGTGAGGAGCAACAAAGGTGCCAAATAGGAACAGAAGAGATCAGCTTGTGAGAGCCATTAAAGTGGAGTTGTCTGCCAGCCCCATGCTGGGTTTCCAGGCTCTGGGCTGAGCATCTGAAGTAGTGTCATGGCCTCTGGTTGTTAGGTATTGAAGATTTTCTCTTAGTGGCTGAACCAAAACCCTGCTCATTAGCACAACCCAGACCGGGCTTTCTTGGGGCACACAGCTTTATTTAAAAAGAATCCACATAGGTGCTGCTCAAGCTGGTCTCACGAGAGGTCTTTATTAAACAGTGAACTGAACCCTTGGTAACCAGTGTCTGTCAGAAGTAATAATCTGAAAAAGGGAGATAGCTGCTGCTTTAATAAATATTATCTTCCAGTGAAGCCTTTCCTAGAAGCTAAAACAAGAATATATTTTAGGAGATATTAATTATGCTGTAAGGTTTCCTGCTGATTTGGTTTATGGCCTCTGTTCCTTTCTAGCTACAAAATGTAGGTGGTCTTACATCATTCAGTAGTTCAATGATGCTCATGTCATTAATAATTCTCAGTTGCTTCTTGGGAAAGTTGCACAGTACGATAAATCTTATGTGTGTTGCTGTGCTGTTTGTCAATAGGGAACGCCAGGCTTTTAAAAAAAAAGTATTTCTCTATTAAAATGAAGATGGGTCAGGAGCACTGATTTTATGATGTATGCTGGATGAAAAGGTTTAGAATAGCTAGAAATGTACGTAAGTTATGTCCTGTTACCAAGTTTCTCTTGATTTTTTTTCCCCCTCATAATTTCTGGATGGATGTCTTTCTTTGGCAGGCTCCCAGAACAGCAAGTAACTAGGCTGTTGGACATATGCTGTTAAAACTGATTGTCCATGGCGGTGTTCAGACAATTTATATATTCCCTAAAACTGATTTTAAAAGGTCCTTTTGTTTACTCTCTATCTTAAAAGCCAGTTTCAACAAG
Source organism: Onychostruthus taczanowskii (assembly GCF_017590055.1). Taxonomy (NCBI): domain Eukaryota; kingdom Metazoa; phylum Chordata; class Aves; order Passeriformes; family Passeridae; genus Onychostruthus; species Onychostruthus taczanowskii. The sequence continues at coordinate 3,130,780 of NW_024499240.1, read as the reverse complement.
CATTACTGAGATTTTGATTTACTGTTATGAGTGATGTTTTAAACTTGCTGGTACTTTCACAGCAAGATGAAAAATACATGCTTGTGTTTTTTTCTAACCCTGCCCACGATTTCTGGTGCAAAAGGCAGATTGTGCTTTTGGTCTACAAAGGCCTCTCTGAGATTCTCAATGACATTTAGGTATGGATAAATATTTTGTTCATTATTTTTAGGCTAAGCATTACTAAATACCAAGTCTGAATGCATTGCAAATCTTACTCAGAGTATTCATTCTTATCTGTAAAAGTATCTGTCACTTCATAACTTCATTACAGTAAAATAATCAGCAGTTATATACCTGAATGGGATTATAAAATACTAACAATCTGTGAATGCTTACAGCTTTGTTAGTAATAGGATTACTGAAATTCTGAGGATTCTGTCCATCAATTGTTCTATAGAAAATATCAGAGGTGATAAATTTGGGGAATGCTGAATCAGTGCTGAAATATTGCACTAGGAAAATGGCAAACTAAGTTTAAAAATATTTTGTATTCATTAAGAATGAAGGTATGTGGGTATATATTCAGATTGGATATATAGAAAGATAACACTATAAACCAGTCACCAGACAATAGTGCCTCTTCCATCCTTTTTTCCAGACCTTTGAATTATGGTCCATCCTGTAATATGGAGTTAGACACTCTTGATCAGGTACCCTGTGACTTTACCATGCCTTTGTCATGTTTGCTAAATCAGCTAATAGTCTTTTTCAAATACCTTCTGCTTTCTTTGACAGAGAAGCAAATGTCTTTTTGATTCAGTGGTGCAGGTTTTTGAATAGTGGAATTTCTAATCTGTGTGCATTTAGACAAACTGGATGACTGATAAAAGTATGAAATAGACAAAAATTACAGCCCACTGAGAAGCCTAAACATCCAGTCACTTGTATTGGTGCCTTTTGCTTAATTGTTTAATTCTTCTAAATGCTATGTTGCTCCTGGAATACACACGGAAAGTGAAGGTCTCTGTGGTTTATGTTTTTGTAGAATAGATGTATGATGGCTGATTCTTAGCGCCTCGATTGATGTAATTCTCTCATGCAGTGGGCAGAGTTTGATCCTTGGAACCACTGATTTGCATGACCTACTAATGCACTAACATGTAGCTAGAGGTATAATAGATGTGCTATGGAATGACATTATAATGACAATATAAGACTCCAGGCACCCTCTTCAGACAAACAGAACTTTCAATTTAATACCTTGGTACTACATATGGAATGAAAAGAGACCTTTTCTCTGATAATGTGTACAAAACCTGATATTTTTAACTGTTTGCATGTGCAGTAAAATGAAACCTAATGTTGACTTAGCTCTGAAGTAAAAGAAAAGATGGTCATATCATGGCAAGTATTGACTTGTGTGCATTTAAATGACTTGCAGATTACATTCCTCTGAATGTATTCTGTGGTATTCACATATGGTTTGAACAGAGAGAGACATTATTCTCTCTCCCAGGATTTTTCCTGGGGAAGGCAGTAAGAAAGCTCAGAGAAAGAAGAGAAAACAATTCTTATCTCTATTGGCTGCTCCTGTTTAGCACATGTGGAATACGTTATGGAGATGGTTTACCAAAAGGGATTTGTTAATTGGTCTCTGCTGATGGTTGTTTGGATTGATTGATCAGTTAGGTCAAAGCTGTGTCGTGACTGACTGAAAGGGTCATGGGTTTAGTGTTACTTTAGTATAGTTTTAGTATAGAGTCTAGTATAGTATGTAGTGCTATATAGTATAGCTTAATAAAGCAATTGTTTAGCCTTCTGAAATCTGGGAGTCAAAGCTTATTACTTCCCGCATGTCTAGTATAGTATGTAGTGCTATATAGTATAGCTTAATAAAGAAATTGTTTAGCCTTCTGAAATCTGTGAGTCAAAGCTTATTACTTCCCGCGACAAGGGTGCCTTGCATCGATGTATTCTACAACAATTCTAGTTGGTGTATGTTCCTTTAGATTTAAAAAGAAATTCACTTAATCTCTTTTCCTAGTCTGTTTGCAAAAATAGAAGTATACCTAAATGTGCAAAATTAAGTCTTTCCAGTAAACATGACCACACAACTCCCAGAAGCTACCCTGAGGTAGGACATATATATATTATAGTTAACCACAATGTTATCAAGTGTTCCTAATCAATACTTTTGTTCTGAGTCACTGTTCCATTAGTGACTTGTGTGACATTACTCAACTTTTTGGGTCAAGGAGCCTGTGCAGACCTTAAAGTTTCAACACCTTTCTGAATAATTAATACTCTTATTTATGCAAGCCAGGAATTTTGGCTCTATGGAGATATGAAGTAGCATTGCAAGTTTGGAATTAAAAAATGGCAAATCAGAATTTTTATATCCAGGTGATCAGGCAAGTCAAGGCAGATGAGAGATGTTAAATGCTCCCCATTCCTAATCTCACTGTTCACAAAAGTGTCTCAGCACTACCTTCAGTATGCTCAGTCACCGTAATGGGAAATGTTTTCCTTCATTGCCTGTCATGTCCTGATGCAATTTTAATTCTATAGTTGTAGTCAGTCCCTTTAAAACTAATGTGTCAGATTCTGTTTTCTTCTTCAGAAATACTAGACTTGGAATATGTGCTTAAGCCATTTCCATATAATGGCAAGCAGGGCTCATGGGGTCTGCAGTACTTGGTAGCTTCAGTGCTTCAAATAGTCATTGAAACAACAAAATTCTCACAGCAAACTGGGAATAAGCAATGTTTGTGCATGGCGTATTGCTTAATTATTAAAGAGAGCTTGAAACTGAGGGTATTATTGGTGGATGGTAATACCCATCCTTGGCTACTGTACAGTGCTGTCTAGGTGGGAGTTTGAAAGCAGGGTTCTGCATGGGCAGTTCTGTGAGGTTGTCATTGTTCTGCTCTTTGGTTGTTTCATCCAGAGATGCTGTGGATATGCTGTGCATTCAGAATGACACCAGATGCACCAAGATGTAAAATGGAATTGTCAAACTTTTTTTTTTCAATAGACACTTTTCAATTTCCTGGAACATTTGTTGATACTCTAGGGGAGGATATATCTTCTGATGGTATTTCATCAAGATTGTTCTGTAAGTGGGTAGGCATTAATCTAAACGTAATTTATTCTTGTGTTTCAGGATCATTGTCTTGCATTGTCCAAAATACTTAGGCTTTAGGCTTCATCTTTGAGCTTACATAGTAGGAGACATTAAGAGCATTGATTAAGGTTTGTTTCATACCTGTCATGACTATTCATAAGTTATGGTCTTGTGCCTTTGCAATGCACAGGAAGTTATGGGATGAACTGAAGATCCAAGTTCTGTTAGACCATTTTTGTGCTAGCTTTACCAGAAAAAAAATAACCATCTGCATACAATTTAAAACATTTAGTTGCACTTTTATCCATAAAACTGAAAAGGTTGAAGGATGTACAGTTATTACTACATCTAAAATGTGTCTTTGACTGTCAGTGTTGAATTGCTTCACATTCTCTTTTGTTTTTTTCTGGAATTTTTATTTAAATAGGATTCCTGTTATGTGTGTAAGGAAACATTTGATTTTCCTCGTGTTTGGATTTTGAAATATTTACTGGTGGTGGTTAAAATGCTCATTATTTGCTGAAAATTAACAGCAGCTGTAGTCCCGTGCAATTAATTTCACCATGGTATTTGCTTCACGATGAAGTAAAAAGTGAATTAGTCATGTGTCCAATTTTTGCTTCCATTACTTTTCTTCAAATGCTTTATCATATATTGCCAATGCATATTCTCCTAAGTGAAAACAGTTAGTAATTCAACATATCTTAGCCTGAGGATATAGAGCTGGGCATGATGGGTATGCAATGCACCTGGAAGGAATGTCAGCTATTTTATATCTCAGCTGATACATAGTTGACTTCTTTTCAACATAATCTTTCTTTAATGTCACTTTACTTGGGCCAAAATCAATTTTGTAGGGAAGATGTTTTACAGCTTCTGCGGAATGAACTTTTGCTTTTGATTTCTTTCCTAATAAGATGGAAAGTAACTGGCTTAGTAACTGTGAAAGCTGCCTTTACCTGGCACATTTTATGGTCCTTTTGTCAAGATTAAAGAGATAAGAAAGGCAAATCCTCATGGAACTAATAAACATGCAGAGTTTTTTTGATTACTGGTGAGAGATGAAGTGGGGAAGTTTGATCCTCATGATGTAGTGTCTGTTCTATAAACTAAGAAAATCTCTCATTCACAATGTTTGTTTGGACATTTTCCCCAAAATGAAATCCCAGAAATTTAAATGTATTTTGTACCTTGGCAACCAGATGATGTGTAGGCACTATCAGAGAAATGCTTATCCTACATTTTACTATCCTGTCTTTAAAGCAGAGGACACAGTTATGCTGTGGTGCATCTTTTATATCAGATATCAGGGCGCTTTTTACAACATGGGAAGAAGAAATAAAAGATTCAGCAGGACAGGAACTTTGTTAGTAGGAAAAACAATAAATCTGCCCTAGAATTGCCAGTTTTGAGCAGCAGTAATTCTAACAAAGACCTAAAAGTACTGTTGATCAGTTTATGTATGAATAGATAGGGATATAGAATAGTTCTTTTTAGGGTGGAGGGTGGAGGAAAGGGGTAATGCTTAATGACTACTACCGACTGGCAAAATGCTGTATGTAAATGAATAGAAAGGTGTCATCATTGGTTAATGTCTTGCTAGGGTTGTTTTTTTAATTTTAATTTTTTTAAGTTTAATCTCATGTGTTTGCTGAATTTATTCTAAATGTGGAACCTTTTGAAATCCACTTGTAAATGATGTATATACTTATCCTATTATTCATTAAAAGGATTGAGTGTACCTCTTGCTTTAAGCTTTGAAAATGTACCCTCTAGATCCTAAGCCTTTTTTTTTTTTTATTGCAAATTGATTGTCAAAGTCATCCACATATGTGCAATGAAATTGTAATATATGAACAGAGATGGCCTTGTGGCTAGAGCAGTGTTGACAGCATAAGTTTAAAACACAGACTGCTGTGAAGAAAACTGGCTGTGTCTCAGCCAAAACCCGAACAGTGTCTGAAAGGAAGGGACAAAGCCAACAGACAAAGAACTAATCCAAAAAAGGTTGCAGCACTAGCCTGACCAGAAGAGATCAAAAGTTACTAAGCAGACGTACGTTACCTATAAGTGCTTTGGCACAACAAGGAAAGGAGCAGACTGGCCATTAGCATGGTGTATTTTAGTGTACCACTAGCAGTTATCATGGATGAATATACAGCCTTGACTTTACTGAGAACTGAGCCTAGCTATGGTTCTGTCTTGGACATTGCTGCAGTTCTCCTTACTATATAAGAGCATTCAGTGCTTGTTTTGCATGTATGGATATTTGCATGTATTTGAATCCTCTGAACTTGTATAAATAAACCAAGGTAATAGTTTCTTTGTAGGAGCTCTGACACTTGAGTGAAGTGAAATGTCACCTCTTTGCTCTGCAGTGGAGGTATCACCATTACATTGAGCTGAAAATCAGTGCATGTTGTTTGCCTAACAAGCTGAAGAAAAATTTCATGCCGGACCTGTGGCTCTCTGCAGAGGGCAGACCCCCCCATATACATACGTAATTGCAATTTTAGTATATCTCCTCAAGTTGCCATCATGAAATCTGTAATGGGCTTATTCTTTGACACCTTGATTACAATAGATTATTCAGTAGCAGAGAGACCAGGCACAGCTGAGCTTGCCATCTCTTTTGCTGTGTTTGTGGCATCTGGACTGCTGTTTATAACTTTGAGAATGTAGAGAATGTCCTGCTGATAATGTTGAACTTGATGGTGCAGAAGTTGGAAAGGGAGAAAAAGACATCCCTCTGATGACTGATAAATTCTATTTAATCCTTCCAGTTTATTTTCCCATCTTTCAAAAGGTTGTGTAAACACATTGTCAACATTTCCCATTTTTTCTTTGAATCAATGCAAGTAGCTGGTTTATTGCATCTCCTGCCTTGAGGATTCTCCTCTTTTTCTTCATCAGGTTCTCCCAAGTCATTATTCACACAACTTTCTTGATGTGATTACTGTTCTGCTCTCACCTCCAAGATACCATTTAGTTTGAACTTGAATAGGGAATTTTCCTCTTGGTAATGTAAGCTAAGGTTATTTCAGTTTGTTTCCTTCTTGCCACTCCCCCCTCCCTCCAAGGTTTGTATGTTTTTGAAATCAGCCTTCTGGAAGACCATGAAACACCACAGACAGCCACTGTGTAATGAAGTTATTTGTCAGTGAACTATAATTCTGAAGTGAAGGTTTTAGTTAATTAAATACTAGAAAAATACCAAAAACTGCAACAAGGCCTGCTATTTTGAGATAAAGTTCCATCTCTTTCAGTCTCAATTTTGGTATTATGCAGATTTTCTGCATTAACAATAAAGTTTAAAACCAAGAATGAATGAAAAGCACATTCTGATCAGTTAACCAAGGAAAGCTGAAATCTGGTAGTTTAGCTGTCTACAAATCAAAAGTCATAGAATAAATTTTCAGGTTGTGGTCTTATAGTGTTGAGTAGGTCAAAATTAAATAATTGCTGCTGTAACTATTTAAATGCCTTTTCTGTGATCTAATTTTAAAGCTTTAGCTTTAAATGATCATCTGCCTTCCTCCTTTACCATGCCCAGTGCATCCACTTAGTCTTAGTTACATAATTATTTTGCCCTTGCTTTAAGGTAGACTGATGTGGTAGTGCTGTTGCACAGAATCAGGAAGTTAGGACTAAGAATGAGTGATTTATTTGAAACTCAGGTAAATGAGTTAACCTGATGCTATTTAGGTTAAAGTCCAGCTGGTGTGAAATCAGTCTCTGGAGGCACACACTAGGACTGATCTAGGCTGCAAGTGCCTCTTGCTGCCATTCAGGGTTCCCTATATTTGTGCAAATATTCTGCACTTCAAGGTAGCAGTATATGGCAAACAGAAATGTGCACTGGGTTGTGTATTCCACCCTAGGCTCTGCTTTTTTTGCACATTGTTACATATTCAGTTGCTTTGGTTTATTTTTGTTGCAGGAAATGTATATGCCAAAACTGAAGTGGTTTAGAATAGTCCATTTTAAGGTGAAGGATAGGGGAAAGGGATAATGCTTACTGCTGCTACTGGCTGGCAAAATGTTGTATGTAAATTAATGTGTTTTGCCTTTTTCTGTGGACAGATGGTATTTTAGGGCAATCCTGAAGGTCTTTCTTCCCATTATGATTTTTGTAAAGCAGCACAGCAAATTGTCACTTTGTACACTGTTCTAATGGGACACAGTTTTTGGCTGCTGGGTTGCTGTGCAGCACTAAAAGTGTGAATTATAGCTCAGTGCTGTATCCTGGTGAATCACTGTTTACCAGTGTCTGCAGTCATACAGATCAGATTTCTGAGTGACCCTGCCTGTGAAGAATAAGCATTTGAGGCATCTTAATCTCCCTTCCTTTAGCACAGGAAAATACAGGCCTAAAAATCAAGGCCGTGGTTGTGCTTAATTTTGTGAAGTCCAGCATGCATCTTTTTACTTGGCTGACTTCCTTGGATCCATCCAACCACCTTTTCCTCCCAGGTTGCAAAGAAAATATTTTTCCTGACTCAGGTTAGTTGCAGGCCTTCTAAGGGCTCTTTCCAGCTTTGAGTGGCTGAAGAGTCTTCAATTGTGTCCTTTGCTGGCCTTTTTTTTCTTATATATAGAGTTGCTATTTGCTCTGACAAACAGCTTGACATGCACTTCTGCAGTGACTCTGGGGAACATTACTGTCCAAGTACAGCAGCTGAGGTATGCTTTGAAACTGAGGAGCCTTAACACCCACCTTGGCAGGATTGATTCAGCATATTTGAAATTTTAACCTCACTGCTGACTCCTATATTGTGTCAGTCTTGGGCTTTGAAATTTAGCCTTGGATCAAACTTGTTTCTGAAATTATAGCAGGAGAAAAAAATTATATTAAAGGCAAACTTATATAAAATTCCTGGGAAGGAATGGATTAGGTTGCCAAGTACTCCCAAGCCTCTGGTTTTTCAATTATGAATAAGAAAGCAATATGAGCAGCAGCTGACTTGCTCTCTGTCTTCACTTAAAAGTCAGAGCTCAGGCATTAATTTAGAGGGCTGAATGCTTTTTTTCATTAGAGCCTTTACAGTTCCACCATTCACAGTTAATATTGATACTCTGCAGGGCAGGTAATTTTACTGGAGAAAGAATGCATAAAGGCTCATTCTGCTTTTAATGGATTTAGTAGAAGTTTAACCATTGCTTGTAAAAGGAGGAAGGTTAGACCAGAAAAGATCTGTGTGTTAAATATGAATCTGTATGATACAGATTTACTCACAGCATTTTGAGTATATTTAAAAAAGGTTGCCTCTTTCTAGGGCATTGTCTTGGTTTCAGTCTCTCCATAATTAGTTTCTATTTATGGAAGAAATCGAGATAAGTAGCATGTAGATGTCTAAAAGATAAATGTTTTTGCATGTGTTTTCTTGCTTTATCTTTATGCAAATGATTTATTAATGCTTTTTAAAGACCACAGGAGGTATACAGATTTTATTTTTTTTTCTGTATGGTTAATAACAGCAGTTTAGTTCTTTGCTTTCATTTGTAATTACTTCAAACTCTGCCATAGAAAGGAAGAATTGACTTTTATATATTTAAATACACATAAAGATTAAAAGAATTGCAATCCTAATTTTGCTGTCACCTACATAATTATAATGGATCTGTCATATGAAAGTTCTATTTTACAAAGTGCTATTACCATGACTTGTTTCTATTTTTCATCTTGGAAAAACATTTTAGTTCCAACTGAAATTCTTACCACATATTTTCAAGTTTCCTTATATTATAAACACTTCTGTATCTCAAGAAGTTATGTTTAGTTTATTGGTTTTGACTCAAAAAAGTTCTTTCAGGTAGTTGTGCTACTGATTTTTTAGTAAAATAATGTATGGAATTAAAAAAAAAATTGGAAATGGAGTTACTATCACCCAGATGACAAAGTTGTGTTTAAATGTGTCTGCCTGTGCACTGTATTCTGTATGCTAGTATTGAATATTCTATTATATATAAATTCAGTATCAGTTAAAAGACTTTTGTAGTGCAAATAAAATGTAAATATTCCCTTTTAATGTGATGCCAATAATGAAGTAGTAAACGCATAAACCAAGGTATTTAAGGCATGTAGGCATTCAAGGTACCACGTTAGTGTAGACATGAAGGACACTGTGAACACTGAGATACTCTATAAAAGGGCTCACATTTTAAATATAAGTAACAGCAACCTCCCTTCTCGACCTTCGATTGACCTTGTGTACCACACTGCCTTAAAGATGGTGTAATAATGGAAATAGCCTTTGCTTATAGTTTCCTGTAGAACAAATGGGTTTTAGTGGTAGCTTTTGTATTTGTGCTATGCAAAATTTCCAGTAAATTCATTTCAGCCTTTATATTTTATGTTCCATTTTAGATTGTAAGGAGGGATTGCTTTCTTAGGTTTTCTTTTCCTGTTAAACATGTACATTTAGTGTAAAGAGTAAAATCCAAATCTTTAATCATTAACAGGCTAAAGAACTGTTGAAGAATAAAAAAGTTAGTCAACAGTTTAATAAAAGCTGTATAATCAAATGACATTATATATTAGAGTGCATTTTTACTGTTGTATTGTCTATAAAATCAAAGCAGTCTATAAATCATAGAATTATGTAGTTACTTACCATTTTAAAAGCAGTATCAAGTGGAATTGGTGAAAATCCCCAGGGTGTAATCAATAGTTGCTTAAAATAAGAAGCCTTTATGGTATTATTTCCAAGTGTACCATCTGAAATCAGAGGCAATTTACTGACAGTTGTATATTTTGTTGAAAAAAACATTCAGACGTGTATTAATGACAAAATCCATGTCTGTTGCCTTTTACAGAGTGCAAGGAGAGTGATTTATTTTGAAAATGTCTTTTAGCTGGGTAACTAGGTAACTTACACTGTGCTACATGAAAGAGTTTGGACTGCATTTTGTGAAGCTGAATTCCAGCGCAATGAGTGAAGGAAACAGATGGAGTAAGAGGAGGACAGATGGGTATCAAAAAAACTACAGCTGCTGTTTTCAGTACCTGTGCATTTACTGCCATAAATCAATTTATTTTCATTTACTGAAACGGGAAAATCATAAATTATTAAGCCAAAGCACTACAGGTCCCAGAATCATTGTATGTTGAAAGCATCTATTTGTAGTAGTTAATTCGGGTCCTAAGTGAGCTACATCTGAGAATAAGTTTCTGTGGGTAAGAATGTCACCACCAGTCCAGTCATTTTGTTCTGCCAGGGAGATTTAAACATCTCTCATCCCATGGGGGGAAGTTTAATTAGTTATTAGTTACTATATTGGACAGCTTTAATGTTTTCCTTGTGGACAAGAGGTAGGCTACTGAAGTGCTGCAGTGAGTGCTAATGGACTGCTCTGCCACAAGGCTTCAGCAACCTGTGAGGCAGCTGAACCTACAGAGCCCAGAAGAAGGGCTGAGTGCAGGAGGCCACTTTCTTTCTGCTGCAGCAGCTTTGAATTGCAAGACATGAAATGGTGGTTGAGAAAACCAAAGCACTATTACTGTATATACCGATACACCAGCAGCCCTTATTTGCTGCGTGGCACAGCTTCTCTGTCACATACTTGACCTTGACCTAATTTGATTATCCCTGTGGTTAAACAGGAAGTTCAGCTGAAAGTCAAGTCATTCCTCTCTACCGTCACCCTGCTGGTTACTGCTGGCTTGTCGCTGATCCTGTTGAATTTTTGTATGAGCACCTGTCCATTAGAAATTGGATGGTGGCTGTCCAGACAATTTACATTTATTTTAGAATACCTTGCAATTAGCGGAGTTGTAAAATTGTAAAATGCAAATAGAAATCACCCTTGTATTAGAAATACGTGAGAAATGAGAAATTCAGGTCAGAATGCGTACTTGCTCTTTCTTGTTGAATTTATATCAGGGAGTTTTATGCCTAGGGGCACTGCATGAAGTTGCCACTCTATTTTGGTGCAACAGAGGCAGAAGTATGAAAATGTCTGTAATTTGAGTATCTTGGCATTGGTTTTCTGTGACATTTTATCACAGTTCCTTTTAAATGTTCCTGTGAGTAGTTTGAATTAAAAAATCACATTTGAAAAAAAATTTACTGCTTCATTTTCTAATCGAAATATGGTAATTTCTGATAATAGGTAGGAAGATTGGTTAGGCTCTGGCTCTCAATCTGTTTAATGCAATTTAGAGCCTAATGTGGCAAACTCTGAAGTTTTTACCTTTGTTAACTGTCTGTGTATTACCTTCCCAATATTATCTCATTGAAGGTGAGCATTGTAGTGCCAGCAGTTACCCATGCTGAGGCTGGACTACAGTCTTCAGCCATCAAGAACCCTGTTTGAAATGCATCATCGTCTCACACTGTTAAGCAAATTTCTGTTCAATTGGGATGTAAGCCTACAAATTGGGCAAATAGTTCAGAAGGGGTGTGATAGGATGAAAAGGATGCAAGATGATTTGCCTTAATTTCATAACTGAAGTGGAAGAGAAATCAGTGGTTGGTTTCCTTCAATTAAGAAATATTAGCAATTTCCATCAATTTTCAGAATAGCTCTATTTATGCAGATTCAAATATACTAGATTTTATTGGGGTTTTTTTTTAGTTTGAGAATCATAAACACAGTTGTCATTATTTTTTTTCCGTGAGGCTTCTTACAAAATTCTGCCTCTCCATAGTAATGAAGCTGCTTCTGCTTCCCCACCAATCACTCACTTTGCAGTCTGAATTTCAAATAAGTATGAAATATTTCCTTTAAGCAGGTAGGAGATAAACTGTAAACTACAGAGCATTTTTAAGCTATGCATCCAAAAGAGACAGTTTAAAATCTTAACCAGGGTCAAAAGGGTGAGAAAGTATTTGTGATTTTTGTAGTTTAAAGATGGAAATGAAATATAACTTATTCATTCTAAAAGCATAGAATTGCTTTATAAATTAAACTCAGACTTGTATTTACAATTTACTGCTGTACTTATTTTGAAAACAAGCATCCTCACAACATACAAAGTAGTGACTGTTAATTTCCTGTTAAACATAATGGCCACTAATGAGTCTGCCCTAACAGATAACCCTTCAGCCCATTGAAATCTGGCAGTGTGTAGTGTCAGGAGCATCTTGATACCAGTAGGGAAGAGCAGTGTAATTATTTTGGTGTATAAAATTAGACTCAAAGAATCCTGGGAAAGGGAAAAGGCCATGCTGCTGTCAATACTTCTCATCAGTAAGTGTAAGTGATGTGCAATTTCATTTATGTATTTGATTTGTATTCAGCCCGGGCTGAGATTGCTGTCTTTTCTAAAAGCATTCCCTCCAGGAATTCAAAATGATCAGGCAGTTTCAGAAACAGCAATCTTGCACAGTGCCCTTGCTGATGGCAAAATCTGGGGCTTCTTGCCCTGACATATAGACTGTAAGAATGTGTATGTACTGCAGAGAAGAGGGCTCTTTCAAAGACCTCCTGGCAGACATCAGCTATTATGTGCTGAAGACTGTTACCCAAGGACTCAGACTAATCTAAGTTGCAGCAGAGGAAAGCTCTTTTAAGTGGTCAAAACTCAAGTGCTTGGTCTTGTTAGAATTTTACCCACTGTGAAAGATGGAGTGCTGGTTTAAATGTTTCTTGGAGCTCCCATCCCTGTGGGTTTGGTTGCACTGATCTTCTCAGGGAGGGTCCATGTGCTTTAACTTAAGGTACTACAAAGTGGCTGTGAAACAGCTGTGGGGCATACACGGCAAAAGAAAGGTTACAGTCTTCTTACAAGTACAAATGGGAATAAATATCCAGTATTCACTGGTTTTGGAGCATCTGTCATGAGTTCAGTGTCCAGCACAATTCCCATATAGGGAATTACTCTTCCCAAAGAGTTTTCTTCTTGTATTTTGTCAGGCATTCGCTTGTAGTTAAGTTGAGCTTCATCAGGTGATCCAACAGTTGAAAAAAATGTATTCTCAACATTAAGTGTACACAATATGTGTGAGTTAGTCTAAGGGACTAGTTAGTAAGTTAACCAAACAACGGATTCAATTCTGTATATGAAATTGGAATTTTATATTTAAGCTGTAGGTATCACTTTGAGATAATGGAAAAACCTTGGAATAAAATACTCTAGTCTGGTTCTGCTTTGTTAAGTAAAAATGAAACTTAGAGTTCAATGTATTTATTGGTGTTAATACCATTTATGTTTGGGATTCTCACTTACTATTCTTAGTTACTTATTCTAAAATATTTGAAAAAAAAAAAAAAAGCCCCAGGCAAGCACTTTTTCTCCTGACACTGATTGTTCATGTTGAGGTTATTGAGATTCCGACTTCTTTATGAGGGGAAAGATGTAGGTTTAAAGGCTTGAGGCAAGTTTTAAAAATTTAAGCCATGGCTGAAGCGAGTTTAGATCACTTGGTGTGAATGTAGGGACAAGCTGAGAGGAGGTGGTTAGGTCCATACAATAGAAGATAAACTTAGACAAGCAGGAATATGATAAGGAAAAGTGTAAATAAAGGTATAAAGTAACTTATACTGAAGACAGATCAGAGGTTTTTATATATAGCATAGCAAAATACCAAAGGAACACATAGGAAAGAAAATTCAAGTTGAAAAGGGTTGAAAGGTTTTCTGAAGGTAACACAGGGCTTCTTTTGTTCCTAACTCTGATTCCATGATTCTTCACTTTTTAAAAAAAGTTCTCACTAAATAGTTACATGAAAAAATTGCAGCAACTAATCAGAAAATGTGGAAAATCAAGCTTTTTGTGTGAAGAGAGGGAATGTAGGGGCAGTATCCAGAAAGATTTCCAGACCATTGAAGAAGAAATAGGATGGAGAGTCTCAAGATATTTTTTTCTAATATTTAGCTCTGATAGTCAAGTGTTAATAATTTAGAATGATAGAAACAGAAATTAAAGCACCTTGTTGTTTGTATATGATTAGTAAAGGACCACCTGTGAATGAGAGAATTTTTTAATGATCCAGTTATGAATATCTGACAATACTTTTTTTCTGCCTTAGCTATATTATTTCAGAGTAATAACTCATGTTGTCTTTCCTTGGATGCTTAAAAATATTATAGATATAAAATTTCCTAAAAATAGAAAATACTGGCTACAGACACAAATAAGAAAGTGTCAAGAAAAAAGCTTTGTAAGGAACCTAATTTTCTGATGATGAATGTTCTGCAGAATAGCTATCATGATGTGTCCTCCTGCTTAGCAATAGGAGAGGGATATATACCTAAATATCAGAATGATCATGTTTAATGCGCATTTTTTTTCCCCAGCCCTTTTTTCCTTTTCCTGCAAACATTCAGCTTGCTAAAGAATTTATCACTGCAAAGGATGATGCCTAGTGTATGACTTATTTTGTGCTAGTTACCTTTCACTGAAACTAGTGTGACCTTATTCCCTTGCCTCCATCCAAAAGCAAAAGTGGGAGATCTTAGGCCATTGTATGCCCTTGCATGGGAAAGTTGGTGTTCAGTGCTTGGTTTTTGCCATGCATTTACTCAAGCCAGAGTAGGTCAGTAAACTTCAGGAGTAATCTTTTTAAGGGAGCATAAACCAGTTATGACCACTATCATAGTTGCTATTCTTAAAGCTAAGGACTGATGAACTGTTGATGAAGAGCTAAAAACCAGTGGCTGAAGCTTTTAGAATGAGATGTTTTCTTGGTTCAACTTTCTGTAGCTGTTTCTGTAAACCCAGAAATTAATCTCAACTGTTGGTTTGTTCTGATGGTATTTCCATTTGGCAATGTCAAGTATTTCAGGAGAAATTTTATTCCTAGAAGATCTTGAATTGCAGCCTTTTTAAGCAATTTTTTTTTTTGCAAAGCTGAATGGAATTCTAAATATATCCCATTCTAAGGTTTAAACTTTTTTTTTTAAAGCTTCTATTAAAATATGCTCAGAGTTAGGAAAAAACCCCAACATCTTAATTTAAACTAATCTAATAGAGAATATTGTGTGCGTGTCTGTCTTTACATGACAATGTAAGCCTAATAAATACAACTATAAATATCCATTTCTTTTGTGATGACTCTTACATGTTGTAAGTAGGGCATCTCTATGCTGCCCGAGATGAAGTGGTTACTTCTTCACCGAGTAGCAGCAGCAAAATTTGACTTAGTTTTAAATAGGTGTTCATTGCAGAATTCATGCCATCCTCATTAAACTGAAGCTCCTCTGTGTTTAGATGAAATAATGACCAAAGTCTAGTCCTGCAATTATTCGAGTTATTTTTGTTTTGTGCTGAAGTCAGCAAAAATTTGTCACAGGTCAGGGACTTGTAACTGGTTCTTTGTGTTTGTTGAGCACTGTAATTCCATGCCAGCTTGACTTACAGTTATGTTTCTGACATTTTGCTAATGTTTTTATATCTGTTTATCTATCTGTTTTATATGCACTGACAAAGGCTGAGTATATTTTAAACAGAGTCTTATCGTAATATTTTACAGTGTTGTTAAGGCTTTTGGACAGTCCTGCCTGCATTGTCATCTTTTCTTAATGCATTTCCATTTTCCCTATATTGCCTTCACATACTGAATTTAGAGGAGACTACTTCATGAAGTGTCTGCTTTTGTTGCAGTCATTTTATAGTTCTTTCATCATTATTGCATGAGATTTGTATTGAGTATATGATTTAGCTTGCTTCTTGCTCTGTGTTCAATCAAAACATGAATCTTCTGCCATAACACTTTCATAAAAAGAAAAAAAAGATAGCACTTTAACAGGACAAGAGTGTTTCAGCGCGGTGTGCTAATGTGAAACATCATACTTGTGTATGCAGGTTTGAATCCCCTGGAGCTTGGCAGAGTCTTAAATTTCTTACATGGCTGATGAGTGTTTGGTTGTTTATATGAAGGGTTTCAGGGCTTCTGCCTGCAGTTCATAATGCAAAAGCTTCTGGCACTGTTAAGACCCTTTTTGTGCTGGTTGGAAGTCCCAAGGCAGAACAGGCAGGGAGTCAAAATTGCTGCAACAGACGTGAAATCCTGGCTCTGCTGACTTCAGTGGGAGTTGTGCCGTAGCTGACAGTGGCCCAAAGCTTTAATCCAGAAGTAGTCCTCCCTTGTTGATAATCCTGGTGTATGCCCTAGGGGAAGCTTTTGCTTTGTTGCTGCCACCCAGACTGTGTGTGTTTGTGCAGAGAAGATCTAAGTCTCTTATGGTGTCACACTGTGCCTTTCACAATCACAGCACTTCTGGAATGAAATTGGGACAGAGGAAAAAGAACCTGAACTGTGGACACATGCTGTCTTATTGCTTGTGTCCTGAGTGATTCCCAGTAACAAGCACCCTGACCTGAGCAAGATTAGCTTCTTGAGACTGCAGAGGAGGGAGTCATCAATGACTGCAACCAGTGCATCTCCCAGTCCCTGCTTCTGCATTTGCAGGTTATCCCTTTAGCCACGCTTTTTGGTACGTGAAGCAACAGTACATTCATTAATTCAGTCCTACTTAGCCCATGAAGACTGAGTTATCCATGTAAATGTGATCTAGTGAGCTATTCTCAGAGATGCTTCATAAATTTTTATGCTAAATGACAGCGGCAAATGGGAAACGTTTGACACTTTTTTAGTTATGAGGAAGGTGTGCAATGCAGAACATCAGAATTTGCGTTTAATTGGTGCTGATTAAAAGAGGAAATGATCTCAAGTTGTGCCGTGGAAGGTTTAGATTGGATATGAAGCAAAAATTATTCACCTAAAGGGTTATCAGGCAGTGGAACAGACTGTCCACTTAAGTGACTGGGTCACCATCCACGGACATATGGAAAATATGTAGATGTGGCACTTAAGGATGAGGTTTAGTGGTGGACTTGGCAGTGACAGGTTGATGGTTAGACTTGATGATCTTAAAGGTTTGGGGGTTTTTTGTGGTTCTATAAGAAGAAAACTAGCTAAAAAGTAAATCCTTGTCCTTTGGGAAAATACATTTTATTATTTCTGTCAGGTGAAAGTGTTCCCATTATAAGTATTCTCAAGTTGTCTGTTTTCTTAAAGTATTTATTCTCTTATTCATCCGGTCTAAAACATCATTTTGCTGCTTTGTGCAATACAGTCAGAGACTTTCAAAATTCAGGATTGTTTAGAGTTGTAAATAATGCTCATCCTATCAAGTGCAAAATAATAAACCATTCTGCTTCAGAGTGCTGGAAGTAAAAATAATCTTCGCTAGGTGTTACTGTCTTAAGTCTACATTTAAAAAAATTTAGAAAAGTAATTAAAAACATTTTGGGGAGTTTTTGAAGAGTTGATGTTTGCTGTCTGTCTTTATATATCTCAAATGTATGAAAAGACATTGCTGTTGCTGCTTCTGTGGTACCAGAAATTAAATTCAAAGCCTGTTTACACTGCTAACAGTTATTAATTTCATGCTGAAGGTGGAACTCGGCATTTTTATCTGTAATGAACTGGGAAGCCTCGTTAACTTCAAAGCATTGCTACACTGGTTTATCTCCTATGAATGAGAATTTATAGGCACAATATGTGTATCCATTATGCTTATACAAGCCTTGTGATAATTTTACAAAAAAACAAAATAAACAAGTACTTTTGCTATAACTGACTTCACAGAAAATGACCGTATTCCTTCTCTTCCTTCAGTCTTCACAGAACTTCCTTTCTACAAAGATCATAGGTGGTGACAACCCAAAGAGCACTTTGGGTAATCATAATTTTGGGGTCTGAATGTGAGACACTATGCTAGCTGAGCATTATTCTAGATTTGGATCTCAATCAGTCCCTTCAACTGCTCTTGAATTTTGAATCCTTACAAAATTCCATTCCTTGGTAAAATTAAAGTATTAATGAAGTAAACAAAACATTTTTGCATCATACAGAACAATTAAGTGTGTACAAACATGAAAGATGTATTCTGAGATAATGTTTCTGGATTCTGCTATCTGGAGCAGAAATTAACTGGTGTTTCTTCATAAGAAATTCTCTTTGAGTTTTCTCTTTTCTGTAGTTTATACAAAAGGCTGGTCTTTGAGATGACATCATTCCAGGAAATAATTTTTGCATAGGTTATAAGACCTCTTTCTCAGATGTGTTCATTTGTGGATTTTACGCTTATGTATTTTCTAGTCTGACACCTTTTTTTTCCCCAAGACTTATCTGCTTATCACCAATTCCTGTCTGAACACTTTACATTGTATAATGACACTTTAAGTCTCATTAGCAAGACACTGGATATTTCTTCAGAATATTTAATTGCATTTTTTATTGTGATGACCAGAGGATAAAGCAGTTCCTATTCCACAATATTTTAACTCATTCCACTTCTCTTTGCATGTCAATTGTGATTTCACATGCCTACTCCTTGAGCTATATGCATCAATTTAATTTTTGTATGGCAAAGCACTGTTTCTATGCAGGTCTATAAATAAAAAGCAATAAGCTGACATATTTCACCTGTATCAAATGTATTTAATTTTTTTTTTTCTGGTATACTTGCTATCTGTCTCCTTATATGTATTGCCTGTCTGCATTTCCCATGTCACTCTGCCTCTTTTCTGTCAATTGACAGAATTTTCAGCTGGAGATGAAGTGTAATACCACTTCTACCTCTGTGCTGATGGGTTCACACACATCACAACACATGTTGCAGACCATTTCTCTGCTATGGTATATAAAATAAACAGCCACGTATTTGCTTACACATACACGCAGTACTGCTTCTTTCAAGCAATATGTCTATATACAGGGAGAAAGATTCTGGATCTGCCTAAAATCTGTCTCTGAAATGAAGACAAGACTAAAAACCCAGAAAACAATGGTGGGCAGAGATCACTGTAAACTCAAAGCTCTCAATAACCTAATCAGGGCTCTTACTACACAGCAGTATCTAAGATATTATAAGTGTTCATGTTATACTTGTACATAGGACAATGGAAGTTGTCCTATGTTTATAAAATTCAAATGGAGATGCATGTATTCTTTTTTAAATACTAAACTACAGAGGTGACCTGCATGGAACTGGTCTCCCAGGATTGAAGACTGGTGTCAGACTGACTGACAGCTACCCTACCCATCAGAGCAAATTGCACTCATTGCTCTGGGACACTCAGCAGATTGCTTTTGTTTTACTCCCATTGCATGTTACTGTACCTTGTCTTGTGCCTTGGATATCATCCCTGATCTTTACCTCCTGATTCCTGCTCTTACTCGTGAGCTCCCATTTGCAGTGCAGTCTTGCTCTGGGTTTTGCTTGCTTAGCTCCCTTGCTGGCAATGCTCCTATTTCTCTTATCATTCCATGACTTGTCCAATTCTTGACTTAAGATCATCTTAACTAGATCTCTCATCTATTAAACAAAACAGGAAGTTGAGCAGAGACTTTGATGAAATCTCTGTATGAGTAATTTAACACTTTCTTCAGGTTGTTGTTGTAAACTGTTCTGTCAATCCCTGTTAATGGTGCTTAATCATTCAGGTCTTTTATAACTTTAGGTATTTTGGCCTTAAAGTAATCTGTAA
The DNA here is from genome assembly GCF_017590055.1 of Onychostruthus taczanowskii. NCBI lineage: Eukaryota > Metazoa > Chordata > Aves > Passeriformes > Passeridae > Onychostruthus > Onychostruthus taczanowskii. Next base: position 3,111,233 of record NW_024499240.1, on the reverse strand, counting down.
GCCCTGTAACACCTTAAAGTGCTCTTTTAATTTGCAACCAAAAGAGACTGACTTGCTTGTAAACATTTGATTGAAGTATCTGTAAACCTAAGACAAATACCTTGTAAGTCGTGTGAGATTTTTAAGAATAAAAAGTTATGACAATAATCAAGTTACACCAAAAAGAAAAAAAAAAGACAGGATTTATAAATCCACGAGTTATATAGAAATAAGGAAAGGAGTTCATACTTTAAGTGTCAGCAGAAATAGCTGGTGCATTTAAGTTTGACTTTTAGTCTCATGTAGCAGTATGTGTAAGCAAAGGTATGTCTGTGGCTGGTTTTAAAATGTAAATGTGTCAATATTCAAAACAGTTTATATCATAGGAGAGGATATAGAAAAAGACAATGAACAAATTCTCAGCGGTGAGGTAAGTCAACATGGCCTCAAGTGGTGACAATCAGATATTTAGGGGTACCTAGATCACTTGTGTATTTGTCCTTATTTCCTTTTATCACATGTTAGGCAAAATCCTGTCAGGTTGGAGGCAAGAATAGCTCAACTGCAGAATCACTTTCTAATTGCAAACATCACTGTGGCTGCTTTTGTTATCAGTTGAATTCATGGCATTCTTCAATGTTACCAGTGGGGGCAATAACAGAGTATTGTGAAGGCTGCCAGAGTACAGAATATTGTATAGCATTGGTATGAATGCAGTGCTGGGGTTTACCCTCAGAAACATTGATCTGAGGGTTCTGATTATTCAGATTTATCTGTGATATTAGGGTCTCATGGGCGCAACCACACAAACCTCTGATCTGCAGAACTGAAATGTGAGACCGTAATCTAAACAAAGAGGAAACACAAAACCGAACTCAGTTTAGGGCCTGCTTGTGCTTCAATACTTTCAGTACTTTGATGACTAAGTTTTTGTGTGTGTGTGTCTTTATGAGATCTAGCACTTACTGTAGCCTTGTTTTGTGTAACAGAGTGCTGTGTCAACTAATTGTTATTCTCAGTGGGTTTTTCACTTCCTATTTTTTGGAAGCTGTTTGAATGCCAAATGGTAGCAGTCATCTGTCAGATAATAGATAGGAATCTGGGATTGGAACTAAATCTAGTTATAGTACATGCACTTAAATATTAATTAAACCACACTGACTCTGAGGTCATAATCTGGGTGATTATATTAGACTCAAATCATGAACAGATCTTGTCAATATAAATTTTTTTTCATTCTTAATTTTTGTCTTGCATAGAAAATAACTAAGTAGCTCTTATTCAAAAGAGAATTTCTGTTTCAAAATGGTTAAAACATAAAGCCTTTTGAAATATTTGATCTTCCACCATTGGAATGGTATTTTAAATTATTCTTGTGTTAGTTTGCAAAGTGTTTCATTAGTTTTATGGGGATTTTTGTAATAAATATATATTAGACTGAAGGCAGGGAACAAGGCTATATTTACACTTCCCAGAACTTCTCATTGTAACAGTTTTCATTCAGTTGCTAGGAGCTTAGCCAAACTTTTAAAGTATTTGGGCTGAAATGTGTTGCATTATGATACAGACTTTAATTATGTGAGAGCACACTATTCTTCTCCAACTCTTTCCCTGCCTGCCTCATTCAGGTCTCAAGATAGACAGTACTGATTTAACAGATATTTTGCAAATATGTCATTTAAAGATGAGCTTCATTTGGTTTGTGGCAGTCTGACTCATTGCAGCATTCAGATCTTTCTCTGAATATGACACTGTTGATTTTCTCAGAAGACTGATGGGCTCCATGAAAACTACAAATATTAGTGTTTGCATTTTATAGTATTCTTGTGAAATGAGTGCTCACTGTTATTTCTGTTTTACAGCGTGGTACTATGACACAATAATATATCCTCAAAGTACAGACCAGTTTGAGTGACTAATGTGAAATACTTAGCTAATTTCTCCAAGAACAGTTTTTAATATTCGTCCACAACTGCGGTTTTTTAATATGAGCAAATCAATTCACTTAACTTGTACCTATGAATTGTTAAAACTTCAGCAAACCTAAGCCTTTGTGTGCCAGACTGTGTGCCCAGAATACACAGCAGTTTTGACTGCAGTGGCAGGAACAGTGGCAAAACTTAAAGAAATTCTGGTCTCTGCTCTACTTTCTTTAGTGTAAGACCTAGACCTTCTTTCATTTCTGTAGCAAAGGAAAGTGGGATTACAAATGCCAAGGTCATTCTCTACACAGCTGGCTTTCATCCTCTGAATCTTATCTTTTCCATGCACTGCAGTGACAAGATATTTTTTTTAAAGTGCTGACTCCATATTTCACAGATGAGTAGGAGTCAGCAAGACATGTTTAATTTTCAATCTTATACCCATGAAGAAGCCATTTTATTAAGGTAATATGGAAATCTTTCTCATAATCTTTGTTCTAGAGTTTAGCTTAAAGCCCCCTCTGGCATTTTTACTCCATATGACATACTCAGTCACTTGCAAAATACACATGCTTGGGATCTTCATGAAGAGCAGCCCATGCCATTTTTGTTTTAACGTTATATCAGTATTCCAGGTCCACATTGAGATACACTGGACTGACCTAATGACACATTCCAGAATTCTTATCTGGTGATATCTTCAACACATCTTTACTAAAAAAGTGATTTGATGTCGGAAGGTGGAAATTTCTGAATAAATTGGCTTTTTTTTTTTTTTCCCTTGTTCTCATGTAAGCAGCCAACTTCAGAAAATATTGAAATACAGAGCCAAGAGCTGCTTTTACAAGTTGGAAAAATGGACAAGCCCATGCTCTGGGGCTAAAAGTCTGGATATGGAGGGCTCTGCTGCTGAGAGACTGACCCATGACCATGTGGTTCTGCCCTAATGTGGCAAAGGACAGCTCTCCCGACTGGTTTGTCGAAATGTATACTATACTGGTATAAGCATACTAACTTGGGAAAACAGTTTTTTCTGGAGAGTTGCTCTTAACCTGGATCAGTTCATGACATAGTTTATAGCAGAATTTCACAAGCATTTACAGTGCTTCAAAGGAAAGGCAGGAGCCAGCTTTTCTCAGAAGTCCATTGAATGTGGAATTACAAGTTAAGCATTGCAGTATGGCACCCAATTAACATCGTAAATCCTGTCTATTTGTGTGGTTAGTTACAAATACTGTCAGTTCAGGTCAGGATTAACATTTAGTCTTCTCCAAACCCACTCAGATGGAATCTGTCTTTATGGCAGCAAAACTGAGTCATCTTGCTCAGTTTTTATCTATAAAATAGAAAAGTATGGAGATCAGACATTGGATAAATCCACAGGCAGAATGCTGCTGCTGTTGCTTGGTTTGTTTTTCTGAACAGAACAGTACATTAAGGGACAAAAAACCAGTTACACGAGATAGTATAGTAACCTAAATTAAGCTTCCAGGAAATAAGTATCAAGAACAAGAATTTTTGTCCTGTCATTGGGAGAACATGAATATGTGGTCAGCTGTGATCCAACTGAAAAGCAATCTGGTCCTTGAGATAAAAATGAGAAAATCAGTTTTGCATGTGTTTTGGTATTTGGAAATCTTCATAATATACATCTAATTAATCTTTTAAGTTGTCCCACAAGACTTGGGAGTAAAGCTTGGGATGCTTGCAATGCAGGGAGGCATGACCATGATGATGAACAGAATATTTGGTGCTGTGTGAGTAAACTGAGCCCTCTGGCCTCAGAACCTGGCATTTTGATATTAATAGGTGGGCACAATGGATGGGTGAGAAGACTTCAAAATTACCTTTTTTTAGGAAGTAACCAATATCTCATATGGGTTTTGCCATCTTCTATGCCTGATTAATGTATCTCTAGGTCACCATGGAAAAGGACTACAGTAAATATGTACAAAAGTTGTTCTAAACATTAATTATCAGTAGGAAGCAAAGATTGGAGAACCTACATGTGTTAGGCAGAATGAAGAGTTTCCTTTTATTCTTTAAGTGGCAGTGTGGAAAGATGGCTGTTGTAAAATTACAGGAAACAGAAAAGTTATATTTGCATCATAACAGAAGTTTTAATAGTACAGAAGTTACAGGGTGAAATACAGTTGTTGCTCCCTGAATGCAGTGTGGTTGGCGTGCTCAAGACCTATTGCACGATGATTCCCCACACCCCCAGTGTGCAACCACAGCATCTGCTAAAGGGGATGAAATGGAGTGTGGAGGAGAGTAAGGGCACCGTGATCAGGTTCTGTTGAAGTCCTTGCAGAGAGGGGAACTCGATGGTGCTTTGCAGCTGAGAAGCCACACAGCAGCTGTCAGCCAGGGAGAGGGGGGAGGATGTCCTGCTGCTGAACCAACAGCTGTGGTGAAATCCCTCTCTTTAGATGAACTTTGTTCATTACAGCCTAATTGTAATATCAACACACCACCTCCATTCCAAAGTAAAACCACCCCTCTCTGGCAATATGTTCTATATTTTTTTGACTGTGACTTTTAAAGCGAAGTGAGAGAACTTTACATCAATCAGTAAAAAAAGGTATGTATGGCTAAAGTCATTCAAGCACCCTAAACACCAAGAAATTGTATCAAAGTAAGGCAAAAATGGGGGATAAGTTAGGGAAGACTGCATCATAACTCTTGGGATCGTTCAACAGGCTGAATGTGTTTTCTTACCAATAGGAATGCCTGTTGGGTAAGAACCATGCTCTGTATGTGCTAAATACTTTTATTGGGGATTAGAGCTTGTCTGTATATTTCTTTGAATATGTTTTTTGTGGTCAGATATTATCACTGAGAATCCTGGAACCTTAATCCATCACAATTTTTATTAATAAAGAGTGTTATTCTGTCAACTGCTGGTGTGAGTCCTGCACAGGCACTGGCAGTGGTTGGCAGGGGGTAACGTACTCAAATAAAGAGGAGCACTCACTCAGGGGTCATAAAGTGGAAAGACCTGCTGAAGGGTTTCCCTTATGGTGTAGGTGTGTCCCTGAATAAGTCAATTGAGCCCCCCTCCAATCCAGCAGGACAGCTCAGTGAAGGGCCTCCCTAATGGGATACTGGCAGACTGGCTGGGCACAAGGATCTCAGCTTCCCTGGGTGCAGACAGACAAATATGAAGAGTGGAGTAAAGGAGAGGGTAAAGGAAATCTCCCCTTCTCATGTGAGATGGTGCTATAATCTGAAGTTTATTACAGCTAAATGGAGATGGTGGTACCAAAAAATAAGTCAGCAAATCATACTGAACTGCTCCCTGAAGCAACTGTTTTACTAGCAGTCTTTTAACTATCATTCAGAATTTCTGCTATTTTTCAATTTTATGCAACAACTTCACGGTTTTGTTTTGTATTTGTCCATTTTCAGGATTTTTACGCTTCATAAATCATAGAATAGTTTGGGTTAAAAAGGACCTCTAGTTTTAACCCCTCTCTATATATGTAGATTAAAAACATTAAAAGTTAAGTCTCCTTGCACATTTAGATAAACCCATTACTGAAAGTGAGAGAGGGAGAACCCTAATTTCTCTTTCTCAGTAACAGCTTTCATGAGACTGCCTGAAGACTGTGATCAAACAAAGAGATTTTATCCTGCTGAGCAGCTGTGAGTAAGAAGGTTCTAAACTAATATGAAATGTCTTCAGCAAAATACTGTCTACATGTGAATAAGAATTTTAATTTTATGTGCAATATTATAATAAGTATTTCTCTAGAAGTAATCTTTCAGCAGTGTTTGGAATTGCCGAAAGGAACAAGAAATAATTTAGACAATATAGAGTTGCAAGGTAATACACAATTATAAACCTGCAGCATTGTCAGCCAGTTAGATATTATTAATTTTTGTTAACTTCATGGAGCTTGCTTTAATGCTCAGGAAAGAAGACTGCAAAATTGAAAACCTATAACTGGTTGCAAAACAGTCTCTATAACCCGTGGAAAAATAACTCTGTCATGGAAGATTAAAGTCCCAAATGTCTCAGATTCATAATAAATAAAATATAACTCTTTTTTTCCAGTGAAGCATGCACATTAATCCTATGTGTATTCTTCACCAGCAATTGGAAATAAGCTTGGTAGAATTTTCTTTCTGTAATCAGTGTCACTTATCTACATCTCTATGGCAGTACTATTGCAGGCTTGCTAAAAGGTTTTTGAAGAACTGCTGACAGATACAGATTGTCCTGATGAACCTCTCCTGGCAACACAGAGAAAAACACACCTCAAGAAGGTTTAATTCACTGGACCATTAGAATTTATTTTAGAAGTAGCAGTTTTCCCTGTTAACTCCTATATTTCCAAAGGGAACTGTAAGTAGGAACAAAGGGAAAAATTCCAGGATGTGTATTTTGTTTTAAGTACTTTATATCCACTGCCTGATGACCAAAAGTGGTCAGCAAACGCACCTGAAGAAGTCTAAGCTAATAGACCATCAGGTACCCATAGTGTATAAAGTATTTGGAAAGAAGATATAAGGTCTGACATCTTGTCAACAAATAACTGTATTTGTACTAGAAATCATTGTGGTTATTTTTCTTTTAAAGAACAACCATATTAATGTACTTTGAACATTTTTCTTGATCTTACACAGGCACTCACTAAAGCTTTTCTTTTGGCTTATATAGTGAAAGTGATGTGTCTCCTCATAGCATCTCTGACATTCATTGCAAGATTCACTGGCATTCAGTGTCTTAAAAATGTGGAATGCGCATTAAATCCCATGACAGCACAATCTAAAGTGAAGTTGCTGTGGTGGTACCTGGCTATTGCTCAGGAGCTGACATCAAAATTGAGTTAAAGATACCTATGTTAGACAAGAAGCTTCCTTAATGAGGCTGTAAAAGTTTTGAATTTTCAGAAATTGCAGCGAAGTGCATGGAATAGTTTATAACATAGCTTTCACTAACAGCATGCAGTTCTTAACTGTGGCTAGCTCCATGACGTGAAATGTATTACAGCTCCCTGTGGGATGCTGTGTGTGCTATTGTCTGTGGCTTCATCCACACCAAGATAACACATAAGAAAGGAAAAAAATCTCAGCTCCTAACCTGGAAGGAAAAAGATCCAAAAATTGTCTATATGCAGTGTACCTCTGAAGTGATAATAAACAATGTAACCAGTGCATAAATTTCCAGCTGGAAAAAAGCCTTAACTGTTATAAGATGTGAGGAGTGATGATACTATATTAATTATTCATATTATTGGGGGAGAGATAATGGCTACAGAATATGTAAAATGTGCAAAATTAATACAAAAGTATCTCAAAATATTTTTGACAAAAAAACCCACAAGTTTTCTCTCCTGGTTTGATTTTTTTCTCATTAAGTGTATTCTAATGATGGTATTTTTCCACTGTTCTGAATCAGTACTGTGCTTCAAATGCTTTTTCATTCTAAATCATTTTTCCCACTGCACCATTTCCATTTTGTAAATAAAGCTGGTGCTAACACAAAGAATAAAGCACACTGGTAAGAGAATGTAGCTAGCAATTCCATGAGAAACTGTGAGATCTTTCCTGGAAAGGAAGATAGGGCTAAGTCGTCTTCCACTAGTGGAAATGGAGCAAAATTTATAAATATTATTTTTCCTTTGTACATTTAAAAAAGGTGTTTCCCAAAGAGACAAATTGTGAATGGTTTCTTTAAAATTAGGTGGAACTAATAATCATTGAATTTTGAATCAGATCATTGCTAATTAATAGTATTAATGCCTTTGAGTTGAGATTAAATTAACCATCAAGGGGTGAATTGGTGTAAAATTCATCCTCCTGCAGAAAAATTTGTGTGAGTTTGTGTGTTGCTATGATATTATTTCAGTTCTAATTCTTAGTGCTGCAGTTCTGAGCAGTAATTTGATGTGTGTTGTTGGGTGACTGTGCAGCTGGGCAAATATTTAATCTCTCAAATTTGTAAAGGAGCTCTGGAAAACTGCTGCTTTTCAGCAATGGCAGGTCTCTTGTATTCATTGCATATCTCTCAATACCTGGTGTTCACCTTAAAGTCCCAGCTGCTAAATGAGGATTTCAAAAAATTGTTGGGTCCTTCAGACTGCAAGAAGTCTGAAGACATGAGCAAATGTATGCCAGGTCTCAAAATGTAATAAATGCAGAAAAATCAAGTGAAAAGGGATGTGATGAGAATCTCTACAAATACTTGGAGGTTGGTTATGTGAAAATTCTGGGGCTCTGGAAGAGGTGTGTGATATATAAACTATACACTTTCCTTTTGTGTATTTCCTTTTTCCGCTTCTCCTTCCCACTAAAACCCTAGCAGTTTTAGAGTCACCCTGTAATGATGTAACAATTAAATAAGTGATTGCTATATTGCTTCAAGCAGTTCTTGGAATACTTGGCAAAACTTGGTACAAGAGATGCGCAAAAAAAAAAAAGGCATCTACTTCTGCTACTGTGGTGCTCCTTATTTTGACTAGGAGGAGATGAATAGGACCTGCTTGTTGGGTCATTATAGCAGGTCACTAATTAAGATTGTTCTGTCTTTTATTGGTAGGCTTAGTTGGTCCTGGAGACAAAATAACCTGCATTATTTATACAGATTTTAAAATTCAGTTGTTTCATGCTGTTTGCTTGTGATGAATGTTTTAGCAAAGGAACTTTACAGGAGTGTTCATGGAAGAATACAATATAAGTCCATACTTGAGAGGAGGGTATTTTGAGAACTCATACTGGTTATAAAAATAATGTTCAGGCAAACACTGAACAAAGTCTAATACATGGCTAAATTAGTTTCACAGACTAAATTTTGAATAATAAACATTCACAATGGGATTGAGCTACAAAAGAGGAACTGTTTGCAGAAATTATTCAGCAAACAGTTGTAATGAATAATAAATAGGAGAAAATTGTGATCCACTCATAGACATTTAATTAGTAAGTAAAAAAGGCAAAAAAATCTGAAGTAAATTATGAATGGCAAGTAAATTATTAATAATTTCCACAAAATTACTGTTGAGATGATATGCTGACTTTGAATCAGTGTAGGTATGTGATTTTTTTCTCACCGGTTTTGTGTTATTTTAACATGACAGGTTCTGAGTTCAAAATGCAGATACTGTTCACAAGAGTAACGAACTCTAGTAAATCTTAAATACAAGAGTAACAAACTCTAGTAAATCTTAAATCCTAAGCACCATGTTGTTCTAAAGGCCTTTATCTAAAATACAAGGGATTTATCTAAAATAAATTGAAGGGTGTATTTGCCTTCAAGTATACAAAAGTACTGGTTGACTGCGTTGGGCTGTTTATGTGCCTGAAGATAAGCACATCCCCAGGTGTGTGCTGGGTCCTGGGCTGGATTGCACACACAGGTAGCTGGGGCAGACTGGGTGGTCACAGCTAATGAGTGAGAGGGGCATGGCACAAGTTCTCGTCTTTGAAGTACCACATAAAGTGAGGTACCAATTTCTGGTAGTAACAGTGCATTTTTCACTGTACTTTAAAAAGAGGGGTTTACAGCTCCCATTTTCACAGAAGCTCAAAATAGGTGAAGTTGAAAGGGACCTTTGAAGTCAACTGGTCCAACCTCAGGACCACCTGGAGCTGTTTGCCCTGACCATATCTGGCCTGGTTTTGGCTATTTCCAAGGGTGAAAGGTCTGCTTTTAGTGCAGTGGGGCTTTCATGCCAAAGGAGAGAATTCTGCTGCTGGATTACCATCCTTGGTGGATCCCTAATCATCACAAGTGGTTATATCCTACTTACATGCTACAGGGTGAATGTGGAGATATTTATTGCTTGAAGATCATTCAAGGGACAATGGAACTTCAGTATTAAAGGAAGTTTCCTTAGGGTTTCTTGACTTTTAATTAGTTACCTGTAAGTGCAATGAGTACACACCTGTGGTGCAGTGATTTCTCTCTATTTATAAAGTTTTTTTGAGAAATTATTCTGAAAATCAGGAGTGTATATATATATATAAATATCTGTTACACTAAAACACTTTTGAGCAGACAGTAGAAGAATTCCATTACTTGAGTCACACGCTGCACATAAATAAATAAAAAGGATGTTTTTTTCCCCATGGAAACATTTATCAGTAAAAATTATTTCTATAATGTCTTACTGGAATAAACTATTCAGGAATCGGAGCTCTACAAAAATGAATAAATAGTAAAATAACATTCCTTGGGAAATTCACAGGATTTATAGTTTTTGAATCCATGACTTCATCTGTGATTATCAATAGGTGGTAGATTTTTGTGCTTTTCTCACATTCTTATATGCAATAAAACCAAAATGCAGTTTTCTTCCCACATGGTACAAGGAGATACGCACGTTTTATAACTGACTGTATTACTTTCAGATCCCAGTTTGTGTACCATTGAGAGTAAAATGTGTTATTAACCATACATCTATATCACACATTTAGAGAGCATGATAAATGATGGTTTACCACATGTCCTTGAGAACTACTTTTTTCTCAACTTCCAGAAGCATTTATTGCATTCCAGTTCATGAAAAGTTTCTTTGAAAGGTTTACTTTCTTATGCTTTTTTATATCTTCCTATGTTTAAGATAGTTTAGATTTCTAGATTAATGTGTTCCATGTCTAAGCTTTGGCTTTCATGTCTCTACGGTGTTTAAGAAGGAAATAGTGGTATTAGCTGAGATCTTACTGTGCATTCTTACTGCTTTTATGCCTGTGAATGTAATGCTAGGGCTAGATGAATTTGGTATTCAATAGGAAGGATACATGCTGGTATTAGTGAACTAGAATTCTATCCCTGAAAAAACTGTTCCATTATTTTTCATCTCTCACAATGGACTGTGATCAAAATTCTGTTCTTCTAGTGGAAAATCTTGTGCATGAAAACGTAGTACATGTAATGTTCATTACAAGACCAGGTTCTGAAATACACTTAGAATGCACAAACAGGCAACTCTAAACTCTGCTTTTAAACATGTACGACAAAAAAACCAAGAAGACTTCAATTGAATATATTCCTGGACCCACTCCACTGCTCAAAGCATGAGAAGCAGGTCATCTCTTTTGACTGCAACAAAGAATGAGATAAAAGCTTTTCAATTCTGAGTAACAGAAACTGATGTCTAGAGTGCCTGGCAAATTTTCTCTTCTTATCTGCTAATTCCCAAATGCTGATCTTTTCACTGTTGAACTGTAACATTCTTACACAGAACAGAAAGAAGGTGGATGAACTTAACACTATTTTTGCCTCAATCCCGAACTACATCTGTTGGTGTTTTTGCAGAAAATCTTAAGATAACATCTTAAATTTACACCACTGATCTTTGGCAGTTAGGGAGCTGTTTCCATTTATGCTTTGAGACAGCCATCCTTGCTTCTGAATAAATGGAACAGTTTACCCACCTTTTCAGGTAATATTAAGCATTACACAAGGCCAGGATTAACACAGTTTCCTGTACAGAAGATGAAAAATGCCAAGTTAAATTGAATTGTAAAGATATAGAAAAACTGTACTGTCTCTTAATTTTAGATATTGATAATTGCCTTTGCTTCTGTTACTGTATCTCTGTACGTAAGACCCTAATAGCAGTTATTTGGCAGGTGAAATGGTGATGCTGTTCCTGATGTCTTTTAGCCATTTTAGTCAATGAAACTGTAATGATGTATGATGATTTTAAGTTTGGAAAAGGTTTCCAGTGGCCTAATTCAACTTAAGTATAGCTTAATGGATAATGTCGAAGTCAGTGAAGAACTTGTTTCATTTTGGAAATATTATACATTGGGCATTTTTAATTTCAGTGTTGTGACATTTAAGTTATTCAGTCTTATTCTTGGTACACTGTGTGAAGAGATGATAAATGAAACACTGGCATGTTTCAGACTGGGCTGATTTCTGTTTTAGCCTTCAGCAAGTTGCTGGCTAAGTGGGTAAATGTGCTGACAGAAAACCAGGGAAACTTCCTTGTGAGAATCTGGTTCTCTTAGCTTCCTCTGTTTGAATTCTGCTGTAATTTTATTGAAATCATTCAGTCGTCTAGATAATGGTTTAATTTTGGCAAATTCTCATTAAAAACCTCCAATTTCTGGTGCACTTTCTCTTTTCTAACTTTGATACACTTGTAAGGGACAGCATGGTCTCGAGGTAGCACTGCTTTCAACTACCTCTGCTGTCAGCAGAAGTAAATATTTAGGTGATAGTTGTTTTCATCAGCGCACACCTGACAAGACTACTTCTTTTTAAACAATTGTCAGAAATACATATTCTGTATATATACTGAAAAGTAAAAAATTGCCAGCCAAAAAGGTGTCAGTTTGATGAATAATATCTGGGATATATTTGACATGTTTTCAAGGTTCCATTAAGAGGAAAAATGCTGGACTTCATAGCATATTATGTTTCATGTTATGGCTATGTCCTTATATATTTGATCTGATAATTTAATAACATACCTAATGGAAGTTCTTTGGAACATTTTTCATCCTAACATAATCAATTTTCATTCTAGCTCTTCATGTTCATGTATGACTGCCTTGGATTCCTGCTATTCAGATTATGAGAACAGCCAGAGAAGGAATTGTCTTGATACTAGCCTTTAATTCTGAACCGTGTCACACAGGATGGAGGTTTAGTTATCTTTTGCAAATAGTTTTGTAATGCAAACCTGATCTCAAAAGGTTACTGTTAGAAGTTTCTCACTCTTGCATATCTCTGCTTTAATTTAAGGCATTTCCATTGGGATGCAGCAGTCAGCTTTTCTCATTTGATATTTACTTTATTTCCACTGTGATTTAAACCTGTCTACATGTCAATTTTCTTACTGCTTTAGAAAATTCAGTGATTGCTTTTTCCCTTCCACTAAAATGTCTTGTTTCTAGGATTTTTTCCCCTCTTGTATAAATTGGCATGTTCCTATTGAACTTCTTGGAAGTTTCATCGCTTCTTCAGTCCTTGAAAATCTCTTCAAAGTTTGAACGTAGGACTAACTTGTTACAATTCCATTGTGTGCTGAGAGATTAATGCTGAAGTGATATTCACTATAAACTCTCAGATTTCTTTTAATGTATATCTGGAGAATTTTAAATAAAGGAGAGACATTAGAGTTGCAGTAAATAATATGGTAGCAGCCAAATAAATTAAAATTAAGTATAGACTGCCTTTCTGTAGGAAGGTTGAGCTACAGTATTATCCGTTCAGCTTGCTGTAAGAGAATGAGCTATTGTAAGATTCTTATGAAACAATTGAAATAATAATGTTAATCAAAAGGTGTCTCAATGCTTTCTTTAACATAGCTACATATACTGGTAGTGTTTTAAAATGGATTTTGTTGTTACTACCTCCACAATTTGTGCATTGCAGTTGCTGAGAGTTACTCAAGATCTAGCAGTTGGCTCATGATACATTTTTTTAGCCTTACTTTGCTTAAGTTGTTTAATTTTCATTCTTTTTAAATTGACATGTTTCTCTTTTACAGTTTCAAAAATTCCAGGTGATAAGGAAGGGCTGACAGAAGCTGCTGAATTATGGATGCTTTTGCTTTTTGGCCTTTGTATTTATCAGTGCACGAGTGACTTTTAAGACCTAATGTTGATTACTCGCAGGTTCTTACTGAGAAGTAGGTTTGAAGGTACTGCCATAGCCAGTGGAACTTAGTGATAAATACTAGTTTTGTTTTGGTGCTGGTGTTGTGCTCTTCTATTGGCTCAATGTGATAATATCATATCCGATTTACAGATTTCGTTTTGGCATCACAGTCTGTTTCCTCTCCCATTTTATATGAATTTGTTTCAACATGGGATTTGGGCAGATGTGTATTCTGACTTTGTAACCCCCTGCGCTGGGTGTTGTCGTTCTGAAATGGCCCTGCAAACTCAGATTCTCTGCATTTAAGAGAGGAGGCCATGTAGCAACGGTATCCTGGAGATGCACAAGTGCCCAGGAGGTCACTTGGGCTGAGAAGTCACATTGCTGAGCAAAACGTGTTGTCACCAGTGGTTCAAGCAGTAGGCTGCTGATAAAGATCTACAGAATTGTCAGTGGAGGAGACAGCTTACTGGTAATCTTTATCAATCTCCAAATCTTCCAAACTTGGAAGGAGTGGGGCATGAACTATTGTTGCACAACTGTTGCTATCATTTTAGTGCTAGTCAGTGCAAGTTCCATTTCATTATGAACAGAATCAAGGTAAGAATTCCTGTTCTATCTTAGCTGTACAGGATTTAGTGGAATCCTGACCATTTCTCTATTCTTACAGCTGATGTGAAGTCTCCAAGTCTGTGCAGATGAGTCTTCATTTTTTACTTGCTGAAGGATGAGCCATAATCATGTCAGGTTTTTGGGGGGGAGGCTGGAAGTGTTTAGTTTTTTACTTTTTTTTTTTTAAATCTCAGCACCTATCTATCGATCAAAGCAGCTTTAAGCATTAAAATGGTTGTAAAAACATTTCACAGCAATTCTCTGTGGGCGACCACCCCTCTTATAGTTTTTGCCTCCCCTGCATATAGGTCCTTGCCTTATTTATTATTGGTCAAATAATTAAAACTGCCTGTGCCAAAATACTTCCTTGTTGCAAACTGCTGCATGTCATAGTGATGGATTGCCAAAAAAGTGTTTTCAATCGTGTAGTAATAATTTTAAAAATTACAAATGGGCATTAAATGAATAGCTAGGAAAGTTAAAAGATTGTACAGTCAAAGGTCAGAATAATTGTGGTGCTGTGAGTACTTTTCAAAAGGTTAACTCATCCATTTTAACTTCAGTGGCATTTTGGTGGCCTTTTAGAGAAGCAAGCAGGTCTGTACTACTGCAAGATTAAAATACGCTTGACTTGGATTTTAGAATACTTTGGAAGAAGATCATGAAGGAATTTTTATATTCAGATTTCCATGTAATTTAACAGCCACGTCCCTACATATTTCTGAAATTAATTTAACTTTCTTGGCAAGCTTTTCCTGGAAAAGGGAGAAAGTATAATTTTCATGATTGCAACTTGAGATTTATTTTCCACTCAAGGTCAGGCCTTCTGTTCTTTAGGAAACAGGTTTTGATCTGGCAGATGCTAAATCTTGTAATTATGATAAAAATCATTAACTGATTGCTCAACCAGTGCCCCGATCCTTAAGAAGGCTATTGAGGTACATTTAAAAAATAAAGCAACATGAATAGGTAATCTCAAGCTGGCTCATTAAAAATCTTCATAGGTGCTTCTGTTTTGGCATCAATTAAATTATAGGCAAACTATCATATTAAACAACATATGCATTGTAAGAGATCTTATAAGTGTGCATATGTATCTGTTCATAAAGAACATGTGAAGCAACAGCACCAAGAAAAGTAAGCCCATTAAAATATCTATGTTCTCCTTTCCAGCAGAACAAATGAAATAGGCTTCTACAGACACACAAGTCCTGGTCTGGACTGTAGGCAGGCAGGAAGAATCTTTATTGTTAAGATAGAAATAATTATAGCAGTTGTGTTGACACTTTTCCTTATCAGGGATATCTTGTTAAAAGGAACAAGTACAGCCCCCATCTGCAGATTTCAATTAGGCCTGAAGGAGAACTAGACAGTTTTCTGAGGTCACAGAATTTCTTGCCATCTTGCTATTGTTTTGGATGATATTTAAGGACCTTTCTAAATTGTCTTTCTGAGATGTCCTCATTATTTGTGTAATTCTGCTTGTGGTCTGCATTGATGTTGCTGATATTGCAAGCATTGGAACAGATTAGCACTGATTACACATTGAATTCAGTATGCATGTCACAATAGCAGTGGCAAATAAATTTCAATGCTTGCTGAGACATTTTAATTAGAATTTTGTGTATCATTAAGAACATCTTTGCTTTTGCTTCTATTTCTCCTAGCTGATATTATCTCTGCCTCATGTGTCGCTAGAGACCCAAAACTGGAATAGCTTTGCCTGGAAAAAACTTACACTTGCATATGCTTAAGGCACTGGTTGAAAGATGGTTCTTATTCCTTGGATGACTGCTTTATCTACACTGCATGGCAGCAAAAAGCAGTGAGTGCAGCCTGTATAAATCTGCTATTGGACACTCTCTGATCTTATTTGGACCCCTTCCTGGCCTGACAATGGATGAAATTTCAGACCATTGGGAAACAGAATGATATGAGCTGCTGATGACTTCCCTCCATATCTAGCTAGGATTTCAGGGACTTGGATTTGCCTAGGATGTAAGCCTGAGTGCAGCATATAGAGGCATAGACACCTCAGCAAACTGAAAAACTATTTGCTTTGCTTTGCTTCAACCAATGAATAAGTGAAAACCCTGCATAAGAACCATGGAACATGAAATGTGTGGGGAGCCTCTTGACTCAGGACATGTTGGTCTTCCAACAGATGGGTGAGGTCTCTTTTATCTAAGTAGCTGAAGCTTACCAAGTTCATCCACCTGAGATGGTGCTGGTGGTGTCCAATCAGCAAACAGGGAGTCAGGCCTGTTTCTCCTGGACAGGAGCAAAGTGTAAAGTAGATACATGTTTCTTGAATTTCATACGCTTGCAGTGTTAGCAAGCAAACTCTCATTTGAATGTGGTCTTTTCTGTGTTGTGCTTCACATTGAGTTAATGTGTCCCTGAATTTAACCTGGTGTTATATCCAGACTATCCATTAAAATGCATGCCCAAATAGACATGGGTAACTATAGCATAATCCAGTGTTCTGTGATTTGCAGTCACGGCAGCATAACAAGAGAAGACTTATTGCAGGACACCAATTGAGTGAGAAATGAGAATTGAGAGGGCTTGCTATTAAAGGTGACCCAGATTAAAAGAAGACCTGCTTCTATAAATGCAACACCCTGATTGCACAGGTTGCAGGAGGTTCTATCTAGGGTGTGCAGTATGAAGCATGCACACAACCCTGGCAGGGTATCATGCTCAACTCATGACTATACCTCGCATCAGATGGGCCTAAGCAGGAAGGAGAAAAAGGAAAAAGAAGTTTGTTCAACACTGTTTTGAAAGCATGGCCACACTGATATGCCTGCAACACTTCTGTTCTGCCAGGCAGCTACAATTGCTTTGCATCTTTCTGCTGCAGTGCAGCTTTACAAACACGCCTGCATTCACACATCGCTTGGTACACTATGTATCTTCTGGCTTCAGGTAGTAACCAGCTGTGACACATCTGTCTAATCCTTGTTGGGGTCATAGGTTATCACACTGGAACATAATTTCATGTCATGGTGCAGATTAGTCTGTGATAGAATAATCAGTGTCATTGCCCTTCCTCAAATGCCAGTTGTGAACATTTTCTATGTCATTGTAGCACAAGTCAATTTTTACATTAGCAATCTCAGCTACCTCACAGAAGCATTCTTCTATCTCATAGTTTTTCAATTTTTTCCAGGATATTTTCTGTGACAATGCCATTCTTGACACCCTTTGAAGGGAGGAATGGAAATGCTAATGTGTACTGTAGGTGGAAAAGTGTCTAAATCTCAGTCTCTTGGTGCAAGACTAAGTCTCTTGTGTTTGTCGTAGAATACTTGGATATAGCTTGCTCTGGCAATTGCTTAATTGAAAAATCAGCTCTTAAGAAATTATATAAACCATAGATTTGGTCAGTTTTTTTTATCTAATACACTTCTGCAGTATATTTGCAATGTAGATGACAAATTAATACACCTTTTTTTTTTTTTTTTTTTTTGCTGTGAGCTGAAAGCAGTGAAATAGCTGAAAATGAAAGCCATATGAAAAAATATTTTTTTCACAGCTGTAAGTAGACATCTGAAGAACAGAACGTGTTTAGATTAAATGCTTTTATTCCCAGCAAAATAGAAAGTTTTAACTTTTGATATAGGACTGGTATTTGTTAGAGAAGGCATGTAGGCATGACACACTGGGTTTTAAAAATACTTGCATGCCTCTTTTAGCATTTTACTTTTAAATAATTGCACAGTCACAGAGGGCAGAAGGTGGATGATGACTCAGATCTAGGAACTGGAATATGGAATGGTCATGAAGTTACTCCTTCCAAGTGAAATGATTATTAACAGGCAAAGGGAGAGACAGTGCTTTAAAATAGTCATTACCATGGTGGCTAAGGTGGTGTCTGGAAGGGAAGGAAGTGAGAGCAAATAAAGGTAGTGGAGAGAAGTGAAAATTTTGTTCCGGCAGTTTGTCTGACATCCAGCTAGTGTGTTGCCCTATTCAATGGTATATAGATGTTTGTTTTGGGGGAGCTTTGGGTGAGGAGATTGACACTCATGGAGCTGACATATCAATAGTTCTGATTTACATGCAACAACAATTAGATGATTTTTATCTTACAATCCAGGTGTGGACACAGAATGAGATTCTTAATTTGTCTGAAACTTGTTCCTCAGCTTTACTGAGGATCACTGAGCAACACATCAGT
This sequence comes from Onychostruthus taczanowskii, assembly GCF_017590055.1. Taxonomy (NCBI): domain Eukaryota; kingdom Metazoa; phylum Chordata; class Aves; order Passeriformes; family Passeridae; genus Onychostruthus; species Onychostruthus taczanowskii. The sequence goes on along the minus strand of NW_024499240.1, from coordinate 3,092,971 downwards.
GTTTTTTGTAGTTTGTTGGTGTAGATCCTTCCACCTTTCCTCTTCACCTTGATGTGATTTTTTTAAACATTTTTAATCAAATAATCAGATATATGCCGTGTTTTTCTTTCTGAATGTAAAACTCTTTATCCATGTTAATAATGTATTTTAGCCTTGACTCCCTAGATAAATCTGTTTCTTGAAAGACTACTAGCATTAAATCTTATTAGAGCTTATTGTAAAAATAGAGATTAGTGAAATTAGATGGTGTTTTGAATCTGGTACATTTTTTCAGAAATTGTAGGTGGCCTAACATCATATGTTCTGCCTCTGATTAATTATAGTCATGGACCTACAGCTATCATGGAGACAGTATTTAGTGTTGCAGAATCATCAGCTTTCAGGCACTTAAAATCTTCCTCTCTGTAAATATTACTCCAAAATTTTTAATTTTCCACCTTTCACCTCAAAAGCAAGGTTCTTTATGGTTTTAGGGCCCTTGAAGTTGTCTTTACTATATCTGTTTCCTTCAATATAGAAATAGCCAAAATTCACTTCTCCTCATTCTGTTCCATACATATGCTTCCCGATATTTTATTTAATTCTCAGATGAAAGGAAACAGATTTTACAGAAGCACAAGGGGTTCTTTTATGCATCTGAAGCAATGTACTTTAGTATAAAAGTTGGAAAATTCAGCATAGCACTGCAGAGATTCAGGTTAGGCCAATTATTCAATGGATAGACAGTCTAAGTGACAGAATGGGTTTTCTGTGCCCATGTGGTTCTGTTAAATTGAATGTTTGGAATATAGCTTCAAATAACTGTGTACCTGCTGCAGGCTGATTTAAAATGACATAAAAATTTGTACATCTTAATGCAGAATTGCAGGCAATGGGTGCATGGAGGTGATCTGTAGAGACAAATGATTTCTTTAGCTCTCAAGTCCTAAGTGTCCAGTTAGAAAAGCCAAGATAGCACTACAGTTTCATCACAGAAGAGATTCCTTAATGAGATATTCTGCAGGGCTATCATGTTGAATCTTTTCTCTGGAGGACCCTGAATGCAAAGGAATTCTAAAATAGCTACTTTCCTTTAGTACAAGGTCTGTCTTACACTGTTGGAGCTTGTAAAGAGGCCAAGATGTCATTAATTACTGACTTATTTATGATCTACAAGTAGCTTTTATACATTAATTGCTACATTTATGTAAATTCTTGTTTAGTTCTCAGCAAATTCTATCAGGATCCTCCAGCTGACTGTGCTGTTGGATTTTTAGGAGTTGGATTTGTTAATTCTGGCTTTGTAGAGACAAAAATTAATGCTATTTGAAGGTACAGAACTACTCTATGATCACCATTTCATATTGAAGTAGTTAGTTGGCATCTCTTGCCTCCTTCTCAGAGTTAATCAGTCCCATACGAGCTAAAGTTTGCTGGTCCTTCAGTTCCTCTGCCCATTTAAGCACAAGAAAGTCTTACAAAAATGAATACTTGTGCTGCGTTTGCACAGATTACGTGCAGCCACACTAACTGGACAATGTCAGCATTTAGGAGCTCAGCAGAGTTGGTCCCTCTGGCTGAAGGATGTTTGTGGCTGGTGAGAGACTTTGGAGAGACTCTCCCATTGCAGGAAGGTTCAGCTGCTGGCAGGGATATGATTCACCCTCAGACGTGGTGGCAGTTTTTGAAGTTAATTGTGTTTAATTGGATCTGACTCTGCATTTTCAGATAAACCAAATAATATGTTCATTTGAATTTGCTATCAAACTTCTAATTCTTGGTTTAAAAAGCCAAAGAAATTGCATGAGACAAAGTCCTGCATTGTAATTACTGCTGGCATTTAAGTAGAGTAAGGAAATTCAATTCCTGTTTCACAGAAAAGTTTTGTTGATTTTTTTAACAGAAACTTGGCCATAATGTATATATAAATTTAACTCACAGCAGAAATAGAAGAGCTTGAAGACATAAAAGAAAGCTTAAGGGAAACATGAAGATATGATATTAAAATATATCAGAAGACGATAAGAACAAGAAATTGGACACAGGGCAAAATTGTTGCCTTTTTTTCAGATGTATTGAGCTATAATATCTGTGTGTATAAGAATTCGTGCAGTCATACATATGAATTACTTTTGCCTTCCCCGGTAAATACATTTTTATGATCTGCTGCCATGGAAGTTAGAGGTAAAACCCTCATCAGCTTTAATGGCAGTGAATCAGACCTTAATTGTACTTCATCATAAATATTTTCCAACTTCCTGCATTAGGATCAGGGATGTATGTTTATAGTGAATTATTTCTGTATCATCATAGCCTCAGAATGCAGTTCAGCAATATTTTGAAGCATTTGCTATTTATTATTACTATTTCCTCATTTGAAGCTTTAAAAAACATTTTTTTCAAAGGAAAAAGTCAGTGGGACTTCCAACACTTGTAGCTGCCTGCCAGTTCCACACAAGCAGGCCCTCCTGCATGTGCTAAATAATTGTTTTGCACAGCTGAAGGCTGTTGGAAGGGAGCCCATTGCACCTTCCTCTGTAGGTGAAAAAACACTGATCAATGTTTATGGAAAAAGTAAGCCCATGGCAAGTCCTGCTCCTGTAGGAAGGGAAACAGTAAACCTATGAGACAGGACTATAGAAACATGCACTGCAATATTTTTGAGAGTCTGTTTGACTATCTAGTTATTCAAGCAAAATATCAATTTAAGTCTTGAAATGTGTACCCTTGCTGTATACAAGTCTGGCCTTTTCCAGTCTGTTTCCTTGTATTGTTCATGCCACCTTCACACAGGGAAATCTCTCTCACATTATGTTCATCATCTAGAACCAGAATAGTTGAATGGGGTAAAGTGAGATTGTTTTCTGCAAGCACTCAACACTTAGTGTACCTTATGTCCAGTTTTTCTTTAGGGTGTATGGTGGTAGAAAATTGTAAAATTTTGCAGGGGGACTAGTATTTGGCAAAAATGCCTTTCTTGCACAGTATTCTGAGTTCTCTCAGGAAAAAATGAAAATGGTAGTCTTATCTACACCTGACGTAATATACTTGTTATTTTAGAGGCAGAAGGTAATTGAATTGGTTTCAGCATTGTTTTACACCACCATGCCCTGGAACTTGCTGCAAAAATCCTCAAGACAATTCTCAAGTCAGCTGATGCATTAGTATATTTTTGCTTGGTCTTGCACGGAGAATCTAGTCCAAACCCTGAAGCCAGTTGCTCTTCAACAAGGCTAATTATTTCAGACCAAGCTGCGCATCTTTGACTTTTGGAGCCAGATGAGCAGCTGGCTGAGATTTCTTTGCCTGTAGTCTGTGATAAGGAGTGTGAATGCTTGTCCTGGACAGCGTCTTCAGCTGTCCTGCATCTTGTCAAGCAGTTCTCCTTGAGGAAGACAAGACTAGGTTTACTTCAGAGGCTTATTTATTAGTGCCACTAAATTTTTGTTTAATAGCAGGTTTTTGAAAACAAGTTGAAGATTTTTAAACCTGTAAATTCATATTAAAAAATGTGAAAGACTATAATGAAATAGGACATATATGTGCAAATACTTTGTTTTGTAGCCTGGTTCTTTCTTATTTTGGTCCATTAACACTACTGCACTTTCAAAAAAAAATTATGCCAGCTCTTTAACCCCTCTTTCTGTAGTCAAAACCATCAGGTAAGTGTAAGATGACCAATTTTACCTACTTTGCTACATCTTATTTAATTTACATGGGCAGTTAGACATATCAGCATGTGAGAAGGCCACCTTTGAGAACAGTTCTTTAGGAGGGGATGCTGTTTCCATAAATTGTATGCAGTTGAGGCAGCCATGGGTGAAATGGTCTTTGTTATTAAATGTCACAAGATTTAATGTCACAGTGTAATTGGAATGGAGGGATAACTGAGCAAGGCTCAACCTGTCTTTTTCTGCTAACACATTATTAATCTACAGGAGTGTTAAAATATGTCTTACAAAGGACCTATTCTATTGAAAATTTTTGGCTCATAGGAAAAAAACCCTCATCTGTTTTATTGTAGAGCTCATGAACAACAATTATAAACTTCTTTCACAGAGAATTCAATTTGCAAGTCAAGTATACAGCAGAATGAGGCACAATAAAAGAGTTTATGAAACACATAGTCTTAAATATGTTTTTAAAGAAGAAAAAATCTACACATATGGCGCCTAAACACCATAAAACAGGTAATAACTAAAAACTGATTTCCTTTGGAAGTCTCAGCCTTTAACCCTCATTTGAGAATTTTCTTTCAGTTATTTGACTTGATTTAATTTAACAAACAGTTTATTAGTATAATGAATTCCTGGAGAGTTATTAGAGTTATTACTAACCAATTTGCTGATTAAGACTTTTCTGTCTGAATAAAAAAGCAATGTAGAACATTAAAGACACTGTTGTGTCTTGAAATTTTAGATTTTTCCATTGCTTTTCAAGTAAAATACCAATAGAGAAGCCATTTGCAGACATAATTTATTTCTGATTGGTACTTTTTGAAATACAGAATTTCTTTATGGCAAGAGCTATGTCTTAGAATCCTGGATTTGGGTTGGAAAAGAGCTCTAAGTACATCAAGTCCAGCCATTAACCCAGCACTGCCAAGTCCACCAATAAACTTTGTCCCAAAGAGCACCTACACGTCTTTTCAATACCTTGACATCTTCTGGGGAAGCACTGTCTTACATCATACAGCTTTTGCCACTAAGAATCATTTTGAAAGAAAGTTGAAAAAAACCCCAAGATTCCCATATGCCTTTCTTACTGTTTCTCATTTGAAACAAATACTGCAAGCAGTTAAATTACATTTATTTTATTTTCTCATTAAACTTTCTTACCAAAGAACAACTTTGCAACACAGATGCTACATTTCTACACTAAAAGTCAGAAATGTTTCTAACCTGAAATATTTTGTGATGAAATTGTACTCTGTAAACAAAATGAAACAACTACTTTTACTGAAAATTTGAGTGCCACTTTGCTGTAATTCAGAGGGATGCAAAGTCTGCATGTGTTGTGATTCTCTTTCTTGGTGGGAATATATGAAGTTTTTTATAGCCAATAACTTCAAGTACTTAGGAAGCTAAATCTTTATAAATGTACTAGAAAAGCAAGTCCTACAATTTAAGAGTAGAGACTCTAATTTTAAATGAAAAATAAAAGAAGGTTAACCAAGCAATATATTCTGTCTTCTTCCCTTCAGATAAATAAAAGAAACAAAGGGTGCCTATACTGATTAATAAAAATGATAATAGACAGTAAAAACGTTTAGAATTTGATGCAAATTCACTCAATTTCCAGTTCGTTTTGCCCATTTAGCCATATCCTCATTAATTATGTTGTGTATAATTTATCACATTATCTTAATATATATTCACACTCTGAGTTTACAAAATGTCTTAGTCATGCAGAATGGCTGAAATAAATTGCAGAGAATGTCAGAATACTGCCTTTTCTAAAATAGCTGCAGTAGAAAAATATGAAAAAGTAGTTGCATCTGATAGTATTTACAGGAGAGGTTTATCACAACGAGATCCTTCTTAAAGTAAATGTTTTTATTAAAGGACTTTCCTAAATCTTGCTTCCAAGAGGAAATAATCAGAGACCACCAGCCAATTTGATGGAACATAATGCAATGCTTTTTAATATGGTAAAAATCAAATGTATTCAGGCCTCCAAGGAAATGGGAGGCCAGGCAGAGCATGTAGGTAGAAGAATTCTAGAAGCTAATGTGTTATTCTGTTGAACTGTAGTGCAGCTTCCCCATCTGTCAGGTTTTTATAGGCTGAAAAAACTGAACACTGAGCACAGCCAACCTTAAACGACTAATTTCAAAGTGGTGAATCTGAGTAATGCACATTTAACAGGTATTCTGTCTTTCTTGTTGAACTGCCAGACAGTAGCCCAAAGTTTACACATAGTTTGCCTAGGATGCCTATTTCTTCAAGAAGTAGCTGAGGGGAGATCTCCTCTGTAAAACCTCCTCAGTGATGTAGTTCACTCTAAAATATTGTGTAGTTGAAACTCAGAAGTTTAACTCCCTACAGAAGAACCATACAGCAAACTCATTGTTTCCAGGTACTCATACATTACTGTGTAGTTCTCCTCCTGGTATTTGCAGCTTAGCATTAGAGAATATGAGTAACTTTACTTCAAGAAAAAGGAAAAATATTAAAAATGACCTGTTTTATTCCAGCTGGCTAAAAATTCCTTAAAAATTTTGGGCCACCTTATGAATTCAACTGGAAGAACTCTCATCAAAGTCCAATCCCAATGAATTATAGACAAGGTTCTAGTGGCTTTGGTTGTTTGCTTTTGTGGTGTTTTGTTTGTGTTTTTGGTTGTTTTTTTTGTTGTTTTTTTTTTGTTTGTTTGTTTGTTTTTGGTTTTTTTGGGTTTTTTTGTTGTTGTTGTTTTCTTTGGGCTTTTTAATTTTTGTTTGTTTATTTTGTTTTAATCTTGGAACAATGTAAATACTTAATACAAATTTTTTGTTAAAAAAGAGGAGGAAGAGCTCAAGGTGCATTCCTTCCTATTGGAAGGAAAAATATGGCGAAGTATCTCAGCAGTAGTATCTCTTCTGTGAAATAAGGGAAACAGTGAGAGTTGTTGTCAGAATTAAATTACTGCTAATTAAGCTCCCTATCTAGCATGAGAAAAAAAAGCCTTTTATCCTTTTATTCCCCTGGGTTCTTATCTCTACTGATAGTCATACAAATCATAAGATAAAATCTGCTCTTGTAGAAACTATTTGTAACTGACATAGGCATATCAGGTAAACTTAATAAAGCTGACAGAAAAATTCAGGCAAAAATTATTTCTTGAAAGTTGCACTAGTTCTGTATCTGAAAAAGCATCTATAACTTCTTTTGTTTGGGATGGGTTTTTTTTCTTTTGTTTGTATGATGACATAGCTGCAGTTGCCTGCAGAATTATAAAGGCTTTAAGTGGCCATTACTAGATTCCAAAATTTGAAGTACCTTTTAGAAGTCATTCTCAATAGTACTTTGGGAACCAGATATGAAAAGTGGGAATAATAGATGTTAAAAAGCTTAATAAAAGATTTCCATTTTGCGTTAATTAATCCCAGTTTTTCTCAAAGCATCTTATTTGCTCAGAACTAAAAAAATCTGAAACCTTTTTGTATTTTCTGGGGCAACCTGTCAGGAGTTTATACAGTGATCCTATCAATGTGACTTGCATTCAGTAAAAATTCATAAAATCCAAAACACTTCAGGAAAATACTTCTGGTTTATGGAAACAGATCTTGAAAAAAATCTGTTCACTGGAGTGTTTCCAAGCAGTTCTGTTTATTGTGGTTTTCAAGATATCTGGGCATAATTTGCTTAATGCACATAGGAGTCAGCAATATTTCTAGTAAAAATGGTGATCCACAATTGTTCTCTTCAGTGTATGCATGTAAATAGGAGCTATTGAATCAAGTCTGGGGAATGATGGCAATGTAGTCTTCAGGTTTCCAGGATGAATGAATTCAAGTGGTACATTCCTAGCACTGACAGTGTTCCAAGACTGGTTAGTTGTCTCCCACCAAGACTGTCAGTTTCAGGCAAATGTAAGCAGAACTCAGATGAGTGATTGATTATTGACTCAGTTATAGTCATAGGTACAGCCCCTTGGAGGAGTGGATAAATAGTTTTTCCATGAGAGGAGAAGGCATTCTTGCCAGTGTTTGATGCAATTGTTCTGGTCATTGGTACAATCAGTGAACATCAAGTCAAGTGCCACCTGCAATAAAAGTCAAGTCTACAACTCCCTCTCCCATGTGCCAAGGAAGTAATTTGACCTGTTTAAATATGTGTGTTTTTTCACTTCAAGTTCTTCTAGGTTAAGGCCACAAAATTTAATTTCATTCTTTAAGAGACTGAAATGCAAATGCACTAATTAATTAACTTTTAGCAACTGATGTATGTTATAGTGGAGAGGAAACTGCAGAGAGTATAGAACAATTACCTCCTGCTCAGATAGCTCAGAGAAGCTTTTGTCTGGTTATTGAACATAAGTTATAGAAAGTAAGAAGGACGAATCAGAGAAAGGCATATGTGTGAAACCCGTGCACCTGATAAGCATAGCAATGATTGATGTTAATACAGCAGCTGTGATACAGACATCTGTTGAAAACTTAGTATAATTGTGTGGTCTTTCCTGCTGTGAAATTATAGTAAATACTGATGAGCCTTCTACTGAAAATTGTAGCCAAACTATTTTTGAAGTTTTCGGGGTTTTTTTCATTTTTAAGGCAGAAGTAGGGGAGAGAGAATTTTTAAACTGACCGTGTAGGCTAAAAGAATCTTGCTTCTTCTGAAGTACAGGAATGAAGCTACAAACTGTAAGCATAAACACAGCAGCAGTAAATTGTTAAGTTTTTAATTTCTTCTATTAGATCAAATTCTCCAGTGCTACATTCATTGCAATACTTACAATTAGTAAAAAAAGCAAGAACCCTACAAATTCTAAAAAATGCATAGGTTTTAGAGTAAGGGTTAAAGATAATCTTTATCTCTGACATCATAGTCTTCCAGAGCACAGTATATGTGGGGGAATTAATTCCCTTTTCACTTGATAGTAATATAATTAGTTTTCTGGACAAAGCCACTAGAATTTACAACATCCTCTGAAAAGATGGAGCAGCTAATGTTTTAGTGAGAGCTTTTCTAGCAGATGTTTTGTCCTAGTTTATAAAACATACTCAGCCTCCATTTCAGTTGAACAATGGAGTATTTGTGTGGCCTATTCCTCTTTCCTGCTTCCAGCTTATGTTCTTGCTTGACTTTGCTGTGCTCAGTACTTACAGGTACTATTCATAGGGAAGAAAACCCCAAAAACAAAACAACAAACAATTCTTCAAAGCAGAAAATGCACATTTCAGCTTCTAAATTTTTGCATACATGTTCTGATGAGTTTTATGCTATTGAATATGTGCATATTTGAATTATCTTATGGCCCAAGGCATACTAAAACTGTTGGGTACTTGAGAAGAAACAAGGCACACAGAAGCTGAAATCTACACCCTGGAGTTTACTTTAAGGAAATATCTAGTTCCCTGATATGTTAATAAAAAACTATATTTTGGAAATAGTAATTGAATTACCAATATGCATTATATGATGTTACCAGAAGTTCTTACGTCTTAATAAGGAAGTCTTAAGTCTTAATAAGGAAGGCCCACCTGATAAATTCAGTGTTGGATATGGGACACATTTTATAGGACTCTTTTTGTTGATGTTATCAAACTGAGAGTTACTGACCAGTGGAAACTGTTTGTCTGAATACGAATTAGAATTGTATCTACAGGCATTGCAATGCCTGAATTTGAGTTTTACAATAGAAAGATTAAAGTTTCATTAAATTGGATCAAAGAATAGAACTGAATTGCTTTTTTGAACTTCCTTGTCCTTTTCCATCAGGTTACTGATATATGTGCCATGTACTTTGTTCTTCTTAGTCATGATGCTTTACGTCATAATTGAATTTAATGGTGGTTTGTTTTTTTTTTTTTTTTTAATTTCATTTTCCACCTAGCATTGGGAATTGGAAAGAAATTATAAGAAAAACAACTGTTCTAAAAAGCCACCTAATCTACACTTAGTCAAAATTTACTTTGGGAATTGCAAAGCAGGTTAGTTTTTAGTTTTTTATTTTAGTCCCAACTTATTCTCCACTTGATTTCACCTGATCTATACAGTCTCTGCCAAAGTAGAACAAATGCTAATTGAAGCTGTGAAGTGCTAATATACGACAAATAACTAATAGTAGTATCATGAAAACATAAGAAAAAATATTTCTGAACAGATGGCCCAAACGCCACAAGAAAAGTAAGTCAGAGAGGTTTTACATATATCTCTATAATCAACCAAACTTTCATATTTTGATTTTTCCAGTGAAACAAACAAGTACATATTTGGAGGTTCCCCTATGACCAACAGTAATTTTCTGCTTTTGCAAACCTGCACAAACTAATCAAATAGTAATAAGAAAGGTCTTGATCCTGTTCTCATTGACTTCATTCTGAGTTTAGCAGTGACTTGGAGATGTTCACTGCTGGATGGAGAATTATTACATAAAATAGAATGTGTAATGGGTGGAAGTTTTGACTTGGAATTTTGCTAGAATTATCATAACTCATTTTTACTGTTGACTTTTTCCTTAATTTAGTTTGCTAAAATAATTCAGTTTTTGTGAGAAAAGTTCTCATCTTACCTTGTATTACACTAGGATAACTTCCTTGTTTGGAAGAAAATTGCAAGACTGAATTAGTAGGATATTCTTTATTTGGGAGGTTTGTTTGATAATTTGTCTAAGAGTAAAGTAGAAGAGTAAAGTTACCAGTAGATTTTAAGAGCATGTTGAAATAAGAGACAAAGCAGAAGAAAGATTTATTTACAGTATTCTCATACAATTGGTATTCTCTGCATCAGCAAATTGGAGTCAAGGAGAGTCCTAGGCAAAAGCATTTATTCAAGTGAAATCAGTAGGTGCCTTAACTTTATAAAGCTCTTTCTCTGCTTTGTTCCTTTTCCCGCTTTCTTACACTTTATTGAATGATCTGTGACTTAGCTCCTGACAATACAGATGTTCTGTGTTAAAAATGCACTGGCTTGCTGAGTGGCAGAATTTTTATTAGTCTACTTACATTTTCAAGATTTATCTTATAAGCATGTTAAACTTCAGAGCCTGCTGCTTTCTCAGTTAAGAAACTTGAAAAATTGTTCTATTAAGTTTTATGTTGTCATAAACATAATGTCTTAAAAAAAGAAAAAAAATACCCTTTCCAGTCTCTCACATTAAACTATGCACCATTTTGTCCTGATGCAAACAACATTTTCAGTCAACTTTATTTTACTTAGCTCTTTTTCTGTCATGGGCTTCTCTCTGCCGGTCATGATTCCTTCCCCCTTCCTGTTGTGGTGTTTTGTGGTTGTTTTTTTGGTTTTTCCCTCTTCAGACTTCAGGAAAGTAGGAAGTTTTGGGGTTTTTTTTACTGGAGAAGAGGCCAAAGGGAGGATACTTCTCAAGTTTGGAGGTGATTCTCCAAAAACCTGTATCTTTCCCTTTACTGCAGATTTCCCCTCCTCTCTTCCTACCGTTCTGGGGAATGGTCAGATGAGACAATTGTTGCCTGCTATGTAGAGCCCAGCCAGCTGTAGCAGGACACTTCCAGCTGGGTGGGCATCCCAGGTGTCATTCCAGCTGGTGCTTGAGCACCAAGGAGCATGAGCTGCTTTTGCATCCCTTAAACATTGCATCTTGCCCATCAAATACTGGGACAAAACCAGTGTAACTGTCATTAAAAACTACTACTACTAAAGACCAAAGCACTGTGTAATTTTAAAGAAATGTTAACATGTAACTGAGTAATTTTAATGAGTGTAGAAATTGTAACTCTCCAGATATGCATACATGTAATGAGAGCAATTACCATGCAACAATAAACCATCACTGCTATTATAAGATCATAAACTGTTATTCAATATACTATAAAATTCAAAATCTAATTGAATGTGCTAGTTTAGCATAATTCCCACAAGTCATCATTCTTTAATATTGTGAAATGAATGGGGGGTTTCTGGAGCTATTAATTGTCACTGACAAGCAATAACCACTCAAATGAAACTCCAATTATCAGCAACCATTAATCACATTTACTGTCATTTGCAATGTCAAAAAAAAATACTAAACAGCTAAAAGGAATTTATATATCTTATGTTTTAACTCACTTTTTAGAAATCAGATGGTCTTTTGCTGGGATAAGCAGGGAATTACAAAAGGGTATTTTCAGTCCTGCTCAGTTTTGTATTTTCTTGTTTAAAAAAAACCTCCCACTTTATTGCATTTTGATGGAGGCTTAGGTGCTGTGCAGGTTTATTTCTCTACAGTTATGTACGATTTATACTGTAATTGCTGCTAGCATGATTTTATTGCACTCCCTGGCTTTAAAAATAAGAAATTCTAGAGATCATCTGAGCATGCAGTTCAATAGTCTGTTCCAGGAAAGCAATTAATGTTGCTTTTAGGATGCAGCTTGATCAGGTATAGTGTTCTTGGAGATGAGGGTGTGAAGAAGGGTGGCAGAGTCTGTTTTATGCTTTTCAACTTTTTAAAACACTGTTTTATGCTTTTCGTCTTGTTCATTTTTTAGATTCCGTTGTATACTTCGAATAATTGTTTTCCTTTGAACCTACCCAGTATATCCAAACCACAGAGGTGCATCTCTGGGAAAAAGAGCATAGGAAGCTGTTCAGTTCTCAAGAGTAGATTGGCCATTTGTGCAGTGTAGACATACATGGCAGTTAAAAGGCCTCGCTTGCAAATTGGGATCTGCTTACTGAAAATTTCCCCCGAAAATAACAAATAACATTGCTGGACTGTTAGGGGCATATTGTGGCCCTTACTCTCAAATGGTATTGAGTTTTCTTCTGAACTACAGAAAATCACTCTGAGTGATAAGGATTTCAGTCTTTGCCAGTTGTTTACCTTGAGAGTCTGTCAGCTTTTGCTGCCATAAAAAGACTTAGATTTAGAATGAGGAAGCATTTTGGAAGCAGAATAAGGAAGCAGAATAAGGAAGAGGACTAAGGAAGAATTTGCAAGCACCAGCTGTGAATAACTTCATTTAGAAAAAGCACTGGAATCCTAAATATTTTCTTTACTATACTATTGTTCACTTACGGTTTCAACACTTAATAATCCATGGAAGAGACAAGAACTCTAACACAAATCAGCAGAGTGGGTATAACATCTGTTCATAATGTACTGCAAATATCCAGCAAAGTATCTTTTTAGAAGAAACATGTGAGAGTTGACAACTGAACTATGTATCAAAAGAAGGCAGGCCTAAAATATACACAAATTGTGTTTAGCTAGGTCTGAGGCACCTCTAAGGCGCAGAGCAGTTGCTTATTTTTCGAGTTTTTGAGTAGAGGTGTATTTATAAAATCAGATTTGGTAGTGCCTCCGGAAGTGAAAGTCAGATTGACCATACTAGCAATTTTATTATTCCAGTTATTATTTATATAACCAGTTTATTATTTACATAACCATTTTTCCAAATTTTCAAGTAGTGCATTTTCACTAAAACCGTGTGTGTAATTGACAGGATGGCTTTATAGTGGTCAGTGTACTCTTGAATAGGTTACATCTTTAAGATTCTCTCATCTCTGAAATCCTCTTACATACTGCCACTCGTCAACCTTGCTTACCTAAAAACTGTGTTTGGATAAAAATACCTTATTTCTGATCTCCTTGCTGAATGTAGTTGAATGTTCTTCCTCTGAAACACAGCAAATTCTTGGCCTACCAGCATTTCCTTAAACTAACTGAACACGTTGAAAGTGAAAACATATAAGGTAATCAATATTATACTATAGTACTGTCATGATCAATTAATCAAAAAAATTAAGTGCCTAAATGAATTGAACTAGCAGAAAAAACTTCATCATGAGGAAGCTTTGGAACATGATTCTTTCATTGACTTCAACTCCCAAACTCTATAATTTATCATTTTCTTGATGTTTTTCTGAGTTTTACATGTGAAACTTGAATAGTTTGTAGATTTTATAAAAAACAGTAGTAGAAATAATAACATGCTATGATAAGATTTTAGTCTGAAGAATTCTTACTGAAATTCTATTTTCCACATTTAATTAAACGTTTCTATCTTTTCAGAAGAAATTGCTAAGTATTTTAAAACGTTATTTTCCATTCCCAGTTTAGAACTGCTGCACTGAAAATGTATCATAACTAACACATTCATTTATGGTTATTGTCAAGGTGACAGTTTATCAGAATAGCAGAAATCAAAGCATTTAAAATAATTTAGTTTTGAACTCCCAGTGTAGGAGGGTAAGGTAAGCACTACTTCTGTCAAACACTAGTTATCTTTCATTAGTATGGAACTGAATTTATTCTTAGAAGAAAAAAATATACAAATATTGCTCTGTCATCTACTAATAAACAGATTTCCTTCAAAGAAGAGAACAGCAGACAAATGTTTAGTAATTTAGCAAGTCTATTTACAACACTCTGTCTTTAAACTTGAGCTGTCTGTTAACTCATATTCAAGATTCCTGCTCCCTTGAAAAGGAAGAACACCCTTGAGTATAGTAGTGAGAACTGGCTTTTTCCCTCCCTTTCTTTCTTTATCTCTCACTGAATAATAACCTTCACTTAGTGACATCCGTCATTCCTGCCATCAGCCTTTTTTATGGCTGGAACAGAAGCATGAATGGCACACACACTGAGATGTGTGAAAACTTCATGGATTTTGATAAGATGCTGGAGAATGTGTCATGAGTTGGTGTTACCATTACCTGAGAAATGAAAACCGGTGCAGTAATTTGCACAGCAATTATAGCTTGGCCCCTCCTACCATTACTGGGCAGCAAGTATTTACAGATGTTAACCAGTGCAGTGGCAAACCCTGAGACTGGTAAACTGCACCCAGTGGGTTTTGGTGGTGAGTAAAATCTAGCAAGGGCTCTACAGCCATTTACTTACCTGTGAGCTTCTGTTTTCTTCAAATGACATTGAGACACTTAAATGACTTATAAAAAAAATCTTCCTAAAAGCTGGTAAAAACTAATGGGAAAGCACACTACATAACCCATAGTAGGAAATATTTGGAATTAATAGAATTTATCTGATTTAATCCTGCTAGAGGTCTGGCTAAATGGAGCAATCTGCTTTTTGGCTGCTCAAATAGGACACTTGAATAGATGACAGATTTGAAGATGTCATCTGAAATACTGCACAATTATCATGAATAATTTGAAAATATTCTGTTGTTTTAACAGATCTTAAAATGTCTTATTCAATAGACTATGGCATTGAGAGCCAAATTACTCCTAAAACCAGCAGGCCTGTATGTTTCTGGTATTGGTATCACAATATTTCTCATTTAAAATTTTCAGTGGTGACTGAATAATACCTCCCAAAGAATGATCTAGCCTTGGCTGGGTTTTGTTTCAATCAGAAAATTCTGCTTGTAAATTCTAATATATTGTAAAGAGAAAGCCTTTTTAAATTTGGAGTTGTTTGTTTTGAAATTTCTTAGGTCCTAGGGACAGCTCACTTACCTGATATTAAATGGACACAATTAATTACTGTTTTACTTTAGCTGTTTTCAGCAAATGCCCTCCCATTTTGTTTTAATAATTCATGTGTTGGTTTTATTATAGGTGTGCCTGTGGAATCTCATTTAGAAATTACTGATTAAATGTTTTCTCCAGCCTACCTCATGTAAAATTATCTTTGATGTAAACCATATTTTGGGAATATGTGTAGCATTGCACATAGCATTTGCTGACTTTTATGTCAAATCCACTTTAATGTTTTCTGTAGGTCTTTACATATCGTGGCTGGCAATTTCTTCCTGTTAAAATATTCCTGATAGAGTTTATTGCTTTTCAGTAGCTGGAAAGTAGTGTACTTTCAACTCAATAATGAGTTGCATTTCCGTTTCAATTACAGACCTTATTGATATAATTAAGAACTATGCAATTTGCCCTCCTTTTTCTATATGCCTTGAGTGTGTTCTGTTCATTCCCTTTTGGTGCCCTCCCCAAGGTAATGCAAAGTAATAACATACCATATGGCAAATGGAATCAGCTGTAACACCATGCAGTGCCTTTTATCTTGTAGCTTTTACAGTGTGACATTCCCAAGTTTGTAACTCATGAAAATTGCACGTCTTAGAGAAACTCCAGCTGTATGATGCTGCTTCTCCAATTGGAGACCTCCTTGCTGATACTCTGCAAGTGTGCAGCAGCCATCAATCAACAACAACCAGGAACTGACAAAATGTCTCAACATGTGGCAGTCCTACCAAACTGCACAAAGTTGTCATCAGCAGAGTATTGTGTTATCATGAATTGTGCAACGTAATTGGTATGTTAACAGTAATAATTAGTTTTGTATATATAAATATTAGTTTGTGAGGCTTGGCTAAGGATTTTTATATGTTCTAATGTCTTTAGATCTCTTGGGCAATTAACAGAACGTGTTTTTTCAGTTGTGAATTTCCATAGGTTTGGAGTCAGTCTTCTGAAAACATGCTGTCTGGAAACATTAGATGCTGTTCTATGAAAACTGAATGTTAGCATAAATAAAGATTTTGTAGATGAGTTAAAGTACTTCTACAGGGCCAAACTCTAAAGGAATTTCTTCTTTGTGGATATACTGAATGGGTGTGATAAGCTGATGGTGTTACTTAGGAATGCAAAAACCTGTAAGTAACCATTTCTTAATACTTGATGTGTGTTGCTCTACCAGCATCTTAGGTTAGCTTTAGTTTTGTGAGTGGAAGGGAGAGGTATTGATTAAATAGATAGATTTGTAATGTTTAGTTGTGGTTTTCTTTTCATCTTCTGTTTGTAGCAAAAATATAATTTCAGACTATTCTGAAAGTAAGTGTCACTAAAAATTTTATGGGATGTTTCTGTCATGAACAGTTCCATCAGGTAACGTGCAGTTAGCCTAGTGTCCAGTTTATTTTAGAGAGCAGAGATTATACAGTCTCCACCACGTTTGTGCTCCCACTGTGATGCTACAAGTGGTGCAGCAGCTTTCCTCCAAAGCAGGAGAGCAGATGAGGAAAGGATGAATTGTTCTTCCCTGTTTGTCCAGATTTGGTCTTTGGTAAATATATTTCTACTCCTCTCTGGTCATGCTTAGGAAATGCAAGTGTGCCCAAGCTCTAAACAAACTTTCCACCTGTCACCTAGGAAGGGAGGGGTGGGTGATAAGAGATGGTGCTTTTCTGCAGTGTGCTTGTAATGTCCCAAGGGTTTGAGGACAGGACATTGTAAGGTTTGACAACTTGGGGCTGTGGAGAGGGAACAGAAGCACACACAGCACAACTCACTTTTACTCCTCTGTCAAGCCACTACTCAGTCGGCTTCCTGTAGCAACTAGTACAATGGTTTATTTAAAGGAAATAAAATGAAATACAGGAAATTGATTTTATGAAAAGAACTGTAGGATACCAGTATAATAAATATTTGCACTGAGAGTAACAGCAATTTTGCTCAAAAAGTAAATTCATTGTGTAAGTGGGGGTTTGTAGGGTATATGTATTGTGTGTGTACATATGTCCTAGACACATATAGAAGGAATTCTCAGAAATACCAGAAAGGGCAGGATAAACTACTTGGCACAATTCTTTGTACATTTTACACTTTATCAAGAATCATCTGAATTCCTTACCTGATTTCTTAGAAACAGCTCCATCTTTTCATCCTTAATTTTTCTTTCTCGCTTATCTGCATTGTATCTACTGCTGTTCTCCACTGTTTGCTTGTCTCCTCATCACATATGAAACCAGTGTGAACTCCGTATTGAAAAACCTGCATCAACAAAAATGCGTGAGTTACGTATGTGTAAATGACAGACTTATTGTTTCATTACATTTCCTTCTGTCTTCCATGAAAACAGAGATGGAACAATTAGATACTTGAGGTCAAGTACTGAAGTAATAAATTTGCAGGTATGAATACTGACATAATTTTATACTGCTAACCAGTTAAATCCATGCACAAACCCTATTTATATACATTTTTTTTCTCAAAATGTGTCAACACAACCATGTAGAAATAATGTGTGTCCTAGAAAATGCATGCTATGAGAAACAGAGAATACAAGTGTTTGTCAAGGTGTCCTCTGGAAGCCCAAACAACACCTTTAGAGTGACCACTCATGCGTAGAGGTGTCACAGACTAGTTTACTTGCAGCACTGACCTGATTTGTTTTAGGCCTGGTCTTGAAGTTTATCAGGTGCCTGCCTGAGACCCCTCTGCAAAGTTCAGTGATTTTCACAGAATTCTGATCAGGCTTGGAAGAATTATCCTTAAATTGCGAATGGCAATTCTGTAAACTGTGGTTTTAAGGTTTGTCTGTTCAGTTTTCTGGTTTATCACTCTGATGTTTTTTGGTGGTGTGTTTTGATTTGTTTTGTTTTTTTGGTGCGATTTGGGGTGTGGCTTGTTTGGTTGCTGGGGTTTTTTTTGTTTCTTTTTGTTGTGGTTGTTTTCTTCTCCCAGAACTTATATATTGGCTTATTCCAGTTCCAAGCAATCCCTCCTCCACCTTTGCTTTGAATAATCATGCCTTTAGGTGAGAATTTGTAAATGAAAATTATACTGTCCTTTGTTATGACCTTAAGTATTACCAACATTCTTATATCTAAGCCTCTGACTTCCTTAAGTCCAAGATAAACAACTCTTTGTGGAGTCTGATGAAGATGATTTGAAACAACACATTTTCGTCACACAACCAGATATGAAAAATAATTAAAATTGGGAATGTACAGTAATGCCAAGGAATTTCAATTGTATTAAGCTGTTGACTATTGGGATACTATTTCTAGAATTAGAAAACCCATTTTGAAATAATTTTTGTGTTCATGGGGAATTTATTTGCTTGAGAAGGACAGCAGCTATATTTTTGACTGCTTTTCAGTAGGATTTGTGTCAGAATGAAGACAAAAAGCATAGAAGTACTTAAAATGGCTTTCTTTAAATGCAAGGAGTCCTTGAGTGTCCAGGCTCAAGGACTGCACAAACCTCTGCACAAGTGTGCTTGACAGCTGAGCCTGGACTGGCTGTCCACCCAAATATTGTACAGTGGACAGAACAGAAGTTGTAATTTGCTTAAAAAGAGTAGAATTAGGATTTGTGTTTTGCTTTGTCTAATTGCCAAAAAGCTTTACATATAATAAACACAGGCATCAAAACTCACTTATGACAAGTAGAAGTTGCCCTGTGCATCATTTATCAGGGAGTTCTGCCACTGGGTTCATCCTCATACACTTTGACATGTCAAGATGTGTTGCCTTAGAGCATGCCACATTTTATTAAGTATCCAGCTTTTCACAGGGATGATATTAAATGAAAAACATTCTTATTTGCCTGGAAATTTATGCCATACACCAAATACCATTTTATCTGTGATATGTTAGCAGGAACCATCTGTCAAGTCCCCACCCCCTCAGTGCTGAGAAAGGCAGAGACTGAAGGTGAGAAGTATATTTACTTCTGACAACAAGAGCAGCTGCTGCTGTTACTTTTAGCTGTAAGGCAAACCTACTGGAAAAGGTGACTGTCTGTTGTGGTTCTAGTGTGCTGGGACCAAACATGTCTGTTGATGACAGCAAACCTCCTAAAACTCGGAAGAAAATTGTTTTATAGATTGTGTCAGAAGGGCATGTGCAAACACAGCTCAGCTGGGAGGTAGAACCAAGAAGAAACTTTGGGCTAGAAAAGTATCAGGACAAAATCAAGAATTCCTTTTTTTCTCATCCAGGAGAAAATCTCCCCCTTTTCCTTCCTTTTGGTAGAATATTATATTGCAAAAGACATTATTTTTCTCTAATGGTAACATAAGGTTCTGAAATTAAGCACAGCAGGTAGAAACACCCAGCACAGAATTACAAAAAAAATAAAAGAAAAAAAACTTGCATATTCACATGCTGAAATCTTTTCCAGTGCTGCCAGCTAACTATTCCAAGTGGAAAAGGTACAAGCTCTGCTGTTCATTCTGCCAGTTTCCTTTCTTAAAACTCTGATGCTGTGTTTTGAGGGCTGGGTCTCTAATCTCTGTTATTCTTGCCATCATCCATCAGGTTAAGAAAGATATTTACAGAGACATAATTTTTTAAAATGGAATTACAGAAATAGGTATACTTGTAAACTTATGGGAAAGGGACAAGAGGTATTTCTTCGGTAAAATCACTTACTTCCTGTTACTTTCCTTCACAGTGTAAAAGGAGAGCACTGTGCTAGGATGTAAACGTACCTAGAGTGTATTTCAAGACCAAAATATAAACATTGGTGGGAAAGGGCACTTTATGCAAATGTGTTTCCTGAGAGATGGCTCTCCCCCCTGATGGTTCTAGCAAGACAGAATAATTTGGGAAAATAAGTGGTGTGCCCTGCCCTTTAGCTCTTTTCTCTTTTTTTGTATATCTCCTTGCAAATATGATTATGACAAAATAAAAGGTTCATTTAGATGGGATCTGCTTCTAAAATATTTTCGATATATCACCATGGAAAACGTAGAGATAAAGCAGAGCTATAAATGACAGCACTTCTAGGAAGGGGAAACAGGTCAAGGTGCCTTACTCTGTATTGCACTCGTTTTCCTTTTACAGCCCACCTGTCAGTCCTGTTATCATTGTCTAGAAAAGAATTTACAGTAAGTCTTTGCTTCAATCAGTTTCCATGGTAACTTGGTTCTGTTTTAAAACCTTTACATAAAGATGGCTTGGTTAAAATGAAAATGAGCTGCCGTGCTCATCCATACCTGAACTACCTTTCCCATTGCTCAGAAATAATCAGCTAGGGGTGTCACTCCATCTGCTCTAGTTCCTTTGGTATCTACAGCACTGTTTCAGTAACCAAGTCAGATCAGCTTGCCATCTGGAAATCTCAGTTTTCAGAGATGTAGGGGACTCAGGCTACTGGCTAGTGTTTGTACATGACATGCTGTGAAGCAGAGGAAATCATGTTGGGGTCTGGAGTCTTGAGTTCACTGGGGAAGGATCCCTGTGCATGTACAGAACCTGCAGCAGGGCTGAAAGCTTCAAGAACCATGGTGTCTTTTAACCTATGAACCAGAAAAAGCAGACTGTCTCCCTTGCAGAAAACACTTATCTCAAAGGTATGACCAATAAAATCCCTTCAGACCAGATCAAGGGAAGGAAAAGTTCAGGGCAAAAAACCAAACGAAAGTTTAATTGATTCTAAGAGTATTGTGATAATACCCTGTTGTTATGGTTATGTATGTTTTATCTAGCCTTTAGTTATCCCTTATCCTAGTTTCAAGCTTATGTCTTGCACTTAAGTTTCTGATTCTTTGGCCCAGTTGGACTTTGACAGTCTTGGTTTTATTTTAATTACTTTATACCGATTCTCATCTAAGAGAAAAATCAGCATTTTTAAAATGTAACTTAATAACACAAGTTTCAATTAGAGGAAATGAACTTTTAATGTGTATCTGATAGAGTTCTTCAGCAATTACTCTGAAAACTCGCTGCATTTCATAGAAGATGACACCTTCCATGTGCTATCAGAAATTCTCAAGATTCTGTACTAGATTTGCTCTTGTTGTATTGGGTAGATTAATATTTATATAAGAAGTTTTTTGTTCCAGTAGAGGGACTGATAGAATTTATTAAAGAAGTTTTACACATCTGTATCTTCCAGGCCAGCATTTTAAAAGCTGCTGAATGTAGGCACAAAATCTGCTGAATGTTGGTATACACCAGTTAATTTATGTTTGAGTTTTTCCAAAGACACAGTAAAGATCTTTTGTTTCACCATGGGACAAGTCATTTTTTCCCCATGGTAAGTGGTTGTCCAGCTGGTCCATATTATGCATCTTAAATAACAGAGTCAACTTGGTCATCAACTGATTCTTTTGGGTAATGTAATCTCCTTGTAATTTAGTTGCCCTTTAAAAGGAGTCAGCATCCTTGTTCCTAACCAAATAATATGGGTGTACCAGAAGTTTGATTTAGACCTACATAATTCCCCCTGAAAACATAAAAAAAAAAAAAAAGCTTTCAAGTGTATTTTTCTGGCTCTTATTTTTAACTAACAGTTTCATTTACTCCTGATGTCCTAGCACTGTCCTGTAGTCATTAATTTCGGAGGGAAGGGCATTGTCAAATCAGGCTATCATAAATCTACTGAATTCCTTTCATCAGTCATGGCAGTAACGTCTTCACAGTACTCCCGTGTCAGTAAAGCACGACCTTCTCTGACTGATCTGTGCAGACTATGCTTAATTCAACTGTGCTTTTCCAGTGAGCATTTTAACTTTCACACAATGATTTTGTCAACAGCTGACATCGAAACAACTGGTTTCTGTTTGCTGGGTGAAAGAACAAATAACATCTGATGCTTTGTCAGTTGAAAAAAAAGTAGTTGCTATTTTTAGTACTTTTAATATCTTTTATCTCAGCTGAACAATTAAATCTGCTTAAAGTGTCCATGTTTTTTAATTCCTTTTTTAATCCTTTGTATAGAAGAAGAGGGCTGATTCTGTGCCTCTTCACTTTTGTAGCATTATGGATTCCATCCTGATGAAAAATCAGTGCTCCAGAAATACTGCACTTTGATATGAAAACTGAGCAAACCAGCTGGCTGCCTGAGATGGGGCATTCCTTGTTATACACGGGCTTTAATACACTTACTTCATTTAATTAATCTGCTCATTACAGTGTTATGCAAAAGGCTATACTTCCTTTTGCCCTGGAAATATTTCAAATATACAGCAGGTCAATTGCTTACTGCAGAACCATCTCAGTTATATTATTAGGTGTTTCAGCCTCTGATTAAAAATTACTGTTAAATTTAGAGGGTCTTATTCCTTAATTTTTAGCTCATTATGCTGACTTACTTTTTTTGAAAATGCTTTTCTTTATTCATGTTTGTTTTGCAATTTATTTTATTATCTTAATTATTACCAAGTATTTGAGACTACCATTATCTATTACTAATTTGTCTGCTGGTAGGATTCTAGATAGTTGATCTCTGTGCTTTAAATATTTGTATGATTTTCCCCCTTTTTACCCTACCTTCATGTGCTGCTCTGTACAGCTGGGTTTTTTTATTGTGTATACAATTAATATGATTTTGATACCTATTTTCCCCCTCAGTGCTTTCTAAAGGCACATATTTTGAAATCTAGTTATACTGTGATTAAAGTAGAACAAACCTGTTTGGATAAAATAATTACAGCTCAAATATTCATGCATCCATGAAAACATCACATTACAAATCTCAGACAGCTCTACTGCTGAAGGCTGAGGGGGCTGTATATAAACAAGTATGTAAAATGAGGATTAGTAGGGTAAGAAGTTAAATGTATCTGCAGTTGCTGCTGGGATATGCTTTTGAGCTGGATGAACTTTGCAATGGCAAGATGAGCCTGTCTCTCTCTTTCCTGGTTCCATTTGTCCTCTTATGTCCTACGTGATGCGGCGTCCAAACTTCCACATTATGTCCTAAACTTACTTTCAAGATACATCTCTCTCTGATTTCATTCTTCTTATGCAAAGTATCTCCTCTCCCTGGTTAGATGTGAGAAAGCATGTTTTGGAGTGTGTTACACAGGAAGGGATGAGTAGAGGAGTGCCATCGTGAGTGTTACCGGAGAGGAACTGGAGAGAGTTTGGAGAGTGTGAAGACAGGAAAAGCAGTGCTTTGTTTCTCCTCTCTGCTTGCTCCTTCTGTGAGCAGCACAGCCAAGGTAGGAGTTTGAAGGCAAGTTTGTGAGGATCACAAAGTTGTTTGCTGACAAATTATCAAAGAGGAAGGGCCCATAGAACTGAAACAGACACTTTCCTTTTGGCATGTGTGATTTGTTTGAGTCAGAACTGCAGCACATGAATAATCTCACACTTTTTCGTTTCGCTCTTCTCTTGCCTCCTCCTGACAGAGGCACTGGCCTCAATGCTACTGATCTTTATTGTTGTGAGTAGTAAACTATAGTTATTTTATAATGGTGCAGGACAGAGCAAATAGTTGCAATGGACAGAAGAGTTAAAAGCTCAGACCAAACCTTCAGGAACAGTTTAGAGACCACCAAACCCTCTTCTGTGGTCTTTGGAAGACCAAAAAAATATGGTCAAGAAGTTTAATGTAATTTAACTTAATTAAGAGAATCTTGTCTCTAGAAGATCTTCATGATGACTATTGACACATGGAACTATCTGATCAATTATTTGTCTTTTAACAGAACTGTTTTAAAAACACACCCCTTCAGGTCACACTAGAATTTTAAAAGTTCCACCTTATTTGGAAGGTAACAGGTAATCATAAACATAATGATTTCATGTCCACTAACAGCACTGAAAAAGTAGATATGTATGGTTTCAAACTGAGTTTCCTGTCTCAAGGTGACAAAGACATGGTTAAACATTATGTCTGGAATATAACAGAGTTAGCCTGGTGAGCAGGACTCAGGGAAATTCAAATTCATTTCATGGCTTCTAGGCTTTTCTCCCTCTTCTATAAAATGGAGACCATGAGTTCCAAAATTTGTGCAATGATACGAAATACATTCTAGACTCTGTGATTCCCAGGTCTTATGAGGAAGAATGGGAGTGCTGCAGTGTATATAAGTACCTAAACAGTCAAAAGAAGATTAATTATACCTAGTTTCTGGTCATAGTTTTGTCTTAATTTACTTCATGATTGGAATTTCCAACATGAAGATTTTCAATGACACTTCATAAATAAATCTTGTGTAATGTATCATTCTTCCAAAATTTATATCAGGTCCCAGATGATTCCATTTCTAGAAAGAAATGCATGCTTCTCATATTACTTTTAGAAGTATTGTATAAGCAATTAATTTTCATCTGTGTACTGAGAATCTGGGGTTTGTGGGTTTATTTATAAAACCCAAATTAGCTTGTTTGATTTTCCTCTTCCTTTCCTTCTTTAAAGAAGTGTAATTTGAAGGAAGCACAAAATCAGATTGAAGAAGTAATTTTGGGCTCTTGAGATTATATGGCAATTATATTTCCTCTTACAAAGGGAAAATAATTAATCTTTTTTAAATTACAGATGTGAAATGAGTCAACTATGAAGGTATATGGCTTAAGCTACAATAAAGGAGCAGGGTCAATCAACACTGTCTGTCTAGGTCTGGCATTGTTCTAGAAAATGGGGCAAATATCTGATATACAGAATATTATGAATTCCAAGGTTACACATGCCATGGCTATGTGTCTGATTCACCATCTTTGAAGTCCAAAGTGCCTTTTAGATTACTGAGCTTTTAAACTGAAGTGAAGCTCAAAGGGAAATGGGTTTGATAATTTTTGCTAAAATGTCAGTTTAGTCAGAGAATAGCCTAGAAAAATAGGATTAGGATGAAACAAAGATTTTTGCAAATCTGTCGATGTGTAAATGTGCAAGCTTCCCTAGTAACCTGTGTTTCTCCCCATCATCTCCAAAATCACAAGTATAAAATCAAGTCTTATTTAAGATAGTGTAGCCTGTAACATTTAAAGAAGTTCAGCTTTAAAAGGAAGAAAAAAAAAATCAAATAATTTCCTGTGAAAAAATTAGGATAAGACTCTCCAGAAAGACAGAATTCAAAACATGTGCTGAGGAGCTGAATGCTGATCTGAGTCAAGTAAAAACATTAAAAGAAAAAAAAAAAATCTATACAGCAAGTAACTGTCATTTGTATCAGTGATATTCTAATCTTCGTGCTGTTCAGAAGTTTTCCTGTCAGGATTGTTTTATGTTACTTTTCCTCTATCCTTTTAAAAGGACTATAAATCACTAACACTGCCTTTAATACATACAAAATTACCTATCTAGCATATTTTTTATACTGTTAAAATGCCCAGTCATTTATGGTTCATATTCAGAACTTTCAATTGCTAAGTCAATTGTTTATGCATGACATGCATTAGGAAGACAGTGTAGTTAGTGCCTAGTAGATCAAAAGCCCTCTGAATCCCTACTCAAACCTAATTGTTTTGATGGAGGAACTTAATGGGCAAGCTTTATTTTTCTAGCAATTTTCTTTCAATAGTAGTATAATAGTGGGACTTACTGAATTGTTATTAGGGTAGGGGTTTTTTGTCATTTGTTGTTTGATTTTGAGAAACAGAAGTTATGAGGCAATTTTTTTGACTCAAGAAGCTTAGTCACTCATAAGAATTTGTTACCTTTGCTACTATAAAAATTTACAAACCCAGTCATTATTGAAGCCATGAAAATTAAGTAAAATCAACCATGCTAGACTTAAAAATATATGAAATATTTTTTAATACACTGGCTCTTTTTGATTTCTAAAGGATGGCTGTAATGTTCTCAACAATGCAAAATTTAGATTTTTAAATTTGGGGAGTGGAAGTTGAGAGAGAACAGTAATGCATCCTACAAATGCAATGCAAGAGCTCAGTATTTTTAAGCTCACTTCTCCTTGTTATGAATATCTCTGATGGCTGCCTAAAATCAATTAGGTTTAATATATTCTCACTAAATTTCTGCTCCTCAGTACTACAGTAACACATTTTATTAATGAAAGGCAGTTTTGGATATTCTGCAGTCTACAATTGAAAAGAAAGATAATGCAAACAAATGCTGCTTTTCTACACATACAGTCATGGTTTGAGTTATGGGGTTTTTCCTCTTATGTTTGCTTTTCATTTCTACAAATATTACACTGGGAAATAATCTTTTAGCTATTTTTTCTGTGTGTGCATCAGATGCCCAGGTGGTATAAGTTAGCTACATTAACTTCACTGATGGAATACAGATTTGTATCACCATGGAATGGAGAGCATAGACCTGTAACACAGCATGGCATAAAACCTTTCTCATCTAGCAGAGATTATCTAGCTTCATGAGAATTTCCAAGTACTTATTATCTTGGACTAAGGACTAAAAAACTTGGTGGGAGCTTTGCTACTCTCTTCTCTGGAGTTAATGGAGAAAATTCTCAGAACTCAGTTTTAAGCTACTAGCTCAGATGAGATGATTACACAGAAATTTAGCAAAGGTAAAGTTGATTTTATATGGTCCAAATCCCTATTTAACAAAAAAAGAAAGGACTATATTCAGTTAAGCTCTTTTTTGAAATTCAAATTATGTTGATACCTTAGGGGAATGTCTGACTAGAGGCTAACAGGGTTTGCATGAGCTCTAGATGATTAACCTACTTTATATTGCTCTCACCACCCTGCAGTGGTTAATCACTATCTTCAGCAGTGTCTTCAACAATTAGATAAAACATCATTTATTTCTTTTCTATATTTAGAAAACCTTAAAATAATCTTATTTTTCCTTTATTTTCCATCATGCTTGGCATATGATGGAATATGTATAGGAGAATTAATGTAAGACAAAACCCCCAGTCTCTATCCTTGACTAGATTCAAATGAGTTAATTCTTTACTGTCCCTCCAGGCCCAGTATCCATTACTGTTGAATCAGATACTATGAGTTTGTAACTGGCAGTGAACAAATTTTAAAAACCAGTCAGGCATTTTCTCACTCAGAATCTGGTTTATCAGCTGTTTTGTTTTTCCTGAAGCAAGACAACTGATTGGGAAGTCTGGTAAAAAGAAGCCAGTCTGTTGTTATGGTAGTTTTGTGATACAGCTCTGAGTATGTGTGATGATTAGATAGTGTGTTTCCACTCAGAAAACAATTACACTGTGTAGGAGGACTACTGGGCTGCCAGTTATTATAAATGGGCTTTCTAGTGGTGACTATGACATGGAGGTTAAAAAGAGTTTTTCAGGTTCTTTTCCAGGCCTACCATGTGTAACCCCGCAGCCACAACACAATGAGAAATATGTAATCTGTCTACTCTTCCATTCCTCTGTTCAGGGATACAAATTTTGGTCTTCAGGTTTTCAAGATGGTGTTTCAGAATGTTGTCAGTTATTGGTGTTACAGTGACTTTTTCAAATTACATGAGATTTTGCAATGGCCAGTTCTGCTCTGAATTTGCAATTCACAGAGAATCTGACAAAGGGACTTTTATTGGATCCGTAGAAAATTCTATTTCTGTATCCTCACATTCTCCTAAGAATTTTCTAGTGTTTTTGTAAAGAAAATATACTAGCTGGTTCTTCCAGCACTCTCCATGCTTGAACCATAATGTCACATCACATGCGATATTTTTAAGATGCTAAATTAATGAGAATTCGGAAATATATTCTTTAATTCTTTACAGAATTAAATATTACAGAATATACAGAAGTATATTCTTTTATTCTTCACATTTGCAAAAAGGCCATATGTAAGAAAGGAACATACAGCTGTGCTTATCAGTGTGCCTCATCATGCTTTTTTTTTTTCTGGTAGGAAACTATGTCAGCTTATTATTAAGTAGAAATACATTTAGACATTGCTGAGGAAATCTTTTGGGGGAAAATAAATATATATATATATTATATTTTTTTTATATTATTAAGTAGAAATACATTTAGACATTGCTGAGGAAATCTTTTGGGGGAAAATAAATATATATATAATATATATTTTATATATATATAATATATATATATAAATATATAAAATATATATTTTATATACATTATTATATATATAAACCAGACATTTGCAAAGATATTTTATCTTTTCCCACAAGGAATGCCATCATAATACCAGAACCATGTAATTTCTTTTGAGAGAAGGTACTTATCTATGCCCAGTATCGGGTCAGAGTCAACCTTTGTGGCCTCAAATTAAGGAACCAATTATGATGAAGAAAATGGAATAGCTAGGAAAAAAACTAGGTTTCAACATATGTACATTTCTAGATTGGATAGTGGATCTGATTTTTATTAAACTGTGTGCTGAATTCCACAAGAATACCTAATTTTTGTAATTTGTGGGACTATCAGAAAATAATTTTCTCTGGACTTCAGAAAATTACCTAATGGCATTGTCAAAAATAATCCCCAGGAAAAGTCAATCTTTTTCTTTTTCTTTTTCCTGTGCACCATCAAACAGAAATATGTCTCACTAAAGATAGTTATTAACAAACTTTTATACTTATTGAAAACACACAAATCCTTGAAAACTTTTACGTGGCATTGGAAAAGTGCACAAGACATCATGTGACATCAGCATGTCCTACAGAAAAGTAGAATGAGTGCTAGCTGGTAAAAGTGCTCCAGTGGCTGAGAAAGAGACTCGTAAGACATGTTGCAGAAGGATGCTACTGAAAATCCAGAGTCTGTCTGATTCCCTGTTAACAACTTCTTCACCTAACTCTGAAGAACCCTGAGCATGTACCCGTGCTGCTCTCGTTGCAGAGCTCAGGTGCTCCTTAGCCCCTCCGAGCATCACTGCCCTGGGCTCAGCTGCCCTTCCCCTGCAGCACTGTGTGACTCTGAGCCATGCTCAGGGGCCTGGCAGACCTACCTGTGCCTGGATATCTGCTTTATTTACATTTACACTGCCTCTAGATGGCCACTGCGACAAGTACAAATGTCACCTGAGGGACTAGGACATCTTTGTGATCGTAAAGACAGGCTGATTTTGGAGACCTTTTATTTATGAGAATCCCACCATGGTTAAGAAAAGAACTACATATTGTGAGCATTTATTAAAAAGAAATCTAACATGCAAAATTGATGCACAATATTGTTTTAAAATACAGCTTCTTCAAGGAATTCTGTGCCACATTTTTAACATTTCCCCTGCCCATATGTTTCAGAAGCTAGGTGTTTAAATATCTCTTTCCCAGAACAGTAATAATAATGGATTTCATTAACAACATTTAGGAGTTTAAATTATTGCCACAGAAATGGATATATCATAGTGCACAAAGAAAAAGAGAGAATAGTTCCCCCATATCATATTCTCAGTGTATGTTATATGATTTATGGGGAGAAAAATCACATAAATAAACTGTTTTGCTGTTTCAGAAGATACAAAGCTAGATTTATATCCAAATTAAGAAAGTGTTACCAAAATAAAAGAAACTTTTCACCAGCAGAAGTCCTACATGAATACTAAGCACATACTGTATATTCTGTGTGCAAGGAATTTGTATTTGAAAAGGTTCAAAGCTACGGGGTTTTAGAAAGAAACTGTGAGGAGCTGCTGTAAATTCTTGAACATAAAAGGTTTTCTAATGTGCCATAATAAATACCTTATGATCCTATGATTTTTTTTAGTATTTCTACACAGACTATGTACTGAGATAAATTTCCTCATCCATCCATCCATCCATCCATCCATCCATCCATCCATCCATCCATCCATCCATCCATCCATCTTCATTTTTCTTTGATTAGAAATGCAAATGCTAGGTCTCATCCACTTAGTACAGACTCAAGTCTTCTGCTTCCCACCCAGTTCCATGTTCATTAGTGATAGTGTGTTGTGTACTTGCTGGCCAGATCCTCTCCTGATCCTGGACCTCGCATGCTGGAGGTAGTGGATCTACATGGGACAAGTAGTTTTGCCTGCAGTTTATTGTCCTAGAACAGAACAGAGGCACCAGCATTGCATTTAATGGATTTTTTTTGCTGGCTGTTGTTTGTGCCACCAGCCTTTCAACCGTGCATTCTCTCCATGCAGAGAGATATTATTTCCCATGTGTTACTAACTCCTCTGGTCAGATTTGCAAAACAAAGGAGATCACTGTGCTGGATTTGAGTATAGCCTTTTAAGCCATGCCAATATTGTTTTTAAATAACATGCTTACTATCTAAACAATTAAGATAATGTGAGGCTATCTACGTACGAGCTATTTGATTTCATCCTGCTCATGACCTCTCACGTCCATCTGTGTACTTTGAATTGCAGCTAAAGTAACTTCATTTTTGACAACTCGAACACTGATGGTGCATCTGCTGCAGAAATGAACTTTATGTGGGATAAGTGTGGGAGCCCATAATGCAGGTGGTCAGCTCACACTGAACTTGCCTGAAACACTGCCTTTCCCTTGGTGAATTGATGCAAGCTGCAGCCTACTTTTAACTAGTAAACCTTTCACAACAAAATTCAAAATTTGAAAATCTACATGGTCATATTTCTTTTTTGTTTCAGATGCTACCATTACACAGGCATGGAAAGTACCTTCACCAGTAGTTTTCACCTTTAAAATGCTGTAGTAATTCCTGTTGGAAGAATCCACATAATCCTGTGTATTTTTTTGTGTTTACAGTATGTGATGTAGCTCTCTCAATAGTTTTGATACGTTTATCAAAGGTGATTAAATACTATAAAAATATTCCAGCTCAATTCTCAGGTGGAAGAGACAATCCACAGAGGCATACTCCAAAACTGGAAGTGGCCTCAATACAAGCCCATATTGGCAAAATGAGGTACTTTTAGCTAGGTAAGACGATGTACCACAGTAGCAGCTATGTTTATTTTAGTCATCCTTGTTGAGGAGCAGTCAGAAATTCTCCCTTCTGTTGATCAGAATTTAGTTTGTGTATCCCACTGCCAAAGTCTATTGATCAGATCCAGGGGAAAGTACATGTTGACTTTTTTGGCATTTTGTTCCTTTCTATGAAATGAAGTTTCAATCACAACTGTAAGAAACTGAAACTTGAGCAGTGAATCCAGAGTATGTTTTAGGGCTTCTGTAGGTATGAAATGTTGAAAAACAAAGGTTAGTAAATGCTAGTTGTAGTTCAGCAGTCGGTGGTGTGTCTGACCCAATGCTCTAGGTATGCTCTGTTAAGGCGAAGTTGTCCTTCAAGCCAAAGAAATAAAAAAAAAAAATTTAATAGGACATTTTGGATAGCTCTGAAAACCTAACTATTGGCTTGGCCATGCCCTCATCCTCTAATCATAAAGTATTTTTTCCACTGTTTCAAGCCAAAATTCAAGTTTTATAGAGTATTTTCAATATCTTAGTATTTTTCTTTTGAGTTTTATGACAATATAATATCAACATGGTGAAACTGAACTATAGCATTTCCTGGAATGCTCTGACTGTATTAAACCTTGTCCTCTCTGAACTTGTGTCTGTTTTGAGAATAAGGCACAAGGTATTTATTGTCAGAATCTGAGAACTGCATATCCTCTACCCAATGCCATTTAATCTCTTGCAAGTATTTGAATATCATCATGTTACAGCAGAGAATTTAAGCTTACATGATCAAGGAAAGATGCTGTGTACTCTTTTGCCATAAGTTCCCTTGCACAGATCTCAGCTGATGCATATCTTTATATTCTCCCAAGTACAGTTTTATCGGTGAACTTTAAGATTTCCTATTCTGTCCATAAAATTATTGCAGCAGCAAAGTAACAAGAGTGTATACAGATTATTGATTTTTTATTACTACAAATGTTTAATTGGCTTGACATAAAAAGATTTATAGACAGCTAGAAAAAGCAAAACAAGAATTTAATACATAACTCAAATGAACTTGCTATTGGACTGTTTCTGACACAGGTTTGAACTGAGAAAGAAATTTAAGCATACCTATTTGCTATGTAGTACTAAATATTAAAACAGAGACCATGCTATAGTATCATTCTTAATGTACTGCTTAATGAGTGGAAGGGGTAATTGGCACTTGCTGTGACTTCAGATCATTGCTAGCCACAGCCATTACTGTCCAAAGTTGCATTTTAGGCTGAATGCTGACTATTCTGTCTGTGGAGAAACTTTCTGTTCCCTCTAATTAAACTGGATAATGCAATTCATGAACTGTTTCTGGATCAGTGCTCTCCTTACTTTAATGGAAATCAATGAAAAATAAGTAGGCTTCCGCAAGAGGAAATAAAAGTACAAATTCAATCTCAGAAAAACAGCCTATGATTTGTCAAAAGTAAAGCACACTGGTGACCTACAGCCTTTTCTGGGCTTAATGCACTGTGCTTGCCTTGGAAATGCTAAGGGCCAGATGGAATTATTCCATGCTACTTCGAAAGGAGTTATCAAGTCCTGCTGCTAGTATGTAGCCAAATAAGCCAGCGCTTTGAAATAAGTTATCAAATTTTGGCACCAATGCACCACCAACCAGTGGATTTGCAATAGGCTGCTGTGGAATGACCAAAACAAATCTCAGTAAAACGGAAGCCAGAACACTTCTGTGACTGCAATTACAATAACAAATGCTGCAGCTTGCCCAGTGCAGCAAATCCACCACCTCTAGAAACCTCTTCTTCAGCAGGTTTTGCTTCTTCAACTTCTCTTGAAAACTAGAAGATATAACAGTCCCTACCAAGAACAGAAATACATCACCAAATTAGATTTTCTTAGCCCTTTTCCAGTTTCTTTCCCTTTGCTTGTGCAGAGGGAGCTTTAAATGATTTGCGTTTCTTCAGTGGCCTAAAGCATTCTTCCTTTAACAGAGAGAATAGCTCCCTGTACCAATCTGGAGGGACATCACTTGGGTAATAGTGCATGATGTGTTGCTCCTAGAGGAAACCAAATGGAATTTTGGGCAGTAAAGCAGAAATTGGGCTGCTTTTCTAGTTTTAATAATGTACCTGTTCAGATATAAGTCTCTTTCTTGTTTGTTGGTAGAGGGTGTGTAAGTATTTTTAAAATATTGTCAGATGATGCAGTAAAGGTGGTTTCCAATTTCTAACATGTGATGTAATTTGGAGAAAAATATTAACAGGTTTTGGTATGAACCAACATTTTCTTAACCCTGTAGTTGCTATGAGAAGACAACTTTGTTGTCTGGAAAGCTAGAAAAGCCCAACTTTGTGATAGTGTCACAAATTTGTACTGAAAAAAAATCTGTCAAAATTCTAGTTTTAAAATTATCCAAGAATCTTTCATATGAAAATTATCTCACAAATCTGAGTATTTATATTTCATTTAGTGCATGTACTTTGTAACTGTCTAGGATGTTTAATGATGATACTTAAGTTTCTACGGAGAGTTAAGCATTATTATATAGTCCAGCAGCAAAAGCCCTGCATTCCTGCAGGGCCAGCAAGGTGGATGACAACAGTCAGGTGTCAACTGCATGGGAATGATGCCCATCATGTAAGGGGTAGCCAGGGAAGATGACCAGGCCTCTATCTTTAGCTACAAAGCACAAGCAGAGGGCATCTTTAAAAAGCTGTGTATCATCATGTCTCAGATTCTCAATTTCATCTCACTATCCACTGCTGGTTTTATCAGTTCTAACTGTTTTCCCCAAACTATTTCTCCTCTGTGTAATTTTTCTTGCCTCCCAAGCCTCAATGGAATTAAAATTTTTAAAACCATTAATTGTGAAGGCATAATTTGTTTTTCATGTTGTGAAATAAATTCTTCCAAACATGACTGTCTAGATGGAAAAAAAGTCAAAATTATCTGTTAAAATGTTAAAACAGTAAGTCAGCCTTAATACTATACATGATAACACATTCTTTCTCAGTACTTTTGAAGTTTGCATTTCTTAATAACTATTTCATCCACTTGAGTTCGCTCCTATGTCTTCTGTGTAGCAGTGGTATTTGTTGCCTCCTTAAAAGAGGAAGGAATTACTGTTTAGTGTTGAATTGTAGAGAATGAAGGAATTCCCATGAAAACCTTTTTTAAATTATTATGACAGGATGCAGGTGAAATAATGACAAAAGGATTTCTTTCATGAGACTAAGACTTGCCTTGCATAAAGAACTGCACCAGAGTACTCCTAAAATGGATGTCGATGGCTCTGTATCTGCCAAAGGTGCCTGGTAAGAGAAGCAGGAGGCTTCCTGGTGTTTCTCTTAGCATGGATTTGACAGTTTAGTCAGAGTCTAGGCTCAACAGTAATTATCTACCTTAGCTGTCACCTTCAAATGATCCTTTAAATATTTATACATAAAACATTTAAATGTGACAAATGCAAGCAAAATCCTATGAAATAAAAAAATTAAAAAGGCATTAGGGCTAGACTGTAGTTTCCTTAACAGTAACTGATTTTCCTAAGTGAGAGATTACTTAATATCAGACTCAAGATAGTTTCCTGAACTAACTTGCTTTTGAGTGAATAAAACCTCAAAAACCCAAACTGAAAACCATACAAAATATAGATCTCTGAACCCTTACTTGTCTCTGCCCCTCTATTTGTCATCCTCCTACCAGAAATAATTAGAGCCATCTCAAATTCTGCCTCTTAATCTGACTAAATAATTTCCATGTAGATTTCCCTTCCAGGGGTCTGTTTATGATCTTCAAAGCTATTTCATCTTAAGAAACCCTGTATCTTTGATCATTTGTTTCAAAGTGTATCTTATCATTCCAGTAAAAGGAAATTATCATTTAGGGGACACCTTCAGGTAATTCAGAATCCTAAAACAATATAATCATAATTACTTGGAGAAATACAAATACTTGGAGATAAAAACAAGGATCTAGTCCTCTTCTTTCTTATTAAGGGATGATTTTACAAAGAGAAGAGCCCTTTCTGATCTTTCACATGTATCAATAAACTATGTGGTGACATCTTTCTCTGCCAGCACTCAGAGATTGTGAATTTTGGAGAATCAGGAAAAAGACAAGGATATTTGCAGATAATCTTAGCTATGTCTTTTGTCCTGCATAATTGCACTTCTCTTTTTCCTCTACCTGTAAGTCTGAACAAGACTTCTAAAGCTCAGGAAAACCCCAGTAGGAGCAAGGGGAACGTGCTGTGTGTCATCCCCATTGTGTCCCCTGCCTCTGCCTTTGCTCCCTGAATCCAGTGTTGTGACCTACAAGGAAATTTCCTTCTATGACAGTGCTTTTATGCCAAGAAGGTCACAGTGAATAGTTGTGGTGGCAGCTTGCTTTACTCCAACAGCCAGGTATTTCCTTCTTTTACAAAGCACAAATCTGCTGTGTCTATTTGGGAAGAGAGAGTGAAGCACTAAATTGTTGGATTCAGCGTGGCCATATCAGTGCAGTCTGCAGTAATAAGGTAACCAAAACATGGATGCCTCCTTTGCAGCTAATAAAATCTGACTACTACTTCAAAATCCAGGTGCAAACAGAATCAGAGTATATGCCAAGTTGCTGCTTTGCCCCTTTTTTTATATTGTCCTGCCCACTGAAACTCATTAAGGAACAAATTGCAAGTTGTGAAGGAAAGTCATCCTTCATTGACCATTCATGCTGTGTTGTTGAAAGTAGTTTTATTTATGTGGTTCCCTGCTTTTTCAATCTATCATACATCAGACAATTTATCAGAAAGTTGTAATGAACTTATGATTTGATGCCATTAACAGCTGCAGAAACAACACAAGCTGTAGATCTTCAGTTTTGAAAATTCAATTTTATGTTCAAGCCACAGATTATCTGGAGTTGAGACTTTAATTCATCCTGCCAAAGGCTATTTCTTTGTCTAATATCTCTCACTGATTCCTAGGGTACTTTGTAAAATTAAAAATACGAGACCTCTGAAATATTTTCAAACTTGATGCCTCAGCAATTTATACAATTATTTTGATTTAAGGAAGTACTAAAAAAAAAGCTTTGGTTGATTCTTGGGGACACTACAAAGTTCCAGCTCTCTCTAAACTCAGTTAACCAAAATTGTACTGTCTTTATACACATCCAGATAGGAATGGGAGGAATACCTGTTCTGTTCTCTCCTTTACTGCTGGATAGTACTAAAAGTTATTCTATATTCATACTAGCAAAAGCAAAGAGACTTGAAGTACTCTTTTGTAAATCAAATTTATTTCTCCCTACCTTAACATTTGAAACAGTATATTTTTATCAAAACCACTTGTTTTGTTTCTATGATACACTCTAAACAAATGCTCAATTTTAACCAGAAATGAAGTTTTTGTGTGAACTAAAAGCAAATGCTAAAACTATTTTGAAAAATTCAAAGGATTGGAAATGTTGTCACTTCAAAATGTAGAAAGTAGTAGTGGAAAGTATTTGAGATAACGTTGTAAATCGAAATGACCCCAATACAATTACTACTCATAGATAAATAATGACTATCCCCATAGTGCTTTATAGAATTTTAAAAATAGCTTATGCCTTCCAATGAGTAAACAATAATTCTGTGAAAACAATGTGATGGTATTACTTTTTGTTCTGAACAGTCAGCCTTTTTTATGCATTCTTTTGAATAAGGAGTTGTAAGGATAATACTTTTTGCAATACTGTATGTATGTGCCAAAGAATCCGTTTGAAAGCACTCTCTTTGTGATTTTACACTGCCAGTAAGACACAGCACTTTAAACTCACTCTGTCAAATACACCATTTGTCTCAGAGATTACACAGCACAACCTTTCTTTTTAAGCTTGTTAGTACTAAGTATCCTTCAACAACCTGGGGATGGTATTTAACACTTTGCCTTTTACCCTGAAACCACTCTCTGAAAAGGGAATTGCTTTGTCACAGGTAATTCATAACAGATCCACATAGTTAATTTTAAAATACGGTAATTTGTGGCATAGAATTACCAGGACCATCAAATATTTCCCATAAGGATAACTATGATGTTTGAATTAACATTACATATTTGCTAAAAACTCAAAAAAACTTATATTTGGAAGTAAAGATTAATTATAAGATGCTATCCCCGTATCGTGGTTCAACAAGAGGAATAAGAAATTTCCTTTAATGCAAAGGAAAGCAAATGTGCAACTGTGAAGGGTTATAATATTTGCTGTCCCTAAGGACAGAAGGGTGAACTGAGTTTCTACTGAGAGGTTGTCATGAGACTGGGCGCAGATTTGAGTGCATGGTAGTCTTTGCAGGTACCTCACTGTGGCTTTCTTCCTTTCTGTGGTAGCATAGCTTAAGATGTTTGCAAAGCCTTACTTCACTTCTCTCTTGAGAGTCCTCAGTTCAGTATGCAGTTAATCTGATAAGGGTGCTGCTACAGGAGTCTGCAAAGCCACAAAACTAATAAGCAATATAGCAAGGAAGAGAATTAACTTCTTTCCCCCAACACATTTAGTAGCCTAAATTCCACAGAAGACTCATACACATAGACAATATTTTTATTCCCCATCTCATGTTGGTAAATGCAGGAAAAAATTAGGAGCTTGATCCAGTATCAGATGAAATTCAGGTTGTCCTTTGCAGTCTTCCTTTTTCTTTTGTTCTCTGTTCTCAAATAGACAAAATGCTGGCAACTAGAAATCAAATTTGAACTCAGAACTGTAATTTTATACTGAATTATATTAAAAATGTGAAGGTTATAAGCAGGTCATTGTAATTTTGTTATCCAGGTACTTAATTCCTTACTCTTCAGTCCAATGTTTTTGTGTAGCTCTCTTGCCTGCTTTTTTTCACACAGCTTTCCCTTTTGTCTCTTTGACTGCAATAGTGAGAGAATAACCATTGTATTTTGTTCAGAATGTATTTTTGGTCACGTAATTCTGTTTTCCAAGATTTCTTGCATCTCAGTTGGGAAAGAACCCATTGCTAGAGCAACTGGATTTAAAATAAAAACATTTTAGCTAAGTGGCCTTTTATTATTCTGAGTTCCAACTGTGTAGTGTTCTATTTTTCTTGGACAGCAAGAATAACTAGTTGTTAATTGTATCCTTTTCTTTTGACTCATAAAAACTATTGTTTTTGAAAATTTTGGGCAAGTTAAATAGCAGACAAGAGGAGAAATACTACAGGAAAACAACATAAAAGGTTGTAGGGCAAAAAAGAAACAAAAAACACCAGAAAATGAGAGAAAGAAGAAAAGTTACAGGAAAATAGAGATTACTGCTCTTGAGACTTTTATATGGAATCTGATAGACTGAGCATGACCCTCTCCCCTTTCACTCCCATATCACACCTTCTGCAGAAGAGGTACCAAGACCATATAATTGTAGCAAAGCTCCAGTCCTGCACCAGGATCCCACATGCCTGAGTCTGCAGTTTTCTTTGTGATCTGTCAACCAGACAATCTTTCAGCTTCCAGGCTGAAAAGAGGCCAGTGCAACTTTGCAGCCACAGGTGCTCCTCCAAACTCCTCCTGCTTAGAAGTGCCTTGCTAAGAAGCACAATCCTAATGATGTCAGCCCTTCTTTGTCGCATGGCAAGGCAGTCGCAGCACTTCTGATTCATAGGGTTGAATGCCTGCATCCAGCAGGGGGTGAAAGGTAACAGATACCCAATTCTGTTGTGAGAGCCAGTGCTAGAGTTCAGTGCATGGAAGGAAGTTGAGCATTCAAACCTCCTGTAAGGTCACAAAATTCCCAAATAGGGATTATGCCTCACTGACCATTTGGGACAGGAGTTGCACGTGCATTGTTGGCTTATGCCACTTCCATATGGGATCAGAGTCTTACTGCCTTCATTTGCAGCAGCTGTTATCTGATATTGAATGTTTTGGGAAGCTCACCTGAAAAAAAATTCTTCATGCTCATTCTGATATCTGAGGTGAAATGCAGGCAGCCTTGGCATACTTCTAAAGACGACTGTGCTGGCTGAACTGCAGAGCATTTCACATCCTGGTCATTAGACTCCAAATGCATGGAGAAGAACACTAGGCAGCTAACAGGTTTGGGGTTTTTTGAATCTCGCCAGATTCCTAGCTGGACATATGGCAACCAGGTTGTCAATCTAGGCAAATTCAACAAGGACTTCTTTTGCAGGGAAACCCTTCCCTCATTTGCATTAGAATTAATTCCACCAGCTCCAGATTTTCAGCATGCTGGTAGAGTGTGCTGGGTCCTTCAGTTTATAAACAGCACACTGCTCTCAGATTAGTGCCTTCTGAAGAACACAAAATTCACTAGGGAGAAAAAGAAAACTTGGATGTGTTTGGGTTTTCACAGACACACGTTTGATAATTCGCATAGATTTGGGGGATTTTTAAAATACAAAATACAGTAATTTCAATGTTCTGCAAATGGCTGAGGGAGACATATTACAGAGTGCTGGAAACTTTATGCAGTATGAGCAAAGGCTGAGGTTTTTCTTCCATAGTGAAGTCAAAGCTGTTGGTATATTTTGAATTGTTCTACAGATTCTATGCAAAATTTGTCTTCTGCCATTACACCAGTGTGATACTTGGCTCTCTGTTTCCTTTATTTCTTTAGTTGTACATGTAGCACTCAGTAATATTGCCTCTCTTTTCTTTTGTCTTTCTTATTTATTTTCTCTCATGTGATTCATGTTGCACAGTATTCTGGTAGAGATAGGAATTTTCTTTTCTTCTGTCATGTGAAGCCTGACTGTACGATATTTCTTTGTTCAGTCCTCCTACTGATTCATTCCCAAATTGCAGAAACAGTGGGTTTCACATGTATTCAGCTATCTTCTTGTCTAAAGTATCTATACAAATGCATTGTATTTAGTTGTTAAAGCCAGTAATTAATTCTAGTTTAAACTGCAACTTAACACATTTAACACTAAGTTAAATTTTAAATGAAGAGTTTTTGAGATCCAATATAGAAAATAAAGTGTTCTGAAATTTGTCATGGAATGAATCCCTACCCCTTCCAAAATCAGTTTGGTTTAATCAAAGCATTTTCTATCATTAAATCCAAAAGGATTTTGACCCTTTAAATGACATCTTTTATTTACAAATTTCTTTCCAAAAAAGCTGTTTCAAAACAAAGAATGCACAGCATTTTTTGGCTTTTTAAAAAATGCCAAATTAGGGCATATTTCTAGTTCAAGTAGTTAAATCATAAACTCTAATTTCAAGAGGCATCACTTTGTTCTTATAAACCAGATTTTGCAAGTATTTGTTGTTTTACAGATTATGATGAACATGTACTTTCTGAAAAAACATACAGACTTTTTGACTGAATGCTTTAATCAGCTCTGTGGAGAACCCAAATGATTAAGATGTTGCTTAACACACCCCTAAGCTGGACCAGCACTCACAGGCTCATTGTCCATATCAAGAGGACAGAAAACAGCCTCACTGAGACAAGGACAATTTCTCTAGCATTCATTTCTATATTCCTCTAGCATTCAGGCTCTGCAAAGTAACTGTGCCAAAAAGCAACATCAGAAGTATTTTTTGAGTTACGCTGTCAAAGAGATGACAGGCTGTGTCCCAACCTTCTAACCAGGTCATCTTTATGGCTGCTCACACCAGGCTGCCTGCTGCTAGAAGCTGTTTTTCTTATGTTGCCTTCAGGAAACAAAAAGCCAGAACAAGATTTTTTTTTTTCCTAATTAATGTTTGGATATATATATATATAAGATTTATATATATATATAAGATTTATAATCTATATAATATTTTAGTATATAATATATATTCATGTTATGTTTTTTAGTTTTATACTGTAAATAACAAGAATTTATAATAATTTAATAAATTAAGGTTTTGGGGTACTTTTGGAACAAGTTATAAATCCTGTAAGGGTTGTGTATACTTTTGATGCTTATTTCAAGTAAGTTGAGTTGGCAGAGGGGTTGTGTTTCACCACTGGGCTTGCACTTTCTAGGAAACTTTTCCATATCAAGAAACCTCACCGTATTCCTGATGTTCTGCTGTTCTTATTTACTGAGCAGTATTGTGAACTGTAAGAGTTGAGCATGTGTGTCTTTACAAGGCTGTGTCATGGCTTCACCAAGGCAATGGAGAATTGAACTGTATTCTCAGCTACCTCTTCAAAATGTGACATTTCCTTCAACACAGCTTAGTTTGGCTAAGGAGGAAACCAACTCATCCACAGTATATCAGGAAGCCTCTGTACAACTGTAATGATGCCAGCAGTGAGATACTTGCATCTGCCTAGACATTTTCTGTCTCTATAGTGATAGTTTAAATGTAGTTTGAATCAAATAATTACAGCACACTGCTGTGATTAGTGCCTTGAAACTGTTGTGATATGGAGACAGAATAGGCCACCTATTAGAATTTACTCTTCCCTTAAAAAATGTGAAGTATTTTCATGTTGGACTAATTGGCAAGTAAGGACTCATGTTTCCATGAACGGCTGCACCCTCTACAGCCTCCCCTCACAGAATCATAAAAAAATGATAATAATTGCGTTCCAAGTATGAGCTCATGGTATTTTAAACACTGCACAGCATGTTTTCAAGTTTTCCCTTTCATCCAGTCCTCCACATTTTGATACATTATTTATTGAGAAAATTCTTATTTCAGTAATGTTGGAATTCAGAGCATATTTTCTACCCTGTTCTTGCTGCTGCAGCATCATAATAAAAGACAGACTGAAGTTTTTATGGGAGTTAACTGAAACAGTGGTGTTCTAAGACATAAGCTCTGCATAAGGAGCAAACAGTCTCCTGTAAACATTAGGATTCTGCTACTGCTTCAGATTATGTCTCTCATCTGTGAGTGTTCAGGCTATGGGAAAACTGGAAGTTTGTGTCTCAGGCAAGATTTGCAAGTTTTCTAAATACTAATAGCATTACACTCATTTTTTTTTCTTCTGGTGTTAAGCCATTCTTCATTTGTTGAGGAGTTAATAAACATCATCCTAGTACTTATCTGTCACATGGGGAAGGGACAGCAGAGGAACTCTGGAGAGACACATTGGAGCACAGTTTGAACAAGAGCACCAAATCCAGGTTAGGAACTGGCTAAGAAAGGAACAAACCCTAGAGACTTATTCATGTCTCACTTTTGGTTATCTTCAC
The DNA here is from genome assembly GCF_017590055.1 of Onychostruthus taczanowskii. NCBI lineage: Eukaryota > Metazoa > Chordata > Aves > Passeriformes > Passeridae > Onychostruthus > Onychostruthus taczanowskii. The sequence continues at coordinate 3,051,031 of NW_024499240.1, read as the reverse complement.
TGGAGTACTCCATGAAGTTACATAGGCTGTGCTCACAAGGGCCTGTACCTTACAAAAGAGAAATATTACCAACAGAATGACAAATGCTCAGTGCTTCTACAAATTGTGTTGAATATATGCTGTAGATATGAAATCAATATTAATTACATTAAAATACATGTATTACAAAACAGTAATTTATTTAATTTATTGAATCATACAATAAGATGAGTTGGAAGGGACCCATCAGGATGGTCAAAGTCCAGCTCCTGGCCCTGCACAGGACCAGACCCAAGTGTCACACCATGTGCCTGAGAGCATTGTCCAAATGCTTCTTGTACTCTGTCAAGCTTGGTGCTGTGACCACTTCCGCGGGAAGCCTGACCACTGTTAGGTGAAAGAGCTTTTCCTGATGTCCAACCTAAACCTCTCCTGACACAACTTCAGGCCATTCCCTCAGGTCCTGTCCCTGGTCACCAAGAGAAGAGATCAGTGCTGCCCCTCCTGTTCCCCTCACAAGGGAGTTGTAGGCCTGTGATGAGGTCTCCCCTGTTCTCCAGGCTGAGCAGCCCAAGTGACCTCAGCTTCTCCTCACACAGCTCCCCTTCAAGGCCTTCTCCATCTTTGTTGCCTTCCTTTGGCCGTTCTCCAATAGCTTAATGCCTTTTTTTATTGTGGTGCCTAAAACTGTATGTAATATTCAAGATGAGGCTACATCAGTGCAGAGCAGGAAAATCACCTCCTTTGGCTGGCTGGTGATATATTTATTAAAAAATAAAAACAATTTTTTACTTTGAAAAGAAAAATAAAAAATATTGCTGACTTAAAAAAATGTAATTTAGCATTTTTTAAAAGTTCTGAATATTTATAAGGCCTTTTGCATCATTACTAGGTAACAGAAATAGATGAAGCCATCCTCTTGTGGATTTAAAATATAGATACTCGCAGAATGTAATAAATAATTAGTTTTTTTAAAAAAATTGTTGACAAACATTAATATCTGTGTTTCAATGGCTGCAAAAGTATTTTTAATGTGCTGTATTTTTTCTTTATATTTTAGTATTGGCATTATACTCTATAACCCACATTAATAATTCACTATAGAGATTATCCTACAACATGCATACTATGGAATTACTTTGGGACTGTTCCCCTTACAATTCCCTTAATGTTTTTCTCTCCGTGCCTGATTGTATTTTTTTTCTCAGTTTGTTGTTCTTTTTAACCATCTCTTCAGATTTCTGTATTCGTTTTTGATGCTTTTTAAATTTAAATAGTTTATAGAGGTGCAGATTATAAGAACTCCATCACGTGCAGTTTACTAGAAACCCTGGCCTGAAATATTGAGTATCTGTTAGCTGAGTGCTTGTTCTGCCTAGAGGATATGTTAGGAGCTCTGCATGAGTAAAGATGTTTTCGTATGATCTGTATACTGCATACTCATTTGGAAGTTATTTATAGATGTGCTGTGCTGTTTCCATTTTCTATCCCTTTATCTCTCTCTCAAGATTACTGTTGCTTTCTGCCTCCCTCTCAATGTGAGCATTTCTGTCATTGTAATTCTGCTACTCTTATCCATTATTGTTCTACCTCATTTATTTAATACAAGTCATTAATTGAACTTCATATATTTGGGCAAAAGGAAGAAACATGATACAAATGGATTCAGTTTGAAAATTTGAATTCACTGTGCACTGCCAAGTGTTTGGGGAATACATGAGATTAACTTTGTGTTGAGTTAACCTCATCTCATTCTCCCTTCTTCCTTTTCTCCATCAAGGCTTGATGCAGTACTTCAGCTGTAGCTGAACAGTCACTGTGACCTGTTTGGAGTGTGATTCACTGAAGGTGTGATTCCCATTGCTCCCTTTATTCATGGCCAACCTCACTATCTTTTGTATAGCCAGTGATAAACTGGATCATGGAGTAATCTGGCTTAAAAAACCCAAACTATCAAAAATAATAACAAAAAAAAAAAAAAAAAAAAAAAAAAAAAAAAAAAAAAAAAAAAAAAAAAAATCAGTTGGCTCAGTCAGATGTACTGCACTGCCACACAAATCTGGGGAAAAAAGTGCAATCACACTTACCAGCAGCTGCCCAAATATCTTGCAGTAAAGCAGCCATGGAATTGTGTCAATCAGACAGTAGTTCTGGGGGATGGGAGGGAAAAATCCTATTGATGTTTGAGCTAGAGATGAGGGCTCCCCTTTTCACAAGTTTAGGGTGTCTCAAAGTTAAATCAGGAAGGTGTCAAGAAACACTGGACTTGCATGAAAAAGGTTTTTGCATTATGGTAGTCAAAAATCTTTTTCAATACAATACTGTGAAGATCCCATTTTATTTTTTTCACTTAAAGTATTCAGCAGCCCTTACTAAGGTGAACAGAGAACTAATAGAAAACAAAATCTGTCTCACAAGATTTAATATGTGGGAGAAGGGGAAGTGACATAGTACTGAGTTCATCTTAGCTTACAGTAACAAATTGTTTCAGCAAAACTACGTGAAGGAAGGAATTTGGCTGAGTCCTTGAAACAGTGGGAGGGGAAATGGAGCTGCTGGAGGTTGAAACAAATTGGTTTCTGGGGCTCTTGGGGTGTCATGCCAGCCCTGTGAGCAGTACACTGTGCATTGCTTTTGACATTAGTCTGTTTGTAAAGAGAATAAAATACCCAATGACTTTATCTACTAATTTTTTTTTTCCAAACAGGAAATAATCCTTGCTAGAGCCCAAATTATCCATAGGACTCGAAAGTGATAACAATATTGAGTATGTTAGTATAATCACAAATAAAGCATTTTATGATTTTCAGCTGAATGCTTTCAGAAAAGCTGGACACAACTTTTTCAACACTCTTCTTTCAGAAATAAAAAGAAACCCATTTGAACTTGGCCAGTTCAAAATGTACTCTTGGCAATGGAAACTTTGAAAGATGCAGTATAATTGGCATCATTTGTATCTGTTGGCTTATATTACTTCTAATATAAGCATTTCAAACAAAGATAGGATGTTTTCTCAGCTCTCTTGGAATGTTGACATTAAATCATTCCTAAGACTAATTCTGTTTTTTGGAACAAAAAAGCAATCAGTAGTCAGAAAAAAAAAAAAGATTAATATCTAGATAAGTAGAAGGGTAAAAGGACCATGAAAAATGAAGAATATTAAGGAGTGCAATGTTATTTTGGGGGAAAGAATCTCAGAATGGGATCCTGTGCAATATTTCTGGGTATCAATCTTAGCTTTGTAAAATATTTGAGCATTTTAGTTAATTAGTTACATTTTATAGTATTAGTTTCTAGTTACATATATAAGTCAAGCTTATATAATTAATCTTAATAGCATTAAATCTTCTATTAATATTTTTAATTCTTGTGTGCATTGAAATACTTCATTACATTAATATTAACAGAAGCACAGGTGCCAGATTCTGCTCCCAGTCATGAGGGAATCATGTAGTTCACTGGATGGAGATACCCCAGTTACAATAGGAACACTGAAACTAAGACTGCATCATGCTTTTTCGCCATAGTCAGTTATAAATTAACTCAAATATGATATAGGCAGTATGGATCCTTCTCCACCATAACAAAGATTAAGGTTCCATACAAGTGCTCAGGTTCCAGGGGAGAAAAAACATTCAAAATTGTGTAAATTTTTTGTTGAGGACAAAATTAAAGAAGCATTCCCTACTATAAATAGGGAGGGATTTTTTTCTCCCACTGTTGATACATTATTCATCAATAACATTGTGTAAATTTTTTGTTGAGGACAAAATTAAAGAAGCATTCCCTACTATAAATAAGGAGGGATTTTTTTTCTCCCACTGTTGCTACATTATTCATCAATAATTTATCCTTGCTAGAACTTCTGCAGTTACGGAAACGTCAGGATTTGCTCATACATCTTTTGAATATAATATTGTATTACAAAAATGTAATAGTAAATGACACAATATTAAAAATGAAATATAATAAAATATATATCATAAAAATATGATATATATAATAAATATAATAAACCACATGAAAATAGTAACCCTCCCCCCTTTCCCCTGCTATTACAGAATGTGGTATCATTTAAAACTACTGAGGCATTTGTGTGCAATAGAGACATTTGAGAGAAAGTCACACCTTTGTTCTTGGTGTTACTTACTTAGATTGAAATGTCAGGTTAAAATTTCACAAAAGAGAAGAAGCCCAGCTGCTCTCAAAGCAGGAAGAGGCAGGGCCTGCTTCACACCTCGACCTGGCAGCCTCCTTCTTAAGATAAATGGGGGAAAAGCAACTGAAAGCCAGCACTTCCATAGAGCATTTTACAGTTTTTGCTCTGTGGTTTTTGCTCAGAAATGCAGAAATGCAAATTTATCTTCAGAATATGTTTTCAAGCACCTTTAAACATGTTGGTAGTTTGATGCACATACAGTTTCCATTATTGAAACAATTTCATATTACTTGGTTTTCAGATTTCTAGCAGGTAGCATTTTGTTTTCATGCAGTCAGATTAGAAAAATAGGGAAATGTAGAGAGCTCTTCTCAGTGACAGAAAAGGGATACAATTCTTCAGTTAATTTACAAGAGTCCCCTTTTTTTGCCTATATATTTGTATTTTTAAAATTAATACTGTATTTAGTTTTGACATAATAAATGCTCTTTTCTTTAAATATATTGCTTAGGATAAAACAGTGCATTCAAATAATATTTGCACTTTGTCCTTTTACAGTGTTTTGTTAACATGTCTAGAATTGTTCTCACTGTTTTCCTAGAAGTATTGCATTCTAATAACTTTTAATATTATTAAATATTAGTCATTTTAAGTCATTTTAATAAGTACTTAGGAGGAGCTTTCAACGAACACCTTCAAGTAAGAATGTTTTGAGAGTAGGATATATTATTGCTATCTTTGTGAAGAGCTTTGGGACTCCTTGTCTTGTCATTCATATTCCAAACCAAACACACTACTTTTCATAGGCTAAGACTTCTGGTTTCCCCAGCTTTGTTAGTAATATCTTGTGGAAAAAAAAACCCCTGATTTTAGCTCTGTTCCATTCATCACAAAAAAAAAAAAAACAAACCAAACTTCCCTGCCTTTATACAATGGCAGAATGATTACAGCCATTTCCAGCAGCTTACATCGTAACAAGATTATCTATATATGGCACAAACCCACATTTCTGTAATAACTGGAAAAATGGAGGAGGGTAGAATTCATGCCTAAGTTTATTTCCTCCAGTATTTCTGTGTGTGCTCTGTAAAGCTGATTTACTGATCTGTTTTCTGCTGCTGATGTTAGCATTTTGAGGTGTCTACCAAAAGGAGAAAAAAGAGCAAAGAAAAATTTGAAAGACAGAGAATCTAGAACCAAAACTCAATAAATCCATTACCTAGCCATAAATATAAGGGGCTTACACATCCAGCCTATCCTACCTAGAAAAGCTAAATTGTGTTACAGTACTTTGATTTGTTCTTGCAAGCCCTCCTGTGTTCTGTCTGTGCACTTGCATTTAAATTCAAGAACCTTTGCATAATGTGCTGCAATAATTTGCCGCCTATTAAAAAGAAGTTCTATCTAGAAATGTTTTCCAAGTAATATTATCCTACCCAGCTGTAAAAAAAAATCTTGTGTAAGCTTCTTTAGAAAGAGATCAGTCATAAACTGAAAAATTAACAATTGTCTTTAAAAATCATATTGGAGTGTCTGTTCACTTCAGACGTGACCCTGTGAGTTCATCATCTTCCTTTTCCTCTTCCTTCTTTCATTTTAAATCTCTTTATTGCAATTGGAAGCAGTGCATTGATCATCTTGTAAGATCAGAGACAGTAATGAGTATTCAAAAATATATTTTTTCATATACCTCATACCCATAAGCTTTCTTTTGAACAGACAGATATAATCTGGGTTTACTGTTGTGCACAATACATCCTTGTGGGTTTTCATTTTAGGTCTGCAAGGAGTGCCCTTGGTCACAGAGCTGATCAGACTTAACATACATTTTGCTCCACAGTAACGCTGCCTTTTACAGTCACAAATACTGTAACTTTAGTTTTAGTCTCCTTTCACTTGAACTTAATTCTAAAAAAGAAAATACAAACAATGAAATGTGTAACTGAGCTAGTGGTTTCCATAAGAAAACTTAATACTGTCAATGTTTTCCAAAAGTTGTACCTTAATTACTCATAGAGATCTAGAAGAAAACAAATGTTTTAGCAATTAACATGGTCTTAGATATACCTGGCATGGTAAATTCTTTTTTTTTTTCAAAGCGGGGCTATTACTATTCTTATTTTACTATCAAGCTTTTGCAAACATCATTGCATCACCCTTCAGAGGTTATTTTCTGTGACAGGCCTTTGCTATTCAAAATTACTCTGGCAAGGCAACTAAAATCTGAAACCCATCCACTGTTTTTCTCTGTACTTGGTTCCCTCAGCAATAACAGATCAAACACAAAATGAAGTTTGTAGGTGCATTTCTTTTGCCTTCTCCTAATGGTAAATGGATAGATTATGTGTTTGCCTTGGCTACTGCAGATGATGTTTAGTAGCCTGTTTCCTTCTTGAAAATATGTTGCCTCATGCTCCATATTTTTTATCAACATTTACATTCTAAGAGTTACAGTGGTTGAAGGTCTTGCTGTCAATGTGATTTCCACTATACAGGACCTCTGTCCCTCAACTGAGCAAGTTTGGAGATCCCAGAGCAGCAGCTTAGGCACACAAAAGTACCTTATGCCAGTGTCTGCTTCTATGAAAAGATAAAAGTATGGAAAGCAAAAACCTTCAGGTTTCCTTGACAATCTATATCCTAGTGAATTGGGGAACAGGTTCTGGCATCCATTCTAAATGTAACAACTCAAAGAACAAGTACTGTTGGTGTAAGTATCTTTATTTCCTCTTTTCTCATGTGCGTTTGAATGCTCTTGTAAGTAACTGATTAGCTGATGAGAGCTGATGTTCCCTTCAGAGAGTGTGTATCCATCAAACTGTGATGCTAGGAGTTCTCTCCAAAATGGACTTCAGAGCCCAAAGCACCTTTGAATACAAAAATTATTCTCCTTCTGGATTTCTCACGTATTCTGATCGAAGCTGCTGCTTTTACTGGGTCTTGCAGTGACATGAAGTACAAAAAGAGTACACAAAGTCACCCCAAAGCTTATGATGCCTCTGTGACAGCACATACTCTGGCTGTCACATCTGCTAGAGAACAGGTATTTAAATGACTGCAGTGTTACTGCAGAGTCCTAGGGCAGTAATGTCTTCTTTAAGTTGCTAATAGTTTAATATTCATGATATTTTTTGCTTCTTTTGTACTGTCTGGTGCTTGACACACATAACAAACCTCCAGTGCTAATATAAGTTACCACACTGCTCCTTGCTTTAGAGGTTCTATTGCAAGGCAGGACCCAGATGTTTTTCTCTGGAGACTTACTGTTAGGTCCTTATTTGGAATAATGTTTGAGAAGTGTCTATATTATTTGAAGCTCTTTTTCTTAATTTTGATCTTCCGGATTGAATTTTTCAGTGTTAGGGTTGGTGTGATGCTGCTGCTGCATTTTCTGTCATCTTCTCACTCTTGGGTCCTGGCTGTGTATGTTTGTCTGAGAAAACTGTTCAAATGTCACCACATTGAGCCATGGCACAGTACTACTTGAGACAACTATTCCTGCACATTGGATTGTGAAAAGAAAATTGAGCGTATATATTAAATAAGGCTGTTCTCCAATCTGAATAAATAAAAAAACCCTATTTTGATATGTTGGATCACATCTAAACTGTCCAGCATTATTGCAGCAGTCAGAGCAAGCCAACTGCTTTATCGTATTTCACTTCTTTTAGTGTAGGTCATTTTATAAATAGCATTATTGGTCAAGTTGTCAGCAAGATTAGACAAGCATTCCATGGAGTTGTGGGTTACATATTACTGGGTTTAGGCAAACTGTGTTTGGTACTACTGTGAGTTTGTATTCATGAAAGCCACTAACATCTTCATCTCCAGACTCATGCATGACCTTGGAACTAATTTCATTTGCTGTTAGATATGCCCTGACTGTCCCAAAAATGTGTATGTACAAATATCTCAGCTGTTGTATTTCCAGCATTTGCAATTGCTACATTCTGTTCCGAACCTAGTCAATCGACAAGGCTAATCTCTGGTTTTGCTCTCAACTAGCACCTCAGATAAAACAGCATATAAGAAAAATATGCTTCTGGAGATCAGGCACCCTTGGCATATTATATGACTAGTTTATTTCTCCATCCTAGAAATGATACCTTCACCCTGACAACCCAAAAAAGAATGTATGTCCCTATGTCTATCATACTTGATTCTCAATTTTGAGCTGCAATGATCTGATAAATTATTTTTGTCCAACTGATGTTCTTATATTTTTTACTGGCATGCTTCAAGTATACACTTTGAATCTTATATACATCAGCTGTAAACCTTTTCATTTTTTATTTTGTTGTTTTAGCATTCTCGTAATTTTAAGATTTTGGAATAATCTCTGCCAAAGTTATGCCATATTTGGGACAGCTCAAAACTGCAGTTTATGTAAGTTCTTCTTCTGCCAGGTGTACAGAACATGCTCCTTCATGTTCATGATGGACACTGACAGGCACAGAACCCCCCTGCTTTAGGACTCATTCCCACAATAAAATTAGTTCATAGTAAAGCTGAGTGCAAATGTATGGCACAATCTCTACATCCCAGTGTAGATATTTGCAGTGCACAGTATGCATTCAGTAGATTCCTCCACTTTAGCTATAGGGATATTCCCAGTAAACATCATTATACTGCAAAGGAGAAGTGAGTCCCATGTGCTGTTATTTCTTTCTCAACAGTAGTGCTTCCTTGTACACTTTGCCCCATTTACCCTGAGTCCTGTTTGTTTTGTATCCGAAAGCTTAGCTTGGTTGCTTCTTAGCAGAATTTGCAGGCCAAGCTAGAGAAAGGGTTACATACCTGACATAACACTCCACGTCTCCTTATGTGCAGGGTGAATGTTCAATAAAGCAACAAAATGTACCAAAAAGCCTCCACCAAAGACATTGTCCAACCCTTATAACCTGTTCTGCCAAAACACCTCTGTAATTGAAAAACTAAGGAGAAGTAAAGCAGAGTAAATTCTAGGAAAAAAACCTGCCAAAAAGTGTTCAAAAGCACACCCCATATGGTAGCACTGAGAAGAATAAGCTGTACTTACAATACAATGCAGAAACAGACGATGAAATAATTCCATCTATGTGGTATACAAGTGCTAAATAAGCCTCTACCTTCTTTAAGTTCATCACCTTCCAGTGTTCTGTTCTTTGAAGCCCCTGCCAGTATTTGCAGTCTTAGTTCCTGTCTATATTTAAGAACCTTCATAGAAATGAAGTATTGGCAGCTCTTAGGAAATTTCTAACACTTGTGTATTTTAGTTGATGTGCTACAGCTTCACTTGCTTGTGATGGCAAGGCCACACACCAAGGCTGAATTCTTGGACTCAGGGGTCCTCTGATATTCAGTACTGTATCCAGCTGCCTTTATTGCCCATCAGTCTTCCCAGGAAGAGCAGATGCTGTTGCTCATTTTCTCTCATGTTGTCCTAGGCTTAGGCAAAAAGGGGGTCCTTGGGCTTTCAGAAGAGAATCATTAGTGAGTAACTCTTCATTTTGGTTCTTAGAAAAGGACTTAAAACCGTGAGCCCATTGGGTATGTGCTACCTGTAGAAACTGTCCACCCACATTGATAGAATAATTTCACCTCAAAAAGTGGCTTATCCAGTGTTGGTAGCAACTCTTACAGTTCATTTCCCTGTGAGAGAAAAAAAAAATCTCTATAGCTGGTACTTCTTTCGGTACCAGATACACTCAAAAGTAAGCTTTCCTATTGTACCAGCTATACTCAAAAGTAAGCTTTGTGAGTATTGGATGAGACAAGAGCTGCAGTATACAAAGATTGTACTACAGTGTTTTAAGCTTCTTTCTATTTTTGCTTACTGGCAAAAAGCATCCCTGAAATAATAGAATTCCCACCAATGTCCTGTTTCAGACCTTGTTACAAGGAAAAGGCACCCAGCCAAACTGAGATGGCTTAAAAATACATCACTGCCATCTCAGTAAATACCTAGATGCATATTTTTTAGGCAAAGACAAATACACAAGTCAAGGGGAACACAGAACTGCCAAAACATGGCGCCCTCCACACCTTTCTAGTTGGTACCAGCCTCACCCTCATGTCACTTTTATTCCCTCACCTAGGGAGAGAGTTTTGCCTGGGGTTAGGGTTCTGAAAACCACAAAGCCCCGAGCTCTAGGCACACTGCAGCTGCAAAAAGACATGCCAAGAGGAACACAGGACTGCCAGAACATGGCTACCTTTACACCTTTCTGGTTGGCACCACCCTCAACCCCATCTGTCTTGTACTCCCTTACCTTGGGATAGCTGATGCCCAACTTGCTTGTCTTCTAAGCCAATCTTGCCCAGTCCAGCATTTGATAAGGAATAGACTGTGTAGGAGCATGTAAGCCTAAATAAATACTATTATTCTTGATTGGCAGGATCTTTTTTTTTGACAGCTTTCTTCATCAAGTGCCAGGAATTTTGAAGAAGACTAGGCTGCATTATATTACTGTGCTAATGTATTTAAATTTTCATTAATAATCTGAAGCTAATGGTATGCTGGGCAAGCAACTTAAGTTTAGAAGATAAAGACTTTACTATTCCAAAACACTGGAGTTATTCACTGGATACAGAACTAATCTAATTCTCTTAGATCAGAATTTACATGATATTAAATATATTCTGACAGCACAGTGATAAGAGTTGAAGAAAATTGTGTGCAGAGCTGTACTGTGTACATTCATCTTCATATTACTTTGGGGAAGATTTTTTTCCCACTTAGAGTTTGAAGAACCTCTCACAAAGTGCAAATAAAAGGAGGGGGGTTCAAATCTAATCTATCATGTTTGTTACTATTAACTATTTTTTTTTTTGTTACTATTAACTCTGATGTCATCAAAATCACAACAAGTAGTTTGGATATATTGTGAATCATCAGATAAGAATTCAGGCATATTATATTAAAAAAACAAAACAGACATTCAACTAGTAGCTGGAATAATGTCAATTAATAGACATGAATCAAAATTTTTTTTGGTAAAGAACTCCACACAGCATAATACTGACTTATTACTATGAATAAAATACCATGCTATGATCCCCAAAATGTACAGCAAGTTTAGCCAAGTTTACATCTTTACATCTTACAAACAGCAAAGATGTCAGACACCAGTGTGAAATAGCATTGCCGAATTCCTGGGTATCTTCTGTCTTTGGCTGGTTTTTGACCATGGGCTATTATTCCACAGACCAAGGACAGATAGTTGTGATTTGTGTTTCTTCACAGCTACTCACAGCTTTCTGAACTGGAAAATCGCTGACTGGACAGCAGCCAGAAACCGCCCAGGGCTGTGCTGGAATGGCCAGAAACTTGGGAAGGTAATCATTAATCTGTGCCCGTGCCGCTTGGGCAGATACCAGGCTCGCTCACGACCTGCCTGGGGCACTGAGGAATTAGGATTTCTGACAGAGGCTCGGTGTTGCTCCCTCACTGATCTGAATGCACTGGCAGGGCTGATGCCAAGCACTCAGCCATCAGTAAAGGACACAGTAAAGGCAGTGAATATATGAACAGAAAAGAGTTGGCAGAAGTAATTGTGTAGTTTTCTTTCTTTGCCCAAGATTCCTACAGACAATATTTTTTAACCCTTATTATGCTTTTGAATGCTTTTCCTGTGCATGTTGTCAGTGTTATAAAGATTTCTTTTATGTATTGCAGTCCCTTTTGTTCATGTTCCAGCCTACCATAGGGAACACCAAGTTTTCTTCCTAGTCTTTGGGCTAGAGAAACCTGCAGATGCCTCAAATGCAGTGTCTTCAGCCCTCCTACTAAGTACTTACACTGTTGTGCTTCTCTGCAACATCCCAGCACTTCAAGGGATTTAGGCCAAGTGAAAATACACAGAAAGCTGAAACTCAATTTATTTTGAGGCTGGACCACTGTCACCTCGTGAACTTGTCCTAAAGCTTATATTATATCATTAAACATGTACGAGCTTGCAATAGTCTGTTGTATCTGAGCAATTGATTAAATGGATTCCACAGAGAAAATCTGGAGATTCAGGCACTTTGGACTTGAAGCAATTGCATGTGTACAGCAGGAGTTGTAATTCCTTCTCTTAGGCATAAGATTTGAAAATAACTTTTCACAAAATGAAGCTCACAAAGGGGAACACAGGATTTATTTCTTCTTGCATGTATTAAATTTCATTTTTTAAGCAGTTGTATTAATAAAGGATCACTGGAGACATTCACTGTCTCCAAGTGTCTAGTTTTAGGAAGCTGTTAATTTGATTTTAGAAAATGTTAAGCATTACTTGTGATCTTTGATCACTATATTTTAATAAAACAGCTCAACCCATTCTTCTATGCTCTGCTTCCCTGCTCCTGGAGTTGTTTTTCTAGTTCACCTTTTGTTCTAGTATAAATAATTTCCATTATCCAGATTTGTGGAGCTTTTCTTCCAGTTTGACTTCCCAGGAAATTACATTCATTATTAAATAAGGACTAAATTCAGTTCATTCAACAATCTCCACAAGGCAGAATATGTAACAGTGCTGCCAAGCCATGAAGTCTCCTGATCTTCTCTCTCCAGGTTGCCTTGTACCTTACAACCTAGTTGTGGTGTTGGGGTCTCTGCACATGTTGTTGCTTGCACACAGACTAAGCTCTCCCTGGAAAACCTGGGCTGATGTAAAAACTGTAGGTGTTTGCTCATGAAATAAATGTGAGATCAAACTCAAGGAATGTTTGTACACAATCCTCTAGCAAATCTGGGTAATTTAAATCAAATTTTATTAGATTAATTTTGAACTGTAATTTCTGATTCCTGTTCCTGACTTGTGAAAAGATATATATGAACAAATCTGTCAGATTTTTTTCTGTTCTGTCCATTCAGAGATTAGGTTTTGCTTTCATAATTTTTTACATTGAGCATTACTGACAATAGTACTAAGAGTACATTACCGACATTTCCTTATTATACTTTAAAATCTCTCCTTACAGCACAAAATTTGCTTTTAAAAATGTTATTTTAGTTTTCCTAGTGTATGTTTAAAATATCATTTGAGCTGATACTATTATAGCCATACATTGTAAAAGTAGTATTTAGAAAGTTATATGACATAAACCCAGTATAATATAAATAACCCTGTAGGGTAGATTATTTTGTTGAAAGTACTCAGAAACCTGAGTTCAACATGCATGAAAAGATTAACACTTCTATTTTTAAAAATTGTCTTTCTGTTTCAGAACAAATACCATATTACATCACAGTTAAGACTTTCTGAGGTAAAATCCATGAAAAATAATCTGCTTAAAATCAAACACAGTCCAAAACCTACCAGCATCAGTAACAAAATGTACTTAAACATAGTATTCTGACAATGGCATGGGGTATTTTCAGACTCCTTTAACACATGAAAACCAGTGATTACAAAATTTAATAACATAATTACATACATTTAATCACTTTATGTAGCAGAATGACAGAACTTCACCGAACTGTTCTTAGAGCTTTTAATTTTAAATTGCTTATTGAATGGACGGATTTTGACCTTTAGCCAAAGATAAAATTAACCATAAAAGCAAAAGAATAAGATCTTCAGGTACTGCAATTTGTGATAGCTACTACAAGGTCAGCAGAGCTTTCAAAGTTTATCACTCTTGTCTACTCAATTAATTCAAGACATCTGTTTGGATTCTAGATGTGCCAAGGGACCTAGTGTAAATGAAGTAATATCTTTACAGAGATAATAGTTTTTATTATTTTTCTAAGCACTGGAGTTACGCCTGAGTTTTGTATTAAAAACACATTATCTGTTGTTAAATTCTGTCTATAACCAATTCTAAGCTAGATTATTAATGTATTATATTTTGCATATCTAACTTCACTAAAAAGAGCATCCAGAAAACTGCAAATAATTTTAACTTTATCATTTTAAAGCATCCTACTGAAATGGCCAGTGAACAATTTTTTTTTTCTTGTAATTTTCTGTTTGTTACAGAAAAGCTCTCGGGACTTGCTTTTGTGAGGGTTCAATATCATTCAGTAAATGCAGTTAGTAAAGGTAACAGTGCTATGGAACCACAGATACTATTAGCCATAGGAAGTCATCATGTTGGTGATCCAGTCTGTTCAACATGCACATGAACCCTTTGGGATTTACAGCTCAGTACAGAAGACCAGTCCCACACTGATCAGCAAATTCAAGAGCAAGTAACACACAAACATGAGAACGTGCTCTGTGCCTTCTCAGTGGAGGTGCATCCAATTTGATTTAGTCCTGCTGCCCAGAGAATGACTTACCACAACATGTTCTCATTGTGTATCATTTTGTGGTGATTGTCAGTCTTTGTGATGATACAGGTCCCTTTAAAGACTATTTTTCTTCATTTATTCACACTGTAGGCATCAAATAGCCACAGCATGATTTTCACGAAAACATGATCTAAAATCCATGCCTAATTTATAGTATTAAAACCTGTTTCATTCCCTGTAATTTCCAGCCTCTGTAGTTTAGACTGTAACTCCCAATGATGACCCCAGTTTTTGCAAACCCAGACGTTTCTCCCTTTCAAAGTTTATGAGAAACAATTTATTAGAGAAAACCATATGTGCCATTTTGTTTATAAGTTTTCATAAACTGAGGATGTCTCCATATTCCATTTGTCCATTTTTCTTCAGGATTATAGTTCTTTAATCATATCTGTGTTTCTAACGAGGAATGTTTCATTAAAAAGACTAAAAACCATGTTCAATCTATGCAATTAGAGAGTTAATTTCATTTTTGTTTTCTACTTGATTGATATTTTATGTATGGAAAATTTGACAAAATGGCTACCTGTAAGTGCTTAGTTAGGGAGACTATACCTGCTTATACAGTGCTCTTGCCCATGGTATCTCTATATTTAGTCCTATGAAGTCTTTAGTCAATACTAACCAAAATTAATCACTTTAAAAATGAATAGCTATGTCATACTGGAGACCATAATGAATTTCACAGCTAAGCACCATTTCTGTATTTCAAAGAAAGGTCAAAACTACATATTGTATTCTCAACTACACTGCAATCTCATTTATATATAACAAGTTTCAAAAGGTTATGACTTTACATTCATTATGCTGTCATTACAATATGTATATGCTTTCTCTAGGTCCCAAGACCTATACATTCTCCTAATGGAGTCACTATACATTTATTAGTTAGAAAATAATTTCAATTCCTATTGCATTTGACAAGTAGTATAAGCTGTAGGTGTTAACAACACCCTGTATTTTCCCTCTTGGTTCCATTTGTCTGTAGTGTACCAGCAGTATGCACAGGCCTGCTGTTCACATTAGAGGAAAGCATTCCCAGACCCAGAAACCATCAACAGGAAATTCTGAGATGAGGGTGTACCGTCGTGCTGCTATTCATTCATCTCCTTTGTCACCTAGATAATATTCAGAAGCAAATCCAGATATATTTATAGTTCTAAACAGAACTTCTGTCATAGTTGAGACACAAGCTGCACTTGTAGTGTCTTTACCTTTCAAATTTCCTGCTCATGGAGAATTTACACCTTGTGATCTAGCTGAAATTCATAATGTGTGAGGCACCCTATCCTCACTGCAGTGTTGTGCCATCAGAGATTTCTTGTTGCAGCCTTGAGTGCCAAGTGAGGCTGTACTGTCCAGATACGGACCTCAGCTACATCTTCCACCACACCTGCCTCTCACAAGAGACAGACCTTGCAGCTGCTCCACGATGTCTCTCCTGTGTCTGAGCGAATCCTGCATTACCACACTCTGTACAATTAGGATGGCTCTTTTCACCATGGTACCAAAATGTACCATTTTTCACCCTGAAAATTCAAATACCTGCATGCTGGCCAGTCAGGCATTAAGTAGATACTCGCTAAAATAAATATTAGTTTCCAATTCTTGGTATTTTCTGCCCTGTTAATATCATAAAGTCACAGAACACTTTCCTACCTTGAACCACTGAGTAGTTTTCAGATTATTTTTCCTAAACCTTTTTTTTTTTTACTTTAGCTCTTCTTCATCATCATCAAACAGGGTAATATAAAACAGATAAATCAACGTCTATATACTTTAGTTGCATGTAATACTGGATGGTATAGCTGTATCTTAGTAGAAAAAAGGAGTAAAAGCTATATTTTGAGGACATTACTATATTCACAGACTATTGTCTATTAAATTTCTACAAGAAACATTTCTTGTTTTGTGTTCAACAATTTCACGTAGTGGATATTAGAGTTGATGGACAGACAAGAAGAAAATCTGGCAAGCAAAATATCTTTTGAAAAATACAGGGAAATGAAATGTAGTCTTGCTTTGGTATTACAAAAACACAGACTAAGTTTCAGGGAACATATATTTATTTTTTCCCCTTATCTCTAGTGGAAATCACAGTCCTGAAATAGGTACAAAATTTTTTCTGTGGTATTCACAGGGATTGTAAGATGCTTAAAAATGACTGCTACGGTAACTATTCTGCAGGTTGGATGTGGTAGCCTCCTGCATTTCCAGGAGGGAAATGGAGACCTAAATCCATCCTGTCCTAGGCACATTGATACTTAATTCTAGGCTGAGGAAAAGTGCCTATTTCCACTGAGGATTAAGACAGCTGAGTATTCACCCCTGAGCTGGGTCTAATACAGATATTATACCCTGTCAAAAAACAGCTGAGAAGCTTCCTATCAATTAATCCAATGATCACACCACTCCTTTTCTAAGGAGTTAGAAAAAATAGGTCCAAATTTGGGATTTAGCTCCCTGCCTCATATCAGATTCTTACCAGGGCATGATAGTGTCAGTACTCTGAAACAGACCTCTGGAAGCTGGTGGACTTGGCATTAACAACAAAATAGCAGCTGAAGCCAGAAGTAGAGATTGGTTGAATCCCCCAAGCTTTAGGATATTTAGTATTCACAGCTTCCTTCTGCAAAATACTCAAGCATTAAGGAATTTATTAGTGGACAGTAGGGCAGAGAAACATTTTAGATGTCAGCCTGGCAGGGACACAGGTGAATCCAGCCCCTCTCTAATGCTGGGGCAGTGATGTGTGCACTTCAGTGCCATCCGGAGCGCCTGCCTGCTCTCACCTGCTCTCCAGCAGCCTCCTCTGGCATCAAAAAGCCACTCTGTATCAAACTGCCTTGGTGCTGCATATTCAAGCAATGCATAACTGAGGATTACTCTGGTACTTGATTAATCCTGACATGCAGTTTACATGCACTGACCCTGACAGGAAATTGCAGCCTGATTTGGTACCTAGCATTTTTGGTGTCTCCTGTGAAGCATCTCTAAACATGAAAATCCACCCAACTTTGATATTTTAAAGGAACATAAACATCTGGCTTTGGAATTAAGACTGGGCCAATGATTAAATCAAGACTCAGGATGTAAAAATAAAGACTTTGAATAATTTCTCTTGAGAGGTAAAAGTACAGTAATTGCTAGTAAAAAGAAGCAGAGGAAGGCATGTAGTTATAAAGACAGTTTAACAGGTAAATGTTTGCAGACTTGGTCTTGTTTTACTGCCAGCACCATGGAATTTTTCCAAATGGAAAATACATTGCAGTCTATTTTTTGGATAAAAGATGTGGAAAGTAGATTGGTAGTAAAGCTGCCAGTATTATTTCTGCCAGGTGAATCTTGGGACTGCAGGCTTTCTACAATGATGTTTGTTTGTCAGTTCACAGGCAAAGAAGACTGTGCTAAATAAAATAAGGTATAATTACCTGGAAAATTAAGATGTATCAGGACACTCTGAAATACAGATACTATAAAATGTAGATATTACCAGAAAATTACCACCTCACTAAAAAAAACCTCTATGAATTCTGAGCACGAGTTCTTATTTTACTGGCAAAGATTTTTTTTTAGCATTCTCACTACATTTAAATATTATGTTTATTGCAAAACATGTAGCCACTGGGTTAATATAAAAGATTACAGTAATCAGTTATATTTAAATGGCATGTTAGTTTCCTAAGCAGCAGTTAATCATGAACAACTTCTAGAAAATATGACCTAGATGAACATGGACAGATAAGAATGGAATGATAACCTATACAGTTAGTATCCCCATTTCATTGAGAACTGGGAGTGTCATCATTACCAGCTTGCTATATCCCCATTTTTTTCTTGACTCTTCTTATTTGCAATGCTTTATTTGAGAATTGTCTGCTGCATCCCCTCATTTTCCTTCACACTTCCCCCCCCCCTTTGTGGAACTTGAATCAATACCTTCTCTTGTTACTAATTCTTTAGTATTTTTGTTGCTTACTGTGAGATACAGGAGTAGTATGAAAATGAAA
The DNA here is from genome assembly GCF_017590055.1 of Onychostruthus taczanowskii. Lineage (NCBI taxonomy): Eukaryota > Metazoa > Chordata > Aves > Passeriformes > Passeridae > Onychostruthus > Onychostruthus taczanowskii. The sequence continues at coordinate 3,032,628 of NW_024499240.1, read as the reverse complement.
TCTTGCTTATAATGGAGTGCTATTTGATGATAAATGCTGTCATAGTGTTGCAGGATCACTCATAGTAATATTTTAATATGTGATTAACTCAACTAGGTAAATGAGGAATGTAATTAAAATGCTGTTCTTAACATGTAAAATAATTTAAGAGAATAGTTGAGTGATGGATCAGTTCACATACTTCACAGAAAACATGAGCACAACCAGCATTATTGTCTCCCACTTGAACAGTAAGTCAGCTGATTTCAACATGAAACCCATCAGAATTCTTTGAAGTACAATACTGCTTTCTTCTGGGGGCACCGTAGGTTAATAGCATACTTAAACCAAGATAAAATAAGACAATGTTTCAATCAATTCAAATGACATAGAGCTGAAATTCTCAACTTAGTGTCTACTGAGACCTCCTTTTTCAGCTTGAGAGTTCTTATCTCTCCAGTCAAGCAAAGAAATCCACTTTCCTTGGAAACATGGCAAGTCTGTAATCACCATAATGTTCTGACATTTGCTTGCCACTCCATTGAGCATTACGACTCTTTGGACTCGTATCCTTTGAGACGTGATGGGAGTTTCTTTTTATTTTTCCCAGTTAGCCAATTAGATTCTAGTGTAGATTAAAACAGTTGAGTGCACATCCAAAAAAAGAGTGAGATCAGTTCTTTGGAAGAACCTGTCCTCTCCTTTCAGCCTGACTTACAGATGTTCAAGAACTCACTTTTCCTGATCATTAGGCAGAGCCATAAAATCCATGGTAAACAGAATTGTTCCACTTACTGCCAAACAAGGATATAGAGTGTAAGAGGTTTTCCCAATTGCCTGTCAGTTTACCTGAAGAAAGAATTCTGATGACCAGGAACTGGCTTACCCACAGTAGCCACTCTCAGAGACACATACTGTCTTGGAAATGCATGTCGCAAAGTGATTTGTCCACCACAGGGGTCCACTTTTTTTGTAAAATAACATGTAATAGCCTAATTCTTTTGAATTTATGTTATTTCTTGGTTTGCAGAAATCATGGCCTCTTCCAAGCTTGTAAAAAGCCCTAAAGCTGCCAGCATGCATACACAGAAGTTGCTACCTCTGATTTGTTGCCTAGACATTGTTTTAAAACACAGGCCCTGAAATGGGCAGTAGTCTCAGGCAACAGTTCAGCATTAAAAAAAGGCACAAGTTAATAAAATGTTCTTTAAATGTATTTGTACATATAAAAATTATACTTATATATATATGCAAAAATTATACTTTACATATATATGCAAGTCTTACAAGAAGTGGCTGAGGGAGCTGAGGCTGTTTAGCCTGGAGGAGAGGAGGCTCAGGAGAGACCTTACTGCTCTCTATAGCTGTATGAGAGGATGTTGTAGCCAGGTGAGGGTCAGGCTCTTCTCCCAAGCAGCAAGCTTGGACAAGAGGAAATGGCTTAATGTTGCACCAGGGGAGGTTCAGGTTGGATATTGGGATAAATTTCACAAGAAAGATTGAAATTAAAAATGGAAAGATTGAAAATTGAAATTAAATTGAAAGATTGATTATCAAGCAGTGAAACAGGCCTCCCAGGAAAGGGGGTTGAGTCACCATCCTTGGAGATTTTTAAAGGACATGTAGATGTGGCACCTGGGGATGACATGGTTTGTGGTAACATTGACAGTGTTAGGCTGGAGTCTATGACATTAAACATCTTTTCCAACCTACATGTTTCTGTGCTTCTATATACTTACACAGATATCTGTATCTATACATACATTTATATAATATATTTTTACAAAATACACTATTTAAACGTCTTTAATAGAAAACTTTGCTACTTCCCCAGGAGGCAAACATTTCTCAATCCTACTGAGTACAGGAAAGGTAGACCAGCACAGGAGGTGACCTAGATGAACAGATAGGAATGGAATGATAACCTACACAGCCAGTATCCCCATTTCATTGAGAACTGGGAGTGTCATCATTACCAGCTTGTTACATCCCCATTTTTTTTCTTGACTCTTCCTATTTTCAATGCTTTATTTGAGAATTGTCTGTTGCATCCCCTCATTTTCCTTCACACTTCCCCCCCACTTTGAACTTTTTTGTCTGCCTTCTCTTTGACTTCAGTTTACCTTAAAGGATTCAAAACCGTAGCAGTGAACTTTCAACCACTGTCATTCAAATAGGATCAAAATGATGTCAGAGCAGCTCACACCTCCCTACCAGTGTGTGTTTATAGACAGTGACTTGAATTCTGGCTTCTCAAAATGTAAACGCTCATTATAAAGGGAGAAATGTGGTCACAAAAATGAGATACTAAAGAAAGCATTCTTTACTTACTTCTCATGCAGTTCACAAAAAGTGCTACATTTGATTTCACTCTAAACCTGCTTAGGCTTTGGTCTGAAAAGATCTGGAATATTAAATTTTTGTCCTTTGGGTCATCCACAAGTGATCTGGGATTTTCACACATGTTATCTGTGAAATAACTAAGGAATACAGAATACTGTATTTATACAGAATATTAAGTCAATATTAGTGTCAAAATAAGAAACTAAACAAAAGAAAAAAGGATCTTGAGAAACAAACCATGAAAACTGTGTACCTACATAATCTTTCTATGCATTCATATCTTGTGTTAAGGGATGTATGAAAAAAAATCATATTTTTCTCTTCAAAATGATGATGAAGTTGTCCATGTAACGAGGTTTCTAAAGAGTCAAAGGATCTACATTATGTTGCTTCTTTCTGACTTTAGTAATCAAATAATTCCAAGGCACCTGAGCTCCTAATTTACTACTCTAAACTGTTGGTGTGTTGATTTAGATAGCATTATTGTCTCCATCATATTTTGAATTCATTAACAACCTCATTTTCAGGCAACTGTGAAATTTTTAAAGAGATGCCAACAAAAATATGAAAATCTTTCCTTCTTATCAGGATGTGAGGATGTGCACTTGTTCTCTCAGGGTTTTTATTTCATTTTCCACAGCTTGACATCATATTGCTCTTTTCCTTGCAAATTCATCTTCTCACAAAGAAACTAGAAAACAGAGCCATATTGGTAACATTACCTCAAGGATTAATTTATATTTACTTAATTTACATGTAACAGAATATCTATGAATATTCAGTCACATCAATTATTATTTTTTAGTTCTTAAAAATATCCTAATTTTTGGTGGGGCTTGGGGGGTGTGTTGGCTGTTAAAGTTGGAAGGGACCTCTGAAGGTCATCTAGTCCAACCTGCCTGCTCAAGCAGGGTGCCCCAGAGCACACTACTAGGATTGTGTCCAGACAGCTTTTGGATATCTCCAGAGAAGGAGATTCCATGATCTCTCTGGGCATCCTGTTCCAGGGCACAGTCACCCTCACAGTGAAGTTCTTCCTTGTGTTCAGGTGGAATTTCTTGTGCATCAGGTTTGCCCACTGCCTCTTGTCTTAGTGATGGGAAGTGCCAGACAGGGCTTGGATCCATCCTCCTGCCAGACTCCCTTCAGACACTTACCAACAGTGCTGAGGCTCCCCTCAGCCTTGCTCAGGCTGAACAGGCCTAGCTCCCCCAGCCTTTCCTTGAGTGAGGTGCCCCAGACCCCTTCTCACCTTTGCTGGACCTGCTCCAGGACCTCCATGTCTCTCTGGTACTGAGGAGCCCGGAACAGGACACAGCACTTCAGATGTGCTCACCAGGGCAGAGAAGGGGGCAGGGTCAGCTCTCATGAACTGCTGGCAATGCTCTTCCTAACACACCCCGGGACACCACTGACCTCTGGGCCACAAGGGCCCTGCTGCTCATGGACAGCTGGTTGTCCTTCTCCTCAGAGCTGCTTTCCATCAGGTCAGCCCCCAGCCTGGTGCATGGTGTTATTTCTGTCCAGTGCAGGACCCTGTTACAGCTTATAAACACAGAACTTCAGCTCTGCTTTAGCAATTATAGAATAGCACGTAGAACGCTTCTGATCTTTTTGTTGTGTAAGTATCACTTACCCATCTCTCAGCAAAAACTATTCAAATAAGGAATATTATTTTTCTGTTGTTGACCTGAAAAGCTCTAAAGCATTTTCTGGTAAGATATTGAAGGATGAAAACAAAGAAAAATAAGACTGAAAAAAAATGAAAGGGCCAAAATAGGAAATATTCTTGCCTACTGATACGAAGCCTACACTTCTACTGGACCCTTAGGAGATGATAACTAGTAAAGAAGAATATAGAACTATAGAATACTAGAACTATAGAAGAATACTAGAACTATAATGAATAACTAACACAGATGACTGAGGAACAAAGATATAAAGAACTTCCCAACAAAGCACTCTAGGTAGCTTTCTTGTAAATCACATTTTCAGAGCTCCAAATACTTGCCAGCACTTTCTGCCTTTGTCTATGTATGAGACACTTGTGGAAATAACACTGTTTAATTCAGCACAGAAAAAGCCATCAATTTGTTCAGTGGATGTCCCTGACAAAAGACTGTTAACTGATTACATATGCCATCTTGCCTCAAGTCTCCTAGCAGGAAACTACAAGAGAAGTCATAATCTCTGTCATACACAGTTTTTTGTGTGTATGAATCATAGCACAAATCTGAATAATACCACCAGCTGGTGCAAACGTATGGACAATGGCAGGGAGCACTACATTGTTCAGGTTTAGGATTTAGAAGAAAGATTGGTGCTCCTTTCATTTTCTCTTTGTCCCCGTTTTTCAGATATTTCACAGAACTGTGTTCATACTTCTACAAAACTGATTCCAGGATGTTAAGGAACTCCATTAATGATTTATTTTAGCATCTTAAAAGGAGCACAAATGTTAGCAATACATTGAATATTAAAATTCCTCAAGCATTTCCTTATTTATATGATTTAAATATTTTACAAGTTCTGGATTGTATTCTGATCCCCCGATCTCTTGAGAGCATATTTACCTAAATAAGTTTATTCAGCTTGCCAGCTATTTTAAAATTGACTAATTTCATCAATTCTTCATTAATCCGTATAACAGTCTTCTCCTTGTATTTCTATCTCCCCTGCAATCCATTTATAACAGCTTTTATCCCTATACTGCCAACTGGGAAAACTGTTAATGAGATGAAAGCTGTAGTAAGAGATTTCCTGGTTTGTATCAATGCCTGCTGGAATATTCTGTGTTTGATGAGTACAAGGACGCACCTAGAGAACAGCAACCTGAATATGCAGCACTAAACTTTCAGGGTTTGCAATTGAATTTTACAAAATCCAGTACCACTTATTAGGCTTGAATGATGCTGCAGCCTTCGCTCTGAGAAATTTGGAGTTGATACAGAGGATTTTAACCATTAAAGATTGGACATGTATTCTCCAAATATTCCTAGGAGGACACTGTAACTCAGTGATCTTCAAGAGTTACTACTGGGTTTCCTGGTGGTCTGTAGTCTTGTCTAGCCCAGTACTGCAGCACCACAAAATCAAGTTGAAGAGAGTTTATTTGAGAGGAGTTACCTGCATAAGGGAATTCAGCATTTTTTCTTAGTAAGTCTAGTGATTTGTTCTGCACTCCCTTTCCCTTTTGTTACTTATTTTCTTTCATATGGCTTTCTCCATCACTCAGCTTTCTGCATCCTGAAATAACAAACAGTCTAAATGAATCGTAGAGTTAAAAAATTACATGAAAAACAACTACCTAAGGAGGGCATTTCACTTTGCTTTTTAAATTATAGGAAATAACTTTTTTTTTGCAGCAGAATAATCTTGATTTTCTAGTAGTGTCTACCTCTCCATGGAGGAATTTGATAACTCAAACTCCAGCAAAGCCAAAACCATCTCTGCTCTGATGGCACCAGTTTTACATCTGAGTTCTTATCAGTCATCCTAAAAGCTATCCTGCAATTATCTTATAGAGAACAAACTATTAATACTAATGAAATACTAATTAAAATCACACTTTTTTACACTTGAAGACAGAGGAAACACCCCTGTGGATGCCAAAGAAAATGCCAGCGACTCAATGAAATTTTGTAATCCCTATTTTAAATATAATCTTACCAGAGAAAAATCAGTCTAACACCAGTTACATATTACAAATGAGGGTTGGGGGGTTTTTAGGCATAATTTTTTTCTTTAATATGAAAAGTTATTATGGTAACAAACCTGCTATATACAGCTCATTTGCACTGAAATCTTCATAGCAGACTGGACAAATAACAATGAACTTCTGTTATTTCTTTTATGAAAAAATACCTTTATTGAACAATTTTTGCAAGGTATGTGCAATAGTAAAAACTTATGACTAGATACACCATATAAATTTCTCAGGACTCTAAAGGAAAATTAAAACAGTGATAGGAAAATAACATTTTGAAAAACTATCTTTTCCCCTCTTTTTTTGGAGCATTGACTATTCAAAAGCAGAAAAAGGCTATTTTCAGTAATTAAACTAGAAGATATATTGTGTCTAGTACATCCTACTCTATACACTAAAAAAAAAAAAATCAATAATATTAAGAAGCACCATAAATCTCATTATTGATTATTTTATATTTCTTTAATATCTCTATAAAATGCACAGTGAAATTTTTTCTTTAAATCACATTTAGCATACTTTGGTCATAGGATTCCCTCTTCATTTTATCTGAGACATATGGTCAGTATTTCACCTACACTTTAGTAGTTATAAATAGAGGCAAACAGGGGTGCCTGGAGATTTAACCTCAATGCTATTAGAATACATTCTTATTAGTGAATGGTAGCAGTTATGTTCCTTCTAGAGGTATGAGCCTGCACGTTTTATGCCTGACCTAATTTAGTAGCATTCCATGAAATTAATCTTAAAAAGAAGAAACTATTTTTTGTAAATTTGCTGCTCATGTTAGAAATCTCAAGAGTTCTCATTAACAGAAAACTACATTCATGTGATCAAGGAAGCTTTTGTCATCCTGCAGATGAAATAAGCCTGTGTGGAGTCATGAACTAAATTGAAACAATTTGAAAAAGCAGCTAAAACAAAAGGAGGCTTTCTTCTGATGATCTTACTAAAAGGAAAAAGAAATATCACTATGAAAACCAATTATTCATGTGAATGGATAGTTTCCATGAACAAAAAGCAGCTAACAAGGAAGTCCAGACCTGGCATTGAATATGCCCATAGTGCCTGAAGCAGAATTTGTCCCCTTGCTGCATGGTTTTTGTTTGACACACAGGCAAACAGCTCTTACAGCAGTCACTTGAACACTCCCAGATGCAACTAAGTCCTGTTAATTTGTAAACAAATGGAAATCTACATGTTTTTCTACTATTAAAAGCAGGTTGGCATATCATGAGGTGTTGTAGAGTCCAGTTGGCTTCCTGAAATGCTTAGAAATTAACTATTAGTAATATATAATATACAAATGTATATAATTGTGTATATTTATGTATATATCTTTGAAAATATGTGATTTTTAATGTATACACATTGTTTATCTGTAAAAAAGGGATGAGACAGACTTCTGCACAAGGATAGCTCATTCTCCATATTTATGGTTGGCATAAAAAGCTGTAACTGTGTCTCCTTGATCAAGGCCATTGAGAAAAGTCATTAAGGCTGTTAACTGCTGGTGAGGTCTGCTAGTTGCACATTTCAAGTCAAAATAAGGGCAGGGAGAGGAGAAGGTTTTGTGTCTTGTTGATTTTAATTTTGTGTAATTTCAAGCAAGGAAACCCTTCCAACTATATCACAAGCTATCCTTGACAGCAAAAAGTAGATTTAAATTGTACATCAAACCTCAAACTGCTATCTTCTCAAAAAAGTCATGATTTTATATAATGAAGAAAAAGCAATCAATTCACTTCCAATCACCCTATTTGCACAAGGAATATATTAGTTTTTGTCTCCCTTATGGGCACGTGGTGGAAAATATATCCAGTACATTCTGAGTCAGTGGTAGAACCGCTACCTTCCCAGCAGGCTTTGCATCAATTTATTCTCCCACAAGTTAAGCATTCCTACAGTATGTGTATTTTACTATTATGTTAAACCTGTGCTTTTCCCAGAAAGCTGCATAGTGGCATCAGCCATTTAATTCTTTTATTTTTCCAGATAATTCCATGCATTTACTCTTGTATGAGACTCACGACAAATCCTTTGGTAACTTTTAAGGAAAAACATCTGTAGTCTGCATTCAATAAAGACTGCAGAATCAAACGTCATATTTGATTCCTCTTAGTACTTCCAAAACTGGAAGCACTCTGGCATGCCTGTTGTGTTTAACATCCCTGTTTAAATTATGAATTTGTAAATATTTCATTATTGCTTATGATTACTTCTAATAACAAAAAGCACCCCAGGGCTGCAGGGAGCACTAGCGATGGTCCAGGAGTAGGGGCTCCTCCCTGGCTCCAAGTTCACCTAAGGTCCTTGCTCAGCCAGGACATGAAATTCTCACCTCTGCTTGCTCCTAAACACAAAAAAAAACCAATGGCCTGTCTACTTCACACAAAATATGCAGCTGCTCTAACAGATGGTCACCTATTTAAAGTATAAAGGTTAGAAGAAAACATCCAACATAATGAAATAATGATGTTGGTTGCAAAAGATACTATTTGCATCAGGAGAACTGGAACTGCTTTGTAAAGGCAGTCTGAGTTTCTGACTGATAATCAGAAATAGCAGAAATCAAGGCACATGGCTACGTAATGTTAAGTACAGCAAAATTAGAATCTGTGTATTTAAGAAATTTATTCTTAGGTGACAACAATGCTAGTCTAGCCTCTAGACAGTGATGTAGCCAATTTACATTCATCTAACAAGGATGTCACTAAGTACAAGTTTTTATCCCTGAAGACAGGGAATAGTATCTGTGTGTGCCTTGTGATGCCGGAAAATACCAATAATAGAATTAAGTTGACTTAATGAATTTTTAGTGCTATCTATATGTTTACTTTTTGTAAGGTCTTCTATTTCACATTCAGCGTGTCACCTAAGACTAACAGGTTGCACAAAGGAGTTAAACATTTTTGAGACAAGATTCCAGCTATTCAGATTTGCAACAGTTTCCCAGTGGTTATTCTCAGGTGTTGCTTCCTGGCATAATTCCACTTTCTGTTTATGTAGAGCAGGACTTTTTTCTTTTTTGCAGAATGGAGCTTTTTCCTTTTAGCACGTTCTGAAGCTTATTTCAATGATGAGTGAGTAAACTCCTCCTTTCAGAGGAACTGAAGACTTGCTTTAGACAATACCCCTGAAGTCACTTGCTGAACATCTCTGTAAATAAGAATTGTCCATGCATTGTGTGAGTCTCATTTGTTATGGATACCAAGAGCAGAGGAAAAAAAAATTATACAGATCAGGCCAGCTCAGGTCTAACAAGGTGATAGCAGCTTTGGAGTCCTCCAGAACGTGGCTTCTGCACAAGCCAAACAAGACAAAACTTAGGTGGTAGTGAGCTGAACTGAAACCAGTTTTGGCTTGCCTGCCACGCCCTGCTGCCACATTTGTGGTTCCAAAGTGTCTCTCTGGGTCAGGCAGACCCAGCTGCAGCTCCTGAACTGGCTGCACATGTTTGCAGTGTCCACGTTGAGCACTCCTGGGAGACACATATTGGTGGCACACCAAGCTTCAGCAGTGGAGCTAAATTCTTCCTCAGTCTGGGAAAGAGAGCTTCTTCCAGTCTGGTTTTGTTACAGATAATGGAGTCTTGACTTGATTTTAATGCTTCAGAAATTTTTATTTAGCCTTACTGGAAACCCTATAAATATTATTCTATTTACAATATTGAGCAAACTTGAATGTGCAAACCCTGCCAGTTCCAAAATGAGATCATTAGTGCACAATAAACATCAAGAACTTTTCCCAAAAAGTTTCCATAAAAGTAAATTTAATAATACAGACATTCATGACTTTCTTTGAAAAACAGATTTATCTTTGAAAATGATGCTGTACTACTTACTGGCTCTGTGCTACTGAGAAGCACTTTAGACAAATGTTCTCTACTATTCTTCTTTCTTTAGATTGACATGGGCTTTTCAGAAGCATTTATTTTATCAGACTGATATGAAACTCTGAAATGCTCTGTGATTTCCTTATAGAGCATTTAAGTTCCTAGTGAATGCTTACGTTTGAAAATTTTATTTTTTTCTTTGTCTGCATTAGAAAGATTTGATATTTGGTTTATGTATGAAAAACACTTGGCTACATCACCTTCACACCTGTGTTTCTTAAAGATAGACTTGCAGTCCCTATGTTTTGGTTTGTTTATTTTGAGAGACAAGATGTTTGATCTTTAAATGGGGGTTGACTGCAGGTTACTGAAAGCTCTGTATGGGCACTATGGAAAAAATATGTCCCACATGCTTTTAAAAAATTATCACATTCCATATGCCTAGTTTAGATTCATATTCAATTCTTCATCTTTTCACTTCTCCATTCTTCCTGTGTTAAAGATCTGATGGCTTCATTCCAACTTGTTTTTTAAAATAACCTGATAATTTTAGCATCAATTGCAAACATGTATTTCTTGTCTTGTGCACTAATTTGAATTCACCTTTTAATCTCTTTATTCATGCTTTCCTCTTCAGAAAATACCATCAAGTATAAAAAAAATTAAAGTTTATATCATTTACACATATTCAATTTTTATAAATGTGTATGCATTAATTAATAGTAGTAATTAACAGGTAGCTATTCTAGCCTGGAAAATTTGTTCATACTATTAATTGTCCAGGTGCTACAGAAATCAGCGTGAAAACTCACATAAATGAACTAGGATTTCACTGTTAACTTGTTCTAAAAGGAAAATACCAGGTTCCTATACAGTGCAGTGTCCAAAGATCAATATGCCAAGCCTCTGGAAAAAAAAAACTCATTGCCAGTTTATATAGAGCAAGATTGAGACAATGGGTTTCATAGACCAAACCAGATTTTGCACACTTTCCCTCAAAAGTGAGCTCAGTGTTTATGTAGACTGAATTTTACTGGTTCCAAATGCCTGCAGGCTGTCCTGACGAGCCTTGTCAAGTCCAGACTTACAGGTTTCATTGGTCTCCTTAGGTCAGAGACATTATGTAAAGCTGAGAAGGAAATGAAAGTAGACAGGAACCCTCTTACAAATTACCTTGGAACATCTGCAGAAATTGCTGACAGGCTACTGAGCCCTTGTCTCAGCACAGATGCTTTGCCTTCTTCCTCAGCCATGGCACCCCACCTAGATCTTCACTGAACCACCATAATAAATGTCCTGGGCACCACCTGCTTGAAATGTGATTGGACAGAATTAGCATGGAATTAAGAAAAATAAATCTAGTTCTTATAAGTTCCTTCAAAATACTTTCTCCCACAAGGATCAGTACTGTGTAGCCGAGTAGAATATCTCAATAAATTGTGAGAGCTAATTTATAGCTTTAAAATATAAAAATATGCTTTTGTATTATTCTGATTTTACATAATTGAGCACAGCCTGTTCTGGCAGAAAAGAACAGCTGTCTGAAGTAACTTCTTGTTACATCTCCAATGGCACATATTTTTCTATCTAGTTACAGATAATTATATGCAATTACAACATTTTAGTAATCTTTGTGAAACAGCTAATTTAGTTGTCTCTTTTTTTTGTCTTTTAATTCTCTCCCTTCATATTCTGAAGAGTAATATGAAATGCAGAATGGATTGGAGAAGGATTTCACAACAATTTCCAATAATCTTAAATATGGACCATCTAAAAATCCCATCTTTACTGCTACAAATTTTGTCCAGGCATTAGAACACTGTATTGAGTACAGCTCTCCTGTACCTTGTAAAGAATTTCCAAACTTTTCTGTTAGAAGAAATCCAACCAAATGGAGTCGATGCATGGTTCAGCTAAATTGACTGTTCATTTAAAACTCCAAAGAGCCAAAGGTCTCCTGTAACTCTTCTCAGGACTTTCCCTTCTGAACTGCCAGTGGAGCAAGTCCTTGCCCCTGAGTTGCTGCATGTGCTGTGCTGCACCAAAAAGAGGCCAGTGCCAAAACTGCAAGGTGACTGCAGATTTTCTGCCTGTCATGCACTTCAGTCTGTGCACAGGTACTAAAATCCTTCTACACTGTAAGTGTGTGTGGTCTTTTAACAAGTAGGCACAACAGAATATAAAAAATTTGCTTCATACAAAAAAAGAGAGTAATTTATTTGTATATTTTTTATAATACCTTAATTAGACTAGTTAATTAATACTTCTTGAGCACGTGAATTCTGCCTTTCTCAAGCAGGGGAAATTAGAGAACTGTAGATCTCTTTGAAAATCTTGGCCATTACTCAAATTACTTTAATTCCTATGAGATTTCTTCTTGAAACACAGACTTTCTCCCTCACAAAAACCTGCAGTGAGTCCCATAAGGTAGGTACACAGAATCATACAGAAATGAACTAGCTTTGATTTTTCAGTTCCCAGGAACCAGAAAGAGAATCAAGGTTAAATGGAGATGCAAATATTGTATAGTTCTTATTATCAGGGTATTTCACTAAAGCCAGACAGTTTTGTAATATTATGTAACATTCTTGCACTTCCAAATAATGGGACGTGCATCATCTTTGAGTACTAATTTTGGTAAAGGTTTGCTAATCTATGGACAAACACGTGCAGGTTAGTTTTCACTAGAGCTGGTAAAACAAAACTTCTGGGCACAGGCTGTGGAACAGACAAAAAGACAGTTTTGGGATTTCTGCAATTGTGTGTTTATATAGTGTGTGAGGAAGGAAGTAGTAAATAAGGAAGCTTGTTTCAACTAGGGGCTGTATGAACAATTTTGTACATTTCCAGCATTTTAAAGGCAACTGCAATATGGAGAAAAGAATAAATGTAGGGCTGTAGAAGGACATTACCTGTTTCATCTACTGACTGACATTTGAAAAATGCAGATTTCTACTGTTCTTTCAGTACCTGGGAGAGTCTTTTCTTGCTAACAGTAGACTTTTAAGTTTCAGTGCCAAAAAACTTCAGTAGATTATCAGCCTTTGCTACAAACATCACTCAAGCAAACCAACTTCCCATTTGCAGTTTAAATTATCCAGCAAACACAATGGAAAATTAAAACAACATAGCCTTATAACAAACCCAAAAGGCTTCTTAGGTAGACTTCATACACCTTTTAAAGGCATGACAAATTAATGATCCTATCCTTGTATAATGAAGCATTTATAAGAAAAATTTCTGAAAGAAATCGTTTAGTAAAAAATAAAAATATTGTACAAGTCAGCTGTGAAGAATTCAAAAGGGTCTCTGTGTATGCAAACACAATGCCTTATTTTTCATACTGTCATATGCCATAAATTTAAGTGCTCAATATTGGACCAGCCAGGTGTCAAAAATGAGTAGTGAACCTGCTAGAAGAGATGTTTTCCATTTCTTAAGCATCATCCTGGGTGACAGAACTGTTTGGCTTTTTCACATATAGTGATACTGCTAGCAGAGATAAAATACTATCTCTCTTTAAATAACTATCTTTAGACCAAATCCATTCACTTCAAGTGAGTTCAGTATGATAAACACTCTGATTTCTAAAATGATAAATGGCAAAATTTCTAAAATGATAAAAATAATCTAAACAGTACTATTATTAGTAGTATTATATATTAGTATTATTAGTACATCTAAACACTTAGTACTATTAAGTTATTTTTTGAGAGTAAACTTCTGACAAAGGGTTTGCTTTATGATTTAAGCCTAATGTAAGCACAGTGTGCAGTAGGTTTTTCTCTTTTCTCAGTGGTACTTGACCTTTACTTCACTGAATGGGTACCTTAATCTATTAGGCACTGTATGCTGTTTCCTGTGGGAATTTGAGTTCTCAGTCAAGACTTGATTGCTTTCCATTATGGTTTAAGGTGTTAGGAGACTCAACAAGATTGTTGCACTGTCAGAACACTGATCTAAAAAGAGCTCATGAGTGACTGGTCACTCTTTAGCAGTCTGCTCTATGATGTAGCTTCTCCTATGATCTGTGGATTATGTGATCAATTTGCACCACAAATTTGAATCACATTCCAGTTGTTTCTTCTGTTGATTTCTCCCTGCTGGCCAGCCTGTCCTGATGCCAGCATGAGACTCTCATAAAAAGGTCAGCATTGCTAGGTGAGTCATCTGCCGTTTCACAGAGAAAAATTTAATTGATCAATCATCCAGGTCAAATGCTTTTCATGATTTTAATAGACCTCAATAAGGTTGGTGATTGAGAATAGGTTGCCTCAGGATTGTTGTCGAGAGTGAACTTGTTAAAATATTTACAGGAAAAACTTCTCAAATCTCCTTTGACATGTATCCAGTTTTTTAATTAATTCATTTAGAATGTGCCTGCATAATTTGGTCATATTTGGCACTGAGTCGTTGTGATTTCCCTCCTCCTCTGCTTTACCACTAAAATAATGACATAAAAAAACTGTATCACTGATCCAAAGTCATCCATCTCTCTGTCTTTTGTAGCCTTGCAGTGAGTAGGCAATTTTGCTGCTTTCATTGCAAAAAGCCACATTGTGATCAGGAAGCCTTTGGAAATTCTTCTGAACTCCAAGTTCAGAAAATGTGTTCTAAACCCTGCATGTTGCATTTGAACCAAAGATAAATCAGTGAGTAATAGAGAAAAACACTACTACTAGGATACTCAGCTTTGCCATGGTTGTGGTCCCTTCTTTCATGACCTCAGTGTTCACTTAAGGTACCAGTTGTATTTTAATATGAAAGAAGCATTATACTGACTGCAACAAAATTAAAATTACAAGAGCATTTTTCTATACATCTTGACAGATATTTTAAAACACTAGCAGAGGTCTACCACTGATTTGTCTGAATAAAAAGATTGCCATCACCCTTACAACGTTTTCTCATCTTCCATTATGATGCTTTCCACAGTGAGCTGGCAAGATAAAGGTATAATTATGCAAACATGAGTAACTCTGCAGTTCTCTTTAAACAGTAAGTTATCTTCATAACAAAAAGGATTCAAAATCTGTTTCCAAAAGCATATCACTCCTGGGGAAGGTTATATTTCCCTAATTACTCTCAACAGCTCCATCTCAGGATTCTCAGCACATAAAATAGTTTTTATTTGGAGAATACCTATGAAAAGCCAGCTGCAGCTCTACAAATGCTGCATATTGTCAGATTATATAAATTTAGCTCCTAAAGTCCTGATGCCTAGAGAAATAAATGGGTTCTATGTCTTCAAAATCTCAGACAAGGGTTTAGTGATAGTCATTTGTTTTAATACACTGTTGTGAGGTCTTTATGTTCTGTACACTTCAGTGATTTCTTACGAGTTTCATACAGCACTGATGCAAATGGTCCAGCCTTGGGATGGGAAGGAAAAGGCACAAATGCAGCAGCACAGAGCCTGCTCATGTCTGGCAGTAACAGAGCAGTGACAGCATGAGGCAGACAGTGCTGGTGGTGACTCAGAGGCCCATGGTGCACGCAGGGGCTGCTTTGGGGCCCCACTGCTCTCTCCAGCAGCGCACAAGTACAATGTCCTACCTCAGCCTGAGCTCAGCTTCTGATTTATTGAATTGTAGTTATTTATTCTGCCCAACAAAATAATAAATTGTGTTTTTATGTTGTGCTGCAAATGAAGCCACTGAAAGAGCTGAGTAGCCATTTCAAATTATTCCTCTGAAAAATGTGCTACAGGCTCCATCCTTAGCAGATATTACTATATTCTTGCTAAAGAAAGAAAACATAAAAAGGACAGAATACTGTGTTAATGTTTGCATCTGTTCTAGCTAACAAAGCTACTATCCAGAAGCCAGTACATCTACCATGAATAGTGTTAGGATCATATACAGTGATTAGTAAGAATATGCAAGTACAAAACATTTGTATTGTGGAAGTCAGCCATATTGCTTACATGCCTGCAGGGATCACTTTGGTTCAGTTGAAATGCTGATCGTAAAATAGACAATTAAAAAGTTCAAGTTATTGATTTTATTGATACAACAGAAAAGTTAGAAGCATAATGTCACATTTCTGGGATCTTCTGGAGTGTATATTTGAGTAAGTGACAATGCTTACTCAGCTTGCAAATCTTGACTTCTGTCCTTTTCAAAAGTAACCTGCTCTTTCAGGCTACCTGCCCACTTCTAGGTGTCCTCCTTGGTCTCACTCCCATCTTCTCATCACAGTTGTGCAGCTCTTTCCTGCAAAGTGTGAGCAGTCTGCTTAGGAAACGCACCCCAACACCTCCAAGATTCATTCTTAACCTCCTTGCTGAGTTATTAATTCTATTCTCTAGGCACTTGTTTTTCCTCAGTCTTTTAATGATCTCTTGCCACCCTCTCCTGTTCCTATCCTTCCTTCAGAGTACATGTGTGTACTCTGTGTGTGTACAACACACACACACACACACACACACACACACACACACACAAATATTAAATATTTCCTGGAGCTGTCACTCTCCTGGGCACTCCCACCCTCCATCCCTCTGGTGTCAGGTTTATGTACCAGGATCCTCATTGAATCTTCATTGCTTTCTGTTTCTACTTAAGAAGGAAAGATGTTCTGCTTCTCTACTATGAATTAAACACTTATTAAAGATAAATTCAAAACAGTTTCTTTTTTTACTTTTATTTCCATGTGTTTTGATTTGCGTTGTGCAGAATTCAGCTGATAATAGGACATAACTCAGACTGAATGAATTTCCAGCGATGTCAATTTATATTTGATAATTTTCCCATTCTTTCCAGTAATCTATTCCCTATTTCAAAACATGAGAAGGCTGAATACACATTGGCTTTTTTACCAAAACTCATGAGAGGCTCACAAAAGCCAGTAACAATAAACAAGTAGAAGGAGAGAGAGCACAGCAAACAATGAAAACTGAAAATGAATTTATTTGAATTCACTATTACAGGAAGTGACACAGATGAGGATCCCACAGATGAGGGTTGAGTGCTAAGTGAGTGCACTGGAAAATCACTGAGCTTTCTTTTTGTTTCATGGTGGAAAAGGTTATATACTTGTTACAGTATGATGTGCAATTTTTTTGTTTTGTATGGCTAGATTTCTTCCTTAGTGCGTTGTACTTTCTACTCAGGTATTCTATTCAAATTCTGCTTGACAAAGGCACAACAGGGATGCCTTGACAAAATCCTAGATTAGTGCAAAAACTGAATATGTACTAAAAATACGTGGTTAGAGTAGTGCCCATAAAATGAATGGATATAAAGTTATTTTTAAAGTACATATTAAATACATTCTCCTATTTCTAAACCCCTTGCTTTCATTGTTACCATTTGAGATACACAGTTAGAGCACCTGGAACCAATCAGTCCATTGAAGCTCATTCTGTCACATGTATTATTAATAAGAAAAGGATTCTTACAGTAGATTAAAGGTACAGTAAGAACTTTCACTATCTCCCTGCATTCTCTGGATGCTCATTGATGCTTTCAGGAAGAAAAAAAGGTAGACTGAATTAAAATATGACATGTTTCACTCTTCGGATTATAACTGGAATTAAAAGGTATAGAAATGTTTCCTTTACATGAATCAGGTGATAGGTTTGGAAGAGTAGAGTAAAAAGAGTGCCATTTTTATGTAATTAATACAGAGAGTTGGGTTGTTACATACCCAAAGAGGATATGCATTTTACTGCAGATCTGGAGTGGTACTGAAGAGTTTTGAATAGCACCATACTGCTTTAGCCAGACAATTCAAAGCTGAAAAGGAGCATCAAAACTTCATTTCTTTTTTTAGAAATTAATGCCAAGAAATCCATGAGCTTCTTCCATGCTTCCTCTGAGAGGAATATCCTTGGGGTGTGCATAACACAAGTAGTTGTCTTCCCTACTCATTGTAACACAGCCTGACTTACACCTGGAACCAGTGACCTGTAGTAAATTCGTGATGGATGGGATCATTCTGGAAGAGCATTAAAGTAAACCAAGAATAAGCTCTAGAGAATGATATATTTATATAAGTCTTCTAGATTTTAATGTAGAACTTTCCTTGGCAAAATGTCTGTGAATACAGTCAAGAAAAAGATATTGAATTACCAGAATACCTTATGAGCAAACTAAGGATCTGGCTGCTTTATTTAGGTATTTAAATGTTGGTGTAGATAATGGAAGCCTCTATTTCCCCCCCTTTACCTTCTTTGCCTGGGATATATAGGTGCATAGCTAGCATACAGGCTTCAAGAATAAAAAAGTCAGGTTTGTATCAGGAAAAAATGGTAAAGACAGGTGTGAATGACAAGACCAATTGCCCAGGGAGAAAGCAGTAACTTTTTTTGTAGCTGATGATGACTTGGATACGAAACATCCTCTGTCTGACCTTATCTGCTAACTGCAAGTCATTCCCACTGCAAACAAGCATTTGCCCTGTCAGATTGTCAATACCATCTATCTCATTTTATTACAAATTACCCCTTTTTTCACTGTGCTGGCTTTGCTTGGGACTGTCTCACCTCAGTGTAAGAATGCAGCTGAATGCTGTCTTCCATGGCTCTGACACTACACCTCAGCACGCCTGGGGTGGGGGCTGATGAAGAAAACAACATAATAGATGTTGACTGTCTCCCTTCCCTACATAAATAATGTCAGGAAAGTTGTTGTGGCAGTGCTTTTGGCATCAGATTATCTAATGGTAGAAGGGCCCTGGTTTTTCTTCTTGTTGTTAACATGCAAGTAATTCCTTTTACATGGAAATTAGAATAAAGCAAATGCAGTATCAGGAGAGAGCATGTGCAATATAGCTTTCCTTATTTCTGTGCACCAGTATTACCATTTGGGGAAGAATAAAGTGTGATTATTTTTCTTAAAGGCATTACATGATTTTTTCTTCATCCAGATAACAAGGCAAACAAAACTAGTTTCACTTTTCTCATAGGCTTTCAAACCAGAAAACTGTGTGTCTTCCTGGTAGATTTTCCATTTTCTAATGTAGGCAAGTAATTTTGTAGAAAGCTAGAGAATGAAGAAATCCTTATTCTCAGAAGCTACCTAGAACCAGTCACAGCTTCAGCTTGGTGTCCTGAATTTACCCAAATGACCAACAGCATTACATGATGATGTTTCCAGAGGTGCTGGAACATCATTTGTTCCCAACAGTGAGTTAATTTGTCCCAACAACAGCTGCCACAACTAAAATTCAAAGACTTTCAGTGCCAAACATGGCTTTGAAATGGGAGTGCATTTGCTGATGCATTTAGCAGACAGGCAGAGGACAGAAACCTCTGCTGCTCTGCAGGGCAGGGCTGGTCACTCAGCCAAAGCTGCAGGAGTCCTGCTGTGTCCTGGGAGCAAGGCACAGCTCCACAGCTCCTGCCTGGCTGGAAAAAGGGCCACCGCTGGATTATCTCAGCCACTAAAGATGGCTTCCTGAGAGGGACCACAAAAACTGCTGTACTTTATTCCCAGTGACTGTAAAAACCTCACCCAGGAGAGAAAAATAACTCCTACTGCCAGACAAGCAAAAACAGCTGGGAAAATGGTTGTCTTGATTTTCAGCTCTTTCTGATATTTCTGTATTTTCCCTTACTGAAAAATCCCAAATAGCCTTTTCCACACACTGGGCAGAATTTTTAGCAGTTTTTGTCTTGTAAATGATTCTTAGAAATGTAAGCTTCAATATATTTCTAGTTATTGAATAAGATGCTACAAAATTTATCAGCACATAATGTCCTTCTTGATGTTCTGGTGTATACCAGGAAAATGTAACTGTCAGAAATAATATGAATATAATTCCAATCCTTTTAATTTAGTGAATTGGCTCAAATTTGATACATAGATCTGAGATTACTTGTGGGTCTTATTTGATGATGGTTTCTTTGCATTTCATCTTCTCTTGGAGATATTTTATTTCTCATTTTTGCTGAAGTACATTTGTCCATATGACTTATCTTCAAGATAGGGAGATGGTAATTCTTTCCCACTGTAAATATGCCCCATAACTTTTTTAAGTTGTAGGACTACTAGTATTGTTCCCATCTAGAAATGTATGAGCATGCAAGCAGCACAGTTTAAAACAAACCACACAAATTCAAGCATGTTTGTAATTAGCATAATCATGAACAGAATACAATTTTTCTTTCCTATATTACGTACTTTTTTTTTGAGCTAAAACATGTATTAGTGAACATGAGTTGTCTAACAAGTCAATTTGTTAGAATTCCATATGGATATTTTTCTATTTTTGTAAGACTGATTACATTCCATTCAGATTAATCTTAAAAATGTGGTGGTTGATTACAGAGGTGGGTTGAACCAACAGGGTCTGAATAGGTATTTCCTCAGAGATCTGCACAGGCTTCTCTGAAGAGGAGCATGGGATTAGGAGGTAACACAATTCCCTGTACACTTAATTCAGAGCAAATGGACAACTGACCATGTTGTGTCAATCAATGAACATCCCAAAATCTTTTTACGGATATTTATATGATAAAGTTGTTAGACTCCATTGATTCCATGAAGGGCTGAACACTTCAATTTGCACCAAGAGCAAGCTGTAGGAATCTCTTTGGGGTAAGGAGCTCTAGAGGCCACTGAAAAAGATCAGAAAGAAGGGGAATGCATCGAATGGTTAATATCCTAAAAGTTAACAGCAGCCTATTTTGAGGCCAAAACCGCAACACACTAGACTACAGATGTCACTGGCAGCAACAGAAGGTGACAGAGAGAATTCCAGGAGGTTTAATTTGATACAACTACAACACTAGGAAAGTTTCAATACAGCTTTGATACACAAGGGAAGGTGGAAAACGCATTTGTACAATCTGGCAGCTTATGCAGACTTCAGATGCAAAGCACACAGGCCGCTGTGCCTCCATGACTGGACTGGTCATACTTCTCTGCCACCTCCTGAATGAGAGTGCATCAAAATATTTGAAGGGACATATGTAAAAACTAATGAAGATTGAGTTAGATTTTATTAGTACATTATAGTTTGAAATTGCAAACTGAACCCCAGCTGGGTACTGACTGACAAAAACAACATTATTTAGGTGCATTATGATATACCTTCATGCAATAAAATCTTATTCAACAGAGTAGCCGTCTTGTGATATTTAACTCGGGAACAGGAACGTCAGAGAGTGAGAGTAAAGTTACAGTAGAAGTATCCAAAATTCCAAACATGATTTTAGTTTTTAAGGACTGATATAACAAATCTTTTCATCCTTAATAATTTTAGATAACTTTATGTGTTAACCCTAATTAAAAAAAGTTTAATGCTTACAAAAATTAAAAAGAGATTTGTTTCTAGTACCACAGCTTTCATTGCTTTTAATATTAATTTGGTTTTAGTTTTTACCTTTATTTTTAAGAAAGGTGACCAAAATTTCTGTGTTTAAAAAATGAATGCTCATAAGAAATGCTTTAGCTGGAGGAAAAGCTTTATTGATTTTTAGGGGTGGGATTTGGGAATTGAATTTTTCTGGAGCATAACATTTTATTTACTTGTGGTTGATAAACTGCAGTGTCACCTGCCAGCTGGCTTGAGTTAAAGAAAGCTGACTGATAGCCCAGGACATACATCTGAAAAACAAAATTATAAAAGTGGTAGAAACTTCTTTTCCCCCACTACAATTAGTCAGGCTAAGTATTCCTTTGCCTTGAACAGGATCATTCTTATTATTTATTGCCTGCATTATTCTAGCTCTTACAGGTACCAATTGCCATTAAAGTTTCTGTCTACTAGGCTCTTAACATTCTGTGCGAAAAATTGGTTTGGACACACTATACATTGCCTGAATGCATATTATCATACAATGAGGTTTAGACATTTATCCAGGTGTCACTGCTATTCCTTACCTTTGTATGAAGATGCCTGTGTTAGAAAAAGTACTCCAGTGTTCAAGAGTAAATTAAAAAAACTGACATTAAAATAATTTCATAGTAAGTGCAGAGGTAGAAAGCAATAGCTTTTCCCCAGTGGGGTTTTGGTTTGGTTGGGGTTTTTTTAGTTTCTTTTGGTTTGGTTTTGCTTGTTGTTGTTTTGTTTGTGGGTTTGTGGGTTTTTTGAGGTTTCCAAAATAACTAATTCCTTCTGTTTTCTATACACTACAACTAACAGAGTAACAGGCACATAACCCCATGGCTGTTTCTTCATTGCTCTGCCTTACTGTTTGTCTGGACCTTGAATCTTGCCTTAACTTTTTTCATGCTTGCTGTGGTCTGCACACAACTGCTTTTCACACCTATTAATCCTGTCCTTGACTTGTGGTTTGAAACAGGTCCTTCTGTCAAAGGAGGATGCCCTTGTCAAAGAATCAGAAACCCAACTGCACCTGCCAAGTTTTTTACTTGAGTTAATAACAAAGAATTGGCAGCAAGGCCAAGGAGGCCTGTACTGTCATACCAGTATTCCATACCCATCTTTTCTGTCATCAGATGTCTAACAAAGAATGCAAGTGGCAGACAGTAATCTTAATTTTAATTAGTATTAACAGTGATTTATAATTTCAATTATATGTAATTTTCTGGACCACCAATTTTGGTGAAAAACAATGCTTAATTAAACTGCTGTTATCAGAAGTGTTATCTTCATCAGATACACTTTTTTTTTTTATAATTTCAGGGGGCTGTGAATCCAAACAAATTCATGAAGACTACAAAATATATATGTAGTACAATTGCTCTGTTTTGTTTTGAACATCTAGAATATATCAGATTAGACCACAGAAAATCCTTGTAATGTTTGGGGAAAATGAGCCAGACATATGGGCACAAATCATACATTACTGACAAATGCTTATGAGAAATTTGTGACTTCAGAGGCCTCTCATTTGAATACAAGCTCTCATTATTCCATGCCAACTTTCTGTCCTAGGAAAGGGAAACAACGTTCCGTTATTTCCCTTTAGGATTTTCTAATGCAGGTATAGAAGAGATCCCCTATACAGCACTAGTGAAAGATCCTTGTACAGCCTCACATTCTATTGGTGAACAAAATTCCTTTTCCTATTCATGGAAGTCTCCTTCATCAGAGAATGAATAATGGTGGCCTACCATCCTGACCCCATATCTTATGGTACCAAACACAGCAGCTGGAGAGTGGGAAAGTGCAAATGAGTCTGCTGTTTTGTGGATGCTATCAATCTGAGTGGTGCCACACTTCAGAAAAGCAGACAAGGAGCTCTTAGTTGTTTACTTCCTTCATTTATCATCAAGGAAATGCTGATCTCAAGTTTCCTCAAGATTAGCTGGCAGTTAAAAAAGCCCCAATAACAAACAGCAGAACCAAGTCTGCACTACAGAAGCATAATGCACATGGAGCCTCGGAGGCCTGTTCAGCATCTCCAGAATCTGCAAGAGTAACCAACGATGTAGCTCCTGAGTGGGTCTTCTTACTTGCCTTTTAAACGTAACTGCTAAGTTAAGACAGTGTTACTGATTTAGGTGCCTTAATCAGTTTAAAAAAAAGCCAAAAACAATCAGAGTTCTCAGTTTCATTCCCAGAGGAATGCAGAATCACAGAATCATTGAGGTTGGAAGGTCCATCTAGTCAAAGCCCCCTTCCAAAGCAGGATCACTCAGAGCAGGTTACACAGGATCACATCCACGGAGCTTCTGAGTATCTCCAGAGAAGGAAACACCTACCAAAGGACACAATCATAACAAAGCTCACTTGCAGTGCAACTCCTGCAACTTTATTTACATTTAAAAGTTGCATTAAGGAGATCTTGGCAACATAACTTAATTCATGCCCAACTCACAGTCCTTAGAGCTGGAAACGGGTCAACCAAGGTTTAAAACTTGATTCCACAATGCAGCCAGATAAAGAAAATTGCATCTTGGTCAGTTTCTGTCAAGTATAATAGTCATTGAAAGACTTCTCTACGTAGGACTGTGGCTTTCTTACACAGAAAGAGTAGCTGGTCTGTGGATAGGGAGGAACAGGTAGGAACTGCTTGGACAGACTGACACTAGTCACACTTAACACAATTCAACTCAAATTATTCTTCATTGACTGAAATGCAGCTACCTGCTTTTTCCAACCTCACTTCCATCTTCAGGCAGCTGGAGACAACCTGGTCTCTCTTGCACAATCCAAACATTTGCTAGGATTATCTAATTTATATGAACTATACTGTAGAAGCATCTTTTCTTCAGAAAAAGGGGGGTGGGTCTAAGGCAATTTAATGAGTCAAAGCTATTGTTTGACATCTAGTATTTGCTATGCTTGCTGAGCAGCAGTAGTGGAGTCTTTATTAAGAGGAACAGGATTGTTAGACCTTGGCTGTGATTCACTGTACATTCTATTTTGTCTTGCTGCTCTAGGTTATTTTCTTTTTCTTACAACTTGAATAACCAATTTAGAGCCATCCCAGAGCTGGGTGGAAACGCTGGGATAAACACTGTAGTGAAAATTAAGGGTGTAATGGCAGAATCAGATGATTCACTACTGTTCAGAATCTCTGGATCACTTCCACACAGCAAAGCCAAAATTTTAATGTTCGTGTAAGCACATATAGTACCAAAATTAAAATGTAAAGGTTTACTGCAGTAGGCTACATCCTTGAGTAGCTACAGTGCTGTCACCTTGAAACAGCTTCCAGCCCTGGCTTGTGATTCCAACATAAAACAGCAGGGAAGGATCGTCCCTCCCACAGTCGCTGTCTGCAAGCAGGCCAAAGTTATTCACCCTTTTGAAAATATTCAGGTGCTATCTAGGTAAGATGCTCATCAGGAACAATGGAATATTAAGACTACAGAACATATGGCACTAAAGAGGTCATGATTTCACCTTGAAATTACGGCTTTGAATTCCTCCACTGATCACACACTTGCTATCTCTGGACATTTAAGAATTGTATGTATGTGATGTAAACCAGCCAAACTAACTGAATGGACACAGCAGTTCAGCCAGCTCAGACACACTATCTATAGATATTTATTAAAGGAGCAGAAGCAGTATTCCAGTGTTTTCCTATGCCATACCCCAAATTCCTGAAAATTTTCCTCAGAGGACTCTGGATTTGCATATAAGTGCCTACACTTTTTGGGTGAGTGCTCCTCTAAAAACAGAGAGTTCACAGATGTTCATTTTGCCTCCTGTAAATATCTGAGCTTTAACAGCTCAGTGCCAAAGCCCACTTAATTTTTTTTTCCAACACAATCAACAAGAAGTATCATGACTGATAAAGTTAGAGCCCACTAATATTACCATATTGTTTTCCCCGTAGTAGTATTTAAAAATGAAAAAGTACAGGAAGTGCAAAGACCTTTGTTGACAGTAGCAAAACATCATAAATCATGGTGACTTTACAATATCAAAAATCTGCAAAAGCAGATTATGAAAGGGTTTTTTTTTTTAATCTTTGGCTAATGTAGCTAATGTACATAACTTCAGTAATTTCAGCTGCATTTTGATAGTATCTGTTCACAAAGTTTTGTGAAGGCCAAGCCCAATGGGTTTCAAGTTGTTGTTAGGAAGAGCATCATATTTTCAGACAGCTTACTGTGAGATTGCTTATTGAAAGCATATTTCAAGGTGAGCCAGCTGAGCCTGGAAGGATAAAATTACTTGAAAACTATAAATATTTGCCATTGAGGATTTCAAGAAACAGCAGACCCTTTCGTGGCACAGTACAACTCATGTCCTGTCTGAATTCTACCATAAATAAATACAAAAATACCCTACAGAATACCTTTTGTTTTTATCTGAACATCACACTACTTGCTGGGTTCTTTAATCACCTAATTAAAGAGTATTCCTAACATTTTTTATTTTCTAATTCACTTTGAACAAATGCAGTAATTGCTGAGGAAAACACACTCAATCTCTGTGTACAGTATGTGAGACAAACTTGCACCAGTGCTTAAATGAGTGAAGCAATTAACTTAAAGACAATATCACTGTATTGATGCAGTAAGGAAAAAATATTGGTGAGATTTTAACTATTATATTACAATGGAAATCTATAGCAATATTTTCATAATTTTTGGAAATGCTTAATGCTATAAAAACAAGTAACCAGTGTTTATAGCTGTATAATTTATGCATTACATTTACAGTTTTAATGATATTGAAATGTTAAAACTGTGTTTTCAATCAAAATAATTCGAATTTGACAGATTCTGAAATAAAATTACAAAGTCCTATAACCAAGTAATTATAGAGGTGTATATTACAGATGTTGACATTTCATAGCTAAGCAGCTTTGTTTCCAAATGCAGTGGAGCATTTTCACTTTGGAGCAGGGTTACTCAGATCCCCCTCCCAATTTACCCATCCTCATTTTGTTAAACAACCTACTAGTGGTAGCACACACTTCCAGTCAAGTGAGCTGGCCTTAAAAAAAGACTACACTATTCAGGATTCTCAAGACTTAGTTCATTCCAGAGATCTGTCAAATGCACAAAAACACAGATTTTACTTCTCCTCTGCTGTGTTCTTTCCTCCCATCTCACCAATGTATTATTTTTTTGCTCACCTAATCATAGCCCCACCTAAGGATCGTGTAGCACTGACATGCTCCTGTCAGCTGACTGACATGTGTACTGTGCCTTGTATACCACCGTGGCTCTGTCACCTAACATTACTTAGAACATCCATCTCATCTTCATTTTTTGTACAATGAGATGTGCTCTGTGAATGTAATATTCAGCTCTAACCACTCCGAGGTAAATTATCAGCATAGTGCATTTTACATGACTCACATTATATCCCACAGATACAGTGTAAGCTGCTCCCTAGCAACTGCAGCAAAAATATACCCCTTTAGGCATTTTTTTTCCAGCTAAAGAAACCAACTTTCTGTTTGATGAACTTCATATATAAAACAATCTTGGCTACCATCAACTCAAATTGTTCTGACTAATGGTCCTTAAGATGCGTTTTTAGCCCTTTGCCTCGTTTGGGTTCTGATGCTGAAGTTTCTTTTGCAAACCTTCCACCTCAATGATTTTAGCACCAAGGGAAAAAAAGTACTTTTCCAAACCAATAAATATCTTCTCAATAAAAATGATCCATTTATACAAGAATTATAATCATGAGCTAGAAATCCATTTTAGGTGGAAAACGTAACTCCCAGCATGCTGGCAAGAGTGAAGACCCTGGATTTATTTTGTGGAACGCTGAAGTCTTTTGGTTGGACTTCATTCACATACTGAATGGAATTGCAAGTATTTTCAAAGTACTATAAGCTTTTAACTAAACTATTGCTTGTTGTGTCATCCAAAATCTATTTAAGCGAACTTAGGGAGATATATCTGGGGAGACAGAAATTAGTTCTTGTTTAAAAGCAACTAGCCTCATGCTTATGTATCACACCTCATGAACAAGATGTGGCTGTTGTGACATTGTTATTGATTTTAACACACCATAAAATATTTTAAAGCTAATACCAGAATAATAAGAGCTCATTAATACTTCACAAATGAACAGAACCCTCCACCAATATTTAGGAATTTCCTCGCCTCTGCCAGAGAAAGGGTGTTACAGCAGACATTTAACTTCCACAATGGAAGCCAAGCCTTCAAGTCTAAGGCTGCTCAGGTTAGCACATTCAGGCAGAGGCTGGTTTGCTATTTTTGTACTGATCTACATCAGCCTCCACTGGCATGCAGCCCTGTGCACAGTCAAAAAGACAGCAGTTGTAGGATAGAAGAGCAAACAGCACCTGTTAGCTGGCCACAGAAAATAGCAAAAGCAGAACAGCATTGTCCTTTCCCTTCTGTCTTGGGAACTGTTAGAGACCTCTGAAGGGAATGAAATCTGTCCTTTCAGTTGAACAGGACAACAACCACCCCCACTCTGTTGATGGATACCCCTGATAAAAAGCAAAGCCTGTGTTGTGTGGCTACCCTTCTTCCTTGGTACCCTTTAGTGAAACTGACCCTGCTAAAGTGTAAATGAAATTCACATACAAGTTTATGCCAATTTTTTACACGGCCCTAGAACAGGGCCCCGGACAGCATCTCACATGGTGAAGCAGAAATGCTTTTTCTAAGAAGTCCTGTGTCACCACCACCTGAAGTCAAATATTATACATAAACTGGCATATTTAATAAAATGCCATTGCAATAAATCCTAGTTAGAAGAGTGCTAACTGACATGCCCAATTCCTTAACCAAAGTACTCCTCTTCAGTCATTGGGTAACTACCTGGCCCAAAAAATGGCATTTCTGTCAGAGCCATGTATTCATCACTTCCACACTGAGTAAACATTGGAGTTCAAACTGCATTTCCATCAATGCAGTGTAGCTGGTAGTGTGTTATGAATCAACCTTGCAAAGTTTTATTAGTAGTAGTACATAGTCTTTCGTTCAGTGAGATTCTCATTTCATGAACAAACATCCTATTGACTTTTCTGTGACGTTTATGTAATTTAGGTCTGCCAAGTCAGGTCTTCTGTATATGTCTTAATGACCTAATTAAAAGAACTATTGTCATACCATTATATAATGTAGCAAGAAGAGGGGGCAGGCTGTTTCCCTTTTAATCTAACAGGCACAAAAATCTATAGGTAACAGCGTCTAGTTCAATTCTGAACTTACTCATAACAGGAAATTACTGGGTTATATGAACACCCCAAATGATGAAGGAGTTACATATTTTAAAGCTAAAAGGACCTATGGATGTGGCATGCCTTCCTATGTATGAAAATCTAGCTGGATCAGAAGAGAAAAAATACCAGTTTTGCAAACTTTACACTCAGAGAAAACAAAAAATACTATACAGGCTTTCTAGCAATGCTTATAAAACAGAATATACCATTTTATATCAAATCTCCTTTAGAACCTTAAAATGAATGTCAACTTATAATATTACTTGTATTGCCAACTTAAATTTCTCACCCAAACTCACACAGTTTTCACTTTTTTATCTCTCTCATTATTTCCAGAACAAATATAGAGCAAAACTTGAGCAAGGTGCTCCTGGCAGTAAGTAAACAAATTCAGATACTATCCAGATACTATCCTGATGAAGCCCCAGGCTACAGTTTTTGCCGAAAAGGAAAGTATAAATCTTTGCAACACTGTGTCCTAAAGAAAGCTGTTAAATACACTGTAGCTACCTAAATCCTGAAAACTACATTCACCGAAATTCACCAAAGTCCCAGCTTTTAATTCTTAGGGAAGAGAGGAAGGAACTTAAGACTGACTGAATTGAACTGAGGTGCTGGAGATCACTTTTATTTAGTCCAGCAGGCTTTGAATTAATGTGAAACACACTTGGCAATCAACTACTTTCACTTTTGAAAAAAATATTTTATTTCTATCTGCATGCTTATATATCAGCCCACCTTTTATGCATCTGTTAGCATTTAATATGGTCCTTTCATTCCTATGGTTTTATTTTAACTGTTCTTTGCATAAAAATTATTTAAGCAGAATAATTATATTGTTTGAAGAATAACTCCAGAGAGCTATAGTTGATGTTCTTCTCTAAAGGTGTGCAAGGTTATTACAATATTTCATTAGCACAAAACAATACATCTTCAGATAGAGGCAGCATTGGCTTGTAATGTTTTGTGTTACTATGCTACAAACTTTTGCTTGTAAAGCAATTTAATCACTTCCATATTGGTTATACATGAAACATTAGTGCTGTGCTTCACAGGGAACACCTCCTGCATTTTCATTACAATATAACTGTATTACTTAGTCAGAAAATCTATTTGTCTTTAAGCATGTCATTGCATCTCATTGAAAAATTTCTAGCCTAAGTTTTACTGGTTAAAGAAAGAAACAGTATTCCAGTTTTAAGTCCTCAATTCAACCAATATGGGTTTCATTATTTTCTAAACTCCACATGTCATCTCCATGACTCTTTTAGTTATCTTTCATATTGCCACCTATTAGAACTGCTAACTATATGTCTTTGTCTTCTGAAACAGAAAACAACTCAAAAACTTTAATATCCCAGGAGATAACCTGGTACTTATACATCTAACATTAACATTGTTATTTAGCTACTGTATAGCGAAAGAAACTAAGATTACAACAATCTTTATGGTTTTACATATGAAAGATGTGGCCATCATCTTCAAAAGATCAACATTTTATTTTTCAACAATGAAAATATATGAAAGTCAAACAAATTGCTTTATTTTCCTCCATTAAAATAGTCTATTAGATAACAAAGAAGAGGTACTGTTATTCGTATCATGCCCTTCTTGACAAATCAGGCAAAAACATCATCCAGTGATGAAGTCCTGGTGTGCAAGAACAACACATACAAAATGGAAGCAATTACAGAATTCTG
Organism: Onychostruthus taczanowskii; assembly: GCF_017590055.1. Lineage (NCBI taxonomy): Eukaryota > Metazoa > Chordata > Aves > Passeriformes > Passeridae > Onychostruthus > Onychostruthus taczanowskii. Next base: position 3,002,533 of record NW_024499240.1, on the reverse strand, counting down.
AGGTAGTACACAAGACAACATAAGAGATCAACAATGTAGACATGTATAAATACATGCGTATTTAGATTATGTTTGAACTGAGAAGTGTTGAAACTAAACTTCTGACCAGCATTTTTACCATCCCTTTGGAACTGCTAGGCCACGCTCTTGAGTGTGTGAGATTCTGCAAGAGGAGTAGGCTGCCACAATACCAGTGAACAGCCACTTGAGTCTGTAGTGTCCTCACACAACTGTGGTGCCACTGGCAAAGGCTCAGCCAGGGGACCAAGCTGTAGTGTCCTTGAACTTCACCCACCCAGGCAAGCACAAGTGCCACCAGGTAGCCGTGTATGTCCCTGCACCTGAAAATACTTCCCAACCCAGCACGTCTCCTCCCGCTCTCCCAGTTGCTCTCTAGGGGCTGGGACCAACTAGTTCTGGCCATGCCATGTGCATAATGTGACTGAAACAGATCCACCACAAACAGCCAGCACTGCTCCTTTCATTATCTCTGCCTGAGCAAACCTGCTCTGGTGTGCACAGCAGCAGGAATCCAGGAGCCAAACCTGACACCATGTGTGTGCTGCACTGTGTGCAATCTTCTCAACATGCCCTACAGATACTTCAGTCTCAAAGACTGTTTTTTTACTGAAAGCATTGGTACTATAACTGATACCAAAACTGATTTCTGGTATTAATCATCATACTTTTTATTCAGAGGATGTTTCAACATACAAGATAGTAATTGCTTTGTTCTACCTGACACACATGCTTTGTCTATAAGGACTTACAAAACACTATCTAAAATGTAAAATCAGGTAGTATTTTTAATACAGTTGCTTGAAATCACATTGTTAAAGCCAGGACTAAAAATTACTTTCAAAGAACTGCATGTTGTGTAAGTGGAACCTTGGCCCAGTAACATAAAAACTGATAGTTTGAAAGATGAGAAAACCCCTTAATTTTAAAAAGTTTGGGTAGATCTATCAAAGTTGGAAAAAACTCACAGAACCTTAACTGGTATCTTGATAGAAAGAACTCCATTAACAGTAATTCTAAATAGTTCCAGAATATTAGGTCACATGCAGTCAAAACCACCAGAGCCCGAAAGACCTTACACAAAAATTGCAACAGGTCTGAGTCTTTATGTCACTGACAACTGTACAAAGTGCATAGGAATTGCTCAGATGTAACTGACTTGTTTGCTCATGCCAGAAGTCTCTTTAGAGAGCAATCACCTCAAACTCATCTCTAGCAGTAAAAGGAAAGCATGCAGTCACTTGGCTGAGTGACTGCTCAGAAAACAGGGACATAGTTTACAAAAGATAAGATAAAGCACTTGCAGGCTGCTTACTTTTATGGGTTATAAAGAAATTTTCCTTTCTTACCGTTTTCAAATTATGAAGCAGATGATTTCCAGGTGACCTCAGCTGGGATACATTACCTGATATATGACTTCCCCAGACTTTGGGGTTAATATCGTAATATATAATTTTAAATGATTTAAATCTGCCCAAGGCTCAAATACGTGCCTCTGAGTGGACCTGTGATCCTAGACAGCCAGCCAGAGGGATCTGCAATAACCCAGCCAGCCACAGCCAGAGGCTCAGTCAAAAGCCACTGATGAAATGCAACAGCAGGCACAGGCTCAGGGAAGTTTCCATCTTCAGGTGGGCTTTGTTCTGATAAGTCCTTGCAGGGCAAACAAAACCTAGCAGAAGCCTACTGTGACAGATGGGTTGTTGTATGATGCACCACTTCGGCTGCATCATGCACATTCCTTTACAGGTTTTACTGTGACTTGATGCATAGCCTGATACCCAGTACAAGTGTAACTCCTTCAGAGGAAAGCCTAACAAAGATTTAATTTATTTAATTTCCCTATTACAAATGAATAAACAGTACAGAACTTCCACAAATTAGTTCTTAGTTTAATGCCTCTATGTTCATGCACGCATGAGCAAAAAAAAAAAAGAACTTTTATTTTCTCCTGAGAAATATTCAGAATAACATACCCATAAAATGGTATTCAGTATCTCCTCCTCACTTGTAATTAGGACATAATATGTTGAATTCTGCTCCCATTGGCTTCTAATTTCTAGATAGAATACATGGATAAAAGAACTTTTTCCCAGTAGCAGTATATCTTCCATGTGAAATGTTTAATATGATCCAACTTACAGAATCAGTAGCAGACTGGATGCTCAAATTCTATTCCAGACTTTTCTGGCCCAATTCATTGATTAATCAATGGGAATGTTTGACTTGGTAGAATAATCTGAAATCTGCACATGAAAATCACCAGCAAGGAGGCCAGTCTCTTCAGAGTTTACAAAACATTTTTTCACCTTAGCTGCAACACAGCAAAATATTTGTGTAAAAGTATTTCAGAGCAGAAGTAATGTGCTCTTTAACAAACTGACTGGGTAGAGGTGAATCCCAAACAAGTAAACTAGAGACATCAGACTCAACATGACCTAGTTGCCACTAACTTGGTGAGAAACTTTCATTTGAATTTTAATTCTTGTGATGAAAACCTCATATATTTCAATCTTTTAGCCAACTTTTAGCAGTGCTTTGTTACTGCCTATCTCATTTTAAGCAAATACTGTATAAACTAATACAACAGAATTTGGTTTATGATTGTATTTGCATTAAGGTGCATTTTCTGTGGCTTTTAACAAAAATCTAGCATACTCAAAAGCTTGGCAAAAAGGAAAACCAGTGGCTTTACTACAGAGTCTGAAATCCAAGTTAAATGTATTATTTTTGTACATGGAAAAATCTTGCAAATGCTGAAAGCTTTAGGTATACATTAATATAATAGATTTTTGTAGTACAATGCTATCATTGTACTAATACCACTCTTACCAGCTGCCTGACAGACCTTATGAAAAATTATACATATGAAAGAAATTAACTTGTTAGTATTTTTGGATGCCCACAATGGTGTGGCTTCATTTACATGTACCATTGTACCTACATCTGAGTATTTTTCCTAGGGAAGACTGTGGTAAAATTTGGCTGATGATTCCGAAGTATCTTATAAAAATGTTAGATGAATGCACCCATCTTAACACAAGAAGATATTGTCACAACTGAACAATGGAATACAAGTTCCACTTTTTACAATGATAGTCTGTTTAAGGCAGATAAGCAGCACATTTGGCACTGCTCTATCACTGCTGCCAAATGTATTCAGCACAGATTCAGCAATTATCACCACTGTGGCCTGTAAGTACTGGGGAAAAACACTGTGCAGGCTGACGGTGTTCATGTCCATCCATGACATCCTGCAGGTTACCATGAGCTCACTAAATTAATTTTGAGCTGCATCAGCCAACAGAAAGCTGGTTTGACTTTGCATCTACTTATACACATGGACATGCTTGCCATGAAGTAGCACTGGGTGGGTTTCAAGCACACCATGCAAATGGAATACACCAAAACCTTTTTCTTTGGCAAACTGCCTTGTTTTGGTTGCTACAGATTCCAACAAACAGCATCCATTTAATAGACCAGGAATATAACTTTAAAACACTCATGACAAAAATCAAGTAGTAGAAATATATTTGTTATGTACTTGATTACTTGCTAATTTGAAAAAGCTGTTCTGATGAACTGTATTACAGAGCAAAATGAAATGAAAGAAGAATCCTATTGGTGCAGTCAACTACAGTTGGTAACAGTCCTTTAGACAACCAGATTTACACAGCATATGACCTCATAAATTAGTAGTAAAGCAGCTGGGGCCTTTCCTCAAAGAAAGTAAAATGTAATTCTTTAAGCTAAATATTTAAATTAACAAAGCAATAGGCTGCCTACTAAAATAGTCCTGTTCTTCTGCCAAGTACTTGAACAACAATAAATCAAGAAACAGAACAGCACTTCAGACTGGGGTTTGACAAGCACATATTATTAACTGCTGCTGTTCAACCACCTTGCTCTCCTCTTGCCTTTACCTTCACAGTTCTATGTCCTCCCTTGCACAGCCTTCATAAGGTCCTCTGTGAAGCAGATTCAAGCTGGCAGAAAGTGGGTTTCTGTTTTGTTTTGGCTTTTTAAGTCAGTGGCCAGGGTGGAGGAGTGATCTTCTGCCAGACTTATGTACTGAAGTAGTTCTGCAAAGGTTAGGAAGGATGGTTACTGTGACTGGGAGAAGGGAGACAGCATCATCACACACAGGCTGCTGGAGTTACTTGCCCTGCTGTGAAACCACATTTATTACTACGTAGCACTAAGTAGTAACACAGCACACTAATAATACAATTCTGATGTTTCTTTAAACCTCACTCTCGGTGCTGTTGGCAATGCAGCAGCTTTTCCAAGTAACATGCTTCGAGTATCGAATGACTAGCCTGGCTTTGAACAAGGAACATGAAGAAATGCTTTCTATGTGGCGGACTTCCAGCCTAACCCCTAATACAACTGGGAGGGAGGAGAAGAAAAGCTTTAGTTATTATTTTCATCTTACTATGAAATGTAGTTCACAAATGAAAGGTGATTAATTAGATAGCATTGGAGTTAAGGCTGTTGTGTATTGAATCCGTAGAGAGGCTAGGAAAGCATTAAAGGTATTTGAGTAAATATCACTTTGCACTCCAATATTTTTAAAAGCTTCTTTGGTTTCAATTAAAAATAATTTTAACAGCAATCAACATGGATCAAATACCATATACCACCATTCTCACCTCCTCTTTCATTGCAGTTGGAATAAGTGCTAGGAATGGCATTTTTTAGAGTTTTCTTTCTGTTTTTTGTGGTGTGGATTTCTGGACACTTCATTAACCTGTCTGAGTTTACTGAAGTTTTCTTTCTGTTTTTTGTGGTGTGGATTTCTGGACACTTCATTAACCTGAGTTTACTGAGGTACCAAAAAAAAAAAAAAAAAAAAAAAACCCCAAAAAACAACAACAAAAAAAACCAAAACCAAAGCCTGTGTTACATTCAAATGAGTTTAAAATCTATGAACACTCTTGTCTGATATGCCATGGCACTTTTATTCCTTACAGACACACATGCAAAAAGACTCACAAGGTATGATACTGTTGGCAAAATGGAGACAAACACAAGAAATTGTCTTTGAGCACAGAACTAATGCCACCATGGTGGCTCCAGAAGCACTCAGAGTGGACAAAAAGATGACAAATGAGCTTCAGTATAGATATATGTAGGCTAATACATCTCATGAAAAATAATCTCAGTCACATATACACCATGCTGACAAATGACTGGAGAAAAAAAATCCAGCAGCCACTATTGACAGATCCTTATGTACAACAGCAAGAAAAACCCTAGCAAGATATTGGGTATCATGAGGAAAGGCATTGAGAAGAAGACAGTGCACATTTATACAACCTTGGTCCATCCATGTCTCAAGTACTTCTGGTCTCTGCATCTCAAGAACAGACTCTAGTCAGAGAACAAAATACCACAAGGATGGAGTGCCTGCCTTAGAAAAAGAGACTTCAGGGGCTTTTTAGTTAGAAAAGAAGACGGAAGCAAGATATGATCAATCAAATCATGAACATGGTAAATAAACTAACGTAAAGCTGCTTGCTAAATCCTTTAGTAATAGAACTAAGGGACCTTTTACAAAGCCAGCACAACATCAGTTAATAAAGAATTAAGTGCTTCTTTACAAAGGTGGTAGTAAGCTTCTGGAACATGCTGCCACATGAGGTTGTGAAGATAGTAAAGCATCAGCAAGTTTGAAAAAGACAGGTTCTTGGTCTACAGGTCCACAAATGGGCTCTAAAACCACTGAGCAGATATATACCCAACATCTGTAATATGACAAACAAGTATGCAGGAAGAGTACAAGAGAACAGGTTCATAAAACAGCTAGGTTTGTGTCTAGTCCCTAACAGCATCCCTTAATGTCACTGTCAGAGACTGAACCCTGAGTATGAAGCGCCACTGGTCTGACCCAGCAGAGCTTTCCTGATGTTCTGCACTTCAGTTGCCTTTAGTATCTTCTATGGAGCTCTGAAAAATCCACAAAAATTACACCCCTGCTTCTTAGCAGCTGTGAAAGATGGAGGTCAGATCTGAATAACAGCACTCCTTCAGTACAAATTCCAACACAACAGCCTATCCTAAGCAATAAATTAGAACTGTATCTTTAAACAAAAATAAGGGTCAGACCCAGGAGGATATATTTGCATTACTCCAAGCAGTGTGACCCCAGAAAGCCACAGATGTTGTTCCACAGCAAGATCAGCTATTTCAGTGAAACTGTAGCCACCTGCTGAGGGACAAAAGAAACAAACATCAGCCCCTCAAAGAGCTGAGGTGCAGAACTACTCAAAGGGAAGCAAGGTTAGCCATGTAAGTCATTCACTTTTTTACTAAAGTAAGTCTCAAAAGACAGTAATAGTTAAAGCCTGCTGGTACTCAGAGGGCAGTCTTAAAAAATTGAGTGTAAAAGCCAGTGTTTATCAGGTGTTTCCTGCCTTCCTCTACAGAAACTGTTTATACATTAAATAGGTATATTATGATTACAATATTTTGAGACTACTGCAAACGGAAAAGGTATACTGGCAACACTCCACAGAAATGAATAAATGTAGCTCAACAGTATTCTCACAAGATTTCAGTTATGTAGCATTTTCTTTGTTCACTGCACTCTTCACCATTAGCTCCCTCACCAGCATTTGGTAACTTTTCTAGTGCAAAAAAATGCGTACTTATGTACTTCATAAATATTTGTAGTGATACATTAAATGATACACTTCTATATGCATTAAATTACGCATTTTAACCCTTAAGGGAATAATAGAGTTTTGATGAGTAACTATTGCAGATATCTAGATTATTCCCACTAGTTTGGGAGTTTGAATTGAGAGCTACAAAAATCAGAGTGCAAGAGGGTTAAAAAGTCCACTCCCCACTACACACGCAATACCTGGCAATTTTATGTTTTAGGTAGTGATACAAGAAGACGGGTGTTTTGTAATTGAGATCTGTAATTCATTCATTATCACACTTTGGCTCATCTCTGCATTAAAAATAGGCACAAACAGGCCCAAGACTCTTGTACATCCTTTTTTTCTCCTGGTCGTGCTGGGGAAAGCTGATCTCTTCCACCAACATAGCTGCAGTCTGTCAGTCAAACAAGGACCTGGCCATCTTTGCCTCTCTCCCTCTGTTGAAGAGCTGTGTTCCCAGCACTGGGAGCTGAATTCCTGTTTAAGAGTATCTTTCCTAAGTTCCTTGAAAGGCATTCTCAGGAGACAGAGGTGCTGAAGCAGAGCACTCTTGGTCACTGTGCCCATGGCACTGCTAGGCAGCAGCAGACACGGTCACTGTTTGGAAACATCTGAGGCTGGTGGGTAAGCAACAAAGGGAACACTTGAATGCTGAGGCATTTTATACTTCTGTGTGCCTGGAGTTCTGCAGAGCTGCCGTACATCACCATTTAGAGTTGCTGTGTTTGATGAGACAGATCTAACAGCTATGAGTCCATATTTTAACTGCAGTTCAAAAAGAGCATTAGCTTTTCCAAACAGATCAGTGTACCATTTGTATAATCTAATACAACTACGAGATACATCATTCATTCACCTTTTCCCTGAGCTTCTGCATCTCTTCATTGGTTCAACTGAATGTACACATGTACTTATTTCTAAAATACACTCAGTTCTAAAAAGCATACTACTTGTTTTCCCTAGCTGTATCAAAAGAAATAATTTTCCTACTAGTCAGGGCAAATTACATCAATAATGTTTTATTATCCATCTTTATCTGTTTAACTAAATAAGCAACAGGGTGGAGAACATAACAGAACTGACTGCTTCAGTTCCAGATTTCTTATTATGTGACATACAGTGAAACTACCCTGTAAAATTACTACTACAAAAGCAGCTTAGGAAAATTCAGGATATCTCTGAGTGTTACGAGGCATACAGATGGACTAATTTTCTTTTGTAGAGAAGAAAACCATGAAAAGCAAAGTAAAAATTTCTGAAACTTCTGCATTCTCCTCTTTTAACTAGGTATGATCATTATAACTATAATACTTATTAATATTCATAAGTCTACAGCTGATTAATATTTTTTAACAAGTAAGTACTTAATATACTTATATTGACTTCAGCGGTGGAATGACTGTTGCTCCAAAAAGTTTCATTATTTACTAACATACAAAGAAGATGAATAAACACTGAATTGAGCACCCTTCTGGAATTACGGCATTGAAATATTTTGATGTTTTACAAAAGATTTCTTCAGGATCGTGCATGGAATAAAGGTATTTAAGACATAGATGTAGAAAATACACTTGCATACATTCTCCTGCATGCATGTTCTCTTGGGAACAGCCCCACTGAAATGACTGTCACAAACACAGTCTGCTCATGTGCTGAAGGTTCTGCCATTCACAAACTAAATTTTTTAATGTGTTTATCCATTCACATAGTAAATTTTTAGATTAAGTTTTGGTGTCATTCACAAGGCAGGGTGGGGGGAAAGCTTAGTGTTTTCAGCCTGTTATCTATAAAGATTTCACTGCTCTCTTCCACAAAAACAACCACAAAAATTTGGGATTTTCTTTCCTAAAAAAGCACATAAGGAAAAAATGGGTGATGTTATAAGGCAGATGAGCAAAACTGAGTACATCTCAGAGATTGCATCGGGCTATGTGTGACATAGGTGGATGAGGATTGTTCTCTACTGTAATGCGAAATACTGTGACGACACTGAATCAGGTTAACAAATAAGGTTTCTGAAAAACTGGTTTGACAATATGACATTTGCTGAACCTGTACAGATCTATCCAGAATTAGAATTGTATGAGAACTGAAATTTCAGTAGCAATTTATATTCTGCCAAAAATGTTATTTAGTGGGTAAGTATGCAGGGAGGGAACAATATTTAACCTGTGTCAGCTTTAAATTCCACACCTCAAATCTTTTACACTTACTTGTGCCTTCCCCACAGCTGTAAAAATGGGCTTCAGCTCCCCAAAGCAGAGCATGTGTGTGCTACAATGGTGTTTGCACTGGTTATTCACCCTTGCATCTATCATGATTTAAAACGTTTCTGAAAACACGTTATGCATCACGTGATTGAACACATCCTTATAACTAACTAATCAGAACACTCTACCAAGAAAGAGTGAACAAGATCAATACAATCCTATAAAGTAGAAAAGGAAACTTAAAGGTACAGAGGAACAAAAAAAACCCCGAAACAAACTAAATGCTCTTTACATTTTCTGCAGACAGTGTTCAAATGTTTAAAATAACCAAACCCAAGAGATGCAAAATAACCAACAGATAACAAGAACTAATTTCACTTGGTCTGTTAGTTGTGGATGCTATCCTGTTTCCTACCAAATCACAATGTCAAAACTCCTCTTTATTTCCATGACTGGAAGATCAGGTTCTTCATCACAAAGCCTGGCAACATCCTGGCAGATTCCTTGAAATGTTATATAATCAAGATACTTAATGTTTACAACGACATCTCTAAAGAACATCTAGAGGCTGTTTTTTTGTCTAAATTAACAAGATTTGACAACACTTCAAAGCTTAGCAATATTGCCTTTATCACTAAAAGTACCGTAGGTTGAAGAACAATGGAAAGGAGTGCATAGGGATAAACGGGATTTCCTCTTTCCAATTCCTCTGTCTCAATAGCCAGTGGTCATGTATCCACCGTCACTGATACGCTTACTTTACAATAACTTTTCTTTGAGCTAACTGTGTTAACAACTTTAAGATCCAGTCTGCGGCCACACCGCCCGCTGCCGCCTTCGCTTGTGTGACTGTCCCCGCCGGGCGTCCGGGACCGCCTTCGAGTAAAATCCTCCCCCGAAGGGAAGTTCAACCCGCCGCCCCAAGAGCGGCGCGGCCGCGCTGAGCGCGGCCCAGCGCCGCCGGCCGCCCCCGGCATCCCGGCATCCCGCCCGCTCGCCGCTCCGCCCGTGCCGGCACCGCTGCCCGGCGCTGCCAGCCATCCCTTCAGCACCGTACGCAAGGGATGCGCACGACGACGGGCATCCCCCGCCGGACCTTACCGGTCGCGCTCGCCGCCCTCGGCCACCCGGGCTGCCGCCGCTCCGCGCCGCGCTCCCGCAGCCGGGGCGCATCCCTGCTCCGCCCGCAGCCGCACCAGCCGGCAGAGCACGCGCCGCGCGGGAGCGCAGCGCGGGCACCGGCGGAGCTCGCCCTCGTCGACTGGCACCGCCGGCAGCCAATGGCAGCCCGCGCCGCGCCGAGAGGGCGGGACGGTGTGACGAGAACGGACCAATGGGAGTCGCTCCGCGCGGCAGCGCCGCTTCCGGGCAGCGGGAGCCGCTCCGGGGCCGTGCCGGCCGTGTGCCCGCGGCCGCTGTCCCCGCCGGGCGCTGTGCTCGGTGTCCCCGCGGGACAGCGCCGCGGGCTCTCCGGGACGCGCTCCAGCCCCGGCAGAGGGTGCCGGTGTTGGTAACGCGCGCGGCTGGGCCAGCCTTGCCCATCCCCAGCCGCTCTGGATAACGGGAGCGGGCTGAGGGCCGGCCGTGCAGGTGGGGTGCGTGTGCCTGCCCGCGTGCACGGGAGCATGGAGCTTCATACCAGGGCGCTTTGTTTAAAATAAGAAAAATTTAGTGGAAGAAGCTGTCATTTTTGCAAGGAAATCCCGCTGAGCTGAAAGCGTGTCCGCAGGCAGCATCCCCGCAGCTGCCGCCGACCTTGGCGCGGGCGCAGGAGCGCGTCCTCGGCGGCTGCCGCTCTGCTGTGCGGTGCGGTGCGGGACCCTCCATCGCCACGGCTGCCACTGCGCTGCGGGGTTGGCACCGAGTTGGCAAGGCCTCGGAACTTGTGCCACTGGCAGTGCCCCACCTGCCCGCGCCTGTGTTTAAATTGGTTCCGCTGTAGCAGCGGGTTTTGCCAGTGGACCAGGTGCCTGCTTCTAACTTGTGTTTGTGTGGCGCATCCATAGGTGTGCATTGTTGTTACTCTGTGTAGACGAGGTGTTCTGTGCGCTAACTACAGTGGTGTACTGTAGAGTGTACGGGTCTGCTAGGGTACCACAGGCCCTGGAGGAGTGAGGATCGAGGATGGACCGTAGGGGATTACTGGTGTAAGGCACTAAGGAAAAGGACATGGGCTTGGTACTGGAGGCCCGTGGTGATAAACGGCTCAGCTGCCGTCACTTAAAGAAATGCAAGTCTGAACCTGGATGAAAGTGCGTTTGGAGGTTGCAAAGAAACACTACCTGACATATCTAAAAGGTAAAACATTAAATTCACGTGCAGAATTAGAGCTGCAAACCAATGGAGAAATAAAAAGGTAGAAAAGTGTGCTTGCAAAGATAAAAATGATCTTAAGGGGAACTAGAGGAGGGGGAGGAAATCAAAAACCTGAATATCGGACTTCTCCTGGCCAAGGACTCCAAATGCTCACAGAGTCACTGTTATCACCCCTTCACATTAGGGTGGAATGAAACTGATCAAGAGATCCAGGGGAGCAGGGGAAGGGGAAATGCAACAGCAAGAGAGGAGTACAACATCTTCAACTGCATTATTACTACTCTTCTTCTAGAAATAATAATTATTAGACTCTTAAGATTTCAGTTATGCTAAGAATAAATGTCTCTTCTCTCTTTTCCAGTCTGTCTAAAACGCAAGATGGAATGCTTGTAAATGTTGCAGAAATGTGTTTTATTGCTGGGTTCCTTTCAGTGTTGATGGTCTTTACCCACTGTTTTGGAATTTGTTTGTCAAGTAGAACCTCTTGCCTAGTTCTGTGCTTTCTTTGCTGATTCAAAAGGGTGTGGAAATTTATTGATTCCTAGTGGCTTGCCATTGTATTTCATGCCTAATAAGAAAGGTTTCTAAAATCAAATAATCTGGTTATAAGCAAATGTTTGTTAATTTCTTAATGGAATATAGCTAATGCCAATATTAGATCCAATTTATAGACAGAATTCCTTGTTTAGTTGTACCAGATGCAGGTACCCTCATCTGTGCTGAGTTCAGAACTGCTAGTACTTTTAAACAATGTGAAAGTCATGCCCTTTACCTCACACTCTTCAAGAGTTTACTTTTTTTTTTTTTTCTTTTGGTGGTAGTTGAGTTTGCTGTGTCCAGTGTGAAGACTCAATGCACCTGCTTTTGTCTGGAAAGAAATAAAGAGAAATGTTTTAAATGCTCATGTGCTTAGACACTGTGCACCAGCTCAGTCAGAGATGTTTTCTTCTAGCAAATGGGTTTTTTTTTACTTCAGGAACTGATTCCAACCTTGAGAAAGTACATTTTTAATAGTAGCATTATATACTTAAGAAAAGGTATCAGATTTTTTACTCTTTGTTAAAGCAAGAGTTTTTAAAACTTTTTATATCAGCTGTATTGTTACCTTGAAAGAAACCCAAACCCCAATACACTTTATTTACTGTGGACAGTTTTACAAATATCACAGAACTGACTAGAGCATTGCATAGTTATAGCTTCATAACTCCTGCAGAGAAGGAAGAAATATTAAAAATAGTCCTTGTAAAGGAATCTCTTCCTAGTAAGCAGAACATACATGTGATTAGTTTTAATATTTTAAACTTATCCAAAATATAAACAGAAATTCAGATAATCATGTCTGAATTTTATGTTCATGTTAGAGAGTGGACTTCAAGGTTCTACTGCAGCTTTTTGCAATCATATGTATACCTCAGTGTGTATGTTATCTAAATCCTTAAAAAGACAATACACTACATTTCCACTAAATATCCTGTTTATGAGATGAAACAACTCAGAGGAAGATGTTATTATAGGTGTAGAAGCACCAAATAATTAAAAGCAGAAAAGACATGAGAAAATAAAAAGCAGCACGCCTGAAATATGGGTCTCTTCATTAAAGTGCTTTACAGTACACATAATACATTCTAAAGTTCAGCAGTCCCCCTGATAAATGAGGGTTTGTTTTTTTTTTTTTAAATCTCAGCCCACAAAACTGTAATTTAGCATTCAGTCCCATAAGACAGCAGTTCTTCCTGAAAAAACAATATTGTACTACTGGAAAGCACTAAAGTACATACATGAGCTGAGCTGCTCTTATTAATAGATGAAACAGTATAAAAAATGTAATTTCTGTACAGCTCTGTGAGCAGGAGTTCTTTCTGTCCTGGATCAACAGGCATGATAGAAGTAAAGAGTCACACCTACTAAATCGTTGTTTTAGCTGGTAAGACAGCCAACAAGATGTGAACTTTGGGCTAAGTGCTGGTGTTGGGGATTCTGGCGATGCTGGGAACTATCCTGAAATTCCTTTATGAAGAAAAGAAACATAGTTGCTGTATATCCTTTCGACTTTAACTTCAGGTTTTAGGAGAACAGTATTGTAGTACTGAAGTGTACTGTACTTGGCAGATCTTTTACATTAAACTGTAAAATTACCTCTTAGAGATAAATATTATTTCACTCCTCCCTTCTGATAGGGTTTGAATACTTAACTGATGCATGGATGCAGCACTGCTTTTGTAGATCCGGGGGAGGAATATTTGATTATTTATTTTTTACTGTGTTACAATTTGCTAGCGTTATTCAGCCTCATTTGGTAACCCCTTTGTTAATATCATGTAGATGTATGCCGTGAGATGCAAATCACAGTCATGTGCTTGGTGCTGTACAGACAAGTAAGGAGACAAAGGGTTCTTGCCCCCACAAACTTGCCCCCCATGCACTCTCCTGAAGGTACCTTGGGATCTGATTTCACACTGCGTGGCAAAGTGTTTCCTTTTGTTATTTTATCTCCCATGTATTATGTCAGCTGCAGGGAGCTAATCTCCCCGTAAACAAAGCAAGGCAACTTCCTTTGTGTGCAGAGTCCTTCAAGATACTTGTTTATCTGCGGTGATCGCTTGTAAGCACAGCTTCCATTTATATAGTGTCCTTCAGAGCAATGTCGCTGTGAACGTAATGAATATACTTAAAAGTATTTTAAGATTCTATAAATATAAATTTAATTGCAACTGCCTTGAACAGTGATGTAAGATAGGCCTTTTGTGTAGAGGAATGGATGGTGGTGAACCATTTTTCAGATCCAAGTAATTCTGCTTTGCATGAGTGACCAGTTCATATAAAGAACATTTTCTTCCCCCTCCATTGATCCAGACAGTTTGAGTATTTTTATCTTTGTTTTAAATATATTAAGAGTTTTTATTGTTCCCCACCCCATATTTAATTTTGTGGTGGATCAACTGTTTTGACAAATATTTGCACTATTACCTAAGAAATTAATTATAAAGAATTAATCCAGCTCTCAGCAGGGCTAACCAAGAGAGAAGAGCCTTCCTATCACAGTCAGTGCCTGAATCCAGCTGGCAAAAATCAATGTGGTTCCATTTAATTATGATTAATGTTTTCACTTATTTTATAATTTTGCATGCAATTTTCTTTTTTTTTCAATTTTTCATCCTCTTGGAGGATGATTTGGCAATTGCTACTCATAAACCAGAGAGCTTGGTTCTGTGTCATTATCAGCAAGAGGATGCAACCAGTAGTGGAATGTGACTGGTCCTTAATTTCCATTTTCCTGAGGTACACAGCTATCAGAATACAGGAGTCATGTTCCCTGGTACTAACACTGCAAAACTTGGAATTGTCATCACTGGGACTATTTTATGATTGACACACAGAAAAGTTTCTGTTACCCTTATTTTCGTTGAAGAGCATTTTAAGAAAAATTATTCACATGTTTCTGTTGCTGGAGTGGCGTCATCATAGATAAAAGATGTCTGCCCACTAAGGGACTGAGGATATTGTACCAAAATTTATTCTGAGATAAAAGAACTACATCAGGAATATTTGGCTGTGTGCTTTTTCTTATCATCTGGAAGAAAAAAGTTGTCTGAAGTTTCAGTCCTAAAGAGTTTATAACGATAGTAGAAGAGCAGCCAAAGGAAGCACAGAATATATGGTAGAAAAAGAGAGGGGGAAAGCAGTGAAGCCACCACATTATGAAGCCACCACAGTAAGTTTAGTGGCTCTGAGCTTCCTAGTTCTATATATACACAGCTGGTGTTACAGTAATTTGCTGATTGCTTTTGCTTCTACTTATGTATACATGAGTATCTATATATTTATATGCTTACAGACACGATACTCATGTATTACATTAAAGGATCATTAAGTTTGAAAATGAGAATGCCTGAACTCAAAAGCTGTCTTTATAGTCTTTAATTTTGTGATTGCACAGTGTTTTTCTTGGGACTCTGACCTTGTTCACAGCATAAAAGGGATGAATCCTGCTACTTGCACAATTATTTAATATTTTGATTTATTGAATTATTAAAAATATTACCTCAGGCTTTATTGATTACAGTCTCCAATTTATCTTCTAGCTGCTGCACCAATTCAGAAAGAAGTCCTAACAAAAATATTCTCCTGGCTGTATATCAAGAGGACATGATTTGTACCATAAAAAAATAATGTGACATGATGAAATGGAAAGCTGTATTGCAAATATGATCAGAATAGAACCAGATCAAAGTTGAGGCAATATATTGATTTAAATTTTTTCAGTCGAAAGATATTTTTTTAGAATGGGAAAAAATCTATGGTCTTACCAGGTATTTTTCCTGGAAATGAAAAAAGGCTTTTGGTAAAGCTTTGAAAGTAAATCAGTCTGTCTGTCCTCTCCTATAAGCAGAAAGCTTTGCCCCAAATGGATAACATGAGACAAAATTATCAGCAATCAAATGTTGCATTTTTTAAATGGCAAGTATGCAAAACCATTACTAGACTGGCATTACATTTTCCCACAATTGAAATACATACCTGCCTGTGTAGGATAGAATAAAACATAACTTTAACATTACAGTTTAGCTTGAGTATGAGTGTGTAATTTACAGAAACTGCCCCAGACAGGTGTAGGTGGGGTTTTTTTTCTGCTCCACCAAAGCATTCAATGTGTGTTAAAGAAGAATTATTCTAGAAAGTTCTTGAAAATTCTATGATTTATTTTTTATCATTCAAAGACTTGAAAATGGAAAGGAATTACCCCTAATATTTTATAAGTCCAGAAATCCATAGAGCATGATACCTTGATGCTGGTTTTTAGCAGTTTTCATAACTTTTAAGTTGATCCAGATTTTGAATTTCCAGAACTCAATCACTTGAACTGTATGTGCCACATATGTAAGTATGTCTTCAGCAAATATATTAAAGGAACATTAAAGTTTCAAATTCAAGCACTCATATGTTGGGCAATGGTAAAATTAAAGTTGTCTGTTTGACTTTATTTCCTGACCCTGTGAATTATGATTAATTTTTAGAAATTAAGGTCAGTAATGAATGAATCAGTAATATAGTGGATATTAGTAAATATAGTACATTTGAACAAACTCAGTAAAGGTACAGGAGGTGCAGAATTTCATTTGTTAACCATCTTCTCTCTATAGCCAGGTCTTCATGTCAAAAAAAGCAATGATATGTCACTTCTGTCTCTTGTAGGTGATGGTGAAATTTCTAACTGGTTAAAGAAAATGGTTTGTTTTCTGGAGTGCTGCAGTAGTCTTGAAATGTCGTCACAGAGCATAAATGTCTGGACACTTAATCCAAACCCCTCCTAATTGGTTGGAAGCTATTTGGAAGAAGTTTATAAAGCTGCATTTTTAGAGGTACTTAAAAATAAAGTAAATTAGCCCTATTTTTTTCCCTCATTTTCTTCTCCTTCCTCTAGTGCACATATGCTTTCCCTAAAAGTAAAAAAATTAAGATAATGGTGCACTCTGCAGTATGTCAGTTTATAACATTAGTATTTTCAGATATAATTTGTCATACATTATTAGCCAAATATTTATATCATGATGCCTTCAGAAACGTAGAAAGGTATTATTGGTTGTTGCCTTAATGTTTTATTTTGAAAAACAGAAAAGGTTTAGGCTTCCTATTCTGTCCCAAGAAGCTGTGTCCATGCTGTTGCTGTTTTGTGGCATGCTGTTGGCATGGATAGCTGCCAGTGCCTGGTAATGCAACTTTTCCTTACCTTCTCTCTGGGTACAGAAGAACCACTGCTGGCAAAGTGGTTTTCTCAGTCAAGGCCACCCAGACCCAATCTGTCTAGCAGTACTGTCCTACCAAAGCAGAAAAACAGTTTGTAGGAGATAACAAAGAGATTCTAAACACTGTTTAGAACAGTATATGGCACTGTTTATGTGCTATTTCCACTCCAATATTGTTTTATGAAAAGCTCTACAAAAGCTCTTGAGATTGGAACTGCAGAATTTTTTTCTGTGTCCATCTGCACAAGCTGACTTTATAGCTATCTATTTCTTCCTTTTTATCTAATGTCTTGTAGAGGTCTTAACTGTGATTACAGAGAGAAACTGGAAGCATATTATAAGTGGTAAGAGGATATTTCATATAGATTGTTTTTTATTTTTACTATGATATGTGCACCAGTATTACAATTAGGGTGACAATCTAATTTACCAAGCAGTATATTGAAGTACTTTGTTCAGAGTTCCATCCCATCATGGTACAGCTGCACATTCATTCCCCCTTATTTTAACTATTTCAGCTCGTTTACTGAAAATTCATCTGTATTTTTGCTGATAGATGACTTCTTGATCAAGAAATTTTGTGTTTGTTAAATTTTTTTCTCTAGTAAGGTTTCATGGAAAACCAGCCTGCTTTTCTATTTGGAATATACAGTGTCTGCGGGGAAGGAATTGCTCCTTCATAGGTATTTGTTGTGATAGGACATTATTCCTTGTCAGCTTCTGTTACAGGTATCATTTCATCAGTCTAAGAGTAATTTTATATGGCTACTGATAGTGTTGGCTAGAGTGTCAAGAGCCAAAAGGTAAAATGGGTTGAAACTCTGAGGTTTTCCTAGGCTTTTTTTATTTAAACAGATTATGTGATTTTGCAAATCACCTGCTGAAATGTGTAGTAAATTTTTCATGTATCTTTTTAGTAAAATTACAATGTACTTAGTTAATGACAGATTAAAAATAAATTTTATTTTTAATAGACCTTATTCTTTTTAAGAATTTAAGAAAACCTTATTCTTTCTCTCTCATACCCTACCTTAGGAGAAAGGAGGTGAGTGAGCAGTGGGAAACAGCAATTTTTTTCCTCTTTCCCCAAATTAGTACGTTACAGGGCTGCCTTATGTTTTTGTTTAAGGACTGTACTGAAAAATTCAGATCTTTCATGGCTGAATTGTAATTTACTGTTTTAGAAAGCCCAAAAGTAAGGTCAGTCTAATTATGTTTCTAAGCCAAATTTAATGCAGATCCTCTCATTAAAACATTTAAAAACACTTTTCATGTCAAAATCATCAAATGTAACCCACATACAAGGTGGAATGTTTGTGAAAGGCAATAAAATTTACCCAAAGGATTTAACTTACGTTCCTCTTAATGGAAGAAAGCATGCAAAGAACCAAAGGCTTTAATCTATGCTTTTGTCTTCATGTTTTCCTGTTTTTGTGAGTGTGCCCAGGGTAGTTAATGTTTTTGCAATTATACCTACCAGTTGGAGGTGTACTTGACTGAAACAACCCAAATCTTTTATAAGTAATTCTGATAATTATCCCGCACTTTGAAAATAAGGCCTGAGCTATAATTATTTATGGGAGGGATATTTCAAGACATATTGTGTTAGAACGAGGCAGATCCATAGCATGGATTAGTTGTCTACCCTGAGCACTGTGTCATTTAAGATAACTAGCATAGGTCTGCCTGTTGATATGTATGAAGGAGATAAGTGCTTAACAGAAGATAGACAAGGTGTTTGCACTTTTCCAAGTAATCCAGCCTTTGAGTTCGGCAAGTCCCTCACTTAGGAGGAGTCCACTTCAACTGGACACCCAAAGCATTGCTTAGGTCTCTTTGAGGATGCCCGACTCTACAAAGGCTTCAAAAGAATTAGTTGATATGCCGCACCTATAGAAACAATTTAAGTAAATCTAAGTAAGTTTTTGTGCCAATTATGTTAATGAAGTTGCAAATGGACTGCAAATTTAGAAGCCCTCTAAAATTCAGCGCTGGCCCTGCCATTAAATCAGGCTCTTTAATCTCTCTAATTGGTGCTTTTCAGTATTGAAGAATACATGAACCCTGCTGTGTTCTAAAAGCAGTAGAACTTCTTCACTAGCCAATAATAGCCAGTGGAAATATACTTTTCAGACTGCAAGTCTTCTGTGCTAATAATGATGTGGGAAAGTTTCATTTTACTGCTACTTGTCAGTGCAGCTTTGCTGTTGAACAGTGCTTGAGCTGTTGGATCAGCTCTGCCCTCCATCTCTGTAAGGTCCCTTTCTTAGTTAGGGTGCCCTGTCCATGGGATGAAACTTAGGAGTAGCCACAGGAAGCTATCCTGCTGAGAGAATAGGAGGTTCAGAACCAGAGTTCTTCCCAGGAGCCATCAAGCTTCTCCTCACAGAAAGAGACTTTTACAGGCTGATGGCTGGTTATTTAAACTCAGGTAGCAAAAAAAAAAAAAGCCTAGAGGATAACTTGAACATACTTAGAATAGCAACTTCCCCTCACAGAAATACAACTCTAATGGGTGCTAGTTCTTCTTAAACCAATGTAGACCAGCTCCTTGGCTGCAGTAAATCGGGTTCACTAAAATGCATGAGGTTTTTTAGCAGCTAAGGAGTTACTATTCGCTTAGTATTTCATTTACAGAAAACCTATAAGGTCGCTACTTTCTACACACTTTATCTCAAGCGCACTTTCAGCTGCTGTATGCATTCTCTCCACGGTCTGACTTCTGCAGTGGCAATGTGTGTAATGTGTGTATACATCAGCGTGACATCTCCCATCCTTTTGCCTTGGAAGGAAAAGAGTTTAAGACTCAGTGAGTTCAAGCCTTTTCTCATCTCTGACTATTTCTACACTAAGCTTTTGGCTGAAGTTCTGAAAAGCTCTTCTACTTAATTTTTTTCCAGGTTATTTACTTTTTTCTACAATATTTTATTACTCATGGCTGTTAGTTTTCTAGAACAAGTTTAGAGTGTGTCATCATTATGATTTGTATAAGAATCCCAAAACAATATAATAGGGCTTCAAATAAATAATTCTGCAGTAAACATTCATCCTCACTAGTGGCAGAAGTAAAAAAGCCACTCAGTAAGAGAAGAGAAGAGAATGCAAAGCTGGTGAGTCCACTAGAGGAAGGCTCTGCACTTCTGTGTCTGTCCCATACCAAACAGCATCTCAGTCATGGAATATCCAAAGAGATTTGCTCCATATGGTATGTCATTTATGTAAGTTTACTTTATACAATATTCTCTCTGGGAGTAAAAATTTCTGTGTCTTGCTGTTTAAAAATATTTCAACAAAGCCTTTGTTTTAGTCATATCTAGCTGGCCATAAGGAACACACTTTTTCTGAGACTCATTTTTTATTTTTGGGGGGGAAGCTAAAAGGTCTATAGTTTCCAAGGATAGTTTCAGAGGAACTGATTTCTTGGTGTGAATTTTTATTATCATAGTTGACATCTGTCACTTTTCTAGATTGTAGTGTATACAAGGTTAAATTCATCAGAATATGCAGGAGGATGACAAATGGCACAGGACTGTACTTCAGGTACAAATATTGCAGCGCTGTTAGCTTTTTCCTGAATTAACATGCATATGATCACACCTACACATGTGCGCATAAACACCACCATTTCACCTTCAAGATAATTCCTCTTTCCTAACTAATACAGCTGAAGCCAGTCTTCTATCTAATAAGAAATTTTGAGAAATGGGGGAGATTTAACAATTTAATTCATGTAGAAGTCTAAATCTGCCAGTCAAATTCTCTTTATTTTCTTCAGGCATGCATTTTCTGAAGTTTTTTGTTGTTGTTGTTGTCTTAGCAGGAATTTTGTTGATGTTATTTTTAGTTGTGTTATCTATTCATGAAAGAGAGCAAAGTCATTTAGTGCTATGTAGTAATCTCTTGGCTTTTTAAAAACAGATTATGATAGTTACACCCAAATGGGAGCAGCAATAACAGAGAGAGAGAAATCTTGCTGAAATGATTCTAAGGTGTTCAAAAGCAGCTGTAGGCTAATGCTTTTTAATAAAGTTCTCAAATGCAGTGGTATTGGAGTGTGCAAAAGGCTGTTCTTCTGGTAACATTAATTTAAAGAGATCTTCCTATATTTCTGCATTTACTGAGAATACTTTGCAGCAATATACTATTGACGTATGCTTTTGGAAAAAATGCTATTCATGGTTTTCTACTGTGTGTATATAGTTTATGGTTGTTTCTGTGTAGATAGAGTCACGTGTGGATTTCCCACTTACCCACAACCCTGTAGCTTTGAGCAATGATTTGTAGTGTAGGTAGTGTTTTGTTCTAGAAGTCTGAGACACACTTTCTTAAATGTTTTAACATCAGCTTGTCTTTCCTGTAAATTATTTCAAATGCCTGTCTCTGTTGGATCCTTCAGGAATTATTTTGAAAAATGTATTTTGATTATGATTCCTTTTCTCTCTGACACTTTGGTTTAAACTAGTCATTGCATGAAGAATTTCACAAACTATTTAAGGAAAATAGTATGTATAAATTAATCTTTAAAAAATCACAAAATATTTTTGTAAAGTGCTTTTTTATTATGCATTGTCAACAGTTAAATGATATGTTACTGTTACATACAGGATGGAATATTGTTAAGTGAGAAAATGTTAGTCCATAAGCATAGGTTTAAGGAAAAAAGTGCCAGATCTGCTTAAGTTTGTTCAGGTTTAAGTATGACACTGGAGAGCTGCTTCAGCTAAACTGACTTTGAACTAATCACTGAAACAACCACTAGTC
Organism: Onychostruthus taczanowskii; assembly: GCF_017590055.1. NCBI lineage: Eukaryota > Metazoa > Chordata > Aves > Passeriformes > Passeridae > Onychostruthus > Onychostruthus taczanowskii. Next base: position 2,980,813 of record NW_024499240.1, on the reverse strand, counting down.
TTCATTGCCCAGTGTCCCCAAACCCTGTTTCAGTTCTGTTTAGGGTATTTGGTTGTATCCAGTGTTAAAATTTATACAAATTTTTCTCTCCTGTTATTCAATATAACTTAGTAGCAGCTCTAGGAATATAACAAAACCATGCTATTCACCAACCAGCTGTGGTTACTATTCAATAATGATCCATTTCAACTAAGTATTACATAATACTGCAAAAACAGAAACAAAAAATATTAACTTCCCAAAATCTCAACCAAACCCCAGATTTTCTAGCATGAGCTAACACAACCAGTGTACATAATATGTCATGGAGCAACACCTCAGTTAGAGTACTAATATATTAGAAAAAGCAATAAAAGTATTTTTCTTCCTTTGTGCACACTGGGTGCTTCACATCTGAAGTTGTTACAAATAATAAATATTGAAATGGATTATATTTCTCCAGGAGTAAAATATTTCTTGCAATGTTCAGAAACATAGAAAAACAAGGGGTGTTTTATAATTACAGATGGAAAAAAAAATTACATCTTCATTGTCTTAAATACAAACTAACTGAATAAAGTCTGGGTATTATCCCTGGATATTAAATTCTTCATGAAAGACAAAAATAAGTAGACTGAAGAAATACCTATTTATGACATACTTTGTACTGAGTGACAGACATAGCTGACCACTTGGATGTTTTATTAATTTTTATAATAAAATCTATTTTTTAAAATTTTGTTCATTTGTAGTGAGCCATTTGAACTTGACTTTCTTGCCTTGGAATGATGAAACTGCTGTATGTCTTGAGCTGAGTAAATCTAAGCTTGTATTTATGTCAGTCTTTGCCAATTGGATTATTTCACTTTCTTGACAAGCGTTAATATAATTCAGTTCTGTATCATAATTTCCATGTGCTTTTGAATATGAACTGTGGGATTTTTTACTTGCATCTGCAGAGTTTATTACACCACAGTTTTAAACCAGGTTGTCTCTTTTAAGAAAAGATGTCTTCAGAGTGTCAGATAAAATAGTATTTAGCTTTTTGTCCTTTTTGTCATATTCTGATTCTTCTCCAGTGCATGACAACTCAGTATCAACAATGTTGTGTTAGGTGCCTTCTTCAAACTGAACATGCTGCTAGTACGAGACTTCTGACACGTGGCAACGTTTTTAAATTCAACAAGACTCTTAGAAGTAACAGTATCTTCATCTTTTGAGTTCTGTTCACCCTGTGCAAGCACAGCATCACTAGAATAGCTCTCATGAGGTTCATACATCTCATCTATTTCTTCATTTCCAGACTGACTGTCCAGTTTTGCAAAGGCATGCTGTGATTCAGTGCAAATAGGATGGCTTAATGCTGTCTTTGGGGTAGACACAGCTGAGAGAGTTGTTTTCTGTGTACAAATAATTTGATATGAAAAAGTGGCATAATTATTATTGTTGTTGTTATTCAAGCTGCATTCTTTGTGATTCTTTTGTACTGTAACATCATCAATGTTAGTAACCTGTATAACTTCTGAATTATCAGTTTCATTAATTTGTTTCTCTTGCTTCTTCCCAGTACTATCCACAGTTACATTATCACCCTCATTAATATCCTTTCCCCTTTGCTCCCTATTCTCTGATGCTTCCAGTTTATTCACCTTATCTTGCACATTCCCAGATTCCTCATCCTTTCCATTATTGCCTGCTTTACAGGTATTTGTGCATTCTTTTTTAGACAGAGTGGATGAGTGTTGATTTTGTTGTGAATTGGTGGCGTTTTTCTTATTTTGTTCCATCACAGTGGGATTTTTCTGAGATTCCTTATTGTTGGCCAGAGGTTTATTTGTATTTAAACTAGGATCTTCTTGAGCAAAACCTTCTGGGGGCCACTTTGACTTATTTACTTTAGCTGATTCTTCAATAGAGAATGTTTTCTTAGGTGTTGCATCATCTGTTGAAGGAGGCCATGTCATTTTTAATTTACCTCTTTCTGTGGTTTTCAAATTGTTGTCCAAAATACCAGGATGAACACCTTCAGTACCTGAGTGCAAGCCTTTATCAACTTCTGTAATTGGTTTAGGATCAACAGGTATGCTATTAATGGGATTTGTTTCTTCAGCTTGAGTTTTGTTAATTGAACTAAGTTGGTCTTTAGAATTCCATAATTCCTTATGCTGCTTGTGTCCAAAACCTTCATCATAATTTCCTTTTGATTTGAAAAGTTGCTTAAAATGGGGTTTACAATATATTTTTCCATGGAGAGATGCATAATTTCCCAAGCTGCCGAATAGAAGAAAATTTGTTTTATGCTTTTACATATCATAAATTACCATACACCTCCCCCTTTCTCCCCCCTCATCCCCCCCCCCCCAAAAAAAAAGAAGTATCTAAAATATTTACTTGTGAATTCCCATACTATTTCAAACTAAAAATGAAGAAGAATCATTCTTGGTGATTTAAGAAAGAACATAAACTCATTTGGTTGTTGCACAGAATAAACTTCAAATAGAAATGTTCCACAGCACTTCTGGGCTTTTTGGACCATTTTTCTTCATCTTGTTAAAGTCCAAATCCTCAGTTTTTCTACAAAGTAGCAGCAGAATTTAGTATTTGTGCAAAATATAGAAATTTGAGTTTGATTTATATTTGGATTCTCCTCCCAAATGAACTAAAGGAAATGTAACTACCCAGTGTCTTAATATCAAAATTGTTGGTCTTTGCAGTCAGATAGGGCAATAAATTCTACATTTTACATGGAGGCTACAGAGTGATTTGCTAATGCAGAGAACCATCATAATTCATTTTATGAATGAGGAAAATTAAAGAGAAAATTTGGTGTTTTTTAGATATGTTAAATTCCACCTGAATTCCTGTGTCTACTGCCTCTGTTTCATGCTGTCCTGAAGGTCTGCAACAGTCTGTAGGAAGCAATATGGGGAAGAATTTGGAAGGTACTGGGACGAAACAGTTCTATAAGAAATTTAAAGGACTCTTTGCATGTCACAGTGCAGATGTTAGGAGCAGAGAAAAAAGGAGAACTCAGGATACCACCCTGTCAACCCAGCATCCTACAGCCTGAATAATCCTACAGTTGAAAATAATTTTGCCATCTGTATTTATATTCCAAAGCAGGCTTGTGTGGGTGATGCAGTTACTTCTCACCTTAATTGACTGCCACAGTGGTGACATCGGAAGCAGGATTTGTGAAAATTCTGCTTATCGGCAACGAGACATTCCATGGGGTAAACTCTCTGTTGACAGAGTTTGCATGTTTCATTTTCCTGAATCTGCAGTTTCTACAACCACATATTAAAAGGTTACAAATTAGTCTAAGCCATGTTATGAATTGATTTGAGCAGTATCAGTACATATATTGTGTTAGAACATTTCCATTTTCTGCTAACTGGTATCTCAGTTGTTTATTGTAGGGCTTCCTTTTTGTTCAACTAACAGCAATACTTGGAAATTTAAAAACTACTTACCTTTCCCTTTGCAGGAATCCATGCAGTTGAAAGGACTTCACCAGGTACAATATCTTCCATTTATTTGTAATAATTAATTATTGTGTGAAACGTGGAAGAATAATAGAAGGTTTTCTAGTGTAAGTGGAATTGACTATAATGTATGTATAATCTTTGAATGTACAGTGTGATTTAAAGATCAATAAGTAGGGATGGATGTTTGAAATTCTGATGAGGATTTTTTGCTTAGCCATGCCAAATGCACAATAGGGGTTACTCCTTTTGTGGTAATCTCCAGACTGTGCACTCACATGGTCCAGATATGCTATGGGCATAATTATTTGTGATTTTTACAATTGTAGTTGTCAGACCTGATACTTTTTTCAGTTGAATTTTAATACTGAGGTAGCTACATTTATATTAACAGCTTTATAAAGTCTTCCGTGAAGCATATTTAATTATAAAAAAAATTATTTCTCTATAAAGTACAAAACATTAATAGAAAGTTTCATACCAGTAAAGGGCACGCATACCAGAAAGGAGCAGTCCATAGGCACGGACTGCTTGTGAGTCAAGCACCAGGACTCAGCTGAATATTCTTAGGTACACAAGTATTCTGAATGTAGAGAGGGAGGAGAGGAAGGAGATAAGGTAATTAGGAGGGAAAAAAGTGGTGACATGTATCCTGGAAAACGGTCTCAGTGAATGGTTACTTCACTTAGTTGTATAGTTGATAGTTATATTTGCATCATAGAATATATGTGAAAAGAAATGTTGAATTCATGCAAAATGATGATTGAGCAGTCTTGGAAACTTTGCTGCAACAAATGCAGACTTTGCACTATAAGCATAACAAACTTCATCTGTAGCTTGTGTTCATTTGACTTTCTTTTGCAAGTGGTATTTTCCAGGTTTCTGAGAGTCTGTGGTGACAAATAATACATATTTACAGATCCAAAACAAGGAAAGAGGAGACTATTTGTTAGAGGAAGAGAAAATGCAGAAGTTTTTACCTTGAATTTTTTTTGTCACATACTGTAAGTACTTATGGAGCTTTCTAATGTGTTTCATATTATACTATGTGCACTTAATTCCTGAAGTCCATATATTCCCACCACTTCCATAGGGTACATTTTTAATTATAATTATTCAAAACAGAAAAACATATAGCATTACAGACCAGTGTCTTAACTTCTAATTTGCATTAGGAAATATTGCTCTTGTTAGAAATACAGACCTTTACTTCTTTAGCAGATGTTGTGATCTCTCTGTCAGAGTGAACAGCCTTTTCCTGAGCTGCCTTCTCAATCTGCTGTTTTAAAATTTGTGTTACAGTCTTTGGGAGCTCTTCATTCTGAGCTGAATTGATTACTGCAATGGGAAGAAGAATAAAAAGGATTGTTTTTTCTCTAACCTGCATTTTATGAAATTGACTTTATCAGTGAATTATAAAACATTAATATCTTGGAAAAATTGTATTTAGCCTTGTAGAAGTCTAGAGAGTCACTTGATCAGGACAGAAAATGTCAGAATGGAAAATGTCAGAATTATTGTTAAGAGACATGATATAAACTACTGTTTTGCTGTACCTGAGTGTTGTGGCAGGGCCAAAGGGTGACTGAGGTCTGTGGGAGAATGTCATGCATGAATTCTTGTTCAAGGGCTAAACTGCAGCAGCAGCAGTGTCTTAACACTGTGATCTTCACTGTGATATTCTGCAGGGTTATTCAGGTCAGCTACAAACTGAGCCTTGCCCATCCACAGCTTTGTATGTACATGGGCTGGTGTTTGCTTGTATTTTCAGACAAGTTGACAAGTCCTCCCTTCTTTCAGCAACTAGACCATACTTAAAACCACATCCTTAAGCAAACATAATCTCTTCATACTGAATTCTAACTCATTTCTGAAGTCCCATTGAAGTTAAGGAATGAGCTTTGCTCAGAATTTGGAGCAGTGTGTGTTTTCATGTTTGTTTGCTAAGAACAGTACATTTGTGGGAGTAAAGACATTTGCCATTGCCCATTTGTGAGTGTTTATTCTCATGCCACTCCTTACCTGTGTCATGCTGAGTGAATGTAGAAGCCATTTTCATTTCATTAATAACTTGCTCATGAGGAGAAACCTGTGCAAAAAACCTTCACTTTACTCATGATTTAGTGTAATGAATAAGAATTTTACATACTTCTGAAACCACGTTTAAAATATTGCATAGATGAAAAATATGAATGTAAATATAAAAATTATCGTGATAAACCAATAATGCATTAAAAACATATAGTGAAACACCTTTAAAAATTATTATGCACTGAGTAATGAGAGAAGTTCTCAGCAGAAAATCCAGATCTTGCTGTACCAAGAGGTAAAGGAGGAAGAAGCAAAGCAGGTATGTATCAGTATCAGTGCAATTGTCCAATGAGATTATTATTATATGACATAGTTACCTCTTGTGTTTGAGAGGCTTCTGTTTGACTTTCTTTGGAGGTCATTTCATTGCACTCAGCTTCCCTGGTGCTACTTGATACTGTGTGGTGCCTGCTACTTGGTGTTTCCTCAAAAAAAAAAAAAACAAACCACATTAACAGGTAATAGTAAATCAGATTTTTTTTTTTTTGTCTGAAGGGCTGTCAGAAATTAATTCTAATGTAAATGGTGTAACTAGAGCAGCCATTTTACAGCAGAGTGCCATTGTTATTACCTTTGATATTTATTGCTGTCAGCATTGGAACTGGCTTTTTTTATAACACAGAAGATGTCAAGTCTTTGTTACTGCAGCAAGATGCGGGCCAGCAGATATGGCAAGGTGCATGAATAGATAAAATGCATAATTGGACTGGGAGGGGGCAGAGGTGACAAGGAGGACTTGTTCTGGCTTTATGTACTGTGCCTCCAACTTGTTGCCTGGCAGTGGACATAATGCTAATGCAACTTTTTTAAACGAAGTGTAATATGTCTGTATGAGGTGATGACTCCCTGCATATGCTTTAGAAAGTTCTTCCAATGCAAAAATCATGTTGAATTGCAATTGTGAAAAATACCGGTTACCACAGAGTAACCAAAAGATCCTGTAATATATACAGGGTAGCACTGTAACTACAAGCCTGACAACTGCAGTGTAATAAACAGAGTGTATCTTCAGGGGTTTAAAGCACTGTCCAAGATGTCTGTGTAAACTGATTTCTGAGTCAGTGTTTGGTTTGGCTTCAGATTCTGACATTGATTTATTTTCTTATTTGAAGCCTGCCATAGAACCTGTGTTACATCATTACCAGTGTCTATGGGGTACTTTGAAACTTAGTGATTAGAAGAAATAAATCTGAAAGATTGATATTATTAAGCAGTTCTGGGCATCCTCTCCCATGCACACAGAGCCATCTAACAAATAATTCCACTCATGTCAAATTATATTTTCTTCTTCATTTGTTAGAAGGAAGCTTGTCTATTAGTTTCTACTGATAATAAGCTTTCAAATGAAGGGAGCTTCTGGTCCCTCCAGCAAGAGCTTCCCAAGTGTTCAGTGTAACTTGAACATGAATGGAGCAGTATTGTGTTTCTGAGATTGCTGTACATCTAGTGCAGCATAGAGATGTGAGCTTCCTGCATCTCAAGTCCTGATTACTACTTGAAATTCAGTTAATTGTGGGGCAAGAAATTACTTCTTTCTCTCATGCCACGAGAAAGCATATATTTATGGGATTTAGTCCACCTTCAAACTAAGGAATGCTTTACACAGCTTGCATCTCCATTAATACTTCTGCTGAATCAATACAGGGGTCATCTAGTTCCTGACCTGTAATTTCTGTCATGCAGTAGGCAGAAGGGTTCTTAGATTTGTGGCAGAGAAACAATGAGCATTCCCGCCATGGGCTTTAGGAATTCTTTTCCACTTCCGTGCTGCCAAATCCTGTTTCAGCTATAAGATGAATTAAAATTGTACAGACAAAGGGTAGAATAAATTTCCTTATTGCTGGCCAGTAAATGATGTAGTGCATTACCAGTATCAAAAGCAATCCTGCCTGAACTGTCGGAGTGCATCGAGGCTTGAGGAGAGCAGGTCACAGCATGTCCTGCTTTTACAGGATGTCCTGTTGTACAGGACGTCCTGTAAAAACCTGTTATGTACAGCTTCTGTGTACGTAACAGCTGTGAGGGAGCTGTACAACATATGAGGAGATGTAGAGCTAACCACCTACCAGGTTGAAAAGAGGCAGTTCAGAAAGAAGGAAGTGCAAATTTTTCCATCTATTCTGTGTTTAATGACTGTGTAGGTGTATGTCTAATATGCCTTTTCATTCTATATGGATATGCTTTTTAATATATTTATGCATATATATGCTTTTTCATTTAAGATATGCTTTTCTGCTCTAATGTGCATGTTTTAGATGTGTAATTCAAGCTCTCATTACTGGAAAAGCTCATTCATGAGACATGAAATATGTTCAGAGTAGTCATTATGTGTCCTTTGAATGGTGTGGGGCATTAAAAAGAAATATAATTAGACTTAATGTAGTCAGGAAGCAAATCTAATCTGAATGTCACTAGTGCTTTATTGCTGTAACTTTGGTACTGCTTATGAAGTAGTTGCCATATTGCAAAAGACCATAATAATTTAATGCTGTAGCAATGGCCGTCAAAAATGCAGCCCAAACATTATGAGCCAGATTTTGATGATATAATTACACAGCCTTGCTCTGGGCATGCCGGGAGGTAGAGGGACATGGAGGATTTCTTATTTTGTGTGTCAGTCAAAATGGGTAATTGAAATTCCAGTAACAGGGTGTTAAATGCTACTTGTTTATTACTCTGAACAAGTGGAGAGTTAGACCACCTGTGGTTTCATCCCTCCTCTATAACTGCCAACTGTTGGATATAGCATTACTGTAGGTAGGATTAATTTAGTCTACCCCCATTATGGTTTGTGGCATGTTTTGTAGATCCCATGGACTTTGTAGTATATTCTGTAAAATTGGTCAATTACATTTTGTTTATGACATATCATGAGTGAGCTTCAGAAAACCCTGTCAGCTGGATGATTGTTGGCATGCTGCTTGCTCAAGGACCGTTTCTTAGAAGTTTTAAATTTTCTTTCAGACTTCTTTTTCCTCCAGACTCGCACATTTGTTTCCCTTCACCCTTTGTGTGGGCTGCTGCCCTTCCCATACATATCTGTATGGTGCTTAACACAGAGCACTGTAGTGTACTGTTATGTCCCTGGGCAATAAGTCACTCTAACCTAAAACAATACTATTTAAAAATAAACCTGTAAGTCCAAGAATAAGTCTGTATAAGTTTTGTTAGAGGAGTGTTTTTTTGATGTAGGCAATCAGATTCTGTTACTGAAGAGAGCTGTAATTGCTACATACATTTTTTGTTAGTGGCCCATACAACAGCTTTAGTGCTTCTGTACTGCAATAATTTAGATAGAATTCTTATTGAAAAATGTGCTAAGATTTGAATTATCAGTAATTGTTCTGTGTAATTTAGAACAAGGTTTGCTTTTTTGTGTGTTGATATTTTTAGTTTCCTTCTGTTCTAATAACAATTAAAACATACTTTTTCTTTCAAAAATAGAATTGTTTTTCAGCTCAGAATATGTACACTACATTATATGTAAATATGCATAAAACACATACACAGTCCTCTATCTATGTCAGTATGTATTTCAAGGGGATCAAATGGCTCAGAGGTTCATCCAAGCACAAGACTTTTACTATCTCACAATTGATACATAATGTGTTCAGTTGAACTGTACATTATGGTACAACATATAATTATACCAACATATAATCTCTCAGAAGTTGGCTAATGTAATATTGTTTATGTATTTGCAAATATAGAACTTTCTGTTCTAAATGAACAGTATGTACAAACTTGTAAGCAGCAGTGGAAATAAATTGTGAGCCTGAATCTTCAGTTACAATGTTAGTGACAATGAAGTGACTATTTGGCATGGATCTTCATTTCTTCCTCAAAGCACTGGTTTTTTTATCTATTTATGTTCTTTAGCACAGTCTCACTGCATATCAGCTCTGTGAGTCTTGCAGAAATTTCATATAAGAACTTCACTTATCTGGACTTCATCCTTATGATTTGTCAGCCTTGCCTATTTGTATGTATATATAAACATATATACTTAGGGTGTCTTGAGCACTATATGAGAGATTTTCATAAAAATGTGAGGTTTTCACCATTCACGGCCATTGTCCCATTATTCAGTCTTACTCTCTGCAATTGCTAGAAAATTGGCAATTGCTACAGTAGCCATCTTAGAAAACTCCTCCGGAATGACTCTGAGTGAAGGAGGGGTAGCTGTGCCTGCGTCAGTTCTGACATTCTGCACTGTATGGGTGAGTGAATATCAGATGTTTCCTCTGTATTCCACTCCTTTGCTGTGTTGGAGGTTCAGCTTACTTGCCAGCAGTGGCTCGTTTCTGACACCAGGCACTGGGGCTGTGCCTGAGCCATCAGGTAGCTGAGCACTCACTCCAGACAGGCACCTGCCCAGGTGTGACACCAAAGCTCGTGGCCTCTTCTCATCTTGCTGGTTGAGCTAGAAGGTGCCAGCAGTCAGAACATAGACCAGGTCTCTAATCAGACTCTGGTTGAGTCTATGAGCACAGGGCAAGTCTGTGGTCAGTTTTCATTGCTGCTCACCATTTTGGACACGAGTGTATTGAGCTCTACTGTTATTATGGCACCTATTGCAAGGAACTTCTTTCCAGTACATTGTAGAGAGCTAAGAGTCATGGCTGCTGCCTGAGAAAAACAGGAAGATGAATAGTTATTGTCTGCCTATTTGATGACAATATTTTGAATGAAAAGTCATGAACTCTTTATACAATAATTGAATAAGTAGTAGAACGTTCAGCTATATAGATTTCTGTTTAAAAATTTAATCGTGTCCTTATTTTATCTTGGATTAATAGTTTGAATGTATCCAGTGTGGATGGATGGAAGGTAGGAGAATAGAGATAGTGATGAAGGTAATCTGACCCCTAAGGAGTTACAGCTGAATTAGGAACAGGCCTGCCCTTAATAGGCCACAGCTAGAACCAATTAGGATGGGTATTGTAAAATAGTAGGTTGGCTGGTTGAGAAGTTAGAGTATATTGGCTGTGCTGTGAGGAAGAAGGAGTCAGTACTGCGAGGAGCTCCCTGTAAGGAATCACAGAGAAGGTACGGAACTTTTGAGATAAGGTAACAATAATCCAGTATCTGGCTATCTGTCTTCAAACTATGTGTTTTCCCTGTTTTGCCCCAAGATGGATTCATTGACCTTGACTATACATAAGTGTATAATCCCATTTTCCATGAAAGTGCAGTTATGTTACATAGAAATAGGATTTTATGGTCTTGCAGTAAGTTATTTAACCTAAATTTAAAGATGGTTTTCTATGGTCTGAGTGGTTTCATTTTTCAGTGGATGTGGCTGTTTCTGCTGATGATTTGAGAGAGCCTTCTTAACTAACCACAGAGGAAAAATAGGTGTAAAAGTATGCTTTGAGGTCACATCTTGACTGTAGAAATTAAACCATTCTAGTGGCTTTGTGGAGAGATAGATGTCCTGGGAAAATGCACATCACAGAAATGAAATTGTTGGGGTCTGCGTAAGAGAAAAGTCACATAATTTCTGTACAGGGTTCTGTGTTCCTTCACCCATAAAACTGGCAGGTAAAGTGGGCCACATCATCTGAAAAGTATGTACATAACTCTTCCACTACCACAGATTATGCACCATTGTAAGTATGTCCCACTATAGCATTTTTCTGCTTCCTTAAAGATGCATTAATACCCCTGCAGCAAACTGTGTCTTCTTCCCTACAAACTGGAGTTTTGCTTGTTGTCTGTGCAAATTGTTGATATAGGTATTAATGATTAATAAATGAGAGATGAGTGGTAGATATGATGATACTTAACATTAAAAGAAGCCTATGGCAAAATGTTAATGAGTCTTTTTCTACAAAGCTGGGAGAACAATATTGCTTTAAAATCTCTCCAAGAAGTGCAGGATGGTAAAGAAATTTACTGTTTTTCAGAGTGCACAAGATGGATCATACAGCATTTTCAGGGGATTTCACATAGTCCAAAATTATCTCCTACCAACAATTTTTCATGGTATAGCCTAATGAAGCCATGAAATGTAAAGGTCTTTTATCTGAAGTAACACTTAGCTACTGCTTTGTTCTACTTTCACTGTCTGTGTTCTTCTGTGCAATTTTTGATCTGTTTAGGGGAAATTTATTGCACTCAATTCAGTGGAAGCAGGAAACTCCTTTGGAAAGAGAATGACAACATCAAGTGCAATAAATGCAAAATATCACCATGACACATGATAATGTATAAATCACAGTCTTATAGACAGGTTTCATTATAAGATACTGCTATAGTAATAATCTGCTTTACTCAATCTAAGTCTAGTTGAGTCTAATCTATAGTGAGTGTTCATCAGCATAAAAAATATATGAATCCTGTGGTACATCTGAAATATAAAATTCTATGAGTATGAATTCTATGAGAAATGTTGTCTTAGTCATACTGAAAACCCATCAGTAAAGCAAGAGATCTTTTTCCCCCCTCAGTTATCTAGCAGGGCAGACGTAATTTGTTAGTATTAAAATGCTCGTGTTACCTGTGGAGGTCTGTGCTGGTACTGAACAAAAGTCTTTTTTGGAGACATCCGTTGTACTTTCTCAAATTGTTTTCTCACTGCTGCCAGGCCACCAGGCACAGTACAGAACTTGGTCTTCTGTGAACTCTAGAGTGATAAAATAAGACCACTTGTTTTCTATTTGCACATAAAGCATACTTCTATGACCCAATTTTATTTTTTTTAACTAGTTAACAGCAGTATGCAGGAATGACTCAGAGAATCATAAATACTCTTTTTGGGAAATTCATAGACCACTGCACAAGAGGTATACTTGATGATTTAGACAACTTGAAGGTGTTCTTGGCCTGAATCTTGAGCACCAAAAGAAGTAAGTCCCATCTGCTTGATTGCGAGTAACAACCACTTTCCAGAACAATCTCTTCTGCTTGTATCTTCTGAATTCCATGGCATTCAGAGTTGCCACCTGGTCCTCTCTGTGTTTCCAGTGGGTATCACTGAAAAACATGCAGAGAGCCTCAAGCAGGCCTTTGTGAGCTGACCTGTCTTCCCCAATAACAGCAGTGAAGGTCACAAGAGGGCACTTACCCTCAGGCTTCCTGCTCTAGTTCTGTTCCTTGTGTTGTACTTTTTAGATGGTATTGGATGAAGCTTTCAGCATTTTATATTAATAATCTCTATGCAAAAAAAGAAGCCCACCCAAAAATTAGGAATACATTTGAAATGAAGCTACTAAGTAAAGTTAGATTTACTGCTAATATATGAGTAAGCAGGTAATAAAAAACCAGGGTGTTTTTTTTTTCCCTGTGATGAAGGCTGCATGATTATATACGTACATGGATATGTAAGTGTGGAAAGTAATTGTTTTAATGAATTAACATTTCAGGCCCACCTTAACAGCCATTTGGAGATATTTTGAATAGTTATGGGTCCTCTAATGAAATGTATTCATTCCCTTTAATGAAACCAAATATCAAGTTCCTTTTTTCAGGCAACCATCCATTTCAGCAAGAAATCGCAAGACGTTTCTGAGAATAAATGAAATAGTTCCTATGTGCTCAACACAGTTAGGTTGGGTCAGTCTTCATGCAGTTCTTTTCATTGTGAGATACACAGTACTAACTTCAGTAAAGTTTCTAATTGTTGGACTAGGGAATCGGTACCTTCTCAGACAGGTGAAATGCAGGAATCTGCTCCAAATACACACCAACCATTTGGGAAATAAGTCAACAGGCAGGAGTTTGGTGGCTGGAAAACACCTGGACTCTGGTGGCTGTTTTCACTATGTGGTTTCTGGATTATCCAGGCACCCAGAAGGTCCCTTCAGGCAATGCCAACCCCTTTTTTCAAGACTAAAGTGCAGGTAAGACTGGAAATCCTCTACAACTGTACTTGCGTATGGATGAAGATGATGTCTGCTGAGAGCTGAATTGTAGTCCTTCTTTTGCCAGGTATGGTCTCTGATTTACAGAAGTTACTCTGGCCTAGTTTACAGTGAGAAGATGTCCTTGCCACGTGCTGGAAGTTTAGTATAAACAAAGACATTTGTCATTCTCACATCAGAGCAAGCCCTCATAATGCCTTCCTTTCCTTGTACAAGGGATCTGAGCTGCAACTTCTAGCTGGGATTTTAGGATATGGTAAAACCACACTCTTTAACCCTTAGTGTTTCTGCAGAAATGAGGAAGATTTTCATGGCTGAAATCTGAAGACACACTTTTTAGATATTCTTGACTGATAATTCAATGTGTAGTGAGGAGTTCTATTTTACTAGTTTACAAATTCTTTAACCAAATACAATATGTGCTACTTGGTATCAATATTTTAAAATTTGCAGTAAAATACTTAATCCTATTGTTAGACATTTAGAGAGTGATGTAAAACAAAATTAAGTATTTTTTGTAACTATTCTTTTATGTAATGCTGATTTTAAATAATTTTATTACAAAACAATACTTATTCGTACACAGTGTCTCATAGAGCTACTATTTTAAAATGCAGCAATTTCAGATTCTTTAGTTGAACAGCAAGAGGTCTAAACTTACTTTGCTTTTGAATATGATTTTATTATCTAGTAATAGTTTTAATAATGCAGAAGCTGCTGGCTCTCACAAGCCTATAGCCCTAATAAATGCAGCTCATGCAACAGTGAAAGAAAAGCCCAGTCCTTCTGAGTTAAAGGGAATTGTCCAGATGACCAAAGCTCTATAGCATGAAAAATCTCTCTCAGCAGAGATAGACTGATGCATCAATAAGTTTGCTGAGTAGGTTTGTTAATTTAGCTGTCAAATTTTGGTCCCCATAATGACCCATCAGTCAGCTTGGGTAAATAAAGAATGCAGGATATGTCACTGTGCAAAGCAAATGGAGAGGTAGGAAGGTGAGAAACCATTGATATCTTACATGGGCAAAGGACACAGCAGCCTTGTACATAGCCATTCTTTCTTTAAAGGAGACAGTCTCCTGGAAATCCAGCAGTGTGTTGTCAGCCCTGGGAGTGCTCTCTTTAGACAGTCCTCTTACAAGTTTGCGAGACTCCACTGTAAGTGCAAACAGATATGGTATTTTCTAAGAGGAAAATAGATACATTTTTCTAAACCTTGAAATAATAGCAGTAGCAGAAAGAAGTGTCATCAATTTTTTAACAAGTTTATCTTATTTTCAATTTAGAGCTTAGAGAGTACAGAAAAACTTAAGTTAATGAAGCTTTTCAGAGTTAGGGGAAACTCTTGGGTAAAAGCAATAAGCATTTTTAATAAAATTTAAACAACAAGCATAGTATTTTTCTGATACTGTTATATTTGCATTATTTTATACTGTAAAAAGTAATTTTAAGTACTACAAGTAGTCTATTATAATTAGGTATATTATGTTCTAATTAGCCTTAGACTTTATAGAATTAATTTGCTTACCAGAGTCTGAGTCTATTGCAGATTTCAGTTGTTTACTCATCTTACATTAGGGTATGTTGTAGTTGGTTTAGTATTACTAAAACCTTGTAGAACATTATCTCCATTGCTAATTACATTTTAAACTTGTTTCAAGGTTATAGACTTCTCTAGAAGTATTTGCAATTCAGCTTGAGTGCATGTGGAGACAACAGCTCAGAGGATGCTTGAAAAAGCAGCTCTGAGTGAGTAGCACTGGGGGGTTCTTCTGCTGCTTTCTGCAGTCATTTGACTGTGTCAAAAGAATTCCATATACTCCAAAATGTGCCCTAAATTTCGTGCAAAGATATTTTTCCTTCTTTTAGACAAAGGGAAAAAGTATGTTGTGATCATGTCT
Source organism: Onychostruthus taczanowskii (assembly GCF_017590055.1). Classification (NCBI taxonomy): domain Eukaryota; kingdom Metazoa; phylum Chordata; class Aves; order Passeriformes; family Passeridae; genus Onychostruthus; species Onychostruthus taczanowskii. Next base: position 2,965,492 of record NW_024499240.1, on the reverse strand, counting down.
CCTGTCTGTGATAGGAGAAATACAACAAAAGAAAGTGACTTTTGAACAACTGTCTGTTCATCTGGCACAGAACATAGTGCCAGGGAAGGGATAGCCCACCAAACATAAGGTTTCCAAGGTACACCTGGCCTTGCTGCCTGATCCCTCTAAAGCTGCCATAAGTATTCAAGGTTCAGATATTGCAAGCAAAAATCACAAGTAATTCTAACCTTCAATAGAAATCAGATGCAGACATGCATAGAAGTATGATCTCAGTGTAAATATACTCAGTTTCGTAATATTTTTACCTGACCCTACTCATAACTTACATAAGGAAAATTTTCTATTATGCTTATCCCATGCAGTGATTTTGTGTATTTCATGTTATCACAGTAGACAAAAGAATTGTACAGTTCAAGAAATAATAACAGCAGCAGTGAAAGAGTCAGTGAAAGTCAGCTGAAAGTAAAAGAAAGATTTTCAGGGAAAATAGAAGAGAGAAAACTGTTGTTTTTCAAATAAGAAGTCTGTACAAATTAACCAAAACCATGGAAAAATTGAAAGTACTCTTTGGCAACACAGAGGGGTAGTCCACCACAGCCAAAAAGTGTCAGCTTATTTTTAAAGGCAGATTGAATTATGTAACACACCAGAATGAAATTTATAAGCCATTGCTTTAATTATTGAGAATGTTAATGAGTTAAAAATCTTTCTTGGTATTTTGGTTAAAGAAAGGATTTTTGGATTGTACATAGTTATAAGCCTGTGAATGGTTTCATTAAGTGCAACGGGAATACTCATGTGCATGAAGTTACATGTGGTTTAATTCCTTGCTGATATGGGGCCAATGAATTTAATGGACTGTTTTAAAAAAAACATTTTAATAGATACATATTATTAACCACCTGGGGAGTGAAGGTAATAGAAACTATTCTCTTGTTAGCTTTAAAAGTTTTAAACAGAAAATTTTTCTCTTAAGAAGCTAGTTAGTTTATAAAATAATGTGAAACTCTTTGTAGTGGTATGAGAGATTAAATGATCTAAACCTTTGCTCATTCATTTTGCTCTAAGCTCTACTCATTCAAGTGAACTTGAAGGTGTAATATATTCAGATTCTTTCAGAGATAAATGTATGTTTTAAAATGAACTAGTGGGTAAAAGAGTCTTATCAAGTTGAGCTACGCCAAGAAAATCTGTTTGCCTTTGTCATATGGGGCTTGTACGATAGTATCTATTTCAGAGAATTTAATTATTTTAGTAGTTGTGAGTTACATTAACTCTATAAAGTAAATGAAGCTTGACAAATCATTTGTGTGTAAGAGAGCTTGAGAATTCTAGCTTTTTTTGCCAATTTTTTCCCAACCATATGCCTGCACAGCTATGCAGTATGGGCTTCTCCAGGTTTTCGTGGCAGGTTGAACAGCAACATGAGCATTGTCTTCATTGTTTTTCCACTGAGACAACAGAAGTTGTTGGTACTTAGTCACAGAGCTTGCAGTAAATTGTGCTCAATACCTCTTCTAGGAAAATAAGATTTTGGTCCAACAGGAACATTTAGGAAAATCTTCCATAGCACTTTAGTCATTTGAGGGTATTGTTCTTGCTGAAAAATTGAAGCAAGTTGGCATATATCGTTATTATTTATAAAAAACTCAAATCTCATGGTGATGGAACAAATAATCTATGGATCAGCATTATCTTATTTTTTTCAGGACCCAAATACTTGTTCAAGTGCAGACTTTCAGATCTCAGTGCCTGACTTCAGCTATTAGAAGTTTAAGAGTTTTCACAGTGGTTTCAAACTGAAATGAGTCTATGGGGAATTTACTTCTCATAAGACTGTCTGAATGCAAAACGGGATATTATGGCTCTCACAGGAACATAGAAAAAACATTATCCCCTGTGGGGCTGTCACATTTTTGGAAAAAGCTTAATGTATAAGAAGTATGAATTGTTGACTGTGCATTTTTTCATAAATCATATTCTTTGTTATTCCTGGTGGATCAAAAAATGCTTCTGAAACATGCTGTGCCATATTTAGACTCAAAGGCAAAGTGGATGTGGAATGGTGGATACTGTTTTCTTGTCAGAGAGGAAAAAAAGGGCTTTGTGCTAGAAATCTCTAAAAGGAGAAGGGCAGAACACCCAAAATAGTCCTTAAATCCAAAGCTACCTGAAAAACTTGGGAAGATGCAGAGAAGTGGCACAAAAATACTACCACAGAGAGAACTGTAGCTCTGTCTAGTTAATGTTAGATAGTTGTGGAGTGGTATGGTCATAATATATAATTATCCTTCCAAGAAGAAATGAGCAGGTATTAAAAGTCTCTTTAGTTTGGTGGGGAAAGAAAGAAAAACAGATAGCCAATGGCTGAAGGTTAAACTTGATAAAAGAGCAGGTCTCTAGTTTGAACAATGGGCTTAATAAACTTAGCAGCATTAACTGGGAAAGGTCCTATAAATTCAAATTTCTCTTGTCCTTTAAAATTCTAGAGTCTGACATAAATAAATATGTGGTTTAAACATTTTCTGATTTAAGAAAAGAGTGGAATCAATAATTGTTTGATATGATGTAGAAAAATTATTAATTTTATTGGGAGACTGGACAAGTCTTTTAATGCTTTTTATTTGGGTAATCTGTTATTTTATATAAGGTCAAGTCCTAGATGCTCAGAAGTCAATAAGTAGTTTTTAATCAGAAAATTTGATGGTGCATATTCTTTCTCTGTTAAAGCAAACCAAAGCACAGATATAGGCACTTTCTGATATGCTCAAGCATTGGTCTCCAAAGTGGAATATGTGCACCCCAGGGGCTGTGCAACACGCTTCTTTGGGGTGCAGGAGTCTCATATTTTTTTGTGAATAAACACTTTTTAAACATTTCTGTTTTCATATGTCCTACTTTTATTTTGGTGTATGTTGCCTGAGGTTGTGCTAGTAGAGTAGTACACATATATGATTTGTAAATAAATATACAAACATTGGGAGGGCAGACTCATAAATATTTGAATGGTAGAGGTGACCATCAAAAAGGTTTGGAGACCACTGCCTTAAAGCAAGGTATCAGGTCAATGTGGTAATGCTGACCTTCAGAGCTGTTGCTGTGGCCATTTTCTGATGACATCTTTTCAAATATTGCTCTCCCTCTTTTCACACTAGACTCCTCCTGAGAAGTGACAGAATGGTTCCCAGGCTGGCTCTTCAATGGTGATGAAAGTGAATTTCTCTCACTTTCTGTTTCCTGTTAGAAGACATCAAGAGCAGAATAAGTGTTACAAGTTGTTAATAGGAAAGAAATGTGGCTTTTGGGGCAAATGGAGTGTAGAGAGAGCCAATGCATTAAACACCAGTTGCTCTTTTAAACACTTCTTTTGAATAAAAAAAGGTGACAGGGGGAATTTTATTAACTTCATTTATCATTATGTAAGAATATGTAAAAACAGCAAATGATGTCCTGGAAATCAGATGTAGATGAGCATTTATACTTCAGAAATTTGATTTTCAATTCTGCTATGACTTGTCAACTGAATTTAGGTTATCACAGTAGTGGGCCAATGTTGCATACAGACGGTTTACACAATATCATTAGCATCTCATAATCATTCTGTGACCACATCCCTTCGAGGCAAAATGGGTAAATTATTGCTAACTAAGGCTTTAATGTGTTGCAGTTTGTGTTTTGGGGTTCTTCTGTTTCCTTCCATGCAATGTGCTGCTCAGTATGTAGTTGAACACAATGGCTGTAAAACCTCATCTACAGCTCTTATGTTAAGTAAATAACTGAAACTGCTGCAGTAGCAAAAATAGAAGAATAGCTTTTTTTTTTTTTTTTTTTTTTTCCTCCCTCTAGGAAGTAACTTGAAAGGTTCACTGCGTGTCCATTTCTGTCATCCTGAAAAAGAAGTACGGTATCAAAATAAAGTGATTAGGTGGTTGGTCTGGTGACAGCATGAATCTCTCCAGAATGATTTTGCAGCACTTATCTGCTAGAGCCCTTAATTACTTAAATGGTATAGGTTTTCAAAATGTACAGGCTTCTGTACTACTTCATTTCTATTTGCAGGCTGCTTGATTATTGTATACAGATTTCATGTATTCTTGTATGTGATCTCACTGAAGTAACTTCTAACTGCTTTTAGACTTAGATATTATGCATGATTTGTGTAAGAAGCAGAATAATTTTACCCCTGAGTTGATTATCCTTTGTTGGAGAGTATTTTCCCATAACTATTTTAAAAAGAGAAAAAAAAATAATGCATTAAAATTAGTGAATTCTCAAATAGAAAACTTACAAAGGAAATAATGAAAAATAAATTGTAAAAGCCATTTTTTGGAGTAAAATGTAAGCAATTTATAGGTGTTCACCTTGGATTTTGTGAAACTAAAAGTGAACAAGCATTGGAAATGTACTTTAAAAATGAGTGCATCACTGGCAATCAAGGACAATTGTGCTTCACCCATCTTTAATAAATTTATGCTGTTCTCAGACCTGCTGCTAGTTTTTATCTTAAATATGGGTTGTATTTCACATCCTGACCAGTAGCCATTCATTGCAAGAGTGTTCCTTCCAGCACATGTAGAGTAGGTTATGTCTTGTGGAAATCCAGCATTTTTTAACAGTCTGTCTACTTCTGTGACTTACAGACTTGACAGCAACAGGAAGTCTTTGCATGATGTGTCAACATTGAAAAAAATTATTAGACCATAGAGGCTGAAGGTGTTTTATTACCAGGAGTATTGTAAAGCCCACTTTTTTTTGGAAAAAATACCTAAGGTACCACAAATCATCCATTATCTTGTTGCATCAGTCTGTCCCCTCTTCCCCCTCTGTTCCTCCCAACAACCACAGCTGCTCCTGAGTGGAACTTGAAAAGTGCTCTTGGATATGGGGGTAGTTTTAGCAGACAGACCAGGAGGTACAAACAATACACTGGGGAACCCAAACTAATTTACCTAAACATGGCCCAGGGGATCTTAGCCAGTACTGTAGGATTTGTTGCATTTTATTTATCAGTTTTACAGATTTAATAATATAAACAAAATATAATTGGTTTAAAACTAATTCTAGTTATTCTCTTATTGCTTTTACAGTTACAAGTATATTTCCCTTGACTGTTGTGGAAAGTATTTTTGGAAGCTAATAGCAAGATAAAGATCTCTGGAGTGAAGGAAGTAGCTGTTGTTCTGCTCCATGACACTTCCATGCTCTTTCCTCATTAGTCTGTCGATATTCTCCGGCTGTACACCCAGTCAGCAGTGACACAGTGGCACCAGCTCTGTGACCAGGCTGGGTTACAGCACACAGCAGTAGGGGTGGCAGCTGCAGCACAGGTAGGAGAGAGAGCTTGGCCACAATGAGGGTGTGCTGAGAGGAGTGACATGCTGGTGTGCCTGGGGTAGCAGGAGACAGCATGTGGATGAAAGGAATAGGGTATTTTGTGTGGGAATGCTATTCATTTTGTACCCTTTTTCAGAGTTGGTGATATGTTCCAGTTACAGCCTAGCATTAATTACCGTATTTTGCTTTAAAACCACTCAAGAGCTGACCATTATTGTCTTATGGACAATCCATGATGCAGAAATGGCTCAGCAGAGGAGAAATAAAGGATGGGGAGGGAGAGAAGAAATTAAAAGAAAATGCAGCTGTGCATGTTGTTAGATCACATTTGGCTCCTCCAGGTGCTGAGGTAAATGCGAACAGCCTCAGGATGATCTTGCCCCAGCACTGTGTTTGCTTTCCCAAGTGAACACCAGAGAATCACTTTAATGATGTTCTAGCTTCTACAGTATTAGAACACTATAGAAAACTCAAAATATACTGTGTTTTCAATTACCATTGGCATCACTGAGAACAAACTCATCTAGGATGGGATTTTTTGTGTTTTGTTTTTGTTTGTTTTGTAATTTCTATTCCTTTTTTTCCTGTAGATACCAGTAATAGCTAAAAACTTCAGAATTTACTGTCTCTTACTATTATTCTTGCAAACCAAGGGCCGAAAGAAATTTGGTTTAAATTTCTCTTAACTCTGAATTCTATTAACTTGTAGCATGTGTCTGTGATGTCTTTTCAAATTCACATCTCTGTGGTAGCAATTCCATTATCTATAAAATTTAAATAACTTAGTATTTTACACATGAATTTTAATAGGAATTTAGAAAAAAAAGCATTTTTGGACCATTTTTAATATGAATTACAGGAATATTTGCCCTACTGAAGAGGTTTTCATGTAAATTCTTTTATGGAGACACTTCTAAGATGTGGGCTGCTATGACAGAAGGTACTTTCAGTCTCAAGCTGCTCTAACCCCATTTTGCAAAGAGCATCCCTGTCTTAGTGGGAGCTTTGGGGCGATGATTTTCTTGCATGATGGCTCCAGCTGCACTGCTACAGCTCAGATTTGTTTTCAAAATTTCACAGTATTTCCTACTGTGAAAAAGTTATTGAAGAGACTTATGATTACCATAAACTCAATTTAATCAGGATAAATTTAATTTACATTCTTTTCTATTGGGGTATCTATACAGATAACCTAATGACAGTGGATGTCAAAGACATCTTCTTAATAAGGCTAGAATTAACATTTGAAAAGGCACTGAGGTAGTGCCAAGAGGTACTTAATTAGAGGCTAATACATGCAACTCTTGCAAAACTTGCCAAATGAAAAGTAAAAGATTTTTTTTTTTCTTTCTGATCAATGCAGCATACAGTTTATATCAAGCTTTTGTAACTACATGTGTGGTATTGGTGGGATCAGGTATTTAACTGGGATATAAGCTGTTCTCTTGAGCAGCCTGTTAAAAGCATTATACAATTTCATTTTTGTTGGATATAATTCGTTGAAGTCTGTCCCTACTCAAGTAACTTCCTGTCATGTAATTACTTCAGTTTTATGTACTGCCTCTGGTATTATATTCTATTTTTGCATGTACTTCTCAGAAAAAGGTGACACAAGAAGCTATTTTTATGTTCTGATCTCATACTCTAGACATGATAAAAAGAATAAAGCACTGGAGTTCCAAATTTCAAGGAATATGCAATCATTACAGTTAGAAATGCCAACAGTAAAGATTCCAGTTTCACTGGCCTACTGAGTGGCTATGCTTCATTTAGATAGTGAATTTTCCACTTGCTAATCTAAAAGTCAGTAAACCAGAACACATGAAGTTTTAAATAGAGGAAAACTATTTACCAAATTACTACTACCTTTTCTGCATACATAGAACTACCTTGGATTGCAAGAATAATTTGCATTCAGAATATAAAGTAGATTTTCAGATCTACTGTTAATGTTCAAAGTATTGAATATTTTTAAAGGACATCCTTAAATGTATTCAAAATATGCACTCTTCCTCCTCCTGTGTGTGTTAACTTTATTCATTACATTTGCTACCTAAAGGAAAGCTGACTACCACCTAACTTTCTTCTTTTATATGCTGTCTACTAAAAGGATGCATGTGTAAGAATGGACAAAGAGGGGTAGAAGGAATAGGCCCAAAGAGAAAAGATAAAAGTGTAAGTTGAAAGGAAAATAATAAATCTGTAATTGTATGAGAAGGTAGGAAATTAGTGCAGCAGTAAGATAAGTGTTTACAAATCATATCTGTTGCTTTAAAGTTACATAAAGTCTTGACCTGTTAATGCATTTTACTAGGGTTTTAATTTTAAGGTAGGATTCTATTCAAATAATTGTTTTAATGGCAATTCAGGTTGCACTTTGCGGAACTGACTCCTAACATTTACTAACATTTACATGGCCTACAAAAAGTTGGCATCTCAAATTCTAATTCAAAACAAGAGACTGCTTTACTGGAGAGTACACAGAAATTATTTGAGGCTAATTCTTGTGCTGAGCAAGTTGATAATATCTGTAAGTCCTTCAATGATAGTGAAATTTAAAAAAAAAAAAAAAGGCAACAAGAAAACTAAGACAAAACAGTACAGTCTTGTCCTGTCTGGAAAAAAACCTTTGGAAATGCCAGCATGAGAAAAGCCTCTTTCTGATACATTTCTCATCTGTAATTAAAATTGTGGTAAGAATCCATTCTGGTGCAATGGGAGTGCATGGAATCATGTTTGCCATCTGCTGGAATGCTGATGGCATTATTAAGATTGATGACAGACTCCCTCAAGTGACTATTAGAGGGGAGTGCTGATAACACCTGCTACATAAACTCTCTGAAGCCAGTAAGGGAACTGTTGAGACAAAGCCATGGTTCTTGGTTGATGCTCTGCGTGCTCCATTTCCCTGAGACAGAATTTCTCTGGAGGCTTTGAAAAGAATCCCTGTAGCTGCCTGGAACCTGCTCATTCATCTTATCTCCAGACCAGATCCAGAGATGCGTAACCTTTTCAGCTGGAGACAGTTTTAAAATAAGACTATTTTCATTTGGAGCAAGGTTATAAAATAGCTGTTCTGTGTACATGAAAGAGGCCCAAAAAAGAGCTTGTGTCAACCTGAGGAAACAGATCTATTTGCAAAATTGCCATCTGTGCGGGTTTTGGCTAGAATGTAGTCAATTTTTTTTCACAATAGCTGGTGTGTTTAGAATTTTTACTGTAAATGGTGTTGGGTAATGTGATGTTTCAGGTTTTGCTGGGGTCACACGCAGTTATATGCAGCCAATTGTATTATATTGATTTGACATGTTACAGCATTTCTCACAGCATGATAATGAAGATTGGTGCTAAATCAGCAGCTAGACAATGGATTAAATAGACAACTGGAGGACATACAGGAGGTACAGAAACTTTCCTGCCTAAACCAATCCTGTGCGGTGGTCCATATCTACTGGTATTTTTGGCAGTCAAAATGACTGTGTGTTTTATAAGCACATAAAGAAACTGAGGTCCCAGTCAAGTAATTTGACAATAGTCAAACACATTTGAATGAGCCCTTTTTAAGTATTATGATACTATAGTGATTGAGTAACATTTTTTTTTAAAGCAGGGTAGGCAAAATATCATTAAAAAACTAAATCAAGATAAAATTTATGAAGACTAAAATCTAAAAAAACCACCAACTCGGTAGAAGTAAAACTTACTGCAGCATTTGAAAGCAAATTTAAACAAAATCACGTAAAAATCAAAGCAAACTTAAACTATGTGTGTACAAGAAGTCTATATAACTAACTAGCAGTACCTTACCAGAAAAAGATGCAGAATACAAAGTCTGGATCTGAGACCACTGTGTTTAATATGAAATATATTAGAAAGAACAGCAGCAAAAGACTATAAAGAGTACAGACAGCATAGCTTTCTGACCAGCATTAACAGACTAGAATTTCCAGGCTTGGTTCAAATAATGGGAACTGTTTACTAAACCAGTGTGATTAGAAACCAAGAATAAGATGAGGGTTTTTCCAAAATCCTGACCTGAGGCAGCATAAGAGGCTCTCCACATAGGAGGCACAAGCTGAGGTTTGAAATGCAGCAGAAATTAAACATAGTCGTTTTCTTTCTCTATCTCCTCCTGCCTTTCTAAATGTACAGATACATACCAAACATTTCAATCAAATATTATAACTGGCCCATTCTGTTCATGTAATTCCAAAGTAATTGGAAAAACATCAACCACAATATTAAATAAAATCCACACCACCACTTTTTTATAGAATTCTGGTCTTTTTTAGTGCAACAATGTTTTATTTTAAGTGTCCACAATAAACTTACTATTTTCTTTGCATTGCAGTTGTAAAAGAAACACTGCTGTATACTAAATTCATGTGTCAACTTGGTCTTTTTTTGTTGTATTTCTCTTAAAGAGCATATTTAGGGATGTAATTTCTTATCTCTGTGTTTTCACTTGTGCAGTGGAAATTTAGCAATCTTTATTTTATCAGTGCTACTGTTTGAATGTATGCAAGTAGAAACAAATATTATTTTTTGGGAGTTTCATGAGAGCATGTGGGGGTTCCAGCTTTTTGTTTGTTTCTTATAAATTCAGACAATATTTGCTTTTCTTTGCACATTCTTGCTGAAATTTACTTAGATACAGAGGCCTGCCAGTTTAGACCTCTCAACATTCTTAAAACGTGTTGGTGTGTGTCTCTGCCTTCCAGCAAAACAAAACAATGATTGTGAAAGTGGTGTTTTCTAACATAATCGTTTTGTGTCTAGTACTGCTGCAGACACATTCTTTCTGTTGTCATTTTCCAGTCATTTGCTAGTACATGATTTTTCTAATTATTTCAAATAGCTGCAAATTATTAGAAGTATGTTGTGGTGTGAAACACAAACTAAAAATACAAAGCAGAAACAAAAGCAGAGTGGGGAGGCAAATGGCTTACAAAATGGCCAGTACTTCTAGTTCTTGGTAGGCACTCTGTTTTAGCTGCACATACTCTCTTTCCTCAACCCTCCCCTTTGCTTCCTTCCAAAATGTTGCCTGGGTGCAAAGATTTGGCAATTTCCCCTAAAGCTGGTTCCCAGATTGCACCGATACCACTTTTTGAAGTGGACAGAAGTGTTTTCCTTTAGTTGTTCAAGCAACTGAGGCAGATCTCTGTTGTAGTCAAGAGCCAAAAGTGAAATGCACAGGCTTAAGTCTAGCTGCAGTCTTTCCCATAGTACGCGGTCCAAGAAGTTGACACATTATCAAGGCTGAAATATATTTATTTCCATTAAACATATGATAATTTAAAAAAAAAAAAAAAAGCAAAAACAAAGTGGTGCATTCTCTGATGTTCCTTCCAAAATTACAGTAAGTAATATATGTTCCAGTGCCCAGCATTTGTCATTCATTCAGGAATTATACCGGGCACCTTCAACATAATTTGCTGAGTATGTCACCAGAGAATTGCATGCTGGGAATTTTGGTGGTCCAAGCACTCATGAACTTAAAATTCCTTGTAAACTTTTTCTCAGTGTGCTAAATTAAGTTTTAACCCACGCCTTTTTAAATTACTATTTTTAATAGAATAGTTGTATAGGCTTTAGATAGCAACTATCTTTAGCAAAGGCTTTCTTTTGTCTAATATTCATTGCATGTTTTAAAATTAGTTTTTTCCCCCACAATATTACTATCTATAAAGGATAGTAAAATTATGGGTTATCAGAATTCACTTTTTTAGGAAATAGCATTTTATTTGGTCAGATAGTGGACTGATGTTTGAAAATGAGCAATAAGGAAAAATGAAACATACTCAACAATGGGTGATTAACAATAAGCATATAAAGAGGTTATTATGTAAGAGATGTAGCTGCAGGGGATTCAAAATGAGCTATAAATGATGGAGTTTCTAAGGCAATGGGTATAATTAGGGAGAGTCTCAAATTTAGTATCACTCTGGACCATTTTCACATCTACAGTCCAGCAGTGATATTTAATATCTGTGAAAGAATTTAATATAAACAGCTTTAAAGAAATACAGTGCATGGTTTGCATACCCCTGGGTATACAGTGTTCACAGGCTGCCTAATCTGCAGTAACATCTATTATGCCAGACTTGTTAATCAGGTGTTACAATTGAAACAAACATGCCATCAAATCATGACAGGAAAAAGAAACAGTGTTCAAGTATGGCAGTGGTATTTTCTTTTAAATTTTCATTTCCCATTTGCTAAATGCCTCATATGCTAAGCTCCAGGATAACATGCCATGTTACTTTAAATCTAGGCATTGAACATCTGGGAAGCATCTTCCCAGCATGCTTTTGAAAGAGACAACAGAGAAAGCAGAATTGCTGCCAACAGGGAAAAGACAGAGCTAAAGGAGCAGAAACAGAAGCACACAGGTGAGATCGTTATAGTGAAAAGGATTCCTGAAGGATCTCTTCTGTTAAGGTAGCTGATGTAGTAAAATGTATTTAGGAGGTAATTTGTACCTTCTACCCTATAATGGCCAACATTGATATCTACCCATAAACTGGTACTACCCATGCCTTGGACATGTAAAGATGGGAAGTCCTCTATGCTGTCCTTTGAAAATACAGAAATTATTCTGCTTTCATGAAGATTCACAGCAGTAACATGCAGCTCCTCACTTTGGTTTGTTTGGACCCATTCACTTCAACCTCACAACTTAAGAAACATGGTGAGTCCATTTCTCTTTGTACTAGATACTGTCAGAGAATAACAGAATTGTTAAGAGTTTCTTCTCACAAATGCTGTTTAGGGTGGAAGAAAGATAACACAATAGACATATTGGAGATTTTATTTTACATGTGTAATATCCTCTTGAAATATTAATTATGAGTATGGCGCAGATGCTTATTTGATTAACTTGATCATGTTCATTTGACACATTACATGTTGTACTCTGCAAGCTGTTGTACTTGTTCACTCTTGTTTAATTTATGGATATGCTCTCTCCTGCATGCCAGCAGCTGTATGCCTGATTTCTCAGGCTTTAGGTCACAAGCTTATTTCCTTCCTAATCAACTCAGTGTTATATTTTCCTACAAGTGCTGTTTCCAAAGGCATGCTAGTAATGACATATTTACTTCTCATCTTTCCACATCACTTTCATGCTTCAAGAATTGATTGAGCTACCACAGGCTGGTAAAATGTTCCAAATAGAGAAGACAGAATGAGAGTGAAAATATTTTGAGATTTGTTTTGACATGCAGAATAAATACTCAAGAAGTTATTTAGGATAAGAAGTATTGTCTGTAAAATATTATAAACTAAATTTAAGCTAAAGATGGAGATGAAGTGAAGGAACATGTTATAAACAGAACATACCTTTCCAAACATCATTTTCTGGCCACTGACTGTGGGAAGGAGCTGTGCCTTTCCGAATGCTCTGTGGTCAGTTTCTCACAGAGGTTATCAAGCTCTGATGCTGCTGACTAATAGGTGGGAAACGGTACAACAAAAATAGACTTGGCTAAAGCAAGGTATTTACTGACTTTTGTGTCAGAAAGGGAAGAAATAATTTCTTTTGATGACCTAGAAAACTCAGTCCTTCACCCTCAAGATCAAACTGTAGAAAACACAATGCACATGATAATTTGTTTCGAAGTTAAAAGGTGCTAGCTTTACTGATCCCTGAAGATTAAAAAATGTTAATGATTATTTCTACAACACCCAGTTTTTGGATAATTTATAAGTGATTATATCTTTAAAGAATGCATTCATGACTATATGTGTATGGGCATTTCTTAAGAAATCCCAAGTGCCGTATTCCTCAGTTCCCCATCCTCTTGGTGTGCTTATTTAATAACACACAGTTACATAAGAGATAGCATCTGCACATGAAGGCAGAGCTTCTTTGCTTTTCTCTGGCTTCTGGAGACTTGAGCCAAAGAATAGTTCAGTCTGCTGAACTTAGCAGAAGGTAATTCCTAAAGAAATATGAAAAATATCAAATCTCCTCTCTGTTTGGAATGAAATTACCATTTTTTGAAAATGCAGTTAGCTAGTTGCAAAATCTGGTTTCTTCTTGCAACCACCACAGCTTACAGTGCACTGAAAAATTTTAAAAACAAATTAAAATTACACATCTCTAAATCCTTCTAAAAAACAGGGAGGGGAGAGCAAAAGGAAACATGGTTATATTTATTTCCATACTTCTTGTTCTTTCATATGCTTCATGTAGAAAAGAAACATAGATACTACTATTCTGCAAATAGATTTATATTACAGTTTTAGCATATGGAAAGAAAAACCCAACCTGATGCTTTTCTTTTTAGTATATTGTTACTTCCCAAGAAACATTATTTTCTATAGAGAAGGGGAAAGTACTTTTCATTTTAACAGAATGGAATTATTTAACAGTTTATGTCTAAATAATGAAAAGATATGGGCAGGCCTGATACAATAGACCTAAATTAAAAGGTTCCAAAACTAGACTTGATTATTAACTTATTAATACTCCTAAGAAAGAAATACATCCAAGTTCCACTGGAATAACCTCAGGTGAATTCAGAGTAATTTGAATTCACAAAGTGATTTAGCTTCAAAGTTACTGAACTTGGTATTTACTATTTTCTCATTTTGTGTTATTTATTGCAATGTGAAGTATTAACTTCATCCAGATAAGTAGGATTGGGCAAAGTCTTAATACATTTGCAGCTGTCTAGAATGATGTCTTTCACTTCTGAAGCAGCAAAGTATTCTTTATATGACTGATCTAGTTCTTTAAAAGTGGCTTTATGGTTTAGCGTGATTTAATTGACCCGATTTTTTTCTATTTATTTTTTACGTATACAAATAATAGCACTGCAGCAAAAATGCAACCTGAGATATTTTAGAATATTTAATCACAGTATTTTGCCTCAGAATAAAATCTGTTTTTCCTATGGAATAATGTAATAAAATGGGCCCAGTGTTGAAAGTCTGGTTAGTTAAGAGATAGTCCAAGAGAGTTTCAACATTTGGCAGTCTTTTCCTGTGTATAAAGTTACTAAAGATATTCATTTATGCATAAGGTAACTGATGTAGTTCACTGGCATTTTGTTTAGACATTTTGTCTAAATTTTTCAGATTTCACTGTGGTTTCTATGGCTTTGACTTAGTTTGCATACTGCTGTTTCTAATTTTGTTCTAACCTTCTTTATGGCTTCTGGGTGAAACCACTACAAAAATCCATCCAAAGAAAATGCATCATCCCCTCCTTCATTCTTCCCTCCTCCTGCCCATGGAAATGTACTATTGCTGAAAGAGATGGAATCTTAAGCAGTCAGAGCGCTGAAACCTTTCCATGGCCTTTTATTATATTGTGGTATCAGTATCTTCTTGTGTCCGTCACTACTTGATGACAGAAGTATAGTCAAGATGGGCCTTCTGAAGGCATCCTAATACAAATTCTGTTGTTTTTCATGGGGAATTTTTTATCTGGTGGTATAATATTTAACTACTAAAATACTCAGCAATCATTAATATTAATAAACACTACTGTTAACTCTAACCTTAAATCTTCAGCATTAGTTTGATACACATCAAATACTTAACAGGTACCTTTAAATATCTTCAATATTATTTAAAGAAAAGTCTTCAATTCTGTCAAGAGAACAATGCTGTTTAGTTCCAAAATATTATTCTTTCTCACTCAATAAGGAACTCTTTGTTCTAATAAGACTAATAATAGAACCAATTTGCTCCTACAAGATTGATCATGTTTGCAATACCGAATGATTTGCCGCATAGAAAGAAAAGGATTTTTTGCTACCTTAAAAAAATTTCTAAGATCAACCAAAAAGGTCTCCACCTTAAAAGCATTTGAACATGCCACTTAGAAGCAGTCTGTGGCTATTTTATATGGTCTTTAAAGTGCTCAGTAACCCCATAAAGTTTTAACCTTTATTTTATTAGTTCCTGTTACTTTGTGTATTATATGTTTAAAGCCAATGAAAAGATTTTTTTTTCATGAATCACATTAATTTTTATTTTACTGTTCATATAAAAAAGCTTTATAATACCTTTTAGTACCTCAATTTTGTGTATGAATTATATAATTCTTAGCAGGTATTATTCTGAACTGCAGTTTTTTGACCAGAAAGCCATGTTTAAATCACCCTGGGCATTAAAATGAAATGGGTAAATTACTTGACTGCATGGACTGGCAGGGTCATCCTGCAGCAGAACACATTATGAAATCAAGTATTTAATTGTCTTTAATTGTGAGGCGGGACATATAAGTTATTAAAAGGGGATTTTTTATTTAATTTTTGTTTTTAACTGATAAGTGAACAAAAAGAGAGGAATTAAGATGTGGAAGCTATAAAATACTGTATCAGCAACCAAACCTTGCAAGGCATTTCAGGTTTCATGCAGAAGAGGTAAAATTTGGTGAAAGCCTGTCTAGCTACAATAATGAATGAAGTCACTCTGTCTTAAATAAGATTACTAACCTTTTCAGTATCCTTTACTTCTGTGAAGCATTTTTTAAGCTCCAAAAAAAGTCTAGCTTCTCCACAGACAGTTTAAAGAAATCAGAGACATTTCAGGCAAAAATCTGATGCCAAATACAAGTTGCAGTTTGGCCAGGCCTGTCATGTTAATGCCAATTAAGCCAATGTGTAAAATGACAGCAAGTTTCTCATTGAAAGGGAATCAGTACTGCTCTACAAATAAGAAGCAAATGCTTCAGAAAGTTTTGGAGTGTTTGTAAATAGTTCCATTTGGCAATTCTTCTCTCAGCATTAATATGAGACCCTGAGATTCCCTCAGTTAGTCAGAGTGTGGTGCTGATAATGCCAAGGTTGTATTGGCTGATCCCTGCCCAGGCCATTAATTTAAGAGTTGATGATCCATGTGGGTCCCTTCCAACTCAGATTATTCTGTGAAATATCTTGTTTATTTCCTCTTCTAAAAAGTACAAGCCAAACACAACGGCGCACTAATTTACCTGATAGCTTGGCAATTAGCACCAGTCAGAAACCATTAAAATGAAACAGACCAATAAAGTTACGCAGTAAGGAAAGCTATAGATAGTAATAGATAACGACAGCCACTATTTACAAACCGATGAACAGTTCACAGGGCATCTATGGGAGCTATGGCCAGTGCTTCCCATTCCCAGCAGGGCACAGCACAGGGGTGGTGTGAGGCTGGGGATGCCACTCTGGGCCCCTCTCCATCCCTTCCCTCAAGGTGCCACCCCATCCAGGCACTCACCTTCCTGCCACCCAGCGCCTCGAAGTGGCTCCTCAGCTCCTCCACAGTGACAGGGACGTGCTCCAGTTGAGATCCACCTGGAGTCTCCTCCTTGAGCACATCTGCCCTCCTGCTGTCTGATGGCATCTTCTCCAGGGCCATCCTGTCTGGCATCAGGGATGGTGGCAGCGGCGAGTGCTGGAACATCAGGCCTGGTCTTGTAGCATGGGCAGACTCCCATCTCTGCTTGAGGAGCTCCACGGAGCCCTTCTGCAGGGGCAAGTCTGGCAGCTCCAGCGTGCCCTGCCAATGCAACGTGCACCTGGGGTCAGAGGCCAGTGCATGGTGCCAGCAGAGGCCACCACAGACTGGTTCAGGAGCCTCTGTGGGTCGCAAGACAGGTTGGGACACAGGCTGGTGGCTGGGACAGAAGCCACTTCCCAATGGAAGATGAGATCCAGTAAGGTCAGATCCAGTAAGAGTCAGTGAAGGGTTCAGTGTGTTCATGCAAGAGGAATATGTGAATTATAGAGTGAATTAAAGGTTCTGTTCAGACATTTTATTCTTAAGCTTGACAGCAGAATTGCTGTCTATCATGAATGGAAAAGGAGCAAGCGTGCAATTAGTGAGAATTCCAAACAAAGTGGGGTTAATGAATGAGTGCCTGGTAATCAGTGTGTGCTGCATGAAAGCTGTTGTGACAGGTGACTGCTGATTTCTTTAAGACCTGATACAGCTGTCTGTGTTGTGGGTTGAGTCATAGCATTTTAAATCAGCTGGGAGAGAAGGGCTACTGCATTAGCTGAGAGATTGCTTGGGTAACCTGGAAACACAACCCAGGGTAGTTCTCCTAATTGCACTGTAACTCTTGTCAGGTAAATTGCTAAGTGTTGATATCCAGCCTTTCTGATCAGTTGACTGTGCTCACAAAGACTTATTCTGTCTTTCTTACAGTACACTTGGGAAGGAAAATTGCCATTCTGTTATTTTGCACCAGTTGATGAATTCTGCTCCCCTTTTCCTGAAATCAGCTCCCAACAGGTTTGATTTTGTTTTCTGCCCTGTAGCAAATACTAAAATGTAAGTTTTCATGTCTCATTGTAAAGGAGATCTAAGTAAAAAGAATGTGAATTTAAAATAATAATGAGAAAGAAATGCTAGCAAGAACTGCATCCCAACTAGTAACTAAAATCTCAATTCATGAGACCCTTTCTTTTGGAACAGAGTTCTTGTGTGTGTGCAGCTGTCCTTTAATATGCTTATGTTTGGTAGAGTTTAATTTAATCTGCATTGTTGGGAGCAGGACTTTGGGGGTTTTAAGTAATTTTTTAACCAGAATTAATGTGATCTGTAATATTTCACCTAGGAGTTAAAAATACATGAGGAGTGCTGGTTATTTGATGTATTCCAAGAATAATTTTAAAAGGAGATTTCAAGGTCCAGCTTTGTTGAACAATATGGAAAGTAGGTTCTTCACTCACAGTTTTCATCTTCTGTATAACGAGAAGTTGACCCAAGACTTGTTTCTCCTTTAGTTTTTTGTCAGAACTACATTGTGATTATGGTTAACATCCTGCTAGGTTTGTTTGCCTGATACCAGCTGTCTCCCAAACCCTTCCTGCAAACAAGAGAGTGATCCTTCCTTCCTCTCCCATGTGCACTTTTTCCATCGAAGATCCTAAGTGGGTCTGGCTTCTGGCTCAAAATGAAGAAGAGCTGTTAAAGTCCCCAGTTGCAGGAATGTTCATCCTAACTCCCAGCTGTAGGTTAGAAATACTCCTGATTTATGCTGCATCTAAGGATTCATTTTAGGCTATGGAGAAGCGTATTCCTAATTTGTTTGAGAGTGCTTATGCAATACCCACATTCTCCTATATTTTGCTTCATTGCTGGTGGGTCCTTTTGTGGGTTTCAGTAATTTTCAGGGTATGTGTTATGCCATTTTTCAAATATAGTCTGGAGTGCATCTGCTTCTCCCTCACAGCTCTCAAATACTGTTAACAATTGTGGTAGCTTCTTTTGCTCTTGTCTAGTGTGGTACCCATGCCTGATAGACAGTGGATAAAGTGAGTATCTGCCTAGTTCGTGTGCAAGCATTGGATGAAGGGAAATCGTGTGGAAATTCAGTAATTTATAAAATTGGATTCCTACCCCAAAAGAGATTTCATTGTAATATCTGCGTTTGCGTCTGGAATAAATTTGAATGTAGGCCCAAATTTGACTTTCACCCACTTTCTAAAAATGGATTTTGATGAAAGTGTACCTCTGAAACTTGGGGAAGGAAGGGAAAACCAAAACAAAAAAACCCAAACCAGGTTTGGGTGTGTTCTAGAGGTCATTTGAGGTTTTCACAATTTTTATTACTGGTGTGTCTGATCTTCTTCTTTCTTTCCCTACTTGTTCATAGTAGTTTCACTGTAGAATACTAACAGTAATTTATGTCAAGTAAAATACTTGAGGAATATTTGATATCAAGGACTGTAATTTGCTTCCATTGTTACCTGAGATTTTTAGTGTCTTTGTGAAATGTAGTGTCTTTCTGAAAATGTAGGAAGAAAATACAGGAAATAAGAAAAGCACAGATTTTGACTTTAAGTCATTATTATAATTTCATGCTGGTTCTGCTGGTTGTAGTTTTTAACTTTTACTGTCCATCTGTAAAATTCTGTTATTTAAGTGACAGGGAGAGCAGATACTGCTGCTTTTATCAAGTATCAGAGCTTTTTTCTTTTGTGTCTGCTATTTTTGGCTCTCAGCTGTCTATATTTGTCCTCTGGCCTATTTATTTCTCCCCCAAACATATCTTGAGTTACTATCTCATAGTGACAATAGACTTACTACATTATCTAATTAGCTGAAAAGAAGGCAAATGTGGATCTGTGGGTCTGTGTCTTTGCTCTTCCCAGGAGGTGCATAACAGGAGCCCACCCGTGAATGGGACTGGTGGCAAGGCAGAACTTAGTTTGTTACAGTCTTGTTTTCAGTCCTATCACACCTGCTCACAACAGGTAAGTAACAGCCCGTAAAATGAGCAACATATTTATTGTTCATGTGATAGGATAAAGGTTTCAGTAGGATTAAAACTTTGCAGGGAGCATTGTCCTCTCACTTTCTTTGGTTTGGAGACTCAAGTGTGCTTCTGTGGCAGAAAGTGGAAAAGTGAAGATGACAGTGTGAAAAAATTAGTTAGTTAGCAGTCATTCTGGCAAAAATGGATGATGGAATTTTTGTGAAGAAAGTACCTAAAAGTTGTATAACTTTCACAAGTAGGTCTTTGTGGATGCTATCTATAAACTCCTTGTATTTGTTTTATGAGGCCAGTGATGGTATAGCATTCAAACACTGCAGTCCAATTGTAGATTTTCTTTTTTTGTGTTTCTTCTCTGGGGTCTTTTATATCTCTCTCCTATTAATTTAATCAGAGGCCTACAGAAATTCTTAATTTCATTTTATAATTCTGATAAGTTGAACAAACAGCAATGGGGAAGGATTTTGTGGACTCATGAATTGCACTGGTCTGGTAAATGTCAGGATTTTTTTTAAATCAAAAGTTGATAAATCTGTGTTCACAGTAGGATATTGAAATGGTATTGTTTTTCTTACACTGTCAATGGGACATGCCCTCCTCTACTGTTCACAGACTGTGTACTCCATTAGTAGATGAACATATGCATTCAAGGAAAGCTATTGAGGAAAATTATATAAGTTCTGTTCTGCATTCCTTTGGCAAAATGGCTACCTGCATTTTCATCATATTCTTGCTGTCTTAAATGTTTCTTACATGTCAACTCTTTCATTTGTTCACTAGTGAAGGAGAAACTGATACAGTTTACTTGTAGAACTGTTTGTGAATAATATTGCTTGTATCCCCATGGGCTGATACCATTGTGCATTTTGTACTGGTAAGTCCTCTACTAACTTGAGAAAACAGTCTGTTGTCAAATAACTGGCAATTGCCACTGCATATTGAGCTAGATTTCCTTCTCAATTGCAAAAAAACCCCAAAGCAACAAAAAACGCTAACAAAACAAACCACAACACAAAAAACACATTCACACCAAAAACCCCAAAAATCTTTAGAGGACAGGATGTGACAAATCCTTTTCATGATCTGCCATACTACTTCATCTATCTCTTACATCTGAGACCTCCCTTTTGGTTTCACCCTGATTCCAATTAATCTGCACTCTCAGGAATCCCTGGCATGAGGCTCCATAGGACATCTTGGGATAAATTATGAAAAAACAGCACATTGCAAATGAGGGCTATATAGCATTCAACCCAAAGTTTTTCCAAAACCACTGAAGAACAAGCCCCAGGATCCAGAGGAAGCTAAGAACAACAAGCAGCTGACCCCTTACTTGTGGCAATTCTGGGAAGGTGTGCAGAGGGGTGAAAGAGGAGGGGATCCGTATCTGCCCACTAAATCTAGTCAGGATTAGAATAAAATTATTCAGTCAGAAGAGATTAATAGCAGTCCTGTATTCCAACTGCAATATTCACTGACCACATTACTAAATAATCTATCTTCTGCTTAGGACTCTTTAGCTGGGCACATTTCTGATGCTGCTGCTTGAAAAGCTTGCAGTTTCTTCTGTAGGTAAGCAGAGCCTCCAGTATCTGTAACATTTCTTCATTTACATTTCAGACACTTCTTAACAAAAGCAACTCAGACAAGTTTATGAAGAACTAAAACAGTTCTTCACTATGAAGTGTAAAGCACTTCCAAATTCCTAGTCATATTTTGAGAAAATACATTATTTGGGGCTATCATTTAACAAGTCAACCTTTATCTGATACAAATATGCATAGGTAAATAATAAAACTTTAAATGTTGTTTCAACTTTCAATTATGACAGACATTGTTCTCGTTAGTGTAACACTGTTCCAGTATTTTAAGGCAAATCATGCTGAAACAATTTCTCATACCTTACCAGCAAAATCAACATCAACATTTTATCATCTAATAAGAGAGGACTGGAAAGTGCATAATTCATATTCATGGGATTGAGGAAAGACATGCTTATTATTGTTCCTTTTATCCCATCATTCTCATCTATTACATGAGCAGTATCAGGCCCCCCACTAGACAACCTATTTACAAAAACAAACCAAAAAAAAAACCAAAACCACCAAACAAAAAAAGCACAAATTGCATATTTGCAGTGAGGTTCTTACCACTGTGTTCTTTTCAGCCAAGTTTTCCAGTTGGGGCTGTGCTGCACTCATTTTGAGCATATTTAAAGAAAGGCAATTTTGAACATTCTTTAATTCACTGGTCTCATTTGACTAATGAACATGAGGCTTGATGGGCACACGTCTGATAGTAGTTACGAGACACCAAATCTCTTGCGTGCTTGCGTTGCCAATGTATTATTTAGTGAGGCATGGAGGTAGGGTATGCTTTCTGCCGTACCTCTGGCTGTGCTGTGTGTGCTCACCTTACACTGCTTAGCACTGGCAAAGGCTGCAGGCACCAGCTTTTGTTTCAGTGCTCTTTGGCAGGAGACAAAGCACCTTCCAGTAAAAAATTGTTGGTTCTTTAGTACCTAGGAAGGACTTGGAGAAAAAGTACAATTGGGAAGTTGTAAGTCAAATGGATAATAAAGTTCTAGGTCAATCTGTATAATTCAGACCATCTAAAGATACCACGTTCCAATGCAGCTGGCTTTCTTAATAACAAACAGAACTGCTTTTAAACAGTTTCACTGTGGACCAAAAGTACAGAGCGTAAGTCATACCGGAAAAACATTAGAAGGATTTTTCTAAGATCTTCCACTCTCTTTTGCTCTGTTTTCATTCACTATGCTCTGGGACTGTTATTTCTCCCCCTCTTCCCCCAGTCCACATCTATCACAATTGTGCATTAGCAGGCGAAGACTGTGGGCAACAGATGCTGCCTTCTGGCATTTACCCACCTCAGCACTGTGGAAAAACACAGCTGAATTCTGGGTTTTCTGGGCTGCTGACCCTCAGCACAGCCTAGCCTTCAGAATTACTTTTCCAAGGACTGCAGCAAGGAGGGCACACGCAGGGACAGAACATGTTCTGCAGCCTCTCCCCAGATAACTTGGTGTCATTAGGGACATATTTTTGCGCGGACTATGCTGTAGATAATAAAAATACCCACACAGGCAGCACCTGTTTTTCATTGTTTCTCTCAGTACTTGGCTGACTTGAAGTTTTCTTGCATAGCTAGCTGGGCAGGAATAACATATGGAGGCTATGTGTTCGGTCAGCTCTGGTGTGCCATGCTTGGTTGTCTTTGATTTACAGTAGTTTTTCTTTCTTTAGTGTAGTTGAAACTTTTTTGACTTTCAGGCCAAAGCTCCTTGTCCAACAGAAGTTTAAAGGACTCTTCAGCGAAGTAAAGGGTACACTAAGGTACCCTCTTGTTCCACATTTTTTGTTATTCATAAAAATTATAAGAAATCTTACTTTAAAAACAGAAGACCATAGAATGTACAAAATAACAAATTTATTTAAAATATTTAAAAACTCTTTCAGTTTTCCCCCATACCTTTGAAATAGTGATAAAACTTCCTGTGCTACAAGTTGAATATATGTGACTCATGCTTCAGTCTAGTGTTTAATGAGAGTGTGCACACAGATTTTTACACACATCTCCTCTATCCTGCCCTTGCCAGTTATATTTACTTCTTTGTAGTTAGTACACAGAATTGCCAAATCACTGCAGGTTTTTTTCCTCTCTGAAGTTTAATCATGGCAAAATGACTACAAGGCAATAGGGAATTGTTGTTTCATGGTATATTTTAAACTGAATGTTCAGAAAGCTCAGGGCAAATATTGCTGAGCATGAAATCCCTGCTCTGAGGATCATCCATTTCGTTGCTACACCTCCATAGTTTGTACACACTCCCCCAGGTCTGTCCTTGTGAACTGGTAGAATGCTCCTGTGTACTCTTAAGGTTCTTGTAACTGAGCAGCCCAACTGGAGCTACAGAAGAAATTAACCAATTTATTGCATTTAGTTTTTGCTTAAGAAAATCTATTTAATCTCTCACATTTTTTAACAATAGGATTATGTTTTCAAGTTAGAATTTTCTTGATTGCTATCAGCTTTCTGTAATTCCTGATAAATTTTCAAGCACAGGAAGAGAGAAGGAGCTCTGTGAGCTCTTAAAGAAAAGCCTTCTTAGAAGAGAAAAGAGCAGTGCTAACTGGAGATGGTAGTCCTTGGGCATTACATGTGTTTAGGGCCTGCCACAGAAGACATGAAAGTGCTCTCTGGTCTCTGCTTACACAGAATGAATATTTCTTTGAGAACTGGAGCCTAACCTTTTAGCAGCATTTAGTTATACTCTTTTAAGCAAGTCATTAAATAATATCCACAGTCTCATTAATTTTCTGTAAAGACCTCCCACCTCACAGACTCAGTGTGGTGACTGTATAGGCTTGAGTTAAAATTGATTGGATGAGTGAACTCATTTTTAAGGCCTCACAATCTCCTCTTTGTCTATTTTACTGCCAGTCCATGGTGTTTTTGCTTTCAACTCCCCTTCTGTATTGGAGGAAAAGGATTCTTAAAAGAATGTGGTGAGTTTTCTGTAGTGTTTTAATAACCCCACTGGCCCTACTGGGATTCAGAATTCTTTTAAAATGTGAGGGCTGTTATTTAGAGTGCATGGGGACATAATTTCAGACATTAGCATTACTTTTGGTATTAAAAGGAAACCTTAAAAATAATCCAAGAAAAGTTTGATATCAGGATTGGCATTTTTAGCACACATCAAGGCTTCACTTCTTGCTCCTCCTTGCCTTCTCAAACCAGGCAGATCGGCTGCAATGCTGTTCTGAGGCAGCTGTGCTTTGAGTGTGCCTCCTAATCCTTGTCAGCCGTGGCAGGCAGTCTCCACCACAGTGCATATTTTATTTATTTATTGCTGCACTCCCTCTTTCTTTAATTAGAAAAACAAAAATGTTTGGATTCACACAAACCTATTACAGATTTCCTTGTTTTCTCTAATAAGGTTTAACTTCAGAGTGGTTTTTCAACAAGGAGACTAAGAGGGAGAATACTAAATAAGGAAAAAGTAATAATTCTGTCAGTATGGCTTTCTGTTCAGCTCAAGTTTTCACAGGCTGGGGTGAGCAGCTACCTGGGCATTGTGGCAGAGAGGATACATCAGAGCATTCATCTTAAGAATTTAAAAATAATAGTCTGCCTTGCATAATACAATAAAGCTTTTAAAAGTGAAAGAGACCTAAGGCATTAATATTTAATATTTTCAGGTGAATTTGGTAATTTTTCTCATGCATTTCTAGTCCTGTATTTATGTGACAACCATTTGTCCCATTAGGGGCTGTTGTGCTTTAACCCCAGCCAGCAGCCAAGCCCCAGACAGTCACTTGCTCACTGCCACACCAGCAGGATCAGGGAGAGAACTGAAGGGTAAAAGATACAGAGCTCAGAGGCTGAGCTACAGACAGTTTAATGTGTAGCAGAAAAGCTGTGCACTCAAACAAAGCCAAACAAGGCATCCATCCATCCAGCAGTTCCCGTGGGCAGGCTGGTGTTCAGCAATCCACAGGACAGCCAGGGCTGCACACACGTAATGGTGACTTGGGAAGACAAACACTGTCACTCCAAACATCTCCCCTTCTCCCCCCAGGTTTGCATGCTGAGCATGGCACCATATGGGGTGGGATATCCCTGTGGTCAGCTGGGGACAGCTGTCTTGGCTGTGTCCCCTCCCAACCTCCCATGAACCCTCAACTTGTCCAGCACGGCGGTATGAAAAGCAGAGAAGGCCTTGTCTCTGTGTAAGCCCTGCTCAGCAATAACAAACATCTCTGTATTATCAACCCTGTGTTCAGTGCAAACCCAAATACAGCTCCATACCAGCCACTGTGATGAAAATTAACTCTACCCCATATGAAACCAGCACAAGGACATAGTCTCTACCAGCAATCAAGGATGTGCAGCTTTTTCAAGTGAAAAAACCCCTACCAGCATGCCCAGAGGTTTTTAGATGTGAAAGGCCCTTCCTCTACTCACATATGAGGCTTTGTGTGGCAGTGCTGCTGTTTTGTGCAGATTACAGCCTGCATCTGTCCTGGTGACGAGGGGCACGACTGGCCACCCCCACCCACAAAGGCAGCAGCACATCTGGAGGGGAACCCCATGGCAGCAAACAGAGGCTGACACTTCTGACTACGTCATTCCCCACGTGCATACCTTTTTCTGAAAGGATTGTTTGTTTTTAGTGTACATTATCCAGCCAGACTGGGATGGAGACTGATCTGGTATTTGGCTAAGGGCTTTGATATAATTGACAAATCCTGCATTGTAGGAAAGCCCCTTATCCCTCCCATCTCTGCAGGTCCCAGCACCTCATGCTAAAGCCATTCTGTCACCAGTGACTCCCAAAATAACCACATTTGCAGAGCTATTGGGAAGTTGGGACTGTTGTCAGCCCAGAAGTTCTGTGCTTTTAAATGCAGAGTGTTTAAGTGGTTTAAAATTAGTTCAGTAGAACTGTAATCAGAAGCATTTATATCTATGTGAATAAGTACTTTGCAAGGCTTGACAGCAGCCGGGCCACTCAGAGTGTGTGTGCCCAGATCCTCTAGGAGCAAAGTGTTCTTTTGTAAGCTCCCTGCCCTGGAGACTGCATCTCTAATGTTTGTAAAGAGCCTGGTGTAAAACTGCTGTGAGCCTCCTTGGAGTTTCTCTGATTTGCTGTTGCTTTTGTAAAAAAAATGAAGCCATAAAATGAGACCAATAGCGTGTAACCTGGGGACCAGTCTTTTACAGGCATTGTGATTTAACTTAGTATTCATAAAGTAAACATGTCATTAGCATGTGATTGCTAAAAAATTCTGGTTGGCTTCAAATGAGAGAGATGCACAAACAGAAATAAAACCTGCCTAGGATGTCTGTTTTCCATTTTATCAATGGATATGTAATGTTTTTCTTCCTTTTTGCTGCATTAGGAAATTCCTATGTAAGAAAAAACTGAAAGCTGGTTATGTGTGCAGTCTTTTTGAAAAAAAAAAAAATCTCAATTTAAACTCCTGTATTTAGATAATTTAGAGGGAGAGAGAGACAGTATTGCATAAATTCAAAATTTGACTTTAATATGCCTAAAGGGAAAATACACTGATGAAGAGTGGAGCTTTTAGTCAAGAAGTAGATGTCAAAGGATTCAGTGTGCCAAAGCAACACTTTTCAATAATGCTGCTGTTACTGAAATTAGTAACTGCTGTGCAGTGATAGAAATACTGTGGTATGGTCTGTAGAGTTTTGCAGGTCAGGTAGCATTCTCTGTGCATACACCCCACCACTGATGTGTTATTTTGCTGGACTTGTTGATGTTCCTAGCTGCAGGTTTATGTTAAACGTGTGAGCTGTAATGGGTGCTTTTAAAAGTAAGACTTTATAAAATTGTTTTTTCTAAATCAGACAAATTCTCTGATACAGCTTCTGGAGTTGTTGAAAGTGAGAGACGCCCTTCAGGCAACAATACTGTAGTACAGATTTCTGAGTGTCTTTGAGCTGTACCATGAGCAAATTGCTTGCAATGTCAGCAATATGTTTGAATTCTGTGGGAGACTCCAGAATGTCAGGACTTTGAGGCTTCCTGAATGCTTGAATTTAACTCCATTAGTAAAATGTTGATCCAGTTATGTGTGCAATAAAAGTGTTGCTGGAATCTACTTAGCTGCAACTCTGTGCTGCTTTCCTCTGGCTAAACCTTCAGTGATGAGGTGCAGCCTTCTTGCTAGAGAACATTTATGTTTTAGCCTGATTAACATTTTTAAAATATTCATGAAAGAGACCCAGAAATTTTGCTGACACTGTTTTTAGAAGAACTAAATGCTCTGGAGCACATATTGAATTGT
This sequence comes from Onychostruthus taczanowskii, assembly GCF_017590055.1. Lineage (NCBI taxonomy): Eukaryota > Metazoa > Chordata > Aves > Passeriformes > Passeridae > Onychostruthus > Onychostruthus taczanowskii. Next base: position 2,938,111 of record NW_024499240.1, on the reverse strand, counting down.
ATGTGGCTGCTGTAGTAGAAAAAAATATACCCTGGAGATGTCTTTTTTCTGGGCTCCATGACAAATTTTACATCCATCTGCACTTTAGTTTCACAAGAACATAAATATCAAACTATTTTAACTTGCACCCAGCTGGAAAGTATATACTTTATGAGAGGAATGACATTTTTTAACAATACTGTATTCATAGGTTATGGATCTCGTGTGGATAATAAACCTGAACCCTACACCATATCTAGTATTACATTATGAAAAAATAGTCTTTCAGGAAAGTTTTTAGATTGTGTCCTTACTTTACGAAGAACTCAAAAAAAGGACAAAGTTCACCTTGTATATGCTTGTAGGAAATACTTAAAAAAGCCATCTGAATTTTAGAAATTATGTTGGTGTTTTCCTATGGAAATATGAATTATCTATTTATATACATGGACCTGATTGCATCTTCAGATGGGAGAGAAGAACACATTCTCTGTGCAGGTAGAATTAATTCTCCCCACTTCACCAATAGAGTAATTAGCTCTGGGGTTGCCAAAAAATACAACAAATTATTTTGTGTTCCAAAATAATACAAGGTAAAAAGTATAATATGAATGTAAAGTATTGCAAAGTAACTTGGGGATTACAGATTTGGACTTGATGATCTTAGTATTGACCTGGTGCTAGAAGCACCAAGGTTGTGGATTTAATCCCTGTATGGGCCATTCACTTAAAGGTTGGACTTGATGATCCTTGTGAATCCCTTCCAGCTCAGACTAGTCTTTGGTTCTGTAACCTTGAGGGTCTTTTCCAACCTTAATGATTCTATGATTCTATCAGAAAATGATGCCAAATTATCTTGTCTGGCAAAATGAAATATCAGTAATTTAGGAAAATACACTTTAACAAGGAGAACAAAAAAAAACCAAAACAACAAGTGCAAAGGACAAGAGGAACTTTAATTATGGAGAATAGGAAAGTTAATTAATGAGTTGAGAGACAGGCAGCTGTCATTGCTCTGAAATTCCATGATTTCTCTTATACACTAGCTTTCTTGTGAACAGAAAAGAATGGTATAGTGTATTCCTGTTTAGGAAATTGAATATATTTTCAGTACAGTGATAAAATATCCGTTTGTTGTTTTGTCTCCCTCCAAGGCAAAACAAACAATAAATTACAGAAATGCCTCTAGCAGAATTTTCCTGTCAGCCATTCTAGGAGTCATGCCTTCTGCAGACAGGTTGTGCTCCTCTTGCAATTCAGACTTTTACCTATGATATTCATTGCCTAGGGTAAATACTGTGTGTCAGTCGATTTGGTTTTTGAGTAGTTTTTGCACCTTTCAGATGTTCCTGTCTACCTCCATGCTCAGTTAAATTCCTCCTCTCCAGCTCTAGTTGCATTTTACTTTTGCTGAAGAGCTGAGTAGTTCTTCTCCAGCCTCTGCTTCTATAGGAAAGACTATCCTGAGTTTTCCCTGAGTGTATTTTAACTGTCTTTTAAAAACAGAAAACATGTATTTTGTCTCTTCAAATGTAGTTGACAATATTTCCTTCATTCTGGTCTAAAGAAGATAAAAATTAATGGAGTCCGAAGTCTCTATCAATGCACTGGTAAGGACTCAGCTTTCCTCTGAAAGCCAGAAAGTTCAAAGTGTATGATTCTTAGTAATGTTATTACATATGTAAAGGTAGAATTGATCACACAGCAAAAAGTAATGTCATGTCAAGGTCATTGGAGTGTATATGTGAGAAATAAGTATTTCTGATTTATCTCTTATAACTCTGAGGTCTTAATGTATCATTAATTCAGATTTCCACATGTAAGATCTCTAAGTTTTAATAAAGAGTGGGAAAGGGCTAGAAGATGACATTAAGTTTCATGAAGGGCTTAGGGCAGCCATAAATGTGTGTATGGAATTAAGAATAGAAGAAACTAATTTTATCTTTCCTTATTAAGCATTTCTAATGGATTTTTCAGTCTAGTATGAATCAGTGTGATTAGATAGTATTAATAATATCTTATAGGGTCTTTTTTCTTTTCTTGCTGTTCTTTGATATCAGTTCATCTGCATACCAAGAATACTGTGTGAGTAGGTATTTCAAATATTGTCTCTTTTGTACCCTTTATCCTTTCTAATTGTCTTTCATGTTAGCAAAAAAAGTATTCTGAAAAGCTGATTTTGTTTATATTAGCCCTATTTAATGTAACCCTCTTGTAAGAGTTTCAGGATGAGATCTTGGACTTTGGCTTTTCCATCTGTTGCTTGGAATAAAACACCTTTCCAAACAGAGTAAAAATGATGATATAATAGTAAGTCTTTCATTGAAATCTTTCAAGGTGCACAATATGGCAATATGCACACATGATATGGTATTTCTATAATTTTATTAGTGTGTCTATCAATTACTGTCCAACGATTTGTTAGGTAATTACCCCATGGGTTCTGCCCCACTGGAGCCCTCCCCAGTCTTTTAGCCCTAGACTTCACTGTGCCTGTGATGTGTGATGCAAAGCATAATGTCTTGCTAGATTAAATGCAAGACTACACAGAATTTCAAGAATGTAATACTAAGGGTTTGTTAAACTATGGGAAGGGCAGGAAAAGTTATAACTATGTATTAACAGTCTACAAAGCTACAAATACTTGATAAATACATAAAAAGCTAAAAACCCTTAGATATCACAGCCACTACTTTTTTCTGGATAATAACTATCTACGTAGGTTTTTCAAACCCTGGCTCCTATAGATTTAAGATTTTTATTAAAAAGACAGGTTTTTGAGGCTTATTCCAGAGACAGGAAGCCAGAATCACATGGTGGTGGTAGCCCAGATCTTGCTGTGCCTCATACTTGGATTTTCAGCTGTTGTAGGAGCTGCATTTTCTCTCAATGGTAGCATTGCCCTCAGCATGGTAGCGGTGTTTTGTTCTGTGCACGTCGGCAGCATGTGTTACAGTGGCCAGGCTCTTCTCTACAGAAAAGAAGTTCTATTGTATGGTCAGCAGAAGGGGAGATGCATTTCTTTAAGCAGATAATCCCACTGTTAGATCATCGAGGGTAGATCCAGAGCAGTTGTATTTTCCTGGAAAGGACCCAGCCTAATCACTGCAGAAGTGTGGGGTGATTTGGGCTGTGCCTGACCCTGCCGTCATCTCACCCTGTGCTGGAGTTGCTGCTGCCCTTCCTAGCTCCCACTGGTGCAGTGGCTGGTGCCAGCCTTGCTGCTGGGCTTCTTGCAGCTCACCTCCCCTTGCAGAGCAGCCACCCCTCGGTTAACCAGCTAATATTTCTGCAATCCTCTGATACTGAGGGGGAAAATGTTTGTGCATAATGTTGCTGGCTGATAGGTGTGATTCCAATCCATGACTAATGGCAAAGCACAGTTGTTATTCCCACATTGCCATTAGGGATGAATATATTATTTTAACATGTTCTCCACCCACAGAAGTTTCTCAGTCTCTTCTAATTTGCATGGCATTTTACAAACAGCTTTTTAGGAAAATTGAGAGCATTGAGGAAAAAGAAGCTTGGTGCAAAAGGCTCATATTGTGTTGCCAGCCACACACAACAAAAATTGCAAGTTAGAAAGCGGTCTAGCTGTTAAGGAATTAAAAGTAAAGGTAAGCATCTATTTGAGGGACGCAGTGCATCCCATAATCATTATACATAACTGCCACTCTGTGAGCCAAGCAGTGTTCCAGCAGAAGGAAAGGGAAGTTCAGTATGTAGAGACAGAAACTGAGAAAATATTTAGAGGTTATTAAAACTAGCTAAAGAAAGTATTCTTTAAGTCTGCCTGGTGCGTTTGAGATTAAAGCCCAAATGTCATGATTTAGAGGGGCACCTAATCTCTTTTCCTTATTAATATTTTTCCTTTGAATTAAGATAACTTGAGAATTCACAGTAATTAAGACCTCCTTTATTAATGCCATTGTCAAATTTTCATATTCAAAGGGCTTGGAAGGTCTTGGACATTGCAACAGGAAGAGAGATTGAGTGAGCAAGAAGTAGAATACCTGGTAACTACTGGGTAAAAAACTGAGGAAAAAAATTGGAGTATTTGAGTTTTGCAGTCCCATTTGATTCCCAGACTAGATTTATGCCAACTCAATGTAGTTTGGAGCAGTCTTGGAGATAATCTAAAGTCTTTCAACTGTCCTCTAAATAGCAGCCTGCCAACAGAGAAGACAGAAAGTCCAGCAGTGCCCCTTGTGCTTCTGTTCTGAGGCTGGAAGCTGGAATAGAAGTGCCAGCTTTGTGTCTGCCAGAGGGACTTTGTATGAGTTCTGCAACCACAGGGAAGTTCTTGGCTGGGGAAACTGAGTTTGTTCCTGATCTCTATATGGCTAGAGCAACACAAAGGGATTCTGACACACTTGAGGGACTGAGATTTTCAGTCTCTTATGTATATTTGATGCATTTTGTGCTCTCTTATTTGGAAATAAATCCAGGCATGTACAGAAAGGAGCTGTTCAATGCTACTTTATTGCCAGAGCTCCAGCAGCTTTCTTAATACTGTGCAATATTTTATGAGTTACTGACAAATTCATGGGTGGGGTTGTCAGGCTGACCATATGGTTGGCTTTAGAGAAACCTCCCAGTTTATTTGCTGGGTCAGGTTTTGATTGATTAAGGCAGTATCAGTTAGTTGACCTTCAAGTTCAGTTATCTCAAAAACCACTATTTTCTGGAGCAGCCTCCAGGCTGGCAGTGACAAACACCCGAATTCAGCAATTCACCTGAAAAGTGTCACATGAACAGCTGTTCTAGGCCACTGTGGAGATTTCACTGCTCTCCCTAGTGAATATGGTAAGTGGGAAAATGTTGTGTTATACTCCAGAGAAATAAGACTTGGCTTCAGGTTTAGCTTGTTTTTCTTTATCCTGTTTCTGTGGTAGTACATAAGAGGACATAATTTATGCAGTGTGTCAAAACATAGTGGATTTATTTTGACTGTCTGATGTGATGCCTCTGTAGTTGCTCCAGCTTTAGCAGCATTAGTGCTCTGACTATCAATTTAGATTCCTAGTAGGAAAAGAGGATCAAAGACTTCTACACCACAGCTTTTCTTCTTGGTCCCTACCCTTTCTGGCACTCAGACTATAAGTGAAAATGGGAGTGGTGGAGAGCTTGAACTTGTTGTGTGGCTTGACTTCTATGCTCCCTCTTCTCTCCCCTCTGTTTTGTGAACACTTGAAGTCTACTGCAAGTTGTATTACTTTTCCCTATCCTATTGGACCCCAAAGAAGGGAGGACACCATTTGTATGGTAGCTATGAAGAATAATTTTTACATTATTTGAGGCCCCTGTGCTATCTGATATAAGTGGCCTGAGTGAAACTGTTCTCCAGCTGTCTGGGAAAAGCTTTATATTTCATTTTATGATTTTATGAGCAGCAACAGGTTTCCATCAGTTATGATGCTCTTCATGTCATCTGAGAAAATCTGCACATAGCCTAGGATTCTGTATAAGAATATTTTGAGCTCCATTGCTGATTTATTATAGGCAGGTACTTACTTGAATATCAAAAGGATGATAATGAAAATTAAAGGTATTATTACAAGATTAGGTGGAAATGGTCTTGGACAGCTGAGTCATATTTGAGATGGAAGGTGACTTGAGTTGGCTACAGTAGAGGCACTCTTGGAACCTACTAAAGCAGAAAACACTATTAATATGAGTGAACTATCACTTCCCTTTGGCAATTCAAAAACATCAGTAATGTGTATTGTGAAGTTAGATACTATGTGACTTGCCAAGTGTCACTTAGCACTCTTGGAAATACTGCTGATTTATTAATATATTGTCTGCTGCTGTTTGTATGATCAGTCATCTGCTCTCCTTGAATGTCTAACATCCCTCTGGGAATTAATGCTGTATTTCTACTCATGCTAATCAAAAGTTGCATCCCAAATACAAACTATTTCTGCTGTCAGGGGAACTATAGTGAACAAGAAACACTGAACATGATCTGTCTGTGAATCAGCTCCTACATGTCATCTCCTTTTTTTGCTTTTTCATCTTTATTTTCTCCCTCTTTAACAGTAATCATCACAAAGTAGTTCTTCAATCAATTATTATTTTAAAGGAAACAGGAAATAAATGTACATTTTTAAAGCAAGGACAAGAGGCACTTGTCTCTAATTCATCAGAAATTTTGACACTTTCTGGTTGGAACACTTCTATAAGCACACAGCACACTGCAATGATTTTGTCTATGGAGAATTCACTCCTAATGCCGTGCTTCTTCATGGTGCTACTTATTAAGTCCCAAGTACTGCCTTTTAGGCATTTCTTGCATAAGTTAGCATGTGCATTCTAAAATAGTGATCATTTCTCTACTGTTAATGTTCTTGCCTACAGTGCATTATAGATACCCTTACACAAACAATTTCAGTCACCCTCAGTTAGTTACTATTCAAAATACTGGTTTGGTTTCTACTGTGGTGTTGTCTTAGTGATAGTAACTTTTCTCTGCAAGGATTCATTAAGTTCTTTCAATATGTTCTATTTTATTCTGATCAAATATATAGTAGTAAAAATATAATTACTTTTAATATAAAAATAGTAAAATAATTAAATTACTGTGAAGTTTTTAAATGTCAGTTGTGCAGAAGCAGGTTCAGCATAACATGGATTATGTCTGTGGTTTCTCTTGCATTTTAAGATCAGTTCTTAAAGCATTATGGGCTCTTAAAGTAGACAGTACTTTTCTTTTAGCACTATCCAGTGTTTGGCATTAGCTCAGTAATAAATCTATCACTTATGTACCTTTAGAAGCACTTCTCTATTACAACACAGTCCTACCAGGTGTTTTGATGTTTGGAGTTATTTAGCCATACCAGTGGAATATTAGTTCCCTACATGAAGATGAAATTAAAAAACCAGTTAACAAAATTTACTATTTTTCCACCCTTATCACATATTTTTTTAGCTGTTGCTGGTAACTGCACAAAGCAAAAGTTCTATCTAAAGCTTCAGGGTAAATTGTCACACTGGCTAGAGACTGTCTTCAGATTCCAGTGTAAAATTTTGACCCACATATGACTCAGAAAATGATTTCAAACTGTAGCTAAGCAGTTGAATACATTTTTTAATTAAATGGATTCAATTCTTGTCAAGATTATTTTTAAGTACTTTTAAAGACTATTTTATTCTTTCTCTCCAATCTTCCTTAGTTGTCTTTTGGCCACCATGTGGGGCAAAAAAGTAAACTTGACAGACTTTTCGTTTATCCAGGACAGTTCTAGGATTTGCCTGTGCTCTGGATCTTTCCTGCTTTCCTTGACAAATGGTAGGTTTTGCACCTTTCTCAGTATTATTTTAGTCATTGGATATTGGGACTGCCTGTAAAGCATGTTGTGCATGAGGTGAGGAGGTGTCCAATGATCATCTTGTCCAACATTTTTAATACCACTTTCTATTTCAAGGGCTGATCTTAAAATAGTTCCAGCTTGTTCTGGAGATCCTCACAAGTCACAAGTAAGCAGCAAGTAATTGGCCTTTGAAGGTACAGTTGGTTTTGTATTTATGCCATACAGTCAGTATTTTCAGTTCAGTAGCAATGCAGTCAACTTTCTATCAGTGAATAAAGGTATAAGAGCTTCTCCTTTGTGAAACAAAACCTGTAATTTCCTTTGTAAGTTAGGAGCCTCCTGGATTCTGTATAGGGGTGTCATTAACTTTGAAAGATACAGAATTAGACCTTGTGTTATTTTTTTGTATTTTTTGGTCAGTAATACATTTGCAAAATAAATCTGAAAATGGTTTATGAATTTTGTGGAATAGGCTAAGAGAGTGAGGGGACTTCAGTGTCTTGCATCAGGACAGAGCTTGCTAAAATGATGAAATAGATTTGGTTTAGGAGAGAAAGGCTCATAAAGCTGAAAATCAAACCACACGTCTAGATCTCACAATAATTAGTAGTAAATTTAATAATGTGGTATGTATGTGATAGAGCTTTCTGGCTTGTACTTGATTTTGAATACATGGCTCATTCACCTATAAAACTACTTTTACATTTAAAAAGCAAGTGCATGATTATTTTATGTTGTCTCTCTGCCTTAGGGGAAGAGCCCTGAGCACTGCACAGAACCATGTTTGTACTGGAGCATGTGCAGCTGAGCTGGTTTTAGAAGTGTTTGACCAATGTTGCCCAAGGTTGGCTTGAATGTTAGCCATCAGGCCACTTGACAGACACTTGCAATGATTCATACTAAATACTTGCAAAACGATTGTTTGAAAAAGGCATACTGAAGGAAATGGCCGCTTGGTAAGTCCAAAACAATTGAGTTCAGAGAAAAAAGTTATCAGCTTTAACAAGAATCAGAAAGTAGAAACATTGCACTGTAGTGATAGAGATAATTATAAATGTTTAAACTGAATCATTATAAAGCAATGGAACATTGTTAACATTATGAAGCAAAAATAGTTCTGTGCGTAAGGCATTTTACAGCAGGGACCTTTGTAACAGAAGTCCTCCACTAACAGCGTACTGATTGAAACAATAGCTGTTACATAAAGAAATGGCATAAAATTATACCAAAAAAAGGTTTATGCCCCAAATAAATAAAATTCAGTTACAATATGTTTTAGACCATATACAACATATAAGCTTATGGAAAAAAACCAGTTAATTTATCTGATCTACGCAGCAGACGTAAAATAGAATGCATCAAAACATCATGCAGTTTTCTCATCTGGTTAATTTAGAAATCAGAGAGACATTCAAACTAAATTTTCAAGGGACCATGAGATCCTGACAAGAAGAGAAAGTAGTGGTTGTAATTGTTGCTTCTGTTGAATTTCTAAAAATAACTCATATCTTCTTGAGGTGCACTTTTTTAGATACAAGGCAAATTTCAGAAAAATTGGTGTATCAGAATATGTGTATTATACCCAAAAATGTACATGCTATATTGGAAATTTTCTGTCCTCCAATTTCTTTCTTGTTGAATAAATTCCTGTTCTTTTGTACTTAAACAATATTATATTAGAAGCTGAGTTTCATTTCTATGTAATTTTTATTCATAACAAAGAAAGCGTTCAAGGTTCTCTTACTGAACGCAAGAGAACTATAATTTTCTTTTTAAGTTTTTCATTTTCTTCTTTTTTTTCAGAGAGAGTCAAGATATAAAAATAGAAATGCATTTAATGGTGCAAAGTGCCCAGGGGCTTACAGCCTGCAATTTAATGTTTTATTCATAATTTTCCAAAATAATTGTAGTTATTTGTTGATCTTCATACAATTCTTTTCAATATTGCTTTGAATTTAAAATTAATGACGTGAGTTTTTTTTTTTTTTTTCTGGAGTTTCAAGATCAGTTTTCCAGTCACAAAACCAGATATCCATATGCAATTCACAGTGAGCACTTTTTTTAAAGTGCTCAACTACATGAATTATTTAATACTTTACTTCATGTGTTTTGTTTGCGAGGACTGCTTCTTTTCTGTAGACAGCAATAACCTTGATTTCCTTTTCATATGTATTAAGTCTAACGTAGTACTGGTTTTGTGAGCTACCTTAGGTGGAATGACAAAATAATTGTGAAGGTCATAAAGCAGAATCACACTTTGCAACTTAACCTGCTCTGCAGTACTTATAGTGTTCTTGGGGTTAACATTGAGTGATAACTTGTCAAGTACACTAAAACTAGGAATCCATTCCTTTATTATGGGAAAGATTGCATATGTACAATTTAAGACTATCCAGAATTAGTCTCCTTCTAGAGCTACAAGTGAATAAGGATTCAGAAAAAGACCTTCTGAATGATGATGCAAAAAATCATTCACACCACAGAAAGACTGGGATAAAAAGAACTTATGTAGCTCTAGTTAAAACATGTTATGCTTGGATGGGATCAGGTGATTGGGATATCAACTCTCCCTTTCCCTGCCTTTAAGTGTTTGGATAAACAGAATACATTGTTAGCAGTTAGCCCTGATTGACTTCAGAAATTCTAGCTGGTTTTTATTCATCTTCAGTGAACTATTCTTAATGTTGGAGGTGTTAAGAAGAGACCAGACCATGATGGTAATTTTCTGTGATGTCTTGTTTAAGACAAGGCATATTTTCTCCATGAGCACCACTCAACTGTAGTCAAAATAGCTTTGCAATTACTTTGAACAATCCTGTGTATCTTAATATTGACATGAAATTGGCTTATTTCCATCCCTATGAACTAATGTATCAATTTTTAACAACTATACAGACAACTTGTCAGAAATGTGCATGGGCACAATTTATCTGAAGGGCTAAAATTATCTGTATCAGTTTGGAGGTAAACTGCAATGGTAGAAAGAACTGTCGAGAGATAAGAAATTGATAGAATATTGTATATGAGATCTTACATTAAGTTAAAATGGGATTATTACTATTTATTATTATATAGGTGTTTAATTTTTTTCTCTTTCTCCTTTTCCCCTCTCCCACCTGTCCTTTTCCAAATGTGATAAATTTTGCATTGAGATGCTGAGGATGCTAAAGCTGATATGGCTCAGTGATTAACATTTCAGTGAATAAAGTGTGACTTTTTAAATTATTGTGTTTATTTTAGCTCTGTGCTAAGTGTATAATTCTCATATTTCCTCCATTCCTGAATGGAGAGAATTAAGACAGAAGAATAACCTTTTTTCTGTCTCAAGCAGTGAAGTGCATCCTGTGTTCTGGGGTTTCAGGTAAATATGTGGGTGTTAATCTTGTTTTGTCATACCCAGTTCCTGGCTCATAACTGGAAGTCAGAAGGTGATGTTAAAGATCTCCCCTAGCAGGAAAACAGATTATTAATTTAATAAACCTTCTGCATACAAATACTTAGTGCAAAACCAGTTATGAAGTCTAAGGTTAAGCTGAGCCATATAATTTACATTCAGTGTGGAAAGCAATCTAATCAATGACCTATTCTTTCCCTGAGACAGTGATCAGGGAACATATGAACACATAACTCTTTCCTGAATTAGATGCTAAGTCATAGAATGCATTTCAAAATACATTTAACAGATGAGTAATAGTGAACATATGGTAAAAAGAAAATACTCATAGCAAGAGTAAGTACTGAGAACAGAGATTGGCAGATAATTTGGAAATGGCACTCAAAACCAGCGTATATCTTAAAGCATCAGCAAGAGAACTAAATTGCATGTAAAATTAAAATTTTCTCAATTTTCCATGGAGAATCATAAAAAATATTGAAATCAGTGACACATTTTATTAAAGTGCAGCAAATGCCTCTTAAATTAAATTTTAGCATAGGAAAAATGTCATTGTGAGCTTTATATGTGAAATCTTACTCTTAACTAATTTCTGTCAGTGCTATAAAACATTCTAATAACAGATTCTTTGTGTTATCAGTGCAGCTTTCAAAATGGACAAAACACAGAATACCACATAATTTTTAAATTAATGCAAGATCTTTGTGTTGTCTTCTGCACAAATACTTCCCGAAAATTAAGCAATTATGTAAAATAAGATGGTTTGGGAGGATCTTGTAGGTGATGTATGTTTACATGATAGAGCAATGTCAGTTTCTGCTCTGCATTACCTTATTTTTTATAAAGTCCCAAATGTTGAGACAGATGTGTGAGGGCTGTTTCCTGTCCTGTGTTAAATTTGTACCATGACTATACTGAATACGTGTGCAATGGTTTTTTGCCACCTGATTTATAGGGGAGGGACAGAGCAGTAACTAGAAAATGTAAGAGAGAATTTGGTTGTCTTTCTACTCCGAAGAGAAACTTCTGCCCATATGAAATCATAGGTGCCAATGCAGCTTCTGTTTATATTCCTGGCAAAATCCTTAAATTCTTACATCTACAGCAGAGGTGCTTTTGATAACCAGAGGAGGTGCTTGAACTTTCTGGGTCTGCTCAGATTCCTAAAGCTTAGGGGTTTTTTACAGTTTTTTTCCAGACTTGCAAAGATTAACATTTTGGATGTTCAGGAATGAATTCAGAGTTTGTAGCCTAGCTGAAGATTAAAAAAGTTATCATTGGCTCATTTTTTGGCTTTTTCTCTCAGAGCCTGCTATTAGTGAAAACATAGTAACTCCATTGTCCCTGTAGTGTGAAATAAATGGAACGCTCCAAAAAGCATTAAAATAACACAATGACCTTAAGGATGTGTGCAGAAAGAAGGCTAACAGAGCACATTTATGTTTTGGGGGGTTTTGTTTGTTCTGGTTGGTTGGTTGGTGTGTGTTTGTTTGTTTTTTGGTTTTTTTTTTGGAGGGGTTTGTTTTGTTTGGTTTTAGGGTGGGTTTTTTTTGTTGGTTTTTTGTTGTTGTTTTTGTTTTCTTTTTTCTTTTTGCATTGAAAATATTTTAAAGAATTATTTTCTAGAGCCAGAACTAGAGATCATAAATTTTCATTGAAATTATTGTTTTCTAAAAGCAATTGAGCTGCAAGGGTAGAATGTCTACAAGATTTAATATTGAGGTAAAAGGATGATATTGTTCAGACTGTAATCCTTTATGTTCCTATAAGCACGGGTAGAAATTTGACATTATGTTGCCTTTGGGCTTCCCTATATTCTTTGACCTTCAAGCTTCTATTCTTTCTTTCTGGTGATAATTATATGTATGCAAGAGAAACTGATGTATTGATGAGAACAAACAGCCAACTTATATTTTTTGGTTGTTTTACCAGTAGTAAGGAAAAGAATTTTTAAAAGATCTATTCCTGTTATTAATTAATTGCTAAAAATGCTAATGGCAAAATGGCTTTAGGAAATGTTAAATACACATATCTTTAGTGGTTTACTGGAATACTTTCTTGCAGCCACAAGCTGCAACATCATCAGGTCCGGTGGGCATTTCCTCCTTCAACTTAGTGGGTAGAAGTCAAATTATCATGTACAATGGTCTGTAATAATCATAAAAATATGAAAGGAATAATAAACTCTGACTTAGCTGACCACTAGAATTTGAATTAGGCACTTTGGCAGAAGAGCTGAGATGGCTCTTGTGACCCTTCATTGCTGTAACACATCTGATCTGATATCATATTCAAATACATCATACATCCTTAGTCTATGCTGCTTTTCTTAAGATTTGTATTTTGTATTTGTCCTGAGAATGGGGAAAGAGGAAAAAATCCATGTGTTTTTTCTTGTAGTAAGAAAATTGCTTTGATATATCTTGTTAGATAGAAGCTATCAAATGGAATTATTGAGCAATGCGTACACACTCATTTGGCTGAAATCTCTATTGGAAATTAAAAGCAAAAGATCGGAAATTAACAGTGAAAAATATAGTATTCAAAGTAAAAAAAGCTATCAAGTTCTTTATTTGGTATTTAGTTAATCATTTTATGAATTAAAAATCATTATTATTACTTTTGAAATGCTGCCACCATAGCTATTAAAAATCAATGACTTCCTTGAGTTTTTGCAAGTTATCCTATATTAGCAGGATTTTATAAATTACTTGGTTAAAAAATGTATATACTTAATAAGAATTGTTTACTATACAGCAAAGTAGCAGTTATTTGCAAGATATTTAATATTTGTGTGTGCAGATTTGAGATGACTGATGCTGACATGAAAATGCTCGAGTCATCTTTCCAATCTGGCAAAAAGAGAATAGGTGTCAGGCAATGAATTGTCAGGGTCCTTCTCTTCATGGAGACTGTAATACAGAGGACACAATGAATACAGTTTGTAATTATCCATGCAGACAGACACAGATGGAGAAATTATACTTATTTTTAGTTGAATGGTAGGAAATAGACTTTGAGCAAAATGCTTGGAGTCCTTAAGCCTTCCCACACAGTATAGAGACGTATAGTACAAAGGCATTTTCCTTTCTATTAATTAGGGAGAGAGAAAGAAAGAGAAACAACAAAGGGAATAGAGGGGAAAAAATACAATCACAATGTATAAAATGCACATCACCAAATATAAGGGACTTGCTGATTGATATAACTGATGCAGAAGGGTTAGTCAGTCCTTTGTGGCTTTTGTGGGTGCTTCTGGCAAAGGGAAGAAATTACTACATCTATTATACAAATCCTATGATATCTATTCCAACTTAATTGTCGACAACATGTCAGTGCAAGTCTAATAATTCATTCAATACATACTATTGTATAGGTAGCTGTAAGCAGAGCTAAAGATAGGACAGGATTGCTGTTTTTGTAGCAAATCAGGATTATTTAAGGTGTTTTATCACAGGATATAGTATATTAAGAGAACAACAGTTGATTTAGGAAGAAGCAGGTGGTTGCTGACTCTCATTTTTAATTGCAGCTGAGGAGTGCTAGAACAAGGTGCATAAAATAGATGCTGTTACCCTTCCACTTTCATCGTTTTGGGTTCAGGCTGTGTCATCATCCATGCCACAGCATAAATTGAGTTATTGTAAGGCAGATAAATTACATGATCAGTGACCTGCACAAGATCAAAGTCGTGGTAGAGACTGATCAGGCCTAAAATCCTACCCAGGTCTCCTGTAAACTGTTCAGCAGTTAGTTGGCACTGACATAAACAGACTTTGTAGTTACTGAGGATTATCATTGGAATGGTGATCTTTTCATGCTAGACAACATATTTTTCTTTTTCCCTCAATGGAACATAACATCTGTAATATATCTGCAAATTTGTCACATTTTTGTTGGCGCTTTTTTTTGTTCTTCTTTAATTTCTTGGGTAATATAGCTATTTGTTGAAGCTTGTTGTGTCAGTGGGAACTTAGATGATTTATTAATAATTTTTATGGTACTTATATATTTTTCATAAATTATGAAATAATAAACCCATAAAATACAATTTCAGGAAAGGTTATTTTTAAAGAAAATATTATTTTCATTAGATTTTACCCAAAATGCTGAAAAATAAACCATTTTTGAAATCCTAAAAGATTTCAGACTAAATTAAAACAGTGTATAGAATAAACCTCTATATGTACTTTGGGTTTAATTTATCAAAAAACACCATAACTTTAAATGGAAATAGAGATCTCATTTATTTTTCTGGCAGATAACACACAAACTACTTATAATCTTAAGTAATGCATTACTGTATATAATGAATACAGACATGTGACTCTTGGGGATGGTCCCCTGCAGGGCTGGGAATTGGACTTGGGAATTGGGGGGTCTCTTCCAACTCAGCTTATTCTGTGATTCTGTGATATATGTGACACTGAGGTAACACATAGCTACTTACAGTCTGTGTCCCAACAGTTACTAAAACGTCAGTGGGCTAAACTGGAAAGGAAAGCACAGAGAAAGCCTGGTTAATAGTATTTAAAATGGCATCTTCCTGCACAGTGTAAGCAGTAGTTTTCATAGGCTTTAGGAGGTTGAATTTAACAGTAGAACTAGACCCTCATGTATGGAAAGGACAAAATAATCCTTTGGAGGATGTTAATATAATATGCAGAAGTAGTTCAACAGGTCTATTTGTCTTTTAAGTTCAGTAAATAGTCATAAAACTGTGGAATTTTGTTAACATACATTTTTTTCAGGGACACGTGTATAGATAATGTACAGTGATGTAGTTTCAGTGCAGTATAATGAAAGTTTGACAAGGTCAGGGGGTCTTAGGAATCCAGGCATGGGTGTGGTTTGAAGCCTGCTGAGTATGAGGCATCACATTGTCAGAATACCTACAGCTTTCACAGCAATCAAATCTAACCATTCTTTTTGTCCCTATTTCTCAAAAGAATTGACCCAAAATTTAAAAGCTCAGTTGTAAGTATTATCTTCTAGTTTTTTCTGTGAAAATATGAGGGTGGATTACTCTTCTCTTTAAAACCTAATTTAGCATCAATGCATTCCCCTGGCCACATGCTCTCTGTTCTTGCTCTGGTAAGCTTGCCTAGAAGCTGATCTGCATTGTAGCTAATCAAGATGCTTCACTTCACCTCGCCTTTGTCAGCATACAAAAGCTCATGTCAGGAAAGCTTTCAGAGGCAATCAATCCAGAAAAATAGATCAGCAAAAGGAAAACATGGTGAATAAATATTTCATTGCACTATGTAAACCTGTTGTTTTAAATAGCAAAACAAACAGCTTAGGCTGTTTTCTTTATATATTTTAATTATTCATTTATTTTGTATAGGCAATACTGATGTGTTCATATGCAAGTATAATTCCAGCAATTGGGATGATTTGTGCAGTATTCAAAAGCATTTAAGTTCCTTGACCCCTGTTATATTTTGGTAACTGCTTCCCAGAATGGAGTGATATGTCATCTCAAGGTACTAATGTACTCTCACTAGAGCATCCTTTTTTGTTAATGATTATTATGGCCATTGCAATTTGTCCCATCTTACTACATTTAGATGGGCCATGGGCTTGGCACCAGAGGTGATAGAATCTTGGCATCCTACATACTATGGATTTATGCTTGAAACAGTATTTCCCTGCCTTAGTCTATCAGGAATATAATCCTCAAATTGGGAATCAGTGGTGGACATGTACACATGCCCAATGGTGGGCAAACACATGTCTGATGTTTAGTGTAGAAGTTTGTATGGCCTATCATGGAAGATTATTGTGTGGGTCTGCAGCTAACAGGAACATATATTTTCCAAGAACTTTTCAGCGGTGCCCGGCAGAACAACGAGGAGCAATACCCGTAAACTAAAACACAAGAAATTCCACCTCAACATGTGGAAGAACTTTTTCACTTTGTGGGTGGCAAAGCACTGGAACAGGCTGCCCAGGGAGGACGTGGAGCCTCCCTCTCTGGAGACATTCAAAACCACCTGGACATCTTCCTGTATAACCTGTTTTAGGTGACCCTGCCTTGGCAGCAGGGGGTTGGAATGGATAATGTCCAGAGTTCCCTTCCAGCCTTGATGTTTCTGTGATTCTTGGAAAGCACCCAGTACATAAGAATGTATTTGTCCACTGGATTTAGTCATCCTGATTTTACCATATGAACAGTTGTAGTTTTTATCTTCTGCTGTTCTCATACTCTTCTCTATACTTCCAGTTGTAGCCCAGTGCATTGGCAATATAGAAAGTCTTGAATTAAAGGAGCTCAGACATCCCATCCAAGCTGTCATTCTTGTCCTGAAGGTTACCTTATTACATTATTCCCTGTTAAAGAAAAAAAAAATCTCTGGGAATTACTCCCTCTTCTGGACCTTCTAGGGCTTTACAGATTTTAGGTTAGAGTTCTATCTACTCTGCCATGCAGATTAATTTTAAATCACTTCATGAGGGGTTAAGGAACGTAAAGGAGTCTTATTGTCAGTGGATTTCAGTGATTTGGGCTTTAGTGATTTGCACTAATTAGAATCTATCTGAGTAAGCAGTAAAATGAAAATGTTTGTGAACTCCTAATTATTTACACATTTTCTCTGAGAACATGTCTAGCTTCGACATGACAAATTATTCTGCTGAAAATTTTCTTATGACACTGTCTGATCCAGTTAGAACCTCTTCAGAGGACATTAAAACATTTATCAATACTAGCAATACTGAGGGCAAAAAAAAAAAAAATGTAGAAACCTCAACCAGAAACTCATATCTGTGGTTAAATTATGGCATTTATGCTGGTCACCAAAGGGTTATCCATTCAAAATTTTCTACTTAGTGACCATGGGATAGCTAATCACCCTAAATCACAGGAATTTAAATTCTGTCAGGTGCGGAAAGTGTGCTGTCCCCAGCAGTGGGGAGTTATTGACTTAACTCTTAGATTCAGTTGCTGAGGTGTGGCAATCAATTTGAGACTTAGATGAAGTCCTTAGATAAAGAGGACTCTATGCTCTTTATCATTTGTCTACAGGCCACATTTCAGGTTGAGTCTCCAAATTTCAGAGGATATAATTGCCAAGAGTAGTTAAGAGTTTTCAAAACCCTTGCAGACACCTTTGTGCATCTTAAAATATCTAAACAGCTTTGCAGTGTTGTCTAAAGAAGCTCATGTGGCTGTAGATGAAGTTGAGGGCAGAACTGGGAATGGATCCAATATCATTCAAGGCCAAGTCCAGCACATCAGCACAAATCATCTTCCTCCTGAAATTTGCTTCAACTGTGCCACAATTCTGTGCTCAGTTCATTAATTTTGAAAAGCAGGTACTATATACTTTAGAGTGAGCTTAAGATTTAATATACTATTATTTATTGATGACATTGAAATCTTCATTAAAACCACTATATGGCCCTCAGTGTGCCCTTAAACTTACTTGAAACTAACATATTTTAATGATTTGGCATTGTTGTTCCCATTTTCTCCAGTGAGAGAGCAATTTCATGTTCAGTATGTCCACAGTATTAGTCAAGCATTCCACTGACAACACTTCGCAAACAGCACTGGTAAACAAAATAGTACAGGAGCAAGCACTTTTTCAGACAAGACAGTCTAGTGAAACCAGTAATAATTTTCAACAAGTGCACATTCTAAGGCAGACATACATAGAGGACATCCATGCTTTTTTAAAAAAAAAATCTGATCACATCCTGTTTTTACAAATGGTGCCAAGTGCTTTGCCTCCCATTTTCATGCTTTTAGAATTAATTAAAATGCCCCTGATAGTCCTTTCAGTATTTTAAACCTTCTAAAAAATCTTAAGTGTATGAAAGAGTATGGTTTACATTACTATAGTTTTCTCAGGAAAGCCTTCTGTTTAGAGAAAATTGATATGAGATACTGACTGTATACAGTCCATGTGTGATGAGTGTTGCTGAAACTGCATTTCATTTATTGTGGTAGTAGCAATCTCAGAGCTAGGTACAAAATGAAGAACTTCTGCTGTCAAGGTCAGGTGATAGCCCAGATTCTATTTTTATTAATTAGTCGTCTGAATGCCTAAAGACATTGTGTCCCTGCAGAATTAAAAATTCTGGACTGAGTTCTCCAGGGCAATGATTCAGTTCTGTTGCTCCAGGGAGAGAGAAAGTTTTACACTTGGGATCTTTCTCATTCTCAAAAGAAAACATGGTAATTCCACAGTATTGGAATTACCTTCTTAGAAAGCATTAATGAATACTTTAATTGGACTAATGAAATTGTGGAAGGAATCATATAACGTTTTGCAGAATAAGGCATTACAATATACCTGAGATTGGGAGAAAACTCTCATTTAGAAAAAGACATACATTGCAAAGGTATCAAATATGAGAAATTTGAGTAGGTTTGTAATGATCACCACAGCTTAATAGAGAGGACACATTCAAGTAGTGATGGCTTTATTTGATGTCACATCCTTTTGATACATAAATATTTTAATATATTTTACTAAGTCTATATAAGTTATGTGTTATGCTAGGTTATATATTTGGAAGTCTGAAGGAGTAGTACTGTAAAATTTTACATATATACCAGTTGAGGAGAGCTTAATAGCCTAAGTTGTGTGTGGAAGATTTTCTTCAGCATTAAAAGAAATTGTGATTTCATTGTTAATCTCAGATGGAATTCGATTAAGATTTATCATAAATGGGTATTCCCTGCTCTCATGTTCCTCAAGGTGTCTGTGTCACAGGAGATATTGCCTATTACCTGACAACTGCAGAGTTTTTTTTCTCCTCAGCTTCTGGCCTGATTAAGAGGGTGGTTTTATCACATATGATTTTGTAGTTAGGTAGAATTGGAAAGTTCCCTTGTGGAGAATGTGAACATTTGATTCTTCTTTCCTTCAAAACTCTCCCTTAAATTCCTTTTATTGCTTTTGTGGTATGGCTGAACAATAACATTGGTATGAAAGTGTGTGGGTTTCTTTAAACTAATATTTCTTTTCTCACCCTTCCTGTTTTCAGATATATTCAAAACCTGAGACCAAGACAAACCAGGATGTTTTTAGAGTAAAGTTTTAAATCAAAAGTAGGATGTTCTGGAATTTCAGTGCACTTCAAGGAATTGCAGAAGCATAGACTGGATAGTGCTGAATTAAAGTGTCAGCCCTATTGTCTTCTGATCAATAAGATCCCTTAAAGAAGGCAGAGACACTGACAAAAGAAGAAAAGTGAGTCACTTAGAGAGCAACATTGTAAATGCAGCAGTCATGATGGTTTGAGTGCAAAGCTGTGAGTAGAGCTGCAGTAAAAGAAATGGAGGCAAACACAGCCCCAAAATAAATAAAATGTCCAGAAGATGGTGGAGTTTCTTTTATTGACTGTGCTATATACTACACAAAATAGCAATAAATTATTTTTTCTGGGTGTACTAATTATGATATGAAACAGGAAGTAACTCTGAATGGTTTGATAGGTGTGAAACAAATGTTTAGTGAGCCAAAGGATAGTAATGATAGTAAATTACACTGCTGTTTTAATAGCCTGTCACCAATGGGATATACTAAGGCCAAAGGAAGTATTTGTGGGTGAATGCTTCATCTTTTTCTTTTTTAGGGAAGAGAATGTAGTTGGATGACTCCTGACTAAACTTGTCACTACTTAACTGTAAGCCCTTTCTATGTATCAATAACAAAACTCTTTGTCATTGACCTTTCTGTATATTTTTCATTTCATGATTTTGCAGGAGAAAGGGGTGGGAGGGAGTGACTGGAGAGAACAGAAATGCAAGGGGAGGATAACAGGAAAGGAGATGGTGTATTTAACAGATACTGAGAGAACAGATATATTTCCTGTTTTGCCACTAAATTCAAGTATGACTGGACTAGTAAGATAGTGTTGTGGGCTCTAATGTGCTGGAGTCTGTGTCTTGAGGATTATTTGTCTCTAGATGAAGAACATAACAGATGTAAATATATTAAATTTCTCATTTGTAAGTGGCTTAGACTAGCCACCTTTTTAATGGCTGCTCTTGTAAATTGAAATGAACCTCTTTTGGGTTCTGATCCAGCAAGGTTCTGAATTTCATTGTTCTCTTCAAGCAAGAGTCGGGTTCGACAGGTCCATGTTCAAAATCAGGGGTATGCTCAAATGAGTGATTGAATGACAGCCTCATTAGCAGTATTTCAAAGTGCATAAGAGCTTGAGTATTTAATGAGTCACATTTTGAATAGCTATATTTTTTAGAATTAAAGAATTTTATTCCATCTTGCATGTAAAAAAGAAAATAGACTCCTAATACTATGCAAATACACTTTATGATTCATATCTGCAACAATACCAGCAAGGAAAAAAAAACCTGTATAAAATGAAAGACACAATAATATATGTCAGATAAGATTTTAAAAGCTTTGCCAGTGAGGAAGAACTGAAAATCCTACACTTGAAACCTAATGATAGAATATTGCTCAAGCGTTGTAATTACTTTTGCAGCATATTTGTCAAGTTTTTACTAGAAAAACAAGGCTGCTATTCTTCCTAGAATCTGCATTACCTTGGTGGTTTTCACTGTTCTGCATATAGGATGTGCTGAATTTTAAGAGATCTGAATTTGGCTGAGGATGAGCAAGCAGCTGTAGCCTTCAAACATTCTTCTCGAGAATTCTACAGGAAGTCTGAGCAAAAGAGAATATCTGATTAATCACCCTGTCCCAAACCAGCCACAGGAAGTCATTGCCTCTGGTATGTCTGGGCTTGACAGATGTCTGTTGGATCATTGTGCATTACTGTTCGAACATCTCTGAAATTTCCAAGATACGGACGTAAGAAGCAGCATAAAATGTCAAAGTCACACTTCAAGATACAGAATAACTGAGAAAGTGACACGAGACAAGAGCCCTCAATACGTTAAAAATTTTCTTGAATATTTGACTTTTCCACATGTTAATATTTCAACCTGTGACAAACCAACAGCATGAGACACTGCTTGATGTTGGCTACACGGAACAGACTTGGAAAGCAAAGCACAACAGCAAAGATCCTTATCTGACTTTATGGGACACAAAACTCATTTTTAAAGAACTGGCTCTCTAGGCTATCTACATCTTGACAAATGATTAAAATGAACTAGCTGCTGGTTTCAGATACTCCTTCCCATGCTTTAATAAATTGCACAGTTGCTGTTCACAGCCTTTATGCAACCAAATATATTTTTCAAAGTGTAGAAAGAAGACTGGTCTTGATGTGCAGGATGGGTCTGACTTTTGTGATAATGAAGAGATAAGAGCAGTGGTGCCCGTAGCAGCTGAGCCAAGAGGGAGCCGGGCTGAGCCCAGCTGCACACAAGGGAGTGGTAGGAAAATGGCAACCCCAGCGCTTTTGTTCCCAGTGGTAAACACCTTTTGGGGGTGAAACACCCCTTTTTGTAAGGTTTTGCTGTTAATGTTGCTGTTGTTATTGTGCATGTCTTGTCCTTGCTTTGTGCTTTCAGTAAATTGTGACCCTGACCCATATTCTCTGCTTTACCAGAAGGGGTGAGAGAAGGGAAGTGGATTATTTGGAGTTTAATTTCTGTCTGATGCTAAAATCAGCATGAAATGTCAAGCACTACTAATAATTCACATGTTTAGTAGTCTTTCTGTCACATTGACCAGCAGGCTTAAAGTACGAGTTTGTTAAAAGGCCTAGTGAGCATGGATAATTTTTTCCTTAATGCATGTCCTTAGAGACATTTGATCCATTCTTTCCCACTCTCCCTTCTTAGACACTACATGGAATGGGTTAAGGCCAGATTAAGAATATGAATGAATTCTTTGCTTTTACTAAAAGCCCTACAGATTTTGCCATTATTTTTCTTTCCCTGCATCCCTTTTCTACTTGCACTGAATGTTGGTTTGGAAAGAAATTTTGTACTATGCTTGATCTATTTTGTGTAATGCATGAATTTATCAGATAGGATATAATTTTAAGTAAGAGAGTCCTGAGCAATGTTTATTCGGTGAGATTCCTAGAGGGATATTCTTGGGGCAAGAATAGGGCCAGAACTGTTCAAAGAGGGTATCAAAGGAAACAGTAAGAACTCAGACCCAGCACACTTTGCTGTTTGAACTTAGATAAATACTGAAACAGCTACAAGAAACAGACAGAAAGACTGCTGTTTTTCCTGGCTGAGTAGCAAATCTTCCCAGCAGAGGCAAAATATGACTAATGTAGCGGTGGCTTCTGACAAAAATGGTTGCAGCAGATCTGAAGTTCTGGCGATCCCTTTATTAACAAGGTGTTTGATGCCTTTGTTTAAAATTGGACATGCCAGAGAACCTACATAGCTCTAGCTGTGTGGTTTTTATTCTGAAAAAAATGTATGCACTGCCATACCATGGCAATGAAAGTCTTTATTTCCTGATGCTCACACATGTGTTTTTCCAAATCATATTCAAGTACCTGCATAGTAGAACTGAATGATTATAATAGAGAAGAGTAATTTAAATTCAGAGACTGAGATTGTATTGTAATGGCAAAAATCCCTTTGAAAGGATACCACTACTCCCCGGCCCTGTCAGGGGAACAATTTCTGAGAGAGGACAACTTGGTGGCTGAGTAAATGCCCATGCCAGTAAAAAGTTTATGTAGCTGCTGCTTTGTAATAAAAGTAACGAGCCCTATGTTGCTATTCTCTGTAAATATCAGATTACAGTCTGGTAAAGTCAATTTATAATTAAAATATAAATTATCAATACGTAATTTGCTGGTTTGTATTTAGTGTTTTTTTTCCTAAAGCTTTCTTATTAGCATTTTGCACTTAAAATAATTATCATAAAATTTAAAGTCTTTTTTGCAAGCTCAGGATTAATTCCTGTTCAAGCAAGGACTTACAAGAATAGTTTTGATGTTGTTCAGCTTTTTCAGTAAACATTATATATTTTTATCCAAACATCCTTTGTTTGTATTTTGTGTGCTTTTTTTTGTCAGTTCAACACAGAAATACCTATGTTTAAAGTGGTCAGCATTGAAGTGGTGGCTCTTGTTTTGAGAATCCTTTGGACTGACCCTCTGGTAAGATCATGGCTTGTTCATTATGGGCAAGTACTGTTTTATGAAAAAGACATTGAGTTGAGCATTTAAGATCTTAGTTAGCAATGTACACAAAGTCTTTTTTGTGGCAATCCTTCACCCAGGCACGTGATATTTCAAGCCTATAATTCAGAAAGATCATGGCTTGTTCATTATGGGCAAGTACTGTTTTATGAAAAAGACATTGAGTTGAGCATTTAAGATCTTAGCAATGTACACAAAGTCTTTTTAGTGGCAATCCTTCACCCAGGCATGTGATATTTCAAGCCTATAATTCAGTACTGAATCTTGATTAGCCCTGGATTCACATCTGGCTTTGTAGATGGGTCTGAGGCACCTATAATATTTAACTATATTTTTATGTCAGTCTGTATTAGGAATCAAAACAAGTTCAAGCAGAAGATCTCAAAAGAATGAGATAAGGTAATCCTCTGATCAGTTTTAATCATATTTTGACTTTAAAAAATCACTGGCATAATTTGTGATGCAGATACATACTCCCCATGTCCTAACAAACAAAAAAAAAAAAAAAAAAAAAAAAAAAACGGCCGAAGGGGGGGAATCAAAAAAAAAAAAAAAAAAAAAAAAAAAAAAAAAAAAAAAAAAAAAGCTGAAGGGGGAGAATCTTCATGTGAATACAGAAATGTAGGAAAAGAATGCTTCTGAGGTCTTGAGGATTTCCAGAAACAATTTGTAACAGAAAACCAAAATTTAGGGGACAAATATTGTAAATGTGTTCTTTTGAGAATTGGATCATGGCAAGAATGTTTGCTGGGAGGCTCTAAATCCCAGTGTTACTCATCAGTTTATGAATAATTACAGTATTTTAAAAGCCCAGCTGCTTTTTAAAGATATCTAAGGCCAGAAAATCAATTAGTGAATCAAGATAAGTAAGCATCATCAGCCTGGCACTTTGTTTGAACTTCAGTTTTTCTTTACCTATGTTTAGAGCAGAGACAGTAATCTCAAGTTCATACTCTTGATTTAGAAGTAGACATCACGTGTCTGTAAAACACAGAAAGAGCACTTCTGTCCAGGTTGTTTGACTGGAGGAAATGAATCCAAACAAACAGATTAGCATTACACTCCCATGGCAGTGAATGTAGTTAATGAATATGACAATAAGCTGAAGCACATCTAATCAAATTGAAATGAAATCATTATAACCAAATGATAGTGTATAACTCCAGATTTTAAATGGAATTACATCAAATATTAATTTAACATGAAACACAAAGGTAATTTCTCTTGGACCATGGTCAAAGATGAAAGTTTTCTGTTTTATTATTCACTTTCACAAGAAGAGTGTCAAAATTCAATCACCCTTTTGTTTTATTGATAGCCAGAATTCCATTAGACCTGGCCAGAGTAGAGGGAGGATGAAACATGCCAGCTTTTTATCTCTACGTTCATACTTCTTGCAAGCAAAAGCATAAAATGGGATTCTGCAAACCTCCTTGCTGTCAGGATTCTAGTATGCCTTTCTACAGTTTTAGCTGCTAATCTGTCTGTGTGATAGCTACAGTTACAAATTATTGTTTGCATGTTTTCCTGTCCTAGGTCAACTGCAGCGGTACATACAGAAATTTTTGCCCATCATTTGGCACGATTCTCTCGTGACAAATTCAGCATTTCATTGGGAAGAACAAGAATTAAAATCCTGATATAATCAGGTTCTTCAGGTAAAAATCTCCTTTGCAGCTCTGGTGCCTTTCTTCTGATGGCAGCACTGAAACAGTAATTTCTGATGTACCAGGAACAAGAATAGATATGTTAGTAATGCTGCTGAGGGTCAGTGTAGTCAAAGAATTTAGTGCCCTGATGCCATACATAGCACTATATACATTTACACTATAGCATAGTTTAGGATCAGCCAGTCTTCTCTGTGACATCAAGGCTTTACCTGATTGCTTGCATTGTCTTTAGATGGTTAAAATGTAACCAAAACAATTTTGCAGTTTGGACTCTGTAGAATGTTATACAGATTTATCAATATTATCTTTGCCTAAAATATGGAGATAGCAAGTCTCACCAAATGCCTTTATAAAATTTCCGTGTAAATGCCAGTTTTATATATATAAAGGTACATGAGGTCACAGGGCTGATCTTCATCATAAACCCCATCCCTTGATATCATAGAGGTTTTCTTTTCTCTCTCTTTTTTTTTTTTTGGTATGCTTCACAGTCTTCTTTGTAATTAGACGTTTCAGTTAGTAGGACAGTGCCACATGAAGTGGAACCTTCTGAAATACAGTACAGTTAATGGAGGCAAATATAAGGATCCAGTGGCCCAGAAGCACCTGCAGACAAAGTGTTTTAATGGATATATATCACATAGTAACATTGGATCAAGTTGAGATTCTTTTTTTTTTTTTTTTTTTCGGTAGTTTGTGTATTTGGTGGCCGTGTTGTGATAGAGAGTGAGCAGTAGAGCCATGCTGACATGCAAGAGGGGAATACTGGACCTGTGTTGGTACAGTCCTGCTCTGGCTCTGCAGCACTGACATCACACAATGGGCCAAAGGAAAGCCTTTTTTGTCTGCTCTACATCTCTTACCCCTTACTTAGTGTTAGATTTATTTTTACTTACACATTCATATTTACTAGATGCAGAAGAGTGATTGAATGATGATTTATTTAAGAACTGAAAATATTTTCTATATGTGATTTCTAGAAGAGCGTTTAAAGAATTTTCAGGCTTAAAACAAATTTAAATTTCTAATCTTCACATCACTGCACAATCAAATATATGAATACATAATTACTGAAACTTGGATATGCTTTTCTGTGTGTATCTATACAGTGTTACAAGAGAAGCATTAACTCAGTGGGTTGCTTCCACATGATTTGGACAGAGATACTTGAAAGTCAGATTTCTTTGTGTCTAGCAAGAACATTTATGTATGTTAAATACACAACATCTGTATAGAGCTTATCTAAAAGATTATGAATAGATAAAAACTGATATTTTTCATCTCTCATATAATCTCCAAATGAATAATCAAGAACAATGTGAAGCAAAGGGTAGTGGGTGAAATTCTTAAACATCTTAAGTCACTGGGAATTGTATTATTGATTTGAATGGAACCAATAATTTAACTTATACATTTAAGTTCCAACCTGTATGAAAGTGCCACAGGCAGGTCATTAATCATAACCATGTAGGGTTACACTAGTACAAAACTGTACATTGACTTCTGATATGAAAAATTATTGCTTTATTTGTACCTGTGGGAGGGTGTGGTAACTCACAAAAAAGCTAAATTAAAATGGGGCTTCTTATTCAGGATGGAAAACACATGGTGATTGCAGCAAGAAGTACTTCTTTTTTTGCCTTTTTTTGAGAAATACAGTTATGAGCCACAGCCTAAGCCTGACCGTAAAAACATTAGCTTATTTCTTCATGTGTCCTACAGCTCTTCTATCAGCAGCCATTACTTTAAGGTTAAGACACATACAATGCTAGATATGAAATTAATATGGATTATTTGAAACAAAAAGGTTATTTTAAATTGCCACTGTTCACAAATATGTTAAATCTTTAAAACTGAAAGTAATTCCTGCTGATAGCCAAAATAACACAAGGGAATATTAAATAACTTCTGAATCACAGGGTTCATCCTTCATTTTCCATTGCAAATTTCTGAGGTAAAAAATAGATGATTTTCAGTTTTATGGAAGAACTTTAAAATCTTTTATTGGATGCTAATAGTAATTAAACTATTTATTTAACTGCCAAGCTATAAAACTAGGACAATAATAATTACAAAAATAAATGCATAGAAAAGTAAGAGAGTATTCAGTTTTTCGAACTGAGTTTTCACTATGCTATTTTTCTAACGAGTTATCTATTACTGCTTTTAATATTAAACAGATTCTTAGAAAGTATGATGATCAGAATGATATAATTATCCAGGATAACAGACTGAACTTTGACAGATAAGGATACTTACATAGTATTGTAGATAGTATTTGTTTCCAAACTTGAAACAAGAAAAAATCTTGAATGCTTTGCAGGCTAAAAAATAAAAATATATCCTAGGGAAAATATTTCTCTCATTAAACAGTGATGGAGTAAGCGTGCTAGGATATAAAAAGAATTTATTCTCCACCAAATTGTGAGTATTTACAGCATTCTAAATTTCATTTATAACATTCAAATAAAATAATCTTCTTCACTGCAAAAGTACTCAAATATGCAAAATTTTGTCATATATCTTGGAAATTTTAGGTCAGTTTTGAGCTGTTGCCAAAAACATGGGGAGACTGTGTCAACTTATTGTAGGAAGGCAGAAAAAAAATAGTCTAGTGGAGCTATATGAAACCCTTTGAGGGGATATAAAGTAAAATATAGCCAAATAATACTGGTGACTTAGTCAGGAAAAATGCATTTATCTTATTCTGTCTGCAGATTCATCTACAATTTTCTTCACTCAACCTCTTCACATAGACACAGTTGTAAAAATAGCTTTCCGTCTGAAACACTGAAAAAGCTGACACAGCCAGAAGAACGAAACTTTCTCAGTGATTCTATGATTTTAGAAGGATATTATGTAAAATTTCCAATAGCAGTGGAAGAGAAGCAATCTTCATTCTGCCCCACTCCCTTCAGGCAGTAATAAGTGTTGTAATTGATTTTGTCCTTAGTTTACTAATGATCATTTGTGCTATGAAAAAAAAGAAGAAAATGGTGACAGAGATATTATACCCTTGTGCTTTCATTCATGAGTATAGATGCAGGACTCTGCTATTACTCAAGTACAAAATGCTGTAGCCATGAGCCAATAGAGGAAGATGCCTGAAGATAATTTCAGCCTGTGGCAGCAGGGTTTCACTGTGGCTAGACAGGTAATGAAATGTCACCAAGTAGGAATAGAAGAAGCAAAAAAGATATATTCAAGTACCCAAAACAACTATGACACAAAAGTTCTTTTCTGTGTATGTAATGTTGCTTCTCTCCAAAATGTTACTCCTCTTAAAAAATGGCCACAGGGGAAAAAATCGGGGAGAAAGCACCATTTTAATTTTGGTGCAGGTGACACAAAGATGTGTTTCTGCTCCAGTTGAGCTCCCTCTTTGGAATGCTGCTCAGGCAGCTGGTGTATCATGCCACTGCAGCCATGCTCATCCATCAAACTCAAGAAAAAGGCCTCTGAGATTTCAAAGTCTGGTTGCTTAGGTGCAGACCCGGCTTCATGGATTTGATACAGTTCTTAGGTAATGTTAGCTCCTACTCTGACACATCAGCACAATTACTTCAAAATAGACTTTATTTGAATGTTTTTATGGTTGGCCATAGAAGTTAAGCAAAGATACTGCAGTGTTATCATTCTGAACCATGGCATTGCCCTTCTAGGAGAATTAGGGTAATTCATATAACAGAGCATATAGAGGTTGCTTCAATCTTCATGCAGGAATTACATGATAGTTACACCATAAAAACGTTGCTTTTGTAGTTTTTC
The DNA here is from genome assembly GCF_017590055.1 of Onychostruthus taczanowskii. Lineage (NCBI taxonomy): Eukaryota > Metazoa > Chordata > Aves > Passeriformes > Passeridae > Onychostruthus > Onychostruthus taczanowskii. The sequence continues at coordinate 2,908,919 of NW_024499240.1, read as the reverse complement.
AATATTGTGTTACAAAATAGTCTCTTGTGAAATTGTCTTTCTGTGCTGTTACTTACTTGATGGTTTTCTGATTGCTATGTTCAACAAAAAAATAGGCATCAGCAAGATATGCAATTAAAATGACCACATAAAAGGGGATTACTTTAAAGGAGGATTAAGAGAGGGGGATTCTAAATCTAGCTAAATAAATAAGGACTACAAATGTAACCCCATGCATTCATTTATCTCATTGGCAGAAATAATGTAGCAGCCAGCTGAGTAATGCTGAAATGTTTTCTTATATTGTGCACTTTATTAGATGTATGCTAAAGAATTCAAGCTCTATCCAGTGTCTCCTTGTGCACTATGTTGGTGCAACTAGCCTGAAGAAAGGGTATTTGGGAAGTGAATCTATAAGATTTATTTTTAAAAAATCTGAGCATCTTTCTACCCTTCATTTACACGGATATACTGATTGAAATAGGACAGACTGTGAGTAATTTTGGTTACTAATTCAGATAATGCTCTACTAGCTTTAGACTTCTTTCTGTTCTGTCACATTATTTCACATCTGTGTATGGCCATGCCATCTCCTCTGCAATTCTGGACATACAGGTGGCCTCCCTACCACTCTACCTTGCCTGACTTATCTCCCCAAGGTTGTGGCAATATTAAAGGCAAGAATTCAAAAAGATACAATTACTTCTAACACAGAAAGAGACATAGAATAAATCAATCTGTGTAACGGTTTTTGATAGTGTGCTGCTATGTGGTAAATGGCTCAGTATTATCTCTTTAAGGTAACACTGGAAAAAGTGTAGCTACATTCTTACTGCCGTCTAAACCCTCATCTCTGTGTATCTGAATTCCCTCTCCTGCTGTTCAGAATTTCTGTCTATGTAAAACATGAAAGAGAAGTCACAGTGATTTGAGAGGTTTATTTGAATAGAACTGACCACCCATATCCAATCTGGAAACCGGGCTAGCCACAAAGATTGATTTCTTCCAAGCATGCTTCTGTCAGTAGAAGGCAGCCTGAAAAACACTACCCTGCTATTTGTGACGAGCTTGCAGAGCCTCATGCTCAGCTGAAGAAGCTTTGAAAAGCAAACTAGCTGTGCTATGTGTCAGAGGGAAGCACCTTTGAAAATTTTGACCCTAGTAGGGCAACTTTAATAGCAGAACTCAGAAGCCAAGTACTTAATGAAGTATTTTGATTCTCCTTTTGCTTCGTACTTTGATTCCTATAATATAAATTATAAGACAAAAGGATGAACTAAATTATATAACCAGCCCATCAATAAATGAGATACAGAAATCCAGCTACTGATATTGCTACCTGTGTTTTGCCTCTACTCTGGCAAACAGATTGACAAGGTCTTTAGTTAGCATTAAATTCAACTGGATAGTTTAAAAGACTCCATGACAGTTAATTAGCTCAGGATCCATTCCAAATTTATGCAAGCATGAAACAGTTGCACAGTGTCTAAGAATGAAGATTCCTGAAACAATAAAAGCAATTTAATCCTGACATTCAAAAAACATGGAATGGGTTTATTTCCAAAGACAATTTCCTTAATAGCCCAGTAGCTGAAAACCACTGTAGTCTGTGGAAATCCAATTTTCTTCCTTTTAATTGTACACAGCTGTAGCAACAGGTCTTATGGTCTTTCTTCTCTTTCCTTCCACGGCCAATAAACCAGAATATATTTAAAGTGATTAAGTGCCTTAAGTAATAACCAAGTCACTTGGCTGAAACCAGAACTGAAAGAAGATGGAACTGAAAATAGCACTTCTAGTTGTCTTTCTTTTTGTAAAGTTTCCTTTCCGAAGAGGGATCTCAGGCTGTTTCTTCTTGCACTCTATGTGTACAAATCTGAGTTATCTGAAAATTATCATATGCCTATTTTATGTGAATACTTAGATACCTATTGTCATGTAAACCCATGCTCAATATGTAAAAGAAGCTAGATAACATCACAAGGGCATTTCCAGTGGGTATTTTTAATACTGGAAATAACAGCATTTAACCATTATGGCTTTCTATATTATTTTCCCCTTTGAATTACATACAAACTTCAGGTATTTCCTACAGTTCTGTCCCATCTGGATGTTCTGGTGACTAATAACTCCTGCACTCAGACTCTGATCTTTCCATCTCTGAGGGCACTAATAACATCTAGACCCTCTGCACTTAGTTGCATGGAACTTTTAGATTCTTCATAGCTGACATTTACTTTTACCAAATCTGGCCAAGATTAGTCTTTCTGCTTAAAAAATCACTGTGAGGAGGGCAGGGAAGCAAAACCAGTAGTGAATAATTTTTCTTGATATCCTTAAGAAATAAGCCTTAAAACTATGGTGCTAGCACTATATGTTCATATTTCCATCTTTACATATGGTGATTGATTTGTGGACCTTGTTCTTTGTTCTTGGTGTCTTTGAAAACCTTTCACATTTTCATATTCTGGTGACAACAGGGATCTTTTGTCTTGACTTGCTCACAAGAAGCTGTGCATCCAACACTTAGGAAACACAAGCTGGAGAATTTCTTCCCCTTCCTTACTCTTCCTGTACCTTACAGCTTCTTCTGGGAAACCCTTGCTGCAGAGATCCTTCCTGTCTGATTACATCAGCATAAACTTCTTGGAAAGGTCAGAAGGGAGCAATCTTTCAGTTTAGTGGTGATTCATGAGGAGATACATATTTCCTCGGTGTATGGGGGCTGTGACCTAAATTTTGACATTTTAATTTTTTACTATTCATCTTTTTTACATGTAAAGCTCATCTAGTCAAGTAATTTCTAAACAATGTGGGTTCTGATGTTGGAATGAAAGGTGGGTTTTTTGTTCATTAAGTATTGTTTCTGCTCACATAGCAGTTATCAATAGTTTTTGTGATAAGTTCTTTCCAAAATTCTACCGGAGATTGACATTCTTCCATGATGCTCCTAAACATGGTTAACATGTCCTTCTTGTTTGGAAAGTCACCAGCATGAATATAATTTCTAATTTGGATGTGTGATGTGCTGAAGTAGTGGAAAGCTGTGTGTGTTTTGCAACACTCAAAAGTCTTAAAATAAGCCTTTAATATAGCCCTTTAAAATAACTCTTTAAGTATCAATTCAAACTAAAACCATATGCTAGTCTATATTTGTAACTGTTTTTCAAAATACCATATGCAGAGAGATAGTCTACTAAAAAATGTAACAACAAATATATCTGTGTTCTTAGTTACTGGGGTATTAGAAACAGTATTTTTGGTTTATGTCAGTTTAGCATTTATTCTTGCAATTACTTTTCTGTTTACATGTATTTTTTCCACAAAAGATACCAGTAAAGACAGTGAACTTTTTTTTTTTTTTTTTTTTTTTTTTTTTTTTTTTAATATTTTTTACCCTGTAAGTAGCCCATGAAGCTTTGGTGAGACAGCCAAATCTTGTACAGAATTTTTGTGAGCCCCTGGTTCAGAAGGTCAGTGTTGAAATTCTACTCCATTTTGCAAATGTATGGCTGTATGCTGCCATCTGTCTGTTCTGTGGCTGGGAGTTGATAGTGCACCATTAATGTTATGTACAAAATTGCAGCTATTTCTTGTGTTTCTGAAAAGCTGTTAAGACTTCTGGTTTATTATTTTATCCCATTTTAAACTAGTTATTTGGTCTGCTTTGGCTCTTCGTGGGAAAGCAAATTGCAAGGCTGAAAGGTTTGACATCTCTAAACAGGTCATTTTTTCTCTCCAAAAGGGTGTCATTTTTATAATTTTTATAGAAGGAAAGAAGAACTGAATTAGTGTTGTCTGTGATATCTGTCATACGTGTAGATATTCTTGTGTCACCAAATTCAACAAATTTGATAGCAAATTTGTGTACTGCCAAATTCAACATACTATGAAATGTTAATTCAAGCCAAAGCCAGTGAAGTACTTGTTATTAACTCATTTATTGTAAAAGTCTTGAGACTAAATTGGGACTGACTAGCAACCTACCAATTCTGTACATTAAAGACTATTAAAGATTGTAAAGCAAGAAAGAAATTGCATGTTGTAGTTTAAACCCAGCTGGAAACTAAGTACCATGCAGATGACTGCTCACTCCCCTCTGTGCCTGCCCCCCTTATGGGGAGGAGAATTGGGGGAAAAAAGCAAAATTTATGGGTTAGACAAGAACAGTTTACTAATGGGAAAAAATAATAACATGAATTATAATAATAACAACAATGAGAACAACAATAATATTACTTAATTGATATGAATTGATAATTATTAGTAATAGTTGTCATGAAAATGAGAGAGAGAGAAAGAAAATCAAAAAGAAAGAGGACATAGAAAGAGGACATCACCACCCACTGCCGGATGCCCAGCCCATCCCCGAGCAGCGATGGGCCCCTCCCAGCCAACTCCCCCGGTTTCTGTACTGAGTGAGCCCTCCCATGCTGTGGAATATCCCTTTGGCCTGCCCAGCTCAGCTGTCCTGGCCGTGCTCCCCCCAGCTGCTTGTGCAGCTTCTCACTGACAGAGCATGGGAAACTGAAAAGTCCTTGACTAAAGGTAAGCACCACTTAGCAACAACCAAAACAAATGTGTTCTGTGTTGTCAAAATTGCTTTCAGATTACATTGGAAGCACAGCATTGAACCAGCTACTATGAATAAAATTAAATCTATCCCAGCCAAAACCCAGACATGGCACAATATAGATAACTCCTTCAGATTAAAAGCGAAGTTATTTGTTATTGCAATAATCATAAAGAATAATAGTTTCATTTTCTAAAATAGGAAGGCAAACTTGGCAAACTGTGCATGTAGTTCTGTGTAGTCAGCCATTTCATGACAGTAAAACAAATCAAGAGAATGTACCTTTTGTAAAATGCTGTTTCGTAATTCTTTAAACTATAATTTTCCCAGATAAACAGCATTGTGCAGTTTACCCATATGCAAGAACACTTGTAAAATGGAGCAATTAATGGAGGGTCATCACTGACATCAAAGTGTAGGGAAATTAATTCTGTATCATTGTGTTCCTGTGAGGAATATGAAGGTAATAAAATCAACATTTGTTCTGAGTTGTTCTTTTTTTTTTTAGGGACATATGCTCTTAATAGTATTGCTAAACTTAATACACAAGCTGGTTTTTAATTAGAAAATTAAACGGAGTTTGTTTTTTTTTTTTTTAAATGAGAATTATCATTTAACATGAATGCTTTTCAGTGATGACTGGTTTTGTTTCAAAATAGTTCTATTTCCTGCAAATAACACAGCCAAGTTGTCAAAGCACCTTGATCATTACTGGCTTAGAAGAAGGTAATTTATTGAATATAGGACTAAATATAGTACGTTTGTTTTTGTTGTTGTTTAATATCCATTTTTTCTTTCCAATTAAATCATGTTCCTTATATTTCCAATATAGGCATTATGAAAAATTCACAACAGAAACCTGTAAACCCTGGGGAAATGTTATTCAAAACAGACTTAAATGGTGTAATTTCAAGTAATTTTTTTACAAACCGTATCTGTAGTGGTACTTACCCAGTAACTGTGTCTCAGTGTATTTTTTCATGAAAATCATGTGAAAGGTATTTCTTTCCTAGTTAGAGCTTGATTCAGAATGCAGTACCCCTAGCAATAATAGCTTAAGCAGTCGCTTGAGTGCCTTCAGTGTTTAAACAGCTGCACAGTCAATTTCACTCGGTATAAAAGTATCCATCATCAGCTAGTCCATTTTGGTTAAACAGACAGTGGATGTTACACAGCTAAATAGCTGGGAGGGTAAATCACATTATCAAAACATGACTCTAAATAATATGGCTCATCTGAAACTGTTTAATCCTATCTTTTGAGGCCATTGTAACAAAAATGATGATTATATTGTATTTGTCAAAGCCACTGAGAGTTGTACTACTTTCTGTGAAGATTGCATGCTTTTCCTTTGTTCAAGGTCGTATTTGGTAAATCCATAGGTAAAATTGCATTCTTTCTGCTCAGTAGATTCTGCATGTAGTACTGCTTAAAGTTACTGTAAAAGCTCAAGAACATGTGTAGCATAGGAGTCTGAATGAGAGCTTCTAGTGCTTGAAGGATTCCTGCTGCCATGATCTCAGTGAAGATTCTTACATCCTTTGCCTTGTCTTTATCTGTTCTTCATTTCTAGGTTGCCTTCTTCACAACTGCTGTCTAAGCACTCTTGCTCATGATGTGGTGGTAGTTGTCAATGCAGTGTTCTGCAGTTTAGGGATCACAGCCATACTAAGAGACCAATAGTGGACTTTTTTGGGTTTTTTCCTAGGATCAGAAACTCTGCTAGTAGATTTTCATCAGTGCTAGGAATTAAATCAGTAGGAGTTAAAAAGATGGAATGGAATGGAACAGAACGGAATGAGACAGACTTAATTTCATACCCATTTGGAGCTTCACATTTTCTGGGTTTTCTTTTTGATTACAAGTGAAAACCTTCCCAGCAGAATGAAATTTGAAAAATCTGATCCGATCTATTTTAAAGTCATCTTGAACTGTGTTCTCTAAAAGGCTCCCAATTACATGTTAGGGTTTTTTTCTTCTCATATCATCTGTTTCCTACCAAAAAAAAGTGTGTATTATTCTTTAATTTTCCTTCCAGTCTTTCTTCTAGTTTGTCCCTTCAAACTTGCTCTACAGAATTTTCCTTCTGCTTAAGTACTGCAACTTGTTCTTTCTTTCATGATGCAGTGAACTACTTATGCTCTATTGAAAGCATGATGAGTAAATGATACTGTTTAAGGTTCTTATAAATGTGTATAATTTTATCTGTGAAAATAATGCAATTTCACTGATCAGTACCAGGAACTCTCTAATTTGTGTGTGACAGAAGTCCACAGAAAATATCAAAGTGCTGTTTTGTTCAGAATGCTTGAATGCATCTTTCTGCAAAAGAAAAAAAAAAATAGAAAAAAGATCTGTTTTCAGCTAACTGTATTTCAGCAATCATAATCCTTTGATATTAATCTGGATGCTCAGGCTCTCCAGTAACAGAGAAATCCCCTCTGAGGATCTAACTGTCCTCATAACACAAATGCTCCATTTATTTTTGTCTGCAGCCCTTGCTAGAAAGAAAATTCCTGCTGGAGAGGGACAGCTAGGAAATAGTGTCTCATTAAGCTTCCACAAGACTTTCATCTTGCAGTTACTAGTGGAAAATGCAAACCAGCTCACAACTCTCCTCCACGCAAGCCTTTAAAAGTGTAATCCATTTATAAAACAGACTTGGTTGCTCCTGTTTTCTTTAATGTGAGAACTCTCTTTGTCTCATGACCTGTGAGTCTGCTTTCGGTCTATTTGTATGCTTCTCTCTGAAAGTGTGAGACCAGTTTAATCATAAATGAGTGTTCTTGTCAGGCTTTCTAGTTGCTGAGCACTCCTAAAAGCAAGGCAAGATGCTGTACAGATGAAAGTTTAGGTCTGTTATAGGAAGTACTGTTATGTGTTATATGTAGTACTTTGACCTGATAATATTGGATGGGCTGGAATAATTAGTGCAACAAACAAACAAAAATATCTCAGTTGTACTTTAACCTCACTGGAACCAGAATGGTTGTACCATTGATGTGAGTTATCTAGTGGTGTGATAAAAATGAAAGGTCATGTCAATATGGAATATGGTATAGCTGACAGGCTCTTAAAAGAAGATGAAGCTCACATTTGGTAGATGCTATTAGTAAAGCCTCACAGGCACCATTTAGCCAATCCCCTAATATATGGCTTCCTGTGCTACTGCCTGAACTGAGTGAAACTAAGTGAGAATTTTGAGTGTTCAGTGCTGGAGAGAGGAAAGGCATAAGCCAAGACAGGGGCTATCTCTTCCCTGCTTCATTCTCTCACATTCCCCCAAATTCAAATTTTATAGCAGTCCTTTCAGCTCACCTGACAAATTTCTGTTATTTTTATCTTTCATGTTTATATAGATAAGGCATGTAATCCACCTCTGCTGCTTGAAAATAGGATGCTACTCATCTCAGGGTAAGTAGGTCAAATTCATCTTTTTATGATCACTGACAGTGTCTTTATGGTTGTACTCCTGTCAGCTGTAATGCACACGTGGAAGCACTCAAGGTATCATTAAAGATAGATGGGATAATCACTGCAGCCTGCTGCTGCACTGACATGTGGTGCTCAGGTTTTAGCTTTTGTATTTTTCAGATTCTATGCTGCTTTAGTGTGTGGTTTTGGGCTTCATATTAGGGGTTAGTAAGCTCTCTTCACAGAATAGACAGACAAAACAATTCCTTCTCTAGCTGGGGACCCAAGGACAGCCGATCCAGATCTTGGGCCCAAGAGCATAAACACTGGTGGAGCAAAGAGAGAAAAACAAGAAGGATGGGACTTCATGGGCTGGAATTGGACAATTACCTCCAATATGCTAATGGAGCAGAACTTATAAAAGTGTGAGATCCCATGGCAGGTTGACCATTTTGGTTCATCTTGGGTGTAGCCCTGGCTGGGCTCTTGTGCTGCCCAAGGTGTATCCATTGAGGCCTCCTAATAAATACTTATTTTATTCTTTAACTTCATCTAGCCTCTGTTCTAGATCAGCCTTCACAAGGCATCAGTGCCACTGCCTTTTTAGTGCAGGTCAGTTTCCAGTGGGCACACAAAGCATCGTCACCATTTCTGTCTTTGCTCTCAAGTTTGAATGAGTAAGTATTGAGACTGAACTATCTGTCTGCCCCCTTATCCTGGAGACAAGGAAAGCTTGCTTTGCTCTAAATCCGAGTTTTCCATCTGCAGGAAAGTCAGTCCAATGCCTTGCAGGACAAAGAAGAGCTCTGTGGAAGTACATGAAGTAAATGTACTTCATAAAAGGACAGGAAGTAAATGAAGTACATTATAACTTGCTGGTTTTTTTGCCTCATATGTAACCTAAGTGTTTTGCACATTCTTCTTGAGGAAAAGGGAGAAAAATCCAACACCATGTGACAAATAATTTGTTTCATATTTATAGTAATAATAGTTGTAAGTTTCTTAGGCTACCAGTATTTTTGTCCTTTTTATGTAAATACTGTTTTACATATGTGGTTGTCTACCAGGTTTTAATAGTCATATTTTTTAACAAAGGTGTAACGAGGATAATGATGGAAACAAAATACACAGAAGGAAACAAAATATTGAGTGTCATCTATTACAAATTTTTGAGTCTCAGGTGTCAATTGCTGCTGGTCTCATCATAGATATATTTTCCTATTTTAAATACTCCTAAAGTACTCAGGGTTCTTTAAAACTTACTTATTTTTGGTGCTGAAAAAAGAGCCACAGCTAGATTTTTTTTTCCTATAGCAAGAGGAAAATTTATCAAGGAGTCTGGAAAAGGTGATGGTCTTTGTATTATAAATATTAGTATAGTAAATATTATTAGTAAATAAATAACATTTTTCTCTACCAAATATGTTTGTAAATAGTTCTAATTTTCACTGCTATTTGATTTGGGCCATTTAAATAACTGTATGCACCTTGATCTAATGAGAGTGGAATGTGGAAAAGAAATCAGGCTAAATAAATATTGAAACACAGAAAAGTAATTAACAGCACTCTGCTTTAAAAAAAAAGTGAGAAAAGGTAAAACAAGCATCTGAAAAAACTGTTACCCAGCTTAACACATCAGGACATTAATTTCCTTTCATTTGAAACATTTTTTAGCAGCAAGTGGCAGCTATTGAGATTAATAATCCTTAATCGAGTATTAGCTTGGATGAAAATAATTTTCCATTAAAAATTGGTAATTATATTCCTAAAATTCATCAGAGACAACCTGCATCTTTTGGAGATAATACAAAACAATCTCTGACACTAAATGTTATGATTAAAAATTAATGAACAGTTCAAGATCAAGTCATTGAACTTCATTCTTATGTAAAAAGATTTTAAAATACATTTACTATTCTATCCACATGTTTAAAGCTTTCTGTCCTGTTTATTATATCTGTGACTTAAGGCATGGAAATTAATGTAAATTTTTCATTTTCTTCTTAAATCAGTGATGTTTTTCTTTGAACTACTGCTCAGGAAATAGTCACAGAATTGTAGAATGGTTTGCATTGGAAGGGACCTTTAGGATCATACGGTTCAAATCCCCCCTGCCATGGGCAGGGACACTTCTCGCTAGACCAGGTGAGAGCCCCATCCAAGCTGGCCTTGAACACTGCCAGGGATGGGGCATTTTGTAACTTTTTCTCTCACTATAGTCTCCAGAGGGTTTTCTTCCTGCATAAAGCTTTTAGACAGGTCTTTGTTAAAATACGTTCTGCTGTTAGGTCAGGGTGCCCTCTGATGGAGACTGTGGGCACACAGTCCTGGTGATTCCAAGATGATTTAGTGGGTTTAGTAGACTTGGTTTATTTTGCAAAACAGCACAGTGGGCACCATAACTGCAGCAGGTAGACAAGTAACAAAATATTTAGAAAATAGAGACTTTCACTGAAGTAAACATTTTGTTTCTTCATAGTATGGTCCTTTGAAATTTTTTCTCTTTATGGAAGTTTTGCTTTTGATTTCAACAACAAATTTCTCTTTCATTTTCAAGTATAAATTGTGCAAGTACAATTACAACTGATGGAGACAAAAATTAGTCAACATATAGGGGAAAAGACAGTAAATATGAATAGCTAGTGTAAGACTTGGTTTAAACAAATGAATTTTGAAAAGCACCTAATCTGTGCCCACATTAATTTTCAATATTAATTTATTAGTATTTATTTAGGTTTTAAGTCAGAATACATATATGCATTTCATATATGTAAAGTATATCCAACTTCATCTGCATTACTGTGTGTGTTTTCGTGTTGGAAAATGAGATAAATGCTTACATTGATGTGGCTGTGAAATGGAGATTTCTACAAACCCATTTTATGAGTAGAAGTATTTTCTTAATTTCCTAGTAAAACTTATTTATTATTAAAAACATATTTATTTATTTTCTTTTTACTCTAAAAGTGATTATAAAATGGCAATTAAAATGTTAATAATATTTTTCATCTATCCACACTTTTCTGGTCTTTTATATTCCATCGTCTAAAATGTAACAGACGTCACAGGCATACACAGCAATGCAGAAGATTTTTCTAAATGCTTAATTTGTTCTTTCTGCAGTATTGAAAACAAACACCAAGCAATACAAAAGATGTTCTAAAATACCAATTTTCTTTAAAACTTCTTATAGTCAACAAGAAGTCATGAAGTTGAATTCAGCCTCCTCTAAACAAGGTGCATTTGTGGATGGAAATTCCATTAAAATAAGATAAACCCATGTGCAACTCTTGAGCAGGAAGTTGGAGCCCACTGTTGGTGGGCAGGTGAAAGAGTGAAAACAGTACATATTTTCCTTAATTCAAACCATTGTCTTGACGGAGTGTTTTCTGTGCATCCTCTGAGGCCACTGACACTGCAGCCGGTGAGACCTTTCAGATGCTGCTTCTACATTGCTTTGGAGTGGGTGTACTGTAAGAAATTTTGTAATTGGGAGTTTTGACTGCTGCTTATTTTTTCAATTTTTTGGTTTTTATAGTTAGATAATTTCATAGCCACACTTTAATTCATTACCAGATCTTAAAAGATCTTAAGACATCACTGATAATAGTCCTCTATTTCTTTAGTTCAAGCCAGTGGTAGATATACTATGGAAGGGCAGAGGAATCACACACAGCATCACATTACTTTCTGCAATTAATAAGCAGGTTGGTGAAACAGCAATTCAGAACACTGTGATTTTGGCTTCATGGCTAATTATTTACATACTGTGTATTTTGGGACATATATTGTCTGTGATAATATTGACTCATTTCATCGAGAAAAATCTTGCAAATGGCCTATCTTAAAATACAGAATACATGGGAAAGGAAAGTCAGGGGAAAATAGACAATATAATGCCAGAAAGAAACACCTAACTGGACAATGTTAGTAGTGAAGTACGATTGTACAATTTTTGTAGAAAAATGTAAAACTACTAATTAAGAGGAAGGAAAGATTAAAATAAATACATGTTAAAATTCCCAATGAAATTTTTTTTGCAGACTGTTGAGGAAGTTGCTGATCTTGGCGCACTGCAGAGACATCAGTGAAGCAGCCCTGAGACAGCAATATTTCATTACTGACAGAAAAAAGGATTGCTAGAGAAGAAAATAGGATAATTTTAATTTCCCATATATCCCATCCTTGTGAGGAGACCATGACATTAATACAAGCATTGTGACTTAAACATGGCTGAATGCCAAGCCAAGACTTTCTGAAACCAATTATTGACCATCTCCTTTTGCTGATCATGTTCATGAATAAAAGGTTAGCAATTATGTGGTATAATATTCTTCAGTGTGAAGTGTGGGCACTGGGTAAGTCTATTCTGTTCTTCTAGAGGAAAATCTATTCTAAGTAGCAAAGTAGAAAAGGAACTGAAGGACTAAACATGCCAAAAACTGGAGAAAAGATGGTAAGAAACGGCAGTGGTTTCCATCCTGTAAATACTTCCATATGGGTCATTTATATCAAGATAAGTATGAAACATTTTTCTTCTAATATCTTTATATTCAGCATGTTTGTATCCATGCTTTACTTCTCTCATGTAAAAGATTAATGAGATTATAAATAGTGTTATCACTGTTTTTCATCAGGTGGCAGTGCAGCTGTTAAGAAAAGTACTTGATTACAAAGCCATATCCACTTTGAACACTGAGTGGTGCTAGCATATTAAATATTGCAATTCACTCTTCTCCCTTGGAAACAGGTTGTACCAGCTGATAAACCCCATCACTTTTCAGTTATTAGATTGCAATTACAGTTATGGTCCTAGTAATAATGGTGGCATCAATTTTATTGTCATCATTATAGAATTGTGCATCACTAAAACTTTGTGAAACCAGAGACCAGATAAGTAAAGCAGCTGTAGTGTACTTATTGTCTGTGCAACTCTAGCATTGAGTAAGTGCAGCCAAGTAATGAATTGCAGTAGATGTTTTTATATAAACAGATGAAAACCAAGAGTGCTGTGTAGGGATGGTTTTGAATGACCTATTTCAATTTACATATTTAGTATTAATTTAGCATTCTGTGTTGTAAGAAAAACTCTTGGTTGTATAATGCATATTAGTTTTAAAAGCACTGTCATTATTTGCTGACTACATAATATTCATTCTACAGAATATCACAGGGCTGTCCCTAAGACAGATATGACTATTCCAGTAATATATACAGAAATATTACAAATTTCAACATAGACAAGGCATTCAGAAAGTAATTGTGCATCATCACTAAAATGTGAAGAAAAGAAAAAAAATTGGGAATAACTTAAAATAACATTGAAAAAGGAGAAAATTCCCCAGAAAGTAATTGTGCATCATCACTAAAATGTGAAGAAAAGAAAAAAAAAATTGGAATAACTTAACATTGAAAAAGGAGGAAATTCCGTTTATTTGGGTTGAGTTTTGAGATATGAGGAAAAATAAATTTTTCCTCTGCATGTTGTCTCTTTCAGATTAACATTAAATTTTAAATATATGCAGAAATCCAAAGGGTTTTATTTAGGTAGTCACCCAAATCAGGTGTCTCCTGTACTAAGTTACAGCTTCTTTAGGATATATGTTATCAAATAGTGTTACCATAACAATACTGCAGGGATTGAGTGCTGTTTTAATTTAATCCATTTAATTTAAACAGATGTAGTCAAGAAGCTGGTTTCTTGCAGCCAATCATGAATAATATGAATACTGTTTCAAGCAGGTTCCATGTGGCTGGATGCTGCTACCAAATCAGGTAACAGGGAAATGTCTTAAGTGCGCTATAGAAACTTGTGACCTGCTGCCTCTGCTAAAATAAAAGAAGAGGAGAATGCCTTCTTAGCATCTCCTCCTCCCTGTCATGGTATGCTAGTGCTGCATCAAGACAAGTGAGATTTGGGCAAGAAAACATGAGCACAGAAATCAGATCACATAAGAATATTTTCAAATATGCTTGTGAGTTTTGATAATTTATTCTTCTAATGGAGGTGAAGATTTATTTCTAAAGATTGGAAGAACAATTGGTGTTACAGAATTGGCATTCTGTTTTGACAGATATGGTATATATTGAATTTTCCTACTCTGTTGTCAAAACTATCTTTTGTTACCCTTCCCTGCTCTGTAAGCAGAGGGGAATTCAAGGTATTTCCAGTGACTTTAACGATTTTACCATGTGACCACAGACAAAACCTACAGCTGTGACCTATTTATACAGTCCTCAAGATGCACCAAAGCTTTATGAACATTGGGTCAAGGGAATCGATGCAGACGATGTGCCCAGGCCACAGCAGGAGGCCTTCAGGAATCGGAAGCACTGATTGTGAAAAGTGCTGGAAAGCAGTGGTAGGCTAGCATTTTAGCTGAGGGACTAAGCACTTTAACTTAGGTTTAGCTGTGGCTTCAGTTGCAGCTGCTGATATGTAAGGGGTTTAAATACACATTGTGAAAACGATGCTTTGTGGCTCTCATGCTTAGTGCTCTTCAGGTGCTGATTTCCCCCTAAAATCTGCACAGAATTATTGTCTGTTGTCCACATCCAGAAGCAAGGGGGACGTATTCTCTGAGACACTTCATTGAGTAATGTATCATATATAACACCCCTTCTCTCACTGAGCTGCAAACTAGCTTGCTTTTCATTGTGTGTTTCCAAGAGCGGTATTAGAGTTAGTCATCAGTAAAAAAACACACATAAATGTTGTAAAAGCTCGTAAGGCAAATTGTATTATGTTACTACTTTGAATTACAGCCAAGGACAACATGACTTCCTCTCGGAAACCCGTTTAGCATTGGACGTGAATGGATAGCGGAGGGAAGTGTGGCTGTGCGCTGACTGGAACCGACCCGCGCGCGCCACGGGCAGGGTGCCGGCAGAGGGAGCGGGCGGGAGGCGCGCGGGCAGGAACGGGGACGCGCCCGCCCCTCGCTCTGCATCGTCCCTGCCCTACCGCGCCCCGGCTCCCGGGGCTGCCGCCTCCGCCTGTCCCCGGTAGTGGTAGGACCCCCCTCTGACTCCCCCCTGAGCCTGGAGGTCGGGCCGGGCGGCCGCGAGATGGGCTCCCGGAGGAAAGGCGCTGTCCAGCCCTCACGGTTCTGCGTGGCCGGCAGCAGCATCCCGCCCGCGGCAGCTTCGCGGCGGCGCGCTCCCTGCGCGCTCCCGGCGCTGCCCGCGGGCTCCGCGAGGGGGCGCTGCGGCGGCGGCGGGGCCGGGCGGGGCCGGGCGGGGCTGCCCGCAGGCAGCGCGGAGCGGAGCGGGAGCGGAGCCCGGAGCGCACCTACCTGTGGCATGGGAGAGGTGAGTGCGGCCCTTCCGCCCCCGCCTTGGCGGGGTCTTGCCCGGACTTGGGTCTAAGCTGCCTGGGCTCTCCCTGGAGGTCGGCTGCATCACTTGACTAAAAGTAGGTAGGGTGTTCGGTCTAGTCTCTTGTCTTCGCTTTTCTCTTTGCCATCCCCGCTCGGAGCGAGCTTTCTCTCTTTTTCTTCTTTTTTTTTTTTTTTTTTTCCTTTCCTTTTCTTTTCTTATATTTAGTTATGTGTTTATTAACCTGGTGTTAGCATTTGGGGAGCTTTTTTACCGACAAGTTTCAGGTTCTCCTTTAGCTTGTTAAGTTCTCTCCTGTGCATCCACCAAGGCAAGAAAATTCGTCTCACATGAAGCTTGATATGAGGTCCCATTTGGTACCTCTGCGGTAACAAAGAAAACATATTTATCCTAATTTGCTCTGAAAGGTAGTTTGCTGCTTTGTAGGTGGAGCAGGGTGAGCTTTAGATAGAGGATTTTCCTCTGTCATCGTGTTCCCTTGGTTGCTAAGCAGTGGTGACCACATCTGTAAAAAGATGGAAGAAGCACAGAGGAGAGAGCAACAGGGAAGGCCAGGAAGAACAGCAGAATCTCCTCTCGGGCAGCCTCATCTGCTGGGTGTTCTTGTAGAGAATTAACACCAATGCATTAATCCTTCTTATGCACCTGTTTCCTTAACTCTAAACTTCTGTCATTTCAGCTTATGGTTCACATGCAGCAAATTTTGTTCAACCAAATTGGTTTGTCATGACTTTTATACAAAGAGAAGTAATTTATAAAAGTGCACTTTGTGCTTCTCATAAGTGGCACTGCTTCAGCCTCAAAAAAAAAAAAAAGTTGATAGGAAAACAAATGATGGGAACAATCCTTACACAAAACTGTAAGGAGATTTATGAAAAGGAAGCTTTTAGTCACAACAGTTAATTTCAGTACCCTTTCCCCCTCCTTTTGTAAAATCAGATTTTGCTGTTAAACCTGAGGACTCCAATGTATTTAATGTTTCTTTGCTCACCAAAATATCTCATAGTTTCTGGATTATAATAAAAAAAAACTTCTAATCTGAGTGGGATGCAAAAAGAAAAACTAAGTAGTGGAAGGGTAGATTTAATGTTATTTTTCCCAGTTGAACTTGCTGAGCTTGAGCAAATATGTGCATATGAGTTATTAACAACAAAATGAACTCCTACAAAGAACAAAAAAAAAACCAAAAAACCCAGCAATCGCTGAAAACCCCAAACCAAAACAAAACCACCCACAAACCCCCCCAAATTTGTGTAACTGTATGACATGTTTACGATTTATTGCATAGCACCGCAGCACCATTTAAGGTGAGAATTTTCATATGGAATGAAAGACAGTTCTGACACTGCCATTTTCATGTCAGTTGTATGTTTGTTTAAATGTTTTTCAGCTTTTAAGTGGACTGAAAATTTACTTTTATTAGAATCGGACCAGTTGCTGCGTTGTTGTCGTTGTCTGCCAAGCACTGCTGTTGTAGGCAAACAGGAGGAGTCCATCCTGGCTCTGATCTCCCTGGGAGAGACACAACGGCTGCTTGGCTGCTCCTGATGGAAAGGGTGTGTCAGGGTGGGGAGCCGAGCTCTGGGTGTGCATCACACACAGAGGTTCAGGATGGTCAGAGCTGTGTACAGGATGCTGCAAGATTTGCTAAGGGCCGTGTTGGCCATTAGCCAGTCCAAGGCTTTGATGTCACCCCCACTTCACCCCGGCTCCATCCCTGCCCTTTTTCTGTGTTGGGGATTTAAGAGGATAGTTTCATGTAGGCTCTTGGATATTTTTTTTCTTCTTTCTTATCTATATTTAAAAATACTGTGGCTTTTAACTGACCCTCTAAAGGTTTATTTAGCTACAGTTTATACGAGTGCAGACTTGATGAAAATACAATTTCTGTGTAAATCTTAGGCATTGATAATTTTATGTTATTCCTAAGAGACACAAAAGCAAACATTGCTCTTTCCATATTTAAAACATTATTTGGTGTTTGCAGATGAAATTCAACAGAGAGAAATGGAAGTGGGTAAAACAGGTTGTTGATTTTAAAACTGCATATATTAAAAGAAATACTAAGTGCATACAAATAGTATGAGACGTGAACAGTTTTCTGGGCTTTTAAACAGATGTTGTTAGCCTAAGGTTTTATTACCAGCAGTGCAATACTGATATTGACAGCTTTTACTTTCAATATTTTACGGTAAAACTTGTTTCTCTTATTTGAGGCAAGCATGAAACTTTGAGGTAATGTTGGAAAACACTTTGTTTTTCTTCATATAAATAAATTTAATTTATTGTTAATTCATACTCACTACTAATAAGTGGTGATAGCATGTAGAAGACATTCCATCTTATGCCAGTCCAAAGAAAAATACTGTACCTGGATCTAATCCTTCGAGAATGTGTCCTCATTTAACTATTTTATAGGGACGCTAAGTTAGGAGCCTTCTGCAACATATGCTTTGGGACTGCACAAGTGCATATAATCCAGAACACATGGAGACAGAACTGGTATAATTTAATCTTCAAAAATATTTTCCCTTCCTGTTGAAATAAATTGTAAACTCAGCCCAGGACAAGGATGTATTTATCAATAATAATCACAGATGTCATGCTCCATAGAGAGGGTTGAGTCATCCTCAGTAATGAGTGATTGCACTGGTTGAAGCAATTGTGTTCAAAGCACACTGTCTGCTACCAGGGAAGATTTTCCATTAATTGTCTTGTTCCTCTTGTGAAGGCTTCTGTCACCATTAACTAGTTGATGTCTAGACAGGAAACTAACTCTTTCTCAAATTTTTAAGTACAGGTTGCATTTTCCCCTGTGATGTAATAAGTTCAGTATATTTTTTTTGCTTAAAGTTGTGGAAGAAATCCATTCTAGAAGTTTAGTATCCAAGCAAAAGTTTAAAAGAAAAATTAAATGATCATGGATGCAGTTGTTGTGTGCTAAACAAAGCCCCTTCCCCCAACAGAAATTTGAATATATTTCCATATATGAAAAGATATATTTAATACAGTTATTTCCATAGAAGAAATTCTGTCATGTTTTCTGTGAGGACTGGGGTCTCTTTGAAAATCTCACCATGAAATTCAATTCAACAAGTTAAGTAAGGAAATTCAGTAGTAATGCTCCAGCAAGGCTCTTTTGTGCCCTTTTGTGATATATTTGTGATATATATTAAATTGGAGTCCCTTCTGTATCTAAAGTTTTAATTTATTCTTGGGTTCTTATTGTATTGATGAAACCAGTGATTTATAGATCTAGGCTGGGGCTTCTTTAGCTAGGAACTACAGCTTTCTCAGATGATGCATTGTCCAGTGCTGTCCTGTATGTTTGGACTTAAAATTCTTGTTTGAAGTTGCCATATCTGAGTGGGGCCTGAGTGGCCAGGAGATCTAGAGTGTCCCTCTGTGCCCTTGCTGTGTTACCTGGTGCTGCAGAGGTGCTGGAGCAATGTCCTCTGGCAGCTGTCCCCTGTGTGCATGCAGGGGTGGGCAGTGCTGGGGTCCCTCAGGTGCTGTGCCCAGGTGCTGCCAGCAGGCAGAGAGATGATGCCATTTATGCTGCACCCAAAGCACGACCTGGCAGGTCATCTCTAGTTTTTTTCTGTCTTGGGTGCTCCCAAGACCCCACCATGTTCTGGGATGAACAGACAACCCCTTTGCATTTCTCTCCCTGTTTGGCTGTTTGTCTGGACAGCTATGATTCACTGAAAACATTATCTTGGTATGAAAATGAGTAGATAATATGTGATGATATACTACAGTGGAAAAATAACCAAATACAAGCACAATCTTGACATTCACTTTGATTTAATCTTAAAGTGCATGTAACTTTATAATGTTTTTATAGATACTGCTTTACCTCGCAACAGTATCATTGATAAGGGGTTTCTTTGTGCCTTAAGTGTGAAATATGAAATCATACTGTGTTATTACATCTTCAGGATGCCTGAATATATATGTCTTGGAATGTTTACAACATCCCTGGGAAGTATTTTGCCCGACTATTTTTACTGTGTATAAAAAACTTATATACCAGGGGTTAGGCTGTTACAGATTGTATAAAGGCTGCATCTTTCCCTTCCTCCTGCCTTTGCTGTATTTCTTTTCTTTCCACAATTTCTTTAGTGACTCTTGACTGTTTCATGCCTGACCTCCCTTACTATAGCCGCTCTTTCCTTCTGATGTACCCCCCAGCTGCCTCCCCCCACTGCACTGATTTCCCTCCCAGATGAGACACAGTTCTTTTGTTCTCATGCTGCATGCTTAGAGGAAATGTTTGATATTTGATCAGACAGCATCCAGGAAGGACTTTTTGTTTCTAGTATCCAAATAATTAATGTGAATATGCTTCTTAACCATCTGGCTTGCTCAGCTAGCATGCAAATTCTTTATAATAATGAGAAATGTGCCTTCTGAGCAGCTGGCCAGCCAGTGAGATGTTTATTTTGAAGGTGTGCCACCTAGAAGGGACCTGTGCTTCTTTGCCCTTAATCCATCAGTGGCTGCCCATTGCTCAGCATTTGGATTGTTCTACAAGGGGTGTGTTTTTATGTGCTGGCTCAGCTTTTGTATCTCCACCCTGATTCTGTCTAGGCGCCCTTCTCTTAACAGCAAGGTTTACATTGAAGAGAAAACATCAAAGGAAATTAAATAAATCAATTATTTGAAAATATGCAGTACCTTCAGTGTTTTTAGGATGTGTAGCCAGGTTAACTGGTACAATAAGAGACAGAAGAAAGCATTTAGAATGTGTTTATGTACAATTTGTTTATAAAGTCTTTACTGGATTTATTCATCTAGTGCACAGGGTGTTTTAAGGTTTTGAGGTTTTCTCCTGCCTAGATGATGGAGGAAAGAGGGGGTCATTATCTGAGAGCTGAATTACTGGACAGTGTATTTCTAGTATTGGTTGTCTTTGATTACATACAGGCCAACCAGGACAGGTGGAAGGAGCAGGGGTCAAACAACTGGCACAGTGAGGTGTTACTTAATGAGGAAGATAATGTGTGAAGGCACTACTTAGGCAAACATGTCTATAGAAAGACCAGTGGAGACAAAGGAGCTTCATATTTGGAATCACCTCATATTAAGGGTAACATGAAGGTGACTGCTTTTCATATAAATCCATCAAGATCTGAGAAGTCTTAATGACAATTGAGACCTCAGGTTCAGCAGTCAGAGGGATCTCACCCAGGAATAGAGCCCCTTACTGGCTAGTACGTACCAATTTTCATGGTGTAGTTGGTTTTTTTCCTTCAATCTCAATCAAAAGACAGTTTCTTTTCTGTTACAGTATTTCTGCTTTGGGACTTGGACTCCAGCTTTTGTGTGGAACAGTGGTGGTACTGAGTTGTGTTGAGCTTATGTTGATCTCCTGGTCTGTCCTAGAGGATATAAGAGAGCAGCTTGCTGGACCTTTCCCTGCAGGCAGTCCTGTTAGGTAAAATAGCCTTGATCAACACAGCCTGGATCTCTTCCAGAGCCTCCACAAGAGATTTCCAGGCATGTAAATACATGACATAGTGGACTACTGTGTTAGATAATATTGAGTTCTGTGTTGCATACCACTTCTGTTAAGAAAAATATATTAATTAATTTACATTTGGATTCAGATCCTATTTTTTGGAAGCTTATTTTTCTGTTTGCAGGTTAATTGATGTATTTTTAAGGAGTTACTACATTTTTCCCATGTTAAAAAGATTATACAGGTCTTTTTATACACAGAGCTCTTGACTTACTTAATAATATGAACCTCAGTTTTGGTGGGAAAATGTACTTCAAAATTGTAGTGCCTTGCAGGGCTTTTAAAGATTTTATAATGAAGTAAAACCAGTAAGAATTTCAATTATAATTTTCTTTTACGATCTTAAGGATTTAAATCTTATGTCTTTCAAGTGATGTATCAATTATCAGTTCTTTTTGTTAGACAAAGACTGTCATAGGCAAGAAGAGGTTTAAAATGTTTTAGAGATAATATTTGATAATATTATGTAGAGGTTTCTGTGGTGTAATAAAGATTATCTTTTTAATTAGATTAAATAAATTGAATGAAAGAAGAGTCCATTTGTCTCAAGCACCTAATAGCCATGATCACCTAATTTGTCTGTCTTTCCTTCATTCTCCTTCCATCTGATCACTGGAGGCATATTTTATTTTCTTATCTTTGTCTTTTCACTGAATTCAATCAGAGTTCTCTCCTTTGTAGTGAAGATACTGCTTCATGAATGATGAAAAAGAATAAAATTACAGCCTTGAGAAAATAATAAATAAGGATGATCAAGTTTTTCTGTTAAAAAACTGTTCTCAGATTGAGGAAAATGTTCCTCCCATCTTTGGACAAATGTGTCAAGTGACAGTAGATTAGTACTTTGCAAGTAATTTAAGAGATGCAGATATGTTTATCAGCAAATCAACTAGCCACAAAATCCTTTTTCATGATTTTTGCATCATGGTGATTTGTGCTCACTGGTATCTTTTAGATGGAGATGGGTGTTTAATTGAAGTCTCTAGTAACTGTTTTTCCCAAAATGGTGTTTTAGTGCCGTTCTTCAGTTTCTTTCGCATTGTGAATTCTCTGGCTCTTTTTCTAAAAGTTGTGACATTATGTTTATGATGGGTATGTATTAACTTCTCATTTTAGAAAGTTGTGCATGAATTTGCAGATAGTCTTTTTTCAAAACTCATAGAGCTTTGTTTTTGGCTAAGCTAAAAAGAATTACTCTTCTGGAAATCTTAAGTGATGCAAAGAAATGAGGGGGAAGGAATGCAGGCAGTGACTAATAGGATATTCCCCTCTCCTGATGAATACTTGATTAAATTATTGATTCCTACTCTGTGACTGGGAAGGAAGAAGCACAGAAGGTTTTGAAGCTGAATGTCATTCCACAGTGCTGACGAAGTACAGTGGCTCTGGTGGTCTGGACTGAAACAGCTGTTTTCCTTTTGTCTGAAATAGAAAATGGCAGCATGATACGTAAAAAAAAAAAAAAAAAAAAAAAAAAAAAAAAAAAAAAAAATTGGTTTTTTGAAACCAACTGCTGCACTTTATATCCTGCACTTTTAATGACTGTTTTCTGTGAATGCCTTGCAGTTCTGTTTTATGTTGCACAACCACAACATAATTATTCGCTGCAGTTCAGGCAAAGACTCCCTTGTTATAGGGGACTGTGTACTATGGCACATGTATTAAGAAGTTGTGTGTCTACAGCGAGGAACAAGATTAGAGTTTGTTTTTGTTGGGTTTTATGGGTTTTTGGGGCAGGTGGGGGGACAGAGAATTTTTTCACTCTGTGACTCCTGTATGCTCATGAGTACTTCTAGTCGCTGTAGGTATATTTTCAAACATCTGCCTGGAGGTTGCCCATACTCATCTGGTGCTTTTTTTGTGCAAAGTAAATGATTCTCAAGTGTCATTTCTGAAGGGATTCCTAATGGCTCTAGATTTTATGAGGAACAAACGGATAACTATCAAGCCATCTTTGGATGTTTCCTCGGCTGATCTCGCAGTAGTAATTCAAGTGAGACTCTTACACGTGCTTTCCTGAGTTGGGAGGTGGAGGCTTTGCTGGCCAGAAGGGTGTTTAACTCTCTGTGCTGGGGACAGGGACAGGCCTGTCGTCAGGGGCACGCAGGGATATCTCACCCCCTCGGGTTGCTCAAAGCCCTGTCCAGCCTGATGTGCTGAACCACACCAAGGGTCCAGGTGGGTTTGTTCAGAAGGGTTATGGATCACCGGGTTCAAGGCAGGTGGTTCCAAGCCAGTAGATGGTTCTGTGACTTCAGAATAAATATTATTGGCAGACACATTTCTGTGCAGTTCTTTTTCTTCCACCAAGTGGCACGCCCTGATACGGCAGTGTGAACTTGGCAGCTGCTAATAAAATGATTGCAAGCAATTTGAATATTTCCCAATTACAAAACCTAGGTCAATAAAACTATCAACTTTGTCTCCTTATTCTTAATCACTGAATTTTTAAGCATGCTTCAGGAAAATATGGATATCTGGCATTCTAACCTGAGGTGAAAAAGAAATTTTTTTCAATTCTTTTTATGTTGTCAGTGACTAGAAGACTAGATTGAACCAGAACACTACATTTATCTTTGTCTAAAGATTATAATTAAAAAGGTTGTAGAAGTCTATCCTTTTCTTTCTGATCTTCAAGAATCTTTTATACTTAATTACTGAACATTACTTCTCATTGTACAAGCAGTGAAATCCTTTAAAATGGATTTCCAGTCAGGTAAATTGGTTGTAAAATGTATTTCCATGGCTAGATTTTAGTACTATTAATGGTAATACTTCATTAATAATTGTCAATATTTCAGTGTTTTTCAATAATCCAATGTAATACAATGTTTTACTGCTGCCTCTTATTCATTTTTCAGCTGGCAATTGGTATCAGCCAGTGCAGTCTTGATTGTGAAACTCTAAATTTAAATGCAGAGGGTAGAACATGTTCAGTGGGGGGAAAAAAGGGTAAAACATGTTCAGTGGGGAAAAACAATTACGAAATTAGATTAATATTTCAGAATTGTCTTTCCTTTTTCATTCAGCAGGTTTTGTTTTCTTTTGGAGGATACTGTAATATCTGTTTATTTGTTTATCATTTCCTCTGTGGGCACAAGAGTAGCAATAACTTGGGAGTTTTGTTTTATAATAGCTTAATCTAATCCAGTTCATTTTTCTTGTCTATAATTTTTGTTTACACAATCTAGAACAGGAATAATTTTCAAAAGCAAGTAAATATGGAAAGTAAATGAACGCATGAGATGTGTTTCCAGCTGTCCTTTAGTCTCCAGTGGGGAGGGTTTTGTATGAGAAAGTCTCCTGCTGTATTCTAGCCAGCTGGATGTAATGTCAGATACATTTGAATGCAAACCTGTCTCACAATATAAAGCCAAGAATGAAAGGGAATGAAGGAGGACAAATACTTCAGAAAATGTTAAGAGTTTTGGATTCAAGCCCCAGAAAAAACTACTGCCAAATTTGCCTTGAAATGCCTTTGTTCTGGCTTATGATCACATGAATGTCTGAAAATGACTGATAAAGACAGAGAATTACCACTGTTTATAGGAAAGACTCAGTGCTCTTAAGAAAAAATTTCCTTTTAAAAATAATTACACCCCTGAACAGAGCAGACAGTGTAGTAAATCCAGGGCTTACTTGTTTGTGAAAGAGGCCTGTGCTTATCAAACTAGTTTCACCCTGACACTTTCTGACACTTTAAATTCAAGTAACCTGTTTTCCGAGTTTCTTTCACAATCTTTTCCATTTGTTTTTCACTTGTGATAGGAAGCAATTCTGTATTAAACTAGTTCTGATTGTTAGAACACGGAGAAAAACCCAAGGAAATGCTCTCTAGCTATTTACTTCAGCCCCTGGCATAGTTGTGGATTTAGTTTGATTAACATTTGGCTTAAAATTATGATGATGAGGGTGCCTGGTTTGTGTGGGTTTTTTTGGGATGAACTTGGAACGAGGAAAAAGGCTATCAGTGCTTCCCCAAATTCTGTTATGTCCACTCTAAGTGCTGTACTCCTTGTATTACTATGTTCTGCAAGTTCCTACATTGCTGTTAACATGTACATATTTAGTGTATATATTTTCTGCTTCAGCTAGAGGAGTTTCTTTGACTCTCCAAAACTTTTTGATTTGTCTATACCCTCCTGACACCTTTGCTTGATGGGTATTCCTGTGGCTATTCCATAGCTACTGTCAAAGAGAAGATCTGCTCTTACATTATTTTTCATATTTTTAAAAAACAGTGTTTTTTGTAAACTCACGAAAATGCACAGTAAGTGAAATTTTAATATTAAGTGAATTTTCAATAATGTGAGTTTTTAATATTGATGTGCCATATAAATTGAATTGGTTAGGACAGAATATGTAGATGACAACTAACAAGGCACAAACTTGTAACATACTATGGGACACAAGTCACAGGAGGTAAGGACCAAAGCAGGCTTGTATGAGAAAATTCCTCTGTGACAAAGCCTTGACGTTGGACTTGCATTTAAAAGTTCTGGCCACAGGAATGAATATTTTGTAGTGGTGCTAGTGCCAGTGTTTATACTGCACCCAGTCACAGAATCACAGAATAGGTCAGGTTAGAAAGGACCACAGTGATCATCTGGTCCACCCTCCCTGCTCAAGCAGGGTCATCCCCTAGCACATGGCAATCTGTACAAAAACTTTGTAAATAATTGAATCTCCACTAAAACAAAAAAACAACCAACCAAAAAATGAACAAATGCAGTATTAAATGCCATCATGGTGTCAAGTGTTCTAGCGTATTCTTACTTTCCTTCTCATGCTCTCATGTTCATTGGGAAACAGATGGTGAACTTTGTCAATGAGGCTGATAGCCTGAAATTCTCTTGTGCCAGCACAGCATTGTGTTTCAGGCTGTTGAACTAAACAGAATAATTGGTATTGAACTCTCAGTTTTACAGGCTTATTCTGCTTCTGTGGCTTTTTAATGGATGTCATTAGTAAACAGTTTTTTTCTGATACATACAAAAATTCAGTAATATAGTGAAAGGAGCACAATCCTTTTTGAACCTAACAGGTGGACCTTTACAAGAACATCCTACCATACATCCCTGTGTTGATGTATGGTGATGCCATTTTCCACTTCTGGTGTGTTTGCAGGAAACCCTAGAATGGATGTGGGAATTTTGCCCCCACATTGCTATAAACTGAGCCAGGTTTTACCAATCATCCCAGCCTGTATCCATTTGCAGAACAGTAGCCGAGTCTTTCTAGGAAATCAGACCAGCACAGAAAGTAGACTCAGATTACACTAATGAGGCCATTAAATGAGATATAGGGAGCCTGTCTGGCCGGAAGGAGGAATGGAATGAGGTCTGGCTGTACTCCTTGCTTTATATCTTTTACATTCTGCTGCCCGTTTTCACATTCTGTGTGTTTACTTTGGTGGGAGAGCTGCTTTCTTCTTCCCCCTGCCCCCCCCATCCCGTTCTTTTTTCCTGTGTTCTCTTTATTTGCCAAAAGGACAAAAAAAGAAGACCTGACATAAGTGGTGTTTGCAGGCTAAATAGCTCATGACAAAGCACTAACAAAGCACATTGGCTTTCCAAAGTCTTCCAAATTGTATGTCTGCTCAGTTATGCTCTCTGACCATTTTTTAGAGGTCTTCATTTTCTTAGTGAAAAATCCAAGTGCAATGAAATGGCTGTTTTAAAATAGTTGTTAGAAACATTTAATAAAATTCCATCATGTTTATTAGGTCATAATATCAGTGTTACCTATAAGCAAATAAAGATTACTTCAGAATTTTAGCAGTTTTCAGTCAATGAAAAAAAAAATTATTTTATAGATAGATGTGTTCTTTTCTGCTGTGCTCTAAATTATAATGTTTTGAGCTTCCTGGTAGGTAAAAACCAGACCATGTACGTTTTAAAGATTCAAGAACATATTTTACTGTTTCAAATCTAGTCAAACAGGTTTCTCTTCTATAGTATGTTACTAATTATTGTCTTTTTAGCTTATTAATATTCAAGAGGACTTTTCTAATATAAAAAAAAATCTTCAGCTTATGAAGTTTTGATTTGGGGAAGCTTAAAAAGCTCATTCAGTGTAAGTTCCTGATTCACTTGTCTTGTTTGGGGGGAAATTTTCAGCAGCATTTTTTTGGGAGCTGTACCGGTTTTACATCAGTTATCACTGTTGCTTTGCAGTGGTGGCTTGTGTTAGTGGTGGCCCAGTACTGAAGCAGAACACAAAAAGCAGAACGAAGTTTTGATAACAGGCAAGCAATAACCTACAGCAATTATTGCAGAGCTCCACCTACAAGAATATGAGGTGGAAGGGGCTGGAGGCTGCAGATGGTGCTGAAGGCTGATAGACAAAAGTAAAAGGAGGCCTGGGCTCCTCCACGAGGAGCAGGTTGGAAGACCCACTGCAAGAATATGGGGTAGCAACCTCAAACACATCCCTTGAACATACTTGCACTTATTGTATATTATATCAGGTAACCTTCACCTCCTTTTAAGCTGGGTTTGGAGCTATCTTCCTTGAAAAGGTGCCTACCAAGCTATATTTTCCTCTGATATCTGCAGTCTTATTTTATGTAAGTTATTATGAATTTAACACCAAAACTTCTAGTAGAATTTTGCTTTTTTCCCCCCCTCTAGATGCAGTTGATACAAATTATTCATTTCTACTTCAGACACAACATACACATTCCTTCTGTGGAAAAACCAAACAGAATGTTTTCTTCTAACTTTCATGAAATTGGTCATAAATCAGACTAATGCTGCATTAGTCATCAAGTTTTTTCTGTTGGTACAGCCACAGGGATCTCAATACATTAACTTTAATCTGATAGAAGTAAGGCATCCAAGGTAATTTTAATTTTAAATAAATTTTACAGGGATGTTATCAGAATGATAACAAAACTCAACCATTTCGCCATCTGGTGTAAAACATTTATAACAAGGGGTTCACCTGCATAAGCTGGAATAAATCACTTGGTATCATGTACAAACTTGGAGTGATTGTCTTGGAGCATTCTGATAAATGTGGCTTGACAGATGACACTTGTAAGAGTCAGAGTAATGAAAAATCCCATTTACGTGGATGCATGCAGTTTCTTTACTGTGCAGAATGTTTATGTGCAATATAATTGCATTTAATTGATTTAGTACTCTATTAATAATTCATTAATACAAACTTATGAGACGTGAACAAGTTGTGCAGCACTTCTGATTTGCTGCTGAGGCAGTCTCTCTGGGGAGTAAATGAACTTTCAGGAGATAGATTTAATGGTTAAGCACTGGATTCCCTGGGAAAATTCTAGCACCTAGCTATAAAAGAATGAAAGCACTCTCAATTTCTTTCCTTGTTTCCAGAACTACAATTTTGGGACTCTGGTTGTTACATCCTAAGGAGTTCAAATAGCTAAAACAAGTTTAAGTGGTATACTCTGTTTTATAACTAACAGTTATTAGGTAATAAAGACTCTGTATGAAGAAAATAAACATCCTTTGTGGTAGTTGCCCTTCCTTCATGCTCTCTTTCAGCTGAGGAATGCAAGGAAAATAAACACTGCAGAAGTACCGTGATTGTTTGAAAATTTCTGTAGAGCGTATTGTTTCATAGCTCAGTCTCTAAGCAGCTACATCGTTATTATGTAGTATCTTTGAGATATTTTTTTTTCTGTTTATATTTTAAGAATCAAAACAAGGAGTTACATACACGCTTGTTTCAGTCCCCAGATAGAAGTAATACTTTTATGGTTGTATTTGCTCTGAATTTATACAGAAAAATTATCCAAACTTATAAATATGAAGTTAATACATTATGAAGTTAATAGTGCTATTAATCATAATGTAATTAACTTGATATTATCTTCTTTGGTCTCATGAAAAATTGTTTTGGTGCAAAGGCACTAAGCACACATTATCAGGGCTTTGTGATGAAAACTATGTAAAGCCTTACCTTGTTATAAATTTGTTAAATGATGTATAAATAACAGCAGAAAATTGAAGAAGGAATCTGGAGAAATGAGGAGGAAAAACCCCTGCACATTGATAATGGAATTGTTGCAAGACTGAACACCAGGATTTACAACAGCAAATCTGCCTCACAATATAACGTAACAACAAAAAATGCAAAAATAAGTTTCAGTGACTAGTATCATTAATGTGACTCACAGAAAAGGTTCACTGAACTCATTTCACCAGATGAAAATTCTGAGAGAAGAATTTTTACTATAAATACAGGAACGTAAGAAGCACTGATGGGCTACTGAAGTGAGTAACAGCCTTAGTGTAGGAGCAAATCTGATATGAACTTGTCGTATTAGGCAGAGAATTGGCTACATGACTTTTTTGGACCTAACTAGAAGCAGGGTCTTGGTGTTTTGAGCAGTGTTTCTTTGGTCTGGAAAAATGTTGCAGTAGTCATGCAGATAACAGAAATATCATTATAGGTGCATATCACCTCTGTGGCAATGTGTCATGTTTTTCACAGTTCTACCATGCCTTGCCAGTAGTAAAATCTCTTAGAGTTTTTTGTTTGCTGTGTATTGGCTCTCTTCCAAGGTGGCTGCTTGATACATGGGGATTGAATTGCTTGTTTGTGAGGACTGAATTTCCTAGATCTGCACCCAATTAATGCATTTTCTGTTATAAAGGAAAGGCAAACTGATCTGCCTCTAAGTGGTTCCAGAGTCTAAAAATGGGCTTATATTAGAGAATTCTTATTTTTTAGATCAGCTGTAGCATCCTGTATCTTTTAAGCATTTTTCATTCCTGCAATATGATTATTTTTGATGTCTTCTGTGTATTATCATAAGTTCATAAATTGAAGTCAGACACTAATTGAAAAGATATCGTTTAGAATACCTTTGGAAGTAGTACAGGCCATGTAAGGCAATTTTCATATAATGGGTAGAATCCATTAAACTGAACAGAAATTCATTGTGTCTTCCATAAGCATTTATTTGGGGTTTTAAATTTTTTTTCATGGACAAGCTATAGAGAATGAAATGACTTGTAGACAAAACAATGACATAGTAAAATATTTTCTTTAAAAATCGGCTGTCCTACTTAGTGCTATTGCATTAGCACAATCCTTTGTTGAGAAGTATCAGGGGTGAAATATAGCATAGGTTTAATCTATTCAGTCTCAAAGCAATAAATAATTCACAAACCTTTTAGTTGTTATTAATGTTTTGGAGCAGATGCTTTCTAGATTAAGCCACTGTCCTAAGAATTTTCTGGATTTGTCTTATAGCCTCCTGCTTATTTTCACAGAATTGTGAAATTGACATAGCAGTAATAAACCCAGCTTATTTTCTGTAGAAATTGAGGGCTGCATCACTGCTTAATGACAATATCTTAGTTAATAGAGTAAGTCTTAATTTATATAGTAGCATTAACTGTCCATGGAAAAAACACCTTATTTTTTTATATACAGAAATGCACAAAAAAAGAGCATAGAAAGAAAAAAACCTGTAAATCTGTTTATGACTCATCAGATTTGATCATTTGCCAAAATGAAATTAACATCTTCACTGAACATCTTTACCTGTCTTATTTTTTTAATGAAATTTCATACATGTGAGGCTTAGATGTTTTTTGAGGTATAGTAATTTCAGTAGTATGGGTTCTTTAGTACACTGAAAGCTTTATTCAAGTTACTCAAGTAACACTATGAAATGTACCATAGCAGAGAGAACAGTGGGAACAATATAAAAACAACTTAACTTTAAAAACAACTTCAAGTGGGAACAACTTAAAAAATTCATCATTATGTTGCAGGATATATAGTAGGAAGAGCAGATGTGTTATTTCTGCCTTTGAAAAATGTTAAGATAAAAATATTGTGTTTGGGAAGAACATTTTGTAATTAATGAGGCTTTGTTGCTGACTGGTTTGATTTTTGCTTGACCGTTATTTTTGCAAATATTAAAAGTAGTATACAGAAACAAATACATATATTTTTTATTTATTTATAGATATATGGAAACAATAAAAACTATACATTCATGCTTTTTTCATAGCTCAGTGGACTTCAGCTTCAAACCTCAAACTTAATATAAATGACCCTGATGCTTTTCTTTGTATATGTATTAAGAATATTTTCTAAAAGATCATTTAAAAGTTATTCTTGTTCACTCAACCATGCTCCATAAGAATATATTTATGTTAACATTCGTATCAGGTTGTTAACTGGCTCATTCCTGCCCAGGAGTTTCCTCCTAGTACTGTGCTGCTACAGAGTCTGTGGTATGTAGCAGTTTTCTGTAATCTTTCATTTTTCTGTCCTGCTTGATGGACAGAGTCTCCAGTCAGGCTTACATGCACAACGTTGCCATGAAAGAAGTCTGTTTATTAACAGTAAGCTCAGAAAATGGGGATTTATGTGTTTGGTTTTGTTTTTTACTGGTGGTGGGTTTTTAATGTTGAGCTTTGACAAGGACCTTTGTGGGATTTTTTGGATGGAATGGTAACAGTTTCTTCAGGATTCACGTTAAATATGGTTTTCTGGTTTGATTGTTATTACCTTAGTTTGTAATACAAATGCTGTCAAAATTGCAGGAAAGAGACACATTTAAGTCATTAAACCAATCCATCCTGCTTTATCTTTTTTTCCTTTTTTAAAATTAAATTTCTTTCTTGGATAAAATGATTTTCATGAGATGACAGTATAAGCAGCATCACTTTCTTCCACAATATTGCAACATTTATATATTTGCAGTACTTTAAAAAAGTCATGAAAAGGAAACAGTCACTGAACTGAAACTCAATAAGTATTTAATAGGTGTGGGGTTTTTTTCCAAGCATGGGCTGTGATTAGGCTGCTAGAATACGGCATTCACAGAAGAGATTTGTCATGTAGTAGAAAATAACTTTTTTTGTTTTGTGTTAACACTGAGAACTGTGCTGCAGACATTGGCTGAGGTGTCTCTAGAGAGAAATGCTGGAGTTCATGTCATCCCTA
Source organism: Onychostruthus taczanowskii (assembly GCF_017590055.1). Taxonomy (NCBI): domain Eukaryota; kingdom Metazoa; phylum Chordata; class Aves; order Passeriformes; family Passeridae; genus Onychostruthus; species Onychostruthus taczanowskii. Next base: position 2,877,144 of record NW_024499240.1, on the reverse strand, counting down.
CGGGCCCCACTTGAGCCTTGCTGAATAAACCAGCGGAATATGAACATGCAAGCGGAAAGATTGGCTTTTGTTCTGATAACAACTGCAGTAACTCAGAAAAACTGCCACAAGGCTGTAGTGGTATTTGGTAAAATGAACAGTCATGAACTTTTAGTTTTATGCATTGTAAACCTTTAAAGAGTAAATTTAGACAAAATGCATATATGGACATGACAGTCAGGGACATTTTCAAGTACATTTGGAAACAAGTAGTTTCTCTGGGCATCACATTCGTCACTTTCCAAGTTTGTATGCATAATGTTGGCTACAAAACTATTTTTGAAGTTTTGTTGAGTCTTTTTCAAGTAATGAGAACATCCCCTAAAAGACTAGTTGAATGTTATGGTATATTTTTGCATTCTCATCCAGTATCTCCCTTTTGTTTTGTTTGGTTGGTTTTTGTTGCTGACATGCTTGTTTCTGAAGATAATAATTGAAACACAAAGTTGCCTAAGTATTTTTTAGACTGCCAGGTGTACTTGTTCATACGCATGGTGGACTCATCAGTGGTGTGTAGCTGTGCTGAAAAGCTTGTCTTTTATTCAGCCTGTAAAGAGCTATAAAGAGCAACATTCCTGTGACAGGGCAGAACCATATGTACAGCTCCTGTTCTGTTTGGATATATAGAAGTTGGTCTAATAGTTGTAAATCTTGCTTTTTTGTCTCTTCAGATTCTAAAAGACTTTTTGCAACCATCTAACCATTTTAGATAATAACTGAGTGTGTGTGGACTACTTAAAATGGCATTAACTGTCTGCATCATTCATGAAATACAAATTTTATTACAAGTGCTGTCCTCAGAATCTGTTACAATATATGTAGTGCTGGTATATAAAAAGTCATTCCTATATGTTACAGACCTTTTTTTTTAGGAAAACGTACTTCTTAAGTTAATACTGCTACCACCTTGTTGTTGGAGAAAGAAAGCCCCTACTAGTATAAACTTTGCTTGACTTAAAAAAAAAAAAAAATACAGACTCAGCTGCTTGCACTAAGGAAATTATTTTTCTGAATTTTCAGCTTACAAAATAAGAAGCAGATAATACCTACCCCTCCATTTTATTAAAAAAAAACCCCAAACCCAGAGTTGTAAGCTAAATAAATGACCTAAAGGTACCAAGTAATATTTGTGTTACCTTACCTCTTAGGTGAAAATGAAGCTGAAGGAAAGAGATCCTGGTGTTCTTTGGAAGACCGATCTCACTCTCTTTTTGCTGGTGGAGGTTTCCTGGCTATTTAGAGCCATGTATATCATTCAGCTTCTGAAGGAAAAGTACCTCTTGAGACACAGCTGGTTCTCAGTCCGAGTGGTCCAACCTTCAGGTTCACTGGTGCTAAGGATTTGAGAATGATTTGCCCCAAAAGGCTGAACAACAATTAAATCCTGCACTTGAAAATGGTGGATTGCTTTAAGATGGAGCAGATGAGATTAGGCATTTTTAAATAAGGAAAGACTTGGCATTCTCAGGCTTTCTTTTCCAGAGGAAAAAAGTCTTTGTGTTTTCTTAAAGTGCTTAGCAGGTGACATGAAAAATTTCTGATTTCTATAATTATTTATTAGGAAATTTCTCACCTCTTTAGTAGTCAGTGTAAAGAGCCTCTCCTCTTTTTGTGCCTATTGTGGTCTGTGCCAAAGACATGGAACCTGTTGTGGCTCAGCTGAAAAAGCAGGGATTTGAAGCCTGTCCAACCTCAACTGACTAATTTTGAAGAGGTGGCTTGCATGATGGGTTGGTTGTCTGTTCATGGCAATGTAGTTCCTGCTGTAAAATTGTTAAAATAGAAAATTTCCTCAACTAGCATTAAGTTGACCTAAAAGTTGACATAGAAGAGGCAGCTACCTGGGGTTTACTGTGTGTTTGACTTTGGAGCTGTTGCACTTCATGAAAAAGTCTGCCATCAGTATTTTTCCTTCCCAGGGCATCCTCCCTGCACACACTGGGGTCAGGAGAACTGGCTCACTCTGTGGTTTTTGTGGTGGCAGGAGCCTTTAGCATTTGCCATCACCTAAATCTGCTTTAAGTTTTTTCCTGTTGGCAGCGAGGCCTGTGGTGACTCTGGGCAGTGGTGACAGTGTTTGGGGGCCGGGGGCCTGCCAGGCCAGCTCTGTGTGGAGAGCCCAGGGCAGCCTGGGCCCAGCTCAGGCGGGATGGCAATGCCTCGGGGAAAACGCGCCTGGAAAAGAGCAAAACGCCACAGGTCAGTGTGGGGAGCGCTCTGTGAGAGGCTGTGAGAAACAGCTCCAGGGTCAGGAGAACAGGAGTGGAAGGAGGGCTGCAGGTGCTGGAGCAGAAATTCCCTGGAAGCCTGTGGGACAGGCCGTGTTGAAGCAGGTGTTTCCCTGCAGTCCATGGAGGAGAGTGCCAGAGCAGATACCCAACCTGCACCCCCTGGAGAAAGGGAATATTCCTTGAGGGAGAGGCACTGCAAAGCCCACACTTGGAGCAATCTTATCCTGAGGCTTTACAGCCTGCCTGAGGGATGCATGCTGGAGCAAGGGAGGAACAGGTGGAAGGAGTGGCCAAGAACTGCAATGATTTCATGCCAGCCCCATTCCCCGCCTTCCCCATGTCTCTTGTCGGTGGAGGAGGTGTAGGACTTGAGGGTGAAACATTGAAGTTGAGACTGGAACAAAGAGGCAGAGGGAAAATTCTTCTAGGATTTATGTTTTTTACCTTCCAATTCTTTTTTAATTGGCAGTAAGTTATTTTTCCCAAAGTGAGTCTGTTTTGCGCATGACAGTAATTTGTAAATGATGTGCTTGTCTTTATTTTAATACCTGGGCTCTTTCACTTGATTCTCCCCTGTGCAGTTTCCTTTGTGGAACGTGAGTGGGAGAGCAGCCAGCCAAGGTCAACTCACCACAATGTTGTGTTCACAAGGGCTGCAACACTTGATGACTGTCAGCAAGTGGGACTGGATTCCATCTTGTGTCTGTTCAAAAAAATTGGTGTATTCTGAAGATACTGCACCCTTAGGTGTTAACTCACTGTAGAAAATATAACCTAGAAATAAATGATCAATTAATGAATTTAATGAATGTATTATTTTTAAGAATTTTGAAAATATCCTTGGTCTCAAAGAGAGTACTGTAATTTTGATGGTTCCGTGCTTTTTGTATAAATCTAAAACACTTCATCCATCATAGCTTCCTTAATTACCAGGACAGCACCATCAAAGTTACAATTGAAAATCAGGTAGATATGAATCAGAAAGCCTAAAAGGGAAAGACTGAACTTCAGGCTGGTTGCTTTCTGCCTGAGAATATGGCTTTATAGATACAATGTGTTTGTTTAGTACTTAATAGTATAATATAAACATTAGCTTGGCAGTCATAGTATAAGCCACCAGATGGAGCAATGTTGCTGTATTAATTGAGAGTAATAAAAATAGCATGTTTTTTCTTTCTGCTTTTGTAATATAAATACAAGGTTTTTTAAGGTGGTGTGTCAAAAATGTACAGATCTATATGGTAGAGGTTGTGACCATTGACTGCCATACTTAGCTGTGCTGAAACATTTTTTACTGTTTCACAATAAGGTAACTTAATGTTAGGCTAGGGAAAGTTAGAATATTTTTTATTTTTTTGTTGTGAGGTATTAATCTGAGTTGACAAAATGTAAAAAAATTTGATCTCTTTTGTCTTTTATAATTTTTTGTGTACTTCTTAACTTCTACCTCTTTGCCATGAGTAGCTAATTTTCTATTAAATATCTGACTGTTAATTGAAATATTTCTTGCTACAGGGCTTTATAAAAAGAAAAGAGGCAGATTCTGACTATGCCAAAAGCTTATATTTGAGGATTTTATTGGTGGTGTGACCTTCTTTCTTTTTCTTCTTTCTTTTTCTTCTTTCTTTTTCCTACATGCTCTCCTAGGATCTTCTTACACAAGAGCCCAAAAGCATTTAAAATTTGCAGAATGAAAAGATGGCACAGGCAATGCTGGTACCACCAGGACCTGACAGCTTCTTCTATTTCACTGAGGAATCTCTTGCAGCTATTGAGAAACGTATTGCTGATGAAAAATTTCATTGTCACCAAGACGAGCCTACGGATGATGCTGGTCATGAAGCAAATCACCCAGAGCCAAATAATGACTTAGAGGCAGGAAAGACACTGCCATTTGTTTATGGTGATATTCCTCCAGGAATGGTGTCTGAACCCCTGGAGGACCTGGACCCATATTACATCAATAAAAAAGTAAGTTTTTTGTATTAAGAATGTCATTAGAGCACTCCTGTTTTACTATAACCTGATAAATGCTCTGCTGGGAAGTTGGTCAGAAGCACTAGTTGAAAGTATTATGCAGTAGGTGCTATCATGTTAGTTATTTTGATTTCACTGTAAAGACAACTGTAACTCTTGCTGAAGTTGCCTTTTTTAAAAAAAAAAAAAGGGGAAAAAAAACCCCACTTGTCTTTTAATGTCTCATGTTATGATATCTTAGTTAATGGATTTTGCATTGAATGTCCTGTAATCTCTTCAGATCTGATTTAATGCTGAGCCATTTGAAAGCTTTCCATCTCTCTGGCTGCTCTCTGAGTTTTTGTAAAAAACATGATACCTGAGATATAGTTCATTTTAGACGTCTTTAGACAAAATGGTCGCTCAGTCATATGACAGAGCAATCACTGTCAAATATTCCTGAAAATATAATAAAAATATTTGTTTTACACAACTAAAAAAATGTAAAGAATAAACCAGTATTTGTGTTCTGGTATTGGGTAAATGTTATAGGCCCAATATAGACCTGAAGACAAAATCTAAATTGATATATACTGATTCAGTTTACTTTATAGATATACTGATAAAAAAAGGAAGAGAAGAGCAAGGTGTTTATTTTGGCAAGTACAGAGGAAGGAAAGTTATTTTTATAGATGCATGTGAAGTGAAATGATGTGAAGAAGGGAAACAAAACTGTTTACAGTAAAAAGGCAGTACAAAATAAGCAGCAAGTGGTTATTTTATTGTGTAATCAATAAAAGGCTTGTTGAATTAAAACCGTAGAACAGGTTTTTGAAATTAAGTACTGAATAATCAACAAAATAGTGTCTTGCAAGATAAGAATTTAACCAAAGAGCTGTATTATATCAGTAATAAGCAACCTAATTAAAGCAGGTTTTTTTCTAGTATAAAATGTTGAAGACTAATAATCATGCAGATTTTTTAGTTGTTTCAGTTTTTATTCTCTTAACTTCACAAACACTATTTGCAAATGACCTATTTCTTTTATAGTAAAATGTCATTGGAAAACAGAAATAGTCAGTGTTGTAGCCTGCTTTTTTTCCACATATGAGATTTTGGGAGAATAATCTTTAAATGTAGATTGAATTAAGATTTCATTAGATGATATTTTCATTGTGTCTCCTATTTTTAATTAAAAATGGTTACATTGATGGTGCTAGTGACAGCTGCACAAGCAATAAAGGCAGTAAAGCCAAGGATTTTAAAAGTCAAGGATGTCTAACCCCATAAGCAGTTTTAATGTGCTGAAATGGTTAAATAGTTCCTTGTGACGTCCCAAAAATGGTTACTTAGGTGCTTTGTTTTGCATTGCCAACTTTGTTCTGAAATGCAAGTAAAAGAGCTGCATTAAATGTAAATGTAAAAAGTTATGTTTTAATTATAGTTTTAATGTAATTACTTAATCCTAGAAAATCTGAAATGCAGATTTTTAAGAGGCAAAGAATGTGTGGTGTAGCATTTTCTTTGCTCATATGAAAATTTAGAATCTGTTATTTTCTTCCACAATTCTACTGAAAATAAATTTGGCTACTTAGATGTGTGTAAGCAGCCTGTATTATGTCAAGCTTGCCAAAATGTATCCTTCATTTCCTAACCCCGCTACCCCCATGCCCTTTTTGTGTGTTTTTTAAAGACATTTATAGTACTGGATAAAGCGAAGACAATCCACAGGTTCAGTGCCACACCTGCGTTGTACCTTTTATCTCCTTTCAATATCACTAGAAGACTAGCTATTAAAATTTTGGTTCATTCATATCCTTTTCAAGTGGTTTGTTAAAAATGGTTACTGATTAATATTACTAATGTTAACACTAGGAGTTGTGATTTAGTGTTTGAATGTATTCCTGCCTTTAATTCTTTCAACGACATTCTGAGCTAAGATTAGTCACTTAACCTGCTGAGTAAATTCAGAAGAAGAGAAGTCATTAGTAGGGTTCCCTAAGGTGCAGTATTGAACCCAACCCTGTCTAAAATCTTTATGGATCTGGATGAAGGGAGTGAGCATACCCTTGGTAAGTTTGTGGGTATCACCAAGTTGTGTGGGAGTGTCAATCTGCTGGAGGGCAGGAAGGTCCTGTGGAGGGACCTGGACAGGCTGGAGCCATGGGCCAGACCAAGAGCATGAGGTTCAACATGACCAAGTGCAGGGTCCTACAGATTGGCCACAACAGCCCCATGCAGTGCTGCAGGCTGGGGGCAGAGTGGCTGGAAAATGGCCCAGTGGGAAAGGGCTGGGGGGTGCTGGTAGACAGCAGCTGAACATGAGCCATTGCATGCCCAGGTGGCCAAGAAAGCTGGGGCAATCCTGGACTGTATTGGGAATAGTGTGGCCAACAAGGCCAGGACAATGGCTGTCCCCCTGTACTGGGCACTGGTGAGGTCACACCTTGGGTGCTGTGTCCAGTTCTGGGCATCTCAGTTCAGAAAGGACATTGAGGTGCTGGAACAGGTCCAGAGAGGGCCAGCAAAGCTGGTGAAAGGTCTAGAGAGTGAGTCCTGTGAGGAGCAGCTGAGGGAAGGAGGGTGTAGCCAGGTTGGGGGCAGCCTCTTCTCCCAGGTAACCAGTGAAAGGGCAAGAGGAAATGTCCTCAAACTGCACCTGGGGAAGTTCAGTTTGGACATCAGGAGGAATTTCTTCACAAAAATGTTGTCAGGCATTGGAATGGACTTCCCAGGGAAGTGGTAGAGTCAATATCCCTGGAGGAAATGGCTGGATGTGGCACATAGTGCCATGGTCTAGTTGACAAGTAAAGTGTCAAGAGTTGGATTTGGTGACCTCAGCAGTCTTTTCCAACCTAAATTATTCTTTGCATTATTTATGACATTGCTAGTGATAGTAAACTGATTTGTATTGTGTATGTTGTCAGTACTCTATGTCCTGGTCAATTCCTCATATTTTGTGTTATGCAAATTTGGCTTATAAAGGGGTATGTTCCTTAACCACAGTCCACATTGTTCAACAAGATCATTATGCTCACTATTTTGGCAAATTGTGTGTTTATGACATGGAGGAATCTTCCAGAATGGGCAAAGGATGTAGAGTAAGTATACTTAAATAGGCTAATAATTTTTAAAATGCTTTACAAATGAAAAGCAAATTAAGAGCTAGACCATGCAGTTTTACTTACTTGTGTAACGCCAGTATTCTCCTTTTTCCTGCTTGGGGTTTGATTGTAGCTGCAACCCAAAGCAGCACAGTCCTGCAAGCTCTGTGAAGGAAAGCTGTGACATTGTTAACCTTTTTCTCTGAACAAAATGCTGATAAATACATTTCCTCCAAATGTTCATACAAACAGTGTTTTCGTGTGTTTTCCTTCCTGAGCTGTTCTTTATCATTTAAAAAAAAAAAGAAAAAAAAAAAATAGGTCATTCCACGCAAAACTACTGGTTTTCAGTGTGGAAGATGCTTTCTATAGCCCCTTTGAAACACCTTTGTTTTGTGAAGCAAAAATCTAATTATGGGACACACCCACTCTTTAGAGAAAATACATCTGCTGAGGATTATTGTTTGTCATTCTTAAGTCTACCTGGTCAACCGTCAAGTACCTTCCATAAATACTAGGTTTTACCTAACCCATGGAATTGATTCCTGATGTGGCAACCATGTTCAAATGTTATTTGAACAAAAATTTATTTTCCCTGTTATTCAAGATTATCATTATTAGTTCTGAAATTTAAAAATCTTATGTGCTAGAAACTGCAAAAATATTTTTCAGACAAAATGAAAAAGTATAATCCTATTATCTCACAAAAGAATGGTGGAAAACCAGCCATACTTGATGTGAGTTTATAATTGCTGTTCAGTGCATGTACTAATTACTGGGTTTGAGTTATTTTCCTGTATTCTCATGATGTATCACTGAACAACACAGCAATCTTTAACTTTGGTTTGAATGTCTTCTCATAGGTACACTTTCACTGGAATTTATACTTTTGAATTTCTAGTAAAAGTCTTTGCAAGAGGCTTCTGTATAAATGCTTTTACGTGCCTTCGTGACCCCTGGAACTGGCTTGATTTTGTTGTCATTTCCTTTGCGTAAGTGTATAATATTTTTTAAAGTAAGATGAGAAATGTTTGAACCTGTAATAGTTTGTTTGGCTTATATTAGTTCATATGAAATTAATTGTAGCTGAATTGTGCTTGTGTTTTTCCATTAGAATATTTTACACTAATGTAGCACATAGCAAAATTAGTGTACTGTTCTACAATACAGACGATACCACTAACAATCAGTTTGAAATAGGATTTTAAAAACAAAATTTTTAAAATTCATTTTAAATTTGCAGTTAATGGTAAATCTTAAGGGTGAATTTCTTAGGGAAAACTTAATTGAGACAGGAAAATATGAATGCAAGTCTTTAAATTTAACTTACTCCTTAAAAAAAGCCAAAAAAAACCAAACCCCAAAACAAACAGGATTTCTGGATGCAGGTTCAGGTAAGTAGTATAAGCTCTGCCTCAATTCTGAATAACTGTGATTTAATCCTACAGGTATGTAACAGAATTTGTAAACCTAGGCAATGTTTCAGCTCTTCGAACTTTCAGAGTATTGAGAGCTTTGAAAACTATTTCTGTAATTCCAGGTAAGAAGTAACTGTGTAAAATAGTAGACACTCTACATCACCCCTGTTTAATTTTGTGTGTGCTGTCGTTGTGTTTGTGTGTGGAATCCCTCACTACAGATATGTGACAGAGTTTGTGGACCTGGGCAATGTCTCAGCGTTGAGAACATTCAGAGTTCTCCGAGCTTTGAAAACAATATCAGTCATTCCAGGTGAGAGCGAGGTTAAACACTGAGGCTGGCTGAAACTGCACAGAAGTTGAACTCATGTTTTTAACAGAAACATCCAGGTTTTTGTCTTAATTTCAATTTCATTTTCTTTTCTAATTCTGTAGAACAGTCAGCCTCAGAGTTTAATAGTCAATTGCATGAAGAACTCATTTGCATAGCTTGTATATTCCTTCATTTAATGGTGTCAAATTTTCTCTCCCACATTAAGAATCAAAATTAAGTCTTTCTAATGTGAATGTTACATATGCATATTTATGAAAGACATTTGGGATTGAAAATTTTAGAGTTTTGTAAAGGTTGAATTTCTGACAGATGAATGAGATAATGATGAGTAGCATGGGAATTGCATGATGTAGTTATTAGCTTATGATGCCTATCTTCACCAAACCCCACCTCTAACACGAGATGATGCATTAGAATGCAGACATTAAAATTACTACTGAAATAAAAATTGTGGTCACTCTTTGTTTGCTGTTATAGAACAAAATGTTGTGTATTGTAATATAATACTGGCAAAGGTTTGGAGCAAGAGGCATCAAAAAGAAAATAAAATAAACTATTTTCTTTAGATGTTGTGTACCTGTATAGAGAGCATGAATTGAAAGCTCTTGATTTGAAGAGCAGGTGCTTTGGAATGTATGGCATCCATTCCCTTTCATATTTTCAAATTATTTTTCAGGAATGATGAAAATTATTGGTAGCTTTTCCTTTGGAAAATGCTTTAAGACTGTTCTTTTGAAGCTGTGCATGGTATTTAGTAGTGTGTTGGAGACGTTTAGATTGCATCTTAGCTTAGTTAAATATTTAATATTATAATAAAAATCTGCCTCTCTTTGCAGGCTTGAAGACTATTGTAGGAGCCCTGATTCAGTCTGTGAAGAAGCTCTCAGACGTGATGATCCTGACTGTGTTTTGCCTGAGTGTATTTGCACTGATAGGACTGCAGCTGTTCATGGGCAACCTGAAGAATAAATGCCTGTTCTGGCCATCAAAAAATTCAACAGCCTTTGAAAAGCATATAGTTCCATACTTTAATGGTACAGAATTTGACTGGGCAGCATACATTAAGGAAGAAAGTAAGAAATACTGTTGTAACTTGCTAAAATTTTATTTGTATGTAAACCAACACACAATCACAAGATAACTGTTTTATACTGCAGACTAAAGATTAAAAAAAACAGTTAAATTGGATGGCAAAGAATAGGAATTTGTGTATATTGCATCCCAAACTCATGCTGACATGATTGCTCTTTCCATTAACTGCACTTAGAAATCTATGTAGAGGCTTAGGTTAGTTTTAGAATCATGGAATCATGTGGGTTGGACAGGATCTCCGCAGTCCAGGCCAACTGCTGCTCAGCTGCAGGTCCAGTTAGAACAGACTGCTCAATCCCTTGTTCCAGTCAAGTTTTTAGTATCTCTAAGGATTGAGATGCCACAGCTTCTTCTGGGCAGTGTGTGCCAGCATTTGACCAGTCTCACAGAAACTTTCTTGAATATCATTTCAGAATTTTCCATGCTCTAACTTTTATTAGTGGCCTCTTATCTTTTTGGAGTGTGCTTCTGAGATGAGTCAGGCTCCATCTTCATTACAGTCTTTCATACTGTGCTTGTAGGTAGAGTGAAGACCTTTGTGCATCCCTTCCCCCCTACCTGCTCTCTCCCTGGTCTTCTCAAGGCCTCACAAAACCAATTATTTTATTCTCTTCTTGTATCTTTAGGGTATGAAAAAAGATAGACAAGCACTAGATAAATACGAGAGCCTACTTAAGAGTTGCTTTTATTATTTGGTAGAGGTAACAAACCAGTTGCTTTCACTGATACATAACTCTCCGGACAGGCTGAGATTCTAGTAGTAGAAGATGGTATTCAGCTTTAGGATTTGTTGTTTGGGACTGAAAAGACATTTTTATCCAGATGTTTTCCAGCATCTGTTTTCCAAGTCTGTAGACTGAAGAGATAAAATTGTTGTTTGGGACTGAAAAGACATTTTTATCCAGATGTTTTCCAGCAGGCTTAAAGTCTGTAGACTGAAGAGATAAAGTCCAGGCTGGTTGAGAAACATGTAGATGCTTATGCTTTGTATTTCTGTCCTTTTAAGTGATAGCATCAATAACGTTATAGTACACAGTGAACTATGTAGTATAATAACTTCTCTAATTATCAAAAAATAGTTTTCCTGTGTGGGTTTATACTACAAATGGATTTACAGGTCATTGCTTAGTGATAAATTGTAAAAATAGTGTATGTAAGTAAAAACAAATTTATAGGATAATGGATGCTAGCTTTCTTCCTCAGTGACGCTCAGAAAAAGTAAAGGAAAATAGAATTGTTATAGGCTGAGTTTTGAGGAACCAGATTTTCTCCCATTTTTAACATTGGTCATTAAAGGTGTCTGCTTTTTTCTGCATTTTGGGGTTATCTTTCTGTAGTTCTGTATTGTTTAAGTTCTATGGCTATGTTTATATTTTATGTTTTCTGTGAAATCTCTCATTTTAGCTAGTTTATTTACCTGAGAAGGGATGGAGGGGAAATTGAGTGGTGATATTGCTTTTTGGGCAATTTCGGCTGTTTGAAGACGCTGCAAAACATTTGTGAATTCTCACTTCAGATACAGGTTATACACTACGTAGATTCTCTATTTCCAGTTTGCACTAGATGGCAATCTAAAAGAAAAAAAAAATTCCAGAATGTCAGTTGCTTTCTGTTTTCTCCTTGCTGGGCGTCTACAGAGTGCTGATGCAGGCAAGGCTGTTTGGTCTGGTTGGGTTTGTATTCCTCCTTTCTCATATATCTATTCTTAACCATTTGTATAATGCAGTGTCAGCTGTGCTTTATAAGTATTGGTTTTGAATGGTAGGTTCAAAACCATATTCATCACGATATTTAAATGTTTCCTCCTATATTCAAATATTATTAATCGTCCTATATTCATATATTATGGGCTGTTTCTGACTATTTAAATACCGTAGGTTTTTTACCCTATGAAAACCAAGACCTTTGTCAGCTTGAAAGGTGCATTGAGATCATCAGCTGAGAATGACAGCAGGTTGATTTAGTTGAGTGGTTTTCCACATTTCTGTCTCTTTTCCAGATCTCAGTGCCTGGCTATCGTCATGGTAAAAAGTATCTCCTTATACCTAGTCAGAACCTCTCTTGTTTGTAATTGTGCCCATTATCAATCATTCTTCTGCCATGCACAATTGAGAAGAACCTGTCTCTGTCCCCTTGATAACTTCCTTGTTGTTACTGGGTGCTTTCTACCAACTCCCCCCAAAGGCTTCCCTTTGCTGGGCTGAACACGCACAGGTTCCTCTCGGCGCATGGTGGATACTCCAGCCTCCTCATGACCTTGGTGACCCTGTGCTCCATTTTTTCCATGTCTGCTTGCACTGAGCTGCCAAACCTGGACACAATACTCTGGCTATGGTCTGATGAGTGCAGAGCTGAGTGGGGCTGTCATTTCCCTTGCCCTCTGAGCTGGCCTCGTGTTCCTGCAGCCCTGGAGGCTGTTAGCCTTCTTGGGTGTCAGAGCACACTGCTGACTCAGCCTCTCCTGGCTCTCTGTCCTGCAAAACCCCCAGTGCATTTTCTGCACAGCTGTTGTCAGCCAGTCACTTCCCAGCCTGTATCACTGCAAGGGGTTCTTACCTCCCAGTTACACAGCTGCATTTGTCTTTGCTGAATTTTGTGTCTTCTGTCAGCCTGTTTCTCCAGTTTGCCTCGGTCCCACTAAATGGGTCCACCTTCTATATCCTTCCCTAATTCATTATCAGCTTTCTAACTGTATTATTCTTCTTTTTTTCTTTTATTTTAAGGACAGCACAATTGTTAATCATTAATAACAATATGTATTACTCTTTTTCTGAAGGCTACCACCTTATAATTAAAAGGAAAATTCTGTAAAGTTGTTTATAGTACAGCAGCTGTTAGAACATTGTAATTGGAGCACCTGTCTTCTTTTTAATGCTGCCTTCATATTTTCCTGGGATGTGCTAGTTAATGTTGTTCTGACTGCAAAACTGCCAGAAAGCCTTTATAAATGTTCCATTTTAAAGGAGACAGACTTTGTCTGATTGCAATCTAATTACTGAATAAGAGGAGTTTTAAGTTTTGTATTTTATATCTCTTACCTATCCTGGAAGGCTATTCAGTGGGCAGTGACTCAAGAAAAGAATATGCAATTTATGTTCTAATCGTTGTCCTAGGATTTTATTTTTGCAATGTGTTTTTATTTTGTTGCCCAGAGAAGCTGTGGATGCCCCATCGCTGGGAGTGTTCAAGGCTGAGTTGCATGGGGCCCTGATCTGTTAAGTGGCATTCCTGCCTGTGACAGGTGTTTTGGAAAGAGATCTTTGAGGTCACTTCCAATCCGAGCAATTCTGTGATTCTGCCAGTATTTGAACCCACTGTTGGGAAAACATTAATGGGAGATTATGAACATTCAAAACCTGATGACTTGAACATAGGTTCATCCTCACAAAAAACCCCCCAAAAAACTCCTTTCATTTGTAAACATGTTACTTCTTTTTTTTTTTTTTTTTTTTTTTTTTTTTTTTTTAAGGTCATTTCTATCGCCCAGAAGGAGCAAAGGATTTTCTGCTTTGTGGCAATAGCTCAGATGCAGGGTAAGGTACACTGAAAATTACACACTATCTGTCTAAACAACATGTAAAAAATATCAATCTAAACTTTAAAAAGATAATTTAGTTACCTAATGTCACAGGTAATAATAATATGGTCACAGTTCCTAGTAGCTAGACACTTCAGTGAGTGAAAATGTTAAATGACAAAATACTTTGCTGGAAATTTGTTTTAAAAGCTCATACGTAACTAGAAAATTCCACTTAGCAGGTCGACCTTGTGATATCAGTGACTTAAGAACATTGTTTGCCATGGGTTTCCTGCCATTTCTCAACCCTAAAATAGCAATTATATAATAACCATATAATATAATTCTATATGCTTATGAATTATCAGTCCATCCCTTGGTTTTGGTTGGTAATAGCTTTAAAACACACAAACTATTTTTGTAAACACTTAACTTATATATGTAACTATGAGATAATTTTGTGTACGTGTATAAATGCACATCAAACAGGCAGACATACCTGAGGAGAAATCTTCATAGTGTTTGTTATAGAAGTTTTGGGGACAAGAGCCTCTTCTGTCCTAATTGAAACAGTGTGCTTACATTTGATATCAAGATTGCATCACCTACTCTCAAAACCAATATGGAAAAATTCATGAGATGGAAGTATCCCTGTGCTGGTTATTTGGTCTTGACAAATTGGTAGAATTTTTCAATTAGGCTCACAAACATGAAGAAGCCAAGAAATCTGGTATGCCAACCTCACTGACAGACAAAGTTCAGCATAAAATATGTGTGCTGACTATCTTTCACCTGCATGGAAGTATCCACCTATTGAAATCTCTGTGTTAAGTACATGTATTATTTTCATTGAAGAGATATTTGCAGAGGTAATATCAAACTGTTGATAATATACTTTATTTTGTTTAAAATTGTGAAAGGCGATAGAAGGAAACGCTGTCATTCCTTATTTGCTCGCTCTGGATTATTCTTTAAAGAGCAGACTTTTAATTTCCCCACTAGTCTTTGAATTGTTTTAAGCCATAAATAGCAGCACCCTCCACAGATGAAGCTTCATAAGAAGCTAAAGAAACAGTACTTTAAAAAGTTGTATGAAATTTGTGTATGGATTGTTTTGCCTCTTTTTATTTTTTTTTCCCCCTCTTCTAGTAAATGCCCAGAAGAGTTTATCTGTGTGAAAGCTGGGAAAAACCCCAACTATGGATATACTAGCTTTGACACATTCAGTTGGGCTTTCTTGTCACTGTTTCGACTGATGACACAGGACTATTGGGAAAATCTTTATCAGTTGGTGAGTATATTCTAAAAGCTGGTTAGTGTATTACTGGCCCCAAATCAATCATGGAAGGGCCATTCTTAGTTATATTACATACCATTGCTATTATTAGCCATTACAATTTATCAAAGGAAGCAAATTCACTTGCAAAACTAAGCAGACATGGACACTTGATACAGAATCTCATGATTTCTGAGGAGTCACATGAGGGGTTTTTTGGTCCTTAATTTAAGTTTTACAGTGTACGTTTCATTTGGTGCCTCATGATATTTTCAAAAATGTCAATATTGAGTTTAAATTGTAAAAAGAATTCATGATAGCAAAACCTGAACCTTAATTTCAGTACCCTGTATCTTTTATAACTTACAAATTAACTTTCTTACAGTAGCTTTTCATTATATGGTGTGTGCAGATGTGTTAATTGTAATAAATACTGTCTTCTAATTATCTAGTCAATTGTGCCATTTTTAATTGATTTGGTTATTTCAAAGGGAAAGCATGCTAATACATGGTAAGCATTCTATGCCTCCAGCCTGTGATATGTGACTTACATTAAGAACTCTGATCCCACATACTTCCCAAGATTATTAGGCATTGAAAGAGGTTTGTCACAAAGCAGCACGATCCTTAGGCATGTTTTCCAGATACAAGAATGCTCCCTTTATTTTGATTACTTTGTAATTCAGAAAACTTGTATGATTTTACTGCAGAAGGAACACCAACTAAGTTTTGCACTTTTCAGTCATTAATGCTTATGAACTGCAGGACTGATGCATTTCTTCACCAGCTGGTTAATTTCTCTTCTCCTCCTATAGACACTACGAGCTGTTGGCAAATCATACATGATATTTTTTGTTGTGGTGATTTTTCTGGGTTCCTTCTATTTGATTAACTTGATTTTGGCTGTGGTTGCCATGGCCTATGAAGAACAAAATCAAGCAACTATTGTTGAGGCAGAGCAGAGGGAGGCAGATTTTAAACTGAAGCTTGAACAACTGCGGAGGCAGCAAGAAGAAGCTCAGGTATTTTCCATCAAGAATCTGGGTCTTAGTGTGTTCCTTTGCATGCTATTTATTAAAACAAAACAAATAATTAAGTTTACATATTAAAAATCTGTTCTTTAACATACCTTGCAAATACTTTAGACTGCTTTTTCTATGCCACTTTATTGCTTTTATAATATATAATATCTAAAGTGTTAATTAATTTCTGAACTGAGAGCAAAAATAGCATCCAAATAAGAATAATATTTTTAAATAAATCTCTCTTATCTTGGGGTAGTAGCTAGTAAACTGTCATGATAATTTTCCAAATTCTCATCTTAGAAATAATTTTAATACTTTTCAAGCCTTGATTAGAGTGTAAAATATTTTAATCTATAAATTTTTTATTCATTCTTGCTACTTGTGCTGCTACTAGCAAATCAAAGACTGGAAGCAGCTTAAGGAAGCTACTTACAATAAAAGTTAGGATTAGTTTACTGAATTAATACAGACTGAAGTGTGACTCAGTTTAACTCTTTTGTTTGCTGTGGCACTCACTCTAATTAATAAATTTAATAATTTTCAAATATTTTCTAATGAACGTTGTGGCGGTAGATGATGCGGGCTGACTACATGACACGGATGCTAAGTAGAACTCCATTCAAATTCCATTTGTACTACCGAATTTCATTTGTAGCTTTGCACAAATCCGGCTACACTGTTTACTAGAAGTAATTTGATACAAATCTTAAGAACAAGGGCTATATCCTTCTTTTAAAATAGTGTGATTTATAAAGCATCTTGTTAAATAATTGCTGTGGCAGGCAATAGCAGCAGCTGCAACAGAGATGACTGAGTACAGCTGTGAAAGTGGGAATGCTGCACCCTCAGATAGTTCTTCAGATGCATCCAAGCTTAGCTCAAAAAGTGCCAAAGAAAGGAGAAATAGAAGGAAGAAAAGGAGGCAGAGAGAGCTCTCTGGAGAAGAGGATGACATCAAGGATGAAAAGCTTCCAAAATCTGAATCAGATGGCAGTATCAAAAGGAAAGGTTTCCGTCTTTCTTTTGATGGGAACAGACTAACTTACGGGAAGCCATTTACATCACCCCACCAGGTACTGTGAGTAATGCAATTATAATTTTTGGAATTGGTGATATTACTGTCATATACAACAAACTTCACTGCAACTTTGCAATGTAAGACAACAAAGGAAAAATAATGTAGCATTCTCTTAAATACCGACTTGCAGTTGGTATTATTTTCTTGAGTGTACCTTAAAAAAGTGTTTTGTTGTCTCTCATTTTATTATTTAGGACCTTAACATGTATAGCAGCATTGCATTTTCCTAGTTAATCTGAGATAGAAATGCCTTCTTAATTCGTAAAAGAAAAATTTAAGTATAATGTATGATTTTAGAAGATTAAAGGTATTGATATCTTTTAATGTAATGCATGATCTTTGTGGATCATTGGAGTTTATGTAAATCTTCGTTTTTCTCTTTAAAGCAGAGCATGAAACAACTGTGGCTGTATACATGTTACTTTTTTCTCTTCAGTCATTGTTTTAGGTACACTGTAAATTTACCCATTCAGTTGACTTTCATCTGTAATGCATCTTTGAGATCAGCCTGAGGCAGTGTATTAAAGATAACACTGGCAAATTCCTGGGGAATATAAATTATTGTTGTATACAGACATGCATTTTGGATACTTACAATCTTCAGACCGTCATTTTTTATGTTTCCTTTGCAGTCTTTGCTGAGTGTTCATGGCTCCCTGTTTTCTCCCAGGCCTAGTAGCAGAACAAGTCTTTTCAGTTTTAGAGGTGACAGAAGAGAGAGGGGATCAGAAAATGACTTTGCTGATGATGAGCACAGCATGTTTGAGGACAATTCGAGCAGAAGAGGTTCTGTGTTTCTGCCGCGCAGGCACGGAGAACGGCGCAGTAGTAACATCAGCCAGTCCAGTAGGTCATCCAGAAGGCTGACTGTCTTCCCAGTGAATGGGAAGATGCACAGCACTGTGGATTGCAATGGAGTGGTGTCCTTGGTGGATGGACCACCAGGTCTGTTGTCTCCTACTGGACAACTTCTGCCAGAGGTGATAATAGATAAACTAACGACTGATGGCAATGTAAGAAGTTTAAAATTACTCCAGGTTTCATGGCCTTTCTTTATTGCATGGACAATGTTTCAATGAAATTATTGCTTTGAAAATGGAGGAAGTTGTGAATGCTTTTGCAGATCTTACTGTAATGAAATGGTTTTGAAGTAATTCAGTCAAAAGTGAGAGGCTGAAGCATGAAAGACAACAAAGTAGTAAGTTTTTACATACCTGCAAAGAAAAGATATGTGTACGTCTGCTTAATGAATCAGATTAGTAATGTTCCATTGCTAAATCTGTTTTAGAGCGCACAATAGGATGTCCAACTCTAAGCTTCCTGTACATTATTAGATTATATAAATTCTTTTTTTGTTTATGGTTTTAGCCTCCTTTTAAGTGTGTTTTCTGATTCTCTGTCAGTAATATGCATGTGTTCATACATTTGGTATTGTGCAAATATAGCATAGTCATAAAGATTATGTTGATATTTTAAAAGTCCTGAAAGCATTTTTAACTCCTGAGTTTCAAAGACTATCTGAGTTGCTCACTGCCTAGGATCAGGGTATATTTAAAAAAAATCCAAAACAACAAAAAAACCCCCAAACCAATAAAACATTTTAATTCTGCTTGGTTTTTCCTTTTCCCTCAGTCTGCTTTGGGAATGGAGAAGCGACATCTGCATGTTTTTTCCTAAAAATGTTATTTTACTGAAACAGAAATTTCTTTATGGGTCATAGCACCTGAAAGTACATCAGCCAGCTTCCTTGCAGTTATCAGCCAGATGCCTTGCAGTTACAGTCTTCTTGCAGTTTATTATACGTTTATTGTCATGCATTTATTTAATGGACGAAAAAAAAGTCTGCCCATCCTTATGCATTCAAAAATTCTTCATAACTGAGATGTGCTCATTACTATAGTTATAACATAGCTTTCATTTTTAAAAATAAAATAATGTAAAACAAGTATTTTTGGGATCAATTAAGTCAGACTTATGCTGTTTCTTCACTTGAAATTCATAAAATAAATCAGAGTTGATAATGATTCAATTTAGAAAAAATAATTTAAATAAGCTTTGAATGGATATAGAGATTAAAATTGATCTTTAAAACTTTATTTTATGGAATAGTTGCTGCATAATCTCCTTAGCATTAATTGCTTGTTAGAAGTATCTTGTGAATAAACTAGTTTAGAATGGAAATATTGGTAGAGCAAGTATGGAACTGGGAATTGTTTTTACATAAGTTCTGCAAGTCTTGCTTTGTTTGCTTGGCTGTAGCCCCCTCCAAAATTGATTGGTGTCTAAAGTGGAGTAATGTTATTTGAGTATAATGCTGTAGAAGTATGGGAACTAAATATCCAAATGTTTTTCTTAATGTTTTAGAAGTATTAATTGTATTAGGGAGTATATAATGAAAATAGTAATTAAAAAAAACCACAGTATTTCTAAAATTGAATTTAGTTTACAAACTTTTTTTTCCTTTTATATTTTTTTATAGAGCACTACCACAGAAATAGGAATAAAAAACAGACGTACAAGTTCGTATCAAATACCAATGGAGTTGCTGGAGGACCCCGATTTAAGGGAAAGGGCCATGAGTCTAGCTGATGTTATCACAAATAGAATGGAAGGTGTGTTATAACTGTAGACACTTGAACTTTCTTGACATAGTCTAAGACTTGTTTGAAGGTATATATATCACAATATAAATACAGAAGAGAAAAAATATGTAGCTATTGCAAATACATAAACTGAATAACAGGAAAAAAAGCATGTACATAGTGAAAAAAGAAAGGAAGGAATCTGATAAGCAGGCTGATGTAAAAAACTCTTTGTAATTAAAATGGGTAATATGTATATGTTTTATGCTAGTAATTCAGCTTAGCAATGCAGTTATTGGAAGAAACGCCTTGTGATACATTTGCCACTGACCATACCATAAAAATATTAGAGACAATTCAACGCCAGGCTTTAGTTGATAAGGAGAAGAAAATTTGTACAAGGATGGCTTCAAACAGTGGAATGACTACTAGTGAAAATAATGAAAAAACTTGAATAATTTTCAAAACCTTTTTAAGGCTAAAATTAATGTTATTTTTTCCTGAAAATAAGTACTCAGACATTTAAGAGAACTTTGAAGTTGAAAGTTCTACTGAAAAAAAAGATCCATAATCTTAAGCATAGTTCGTATGGTTTTTGTGGTTTTTTAAACAAGATCGTATGTTATTAAAAATAAACAAGTTTTTACATTATTTGCTCAGAATAGTTGAGGTTTCTTTTAGTATTCTAAAACCTTTTGTGTCAGAAACACAAAAAATATTAATCCTGGAAATCTGAGGATGTTCCTCCAAGTATCCTTAGTGGTTCCAGGTATAAAGATTAAAACCTGAAAAAGCAGATAAAAAATTACCTTTACATTCTCCAAAACTTGTTCACTATAAAGTTCTCTTTTTCTCCAGAACTTGAAGGATCAAGACAAAAATGTCCACCTTGCTGGGATAAGTTTGCCCACACTTTCTTAATTTGGGAGTGTTGCGAGTCCTGGTTAAAAGTAAAGAGTGTAGTTGAATTAATTGTAATGGATCCATTTGTTGATCTGGCTGTCACTGTTTGCATAGTTTTGAACACACTATTTATGGCCATGGAACATTATCCAATGACTTCACATTTTGAGACTGTGCTTACAGTAGGAAATCTGGTAAGTCCTTCATTCTATGTAATTTTATACAGTTGGAACTCGGTTTCTCTTTGGAATAGAATTCCTTTTATAGTTTTTGTCTTCCTGTAAAATAAATGTTAAAGGTTTAATTGTACTAAAAATAGTCTGGATATACCACTTGGAATATGTTGTATATACGAGTATTTGAGAGATACTGTATCTTAGTTTGTCTAAGTTATTCAATGTTCAATGCTATTTTGGATTATTATTTTTCACTGCTATTTTTATATGTTGATTTTGTATTTCCTTGAAAATCATTTATTTGATTGGACCATAACAATTTGGAAGGCAAAGAATGTGTGACTTATTCTAAGAGTATCTGTTGATACGGCTGGGTTTTTTTCCTTAGTGGACACAGTCTGTGGGTATGGTTTGGTGAGGTAGCTTTATTTGGTTTATTAAAGCAATAATACAGGTATATTATACTTATTAACCTATGCTTATTCTAAGTGGTTATTCTGGTGAGTATGATCTAGAAAAATAATAAAACAATTTGGTTATTAGCGTATGTGATATTCTAATACATGTTGGTAACAGACTGAAGTACAGAGTTGAAGTATCAGCATTTAAACTGTATGCAGATGTTTTTATCCTATACAGATATATTTCACTGTTTTCTGCTTAACCTGGAATTAGAGATCATTATGTGTAGAAGATAAATATTTCATGCTGCTGTTTAAAATATATGCAGGGTGTCTTTGAGGAAAAGATAGGGAAGACAAATAGATGAGGATCAATAGCTGTTTCAGAGAGCTGTCTTGTGATTGTGTCTGTATGTTTTACCCAGGAAACTCCCATTCCTACCTTTCCTATGTAATGGAGTAGTTTAGTATGTGTGAATGTAAGTGTTCCTTCATGTCAAGAATTTGTGTGTGCTCCTAGTCAACCAGTATGCCATTATGACACTGGTATGGTTTCAGCAGTTGCTTTCTTCCTTTTTGGACTCTGTAGCTCTGCATTTTAGAGACTGTAAAATGATCCTGATATTTTGGAACTTTTTTCATGTTTCTTGTTAAAGATAGTAATTTATGTAGTTTTGTAGATACTGGTGATCATACATCTACAGTAAATACAATGAATATATTTCAGAGGTCTTGTTTGCCAGCTGCTTCAGAAGATATCAGAGGCATTCAGACTCAGAAAGAAGTTTTATTTAGGCAAGCCTTGGCACAATTGACCTTTTTTTTGGCCATTAGAGAAGATAAGCTTACTTGTGAGTTCTTCTAGAGACTTCATTAATAGTACATCACTCCAATTTATGACAAATTCGTGTTTTCCCACACACCTTTGTTAAAGCAACTTACGTTCTAACAAGAGCAAGTGTATTATCTTGCTGGGGAAAGTTCCTTTAATTCTATTTAATTAGATGGATGGTAGATAAAAGGAGCAAACTGGAGGCCTCTTAGGAGTAGCTTATTCTTCAGTAGACACTAAATGTATCTTTAACTGATGTTACATATTTATGCCACAGCTCATTTTGATATTGCTACTTGCCTTCTCTGTGGGGCTCAGCTTGTGATAATTTTACTTAGTGACATCCTGCTGTAAGAGGGATGTTACTTCTTACTTCAGCTGTTCCTTATCTGCAGGTTCAACTTCTTAATATTCATCCATAAAGTAACAGTAAAATCTTTTTCTTCAGGTTTTTACTGGAATTTTTGCAGCAGAAATGGTTCTCAAGATAATTGCCATGCATCCTTTTAATTATTTCCAAGTTGGCTGGAATATTTTTGATAGTTTTATAGTTACCCTTAGTTTGGTGGAGCTTTTTTTGTCAAACGTGGATGGATTATCTGTTCTCCGCTCATTCAGATTGGTAAATAATACATCTGCATTAATTAATGAATTATGTTTGTATTTCAACTCTATTCATATATATAAGACACCTTTTAGTATGCTTTTTAGTGAGTGACACAGGATGTATCTGCAGGCATGTTTTAAAAATTATTTATCATTGAACACTGTGTGCCATTTTACTGTTCAGAAACAAGTACTCTTTCAAGGGAAAGATCTGTAATTTTATTGTAATTGTTTAAACATTAATGAGTAAAGTTCAGTAAAATGCACAGTTTGTTTAGTGTATATTGAGAAGTAGAAAACTTTGTAGTCTTGTTGACTTCCATATTTAGAAATAGCAAGAAGTCTAGATGTGGTATTTTAAAATGTAGGAATTATAAAATTCGTGGGTTTAATAAATTTTTTGAAGATTGATTTTTATTTTCCCCTTACCAAAAAGAAAAATTCTTTATTTTATTAGAAAAATATTTTTATTTTAATTTGTTTCTACACGTAATGTCCAAGGTGTATGTGTTCAGAATCCACTGTCTGAACAAATACAGCCAGTGTGCTGTTTGTTTCATATGGAAAAGAATATATATGCTAAAAAAAACCCAAAAAAAAAAAAAATCCCAAAAGAACACCACCAAAACAAAAAACTCCATGGGAAGAAAAGAGCAAAGTCTAAAATGTAGTACGTTTTAATGAGATGTAATATTTATGTTTTATGAAATGCTATGGAAGTTATGGTTTTAAGAATCATATTGATGTTTCTTTTTGCTATTGCTGAGAGTCACTAGTTAGCAACACGCTGTCATCTCAATAGAATTTTTGTAACTACTGCAAATAATGCCTGTATTTTTTTTCTTTTTCCAGTTGCGAGTTTTCAAATTGGCAAAATCTTGGCCAACTCTAAATATGCTGATTAAGATTATTGGCAACTCAGTGGGGGCTCTGGGGAATCTGACCCTGGTGCTGGCCATCATCGTGTTCATTTTCGCTGTGGTTGGGATGCAGCTCTTTGGGAAGAGCTACAAGGAATGTGTCTGCAAGATCTCCAGTGACTGTGTGCTCCCTCGCTGGCACATGCACGACTTTTTCCACTCTTTCCTGATTGTATTCCGAGTGCTGTGTGGAGAATGGATAGAAACCATGTGGGACTGCATGGAGGTTGCTGGCCAAGCCATGTGCCTTATTGTTTTCATGATGGTCATGGTGATTGGAAACCTAGTGGTATGTAGCCAAAATAATTTTATAATTAATTTAGAATATGAAAGGTAAGAGAACCAGTAATTAATTATGAAAGTATTATTAAATGTGATTTTAAATATGATTTTGTTATTTGGATTTGTTATGAGTATGGGTTTTGAAATGGAATTTTCTGTTTATTAGATTTCTGATCCTATCTAGAGTCCTCAGCTTGGAGGATGACCCCCCCCAGGGGTGTGGAGTGTAGTTCAGAGGGTGTGGATGAGAGCATGCAGGTGTTCAGAGTGTTGTGGGCTACTCCTGCTTACCTAGCGAGGGAGAGAAGAGCAAGGGCACCCTCAATCTTGGACTTCCAGAGTGGAAGTTACCTATTTGCAGAAGAGAATATAGCAGAGCCTTTTCTCCCTAACCAATTTAGTCATTGCTTCAAATCACACACAGGCAGGTTGTTGGGCCTTTTTTTAAATCTTTTTCTGATCTCTCCTGTCTAAATAAGTGCTATTGCATTCTTAACACTCTGAAGTATATGCCATTTTGAGACCTGCTTGCTGCACCGCCAGCATTTTGCACAAGTGGAGTAAGGAAACTTGAATTAGAAGGAAAGTTGTTATGCAGAAAAAAACCTAGCTTCAATTACTTCAAGTTTTCTTTTGTTTCTTCACTTTTTTGCTTGCTATTTCATAAGGGCTTTCTACAGATACTTCTAACATGGCCTGTATTATATCTGCTTTTTTCTTTTTCAGAGGAAAGCATCCGATTAGCACTAGTTTGTATAAATTTTTCTTTTTAAATGTTTTATATTTTTTAGTTTGCCAGTATTTAAGACATTAATTGCTCTGCCTCTTGCTCCATTTTTCTCATTCCTCTGTTTTTAAACATCTCTGGTTTAAACAATTTTCAGTAGCAGAAGAGATTTTAAATTAGCCATCCTCTAAATATTCTTTAAGAATGAAATTTGTGAGAGGAATAAGGTAAGTATCTTTAAACCAAGCCAGTCCTGCTTCTAGTTGCACAGCCACTTGCTTTGGGATTTTCTATTAATCTATTGTCTTATAATGAAGAGAACTCTGGAGTTGTTTGATTAAACTCCATAAGTAGTTTTCTAAACCAGAAGATTGAACTTTGTGGAATGAAGTATCTGCCTATGTGAATATTTCCACAGTGTTTACTATATTCTGATTTTATTCCGTATCTCTAGGAAAACTTCTTAGATGAGCAGACATCCCTGCTGTATGTTCAGGGCTGTTTTATCCAGTTGTCACTCTGCATTCCTAAAACTTTTTTTTGTCTTACCTTCCAAGCGGATGGAAGAGCTGATTTGAAGATTTTAAGAGCTGGTACTCTGCTGCTTTAGCATTTGAGTTCCTGGTAGCCTCTGGGCTTTTGTAACTGATATATGTTCCATGTTTTGTCTTGCTGTGGGAAAAGGATAACTTGGGGATTAAAAGACAGTGTACATTCCTCATTTTTTAAGTTGCATACAAAAAAAATTATTTGTGTGAGTTTGGACCAGCATGTAGAAAATATGTTGTAAACCTGTTGAATCTGTTCAGACAGTACCAAAGAATCCTTAATTTCTGACCTTCTACAAACATAAGCAATGTAAAGCCACAAAATCTCCTGTGTTGAGGTATAGGGAAGGTATTTTATTTAATTGCATTTGCATTTTATTTACCGTATACTTTCAGAATCATTACTGTAGATGAAAACACAAGGCCTGTGTTCATAATGGGATAATAAGAAGCATGTGCATGAAAAATGGAAAAAATCTGCTCTGTTGTCTTTTTTTTTTTGTTTTTTTAAATTAGGTACTGAATCTTTTTCTGGCCTTGCTGCTGAGTTCATTTAGTTCAGACAACCTTGCTGCTACAGACGATGATAATGAAATGAACAACTTGCAGATTGCTGTTGCAAGAATTCAGAAGGGAATAGATTATGTGAAGAAAAAAGCAGGTGAATGTGTCCGAAGGTCTTGTTTGGGAAAACAAGCTGCTGTAAATCAAAGAACAGATCAGTTGAATGATGAGGGAAACCGTTGCATTTCCAACTGTACTGTCACTGAACCAATGATAGATACAAATGATGGCAAAAATGAAAATGGAATGGCCACTGTTATAGGTGGCAATGATTATACATCATTCATAAACAACCCAAGCATTACTGTTACAGTACCAATAGCTGTTGGAGAGTCTGATTTTGAACGTCTGAATACAGAAGAGTTTAGCAGTGACTCAGATTTGGATGAAAGCAAGGAGGTAAAATTTAAAAATTTCATATTTTAGATTAACAAATTATACTAACTGTATTGTTTCATAGTGTAATTCTTCCTGATTAGAAATGCAAAGAAATGCCATTGTAACCCAAGATTCTTGGGCTGTACAGGGAGTGAATAATCTGAAGTGGGAAAGTAGAGTTCGAGAGAGTAGGAAATCCTGGAAGAACTGTATAAATTTATGTGAACCCATTTATAAAGATGTTTCAAAAGCAAACTACCAAACTGTTAGTTGAATGGAGAAAATAGTATATATGTACAGAACAAGCAGTGTCAAAAGACTGGGGGTTTTTTATAATGTTTCTGTGAGCTAAATGTAAGTAAACTGCTATTTAAAAATATTAACGAAGATAATAATAAAAAATATTAATACTCTTAAAGGAAAATCAGCATTTCTTTTACTGAATAAGCTTAACAGAGGTGCTGACTCAGACTAATGAGAGCAGTAGCAACAGTTTTCATGTTCTGAAATCAAAATAATGGGGGGAAGCCAAGGGAGCAATGTTTGTATTGTAATGTGAATGTGTCAACTAAAAACTTAAGATAAAAAACAGAATTACTGAATGAAAAAATATTAATTTCTTACTTTTTTGGGGGAGTTTTAAACCAGTCATTTTTAACACAACTGCCTGATTTTAAACTGGGTCATCTCTTGGACTGTAGTCATTTGTCAGCAGCTTCAGTCTGAGAAGAAAAGCAAAATCATGGATTTCAGCAGGATTTTGAAAGACACTAAAAATTCAAATTGAAATCTGTGGCTCAAGCAGACTGTGTCTGCTATCACCACCTCTGGCACCTGAAGACACGAGGACATAAATAGAATGTCATCGCTTGTGCAGACAGCTGTATTCCAGTCTGGATTGCTTTGTCTGGATTGTTTTGGTTTTTTGGGTTGTTTGGGTTTTTTTGTTTGTTTGTTTTGGGTTTTTTTGGGGTGATTTTTTTTGTGTGTGGTTGGTTTTTGTGCATTCAGTTGATGAGTCTGAGAGATTTTTGATTGGTTGTGGGCTTTTTAGGTTTTCAGGTGTTTTGTTTTGAACTGGCAGTTAATTTGCCAGTATAACTTCCAAAGGTTAGAAGATAAGTTTGTTCCTGGAAGCATAGTGAAATTAAATTTAGAAAGGTGTAACAAAGTACTCTTCAGGTGTTTCTTTTGTTGCAGATTACAGTGTTCAGTAGTATTTTACTTATTTTTGTTATTTCAGTAGCTTGTTTCTTGATCCTTGATTTGTTCCATCTACTTTTTGGAGATTGTATTACTGCAGATGTTACATTGACCACTCAGTTGAGAAGACTGTAGATTGCTAAGAGGCTTTGTTAAAGCAAAGCAGACAGTATTATTAACCCATTTAAAATAGAAACTGCTGTATGCAATGAAGCTATAATGTTTGCTGAATAGCTACTACAACTTTTACATATTATTTATCTGACTGAAGGATACTGGATTTTTTAGTATTTTAATAAAACTTGGGTTTTGTGGGAGGAATATTTAGTGAATCTGGCTAATTTAACTTTAAATCTACCACTTGCCTGGAAATTAACCTTCAGTTGAAGACACTTATGTCTTCAGTATTTTATATTTTAGAACTGAGTGACAAAATCTGTGCCTTCTTACCTCTGATATTCAAGATGATGCATGAGCACTAGTCTTTTATGAGATGCTGTTACCTAGTATCAGTTTTGATTTGCTCAGATTTGGAAAACTGGCTGACAACTGGCAACCACGGGAGGTACATAAACTAAAAAAAACCACCCCCATTTCATGTACGCTTATTCATAGTGGGTAGGGAAATTGTCTTTCATCTTGTAGATTAGTTCAGCTCTTTCTTTTTTACTTCCCCTTTAAATGGAGCACTTTATGTTGGAGTTGTTACGTAGCTACATTATTTGATGAATCCTTGAGAAGCCATTGCTAAGAAGTGGATTTGTACCAGAAGACAAGTTGAGGAACTTAGAGGTTTATTGCTAAGCATGAGGTTTTGTTTTTCATTGCTGTGTCTGCTACAATCCATAATGCATCTTGAACTGTTTGAAATTTTTTTGAAAATCATTCAGTTAAATATTTAAAGATGCTGGGAAAAATTTCTTATGCAGAAGTTTCTGGTTTTAACGTGGTATGATTTACTTTTTGTTTTGCCTGCAGCTCTTTTCTGAAAGAAGGGACCTAGATGTATCCTAATTAGCATCTAGTGAAGACCAGTAATAACCTTGAAAATGAAATGCAAGGAGAAATGTATTTCTGTTGTTTTAAATGTCTGGATACTACTATGTAAAGGATACTTTAAGCTGAAATATTGTGGGTGCATCTGTATGTCTTTTTGTTTGGGCCTCTTTTTTTTTTTTTTGAAGGAGGAGAATTTAAGGGTGAAGGGATTTTTGGTGGTGGTTTAGTTTTTTGTTTGTGGGGTGTTCTTTATGTTCAGTCCCAAGTCCAGTATACATCTATGAACTTCAGATGTTCTGCTAATCTTGCCTCTTCCATTATATATTTGGTTGTGTCTAAAGCTCTAATCCACACCTAAAAATACTATGTTTTGTAAATGTGTGCCATATCTAGAAAACACATATTTTAAGTAAGTAGGAATCCACACTTCTGTTTCCAGTACTCAAACAACCCCAAGGGTACCATATTTTAATTTCATTGCGTGCCATTCTCTCACAGGAGTAAAATCAAGCTGGATCAGTCAAGACTGGTGCTTTTAAACCAGGCAGAGCAACGTGTCAGCATGTTTACACAGGTTACCTAAACAAATCATGCATATGATTATCATACATAATCACTTCTGAGATTGATTGGCCTGCATGCTACTCAGCTCCAGTATCTTTTTCCCCGTATGTTGCAATGTAGTGGGAACATGTGCAGCACTCTGTAAGCCGAGTCCCACAACTCACATCACAGCATGACTGAGGGCACCACCCATGCCTTCTTCTCTCCTTGTTACATCATTGGTATTTTCTGTACTTTTTCTGTGGCATAACATGCATGCTTTGTAAGTTTTATTATTGTTGACTGAATGATTAAGATCAGCACTTTTCAATATCAAAAGAGGTTAACAACCTATGATTTTATGCCAATGGAAAGGTTGTCCTCACTTGTTGTTTTCTGTTCATCTGTTGTACTATGTTTTTAGCTACCATGTAATTATGAACATTTTCTGATCACGTTCATTTGACCAATGCCTCTGTAATATTACATATATACAGTTACTTGTATGCTAAAATGTTTATATCTTTTGTATAAATTGGTTTGTGTTTGTTCACAACATTTCTGTAATTCACATTTCAGTTTTCTCATATAAGAGAAGCTAAATTATAGGATGAAAGATACACTCTTAGGAACAATCAAATGTATTTTTTATACATATGCATAGTTCCTTTGAAAATGGATGTAATGATTTAGTTATAGTCTAGTCATGAAGTTTATATATGTCTGCAAGGTTGGAATGTAGGGAATCATTTATGTAAGTTTTGTTCTTCAGCATAAATAATTGTTTCTTTGTGAACATAATCCAGTTGCCTTTTTTTTTATAAAGACAAACATAAAACATTAATCAAAAGTTCTGTGCAGGTGTCTAAATAAATCTGGATGGTTTAAAACTATATAAATAAGGATGTTCAAACAAGAGAGAAATAGGAAAACTTGGGATAAAGATCAAATTAAAACAACTTTTAAAAAGAAAAAATGGGAGCTACTGCACTCCCAAACCTCTAAATTCAGAAACTCTAGAACCATAAAACTTAAAAAGTTTAGTATTTAGATTAATTGTACTAAGCTATGCATTCTCTTCCCTATAGTTTGACAGTTCTGTTCTTTACCATTGAGATAATCCTTTTGCAAATACAGCTTTTATTTGTGTGGATTTGTTGTGGAATCATTATATTCCATCTATTCTTTTGCACTGTATTACATATTGGAAGTATTTAGGTCTCTTCTGTGTGCAAGGGGACGGTAAACTGTTCAGAAGGAATGGAAAAATATCTTTCTAGGGATTTTTTAAGCTATTTTTGAAAAGGCACTTCAGTAGGGAAGAGTGGAATGGTAATGTCCCATCCTAGTGGTCCCAGGTATTAGGGGCTGAGTCTTCTTTGATGGATATTGATTATGTGACACTGCTCCTAACTTGAGCTTCTGCTTACATGAGTTTGGACAAGCGTAGAGCAGCATGCAAGCGAGTAAACTTGGAGCTTCCAATCATTTGACTGAAAAATACACAAATCTTTTTCATTTGGATGTCACTTTGTCTAAGCCTTCCCTGCATAGTAAGGCAATGCTTTTTTCTAATATATACGGGTACCAATTTTTTTCTAAGTTAATCCATTCAATCCAGTGCTTAGTGTACATTCAATGTGGCCTTCTTACCTCTGTTTAGTAAACTGAACAGCAGCTAAGGGCCCTAGAAGTTGACGGATGAACATTTCTGTCTTTCCTGAAAGTTCTCTTCCTGGAGTGATTCCCCAGATCAGTTAGACTTCTGCAAAGACTTCTGTTGTAAATAGCAAAGAAACTAGCTTTCTAATTTTTAATTAGAGGGAGAAACTCTTCTATGCATACTTATTTTTATGATCACTTTTTTTGGTGATGTTGTTGTTTGATACCTGCATTTTAGTGAAAAATATGAGTCCCTCACATAAAAAAGAGAACCAATGTTTAATTAAATCTGTAACTCCTTAAGCAGTAGGATTATATTCTACATCATCTTTAGAAGAAAGAGGAAACCAGACTACCTGGTTTATATCAAAATAGTTCATGTAATCTCTAGTTTTATTTCTAGTGTAAAGAAAATTGCCTTTTGTAATTAAAAAGAAATTTTAAAAAGGTCTAACCTCTGATTCTTCTAACATGAATTATATGAAATACATAACTTCATGTTCTAAACATGTTGATTCTTTTCAGTCACTTTTGTGTTTGTGGTTGTTCATCTTTTATACTTTCATTTGAATTAATGTCATGTCCTAAGCTTACAGTTCAAATTACTTAGGGTACTTCACATTGCTTTAAATTTTTGTTAATAATATGACGCAAAACTTCTTTAGTCTTAAAAAGTATATATTTTTAAAATAATAATTTGACTTATTTAATTAAATGTTTTAGTTTTCTCACCACCACTGCAACATTTTGCAATATATATGCTATGTCATGGAATGATGAAAGCAGCATAATAATAGAATTGTGAAGGGCGTCTTGTGCTATCCCTGGGTTCAGTAGAAGTAACGATAGGAAAAGTTGTTTGCTGTGAATATTGCCATTTTGAAATTATGTTGCTAAAAAAGAAAAGACATCTTTATTGTAAACATTAGTAATATGGGGATTCTTTTCCAGATAATCAGTTTGTAAAGTAATAGCAAAGTAGGCAATATAACAAAACCATTTTTAATTTAAACTAATGCAGAATACTGGGTTACTTATTGTTATTATATTGTCTGTCTTCATCCACAAACATAAAAATTGTTTATTACCAAAAATAATCTTGTGCTTTCACAATTTACAATTGAGGTGTAAATACAACTTGATTGGATAGCAAATTGTCTGCATTTATCTCTTAAATATCTCGTATTCATAAAAATCTAACTAAATTAGTAAAAATGGTGTTGATTTGACAAAACCAAGGTTGTTTTATAAAGTGTGCTTACATCATTCCCTACAAACATTTACTTGTGTGACTTCATTACTGGTGTTTTATACTTCTTGATAATAGCATTAAAATGTCAGAGAATGCTGTGACCAAAACTACTCTGATTTAGTTTGGTACTCATACTTAACTTAAGTGTACAGGACACCACATCTGCCCTTAAAATCTCCACATCTCTGCAATACACAGGCAGATTACAAAATAATATATTAAGGCTTATTCTTGTATTGTAATGGGGCTGGGGGTTGTGTATATGTTTGTTTTTACATATGTTTGTTTTGGGGATCATTTTAATAATGTGACTTACATAATATTAATTATTTAAAAAATAAAAAAACAAACAAAAAACCCCCCAAAATTATCTCTGGGTGTTGACTGTACAGGTATGTGTACCAGAGTAATGGGTAGTTTCAGAATGCACAATGTACTACATATGTGCATTGGCAGAAAAGAATGCAAATGAATGCCAGTTGAAATGTATAAGAAAGTAATAGTAGAAAACAAAATAAATAGAATATGTATGAGCAAATCAACGTGGTAACAGTTAACTTTCTAGAAATTCTGAAATTCCATGAAAGATTCCATGCTGTGCAATCTCTAGATAGAAAGTGGACAATTTATGCACATTTCAACAGCATTGACTGCTATGTGTGGGTGTTTTTTTTGTATTTCTGGTGAAAAATATTGTTCTTATTACCAGCACATGGTGTTGCATGCTTAGTTAATTACACTTCTAAAACCAGAAATATTAATAAAGTAAAAATATAATTCAATTTTATTTTCAGAAGCTAGATTTTTCCAGCTCATCAGAAGGAAGTACAGTTAATTTAGCTGTCTTTGGAGAAGAAAAAAGTGAAACTGAACCAGAAAAAGCATCAGAAGTACAAGCATGCTTTACAGAAGGTATGGAAATAAAATTTGGACCTAGCAATTACGTTTTTTTTTTGTTTGCAGTAAACATTGCCAGTTCAACTTGCTACAGCAGTTCTGGATCCTAATTCATCAAGTCTTAGGGTATGATTAATTTTGCCTGTTGTAGACAGCAATACTGACATCTATGAAGTACTGTTTGTTAAAGCAAAGTTCAATATGTGTGTATGTAGTAATTTTTAATATTTTAAAATAACCACTAGGCACAAATCTACAAGCTTAATCTCAGCAGACAGTAATTCTGTTGCTTTAAATTGCTTTGTCAGTAGTGAAATCTGCAAGATCAAGCCCTCCACTAGGTTCACTTCACTGAGAAATTTAAAATGATATCATGTGATTGATCACTTCCTAGTGCTAGAAAGCAATTCAGCGGGTGGTTCAGGTCATCCACCATCATTCAGTGGAGAGTTTGACTCAAACAATCAACTGAATTTGTTGACATTGCACCATTGATGGGGGGAGAGGATGTATAAATATGCTGTGGTTTAAAACAGGTGGATGAGATCCTATGTATCTATTTAAGAAGTCATAACAGCATACTTGCATGTCCTTAAATGTTTTGATTTATTTTAATTGTGAATAGCTGCACCTTCTAGGGTACTGAAATTTACCATGTAGGAAAGAATTTCTGGTTTTTTTGGTTTTTTGTGACATTACGGATCTTAATTTCCTTTTAAATCATGGCTAAAATAATTCAGAACAAAATGTGGTCCGGGATTAACTCTCCTATCCTGTCCATGCTTTTTAGTTTAATGTTTTGCAGACATCTTTGATAGTAGGCTAGGACTTTTGTCCTTTGAAGTATTATTTTACTGGTCTTCATAAAACCAGAATTGTTTGTCACTGTGGGGCTGAATTGACTATATCAAGTTCTTAATTAAAAAAAAATCCAAGAAAAAATGTACCTTTCTCAAATAATTTGAAAATATAGTAAAATTCTTCCTTATCCTTGTGTTACGTGATACAAATTCATCCTTGGGCATAAGATTTATTTTTTCATAATACAAATGTTTTGAGTGGTTGAAGGTAAGATAGCACAGTGGTAGGAAAACCAGAATGCCTTTGGGATCCATTAAAGTCGTGTCAAATTGGTTTTGTTTCTATGTGATTAATAATTTTCAAAGCATTAAAGAGGCTACTCTTGGCTAGGCAGTTAGTGACAATGCCTTGAGGCATTGATAAAGTAGGGAGCTCTCCAATATGACGCAAATTTCTGTGGACAGTTGCCACAAATCCGTATCAGATTGGAAAAGCTCTCATTATCTCCTGTTAAAACATTTGTTTATGCAAAGAGTTATCCTTCATCAGTCCATGGAGCATCAGTTGTTCCTCAGCATAGTAAAAATAGTATTAATGTCTGATTTATTTGAACCTTTTCTAAAAGGCAACAGTTCTTTTAAAAGAGGAAGCTCTTGTATTCTTGAACAAGTTCATGTGAAAGTTGCTATGTATGCTCCTTGTTTCTACTCCCTGGCAATTTGCATATATTATTTAATTATCTGTATATAAATTTTTAAATGTGTTTGTAAGTGGAAATTAGCTCAGTTAGATGACTGTCCTTTACTACAAGCTTGATGTAGCATCAGAGTAGAGGAAAAGTTGCATGCACTGAAGTTTTCCCTACATCCAAAGTATAAAATTTAAAAGATAAGTAGCGTAAGTGGCATGAAGTAGCTTGAACTTCATGAAGCAGTAGCTAGCTAAGAATAATTTTATTTTTCAGGATAATGAAAATTCTACCTTATAACAGTTTCTTAATTTTTGTGGTATTAGGTTGTGTACAGAAGTTTAAATGCTGTAAAGGCAGCACGGAGAGCACAAAAGGAAGAATCTGGTGGAACCTTCGAAAAACGTGTTACAACATAGTAGAGCACAACTGGTTTGAATCATTCATTGTCTTCATGATTCTTCTCAGCAGTGGTGCTCTGGTAAGTAGAGCTTGCACCCAAAGAAATAGTACCTATAAAAATGTTTCATCTAAGTGTAGTATTATAATGTGTGTATTCATTATGAATAAAACACAAAGTTGTCTTTGAAGTTTGATCTTGGAAGTAAATTCCCAGAATATTTTGGGTATTACATTTAATTTACATTACATTAAAATTTTGATGAATGCTAGGTCATGTGTGTGTTTATGAATAGGATTACACAAAAGATCTTGTTTAAGAAATTATAAAAATCATGAAAATGGAAACGTGTGCATAAAGCAATTATTCTACTTCCAATAAAAGTTGTCCCCAAAAGCAGATACTGGATTCATCATGGTCTTCGTTAATTTCTTGCTACGGTTTTAGTTGCAGTATTTCTGGATTGTTACATAGGAATTCTTGAATTTCTTTATACTATTCTTAGTTACTTTAGTGCTTCACATATTTGGGTTCATATTGGTTGCTGATTGACATAGGATTTGCTATATATTGTCTTGGTCTCTGGTCCAGCACCTAAAGCACCACGTATTTCCCTTCCTTCTTCCCTGACCTTGGTGTTTGCAGGGTAGTTTCTCTCACTTTTTGCCTTCAGTGCTCATACTGCCATACAGTGCTTTGCCCTTTCTTAAACATGTTTTCCCAGAGGCACCATCAGCTTCGTGGTTGTGCTTGGCTGTTTCCTGTGTGGGATCAATGGTGGAGCTGGCACAAAGCAGTCTCGTGGTCTCTCCTCGCAGTGGCTGCATCTGCAGCCTCCCACTGCTAAAACCTTGCCATCAGCACCTAAAGCAAGACTTCACTAGAGATCATCAACATAATATCTGGTCTCTTGTTAATTGAAGTTGACATAATAATGAGAGTTCTGGCTTCTGACAGAACCTGGCTGAGCTTTTCAGGGTGAAAATTTACAATTCTCTGTTGACTATTATTGAAATTTCTAAAAATCTTTTGGGCAACCTCAGACTTTTTATTGTAATTCCATTTTCAGACAATAATAAAATCGAAAATGCAGATATAATGTCATTGTACTTTCTGTTATTTTGTTTTTTCAAGGTAAAACATCTAAAGTTGAAAGTGATTTTTCTTTGCTGTTTTCATTTAGTTCTGGCTTAAGGCTTTTCAATGTCTTACCTATATATAACCCATTCTTTACAGGCTTTTGAAGATATATATATTGAACAACGCAAGACTATAAAAGTCCTGCTGGACTATGCTGATAAAATCTTTACTTACGTCTTTATTCTGGAAATGGTGCTAAAATGGGTGGCCTATGGTTTTCAGACTTACTTCACTAATGCTTGGTGCTGGCTGGACTTCCTGATTGTCGATGTAGGTACTATGCTTTCCAAGTAGTCTGTTTCTGTTGTTTAGGCGGGTAGTTTTATGTAACTTCAGTCTGGTAGAGATAGATGCAGTGAATAATATAAATTTGGTTTAAAGGAATGGAAAATTACATACTGGTGAATAAGGTCCTGCTGCAGTTATCCAGTGTGTAACTAAATCTGCTTTTGTGCTGTCACTGACACCGTGTGTTCTGTGTTTTACTGTGCAGGGTCCCAGCTGGTGAGGGAGCACTATTTACAGATTTGACTTGAGTCTGCTGGATGTGGCAGCAGAGAGCAAGGGGGACACAGATACAAGAAAGGAAAGGGAAATTTAAGTGAGCACTTGGGGTAGGGCATTTGATCCTGGGCTTAATGGGGCACTGACAAAGAATTGTTTTTCAACAATAACATTAAAAGCTAGTGTTGACACTCTAAAGAAACTAAATTAGTGACATTGCATGATATGTTCATTTAAATGAGTTCTTTCTTTTTGCAAATATATTGGACTAGAAATTCAACAAGTGGACAAAAGAGAACTCTATTGATTGGGTGGTATCTGGAATCTAGGACCAAAATTTTGTCCCCTACCAGCAGAATTGAAACTTACCTAATGCTCTTCTTAAAGTAGGCTTTTTGGTGTTTGTTATTTGTCTTCCTCATTTAACTGTGCTTCTCTTTTCAGTGAATCCCCATTCTAGGCAAATGGACTCAGTGACATGAGAAAATATGTGATATGTTTTTTCTGGGATATGCAGTTTCCTGCTTTTTACTTTCATATCCTGTCCATTTCTTCTGTTCTGAACTACGGGTTAATACTTACACCAAGAATAAAGTCAACATATTCCCAAAACAGATGTACTGACCTGTAAGAAACTTAGCAAGTATAAAGGCCCTCCCCTAAGATTAAATTTTCCAAAACAAAAACCTTAGCACATGAAAGAAAAAAAGTTAGGACTGTCTTTGAGTAAGGCTGAATATATAATTTTTGTATATTTTCTTTCTTTGTGGATGCTGTAGCATTCTGATTTTTCTTTATTATAATTTAAGTGTTAAGTGAAAAATTATGACAATTTTATAATTAATAGGAAATCAGCAGCAGTCATCTAGATAGATCTGTCACCTTTGCATAAAATTGTTGATGCCGTGTTTTAGAGTCTTTTCATATTATGAATAATCAGACAGTATGTTTCCAGAAGTTTGTGATACATAAATTCTGAAGTTTTTTTCCATTAAAATGATCATTGGTAAAAAAGAAAGAAAATTAAACAGAAATAAATAAATCTATTAGTATTTAAGGAGTATTCAGATGTAATGTCTCTGTACAAGCCTGTGTTGGGAAATGTTGATCTTGAATTGAGTTTTAACATCAATTCTTCTGATGAGGCATACCATATATCCACATGGATAGGTATGGGCTCTTCATTTTTTCAGCAATTTCAGTGCTTCCATGTAGCCATCTTAATCTTTTGTTTAGAGTGTCTGCATTTTGTAGTCCTATAGCAGCATATTATATAATAACTCATGTTGTTATATAATATATATAACTTATATATATATATATATATATATATAATATGTTATAACCTCCCATCAGAGGTTTTCAGTTAGCTCTAACCTCAAGGTTTGATTAGACAGCTCAGGCTGATACTCTGTTTTGAATGAAGAATGCCTTACTTAGCAATGCATTTTCCAGTGTTTGACCTCCTATATTGTAAACCCACTCCTTCCCACCCTTAAAGTCGTGGTGGTCTGCTTAAGCTTTTTCAAACATTATTGCCAGACCTACTTGCTATTGTTTTCAGCCACTAACAAGGAATTTTAATTCTTTCTCTTCCTGCTGGTGTAGCATGCAGGTGCTGCCCTCAACTTCTTAAATAGATCTTTGTTTTCTCTTTCTGTCCTGTGCCTTTATCTTCTAGCTAAATGTTGAACAAATTTGCCATACCAGTATGAGTCAAGTTAAATTATCACTGTGAGACATTTTACAGAATCTTTTCAGGCAAACTGTTCTGTACCTAGCAGCCTCAACTCTCCAGCTGTTCCCTGTTTGGGAAAGAACTTATGGTATACAGACAGAAGTTCTTACCCATTGTGAAGTTTACAGTTATTTCAGAAACAGATAATTAGCCCTGAAACAAATAAAAATGCTCGTTTTGCTCAGCTTTCCTTGTGCAATTACAAATGGTATCACAGAGAAGAGAAGCAGTGGGATTGTATAGTATTTGGCAGCTTGCTTGAGCTACCCTTAGAGGAAAGAAATCTGCAGAAGACTTCCTTGTGCAAACACAACAGGAGATAGCCATCTGGAGTGGTAGGCTCAGTGAGGACACAAGTCATTGACTTTAGCTGGAAAACAGCAGGAATATCAATTTTTGAGCTGCTAATCCAGCTGTACTGATGGTGTCAAAAATTCTTGTGGATTAAACCCTTTCTTCCACAAAAGTAGGCACATTAGTTGTCCAAAATACAAACAATTTTAAAAATCCTAAGATTTTTTGAGCTTATGATAACAATGTGCTTTTGTGCAATTATACTCTTTGGTAGTTACAAGAGCAGAAAGTTGAAATGAAGCTGAGGTTGGGATTCTGTCTCATGTGTATCATTACAGGATGTTTTGTAATATTTCTCCTCCTTTTTTTGCAATACCCCTTTTGAATTTCTAATTTTCTAATGTTATATTTAGGATTTCTATATGTGGAAGCCAGTTTATAGGTGATATCACAGGCTGTCCAAACCACAATCAAACACATGGAGGGAGAGGAAATTACTTGCTAAAAAAAAAATTTTTTTTTAATTTATTTTCACTGAAAAATAAAGGACCTTCTGAAATTTTTTTCCCAATATCCAGATCAAAATTTTACCCCTCAAGGCATTTCTACTTTGAAGTTACTTAAAAAAGAAAAGTACTATCATTTTGTTTTGTTTTGTTTCCTCTAGGTCTCATTGGTTAGCTTAGTAGCTACTGCCCTTGGTTTCTCAGAATTTGGTGCAATTAAATCGCTCCGAACATTAAGAGCTTTGAGACCTCTAAGAGCTTTGTCACGCTTTGAAGGCATGAGGGTAAGGAAGAAAAAAGCAAGTAATGTGTAAAACAAATCCCTGAAAATATGCCAAATTATAAAAGCATGGAATAACACTAATTGAATGTCTGTTAGTAAGGCCAACAGTAGCATGTTTTGTTATATGACATGCATTACTACTTTTCTATTTGCCTTACTTCAGTGTAATGTAATGTTTTACATCAAATTGTCTTCTAAATTAATAAAATAATAACCCTTGTGTTGTTTTTAATTTTTTTTTCTGTGTATATTGACTAGGTGGTTGTGAATGCTCTTACTGGAGCAATCCCATCCATTATGAACGTACTTCTGGTTTGTCTTACATTCTGGCTAATTTTCAGCATTATGGGAGTAAATTTGTTTGCTGGCAAGT
Organism: Onychostruthus taczanowskii; assembly: GCF_017590055.1. Classification (NCBI taxonomy): domain Eukaryota; kingdom Metazoa; phylum Chordata; class Aves; order Passeriformes; family Passeridae; genus Onychostruthus; species Onychostruthus taczanowskii. Next base: position 2,837,872 of record NW_024499240.1, on the reverse strand, counting down.
TCTATCACTGTGTTAACACCACAAATGATGAGATGCTCACACCAGAGCAAGTCAGTAATAAAAGTATGTGTGAAAATATGAACAGGACTACTGGAGATGTTCGGTGGAAAAATGTGAAAGTAAACTTTGATAATGTGGCAATTGGGTATCTTTCTCTGCTTCAAGTGGTAAGTGCATAAATTTTCCAGCTTTAGTTTTAGTTGTGGTATCATTTAATTCCATAATTTTCAATGTTATTTTAAAATAAATAAATGGATATGGATTTGACTTCATAATTTTATTCTGTGGAGCTAATTAATGTTGCTTATTGTAAAAATGTGATACATTCTCTGGCCATTTTGGAAGAGGAGGAATATCTAATATTTACCTGATGGATAAAAGGTTGCATGGCACCCAGCTGCTAGTACCTTTTCAAGTGCTATGGAAATACGGTATGTAGCAAATATCTGGTTAAAAACTGCAGCTAGGTCTCCTTTTCTTTTATTTTCCTTATCTGTTAAGGCATATTGGCTAATAGTTTTACCATGGTTGTCATAGATACATTCTAGGATTTATCTGATCTTCAAACAAGAAGAAAGTGTTAGATTTCTAGACATGAGCCTTTTTAGAGAGAGTATCTGTAAATTGCCAATAAGACAAACATATGTATTTATAATTGGGTTCATTTGACAAACTACTTCTGGGAAATTATTTGTACTTGTGAGCAATTAGTAATTATTCTGCCTTTAAAAAATTCCAACTGGTAGTTTTAGTAGTTAGTGTTGTGCTAGCAGGCTACCGTCTGTTTGCTTCAGGGGGTAATATTGCTAAATGGACATTTAATGTAAATGGAGCTCCTTGTTTCCAGTGGAGTGACCCACACCATCCCTGTGCAGGTGGACCAGCTGATCACGCAGGTTCCCTGTACCCTGACATCAGGGACTTGGCTTTACTGGGATGCCAAATAGCACAGTGCCTTTCCTGTTAAGGTAATGCTTTACAGATGGCAACCAGTACATCACATTTCCCTGGGAGATAAATTGCTGTCTCTCTGGTATGGTGATATTGATTTCAACTCATCTCACAGAGAGTATATATGAATTTCCATGAAGATTTGAATTTATTCAGTGTTTTTTTTTAAGAACTGGGGGGAAATATTCCTCAGTAATGAATTTCCTGTGAATGCTTCACTTGTGACGCACTAGACTTTTAATATTTTCTTTATTTTTATGAACAGAAATACATTGCAAAAGACACTGTTTTATTTTGAATGTTTTCAGAACTGGAGCTTTGATAGGAAATATTAACAAGTTTTGTTTTTAGGCAACATTTAAAGGATGGATGGAGATTATGTATGCTGCAGTTGATTCTACAAAAGTGAGTGCAATATAAAATCTAATATGTAAAAATAAAATTTACTGAGGGAAAGCGAATCCAAGATTGATATAAGGCTCCTTGAATGGTAGTTGAAATGAGCTAAAATATTAAAATCAAATGTAAAGCCCTGATGGATTTTCTACAATCTATGCCCACAAAGTACTTATAATTTTACTAGAAAAAAAAATTACAGCTGTAAGCTACATAAATTATTACTAATTTAATAATTCTTCTCTAAAAATCCAAACTAATGAGATACAGTTTTCTGTTAATTTATATCTGAGATTGTACAGATCAGGAAACAAGTTTTTTCTGTGTCCTCAAAAATAACCCAAATAGTCCAGAGACATCACTGCAAAAGTTAATTCGGAGCTGCAGACTCTGATGATCTCAAAAACCAAATTTGCCTATTTTTTTTTTTAATCTTGATATTTGTTTGTGCCACTCCTCAATCCAGCTCTTGATTTGCATTTAGTCTGTAGGAACTGAATTGCTTTTGAGATTTGCAGATTTTCATCAAATTAGTAGGACCTACATGAAATGTCAAATATCGTCAAAGAGACCAGACAAGAGGGAAGGAATGGCAAAGCCTGCAATGTGTGCAATTACAGAAACCTATATTAAATAGATTTTCAAGTTCAGATATGAGGCAAGTGTTGTGTATGCTTGAAAATAGTTGGGTTTACCCCCTGCCCATCTGGATGCAACTTCTCCTCCTGCTCGGGAATCTTTGATTTGTCTTAACTGTTATTTGTGATGCTTTGCTGTTTTCCTATGTTACATAGGCAGAACATCAGCCCAAATATGAAGACAACCTGTACATGTACATTTACTTTGTGGCCTTTATTGTCTTTGGATCATTTTTCACCCTAAACTTATTCATTGGTGTCATCATAGATAACTTCAACCAACAAAAAAAGAAGATAAGTACCACATGTTTAATTTTCACAGTGCTTCATAGTTATTTAGCATTCAGTAAATGTATGCAAGGATAAATAATAGTGTCTGAAATTTCTCATAGTAATAAAAAGAAAAAAGAAATCAGGTTTTAACATTTTTGTTTGTTCAAAATAATTAACAGTATTTTCTTTTTAACACATCTGAAGTAATTTAAAATTAGGCTTAGTGTTTGAGTGTTCTCCACATCCCTGTACAGCCCAATGATACGTTGTCCATCAGAAAGTTGTGTCTTTGTTTTTCTTAACTTTACAGTGTTCTGACTAAGCAATGTGAAAGTGCAGATGACTTAAGCAAATGAAGGCAGGAATGAAGAAAATATACAAAACTATAAATTTCAAAATTGGTAAGAAGATAACATACAGCAGCATTGGGAAGGCCTCCATTACAGAGACTAACACAGTGAATGCTGAAAATACTTCTCTGTATTGTAAGATTAGAGAGGGTAGGGACACTGTCTTGAGTTAGTGAATTTGCAAGAAGAAAATGAGTGTCATTTGAAAATGTGTAGGTTTTCTTTTCAACCTAAGCTGTTTCTATTATTTAAATGAACACAGGGTTGTGTCAAGAACTCTAGGGACATGTAAATAGATGAAAATATCGGCTGTGGTGGCAAATTAAATTGTACTTGCTATTTAAACCATAAATGGTGGCATCTTCATCCTTCAAAATATTTGCACCTTCCTTGGAGTGGACTTCAGGGGCATCCAGTACTTAGCAGGAAAGTGAATCCATTTCTCATCCTTTGAGAGCACGACTAAGATTACATACATGTTATTGGCATTTTTGGCAGCCAATATATAACTAGGTGACCGTACTCAGTAATGAGGTAATTATAAATTTTAGTAAGTTCACTTGGCAGACACTGTCTACTGGAATCATCATGACTCTGAAGGCAGATAAGGGTTCCTGCTAAATGGCTTTTTCTGGCGCTGTGATATGCACCCCTTGTACATTTGGAGCTCTTGCAAGTCACCGGGAAAGTGAAATACTGGACATACAATTAGACTGGGAAAAATTCTGTATATATTTTATTCTTCTGTTTCATATAGCAAATTAGCAAGCATTAGTTGTCTGTCTTTTGAATTTATCAGTGCATCTGTGTTGGTAGAAATGTGCAGATCACACAGTTCATGGCTACCCAGCAGTATTTTTTTACTTGTCTTTTTTTTTTTCATATCACTGACATTTGGGCATGTTGGGATATGAATGGGAAAAGACCTCATGTTGCAGTATACTTCTGTTTAACTACACAGTACTCTGTGTAGTTAAACTGTGCTTTTCTGTGGTTCCTGTGTGCATCCTACTTTCATTACATTAGTTCTGTAAGGGAGGCAGTGTTCTACTGTTGATTTCCTAACTGGTCGTTACGAGTTATCTTGCCTTGAGGCCTATATTCTCCCTAGGGACAGTGCACTGAGACAAGGATGTCTCGTTCTCTCATGATAGCCATTACATCAGTGAGACAGCAGAAGAAATCCCCATGCCGTTCCCACTTTCTTTACAGTGCTCTTCTTTTATTTATTTCCCACTGACTGAAATCTTCCAACAGTCACAGCACATTTCCAGCATAATTATCAAATCAACTTCTTGTTTTTCTTCCAAAACTCTTACTCTCCAAGAAGTTAATTTGACTTGAATATTAGATTTATGAGGAGAGTTTGTTAAAGATGGTCTCTTTTGACTTCTAAATCTTCATGTCAATATATAGACACAGCTGAAAGTTAAACACACCTTTCTTCAGACTTATCATTACTCTGTCTGTAAGATTGACACCACATTTGACAAATTCAGTGGGACAAAGTCACAGAATCACCCCTGACTCTGAAGTTCATTTCCCTATGCCACTGCTTTGATATCGTGCATACCTGGAATACAATTACAAACAAATGCATGAAAGGAATAAAACAAGTCACTTGGCAATATTAGTTGTATTTCTGATAAGTGTTTCCATGTGTGTATTACACCAGTCTAGAAATCCTTTTATTCAGACAAGAAATCCCAAAGTAAACCAGTGCTTTTGATGATATAGGTACAGTGTAGGGGGATGATCAAGCTTCATATACACTGCTCATATATCACCTGAACTGAGATACCTATACTCAAATGGTAAAATGCACATCCTGAAAAGTAAAAACAATAGTTTCTTTTTCTTTGTATGTTTTACCTGAAGGCATATATGCTCACAGTGTATCTTTGTATCTTTGAAACTTTTTTATTTCTGGTAGATGGATTTACAATGTGGAGTTCATTATGCTAGATTTATAAGTGTCTATGAAATGTGTATTTGCAAATTAGGTGTAGTTTTTAAAATTTATTTAATTGAATTAATCAGCTATGTATTTTTTCAAATAAGAAATAGACGGAAGTTTTGGGGATTTTCTTTGCTCCATAATTTCTTTCATTTTTCCTTCAAGATTCATCAGATATTTTAACAATCTTTGAAATAATTATTATGTTTTGGTTTCGGTAACAATGTATAAGGATGACTAAAGGGCTCATTCAAACCATGTTCTGCAATGCTGTGAATTAATGGATATGAAGGCTTGGCTGTAATCGGATTTGGGGTTTCTTTTATTAATTTACCTTGGAGGCCAAGACATTTTCATGACAGAAGAGCAAAAGAAATACTACAATGCAATGAAGAAGCTGGGATCCAAGAAACCACAAAAACCTATACCTCGACCAGTGGTAAGAATTACGCTGTTCTTATGTCATCTGTACTTGGAGAGAAATCCCAGCAGTACATCAATTAGAATAAAATTTCTCCTTTAACTGTAAAATGGTTTCGCCCTAATTAGAGTTACCCCTTCATTCTGCATTGAAATGTACATGTCTGTTCTGCAGGAAAAATCTCTCACATTTTTTATGCCTGAAGAAGCAGAGAATCAAAGAACATGAAGAAATATAGGCTTGTTGAGTTTTGAGAGAAAAACTTTGAACTGGCATATAAGTTACTGAATGATGGTTTTCTTAGACTTTTGAGCCTTTTGCTTGGTTGTATATTTTGGGAGAGGAAGAATGAAATGGGAGGGAGTAAACAGATGTTTATTACATAAAAATACTATAACCTTTTCTTTTTTCTTCCCTCAGAACAAATTGCAAGGTCTGGTGTTTGATATTGTAACACAGCAGCTATTTGACATCATCATTATGGTTCTAATCTGTCTTAACATGATCACAATGATGATAGAAACAGATGACCAGACTGAACTGATGCAAAATATTTTATATTGGATTAATTTGGTCTTTGTTGTCCTTTTCACTGGTGAATGTGTCTTCAAAATATTTTCACTCCGTTACTATTACTTCACCATTGGCTGGAATATTTTTGATTTTGTGGTTGTTATTCTTTCAATAATAGGTGAGAAATTCTTATGTTCAAAATTAAACATAGTTCTTTGTATATTTAATGCTTTATCTCTGTCAAGTCCTACAAATTAGAAGAGTTACTTTTAATTTCTCTTGATTATTTAGGAAACAAAATGCATACTTGAAAGGGCTAACTTTCTTAATAATTCTGTATCAGTTGTAATACTTCTAGGTTTGGGGTTATTTTCTAAAAGTGCTGGGGAAAATTCTAAAATTATCCGTAACAGATAAAATTAATCTCCAATTGTATTTGCCACTAATTCCACGACTAGTGCAGGGGAGGGTGTTTATACTTTCCTGTGGAAAATCTATCTGTGTTAAAAACTTACTCTCTTAATTTATTTTTCACAGGTATGTTTCTAGCTGAGGTGATTGAGAAATACTTTGTGTCACCGACTTTGTTCAGAGTTGTTCGACTTGCCAGAATCGGTCGAATCCTGCGCCTCATTAAAGGCGCTAAGGGAATCCGCACTCTGCTTTTTGCTTTGATGATGTCTCTTCCTGCTTTGTTCAACATTGGGCTGCTGCTCTTCCTGGTCATGTTCATCTATGCCATATTTGGCATGTCCAACTTTGCCTATGTCAAGAGGGAAGCTGGGATTGATGACATGTTCAACTTTGAAACGTTTGGCAACAGCATGATCTGCCTGTTCCAGATCACCACGTCCGCTGGCTGGGACGGTTTGCTCGCCCCAATTCTCAACAGTGGGGAGCCAGACTGTGACCCTAACAAGGCTCATCCAGGGAGCTCTGTGAAAGGTGACTGTGGCAACCCCTCTGTTGGGATTTTCTTCTTTGTCAGCTACATTATCATATCCTTTCTGGTAGTGGTGAACATGTACATTGCTGTGATTTTGGAGAACTTCAGTGTTGCTACTGAAGAAAGTGCTGAACCCTTGGGTGAGGATGACTTTGAGATGTTTTATGAGGTTTGGGAAAAATATGATCCTGGTGCAACACAATTCATAGAATGTAGCAAACTGTCTGATTTTGCAGCAGCACTTGAGCCTCCTCTTAATATACCAAAACCAAACACAGTTCATCTTATTGCAATGGATCTACCTGTAGTGAGCGGTGACAGAATTCACTGCCTTGACATCTTGTTTGCTTTCACAAAGCGTGTTTTGGGGGAAAGTGGGGAGATGGACGCCCTCAGAATACAGATGGAAGATCGGTTTATGGCATCCAATCCTTCCAAAGCTTCCTATGAACCAATTACAACCACACTGAAACGAAAACAGGAAGAAGTTTCTGCGACTATCATTCAGCGTGCTTACAGACGTCATCTTCTAAGACAGTCAGTGAAGAAGCTTTCATTTATGTATCAGAAAGATGGGGGTGATCAGCTTATCAAAAAGGATGTGATTGTTGGCAAGGTGAGTGAAAACTCATCTCCAGAGAAAATGGATATGTCTGCATCCACCATAGCTCCACCTTCTTATGATAGTGTAACAAAACCAGAAAAAGAAAAATATGAAGATGACAAATCAGAAAAAGAAGACAAAGGAAAAGACAGAAGAGGAAACAAAAAGTAAAAGGCACTTTTATCCATGATGAATGTTTGCAAGCTTGAAAATGTTTTTGTCAGTAGCACTTTTACTGGAGGATTATGCCAAAATTATAAGTTTTTACATATTTACCCACTACTGCAGTCAGTGCCTGTCCAAGACAATGATCCATCACTAGTAAACTCTTGGTGTGTAATAGGAAGACAAACTTGCAGAACAATAATTTTGATTATCAGCTGTTACTAATTGAGAGGAGACACAAAATTTCTGCTTGGAATATAGGAACCCTTAATGGGTCCTAGTAAGCCTGTATTTTTGTGGAGTAAGTGTATCCACTGTGTACATTTCATCTCTTATCTTTGTTCCATGTGTGTCAGTTCTTGTTAATGATTTCATTTGCTTTAATAACATACTGCTTTATTAATTCTGCTGTGCTGAGAAAAAAAAAATCTAAATACTCTTTATTTAGATAAACACTAAATGATGCTCTTCTGTGCAGAGAACACAAATGTCAGGAATACATAATTCTGGCAACATAATATGAACATAGTTCTCGTCAAGCCACTTCTAAATGCAAAAAACCAGGATTCCAGATTATCAAACCTCAGGGTGTAGATCGAAGAAACACCAAACTATAAAAAAACCAAGAGAGTCCAGATAAAGAATTTGTCCGTAAATCAAACAAGGGAATAATTCTCACAGAAAAGAGGTTGGTAGCTTAGTCTTTTAAGTTTAGTGTATTTATTTTTATTACCTTTTAGTAATTTTTAATTTATTGTACTCTCTGTTTCAGAGAAAGTGGTTTAAATAAATGATGCTGCATAGAACTCCTCTTTGGAAAATTGTGAAACTATTAAAAAATTTACTTTCAGAGTACAAGATAGCTAATAATTCCTGAAATAGTCAAACAATTGTTTTCACAGAAAAGCTACAAATGGCAAATTCTGCCTACAGGAAATTATAATTTTTATTTAAATGGTATGTTTTAACCCTGTAGTATCATGAGTAGTTTCCATAATTTATTCCTAAGTCTGTTGCTACACTTATTTCTCATAAGTGTATCCCACTTAGTAAATAATCAAATCTATAAGTTGATAGCAGAGTACTTTTGGGGACAAATACTACCTTAATATATACCTCAGATTTCATTTTCTCTACTTTGGAAGGATGGATCATAGAAACACGAATTATGTACATGAAACATGTGGTTTTGACACCCTCTTGGCAATTTAGTCAGGTTTCCACTGTAATGTAACCTTCCATAGAGAGCTGAGATGACCAAAAAGATGTAGTGAAATCAGCTTTGTCCTGCTGATGACTTTTTTTTTTTAGATGACTTTTTTGCATTCAGGCTGACACTATACATGTAAGTAAAATACCCTCTGTTATTTAATCAGTTGTTTTACACAGTGGTACCTTTTTGAACAAGGAGACAATGACCTGATTACCATATATGTGTCAAATATGTACCCTAGTAAATTAGCTTACAACATTTCAGTAGATATTATGATATATTCTGTGATACTTCAAATAATTGGAAGCTCTAACTGATGCATGCTTGCTGCTATTATCCTACAGCTGTTAAAAGTTTTACATGGGAAGAGATGTAAGTTGTAAAAAGAAAAACTGTTTGACAAGACCATCATTCCTCATACCAGTAAGCAATATTTTGCTGCTATTATAGATCTTATTTTGTGTGAGTGTTGTAATCAGCAAATATGCAGTACAGTAGTGGACTATACAGGACAAATAGATGGCTTAAAATATGGGGCTAGAAAAAAAATTATGTATTTATTGTTTTTATTTTTAAAATAGTTTTATTTGATACCATTTTTTACTCACTATAAGAAATTACACATTTTCCTGTTGTTATTAATATTTATTGCTGTCTGTCTTTGACACTTTACTGTTCAAAAACAATATACAATGTGTAATTGAAAATTTCTGCTAATTGCTTTGAACAGCTTTTAATAAGGAATAATTTTAAAACAAATGGACAGTACAAATTTTTTTTCTTATCCTTAGGTAGGTCTTTTTATGTGAAACAAGATAGAAGGCTTTTTTTTATGTTATAATCCTGTCTATTGATTTTCATGGATCTTAGTCATAGGAACATTGCTTTTTCCCCAGAGTTAATCTCACACTGTCTGCTTTGCTTATTGGTACACACTGCAGTAGAAACACTTTAGATATAATTTGTTATTCAAAAATCTTCCTTCATGAGGATGAATAGTGAACTTGTGCAAGGGACAGTGAAACACTTTGCATTTCTTACAAAAGAACTAGAATATTGATGGGCTCCTGCTTTTATGGAAATTATTGGCTCATAGTGTACTGATGAACTGCATGCAGGAAGTTGTTTTACCAAAAATAACTACATTGCTAACAACCCAAAAGAATAAAGATAACCTTTTTATGTAATTATTTTAGTCTTTGTCTTTTTTTGCATGCATTTTTTAAAGATTAACAAGTAATGGTTGGTAAAATTAAGGGGGAGCTGATTCAGCAGTGAGGTGATTTAGATGTGTGGATCGTGTGTTGCTTCATGACTTAGTTCAGTCTCAACTTGTCACCATCAAGATGAAATGAAATGCTGATGTTGTCCTGACCAGAGGGGTTTTTATAGAATTCAGAAAAAAAATGCATTTTAACTGTGTGTCTTTTTGCCAAATTTTTGAGCTGTCCAGGAAGAGCTCTAGTGGTATTCTCTGTTGGGCAAGTCCAATGTGGGATGGCTCCACAGCTGCTCCTTCATTCTGGGATAGGGGAGCCAGGATCAGTCACCAGAATAACCCCATGGGAGCACAACGGAGTTGCTTTAATTCCTTTCCCTCTGAAGAAATCCATGCTTGCCAGGAGGAGGGAGCAAGAGCTATTAGAGGTTTTAGGGGCTGTGTCACAGCGTCGTCAGGCAGCTGATGCCTTTACTGAGGCTCTCAGGCGTGGTCCCCGGCAAGGGGTTGCTACACACAGGTGGCAGAATGAGGGACATAGTGTGTTCATTGGACCTGGGGTGATTAATCCTTTTTTTTTTTTTTGTGTATGTGAGTGTTCTCATTTCTTTTGTGAAGAATAGCCACTGTACACTTGGGCCAGTATAACTAACAGGAAAAAGCCCTGAACTTTTATGTGCTTTTGAAGGATACCTGATTAAATTAATATGAATGGTTTTTTTCAGTCCAGAATAGCTAGTGTTTTAATGTGGCAGTTGCTAACAATAATTACATATTAATGCAATAATATAAATACTTAAAGAAATATTATACTTTATACTCTTAAATTGCTGTTCAAAAAATAAAGTTAAGTCAGTGCTGGACAGGTATGTAGTTAACTTGAAAATTCTATGTGGACTAAGCATAAATTATTTATGTAATAATTTTTCTACAAATTTGGTAGTGCACAGAAATATATAAGCTCATTTATAAAATCAGTTCACCCTATACAATTTCTATTATTTTAAAGTTATGACTATTGAACCAGTAATGCAGCTGGAGTCACTCCATTTTTAGTATCTTAAATGCAGTATCTCAGACCTTTACAAAAAACATAATATATTTTTGGATTCTGAGTGTATATATTTGAATAAATTTGGATACTTCTGTATTTCTTTGAAATTATTCCAGTATACCTTGAAGGTAAAAAACTTATGGAAGACACAGTTGACTTGCAGACTTCATCCTTTACCTGCAGGTATGAAATAAATCTGTGTTTTAGTTTTGATAAGACAGTGGTTTCAGGTAATGGGTCAGTCATATATCATTGTGCAAAACATTAAGCAAAATTCCTAGAGCAGTAGGACACTGCACTCTGATATTGTCCCAGCTCACAGAGAAGGAAAAATTAGTAAGAAAACTACCTTAAAGTTGCCTAAGAAATGAGCTCTCTCTTACTAACCCAGGAATGTCGGTGTATTTTACTTCCTGAAGGTGTCTTCAACATCCAGCTCCCCTTCCCCACCCTCCAAAAACACCTCAACTATTCACCAAACCTGTACGGGGACATAAAGGTGAAACAATTCTGGGATTTTTCAGATCCTGACCTGGCTCAACCTTGTAACTTCTAAGGACAAGATTAGTCCCGAATCCATCATAGGAAGTCACTTGTAAAAATGAAAAAGTGAGACGATAGTAGGGGGAATAGGTAGGATATTGCTGTCTCGCTTGTCTTCATAAAGAGGCCTTGATATGTTCGGGGGTAGTTGGAGTTTCAGGCAGGAATTAGAGTTGCTGGGGGCGGTGGGAGCATCTCCCGGCTGCTCCGGAGCGATGGGACGGAGGGCAGGAGCCGGGCGTGCCTGCCCAGCCGGCTCCGAGCCACGGGCGGCCCCTGCGAGCTCCGGCTGCGGGCTCAGGCACCGCGGGAGCCCGGCCCTGCCCGGAGTGCGCGGGGTTTGTGCTTCTTACAGCCTGAGAACGGTTCTGGTTGTGGGAAGGTAGGCTCACTGTCAGTGCTTCAGTGACTGAAACAGCAGCTTCTTGGATTTCACTCCTGTACCTGTAAGACATGTGGACCTATATCCAGACCTGATACCTCACGTCAGCTGAGAACTGCCATGCTCATCTGAGCTTACTAAACTGCAGCTGAATGGTTTTGATGCAGTGGGGAGTTCCTCAAATGGCTTTAGGTTTACTTCTCTTAATAGGTATTATTCATCTAATCCCAATCCTCATCCCTGAAACAGCTTTCTAGCTTTCTAAAAGAATCACTTATGAAAGAATCTGTGTCGTTTGCACAGCAGACAGTGAGATATATATATATATATATATATATATATATATAAAATATGTATAATGAAGTATTATTAAAAATGCAGGGGATTTTTTTGGACATAGAAAATCCTTACAATATTCATTCTATAGTATAGATTCAGAAATGCTTATCTAGCTCAGTAAGGCATTAGGAGAATTAATCTGAAATGTGCATTGTAGGAATGTTTAATGGCTCACAAACCTCTGCATTAGCAACATCTTTTTCACTGGGGGATGTTATAATTTCTTTCATTCTTAGAGCACAACTGGGTTTTGTCTATGTGATACAGCATGCAGGCTCTGTCACTCAGCATATTTATTTTTCTTCGCTGATCAGTGGGAGCTGTTGCACAGTGGAAAGAGACATATTCTAGTGCTTGCCTAAAAAAAAAAAAAAAAAGACACTGCAGTGTAACCCAAGCAAAGTAAACTGCGGCACATTCTCATCCCTCTGGAGAGGGAAAATTGCATGCTGAAGCACACATGAGGTCTGCTGCAAGAAAAGCTTTGATGAAAATAAGGAATGGCATTTCATAAACAATTTATAACAATCAAACCCTGCATTTCCAGGCATGCTCTGCGCTTCCATTTTCTACTGTCTTAAAAGCATGTTACTTTCTCTTTAACAGCAATCTTGATAATCATCTTTGTGGACTGTGACAGCTGATTAAAAAACAGCACAAAATATTTTTCAAACAATGTGTATCTGAAATGGAATGTAATAAGCTGTTTTCATTTCCAAAGTAGTAAGTATCTGTAACAGTCATGTTTAAAAGTGGTCAGAGAATTACACGCTATGTGCAATATTGCTTAATAAAAAAGTCATGCTTGCAGATACCATAGCAACCCATCATGTGGTACTTTTTGATTGCCAAGCTGTATAGTAGCTTTATGCTCATATTCTGCAGGCATACTTGCATTAAGATCTTTATGTAGTGTTTAGTGAAAATTGTAGCTGTATCCACAACATAAAGCAAACTGAACTATGCCAGCAGTGGGCTCAGGCAGGCAAAACGTTAAGGGTATTCTCTCCAATAATAAACATTGTGAATACCCTTTCTTTTGTCTTAACTTCTCTGTGGCCCTGATGGTTGTCAAATGTGGTCTTACAATGATTGCTGCAGCATTGCTGCAAATACTAGTAAATTTATTTATACAGATGGAAAGCAGATGCTCATGCTCTAACCATATAACATTGGAAATTGGATGTGATTTATGTGATGCTGAATAGGAGGGCAGATAAATGCAGGCTCCTGATGGCCTCTGGAACTGCATGTACATCCAAGAAAAAAAATTTCAGAGTGATGCTAGAGCTGGTGAATTCACCAGTTTTACCACTCTTACTTTCTTGTTTACTTGAAAAGCAGTTAATTTCAAGTACCTATGTGGCATCAATCTTTTAGAATTCTGTTATTTTTATATAAATACTGGAAGAACAAGGAAAGGAGAATGTTTGCTTTGAAAAGATAGTAACCAATGACATATGAAGACAACATAATACAGTGTTGACATGATTTTTCTACTTGTATTTCAGGATTAAAACCTTTTTTCACAGTTGAATTCTACTACATATGAGGGGAGCATCCAACAGGAAATTTCAAAAGCTGCATAGAAGAAGTGACAGGAAAAGAAATCACAGTGCCAATATTACTGACAGGTTACTAATATAAAGTCTTTTGCAGAAGTTGATTGGAAATTGATGAACTCTGAAAATAAAAGATTGTGCCACAGAACTGGAGTAAGAAAAATCTGCAGCAGAGTGCAATTAGAAATTACTGCTTTACACATGGAACTGTTTTACTTTAGTGATTAGAGAGTATACTTCATACTAAAAGCTAGGATCAAAAAGTAATTTACATATCAGTTAACACCCAAAACACATCTATGTCTATGTACCCTATTTATTCACATCTATTGCTGTATAAATGTCTTTAATAATTTTACAGTTTAAAAATTCTCAAAGTTTTCCTAAGAAAAAAAAGAGAAAAGGCATAATAGGAGGGCATGTGGGTTCAGCTCTTCTGTATTACTTGATACCTGTTCACATTCCAACTTCCCTTTTCCACTATCAATCTCTGTCCATGAGATGAAGGTTTCACATGGCAATTCAGTCTGATGTGGTGGAATGCACTCCTTTTAAAAATCCATGATGAAGTAAGATAAAATGCCTTTTCTCCTCTGAAGAACAGAAAAATGCTTAGTTTGCAGGTCTCCCTGGCATATTCAGTAATATACTGTCCAAAAGCCACTTGTGCAATTCTTGGGTTTTTAAAAGTTCTGTATTCAGTCAAAGGAACTGCATTTGAAAGATTTCCTCAGTGTTTCTTGATACATAAGACATAGAACAAAAACCTAGTTCTTCAGAGCTGCATTAAGTCTACAATCTCCTTTGCCTCTGGTTTTACAGGAGTAAATTTATGGAAGTCTAAAGGAAGGGAGTGTGAGTAGGTAGGTAAGATCCTATGCCTGTTCCTCTACATGTAGGTTCTTTCTGACTTTAGGGCAGCTTTAGTAGAGTATAATTGTGTCTCCTTTCCTTTCCCTTCCTGCTCTATTCCCAGTCTGGAAGACACAAGAGGTGCCTTTCAAGCAGAAAGACCACAGATGAATTTATTCTTGCAGATGATTCAAATGGTGGAGCTGAAGAGTAACTGGATCAGCTGCAGCAGTTTTTTCACTTGTGACTGCACCAGCAAATGGTGGTAGGTAACCTCATTAGCAAATAGACTTCAGCAGCAATTAGAATAAATGTTAAAGAGTAAAAAGAGAAGATAATTGGTGTTTAAAAACAAAAATTAAAGGCAAGGTCTTTTAGGTTTTATAGGAATTTTATTCCACATAAAATTACAACTTTGTGTATGAATTCTTTAAAAAACAGATGCACAGTAGTCAGACCTCTCTTGTGGAGATAAAGGACGTTCACAAGTGATTTTAAATAATATTGAAACATGGCAGAAATACCACCTTAAAATGTTCCATTTAATGGCAAGCGAAGGCAGATAAATTTGATATTCAGAGACTGATGAACAACTTATTTCCTCCTTTTATTTATATTTTTCATATAGAGAACTTGATTCTGTTTCTTTAAGAAGTGATGAAGGTAACAAGGACTTTTGTAAAGTATCTGGTTTGTTTCTAACTTTGTGAGAGTTTCTTGAGCTGTGACTGCATTTTCTTAACCGTTTCAAGTCTCTCATTAAATGTTAGGACAATTTCAGCCATGAACTTTCCTAGCTCTTTAAAATTTTTCTCTGGGTGCTTTAGGGCTTTTCTGATATCTTGCTAATCTACAACTAATCTGATAGAATGTAATATAAACTTCTACTAAATTTCTAGTCTTTCTGAGCACAACTGGAATTCTGGTCTGAAAAACCTTTCTTAATATTACTGGCTGCTGGCCATTCTGACAGTGAAAATAAAACCATTAGTGCCAAAAAGCCATCAGAGGTATTACCAAGCTAATTCAAGGTTTATCTGATTCCCAGGGTGAGAGACTGACCAATCAATTGCTTTGTGATTCTTTCCAGCCTTTTGATTGCACATGCACTGGATAAGTCATGGTAGTTACCAAGCAGGAAGAAAGTTGTTTCAGCACACCACAAACAACTACTCAGCACCTTAATTCTTCAATAAGTCTGTAAATCACAACAGCCCAGTCCCTTCTCTACTCTGCACACTGTGATGAGAGCTTTGAGTGCATAACCAGCAATCTGTGTTGTAGATGAGGCAAGGTTTCTCCATCCCATTTTTCTGCTCTGATTACCAGGCGGTGAGATGAGGGAAATAAGTAAAGGTATGGAAAGGAGGAGGAGAAGCAGCTCAGTTCAGAAAGCTGACAAGGAGCTGGAAGAGTGGGGATAAAGATGAAGGAAAGGGACAAAATGAAGCAGGGCAGTAACTTCTGTTCCAGACTGTCAAAGACTGAACTAGCTTAACTGGTTTCATTTAGTATTAAAAAAGTCAGAAAATCGTGAATCCACTGGAAATAAAAACTTGATATCAATGAGGATACTTTAGTGTAAGAGGTATTGAGCAATTGCACAGATTTCTTTGTATTTATAAAACAGGCATGATTAAGAGTTTCTGCCTGCTTCTGCTGTATTAAGGGATTACTGAAGATTTGTCTGAAACCATCTAGATCTATTGCTGTCAGTTATACTGACTTGTTATGAGGAATTATTACAATCACAGATAGTTGGTGTATTTCAATTAGCATTCCATATCATTATCTTTTCCTAATCTTAGTTGTAGCAGAGGAGTTGGTTCAGCCCATTGGTTTTATCAATACTATCCCAATACTTGTAGAAACTGAAATTGTTTGGGACATTGAAAGAAGTTTTAAAAACATGGGCACTTTTATGTTCCAGTATAACTGAGGAATACTCCAAGTGGCTCAGAAATTTGCTAGGATATAATGACAATTTAGCAGATACTTCAAAACTCAGCTGTGAAAGGCATTGGAGGAAAGCAACGTCAAAGTGTTTATGAAAAGAATTTGTTACAGTGCTGTTAGGTACTTTCAATGTTCAGGGTTTGTGTAAGAGATACATTAGCAGACTGCTGGGTAGTTAATGGGCACAGGGAAGTTAGGGTCAAACCTTACTAATGAGTGAATTTTCCTGATCTTGAGTGATTTAGAAAAAAAATGTCATTCTTTACATTTTATTAATGCAAAATAATTTTCTTATTTTGTAGACTTACATCAAATTATTTTCCAGCATTCCAGTTTCCTTCCCTAAAATACAATGTATCAGTCTTGACTCTCCTGAGTGTGTGAATATAGTAAACGTAATACTGACAGCCATAATGTTTATAAACCTAGTTATCATAAAATCAAAATTTCATTTACATAGGTATATTTTATATCTCTGTGGCTTTCTCTTCCCCTCTTTAGGATTCCAGACATGTCTGGTGAGTAAGCTCTGGTGCTGGTGCTTCACTGTGATTTCTGTTTCAGTAGCACTTCTGACAGCTGACATCTCCGAACTTGCTTATCCTTACTAATTGTCAAGTAGAAGGTCTAAATTAGGCAATAGTTTCACAAACATATTTAACTGCCATAAGGTGGAAATGTGTGTGAAAGAAGAAGTCCTTTCCCCCCAGTTAAAACAGCCATTTATACTTTCCTACAGCAGACTGGAGTGGGGAACTAAAAGTGAGAACAGAAGAAGGTTATCCTTAACCTAGATAATTTTTCCGTTCAATTTATACTGCTTCAAGTACTATGGTGTGTTATATTTTTCTGATTCCTTTGTCTCTACCATAGTTTCTAAGTTATTAAATGATTATTAAAAAAAACCCCAACAACAAAGAAACAAACAAAAAAACTAACCCCAAATCCCAAGGAAAAACCACCTCAAAAACCCACAAGTAAAAATGCAAGACATATATGGTAACTCAGAAACTCAACACCATTGTATTAGAACTTTCAATTCTTATGACTAATGGAAAACTTGTCTGTGTGCACCTAATATTTCAAGTTTCAGTTTATAATTTTTTGTTCTGGCAAGAAGATTTTTTCGAAAATACTGTTGTGTGGTACTGTTTTGATCTAAGCTGTCTCAGTAGTTTGGATGTGTCACCTCATAGCAAGCCTTATGTTCTTCCCTAAGTTTAATCATAATAATTAAAACATACTCAGGACCAGCCTTTAAATTACATAGCTTTATTTTCCACACCTCTGCCGCTGATAGTTTTATAGCCTCAAAAGTATGATGCAAATTTCTTAATTTTGTCTTTCAATCATTGAATTTGCAGTTCAGGCATTACTTTCTTCAAAGTTTTGCCCAGCAGAAATCTGCTTTCTTGTTCTTTCAATGTTTTATTCACAATCGTCCTTTTTCTTGTCACCTCCAAAGTAGACTATTCCATGTACCAGCCAGTCTAAAAGAGAAGTAAAAGTTGTGTAGGTGATCAACTTCACTTGTGATGGACAATTTTTAAACCTGAATCCTTTTTAACATTTCCTGGGGGATACCTCTCCCTACCAATGTTGCCACAAATAATTAGACCTATGTATGTCTTCAGTGCAGTCCATAATTGATACATACTGCCACCTGTTGAGATGTGCTCATTCTGGTTATTCCACCTTCCAAAAACACTGTCTTCCACCAGTGAAAGTTGAGGGGTGTTGAGGTAGACTAAGTCAGCACAGGCTACTTCCATTCCAGGAGAGTGCTGTGCTGCAGTTCTGTGTGGAGGAATTCCATCTGTTACTCTGTTGTAGTATATTCAAATACATTTTTGTGTGACATGAAGATGTGCCTTGGCAGAGGCACAGTGAGATGACATCAGGGTGGGTGTGTTAAGGCAGAGGCAGTGCCCTGGTGAGGCAGGAGGAGGACCCACTGTTGTGGTTTGGCAGCTACTGTAGACAAGGGATATGGTAACTTGGGTATGTGGGAATTGTATAAAATGTGGGGTAAGGAATAAGATGACATCTACTCAGTGAATTTACTTCCACTTTAAACTATGCTTTCACCTTTTGGTTGTGAGTCCCTGTATTATTTATTATGTGAAGATCTGTGAATTTTTAGACTCAAAATTTTTTTAAAAATTGTTTGGTTGGGTTGCTTTCTGTATTTTGAGTATGCATAATAAAAGATTAGTGAAGAATGCCTAGAATCTAAGGATTAATATAATTTCCTCTTGAGGATTTGCATAACTTGAAAGTGCTTCATGCATAACTGCATTGCCATAGCCATGTTTTCCAAGGATCAGAAGAGATTTTTTAAAGAAGTCTGTATTCAATTTAAGATAAATCTTTGAATTCCAGAGATCTTTTTATGAAGCAAGTGGCTCCATGACTACTTTTTACAAATTAGGCTGTGTATATGTTTATACCGTAGAGTTCATTTTTTTTCATTTTCTATACTAATTTTTCTTCTGGTATTCACAGTCAAACTTAGGGATTTTTATCTTTTTAATCACTTCTTAATGTCTGACAGGACATATAACAATAATATTAAGACATAATCTCCAATGAGGTAGGGTTTTTTTCATTCTAGCATCCTGCCACCCCACCTCTAATGGCTTTTTATCACTTTTAGCTGCTTTAGTTTATCAAACTGAGTCATGCCGTCAGGAAGCAAACTCTACCTAAGCTGAATGGAAGGATTCCCAGATAGTGTTTTTTTTTAAATCATCATGATATAGTTATTTCACATTTGTGAAAAACCTTGAGAACTTCTCCCTGTCTCAAACCCCTAATCAGTCATTGAATTTCAGAAATGCAGTTTCTAGCAGCAATAAACCTTTTGATAAAGAATATATAATAATTTGCTTATTAGAATAATCATTTTTTCTGATATGAATATGTAAGCCATGCATTTGAAAATAATTGATTAACCTAATTCATACATAGGTAATGTAATTTTATATGTCTCAGTAATTTTTAAAAGGAATTTATTTTTTTTAGCGTTAAAGAATTTAATCAGAGCAGGACTCCCCTGCAAATGAATAGAATAATCCTTCTTCATCTTTGGGCTCTCTGCCAAGATTCATGAGTATGGCAAAAAAATAGACTCAATGCTTTAAAATTAGATCTCACCTGTCTCTTCACAAATGACAATAAAATGGAAGAAATAACTCACTTGTACTCCAGGCTCAGTAAATGTACCGAGATTTTGGGGGCTAAAATGGGGAGGCTGGGTTGATTCTGCAGTAGACTTGCTGAGCAGGGGGTTAGATTTTGAAGCAGGCTGCCAGCATGCTCTGCAGCAGTTTGCAGGTGTAAGGACAGCAACCCTTCACAGTTTGTGCTCTCAGAAATCCACTGATATTGTTGATACCTTTAAAAGAATATTGAGAAATTAAACAAATTTCTGCTTCCTTAGAGGCTTTTGGAATAAATTACCATTACAAAGTCAGGAGGTATGAACTGGCTAAAATGTCTTCTTCACTACACAGACTCAGAGAAGTATCCATGTTACTGTAGTAAATAGTAACTAACCTGCTAGTGGTGTTTCTTACATATGTAGGAACAGATACTGATAGTGACTCTTTGGCTTCTGTGGGGTTTGTTCCAAGTGCAGAATGTAAACTAATTGAATAATGAACTTCAATAATTAAAAAAAAAAAAAAAATTTAGTATTCATGGTCACAATATTTTGGGGATTAAATGGGAGCAAAAAAATACCCTGAATAGTACCTGTGAATCTATTGTTTTAAGGTGACTGGAAGACATGTGCTTATTAGTTGTGTTTTACTGATTTTTTTTTTTATTTTTTTTTTAACGGCAAAATTGAAAGGCTTATTACATGTGCCATGCAAAGTGCATGGTAACTTGAGGAATAGCCAGGAATGGCAGCAAAAAGCTGCAGTCTGGTGGCTCCTATAGTGAGTAATTGAGCAAAGTGTGATGTTATTCACCTGTAAACAAAGCAGAAAAACATTACTTTGAGCGTGTTCTAGTGGTAATTAAAAACCTATAGCAAATCAGCTGGAGAGATGTGCATTTATACCTGCCATGTGGGGAGGGAGGCATCAGGTTCAGAGAGCCTGTGTGTTATAAAAGCAGGCTGCTTCAGTAGGTTCAGCTATGGGGAGGGACGTGGGGGTGGCAGCAAGCAGTGCAACATCTGAAAAGCCAAGTGCAATCATCATTTGGTGACATGGAGCTAAGTGTGTTTGTGTGAATCTGTGCCTGAACCCATCACACTCAGAGTACACAGACCGTGGGAGCAGCTCCACGGAGTTCATTTTGGTCAGATTGATGTTATTTACCTGTCTCACTGCAAAAACAGATGGGTACCTCACAGAATGCTATCGTACGACTCCCATTTTATCCATTATTTGCTTAATGAGAAAGACAGTGGTTTGATTTTGGTGGCTGTGAGAGAGATAAGCCTGATTTGCTGGTCCTTTATTAATTACAAAGCAACTGATGTAAAGGTGAACCTGTTGTTCTCTGGAATGATGTAGACATAGGGAAATAATTTCAAATTTGTTTGAATTTTTTTTTTTTTTTACTTCAGCATAGAAGTGAAGAAGTTCCTTCTGTCTCCTGTCTTTGCCATCCAAAGAATTACTGGTAAGTACAACATTGAATGAAGAGTTCCACTTCGTTCAGGTTTTCTTTTAAAAGGTTTTCATACTTTTCATTTTATTTCAGAGGTATTTTAAAGGGGAAGTTCAAAGAAGATTATTAGATGTTACCTAAACATTCTACGTACTGTCATTTATACTATGCCTAGATTCCTCATAATTTCAGAAAATGCAAGACATGTTAAATGAACTAAAAATTATAGGGTTAAAATGCAAACAAGTTACTTTTAATTCACTTACTATGGCACTTAAACAGAGTTCTGGTAAATAGCATTTCCTCTAATACAATTTAAAATATTTCTTATTAAAAACCTTTTCTTTCCTTAATTTGTTAATTCCAATTAAAAATTGAGGATACTACTTCATTCTGCTGATTGAAAAATGAGATACACTCCCTGCGAGAACATGAAAGATTAAATCTCTTCAGTGATTGTGAGAAGAGATCTCTTCTCTTCAGGACTTCAGTGATTGCGAGCAGTAACCATCTGATGGTTGTTCAGCAGCCTATGTGAAATGAATTAGTAAATTTTTGGAGCAGCATAAACAAGCCTGCAATGCTGTGCTGCCCATTCTCTACATAAATAGACAGGCCAATTCTCCAGAGATGGCAGTCTGGCACCTCTCGCAAATTTGGAGTTTACTTACAATTCATTATTAATTGTTAAGTGCTTACTGGACACTTGATATTGTAAAAAAGTACAAAGACACAGTCTCTGCCTGGAGGAGCTTACTTTAGAAGGTAAACAGAACTAACTTGTTCTTTTCCTACACAACAAATACAGTTTTCATTGTGTTCTGTTCAAATTCTCTTATACTCGGAGAATATGGGCTTCAAGGCAGGTTACACAACATTTCTTTACTGACTTTCCTATTACCCAGTTCAGAGTGAAAGGACTGTCAAAGCGTGCCTGGCTCTATGCAGTGTGACAGGTTTCACTGTTCAGAACAATTGGTCCCAACTGCTCTTATTTCTTGTTTAAGGTTTCAAACCGCTTTTGAAAGCTATCAAATTTCACGTTAATCTCGGGAGGAGAAAGAATGAGTTTCTGGATGGGAAGGCAAGCCAGAGCTGATGCATAGTGAATGGCATGAGAGGCATGATGTTACTTGGAAAGATCTCTGACAAGTAAGTCTGTGCCCCTTTTTCCATAAGGCAGAAAGTTTTATGATTTTCTTTGGGGAGTGGGGAGAATAGGGAATTAATAGGTTAGGCAAATGTGGCATTCTCCTCAAGAAAAAAATACCCTGCATTTTATAAATAGAATGTGTATGATTTTATTATTATGATTTCTTCTCAGGTAAGAATTAGTACATGGCACATTTGGATTTTTATGTATACTTGTTCCAATCCCTTTCATTGCAGAATCTCAAGCACATTTGCCATTTTTTGGAAAGCTTCGTAAATAGTAACAAAGTGTTAAATGTTAAGATTTGGGTGAATGAGGGAGAATTTGTAACTAAAAATAAATTATAAAATGGAAGGAAAAATAGGCAATAAAATGTGAATGACATGAAGCATGTAGAGAAAGAAAAAGATATAAAAATATTCTGAAAAAAATGCAGATAGAAAGGAAGTGTGATCAAATCATGACAAACAAAACACCTCTGCAACACTTTTTGGGTAGTGTATGTTTTGCTTCTACTAGTCTGGTCTATGAATGAGTCAGTTGCTTTAATAGGAGAGCAGATTATAATGAGAAAAAAGAAAATATGGTTGGAAGCCATCACTCTGGGGGCTCCTATCTGGAGGGCAGTTGAGGAACCAACAAGTGAGCTGGGAGATTCCTGCCTTGGCTGCCTGCAGATCCCACTGAAGCTGACCCGTGAGTCAGTGCCTGCAGCTTGTCAGGACTATGGAAGTGCTGGCTGCAAGAAAGGGAACTGCTTTCTGAGAAGGCTGGTAGGTGTTAAGAGCTGCTCAGCTTCTTCCTGATCAGTGTGTAGGAACTTAGAGATCTTGAGATAATATTTTTAGCAAAGCAGGTACTCCATGTATGCGGTTCTAAATATTTCCCCTTCTGCTAAATCAAAACTGTCTAGTCATGATCCTCTCATTAAATTCACTATTGGAAGACATACAAATGCCAAATTCAGAATAAATTGGGTAAGCTCAGCTCAGAAGAATTAAAACACAGCCACTCAGCTCACTGAAATGTAACTTTTCACTTCAAGACACCAGATACTCCTCATTGACATTACAGCCCTTTCTGTTACTTTCAGACCCTTTTACCAACTTATTCAAGTCTATGTATCAATAATCTATTATAAAGAGTCTGAAAGCACCACCAGTATCAACATATCCTTTGCAATAAGTGCGGTCCAAGGGGATCTTGACAAATTTACATCTGTTTTGAGGAATACCAAGCTCATCCAAGTGTAGCTGCTTTCAAAATGTGTCTAATGGGGGATGATCAACTGAAGAAAAAAACCAGTTGAACTCAGAAAGTACATTAGAATAGGCCACAGAAGCAAATAAGAGGTCGAGAATCAATATTTCAGACACTCTTCAACAAATTCAAGCAAAACTAACTTAGATACTGAATACTCAAGACAACTTCAGTGTAATTATCAAAACATAGATAATTGAAAGTATTCTCCATGTTTGAAGCTCTTGACTGTGTAGTCAGTTCTAAAATTAAGCATACTGGATACTATCTGAGCAAAATAAATTCTAAGTGAGGGGAATGAATCTTGCTTTAGTTATAACCATTTAGACAGAGTACTGAAAAGCAATCAACATCTACAGAGTGCTGGAAAAAGTTTTGAATTCCCTAAAAGGTGGTAATTTGTAAAATTAGGCATAGCCTTTGTTCCAACACACAAGTATTTTTTTTTTAATTCAACTTATTTTTATATCAAAATGGTTGGGGAAAACATCTTCAGGCATGGTGATCCATCAACTCAGCTACTTCATATTTGCTGATTGAAATTTTTCAGTAACAGGCTAAGATCTTCCGAAATTTACTTTGCTTTGCTTTTAGAGTTACTGGAATATATAATGTGTCAATCGTTTTGAAAACAGAAATGTAGATGCTAGGCATATTTGAAAGATGAAGAGGTTCTTATGGTAAACATAGCAAGCATATGTGCTTTCCTCTAGAGATCCTCCTAAACATAAGCTCACACATATGCCTTTATAGCAGCTATAAAAAAATATCTGTGTTTCTGATTAGTCCTTATGTCTCATGATGAAAAGAGTTCCCACTGGCAGCATATTTCCTATTCTATGTTGTCTAGAGTTGGCTTAGACAGGATTTTATCTCCAAATCATTTGGGTATAGGCTAGGAAACACCAAGAGACAAGGTCATAGAAGTAGAAATACTTCCTATAGTTCCTATACTACAGCATCTGCAGGGAAATCAGACTTTGTAACCATGAACTGCAACATGTAAGTGTAGAGTAGCAGAGAAATACCTATCTACATGTGTGTACCTGTCATATATAAAAAAAAAAAAAAGGTTTTGCAAAAGTTTATTCTTTGATAATTCTCTGTTAAACCGAATAATTTGGAATGTCTACTCCCAGGAATAGTAGGTTCCCAGCTATACTGGTTGAAAGAACTGGAAAGCAAGCAGGAAAGCACACCCCCATCACTTTCATTACTGAAAATCATTGTGCTCTTTTCTGAAAAATGGTAGGGGAAAAAATAATATAAAAGATTATGCTTGTAATTGTTTCAGACTTCAGCCTGCTAATGCAATCCAGAAAGCTAAATGTAGCAGTAACAGTAGGCAGCTTCCTAGAGGTGCACACTGGGAATACCTCAGGAAGCAGTAAATGCTGTGGTAGCAAAACCTTCAAGACAGCTGAAAAGTGAGACAAGCCACTACAAAAACCCCATTCATAGTTTTATACAATGTTTTGAATTATTTATTATTATAAAAGAAATTGAAAAAATGCAATTCCACAAGAAAAAAATCTTTCAATAAAAAACTCAGGAATTTTAATTTACCAAAATGAGTAAATTTTAAGGCTTAAAGTTGACACTTTTTACTATATGACATATTGCATTTTATTCAGCTACTTATTTTGGTTCTCAAAATTAAGATTTATTTGCAATATATGTTTTTGCTACTGGTGTTACTACTGGCCTGATAATATTTTAGACTAAAGGTGTTATCATCCTTTTCAATAGTATTATTTTGTTTTCTTTCAAAAATTTAATAATTTGTTCTGCACTTCACTGCAGGATTTTGGTTGAAAATTATCTAAAACAACGTTGGCAATTATTTTTCTAGTAATTATTATATGCTTTAAGGTCCTTTGGGAGAACATCAAATTATATGTCTATAATTACTTTGACTCCCTCCAGTTTTTGTTCAATAAAAAATTAAGATCAATAGTTCTTGGCACACAATAACCATGCAGAGCTCCTTGTCTCTGCAGGCAAGAAATTCCAGCCTATATAAATGATGAGTTCTCATCCCCACAAAGGCTTGCATTAAGTTGTCTGTTTGCCATTCATCCATTGTGTGGATCCTCTTTCTTTAAAAATTATATATTTATATCAGATAGACTGCAAAGATGTTTGGAAATAGGGGAAAGCTATTTCTGGGAGCATGCTGAAGGAATATTGGAAATGTTCCATAAGCTTAACACATTCTAATGGCTGCTCCTAGCCAAGGGAGCTGGTGCCTGTAAGTCTTCAGGCCCCTGTTGAGTATAAAGCATGCAAAGCACACCAGATCAGCCCTTGAATTAAGGTAAACGTTACTGAAGCATTTTGAATCATTAGAGGAACTTTAGAGTGCTTTGTAGTGTGATGCCATCTATGTAAGAACATCTTTTGTACTGTTCTGGGTAGCTTTAGTGTGGCTTTGGGCATTTTTATGGCCCACCCTGGTAGTGTGTTGGACTTGGGGAAACCAACTTGCTGCGCTTTTGCACCTGCTGGGGTGCAGCAAACCTGCTACATTTATGATTCAGTTTCATTGCCAAATTTCACCATTTATTGCTTATGTTGGCAATGTCCAAAACATTTAATTACTATGTGCTTGTAATACATCCAGAACAACCCCTTTACATATTATTTTTTTCTTAGAACAGAAAAGATCTCTTCTCTACAAAAAAAGATTTTTATTGAAAATTAAAAAATTTAAAGCATTAACAAAATAGCAACACAAGTATAACCAGGAGAGTAGAGAATCATTTAGTTCTGAATTATCAAGAGTTAGTGTCTTAGCCACAGGATGACTTGCACAGGCCTGCTGCTGGTACTTGTTTCCTGCTTCAAATCTCAGTTAAATTACAGAAAATACTTTCCTACCATTCCCACCTTAAGGAGCCACCACATTTCACTGAAGTCAGTTGTATCATTCCTGATGGGGTGGCATGCAGTGAGCACAGGCAGGGATGTGACCCCCAGAAGTTTATCATAGAGATATGTGCTCAAGTTATAGTCAAAAAGGGTTTGAGAGCCACAAAGCATTTTGTGAGACTATTCAGCATGGTCCAAAGGTAAACAGGAGAATACACGTTCAGTTTTCATGGCACTAACAGTAGTGCTTATGACTGTTAGGGGTAGATTACATCTTACTGAAATAGCAGAAGAATGATAAGCAAAACATCATTAGCATAGATGAGAAGAAAAGGAGTGAAGCAATACATTATTTTTAATATTCTGAATGTTGTCTGTTGACATACCAGGCATGGACTCCATTTTATTACTGTGTATCAAAAGTTGAAATAGATGAGATGAATCAGTGAAGACTTAATGAGCAACAGTAATATTCCCTTATTGTTAGCACAACTAACAGCAAGTTTCTGAAAATAGGACATTAGGAATACTGGAGGACTTCCAATCTAACTCCAAATTTATAAACACTAGAAATGACATTTTGAAGAACTATTGATTAGTTATATGAATGTCAGTTCCAAGTAAAATACTGAAGATATTTGGATTTGAACAACAACGAAAGAGAGGCTAAAGTGCTAGTTATGTTAATGAGCACAAAATAAATCTTGTCAAATGACTCTCTTTTTTGAAAAGATCATAAATCTATTTATAAAGGCAAGTGGAGAACCATAGTTTCTTTCTTATGGTACTAAATATCATAACCTTTAAACATTTTGGTTACAAGTGATCAAATTAGGTGGGCTACAGACTGGGCTGGTAGATTTAAAAATATCACTAATGAGGAGATGTATCAGAGTGGTATTGTTTCTAGGACGGACCCTCTATAAATAGATTATTTATTTGGTGTAGTTAATACTTTTGTCAGTTACGCACACTATGCTGTAATGGTTTTGATAAAGTAAAGTTTGCAGATGACATGGAAGGAGGAACAAAGTTAATAAGGTTGGTATTTCAAGGCAAGCTGCATAGTCTGGTTTAAATATTGGTGTTGAAAACACCAAACTTGAAGGTAGTCAAATGCAAGGTACAAAGAATTGGGGCTTCAAAGTTTATGGCTTGGGAAGAAGGCCAATATGCTACTGTGATGATGGGAATGGAGAGCAGCAAGTAGAAGCAGGGACATGAGCATGGTGTGAGCTGGAACATGTGGCACTGGTGAGGTTCCTTTAAAATATTCTGCCTTTTGTTTAAAAAGGAGTTTAAAGGTCTATTAACAGATTTTGTGAGATGCAAAAAAGTGTTTTGAGGTACTGGCAATGAGCTTAAATAATTCAGCTTATGACCTTGATAAAAAGAAAATTAAGGACATATTACTGTGGATGGAGAAGCTATTACACTGGGAACTCCCCAGCTCATCTGACAATGGAATAATATTTTCTAAAAAACAGCAGTTGATACTAGATGAGTTCACCTTGTAAAATGCACTTTATTTTAAATTAGTGTTGGAACATCTGATACAAAAGGCACTGGACATAGAACTGGTCTGGGCCTTTAATTCAGATTCAGAGCAAATCAAATTAAAATTCTTCACTTCCATCATACAATTTGTTAACTTAGCAATTCCTCTTTCCCTTCCTTTTCCCTTCCCTTTCCCCAAAGAAGTTTTTTCCTATAACTAATAGGAACAGTTCTGATTTAAGATTATTATTATAATCAAATTATGTCATTTTAGAGGTTATGAAACAACTCCTGCAAGGTGAATAATTTAGTCTATATTCTGTTGGGTTTTTTTACTTTGAATTGCTTTGAGGAAGTTAAAATTAGCACTGGGAATTAGATAGCTACCAGAATATACCTGTAGTCTGAAGGACTAATGAGCCAGCTGTGTCTTTCTCATGAACTCAGCTTTCAAGTGGTTGTTGAGTTTAGGGCTGCAGTTCATATCAGCAAGAAAGGAAGGGGAAAGCCCTTGAAACCTTTCTTCTGCAGCACAGGACATATTGATACATTTCATCTAGCAATCACTTACCACAGAGGCACTTGCTGTGACATTTTGTCTCCATTCTATGACCTTTGACACCCAATTATTTAATTTCCTTCTGATTCCAGTCAAAATAAATAAATTATAGTTTCATTAGAAGGGTAACTGAGATAAATCCAGTGGAATAAAACTGAGACCAGATATTTTAGCCCATGAGACCTGAAGTTCTATGAAGTAATGTTGCTTATATTTTCCATTTTTTTTTCCTAGAATTACTGCATTATCTGAATGTGTCTGCAATTGAGTAAAAGTAACATGGATTAGCATTCCTTTCTATATTGGTGTTGAAAGTGCTTAAGAACAGCTCTTGGCAATGGCAGATTTTATCATACCGCTACGATTCTAGACTGACATGGCTATTCCAGCAGACTCAGAGTAACAAAGAGGGGGGGCACAAGTTGTAGAAATAAAATATCAATATAGCTTCACAACCAAAATTAGGGTAATCCTGCTAAAGCTCAAGCATCCTACAGAAGTGCTATGTTAAAAAGGGAAAAATTAAAAATTACTCATCCTGTTCTCTTAGTCTTAAAGGAGGAGGTAATGAAAGTTCAGTGGAAAACTCAGTATTTTCAGGAAGCTGGTGAAACAAAACAGAAATCCTGGAGGAAGGTTTGAGAGCTGCAGTTATGGGCAGAATGTCCTATAAATGTTTCTGTTCTAGTTTCTAGTTTAATGGCACTTAGAGACATGGTTTATTGGTGAACACAGTGGTGCTGGGTTATGGTTGGATGTGATGTTAGAGGTCTTTTCCAGCCTAAATTATTCTGTGATTCTATTCTAGTTCCACAGAAATTCTGACATGTGTTGTGATAGAGAGCTCAATCTCCTTCCCAGATGACTCATTTAGACCTGGAGCTTTCAGAAGGCTTCAGCCAGTTGTTCTCAGGTGAAAGAACAGAGATTTGCATTGCTTGATTTCCTTTGCAAGTCCACTTTTGGACACAAGGAGACAAAAATCTGCATTTTGCAAGTCAATGATTGAAATCTGACATAAATTGAGATGCTGGTTCTGGGAGGAAGATGGTGTCTGTCAGGACTGTGATAGGCATCCCAATAGTGCACTGTAAGCAGTTGAAGAACGAAGAGTGGACACATGTCTTTTTCAAGGTCACATTGCCACAGCTTCCAATAAAAGTTAAAAACTGTTAAAGTAAATATGATCAAGGAAAGAATTTTCCTTCATTAAAGTGCCTTAAACAATAGAAATTGCTGAATTCACCTGAGGTGACCTGTTAAAAATAGGAACAGGAAAGTATTTTTCCATACTGACTTCTAAGGACTTAGTGATTTGATTATATACAACTGAATTTTGAAGAATTACCCACTAGGAATGATTGAGAAAGGGAGAATTCCTTCAGTGGATTTCTTTCAGATATCATTGCTTTACAGTGTGGGATCAGTTTGAAATAGATGAGCATAAAGGGCTAATATCATTTGATGATGAGGCATTTTAGGCATTGCTTTTGTCTGTTTATGTCTGGTTTTGTTTTTTTGTTTGATTTACTCTACCTGAAATCAAGCCATAGTGACTTGCAAGGACATTTAATTTACTTTCTCACATAAGAGAAGGAAAAAGAGACAGCTACATCAAAAAGATGAGCAGAATAAGCAAAATAACAGATTTTCATGTCTCTTTGTCCTGCAAACTTCAAAATACCATTCTTGATTTTGCAATTATTGTGTTAATTGTTTTTATTTCAGAGTTTACTTAAATGAAAAATCAGTTAATGGTAGCCAAAATAGTACTTATTCTGACAGGTAAAACAAATGTTTTAAAACAAGGCACTCTGGAAGTTAATGAATTTTCTTTAGATGAGACAGTATTCATGTCTTTTTAATACTTTTGTGCAGTGCTGCTAAGCTCAGCATTAGACAAAGGATTACTTAAGTGTGAAATGTGTATGCAAGCTTACGGTGCTGGCAAGGATGTATCTTGCTTTGTAAATAGTAAAACACTGGTTATCTATCAGCAAAGGACTGGAACCTCAGAACTTGGTATTTGCAGAATATCACTGAGAGCCCCTGAATCCTCCTGCTCTACCAGGGGCTACCCTCAGTGCACAGAGATTTTGGACATCTGGTGCATTGGACCTGTGTCATTCAGCACTGAATGAAGGTTGATGTGTTTAGTACAAAGGTATTATCCTAAAAGACTTGTCTTGGTCTTACTAAGCTTTATCTTTGGGTTGGTGAAGGAGAGATGAAGACAGAAGCACACCCTGACCTAGATGCATGAGCACCATCCGTATTTCACTCTACCTAGTTTGAAGGTTGAACAGTCTTTTACCTATGAGACCTTGTAGTGTGCAAGTTCCAAATTTGGATGTGGAATACATAACCTGAAGAGCTTTGATTACTGCTCAATAGGTCCTCTGTGGAAAATACATACAGACACTAGAGACTTGAAAAGTTACCTGGGACACAGGCTTCTTTACATAATTGTGACCTCTTATATTGTAAACTATGCCCAAGTGACTAGGAACATCTTGGGAAGAAAAGCAAGAAGCCAAAAGGGAATCTGTATTATTTCCTGGAAGGATCCAAATGATGGAAATAAGAGGAAGAAGAATACAGGAGCTGGAACATGTTCTTTGGTGGGAACCAAAGAGATCTATTGAAAACATTTAGCAGGTCACCCACCCTTTTGTTACCCTGCAGTTATTAAGCATATTTCTAAAATTTGTGGTAAAGCAAAATACAAGAAATATCACTTTTCTATAAAGAACTATATCTGAATTATTTTTCCTTTCTTCCCAAAAATACAGACATTTCAAAGACTTGAAAAGACATTAAAACTTAATGAAAATAATATAGTTTGTTTGACTGGTCTGGACCCATGTCAATTAAAGAATGACAAAAATAAGGTACGTGGATATAGAATGAAATTGCAGTGATGAATTTATGCCTTTTAGCTAAAGGTGAGTACTGATTGTATCTTCATGTGTTGCTGGAGGGGATAACCTGTCTTGCAAACATGTTCATTGTAGTAGGTCCTTCAGGATTTTGTGTTAGCCAGTTCTGCATCTGTGTTAAATCAATATCACAAATGGTGCATGCTGGGGGCTATTTAGGAGGGGTTAGGGGGAAAAAAAAAGGAGAAAAAAAGGGCACCTTATTGCTTTTAGTGCTAATGGTATATTTATTATGCTGAACCATAAATCTGCTTTGTCTGATACTGTTCTTAGGCATCAGTAACTCATGGCTTGGAGTTCAAGCTACCACTACAGTTTCTAGAAATGTTCTGATGGATAACCGACAACTTAATCTCCAAAACTAAGTGTGGTTCTTTTCTTGCTCTTAGGCTCATAAAACTTAGTTTAGGGAGATGCTAAAAATAATCAAAATCTAAATTCAACATCCTGGAATCAGTGACACAAGAAAATCCAACAGAAAAGCCTGCCAGTACTAATTATTTTCAGTTGATAAAGATCATTCATTTAGTCAAAATAAATAGGCATATTTATTGAATGGTTAATTAACTGCTTTTTCATTTTTCAACTTTTTTCTTTCCTCTTATTTTTGCCATTCTCTTTTAGTATTAATATGCAAAACAGCAGATGGTTTTTTTAAGAGATAAGTACAAAAATAGTCACTTAGGAAATCAGTTTATAGGCATTCTCGGAGGTATAATAAGCAACCCTATAAATCTCACAAAGGATCTTGAACAGGAATTTAAGACTATCGTAGCTAGTTTTATTGTAGAGGAAGAAATGTCAAAGAGAAATGAAAGAACAGTCCATGAATATTCAGATTACTGTGACCTTGACCTATTTAATCTTCATAGTTTAATTGTAGAAGGTTTTTATGCTTAATTGGATTATAATTTTTTAGTTATTTTCTAGGGTAATGTATATTGTTAAATATCAGAAACTGCATGTGAGCACAAAATTACAAAATTAGTGATACCCATCTGAGGAGTATCCACTGGATTCAAGAATTCAGTGTTCACCTTTCATGACTGGAATACTTCATCATTTGGGGGAAAATCAGGGACCTCCTTCTATATATGTAGGGCACTAAATATTGTCAAATGCTAAGGAAAGGAGACTTGAAAACATTGACACATCTTAACATCTAAATTGTACAATTTTTTAAAAAATATGACCGCTTTTTAAAATGCTGTTTCATTCAGTTGCTAGTTGGGTGAGGCAGCATTTAAAGACAAAAGTATATTTAGAGATGTTCTTCTGCCTATTTGAATATTGGCATTAGTCAGATAGGTGGAAGTTTAGTCAACTAAAAGAGAAAAACATTCCTCTTTGACTAGTTCTCCAGTGGTCTTCATTGTGATATGACTGGGTCAAATAATAAAAAATATATGCAGAGTAAATTGAGGTCTTGATCTGATAGGTAATATTTGAAGAAAGAAATAAAAAATTTTTGCTACCTGTTTCAAGAAGGAGGTATGTGTTATGCATTTGTAGGTTTTGCTTACAGAATTAGCACATGCAGAGAAATGGTCAAAGTCTTCAGAGACTTGGGTAGAGGACTCCTCTAAGGAATCCCCCTCCTCCCCCATTTGTAAGACTATGTGTTATCAGGTCTGAATGCAGGAATTTATTTTTTGAAGACTTTGAGCCATTGTTTACACAATTCAGCATGACTCACTTGTGCAAGCTGGTCAGGAACACAAGTGATAAATTATTTTGAGAAAAGAAAGAAAGGTCACCGAGAAGGACGGAAAAAACACCAAAAACCTGCACCACAAGATATTGTAGTTGTCTCTGCAGTCATTGATACCAGAGCATTTTAGTGTTTCAGCAGATCCCAAATGGAATCTATATTTGTATGAGCAAACCTCAAGCAATGATTTATTTATGTGCAAGGCATCTTAAGAGCAAGGTGTCTAAAAAAAATTGTCCTGTTTACTCAAGGTTGTTGGCAGGAGTAAGGTCTATGAGATACTGCTTCCTTCTTTTCAGCATTGAATAGAAAGGACCTTGTGGAAATAAACTCAGCAAGTAAGGGCAATTCAGTGACAAGCACTGCAAACCTCTATTGCCGTATTTTCCATAAAAGAACAATTCCAGAATTTGTTTAATAGGCTTACAATCTTCTGTAATAATGACTAGCATTATCTTCGTAACGTATATAGCAGGAGTTCAGCTTGTTTTTTACTCCTCACATTAAGCCCCCAAACATTCATATTTTCATCTCCATCCTCATGAGGGGTTGTCTAGTCCATTCTTGTTTTCCAATCAGCAGACTTTTCTGCAATAATTTTTCAAAAGGCTACACTTTTTAAAAGTTTTTTTCTTTTTCCAAACTGTATTTACTTTATTTACTTTGACCATCTATCTGCTGAGGCATCAGAATAATTAATTTGCTAGTTGAGTATATATAAACTTGACTTATTTTCTTACCACTGTCAAGCATTAGACATTAATACTCACATTACCAGTGCAGCTGGCTCAGAGAGAGTCTTTTGCTGAAAGTCCTCCATGTCAGCAATTCCTGTATCAATTTGTGTTTAGATAGTCTTGACTTGCCAGCAGATTAGACCCAAGGAAAAATGCTTATAGGAGTTACTGTAAACTGAAAAGTACTGTGGCTCAATGGAAGAGCAATTTGGATACTGCCTGAGAGGAATAAACAGTATTTATACTCCAGACAAAAGCTATGGCTTTCAGGTGTATGTACAATGACAAAACTTAATGTTTGCAAACTATTACACTGGATTTATTTATCCTCATGAGAACATACTGTGATGAGGTTGTTCTCTGGTTGGATGCACAGTAGTAGGAAATATCATAGAAAACAAGACTGGAAAACTTTGAAGGAATATCTGATTTATCGTTTAGCCCAAAGATGGAATCAGCGGTATCAAACTTAGAACAGTTTGCCTGAACTGCAACATCAAGCAAACTGTATATTACCTTTGCAATGCTGCCAGCCAAATTTGCATTCTGTTCATTTAGGTAGCCTTTTCTACTCAATTTCTGTGGATTGGGTTGGGTAACCTGTAGTTTACCAATGAACGTTCTTTATTTTTCTGCCTGATGCAGTCAACATTTGGTTATCTCTAGCTGGACTCTCCTGTCCTGTGCCATGGCTGTGGAGGCACCTGAGCTTGCTTTAGGTGAGTACTTTGTCTGCTTTGCTGTTTGGAGTGCTGTGACCGACAGAATTGCTGGTTTTGCACCTGAATTAAACTGTCCTTGTATGTTTCCAAATCCTAATACAGGTCATGATATTTTCAACTCTTGATTAACCCAGGCTAAGTATGCAAACAGATTTTTTTCTAAAGCAAGCACTGTCATTTAACACTTGAAGCACACCAAAAGTACATGTTGGTACATACAAATTATGTAAAGTTTTTATAGGTGCTCTTCATTAGCAGTCTAAACCTATATGTGAAAAAATAAATAAAGGTATTATTAATGTTA
Source organism: Onychostruthus taczanowskii (assembly GCF_017590055.1). Lineage (NCBI taxonomy): Eukaryota > Metazoa > Chordata > Aves > Passeriformes > Passeridae > Onychostruthus > Onychostruthus taczanowskii. The sequence goes on along the minus strand of NW_024499240.1, from coordinate 2,803,159 downwards.
TTTTCTGAAGTTTGGAAAAACTGTTACTGATTTCAAATACAGAAATAATTGGTTCCTAAAAATCATTCTCAAATTATATTTTTATTGTTTTTTTAGTTTCCACATTCTTCTTAACTCAGGGTATGGTAGCTATAGGTCTTCTTAGTGATCTGCCTCTTATATCAAATGCTTCTGATTTTTTTCTCTTTTCCTTTTTTTTAAATTTTTTTTCATTCTCAAGAAAGGAAAAAGGAAAGCATTTAACAAGAGACAATGAAAATATACATTTCAAAACCGGTAAAATCCAACCATTTTTTTTACTTGATCAAATATGAAGGAAAGGTCATTGTAAGTTTATCTCAAAAGAACAAATATAAATTAAATAGATTTGGAAAAAATTGTATTATTTTTATCTCTTTCACCTTGATTTTCCCTTTTGAGACCAGAGCTCAAGTCATGTTTAGTCTGGTAAGGACATAACTAATAATAATAGAGTTTGCACCTAGCCTGACTTCTGCAAACCCCAGTCAATGTTCCACATTGAGACTTAAAAGTTTTCTTGACCTGGCTTTTCATGTTGCCACAGGATTTTGTGTCCAGTTGCATTCACACTTGATTATGTCTAATCAAGCAGTCTCAAATATAACCACAAAAATCTTAGTGAAACCTTTGCCTTCTTTTGTAGAGAAACTTTATAAATCAAAATATTAATTCAAGAATAATTTGTATATGCATTATATGTATTTAAGGCTCTTCAGTTACTATTGAAGCATTAAAATGAAATAAATTATGGAATGCAAGTTATATGTAGTAGTTTTAATTTATATAAAGTGCTTTTTGTAAACAAGGTTGTGTAGGTTTTAATGGCTGGTTAAGCCTGAATACTTGTTTCTCCTGTTATGCGCTGCACAGAAGTGCTGATATGACCCAAACAATAATAAACTATGAAATATAACAAGGCTTCTCTCAAGAAAAAAAAAAAAAAGAAGCAGAGAAACACCAGAAATTCCTGCAAATATCTCCACAACAGAAAATATATCTTACCCATCATTTTCTTGAAAAATCAAACCTCTGTAATAGAAGCAGTTTAACCCCTGTAACACCATGTACAACAGGTAAAAAACGGTTACTTTCCAGAAACTAACCTGCATGCTGTAAGATTTCTTGGAGGGAATAGCAATTCCCTTTGGAAATTAATCCCAGCCTTTCTCTTGTACCAAGGCTTCCCTTGTACTCACCGCAGTGAGCCGTGCCCAGGCAGAGGTGTGCAGGAGCCGCGTGTCCCCCGGTGCTTTGCCGTGCTGTTGCGCTGCTGTAGCTGCAGCTGAGCAGTCCTGCAGACACCGTGTGACAGGAGCTCTGCTGCCTGCCTTGGAGCAGGTACAGCTGCAGCTTCAGCTCCTGCTGTCTGCCTCACATTTGGAACACCCTCGCTCCTTCCGGTCATTCGTTCCAGGGGAGCAATGACAGCAGCATTTCTGAGCTGTTCTTGTGTTTTCTCCCAGAGCAGTCAGGGAAAGCAGACTTCGTGATCTCCATGCTAACTACCAGCCTGCCTGCTGCCAGTTCTCCCTACTTCTGCCAGTGATGACATTCAGCCTGCTCCTCCACACAGGATACAGCACTGCTTCCTCATTATGTAAGGCAGTCTAGGTCAAGTGTAGGAGAGACACTGCTGGCCTGAGCAAGCTGCTGGATTGCTCCCTCAGCTTCATGGGGTCTGGAAGCTGGATCCTCATCTTTGCTACATCTTCTTGGGTGAGTGTTTCTGTATGATATAAATGGTTACTGTGCTGCTTTTCTATGCAGATAGCTGTCAGCCATGCTGTGAATTGCAGAGATAATTTCTTAGGTGAAACCAGCTTTGTGAGCATGATTGAATTAACACAGGAGTTCTTCTAGGCATCTCGGCTTTAAGACACTTTGCAAATAAATAAACCATAAATTTGGTTTGTTAAGAAACATCCTTTCTAACCATATGGGGATTAGTGTTAATTTGACTGATTAAGCAGTGAATTAAATCCATTTGCTTGAAGATGGTGTGGGAAAGCATTATTGCATATTGCTATTAGCTCTGAGAGGTTTACTGCAGTTCTTGGCTGTTGCATTTTTTTAGCCTTGCAAATTACAAATATGCTTCTCCTATTAAATGTAACAAAAGAAATAAAAATTGTATTTAATTTTCTTATACTCTATGATTATGTTTTGAAGCAGCAATTAAGCCCAGGATGCTATTTGCTATGTACTGCATGAATGTGTGAATCTTTATGCTTCTGAGATATGTAAGGTGAATACTGCAGATAAAATTACATTTAGTGATTGCTCTGCAGAATGCCAGCATGATACATGGGAGCTAGATTTATATTAGAGGGTAGCTTTTGTTCATGCACCATGTAGAATTCAAAGACTTTTTTTGTATTTCAGCCCTGCTGAAAATCAGTCTGTAACAAAGACTAGAACAGGTTCGTCCTTAATTATACATACTGGGTATTGTCAGGTGCTGGAATGTCTGATCATACTGGAATGCAGTAGAAGAGGCCCTGGAAAGTAACAGCATAACACTGATACTGCAGTATCATATAAGGAATTTCAGCAAGGCTAGCTTGCTTTCTAAGGACAGCTAATAAATCTGAAAACATTTTTAACACATTTGAGAGATTAATTGGAACACTTGTCTTTATGTGTAGTACCTTGGACAGCAACTTTTCTGTCCTGTGGTACAGTGAGTCTCCTTTATAGGACTCAGCAATTTGTGAAAATTAATACAAACTTAAGATACATTAATGAATTAAAAAATACTGGGGAATGTATAGTAAAAAAAAAAAAAAAGCAAACCAAAACTGACAGGAACTTTGGTCAGCATTGTTATCAATGCACTGTATTTAACAGCTTACTGCCAAGATTTCTTTGAATATGAAATTTAAAATAGTGGTGTTTTTATTATGCTAATGAGTATCAAAATAGTAAATTAAGAATGCAAATTGTTGACAATTTACAATATGGCAATGAAAAATTTTCCTGTCTAGTAGGTAACTGCTCACTTTAAGTGTAAATGCCAAGGTCCCTTAAATCAAAATAAGATTGGATATTTATATAAGTTTGTGTATTAATATCAGATTCAAATTAATGTTGATGGGAAGAATAGAAGCTTAGAAGCCTTTTAAATGTGTTTCTTCCTCCCCATAAAAAAACTAGTTGTTCTTCACATTGTTCTAGAAATCACTAATAGACTTTCATTTCAACGCTTGTTCCAAAGTGAGGTGGATTGTTGTATCATTTTCTTATTGTCTTTGAAAGCTCTCTTTCTCTGGAAAAGAACTGCCAAGCAGTCAATTGTCTTTTCATGGTGATCTTACCTTACCAGTTGCTAATTTTTTTTTTTTTTTTGCGTAATTACAGTCATGTAGACTGTGCTGTGATTTTATTAGATATACCAGGCTGCTGCCTTCGTTAATTACATTGTGAAAGTTAGGTTCAAGAAAGTGTAGCTCATTTTTGGAATCTTGGTAACACCTCTGTTGCAATGCAGTACATTACATTGTATAATATTTTGTAGATGCCACTTCAGACTTCAAAGTACAGAAGTATGTCTTTCATACAAACTTAAAATAATAGCATAATATAGGAACTTAGAACAAAACTGCTAGGCACCATGAATTATTGTAATGATGTACTTCACATTCTTTGTCTCTTGCTGCATGAAGTGTTCTAAAATAGTTAGGCTATTATATATGAGTACACTGTGTTCCATCCGATTTCAAGTGTGGGTGCTTGAGGTATTTTCTTACAGGCTCAAGGAGTATTAATAACACATCTATTCAATTAGAAGAAGAAAAAAAATATCCTTATTTTCTTTAAATGTATAGTGATCTTCTGGAAGTCTTATTTTTATTTTTTGCGTCATGGTTCATAGCAGGGCACACAGTACTTCTCAGCATAGCAAGCTGCAGACACTACAAAGTTTTAGAAGATGGTGTTTTCTATGTGTGTTCATATATCCCATATTCTGGTATATCACTTTGGGTCTGAGAAATTGAATCTGAGCTGTTAAATATGCTTGGAACCCACTACAACACAGGATATTGGTTGTTAGTGGTCAGTACCTCCTGGTATTTTTCTGGGTTTTACTGGAATTGTCCAGTCTATGGCTACATCAATATTGCTTTCAATATTCTTTATATTTCCTCAAATCACAGTATGCAGCTGGATTTTCTGACAAATTTTTCTCTTCACTTTTTCTCTGAGCACTAGAATTTTCTGTACTGCAAAGGAGTTTCTTTGCTCTCTTTATAGTTATGAAAATTACACTTAAACTGACAAGCATGGAAACAATTCCAAAGTGTGTCAAATAAGTTATTCAGATCTCAGGTTTTATCTATCCATTTTAGTTGAGTAGTTGAGATACATATTGTGATGACACACATATGCTGAATTAGTGCTAAATTGAAAAGGAAGAGCTAAACATATTAGCGTTTTAGTTTATGTCATATAACAACTAAATATGACTGTAGCATTATAGTGTACAAGCTTTCCATGTAAGTTTGGGCTCACAAATGCAGATCTTTCACTGTCTAGGACTGCCAATTTTTATTTGCATCTAGTACACAAAAATGTTCCTAATGTGACAAAAATCTATTGCTGTAGAAATGTGCTATACCTATTCTGAAAATAGATGTTTAGAAGCTGGCAGATGTGCTTTGTTCCTTGTGCAAAAAGTTACTCTGCTTTTTTATTCAGAGGTTTTCTTTATTCTTCCTTGGATGCAGTCTTCTGTATTGCTACAGTTTGTCTCATTTTTCAGGTCCTGGGTCTCCATTATGGTGTTTTCCCATCTTTAACTGCTTGGATAGCACTTCTGTGACTGCAGTACAATTGGTTCACAGGTTTAGAAAGAGAAAATGTCCTTTGGATCATGATGTTCATCAGCATGTCCACGGAGGATCTTGGTTGGCTAATCCCTTATCTATTAGATTAATTACTCCATTAGCTGTTTTCCACACCCACTGTAATTCACAGAATTCATTGCTGGAACACTAGAAAGAGATACTGTACAGAATCAAGGGAGATTTGTTTGAAATATTTTGAATTTTGAATAAAATGTACCTGATAAGCTTTCATTAAAAAGACACATATATATTTATATATTGCTCTCAACACTTTATTAATTGAACATACCATTCTGAATCATTGCTTACGTGGTTTACTTGCCATGACTGAACATCTGAACTTCTGAGGTTGATGTTGAAGGTTTCTCTATATTGTACACAACTATGTTTGCAGCAAAAAAAATGCTGAAACATATGTTTGTTGCAGTAAAAATGCTGAAGGATAGAGACAAATAAACCTGCATTATCTTTTTAATTCATTTACAGTTCACTATAAGGTCTTTTCGGAAAGGGAACTGTGCTGCAGAGGGGCACTAGAGATTGACTTCCAGATGAATATTTTCATGCGCTGAAGAATAATAGACTCTCCTAATGCCTGGTGATTATTAAGGCTCTTGAGCCAAAAACTCACTGGGCTGGTCTTCACCAGTGCTCTTAAATATTTACACAGTGTTCCTGAGGTAGGACTGGTCAAAATTTATATGAGGACACATGCACCACAGATCCCCATTAATGCAAAGTGACCAGGTCTGCAGAATCTGAAATCTGCAGGATTGCAAGCTCATGGCTGCATTGGAAGTGTGCCTGGCAGCTGTGTCCCTGCTGGGCATGCCATGGAGGGGCTCTCCTCGGTGCCTGCTGGATGGCTGCTTCAGCCCATGCCCCTTTCCTCCTTGGGCACCCAGGGAGGGATTTGTCACCACACCTGCACAAAGAACTGCTCAAAGATTTCCAAATGGAATACAATGAGTATCCTGGACTTGCTTGGTTTCAAAAATTATTTGACTATCTATTAGCAGCTTACTATTTGTTTACAGATGGTAAAAAAGGCAAATATTAGATTTTGAGGAGGAGAGGAAAGGGAGACCATGTTTTATTTACTAACTTTCCATCTATCCTAGAATTGAAGCAGCTCTGGCTGAGCAGTCTATACCTTTTTCTTTTTTTCAATTGTGGTGCAATATATAAAACTTTTAAAATACAAGAATTCATGGGATATAGCTCTTTAGCAATTGGAAAGAAGTTGCTGTTGTGTTGATCAAATCACTCTCAAACCCCATAACACATGACAGTCTGGTTCAAGAAGCCACCAAAGAAGCTTGTTAAGATAATCAGAAACTCTATCAATTTTCCTGACAATGTAAAATTTTGGAGCTGAATTTGAGCACCTAGTTATACTGTGAGCAGTGAAATTGTAGCCATGAGAAATCTGCTTGGAAAAAACACCTTTCAGCAATTTATGATACTTGGAGGTTTCTCAAAGTCAGTGGTCATATTAAGCATCTATGCTGAACATCTCCTGATGCATAAAGAAGGATGTCTTGGTTCATTTGTTCCTAGTTTACTGTTTAATTTTATGTTGTTCATTTCATTTCAAAGTGCAATATTTGAAAGGAACTATGCCTGTAAAATGCCATATGTGTCTAGCAAAGACTGGAGGGACTTATACTAAAACTTCAAGCTGAGAAGCAAATATATTACCTTTAACCTTGGAATAAATCTGTGTTTATAAAGACCAGACAATTCATCATTTCCAGAAACAACATCCATGAACAGAAAGATTTCTGGGAACGATCAGCTGGCATCAGCATCGTTTAGTGTTTAAAATTTTTTAGGCTTCTGAGTCAGGTGTGTTACTAGTGCTACAAAGTCATTTGTCACCTGCAAACGCTCTACATGATCCCAGAGAGCTTTGCAACTATATGAAAAACACACAAATCTGCCTTTAGAATTTTACCTAAGAAAGAACCAAAACAATTGAACTGTGTGCTATCAACTTCTAATAGTAAGAAAATTATTTAAATCTCTTTCTACCTGAAGATCATAGAATCAAACTGCTTTTGGGTAAAGGGGACCTACCTGAGCCACTTAGCAACATACCAGTAGTGCTAGCAAAAAACTTTATTAGAAACTGGTGATCATGACAGCAGTGAAAGATGAAAGCATGTGAGGTCTCTGTAAATCAGAGCTCTGATGTATTCAAAGGAGACAGGCTCTATGGTTGTGTCCAGTTTGGTCTTGCCATTTCTACGTCAGCATTTTAGTATTTGAATCTATTATGGTGTGTTTTAACTAAATATTTAGTGTCACACACTCACTTGCTGTGTCCTTTTAACCAATGCAATATATGAAGACAACATATTTAATAATTGTGCAGTTAGATTTCATTATTAGAACAATTGTTCATAACATTCTGTACTGGTAAATACTTGAAAATTAGCTGTTATCCTGAGAGAATTCCAAGTGCTTCTTGTGAGGGGACAAGCACTTCAGGTCACCACTGGGAGGTGGAAAAATTCTGATTCATATAGTTTGGATTCAAGAAAACTTTAAGCAATCAAAACATCATGATGTAAAAATATTAGAAAAAACCCATATCAGCATATTGGAATTAACTCTAAGGCATAAAATTCATTAAAACTGCTTGGGGCCACAGAATCAGAGGTTAACATTAAGTGTCTTATAGATATGCCTCATTGTATACAGGTATTAATTAGATTCATATTCTTCTGTCTTTAGATGCAGAAATGGCATTGAGCAATGAAATAATTCAATGTTATTTTTAGCCCTCCTTCCATGCACCTCTCACTGGCAGTCACTGCCTCCTCCTTTCCTTTCCTGCCGGTCTGCACCCACCCCCAGCCAGCGTGGCAGGCACTGGGGCTTTCACAAGTGTTCACTCCTGGCCATCCCCACTCTTATTCATTGCTCAGTACAGCAAAATGAGAAATGCAGAATGCTGTCTGATTTAGCTCAGCTGAGGCTGATCCAATGCAGATGGGTTTCATTGTGTTAGCAGTTGCTGTTACTTAGCAGTGTGAATATTAAAAAGGAGCCTTTTTTTGTCTGGGTTCCAGATTTGGCTGCGCAGCTGCCATCTGAATCCAGGGGAATGTATAGAGCTGACGTGGCAGTCGTACCAGGCGGTGTGATTAGCAGTGCAGGCTGTAATGGATGGACACGTCACGGGACTCAGGCTCAGGAGCCTTTTTTTGGTGACTGAACCCATGACTGGTGAGGTTGAATCTCCCCCCAGTCCTCAGTGGGCAGGTGTAAAACGAGACAGAGGACAGGTAGCATTTATCTGTGACATGCCAGAGGCTGACCTGGAAAGGTTTCTGGTGCTTTCGTAAGGGGCTGAGACTAACACAAACTATTTCCTTCACACGCTTCAGAGACAAGTAATTAACTGAAAAGAAATTAAAATTACTGAAAACCTTAGCTCATTTAACACTGGATAAAGAAATCTACTTCTCAGCACTATCCCTGCCCTTTGTTCCTCCCTGAAGGAAAACGGAGTTGCAGATTTTCAGTCTCGTTTAGGTCAGGAAATATCTAAAAAAGCGATCTTTAACAGCCGGTTCTTTGCTTTTGCCGATAGATGGGGCTGTCCTTTAAGTTGATGGTTTAGTATCTTTTTTTTCCCCCTATTTTTTCTATCTTTACCCTCCTTTCTGTCTCTCTTTATCCTCCTCCCTTCCCCCCTCTTTTTTTCTTTTTTTTTCCCTGCTATTTGCTGATTTGTATTAGGTACCATAGAGTGAGTCTCAGAACAGGAAGCTGAGAACAAAGCAGAGAGGATACTGCAGAGGTGGCTTTTTTTCCCCTTCTCAATGAGAATGCAGCAATTTATAACACTTTTTAATCTTTTGGAATTGAGACTCTAAACACCTTTATTAGCATTTCAAGCATTTCATCATCACTATCTCCTGGGGGGTTTGGGGGTTTTTTTTGGAGGTTTTTTTCATAATGCCTTTGAAATTCCAGTTTTATCAGGTAAGCCAGGAGGATGGTAAATCCTAGACCTTAGTGTATTTATGTGAGCAGTCAGCATGATTCCCCCAGCCCAGCCCCCCCCCCCCTTTTTTTTTTTTTTTTTTTTTTAATGCTTGCTTTATAGTTACTGTTCAGCAGATAATTAAGGAGAAATTTGGGTATTTTTGAAGCAAAAATGTTTTTCAAGCTGCAGTCAGTTCTTTTTGGCATCTCAGCATTTTGTTACAAGATGTGTTTCAGTGGCCTTATATTTTTGGGTGTTTGCCTTTTTGCTGGACTGAGGGATTTTGTTTAAATTATTATTACTTATTTTCCCCTGAACTTTATGGAAGATAAGAGAGGTCATGTTGCTCCTTCTCATGGAAGACATATTAAAGTCTAAAGCAAGCACTGCAGGATTGTACAGTTTTCCTTCCCATAGAGAAGCTCTGCTTAGAGGCTAAATGCTTCACACCAGTGTTTTACTAAAGGAAGAAAGGCAGCTCTCTCTTTTCTCTCTCCCTCCCTCTGCCCTTAGCCTTTCTGATCAGGTGCACTGCTGGCAGCTCTTACCTCGACTTGCATGACCAGGACTGGGTCTTATGCTGTAGCTATGGCTCGGTTCATCATCTGAACCATCTTGCTTTTTCAAACAGCACAAGAAATTTGCCAGGTGGAGTTCAAGCTCTGTCAGCATCTTTTCTCAAATGGATTTCTTCTCTGCTGCTTGTCTGAGGTATGTGTTTAAAAGAATCCCACTGTACTAATTATCTGGGATTGGGCTGTTTGTTCAGCCCCACTTTGAGAAAGCTGTTGTTACTCAGCAGTATTTGAAAATGGGTTGGTGTTTTCAGTCCCTACTGCAAACCTCTTCAACTGTATTTTTTCCAGAAATGCTTATTTTGTGGTTGTGGTGTCAGACTCCTGAGCTATATTGGCTGATGTTAGTGTTGCATTTTTGAACTGCACCTACCTTGTTTATTCTGTTTGTCATGCCTGACCAATGTGTTGATGTCAAGTACAAAAGAAAAAAGGCTGTGCTAAAAATTACTCTGAAATCTAATGCAAAACAATAATGGGATTGCTGTCAAGACTGACATCCTGATACTTTATTCTGCTGAGCCTCGTTTGTGTGATCTTGAATATTTGCTGAAGTATTTAGACACAGGGAGGCAAGTTACAGACAAGCAGCTTTAAACTGGTTGTCTTCAGTTTGTCAGAAAGTTTTTATTATTTTGAAGGAGTATCAAGGGGAGTGGGACAGGGAATTAGGGAAATTAAGAGCTTGCATAAGGCATAGTCTAATCAGAACAATTCTAGTGAAATTCTAGGAAAACAACAGCAAAACATCTAGTGCCAAAAATAAAAAAAAAAGATTAAAAGTATACGATGACTTGCAGAAAAATTATATAGATAAATGTATATCAAGAAAATATATACCCTATTAGCTGTTTGAAACAATACTTTATATAGGGGCAAGGGTCGTTTATTATTGAGCACTGAAACCTTTGTTGAAATTATCATATAAAAACCTAAACTTGCTTTGAAGTTTCAAAAGTTGTAATCATTAACAGCTGAGAAGATAAAATCAATTACAGATTCTTTTATTCTTAAAATTAAGATGGCCTTGAGCTAGAAAAACTTCACAATATTTATGAATATGCACTCAATGCACTACCCACTGCCAAGCAGTTTTAAGGACAACTGGCTGCTGTTGACTTCTCAGGATGGCAGTGCTGCTGCTGCTTTCCACATTGCACTGCATCCTTCCAGCATGTGAATTCTAATTCCAGAGTTTTGTACATTCATGACAGAACACACCATATTTAATGGGCAAACCCACATAGCTTAGCACTGAATTTTGTCCTTTAAATTATATTTTACAAATCCTTCTCTATCATTTTTGGCTTCCTGAGATTGAAGAACTGAGATTAGCCAAGTGTGAGTGTTCTCCTGCCCTTAGTTGTGAGAAATAGTCTGTTAATAATCAGGAGAAGTGGGTCCTTTGCAAATTCTTTTGAGAAGAGGCAGAAATCTTGACTTTATTTTTCTGTGTGCATTTAGAACTGTGACAGTCTTGTGGATTAACGTCTTTTCCTTCACTTTATTCATTTTCTGAACTCCAGTCCCAGCTCATCTGTGAGAAAACATATTGTGTCTTTTGGGCTAAATATCATGAAGAGAATTGTGGATTGTTTTCCAGTAACAGAAACATATTCTACCTGTTTTTTCTTCATTGATAGCAGCTTATGTAGGTGAGAGGCAGTGGGATTCCTCAAGAGTCCTATATTTGACCTGTAGACTTTCTGTTGGTGCCAAAATGACTACAGCAGAAGAAAAATCAAATTAAAAATTGAACATTTATTCACATTTCTAAATTGAGACAACCAGTGTTGTGAAGACAGTATGACACACTAGAGAAGAAATACCATTAGGCTTTTTTTAGCATAATACTTTAGAGCACTTAAGAGATCACATTGATACAAGAGAAAAAAATCCTAAAGCTGAACTATTCTAAAATGTGGGGAAAAAAGAACCTTTGAGTAAATTTGAACTATTAAAATCTACAGCTGATATTTCTGACTGAACATCATATTGTAGGGAGATGGACAATATCATTCAAATTCTCTAGATTTTTTTCCCAAAGCTCAATAATTCTGGTGTGTTACTTCCATTTTTATAGTTGTAGGCTTATTCTTTGTAGATTTCTATCCATGAAACACGTAGAAGTTGGATGGAAACAACTAAAAATTTGGTATGAGTGAAGAAATTAATTAAATAGCAAACATGGACATAGAATTCATCACTCAATCATACTGGGTTTGTCCAATGTCTGCAAAATATACTGATCTCTTTTTATTCAATATGAGTTCTATTTGTTGAAAGAGTCACTGTGATGTTTTTCTAAATACATGGGTGTTCAGTGTTTTAAGGATTGCTGTCTTTTACTGATTATTGAGTCATTATTTCTGTCTATTCTATTTGCACCAGTGTTTGGTGGTTTCAGATCCCATTTTGTGCTCTTCTGAAATTCTGTTTAGCTCTGAAAAAGAAAATTGATTTTGCACTTGTTAAGAAAATCTGGGTAAAAACCTTCCCTGCCATATTAAATATCATTTGAAAATCCACAATTCTGATTCATCCATCCTGCTATTTATTGTTGTAATTTATCAGCCCCAGATGTTCTCTCTCTCCTCCCTCTTTCTGCTATGAAATTCTCATTACATTGCATTTTCAGAACGCAAGTTTCCATTGCTTTCTGTCTCAGCAGTATCTAGTGGATGTCTAACCATCCTTCCAGTGCTCTATTTTAAAGTGCTTCCATCCCTTTTTTAATTAATTTCCTCTTTTTCCACAAGTCTCTGAGAAAAAAGGACAAAACACTTATATTTTTAGTCTCAGAAACACCCAGCTGAGTTTGAGCTTCCAAGCTCCATCCCTTCTAATTCTCTCTATCTTTGTAATTTATATCAGTATCTTGTAAACATGCAGACCAATCTTCATCTTTCTCTTACTCCTTCAAGGGACTGTCTAATTTGCTTCTAGAATTGGCTCTTTAAAATTACTTTGTAACGCAAATGAAAAAAAACCCTGATGATCATCCTCCTGGTAAAACAAAGCAAAACCAAACAAAACCTCAAATCCTGTCAAGGTCAGAAATAAAAATTTAGGAGTAAATGCAGAGGCTTGTGTGACTTTATTTAATAACTCTGTCTAATAATGGCATTGGTCAAAGAGGACAAATCAAAGTCGCAACTACAGTACTGTTACCAAACGTTGTTTCCTTCAGAACAAGAGCCTTCTTTTTTGATTTGAAATGTTTAACTTCTTTGTTTAAAATTATTGTCAAATTTATCTGTTAAGAGGAAATTGTGCTGGACTTATTTCTGAATGCAGGTGATAGGTGCTCCTCTTAGGAATGTCTCAGCAGGGCTGTTTAAGGAGCTTTGCAGGATCCCTGGAGTAAGTCCACACATGGAAACAGCAGTGAAGTGGCTGGTGGAGCACTAGCAGCTGAATGCTGAAGATGGATTTTGTTCTCTACGTCCAGAGTGGGTGGGGCAGGAAGTGAAGACTGAAGAAATGGGCTCACCCAGATGAGATATGAGAACAAACGTTTTACTAAAGCAGATAGTGGAGAGCTGTAATAGAATGTCAGAAGACTCTGTGAAATTTGTCCTGAAGGTCTGTAGGAAGAGGTTAGAAGAAACATCTGCTGGGAAAATAGGTATAGCAATCTTGCCTTGGGCAGCGAGATGAACTAGGTGGCCTCTGATCTCTTTTTTCCAACCCGGTTTTTCTGTGAATCTACAAAAAGAAGTAGATACCTGAGATATAACAGGCAGTGTACAATAAATTATGTAGGGTCCAAAATAGACCCACTAAGAGCTATTTTCACTAGGATTGCCTAAAAGCATATGAACATCCCCTGAAAATATTTATCCTGTGGTATAAGCACTCTGCAATGCTTCAAATATACCAAGGAAGAGCAGAAAATGTCTCCTTAAAAGTTACTTAATTTCTTAGTGTTTCTTTTCGATTACATAGTCTTTACTACTGAACCATAGCAAGTGTGTGAATACAAGGGGTAGAAAAAGGATATTTGCAAATCCGATCAAATTTCCATACTGTCTGGAGAATAGTACACATTTAATTAAAAAGATTTTTAAATTGATAGTTTTTCTTTATGGAAATAACTAGGACACTTCTGAATCTGATTAAATTAAGTGAGTCTACCAGAGGCATCTCAAAGTTCTATTTTTAATGTTCATCTTTAGTATTTTGCACAGCTGAGACACCCAGTCTGATACATTTATTTTCTAAAATGAAACCTAAATAATGCCATGTATATATACACATATATACATATATATACACACATATACATATTTACATATATATATATATATATATATATATATATATATAACCTAAAATGTGCGGTGATGGATAGAGAACTGTTCAAAACTCCACACTGGGTACATTGACAATGCTTAATTGAAAAAGGAGCTATACAACAATTTAATTTTTTTTCTTAAACAGGAACTGTTTAAGGATGACCCTTTATTATGTTTCCATAACTTCATATTGCCTCAGAACAAAATACTACAAATCAGCTACTCTAAATTAATGAAACATCTTAATTGAAAGAAAAAATTGTTACTCCGAGAAAAATTATTTATATAATACAATGTATTTTTTCTTACTCATTTGTCTCAGTCTAAGATCAGGACTAGCTGGCATTGGGATACCCTGTGCCTGCAAGGGTCTTGTGTTCACCAGTCCAGTGGCTGTTGGACCCTGCCAGCAGGGTACTGCTGGGGGGAGCTGACTCTTGAGGTGTGCTCCCAAACTCCTTGGGAAACTACTAGCAGGGAAACTACTAACCAAAATGAGTGAAAGCTGCATCAGGATCGGCTCTTTTCAGCAAGACAGGGGATTGTGTCCCCAGATACAGGAGTATTTCTTACCACTGATTAATCTCTTGGCTTCTAAGCTACGGCGCAAACAAAATAATTACTTGTATTCAAACATTATTTTAAGGTTTTTATTTCAAAATAATTTTAACCTATTTTGTTGCAACACTAGTGTAAGCAGTGGTGCTACCGCTTTGCTTTCCCCACAACCTGCAGTCCAGCCTAGAGAGAAGCCTTGTCTCCTGTGCTCTGCCCAGGGCATCGCTGCTGCGAGCTGGCACTGCTCAGCAGCTCGGAAGGGCACACAAATTCTGGGGTGAGTTTTTAAAAAATTAGTAAATGCCATACCTAGTGCCAGTCCTAAGGATTCTCACAGTTAATGGGAATGCTGTGCAGCAGCCTGGTGAGCTCTGCTGTCTCTCAGGCAGTGCAGCTGGTGGTTTGCTGTGGGGTACGAGCTGTCCAGCTGCTGCACAGCCTGCCTGCAGTCTGCCACTTGTGGGCATTGACCTCAGACTTGCCCTCTGCTTTCCCCTCAAGCAGCTTTCTGTACATCTGCGAAGTCTAAGTTCAGACTGCTACTGAACCAGCACTAAATAATGTTTAATGGTTCTGCTGGGAAAAACAAAAATGCTTACTGCCCAAGAGTAGAGAATGATAAAATATGAGATGTACTAGCAAGAGAAAGCAAAGTAGATGGTACAATACTTGCTCTCTTATGTCTGCATGCCTAATTCCTAGGCAATGAGTTTTGGGGGAAGATAAAAAAAAACAAAGGCTGAGGAAATGCAAATTAATCAATTTTTTAAAATGCAGGGAAGTAGTAAACACCAAATTTTATTTTTAAAAGCTATATCTTTGTTCCAAAGCAATCAGTCTTCAGGACATTAAGCTCTATTTAACTCTCTAATAGTGTTTTATTCAACATTTTTTCTCCCTTTTCCTTTGACTACCTTGCACATGATGTTTCTCTGAAGGTCTCAGCAGTGACAAGTATTTCTCAGGGTTATATGCTTTGCAGAATTCTGAAATGCAGGAAACTGGTCCATTTTAGGAAGAGGTTTTTTTCCCCTCATGTGATTAAAGTAAGCTTGACTATGATATTAAGGCTGAAATTTCATATGATATGTCTAAGCTTATATATTTAAGTCTGTATTTTAGTGCTGAGGCAAAAAATACAATGCTTCTGTACAGAGTGACAAGAACTTTATATAGACTTTTGTGTGAATTCTTGATTACTTAGCACTTTGGAAAAGGATGGCTTATGCCTTTAGCTGTCTGTTCAGATAAGTTTCAGATAGGAAATATGAGCCATTTTCTCTCTTTCATGTGAGAAAAGATTGTGGAGATGGCTAAATAATGGCTGGGGGCAGTGCAACTGTGATTAGCAGTACTCTGAAGTGGAGTCCACAAAGTAAGCTGTTTCTCTTTAGAGGTCTGCAGGTCTGTGCTTCTCTGTGTAATGCTTTTAATTCAAGTGGCTTTACTGAAGCAGCATGTGTTAACTGCTTTGGGGGATTACAACAAGACAGGTTTCAGATTTTCTGAGACATTCTTGTGTCATCCCTGTTAAAATTCCATATTGCAGTGTTGTAGGGTATATTTTACTTCTGGAAATTTCAGGAACTTTGTTATTAAAAAACTCCTGCTCTCTGGCTGTGCCAGACTCAATTCCAAGCCCATTCCTTCATATTGCTCATCTGATGTACACACTCTTGAATTTTAACACTTCTTAACATGCAGATTCTTACCTGTCAATGATTCTATTTTGATTTGTGGTCAGCATTGTGGGTTGCCTTGGAACGACACGTGGGAACCTTTGGATGTCTGCAGTCGGCAGGAGTTCAGACCTGGAATGTAGGATCCCAGTCTGAATGTGCTATTCAAACTCAGAGAGGGAGGGAATTGCTGCTCCATCCCTGATATTTGAATGAGATTTGGAAGTATACTGTCTCCCAACCTAAGTATAAGGAAAAAATGCTCAGATGTCATAGAGGGAAAGAAGACCTTTAAGGTGATGAAGTAGTTTTGGTAGCTGAGCAGTCAAAGGAGCATAGGCAAAATGAGGAATCTTTGCAGATATTTGTATCTCCTACATATGACCGGAAATCTTCAAAATTACAGTGTTGATGTAAATTGGAAATTTAAACAATGGAGTTAACATCAAAAAAATTAAATTCGAGGCAGTGAAGAAAGGCTGCTAAGGGCCTCTGAGAGGGAATCAGTCATTTGCTTTCTGAGAATTTATACAGCAGGATGATGGAGCCCAAGAAACTAGCTAGAAAATAATTCTGAATGAGGGCAGTGTTTTCTGATAAGAGCAAAGAAACTTTCTCGGTTTTTTGTAAGAATGATGGAAAACAGACCTTAGGTATATATGGCAGCAGGAGGAGTGTAGAATGATTTATGGTTTGGCTCCAAAACTTAGACAAGGACATTTGACACATATGAGAGTCAGATTCGTTGTGACTGCTAGTAGCACAGGCTCCACTAACCTCAGCAGCCCTTAGGCTTTGTTGTCTTTCGTGTGCTGAGCTGCTGTGGTAAGCACTCATAGTCTGGGGTGAATCACTCCATCTAAAAACTGAAGACATTTACACCAGCAATGGCCATGAAGTCTGAAGTAATTAAAACTTGGGTCAATTGGACTACATATGGGATAAATAGGATGACTCTGAAAGAAGTTTGGAGACTAAAATAGCTACAGCAATCCATTCTTCCCACTTCCAGCAGGGTTCACGTGGTTTGGACAGCTTTGATGCTGTTCTGAAAAGGTAAACTTCACAGGTGTGTAAACCCATTTACCTGCATTGTGAACATGGCTGTCTGCTGTTCAGGGCACAAAATCAAGAGTAACTCAGGAGAGGCTTTGCTAGAAAAGCTCAGATATCTGCAGATTTGGAGGTCTGAAAGCATACTGTCTCCCAAGCCCAGAAGAACTGCCTGTAAAAGACAGTACAGGCAGGTTCATGTTGCCTCAAGAGCTGCTTGTGACAGAATACAGTTTTGGCTGCACTCTGTCATAGTATAGATGTAGCCTGAGCAAAATAGGAAAACAGAATTTTAACATTTCATATTGCTGCTGCTAAATCTATGTGTTCATATTTCAAATCAAAGATCTTTAGATTTGATAATGTAACATGTTGCACTTTTTCACTGAGGTCCTTTCTTCTTAGCGGACAATGTCAATAAGGGAATAGTCTTTTTAAGGTGCTTAATCACAGTCTTATGCTTTGGCCACCGGTTATGAATCACATCATGGTGTTTCCACTGAAAAATTGCCTTTTGCTTTGCACTCCTACTTGTCTTTAACTGTCTTTTGCAGTGGTAACAATTTTTATCTTGCCCTTAGTGGAGTTTGGAATATTTTAGATATATGCACTGCTTCCCACTTGCCGGCTTGCTTCAAGCTTCTGTGGTCAACATGTAATTCACCCAAGAATTGCCTCCTCACTGAGCCACAGCAAGCCCAATTTCGCCACCACATTACCTGCAAACCCAGCCTTGATGCCATCAAGCCCAAAAAACTCCCAAAGCACTCAGCTTCCAGCAAGGCTGGCTTCCTGGGAAGGCTCAAACAGGCATGGAAGGAGGGGGCTTGCATCTCACTCTCTAGGATCCACTCAAGGACCATGTTAAGCTCATGTTCCCCATGGGTTTGCCAGAAAGGCATAAAGATGACATGGAGGGAAAAAAGTCTGAACAAGAAAAGTAAGAGAGGAATGGAGAAAAAAAAATTTCATGACATTTTCATTCTTCCTGATGAAATTTTAAATATAGAGAAAGCAAGAAATTTTAAGAGTAATAAGTGTGGAAAACTACATAAATGGGTGTAACAAACCAACTGCTACTCAAAATTGCTAAGTACTGAAAATTATTCTGTATTTATACTTTTCTTAGTCTTTTTCCTCCAAGTCAAATTAAAATCTGTTTGATGTCATTTCCACCTATGATATTAAGTCCCCAATTTGTCCTTGACTCACAATGAATGAAACATGAATATTTTTAAGCTTCTTAACTGTGCATGTTTCCCTCTGACTTAAATGTCTTTCAATTCATTAGAGCCATGACCTCACAAATTGCATTGATCTCTTCTCTGACAGTGTTCCCTGTTGACATACTAAAGACTAGTTTTTCATAACTGGATATTCTCGTCTTTATGCATCTTCCATTGTGCTCAAGTGCATTGAGAAATGGTTTTTGAAAAAGGAAGTTTCCTACTTTGGTTTCTCACTGTAAGCTTATTTATCCAAATGCTTCTAGGCTCTACATACACTACCTGCAGAAGCATTGTTCAGCTCTCAGTGCGGTAGGAAATGGTGTCCTGTCTTCAGAGGCATTGATCAGACAAGAAACATGACATGCTGAGGAATGCCTCTCCTCATTTTTCTCAGCTGGGTGTATTGTAAATCAATACCTAACTCTGGGAGGTTGAGTGGCTGAAGCTTTCTCTCATCTGGTAGGGCTAGAACTAACTTTCATACTGGTTTGCTATTAGTGGAGTAAAGAGTTATAGGAAACTATTACTGATTTGTATTTTATCCTTAAACTATTTAAGATATTGTCCTGGACACCTGAGGCCAAAATACCAGAAGGCATTGCAACTCACTCTTATAAACCAAAAATTAATTAGAAAAAGCATTGCAAAGCACTTTAATCTCTAATAAAACATTTAAAATGGCAATTTAGAACAGCGATAAACAGTTTCAATCACAAATGCGAGAGTATTTTCAATTAATGAAAAGACAAAAGTGTGGGTTTGAATGAGAAAGCTGAAAGCATTTCAATCACCATGCACAAATCCTACAAAATGGGAAATCTGGTATTTTTCAATCAGAAAAGTTGAGACTGAAAGATGTATTATTTGCTGATATTGTTTACTTGCTGATATTGTTTGCTAGAACTAACTTTCATACTGGTTTGCTATTAGTGGAGTAAAGAGTTATAGGAAACTATCACTGATTTGTATTTTATCCTTAAACTATTTAAGATATTGTCCTGGACACCTGAGGCCAAAATACCAGAAGGCATTGCGACTCACTCTTATAAACCAAAAATTATTAATTAGAAAAAGCATTGCAAAGCACTTTAATCTCTAATAAAACATTTAAAATGGCAATTTAGAACAGCGATAAACAGTTTCAATCACAAATGCGAGAGTATTTTCAATTAATGAAAAGACAAAAGTGTGGGTTTGAATGAGAAAGCTGAAAGCATTTCAATCACCATGCACAAATCCTACAAAATGGGAAATCTGGTATTTTTCAATCAGAAAAGTTGAGACTGAAAGATGTATTATTTGCTGATATTGTTTACTTGCTGATATTGTTTACTGCTTATTTTTTCAGTTTACCCTGTTGATTCTCCTATTAGATTTCTCATCTTACAGGTGGAGCCACATGAACAAGTTCACATTATACAGACCTTGTAATCTGTCAGTTTGAATTCAAGGTGGAATACAGGATAGAAAACTTCATTAAATACTTTATTGCTTCATTATCTTCATTAATGGAGTTTGTGCACCAAATGATATTTATAAAAACTGTAGATCTCAAGCCTCTTTTCTTTTTTATATTTCTGTACCTGTATTTGAGAATAGCTTCTTTGCAAAATAGTCACTAGATGTGCACTACAATTCCATGTTTAACCACATAGCTTAATGCTGTATTTGATAAAGTAAATGTTGCTTGCTTTTAGCAGATTATCTGATCCTCAGAAAACTGCCAGACAGTGGCTTAGAATTTGAATGACTGGATGTTTTGCTTCAAAATTTGTTATCATTTTTGCTCTTTTAAAGTATATATGAATTTTTCAGATATTTACAATGAATGGTTTTCCATTTTTGAATAACAGATGGTATCTTGTGATATTATCTTAGTTTTACATCTTGCCTGTTTTCTCAGTACTCTTTATAGCATTAAGTTCATTCATTTTCAAGTGTTCTGGGCTGCTAAACATTTGAAGTTCCTGCACTGTGAAGTGAAATTGCCAATCTGGGAATAAGGGGTTTCCCACATATTGTTAGGTAATTATTAAGTTTAAAGAAGCTTACTAAGAAACACCAGAATCCTCTTATTGTTGGTAAAAGTGGTTTGTGCGTTCAGAATCACAAAATGCAGAGGGACATACAGGGAGAACTGCAGAGGAGCTGCCTTAGCAGGATCAGAAGTGGCAGTGACCAAGGTGCAGTGCCTTGCCCGCATAAACAGAAATGCAAATGTCAAGTGTTTACAACTTGTGTTACCTGCTGCATGGCATTAGCATATAGAGTACCAATTCATTTGGAAAACGCTTAATTCGCACGCAGCCCGTGTTTTTGTTGCATCTTGTAAAACCTGAGGGCTGCAGAAGGGATTGAGGCCACAGAACCATCCCAAAGTCTGCAGGGGCAGTAGAGCTTCCTAGGCTGCAGAGCTCCTTTGTGGTTTAAGCATCTCCCATTCCTTGAGCACCCTCTGCTTTCCCAGACAGTCTGTGAGCTGGATCTGCCTTTGGTGCTGCACTGCAGTAACTTAGCAGGTGATGCAGCTCCTGACACAGGCTGCTGGGGCTGCTCCTGCCTCCTCTCTGCACAGGCATGTCCTGGGGCATGCTTTCAGTGCAAAGGGTGTAAAAGCAAGGGGATAAAGTTTCAAAGGTTGCTTTCATATGGTGTCTGGACTTCTGTGCTGTATAAAAAGTACAAGTTTCTACAATTTGAGGCATTTTTTACTTCACAGTGACCCTGTCATTGTGCATGAAAAGTAGAAACTCTTTTTGTTTCCCTAATTATGATTGATTTTTTCCCTGTGGTCTTGTGTGTTAAACATGTTGCTGTTGTTCCTGCATCTGCTTCTTTGACTCAGGAAAACCTCAAGAATTAAATCTGTCCTTGCTAAATTCATTAGAAAGTAAATAATTTTTGTCATTATGTCTTTCAGGCCTCTGGCCTTTCCACTAACCATATGAAATAGCAAGTACCTGAATGCTGTTAATGGGGTCAGGCAACCTACTAATTTGAGTACGGCAATGTCTTTGGGTTTGTTATCTCTGCAAATTTTGCATCATTTCAGGGTATGGTGCAATCTGTTTTCCATCAACTTTTATTTCTTTCCCAAGCATGGCAATATGCCAAGATCAGAACTTAAATCTTGTCTAAAATTCAATTTTAGCTTAACGTCAAATGAATCAGTAGCATTGTGTAATGTACACTGCATAGCCTACATGGCTTTGTTTGTTTTTTTTTAACTGAAGAAAGAGGTGGTTATGTTTGCTAAGGTAAATATAAACAGATGTTTAAGAAAATTAAACTTGAGTTAGTAATGTAGATTGCCAGTAAAAAGGGTCAGTGCTCTGCTCAAATGAAGGAAAGCAGAAAGATTGCTTCTCTGTACTGCAGCCATTTGCTGCACAAGATATGCTGCAGGAGCAGAGTAAGCAGAGAATCCATTCAGCTTGGTAGCAGTCCAGTAGTTCTAAGCTATTAAATGCATTTGCTCAGATGGAGTACTAATGCAGCTGCATTGTGACTTGTCCCATTAAAATATTTTCTTTCTTTCTTTCTATGAAACTGCATAACTAATTTTGTTTTTTTCAGCTAAAATAGAAAAGACTTTTTTTGCAGCTGATTAGACTTGGAAGTAGACTAGCAAAGCAGTAAACTGAAGCAAGCTATTTCTTTTTAATCTAAAGCCAAGCCTATATACTACCTGTATTTTGGTTTAGAGATACATTAGTTGAATTAAAAAATATACTGGGAATAGCCATTTCAACAATGCATACATATATATAACTAATAGAGATAGATAATATACTGTGTCTACATCATATGGTTTTCTGATTTCCTCTAAACAAGACACAAGGACAGGACTGAAAGTTTAGGTGTTAGCGGGAGAAAAGGTAGCAGCAAACAGTTCATAGGGAGCATACTGATTTTACCAGCATGGGGGTTTTGCTGGATAGTTATCTTGTTGGGGAAGGCTGGCTTATTTTACTTTGCTTTATTTTTCAAAACTTATGCTTGTATTTTCTTCCTGAGTTAAAGAAGTTAGTTTTGAGTGAACTCTAGAACTAAACCCTTTTTTCCCATAGTTAGTGTTACCTTTTTTCTTCTCAGCTAATATGCCTCTGGTGATTTTCAAATGAGTTTTCTCAAGTGAATTTACTAGGTATAATAGAGAAGTAGCTCTAGGAGCAGGGATCAGGAGCCATGATCACCTTCCCAAATGAAAGCTTACCTTTAAGATGCCAAGTCCATGTTTTCTTACACACCTTCTTTCTATCCCATTAATCTTGATTTAATTCCTGCACAGTAAGCTAAGAAATGGCACAACAGTGTGGATATCAGAGACACGAGCTGCATTTCCTATCCCTGTCTGTTCTGCTTTCTGGCTGTTGGGCAGCCCAGACTGAGCACTGAACTGCCTTCTTGAACCACACAGCTACCCATGGCTGTTTGCAACTCTGTGGCAAATTAAATAGTCATCCTCTCCCCCCATCCTCCCCTTCTGCAACCCTCTCTGTGTTGCAGGTTAAGTAATGGAAATATCCAGCTGCCAAGCATAAACTTCCACTGAAACTGGTATATACTGTTTGATTGCTTCCAATATTTCAGATAATTTATTTATATAGCTCAGTGCATATCTATGTACCCTATTCTGACGTCTGCAGTATTACTGCACCTACCATTTATTTAAAATTAATATGCATTAAATAAATGCAGTTATCGAAGTCTAAATAATGTAATGCAAGCAAGCCCTTGTGCCAGATCTGCATTATCCATGCTGAGAGGGAACATCAAGAAGATGGTAAAAAAAGATATGGGAGAATCCTATTATCAGTCTGGTAATATGCAAGTTTCCCTTTTAAAGCTGTCCATGGGAATTAAATTTAATTTTATATGTGAGCTTACAGGGAGTCATAAAAACTTGTATATTTCCAATATTCCAATCTAATTCCTGCCCTTCTGCCAAGCTTGTTGCTTTGGATATCCTACCTACCTTTGCTGCCTGCAGTAACTCTATAATTGAGACAGACAGGAAAGACACAGGCTTGGTTCTGAGGCTGCACATACAAAACTGTAGTGGCTTCCCAAAACTTTGCTTCTCTCCTCCCACAGATCCACACTGTGAGGAAGGTAAATTATATTTATTCGGTATGCTGAAGACCAGAATCCTAATGACTCATTGATAAATCAAAAGTGATGAGAATCTTTGCCAAAAAATGATGCAAATTATTATAAGATGGAGATCTGGGCTCTGTGAGTTTACATGTAGATTCATTCGTTTATCTTTTTTTTGCAGCAGTTACATTTTAATTCATGACTGCTATACCAGAAGATCAAACATCAAAACATATTTCAGTTTCAGATTTAATTGTGTGGATAATATAAAGAAATTCACTTGCTGAAGTTTAAGTATTTGCAGCACTGTAGTTCTATATGTAGACTAAGGTCCTCCTGAACAAGTGGTCCAGAAACACTTGTTATGAAGGTATGAAGGATATGCAAACTGACAGTATAAGATTAGGAAATAATCTTGTTCAAGCTTGTCTCTATTTCTGAGAGTTATGTATTCTTTAATTGACTTTTTCAAGAAGCAGTGTGTAACTGATTTGAAATCATTGTTTGACAAGGCACCATCTCTTCATCTATTTCCAATATGTCCCTTTACTTTGCCTAGAAAAATTATTTAGATGAAATTTGAAGAATATAAAAATACACATATGTTCTATGGGTGTTTGATGGCTTAGCTATTCTCAAAGAATGCATAGCTCAAAATGACTCTGTGTGCAATAGCTCACATCCAGCAGGGCAGTGATGGTGTGTGTACCACCCAGCTGGTCTGTGTGTGCACAGCTAACCCAGGCTAGTTCTGGCTGCCTCACTCTTGGTACACGTGGGCAGATCAGCTGTGCTTTGTGCACTTACACACATGCAGCTGAACAGCTTCTGTCTTATTCTGCTCGTGGTCTGCACATCGTCCCATCCCTGCACACTGAGTGTGCTCTGAAGTTATCTGGTTTACAACAGTGTATACTACGAAGTGTATGTGAATATATTTTGCCTGGGAAATGTCAGAAGAAACAGTGATTCTATTCTCAAATGTTCTGAGCACCTTATTTTCCAAAATTTAAAATGTTTCCCATTGCTCATTTGAAGGTCACTCAAACAGACATGGAAATGTAGAAGGAAAAGCCCCACATTCCTTATAGGAGATTAGGAAAGAACTTAGTAAGAAATTAATATTTTGGGTATTCTTATATTCTTTCCTATGTTTGATTACTAATGCTATGCTAAAGAAAAGAAGCCCATTTGGATCATGTAAACAATCTGTACTTATTCAATCAATATTTAATAAATCACTTGGTAGAAATCAGAAGGATAGCAGTAGATTAATCGATCTGGTATCAATTTTTATCTATCCCCATCGCATATAAGTGAGAATAAATCAATTCACTCTAGTAAAGGAAATACAAACCTAGGAGTTAAGCACTGCCATATGAGCAAT
Source organism: Onychostruthus taczanowskii (assembly GCF_017590055.1). Taxonomy (NCBI): domain Eukaryota; kingdom Metazoa; phylum Chordata; class Aves; order Passeriformes; family Passeridae; genus Onychostruthus; species Onychostruthus taczanowskii. The sequence goes on along the minus strand of NW_024499240.1, from coordinate 2,778,415 downwards.
GAAAGTGATTTGGGATTAAGACTGTAGTAAATTCTGTATGTATTTAGTATTGACTTTTAAATTTATAGAAGATTTCTATTTGCAATTCTGAAAACTTATAATCATTGAAATGTATGAAGAAGGGGAAAACGTATCTGGGATATCATCCTCTAATCTGTTAAGTAGAGGATAAAAAGTAGATAATCTTCATAAAGCCTCCTGAAAGATGTTGTTAAGTACAGTCTACTTAGATTTAGTTACATCTAAAGGTGTAGCTAGCTAGCTCCATGTACATTTGACAGACCAGAGAACATTCTAGGATTAATTATAGAAAAATAACATGGAGCTCCTTTCTATATAAAGAAATACACATATTATTAGAAAAGCCCACAGCATTTGCTGATTTTAAGCTTGGTATATAAACACAGTAGCTGAATCAAGTGTTTTTGCAACATAACTAATGGCTGTGTAGCTATTTGTTTCTGTGCACCTGCGGGCAAATCCTGAGGTAATCCTTGTCCTGCATTCCAGGTGGGGACGTTCAGTGAGCTAAAAGGTGATCCTGACACAGCACCCTGTGGTTTCAGGTCTCCTCTTTGCTGACTGCTCCTGGCTGCCCATTTCCTTGCAGCCCACGGGATCGCCCTTGCTGCTGCCCGGCGCCTCCTCCCGCTGCGCCTGGCCCCTTCGGCCGGGAGCACCGGGTGCTGCTGCTTGGGACCGTGAATGGAGGATTCACAGCGAAAAGGCAAAGGGGAAAGGGCCCTCCTGGGTCTCACGAGCAGGAGGAGGAGAGGGAAAGGCAGACATGCCTATGTGGAGAGGAGAGGGAGTGGTCCCTTCTTTTGCCAAATAAACTGAGCAGAGAAGAGGGCTCGATTGTCCCTCTTGAGTCTGTATCTACCTGAAGCCCACAGAGCAAGTGGTATCCACCTACAGCTGTGTCCCCCATAACATGTGGATAACAGCTTAGTACAAGATCTGTCTTCCAAACTGTGGTGTCCCTCATGGGGATCAGTTTGAGATCAGAAAATTCAGTGATGTGCCTGATAGTTTTTCTCCTTTCCCAGTACCCACAAGGTGTGGTTGAACATTAAGAAACAGTGTCAAAGCGTACAAATAGTGAGTTTGTAACTTCAGTAGTTAAGTGACTGAAGTGGCAGTTCGCAGAAGTAAACAGAACCATGACATAGGGAGCTGAGGACTGTCTAGGGGATACTCTCTATGTGGAGAAAGGCAGGATTTTAAATCTCTTTTAGCTGAGGTACATTTTCTTATATCCTCCCCACTCCCACAAATGGGAACAGAACAGTATAATTCCTTTTCCCTTGGAAAGAAGGGAAGCAGTACAGAACTGGTTTGGCATGAGTGTTTACATGGGTAAATACTTAGTGTTTGGTGTGAGATCAGCTCACTTTAATTTTTTTTACAGTGAGAAACTTGCATCTTGATTGTTTGAAAGTCATTCCTGCAATTGTGGGTGATGATCTTATGTACCTGTGTGAAATATGGGGGGGGGGGGGGAGGGGTGCGTTAACATTTTTTAAAAATCAGAACATTTAGGTTTGTGAAGACCATAAGCACTTCACCCCTCTTTCTTGTTTTATTCATTATATTCTAGTACTCACTACAAATATGTGATTAAGATGTTGTGCTCACCCTGGCATTACTGATCAAGAGAATTTAGTTTTACTACTAGATGTAATCTGGTGACCTTCTTCTTTATTTCCCAGCTTTATTTTTTCTTTCTTCTCCCTTTATTTGTCATCTAGTTGCTTATTTTCCATATTGACTTTTACTTAGTAGAAAGTTAGCCCTGTCTGTATTTGCTTACCTTTCTGCTCCTTTGCCAGTAATCTGTTCTTCCACCCACGTTTTATTTTTCTTTTTTAATGTCATTTTTATATTGCTAATCTTCCATAGTTCCTATTTTTTTAAATCTTTTTGCATTCTTCCTTTTCTCCCTTAATTCTTAAGTCATTTACAATCTCCTCTTGAGCCACTTTTGGTGTCTATTTCCTTCCAAATTTCCAGCATCTTTCTTCAGTTCCCAGGGTTTTTTGTCACTTTTTAATTTGTTTTCATGTGTTTTCCCTCAACCCTCTACCTACTGCAGTATTCCTACTTCTCTTTCATTCCATATCCCTGGCTTATTTCAGTGACTGCTGACCTGCCTTGGCCCTTGAGTCTCTTGATAGACTGACTGATCATTTCATAAGGAACTCTGCAATGGGTGGAGACTGCATTTATCTCTTTGCATTCAGGCATGAGGGATATATGCACCACTGTGGGCCCAAATATGCATTTCATCTGTATGTCTGGTGTCATCAGAAATTTATTCAGCAGCATGGAAGATGCCAAATCTGTAGTCTTAACACCACTTCTTTTTTCTTCTTTTTTTTGTTTTTCTTCCCAACAGGTTTATTTTTGCAATTGCAATGTATAAATGAATATGTATATTAAAATACTTCCAGAATTTTCCAGTTACAGTTGTTTTATAAAGAACCAGACACAGTAACAGCTAAACTGAAATAATACTGGGCAATTACTCTTCTTCTTATCTAAAATAATTTCCTATACAAATACTTATTTGGAATCACTAATACTTCATATTATACAGACTTGATTTTTTTAAAATGGAAGTTCTGGTTTTACAGTGCTTGTTTTCTGACACTTTTGCTGATCTCAGTGAAATTTTCTGTTTTAGCTCCATTGAACTGTTCTATTTATAGTTACCAATGTAATCCTGATTGATTCCAGAGGAGTGTGATCCTAATATAACTAGAGTTATGAGGAAAGAATATATTTGATTATTCTTGACTATCATACTTTTCCTTATTTGGAGGAAATGACTAGCATATCCTGAATCTGAGAAATTTTTACAGTTTTAGTAACTAGTGTAAGAACAACACAAGTGCTTCTTACAATTGCCAAATCACTGACTAAACTTGTTACTTTTTCTTTCTTTACATAATTTTCAAATTGTGTATTTTAACTATTCAGCATAGCAAAAACAATTTCACTTGAAAATAACTACTACATCTTTCTTACTTGGTGATTTCAACATGTTTACTTGAATTTTATTTTCTGCTTTCTTGTAGTATTTTCCTATGCAGAAGAATAAATGGTAATTAAAATGTGCAGGATGAAAAGATGGAGCAGTCAGTGCTTGTACCACCAGGACCAGACAGCTTCCAATACTTCACTAGAGAGTCTCTTGCAGCTATTGAACAGCGCATTGCTGCAGAAAAAGCCAAGAACCCTAAACAAGATCGCAAAGACGATGATGAAAATGGGCCAAAACCAAACAGTGACTTGGAGGCAGGAAAGACACTCCCCTTTATATATGGTGACATACCTCCAGGAATGGTGTCTGAGCCCTTGGAAGACATGGACCCATATTACATCAATAAAAAAGTGAGTCTAATATCAATCCTGTTCATGTGCCAGTGTTTACAGTGCATTATCAAGCTCATTTTGTTTTCTTGGAGTGGATCATAGAGCTTGTTACTTGAGTATGTTAATTTCCAGCCATTTGCCTTACACGTTTCTTTTAATTTATCTCCACATTTATTTTCTTGATATAACTGACTTTATATCAAAGACACACTTATATCAAAGCTGAAGCATAATATGTGATCTTTGATTACAAGCAATATGTAATACCTATACAAACGTGGATATGTGATACATATATACTCTATAAACTTCTTAAAAATGAACATACATTCATACTGAGGACACCAAAATTCTCTAAGGTTCTTCAGATTTAAAACTGACAGCATGAACTGATCCATAGAACGTTTTGTTCACAGCAATTTGCTTTGACAGCAAATGCTTAGAAAATTTATGGAATCAGTAGGGAAACAAATAGATAAACAGTGAATGTAACAAAAGAGTATAGAAACTGATTTAAAGTTTTAGTGAAACTGGCTTTGGGCAGGCCTGGAATCCTTTCAGAATGATCCTGTTGCACAGCCTATAAGTGGCAGAAAAAGTTCATGCTCTATAGCTGTAGCTAGATTGGGTGATACTTCAATGCATTCTGATTGTAAAAATGTCAATATTAAGATAAGAGTTGTTTTGACTTTCACAACCTACTGTGTTCTAAGTGTCTCAGCTTGCTAAATTTCTTGTGATTTATGAGTCCTATTTTGACAAGAGAGAAAATACTGTGTGAAAGAACAAATTTTTTTTATCTCTATTATCTGGTGCCTCTGAAAGAGCCTTTATCTGCCATTCACAGCATATGAAGATTTATCTTTAAATCACAGTTCTACTTTTGCAAAGATAAAAGATGTGTTTCTATAAAAGCAGGCCTTGTAGAGTTCTGTACTAATTGTGTCTGTTTATGATACAGTATTCCATATAATTTTATCCCTACCTGCCCACAGCTCATCCTGGACCTTTATAGCCAAATCAGTGTGTCTTATGTTTCTGGCAGTGAAAACAGATACATGATACATATGACCTATGATAGATATGCCTCTCAAGTCCTTGGGAGTGGAAGACCCTTTCAGTCTCTTTAGTCCCTTCTCACAAAAACTTACTAAATCAGCCAGGTCTGGTGATAGAATTGCAAGAAATGGAGAGAAAACATCTGAACATATTCAGTCAAATTTCTGTGCTATTTGAAAAGAAGAATCTTTTTATTTGCACACTAAATATGTATGGTTTAAACACATCCCCTCTGGGATTCTCCTCTTTCTGCTGAAGTCCACATATTCTCTCTATGTACGTGCTTTAATCTTCTACAGGACGGAAAAAAAACAGCCCTGTCAGTCTAAGACAAGGCAAAAATTTCTCAAATGCTTCAATTCTCTCTGCTTTTTCTTCCCTCAGTAGGAAGAAAATAGATGTTCCTAACAGAAAATCAACACCTATTTCAATTTTTCACCTATAACTCTCCTTTAAAATATCTAATTTCTAAATTTATTATCTAGCTGTATGTGAATTCTGGAAGTACCTACATCTTGTTTCACTTTTATCTTGAAAATATTGGCAGCAGTTGATGCTACTGCAAGTCTCAGAAGCAGAAATAATTTGAGAAAAGCTTGTAGCAAGAGTAAACATCTCTAGGAAGACACACAGGAATGCTCAATGTATTTATCTCTGTAATGTTTAACATTTCAGCTTCTTCTTTACCCCTCTCTGAATTTCATCTTGTAAAGCCAAGAAGTCCATCAGCACACCCTCCCCAAACTGCTGCACAATCATTAGAGGTGTTGTGCTTCTCCCTGGTGAGGCATCTGCCTGAAATGTCATGGATCTAATGAAAAGCACCAGAATAAAGGAAAATGCTTATTTGCAAAAAGGGTTAGGGCAAGTGTAGAGGATTACCAGATGCCACTGTTTTTTTCAGAGCTCTGTTAAGATCTCTGCATAAACTGTAGCTGATTTGTTGACAGAAACCACCAAACAATTTGGCTTTCAAACTTTCAAATAAGGAACACAAGTGGTTGCTCACAGAACTGGTGTTTATTTGGAAAATCTGTATAGGAATTTTAGGAATATTTTTTTTATTACAAGCTTGGGTCATGAATTAAGTCATACATCATTTTCCTTATATGCAAATATTGCATCTCTCTTGGGTTCCCCCCCCCCCATTCTTTACACCAAGATTGATCAAACTCACTGTATTTTTCATGCAGTCAATGTTTAAATGTCATCTAGAGTGTTTTATGTTCTATCCTTGGGACTACTTTTTCTAAGCAAAAGGTTTGTGCATGCCATTATTTGATGCAGTTTAATAGAGAATAAGACAGAAATAAATACATATTTTGAGCTGGTTTGAGAACCTTAATTTGTGCCTGAAGTAGGCTTGAGATGAAAAGTTAAAATAAAACGTATTTTAAGAGAAGAAAACCCAAATAGGTATAATAGTTTTATGGTTTTGTAAGTGTGTTTCTATGTAAAACCTACCATGAAAGAGGACATATCCATATGTATACATATATATCCATACATATCCATGTGTACACATACATACATATTAGTATATCAATACTAATCTGAAGTTGAAAGGAAAAGGAAAATATTGACAACTGCTGTTTGACAGTAGGACAGCCCATTACAGCAGGTTTACACACTTAATAGTATTTTTGATTTACACTGTATCACAAATAGCTTGAAAGCCAGCAATTGTACCCTTGAAACATAATTATTTTGTGGTAAAGGAATAGAATAATGTTGTCCTATACGATTCATATTACAATTTCATTATACTGAAATGCTGCTGACTGTGGTGGCCAATAATGCTGGTTTTTAGAACCATGAGATTTAGCATCCTAAAGGGTTGCAACAGTCTTTTTTCTTTTCTTTTCTTTTCTTTTTTTTTTTTTTTTTTTTAATCCAAAATTGATTAAAAGTGAGCAGGAAGTTCACTCATGTTTTGTGTTCTGCTTCTGTATAAGTGCAAACCTGTGTGTTCCCTGTATAATAGTGCCTGCCTGCTCATGCTCAGGCTGCCATCACAAAAGATCAGTGATGTTCACTTCATTGTCTGTAGAGAACAGAGCAGCTGGAATCCCCTAAGATCCTGACCTGCGGGCATGAATCAAAATCTGGTCCACTTGGTTTCATACTTTAGGGCTGGCTCTTTTCCTCTGAACCCAGGCTGCTACATTAAAGAGGAGGGACAGAAAAAATGGAACTAAGTGGGTAAAACTTCACTTTCCTCCTGCTGTGATAGAGACATAACATTGTTTATTGCCACTCCATGCCCTGCCTCTTGCCATCTGAATGATGTCTGTCAGCAAAGATGCCTCCTTGTCTCCTGGCATTCCATATCAGTCCCTAATCTGATCAAATCACTAACTCCTGGGTTTCCCAGATGTGTCTTGGGTTGCAAAAAAAACCAAAAAGATTCTGTAAAATTGCTTTGATTTGTTACACCAGCAAAGGTGCATACAGTAGTGATTTTGGATATTTTCATAGTTGTGAAATAATTTTTAAGTTAAAAGCTCTAGCAAAGCAAAAAAGGGCTTGCTAGAAAACATTGTTTCAAAAGATAACCACAAGCCCAAGAAATTGAAACTTCTCATATGCCATGAGTGTCCTGTTCCAGCTGCTGCAGGAGCTTTTCCAGAGAAGCTGAGGACCCAGCTCAATGTTGTATCCTGCTCCTGTCTTTCAGAAGGTGGAAATGCAGTGGGGTAGCACAAAGTGCACTAAATCTAGCCTTCCAGAAACTACATTTAAATCTAACTAGGAGGAAGGAGAGGAGAAATAAGGTTTTGGGAACTCCTTATCCCAAGAGGTTCTCAGAGACCTTATCTTTATTCAGTGTTGACTCTTCTCTCTTAGCTACATCTTCTCAAAACACTCCTCCTCCTTTTCCCTGCTAAGAATTCAGCTTTTGGCTTTATTTCAATGTGGCAGAAGATGGATTAGGTTTTAGGTTACAGATACAAAAGCAGCAAATGAGGGACTTCCTTTCAGGGAACTCTGAATTTATATTTGCAATCAAACACTTTGAGTGTGAGTCGGTTTTGTGCCTTTATAAAAATGAATAAAACATAAGGCCTGAAGTCTATACATAATCCTTCATATAAAAATTTATTTAGAATTTATCTAGCTTTTCTTAGTGTATGTCTACTTTGTGCTGACAGTTTTGGGTACAATTCTTCATGTTCATCCACACTGCCTACACATTGGCTTGCATCTGGGTTGAGAGTGGAGTGAGATTTAGCAGGCATAGCAGGGAACTTACGCAGGGCATATCAGCTCTTATCTGTACTTTTTAATTAAAATTTTCCTTCAGAAATAAGGTGCAGTTTTAATTCATATTTAAGGCTAGATGTTACAGGACCAACAAAGTCATTCTGAAAGCTCAAGTCACAAAGATGCTTTGAGTGAAAAATTAAAACTGAGGTAGGGAATTTATGTCTTGTTCATTCTGCTTATGCAGGGCAGCAGAAAGTAGAACAGCTAAAATAGCAGCAGCTTCCAACTGAAACTGGAACTGTGCCAGCATGCTGTTATTTTCCATAAGGCATGTAAGAAAATAGATGTATGTTTAATATGCTTGTGTTCAAAGATTTTTTAAAAAATGTAGGTTGACTAAATGAAGGTGCAGTAGTCTTAAATACAGAGTTAGTAGGAAGTGTGATTTTTAATGCATTTCGTCAACTACCTCATAACTACAAAAAAGAGCATGAATTGGAGGCGTCTGAGGTGTGAGTCCTGGGGCTGGGGACAGACCTGGCAGAGGAAATTCACCTTCCCCCTTAGGGTGTGAGGCTTTAAAACATTGTGCCAGAAAGTCTTTCTTCTGGTTGGCTGGTTCAGAAGTTGAAATGAAGGCTTCATGTAAGGTCAGGTCATCTGCAGGCTGTTACCTGTAAGCCCAAACTGGATGTGTAATTTGAAACATTAGCTGAGGCTGTCCTCAGCTTCACATGCAGTTTCTCCATTCCTGTGCAGAATTGGGAAATCATATACATATATTATACACTCCTACACATGTTGAGTTTGTACTCAAGACAGAGTAAAGTCTGCCTGGTAGTGTCCCTTACTCCTAGGGGGTTTGGTTTGAAGGAGGTGTTCTGTGTAGAGCTGTGACGGAGGGACAGCTCAGGGAAGAAGCCACTGGGACTGAAGCAGCTTTTGCTCACAGTTTAATCCTTGCTTCTCCTCTGCCTTAGGTAAAGCCCCACCTCCACATCTCTCTCCACGTTCTGCATCCTTCTAGGCATTGGTACCTGTACCTCACAGTCCATACATTCTAAACTTTGCAAATCACGCCAGACTGAAGCATTGTCCTCCTTGAACCTCCTTGGCACATTTTCCCTGTCTGCCAGCCTTCCTGGAAATAGGCATGTAGTTCACTGCTTACAGTCTTGAGGCAATACTCGGTGTCATGGACACCAGATGAAACCAACATACCCTCACCCACGATTCCACTGGAATTCTGGCTTACAGCTCATCTCATCAGCAAATATCAGGGATCTTTTTTACAAAAATCAGGGAGGCTTTCTCATCGCTTATGCACAAAATATACAACTCTGACAATGGGAAAAACAAAAAATGAGAAAAGAAATTTAGGAAATTTTCCTTTAATTTCACTTGAATTTAGGTTATTATTCTTGCATCGTCCCTTTCACATGCAGATTTTTTCTGAGTTACTGAGCCTTTTTTTCCTTCTGTGCTGTTTTTCATTCTTTTCTGATTGATCTTGCAGTTGAAGAGCACCTTAGTGACACAAAAGAACCCGACATCCCACATTTTGTGTGCTGTAGTGCGAGGGCAGGTGCAGCCATGATATCCTGCAGTGGAGCAAAGCAGTGTTTGCAGGGTTTGCTCTCATACTGTTTGTCTTTGGCTCATGGATTTAGTTGAGCCATTTAACCTACAAGGTCTTCTACAATCCTCTGAAGTAAGGCTTGAATGCCTGCAAGTTTCTCTAAATTTGATTAGCTCCATAGATATTAAAAGTTAAATTTTGAAAGAATGTGCTTTCTGGGAAATTTTCACATCTAGAAACCACAGTTGTGCAGGAGGATAATTTGGGATTGTCTTTTGCTCTCCTCCAGTGAGGTATATTCAGATTTCCAGCACTCAGAGACCTACCTAAATATGGCTGTGTACGTTACTGCTATTTCCCTCTCTCCTTAGCACAAAATCCCAAAAATTACACAAGTGGATAGTCTAATAAATCAGTTTCCAGAAGGATTTCCAGTTAGTAAGACTAATATATCAATAAAGTCCACAAGTAGTGTGGAAAAGAGTGGGAGGGAATGCACCACCACACCCTGCTTGTGCTATTTCAAACAGAGAGAGTTTCCTGGGGGAAAACATAAATAAAATTAAAATGTCAGTTAATAATTTATACATCTTTATTTACAAGAAACACATGTAAAGGAATATTACTTTATTGAGTTTGCTTAATGAAGATGTAAAACAAAAACATTAATGAATTGAATTTATTGCATTGTCATATGTTAGATTCATCAGGTAAGTACTGGAAATAATCTTTATTTGAAAAATTATTTGTGATTTTTGTATTAACTGTTCAAAAATTTACAATTTTGGTGATTGCTTACTTGTAACCATTTGTAAATGAGAATCTACAGTGAATAAACTCTGATAAAATGTCTTTTCTTTCTCTTTTTCAGACCTTTATAGTATTGAATAAAGGGAAGGCAATCTTCCGATTCAGTGCCACCTCTGCCCTGTACATTTTAACACCCTTCAACCCTCTTAGAAAAATAGCTATTAAAATTTTGGTACATTCATATCCTTTTTTAGTGGTTGTTCAAAATGAAATGAAGAAAACAGATAATGATTTCATCATAAGTAAAGGTTCAGGATCCTTGTGGGGCTATCCTCAAGATCAGCTTTCTAGCCTGCTGCAGCAGTGTGCCTGAAGCCTGGCTGGTGCAGGCTGGTTCTCACATTCCCAAACCCTCCCAGTTGCACCATAAGCCTCTGCCAAATGTAACACATTGCCAGAAAGCATAGGCAGCATTCCTGCAGGCAGCTTGCAAAGCATCTGCACATGCAGATGGTGGACAGACTGGGGGACCATCACTGATGGGGTGGTGCACATGGTAAAGTTCTAGACTGACAAGGGGGATTGCTGCCTGATGGTCCTAACAGGTTGATGGGAATTTCTAGTGGGTGAGGTTTTGGTGCAGTTGGGGTTTTTTGCAGAACCTCAGGACTGAGAAATGTAGTTACCAAATGAAAATTTCAGTGTGACAGTAAGACTTTTAACATTGAACAAGTAGTGAAAGGCAGAAGCCTTTTTAATAGAGACTGCTGGCAGAATTTTCTAGGTCTTTGGAAAAAGTAAGAAACAAGGCTGATGGTTGCTGGCTCAGAACATCTTTTACTCTGAGCTCCTGGGAAGTTAAAACAGTGTGGGAGAAAAGGAAGGTGTCAGGCTGGAGAGGAGTTAGGGAGCATTTGGGAACAGTAGCTAAGGGGAGACAGAGACCTACAGACACAGTGGTGGTGATGGTGAGAAAACACAGCCAAGTTCTGTCAGATTGCAGCCTCCAATGGCAGCTCATTCCTTCACATGACACTGGTTTGCAATACCTTCCAACATTGCATCTGCCTCAGCTGTGGATAATGATTTTCACTGGCATATTGGCTGCTGAGTTTGGTCTTGGTTTTAAGTTTCTGCTAATTGTCTTCAAAGAGTATCCAGCTGGTCTTGATGACAGTAAGAACAAAAGAAATTCCAACAGATAATATGTAATTTCAGTATTTTTCCTTCCACCTATGAACTGATTGTGCAACTTAACTCTATCATAGGAAGAAATTTTCTTTCAGTATATGGACTGATTTCTTCTTACAGCCAGCTAACTATTGCAGGGGCTATTTTGTCTTAGATATAGGCATAGGATTGGTTTTATTTAATCTAAAACATAAGATGTGCAGGTTCTGCAATTTTCTAATGTTTTAGTATTATTCATTATAGTACAAACACTTCAAATATTGAAGTGTTCTAACTAAGAACCATAAAATATGTTCTGTTTTACAATTCAAATCTCAGCTGCTTATACAAGATTAGCTACCTACATTAAAAAGATGAGGGGTAAAATTGATTATTATTTTTAATAATCGACTGATTTTTATAGACAAACTCTATTTCCTCCCTATTTTGTGGCAGGTGTTTGGCATTTTGGCCTTTGTCACAGAAATGTGCCTTCAGTGTGATTAAAGTCAAGTGTTGAGCACAATGAAACTAGCACATTGGTTAGAAAACCTTAATCTGGCTGTCCTCCAGATTCTCTGAACCTCTGTACAGGGTGCTCTGATCACATGTGCCCAGACACGTGAGCAGATATTGCTGCCCTGCAGAGAAACAGAGTGTGTCTCTTTCCAGTGCTCCCAGACTTTCCCTGCAATTATTCTCACTGCCAGGACCACTGTAATACTGAATGCAGAAACTGGTAACAGCATGAGTTTCTCTCTGCTGACTCATCTCCTGGTAGTCTGCTTTTTTTATTTTTTTCCCTCTTCTCTTTTGCCTGCCTGACTAGACTTAAGGTAGAACATAGAACTGAGGAGGCAGCACAAGAGTGATGGGAGATAGCCAGGGTTTAGCAATTTATAGGAAAGAATGAAAAGGTGAGAATAAGTAGAGTGTTGAGCAGTCAAAAAAAGGGAGGTGGCAGTGGCTGGAGCTGCAGTGTTAGAGATTTCTGTTAGAAAGAATTGGGGAGGTGGTCTAGAGAAAATGTGCAAGTGCTCCTGTGCAAGGCTCTGGAAGCTTAAATTACAGTATTCCTCAGTGTGGCCTGACTGCCAGACGGTATCTGTTAAACCACTTGGCAATATTTGTTTTTTTTCCCAATTGTTTCATCTTCCACCAATCCACACAGGTGATAAGAGACTTCAGCTGCTCCTTTAATTGATTAGCTTGAGGCTGTGTGGTGCCTCTGCATGACTGTATGGGAAGAGCATGAAAAAGGCAGTACATTTCCATGAAGAAGTCATCATAGATCAGATATTTTTTTTGTCTATGTGTATAGTTGAATTGTTATAGATCATAAAATAGTAAATTAAGGGAATATTGAGCTTGTAAATCAATCACTCAAAATGTGTGATAGGACAGAAGAGATGCACAGACATTGAATGTGCCAGTTAAGAGAAATGGCAGTCTATATTTCTAAGTATTTTAGCCCTTAATGAGCATCTGTTCCCTTTCAGAGTGAACAGCACTTTGGCAACTTTTGGCTCCCAGATGTGCCAGGTTTTGTAAAGAGTGAGCTATGTGCAAGGACCTACCTGTGGCCCTTGATATGAATGGTACCTGGTACTGAGCTGAAAGCTCACAACACACTGCACAGGGTAAAACCCCAGCTCTCCTAAGAGCACATTGCACTTCTCTAACTCTTTCATGAGACGACTGAAATTGCAGCCACGCATCTCCGACTTGGATTCAAAATGGATTCTCTATATTTAAAGGAATTTCCTAATTAAATTAAAGCAGGCTCTTTAGACCTGTCTGTGGATTGTGGTGACAAACACTGTAAGGCATTCTAATAATTTATTCTAAGGCACTGAACGATTTTTACTCTACAGAGTTTGTATGGCAACATGATCTTCAAAACTAGTTAAGTCACTTACTGAAATATACCAAAATGTCCGCTGCTGGATCAGCCATTTAGGGAAAGGGCACACGCCTGTCTGTGGGAATCAGGCAGCTAATTCCTTCCCTGTGATTTGAGTGTTTATTGAAAAGTTATGCTAAAGATCGAATTTTTCAGCTGCTCTAAGCAAAAATCTTAATAATTGTAGCAATTTTCTGAGAAGTTTAGATCGTGATACTACTTTTCTTGTTTCATTTTTCGTCAATGGTATAAAAATATACCCGAAACCACCAAATGCTATCTACTTGATTTAAAAAAAAATTAAATCCTGGACTCTCAGATACAAGTTTAGATGTAAACAGCTTTCTTTAGTTTAAACCATTTTCTTTGCCAGTTGTGGTGATGCAAGGACTTCTAAGGAATACATAATTTAGAGAGATGACTAGAGGAAAAATAAGTTAACCATTTGGTATAAATGTGTAGCAGCGCTTATTGTTTGCTGCCATCATGTGGCCATTTTGAGTCAGGTTTTCATCCAGTGTGGTTACTTCAGTATTTCCAAAAGTTTGCATTGAAGTTATTGCCACAAAAAGGGAAGAACTGCACAGTCTGAAGAGGCAGTGATCTGGTGGACAAAGAACATTGCATTGAATGTCATGAAGCCCCAGTGGATTGTCCCATCTCCCTAGAATCAGCCCCTCTGAGCTGTTGGTCTGGGTTTCATAGTCCCAGAGTACCTAAATATTCCTTGCTGGAACATCAAATAAAAATTAATTTCATTCTAATCTTCACCAGTTTTCTGTGCTTTTCATGCAATTGACGTAAATATTGAAGCATTTTCAAATTATAACATTAGTAGAAACAGATACACTGATTTTGCTGGGTTTTGAGAGAGACCAAAAATAATACTGGAAAACTATTCACGTTAATCTCTGAGCTCTCTATGGATTTCTGCTTCACTGATTGAAGCATTAAGCTGGTGTTAGGGAAACATGAAATGCACTCACTTCAGCAATTAAAAACGTTGTTTTATTCTGTGTTTTCAACAGACTGGCTGTGCTGGGTACTGACTCGCTCAGTTCTGACTCTGGGTAAATAGAGAAAACTTTTTTTCCCTTGCATATGCCAACTCTTAATTTTAGTACCAAGCCTGTAAAAGTGAAAGACTAACGCTTCTTCAGTCATGCCAGGTACTGAAGGCAAACTGTATACTCCTGCAAGTTATTTTGGTTTGGCAGTTGCTCAACGCATGTTACCTCCCAGGGTGTGAGACCCATCTCCTTTCAGGACCAGCTGAAAACAAAACATCAGGACACCAGCAAAGCAACATCAGAGTGTCAACAAATCCAGACCAGTATTAAAGTCTAATGTACTAAAGTAAAAAATATGAGGTAAAGCAAAGCATATGTCAGTGTTTTCCAAAGTCTAAAAGTTTTGCTTAAGTGGCAGTATTTTCCTGTACTTAAGCCATGACTGATGTGATATTGTGTGAATAGCTACTGTGTTTTCCTTAACTGTACCTACATTATTCAGCATGCTTATCATGTGCACTATTTTGACCAACTGCGTATTTATGACCATGAGTAACCCTCCAGACTGGACAAAGAATGTAGAGTAAGTTGCACATTATTTCAATGTATCTTTGTCTGTTCCTCTAGGAGTTACCATGCCAGTAACTGCAGTGCAAGATGTGCTAAGAGGAGCTATCATGAGGCGCTATGACTGTTTCCTCTCTGAACTATGCAGAAATGTTGAATGATGATTTGAATCTCATTTTAGTAGAACAATTGGGTAGAAAAACCATGAAAATAGTTTACAGATAGTATTCTACTGAGATTCCACTCATTTTCTCCATGGTTTAGCACCTACCCATTGTTTTTACCCTTCCTTACACCATTGCATTAGTAGCAAAACCATGGGCACTTGAATGTTCGTGTCAGTTAAGAGCAGCATACAGCAAAAGTATTACTGAAGTGAGAATGAGAATTCAGTGTGTGCTTGCAGCCTTGCTTATTTACTGTATTTCTTCTGCAGCTGTGAAATAGAAAAGTTTCATTTGATCAAAACATTTCTGTCAGAATACCAATGTAAAATATTGCTACTTATTTTGATTAAATTTTCCTATATTTTTCAGGTATACTTTCACTGGCATTTACACATTTGAGTCACTAATAAAAATCATTGCAAGGGGCTTTTGCTTAGAAGATTTTACTTTTCTTCGAGATCCGTGGAACTGGCTTGATTTCACTGTCATTACCTTTGCGTAAGTTCTTGTTTTTTGCTTTTTCTTGGAAAGCGAAGGGCAAAAAGGGCATGAAATTAGTATCAATACATACCAATTTTGTTAAATGGAAATTCTTTTATGGACTTACTTTTGTCTAAAACAATTTTCACTTTCAAAAATGCGTATTTTGATGTAAACATAAATACTGCAGAAGCCATTAGTACAGGTAGTATTAGAGAGGCTAATTTCATGTCCTGCTTTTTTTTTTTTTCTGAGCAGAAAAGGAGCTTCCCTTTGACTTCATTCTCCAAACTTACCAATCTAGTCTAGATAAATTTTAGGCTTTCAAAGTAAAATCAGTGCGATTCACTTCAGAGACATTTAATTTAGCTGAAGGCTCTGAAAGTATATTAATGCAAGGCAAACTGCAGTGAAAGGTAAACCTCTGACTGTTGCTGTTTAAATTTTTGCTAAAAACGCCAAAGCGGTCTTGATGAAAGACCCAAGCAAGTAGCATAAACTTTGCCTAAATTCTGAATAACTGTGATTTAATCCTACAGGTATGTAACAGAATTTGTAAACCTAGGCAATGTTTCAGCTCTTCGAACTTTCAGAGTATTGAGAGCTTTGAAAACTATTTCTGTAATTCCAGGTAAGAAGTAACTGGTGTAAGGTGTTAGGCCCCTTTTACCTCCCAACTGTTCCTTTTTATCCTGTCATTGTGTTTGTGTGTGAACTCCCCTATTACAGATATGTGACAGAGTTTGTGGACCTGGGCAATGTCTCAGCGTTGAGAACATTCAGAGTTCTCCGAGCTTTGAAAACAATATCAGTCATTCCAGGTGAGAGCGAGGTTAAACACTGAGGCTGACTTTAATTCAATGAACCAGAATTCATATTTTTTTAAATATAATTCTTATTTCTTTCCACAAAAAAAAAAAGCAGGAATCAGAAGATATCAGGATTCATTGAGATCTCTGATTCATTGCTTTTGAAAATGAGCACTTTCCTTTTGAAATCAGCCTTTGAGTTTAACAGATTCTTGCATGAGACATTGCAGTACACAGTGTGTGTGGTTTGCATCGTATGACGTCAAGCTTTCTTCTCCACATTCAATGAGTATTAGTAACCCTAAACTTTTCTTACCCATGTGTATCCTACCTACATGATGTTATGTGGTATTTTTTGTGAATATCTATGTCTAAAAAAGAAAACTGTTTGAAATGTTCACTTACTAAGAAGATGAAGGAATAAGATAATAAAGAATAGCATGGGTGTTGCATGGGGGATTTATTATCTTAAAATGCTACAGTTTTCCAAACCATTTCCAGTTTTATAGCATTAAATTTCAATCCTATTTATTGTTGAACAGGCTTTTTACTACTGTCTTCTAAATCTAGTATGTTATAAAACTGATAGTAGTAAAGGTTTGGAGCAAGATGTATTGACAAACAAAAAGAAGGAAGATGTTTATGTGAGATCAGTGTACAGCATGAATAAAAAATAGTTGCTTGTTTTATCATTGAAACAAGTTGTTTTGAAATATATGCAACTCATTCCATTCACAGTTTCAAGTGGACATAAATTTCAGCTGTTTATTCATTTTCACAAGTGAAAAAGCTCTTCACAAAAATGTTGTTTCACAGACATTACAATCATGTTTTTGGGCTTTGCATGAAATCTGTAACTTTACTGGGAGACATTGTAATTTTTGTGCTTTGAAAAAGTTTCCAACATCAGAATAAAAACTCCTTTCCATTTGCAGGCCTGAAGACTATTGTAGGAGCCCTGATTCAGTCTGTGAAGAAGCTCTCGGATGTGATGATCCTGACTGTGTTTTGTCTCAGTGTATTTGCACTGATAGGGCTGCAGCTGTTCATGGGCAACCTGAGGAATAAATGCCTGCAGTGGCCTCCAGAAAATTTTACTTTGGAAACAAATATTACTTCCCAGCTAAACAGCACCATAGGTGAAAATGGTACATTGCTTAATTCAACAGTGACTCCGTTTGACTGGAAGGGGTACATTGAAGATGAAAGTAAGTATTGTCTGCAGAATTCTCACTGAATTGGTTTGTGGCTGACCCAGTTCTTAGAAGGAAGGAAGGGAAAGGACAATACATTTTGTTAAGACACAGTAGCAGAAATCTTTTCTCTCTTATACGTCTGCTCTAAATGCCTGCATGGAAGAGGGAACAAGGAACATGGTCTTGCTACTTGGAATAGCTCTTTTTGTTCACATCTCCCCTGAGACAGAAAAGTCTTAGAATTCAATGCTTACAATTCTTGTTGTGAGACAGGTTTGCATAGAGACTGTAGATGTAAATTTAGAACTAAAGGGGAGAGAGATAGAAAAGAGATTACAGTGACCAGCTGCAAAGAGAAGTGTGGGGTCTCCAGGTGAATCTACTCACTTGAGTATCCTTTCCAGTGCAGCAGTAATTACAACACTTTTCCACAGCATTTCTGTGGTTTTCATTAGCATCTCCTCAAATTCCCTAGAGCTTGCTCCTTCTCACAGTGCTATTAGCACTAATTGGAGTGCCCTTTGATCAGAGTGGGTGCTGCATGGCTGCCTGGTTTTTAAGCTTGTACATGCATGTTATTAGGTCACTTAATATAAAACCACAAGCAAAGAATAGAAGAAAGGAGGAGAAAAAGAGATGAATCTCACACCAGAGACAATTGCTTCCTGTGAGCACCTGCTGTGGCAATTGTGTGTTTGCCAGTGTCATGTCATGAGAATAAAAGTGACATGAAGAACAACATGAGGACACAGGAAAAATAGTACCACAGAGGCTCTGGAAAACATTGCCACAGCAGTTTATGTGTAAGGCTGCAGGGAAACTGAAAGGCAGGATAGAGAAGTGCAGTGGGAACAATATAGAGGCTGAGGCACCTAAGGCACTCCAGGGCAGCCAGGACTGACTAATTAAGGCTAAAAGTCTGCAGCCAAAAAGCTAAATAATATCCTGTTCACATAAATAAATTATTGACCAGGAAGACATAATTACCCCTGTATTTAGCATTACTGCAGTTGCTACTGGAATACTATATAAAGTTCAATTTAGATAGAAAGTTGAAAAAAAATGGAGGAAGTTCAAAAAAGAGCAGAATGATTAAAGGGTTGGAAAACATGCTTTATACCAAGATAGACCAGGAGCTCAGCCTACTTAGCATATCAAAGAGAAGGTTTAAGGGGTGATTTGATCACAGTTAGGAAAAAAAAATCCACAGGGAACAGAATTTTCATCGTAGACATATCTTTGATCTAGCAGGCAGAGCTATAACAGGTTCAATAGCTGCAAGTCAAAGCCAGACAAATTTTGAATAGAAGTGAGACAGCTTCTAACTATAATCACACAGCTAATCAATGACTATGGTGGATTTCCATTTGAATTTCTTAAACCAATCTTTCTGTGAAACTCAATTTACTTGAACAGGTGAATACATGGAGATCCCATGCCATGGGTTATGACAGTCTAAGTAGTCTCCTACTGAAGGCCTAGACTTCAAGGCCAAATTTAATTTCCTGACTTTTTAACAAAGAATTTATAAGCTTAAGTTTTGATTTTATTTGATTTAAAGAAGACCTGAAACCCCCTGAAAATAAAGTTCAATTGAATTGGTTCCAGGAAGTACTTTGTTGAATGGCTACATCTGCCTTTGGTATATTTACAGAATTTCATACGTATTATGAAATTTATAATGAAATTAGAAGTCTTATTATGAACTAATAAGGTTGGCCTTGCTTACCAGCAGTTTCAAAGAGAAAAATTATCTTCTCACAGCTTCCTGCTCTCTTTTTGCATGTGGGTGGGCAGACAGGATGCAAAAACCAGCTGCTTCACAGGGCAATAAGATGTTCTTTACCTGCAGCTCAGAGCAGTGCAAAGTCTTTTGTAGGAATTATGGAAGTTATTATGCCATTATTTGTGCATACTATGCAGAAAAAGGCATGTAAACCCTATTTTTACCACTGAGCTCATTTTTGGAGGCACCATTTAGAGAGTCTTTACATAAGCGTTCCTGTCATTAATGAGTCAAGCACTTTCTTTCCCCCCACTCCTTTTTATTTTTCTAAGAATTCTGATAAACTTAGCTCCAGATAAGCTGAGGTTTATCTTAAAAATCTTTCCATAAACAATTTTTCTGAGAAAAATAATCTCACAATCTATTTTATGAAATAACAATTATTCTCTGTTCTTCTCATATTATACCCTGTGCTTACTCAAACAGCTTTAATCTTGCTTGAAGTTAGGTGCTCACCTACCAGGAGCTTTTCCCATTTCCCAATCAATTAAAGAGGAGCCAAACTTACACCACTGGTGTAATGAGGGATTTTTCACTTCTCTTTGGTTGGTGTACCTGCTTATACTGCTCAGATTGTGTGTTATAAAAATTTTCCTATCATGATAATATTTTGAGCGCTTGCCCAACTGTATCAGTGCACTCAGAAAACCTGTGTGGCTCTAGTTTCTGTGGAGCTGGCAAGTACAGCAGCCTTGCAGGGCACATCTTGTCTGAAGCACAGAACCTGAATGCAGACCTGCTGTAGCAGCTCAGCTCAGCTGGTGCAGTGCTGATAAGGACTGACTTCTCCATGTAAACCACATCAAGGCAGGTTGGAATTCTTCCCAACAAGCTGCTATGTTCCAGCATGTTTTAGTCATGATTAGCTGACATAAGGCAGAATAAAATTTGCTTCCTAAGGGTCAGCTTGGCCAGCATCCTGTCAGCTTTCTGTTTACAGCTGTGTTTCAGCAGAGAGCAGCTCTGCAATGCACACCAGCCCAGAGAGACAGCAGCCACACACAGGGCTGTGCAATTGGCACAGCACAGGAGATTGTTCCCTGTGAGATGTGGATACATCATTAGACACTGAAAATTAATCCTTTGCAAAGTGTCAGAACAAGGTCTACATAGAGCTTAAAGACTCATTTTTCCAAATGGTGAATTTTGCTCACAGGATGGAGTGATGCAGCTGGCCCAGGTACTGTGTCTCTTCTTGCAGCAAATCAATACATACTGAGCCAGCAGCTTGCGACACCTCAGACCCAGAATTCATTAGTGCCTGTAGTAGCCTGGCTTGGGCAGCACAGGCAGAGTCAAGCTGAAACTCACCTGCTCTCATTTTCAAATGAGATAATTTTAAGGGAATCTAACAGGACAGTTAAATGGAAAAGAACTCCAACGTGGGGCTTAAATGGTCTCAGGGAGCAAAAAAGGTACCACCTTGATCCTCAAGCTGCTATGGTTCAGAAGTGTTGGAGCTAGGGGGGTGCTCAGAGGAGCATTGCCATTGTCCCTGCCCTGTCCTTACAGACAACCTGAGACAATACTTTTGGATTCCATCAGAAATGTTACACATGGTCTGACCCTGTATAAAAAACATCCTTACGCCTGTGACCAAATGCGAGATGGTTATTACAGGAGAAGCTTGTCCTGTGATAATTCTTCCAAAAATCAAGACTTCAGCCATCAAGACTGTAGGTATCTGCTTTGAAGCAGAAAAGAAAAACACTTCTCAAGGATACAGTCAAGATGAATCTTAATAAGCACAAAGTTTTGCTCATCTCTTTGTTCTTGTAAGAAGAGATAGGTCAATGTCTTTGTTATTTAAACCATCTAAAGTATCCTTTAACTACGGCATTACTGTATAGACATTGGTATGATTGGTTACAGGGTGATTTGGTGGAACTTAACCAATTTATTTGACTAAGGTGTTCAAAAATTTTGTCATGTACTCTTAAAAATCTTAAGAAGCTGTGACTGCTGCAGTAATTATGTCTGAGTTGAATTTAGGTGTATGTCAGGGCCTTCATGCAGTCAGTGAGCTACAATTGCAGTGTGTGCACAACCATGGTCATCAGAGCCACTGGCAGCTGGGTGGGTTTTTGCAGGGCTTGCATATTAGATAACTGTGATAAGTGCTTATAAGCAACATACTGAAACCCCTGGCAATACTGATCAGAAAGTTTTGAAGAAATTATGGGATAATTTTTTCAGATCAATTGTAATTATTCTAATAAACAACTGTACGTTATTTCACAAAGTATTGTTTAGTTCAGTGATCAGACAGAAGGGAGAATCCACAGAAAGGAGAAGCACTTGACAGAATTCTTAGTAAATTTTGGCATTTTAACATTGAGTGCTGTGAGCAATAGTGCCTAATGAAATTCATAATGTCATTTACTCTATAGCTGTTGTCCTGTGAAAATAGCACTGTTTGTTTAAAATTGGATCAGAAATCACCTTAAAACTTTTAGAGATAATGGCTATGTTTTGAATTTTATAATTTTTAAAATTCTTTTTGAAACAGGTCATTTTTATTTTCTGGAAGGGCAAAACGATGCTCTGCTTTGTGGAAATAGCTCTGATGCTGGGTAAGAACTATTTCATCATATTATTGCACTGTGTATAAATTAGATCCACATTCCATAGATACGCAATTTGCGTGGGACTTATTTTGAGTGGCCACTTCCTTTCACATAAGAAAGGCTTTTATACTGGGCTTTAGATCTGCATTCTTGATCAGAGCTCAGTGGACTGGTAAACCAAGTGTTTGCATGATGAATGAGTAATTTAGTATCAGTATAGCTCCTGCCTGGCTGATAAGTAAAGGAAGAGCAATACCTGATGATGAAACCTGGCAAAACGTGTTATTTTGCAGTTCTGGCTGCACATATGAATATACTGACATCCAGCTGATAATATTAAAATTACTAAATAGGTAATGTCCAGTTTGTCTTTGTAGGCAGTGCCCAGAAGGATATACTTGTGTGAAAGCTGGCAGAAATCCCAACTATGGCTACACAAGTTTTGACACCTTCAGCTGGGCTTTTTTGTCCCTGTTTCGGCTAATGACTCAGGACTTCTGGGAAAACCTTTATCAATTGGTGAGAAATTTTTAAGGAAACATAGACCAAATATGTTTGTATCAGTGATGCAAAAGTACTAGAGTCTATTTTCTTATCTGAATTTTAACAGTATGAAAACCAGAACTGTTAACATATATTTGCTTATAAATGTATTCTTATTTCCAGACTCTTCGTGCTGCTGGGAAGACATACATGATATTTTTTGTTCTGGTGATTTTTCTGGGCTCTTTCTATCTGATAAACCTGATCCTGGCTGTGGTTGCCATGGCCTACGAAGAACAGAACCAAGCAACAATGGAAGAAGCAGAGCAGAAGGAGGCAGAATTTCAACAGATGCTGGAACAGCTGAAGAAGCAACAAGAAGCAGCACAGGTATCATTTATGGTGTAGTAATGCAGGACTGTAAGGAAGTGAGTTTACTAGAGATAGTCAACTTCTGCTGTCTGAAATTGGAAATATAAAGCACCCTGTTGGTCTTTCAATGACTGAACTAGCTCAGAGGTTTTCTATTCTGCACCGAAGAAGAGTATATTCAAAACTTGGTATAGGTTATTCACTATGTTTTTCTAGTCTAGTGCCATTAGTGCAGTCTGGTAGATTTCTGCATTTAAAACTTACTCATGAAGGATGAGAGAAGTCTATGACCAACACATATCTTGAGTCAACTGATTAATAATAATTAAAAGAAAAACCTAGTGAGAGGATACCCTATAGAAAGTGTTAAGAATTGGGACTTATGGAGTAGAAAGCATGTATAAGTAAATTAAAGAAAGGAAAATGTTAGGTCATGATTTGCTCAATTCCTTCTGCATCATGGCAGGCAGCAGCGGTGGCAGCAGCAGCAGTAACAGCATCTGCAGAGTCCAGGGAGCCCAGTGCTGCAGGAGAAGCAGGAGGGCTCTCAGAAAGCTCCTCAGACGCATCAAAATTGAGCTCAAAGAGTGCAAAAGAGAGGAGAAATAGAAGGAAAAAAAGGAAACAGAAAGAACAGTCTGGAGGAGAGGAAAAAGATGAAGATGAATTTCACAAGTCTGAATCAGAAGACAGCATCAGAAGGAAAGGTTTCCGATTGTCTATTGAAGGCAACAGACTGACATACGAAAAGAAGTATTCTTCTCCACATCAGGTATTGCCTATAGTTTTTTTTAGTAAAAGCATATATTTAAAGCATCATAGGCTGTTGCAAAACTACTTTAGTCTTCCTGAAGTACAGTAATATGATGCTACTGCATAAACAAATGAAATACTGATACTTTTATTACCTTAATTAGTGTTGCTAGGGCTTGAGAGGAAGTATTCTAGCTGCTAGATTGCTTTGTAAAAAAAAACCCTCAGAATTAAATGAAACCTCATATCTCTGTTCTTTTAATGGGATTATTTAGAAATCATATTAAAATATTCTCTGATTGATTATGTAGGGTTCCTTTCAGCATGATTATATATTACTTGTTAAAATGCTACAGTAATTTTCTGCTATGATAGCCTCACATTTTCCTCTTGTTTCAATGATGTTTGAGCCAATGTTTGAGCAATGAACAAACAATGATGTTTGTTCACTATGGGCAAGATCCTTCATACATGAAACAAAGCGCATGTAGGGACTTCTTTTTTTTTCTTGGTGGGAATTATGCAACTCATCTATTTGGCAGCTTCAGCTGACAAAGGAGTGTTCAGTACTGGTTTTGTCTTAAGAATCCATGAACAGTGATACTTCTATCTGCAAGATATATCTCTAATGAAATACATGCAAAAATTTCACAGCAGCATGTATCTTCTGTGTAATATGGTTATTCTAATTTAAGAAAGAAAGAAAACCAATGCTAATTAATAACAGCGCTAAGTTTGAGGATTTCAGCTAATAATCACTATTTTATTTACCTGCAGTCTTTGCTGAGCATTCGTGGCTCCCTGTTTTCCCCAAGGCGCAACAGCAGAACAAGTCTTTTCAGCTTCAGAGGTCGAGCAAAGGACGTAGGATCAGAAAATGACTTTGCTGATGATGAACACAGCACTTTTGAAGACAATGACAGCAGAAGAGATTCTCTCTTTGTGCCGCGCAGGCACGGAGAACGGCGCAACAGCAACATCAGCCAGGCCAGTAGGTCATCCAGGATGCTGGCAGTGTTTCCGGTGAATGGGAAGATGCACAGCACCGTGGATTGCAATGGGGTGGTTTCCCTGGTTGGTGGACCATCTGTTCCTACATCGCCTGTTGGACAGCTTCTGCCAGAGGTGATAATAGATAAACCAGCTACTGATGACAATGTAAGAAAGTTTTAAATAGCTCAGGCATGGTGGCATTTTCTTACTGCACCAGCCAGTGTTTTCTACAGAATGGAACCCTTGGCAATGCTTCCTGGTTGGTCAAGCTATGAATGCTCTTGCATCTTGTTAACTCTTTAGTAAATAAAACAGCTAAGATAGGTTTGCAAGCTAAGCATTTACTTACAAAGATTCACATAACTAACAAATGCAAGTCACAGTTACCAAGCAATAGAATAATAACCTACACATTCATAAAAATGCTATGCTTCACTGTATTAGTGTGCCATGCTTTTCTTTAGCTGATCTAAAGGTCCATCTAGCTATCATAGTTGACGTACAATGGAAAATATTATACAAAAATGTTATATAACTGCAATAAATATGATGATGTATTACCACTATCAAAATTAGCATTATTAGTTAATTTTGATATCACTCTTCCTTATCTGCCTGGTTAAAAATGTAAGGAAGTTGTCAATTCCTTATTACAATTTATTTCTCATTCTTATGTATTTTCCATCCATTTCTGGTGGAGTATTGTAGGATAGACAACAAATAGTTCATTGAAAGATCAAAGTTCAATACATAGTTATAAAAATGCAAATGTCTGTGTGAACATATTGGCAGCACATATTGCTGCCATTCTCTTACCATACAAAGGTAAGAGAAAATGTCTCAAAAAAATTTCTTGCTTAGTTCAAATTTGTCTACTCAGACTGCTAAAAAATACTAGCATGAGGAAGCATGAGGAAGTCAGACTTTTCTTACTTGCTACAGTTTGATTAGGAGAAAATACTATAATGTTGCAAACCGTGGAATATGCTGTCAACAGGAGCAAGGAAAAAAATTACAGTTTGCAAAATTTTGTGCAGTATTTTGAACTCAACACTTTTCGATTTGTTTAAATTTGTTTAAATGTTTAAAGACCTTTCATATCTTAAAGAAAAAAATGCAAAAATTGAGTAAATAAACTCTCTGTCAATCTTGACCTGTGACCTAATGGAATTCTAAAATTATTTAAAAGGTACTAAAAAGTAATAAAAGTCCGACACGATAAAACATGAAGTGCACGGAGCACGAGTCCAAGCTAAGACACTACTAACAGGCTCATGTAGTATTTGCTTATCTGATTGTATCTTCAACGTGGTCTCACCTACTGTCGTTCTCTGTATAGGGCACCACGACAGAACCAGAAATGAGGAAGAGAATATCAGGTTCTTTTCACGTTTCTATGGACTTCCTGGAGGATCCAGCTTTAAGGGAAAGAGCCATGAGTATTGCTAGCATCCTCACAAACACTGTGGAAGGTGTGTGCTGTGCACAGCTTAATATTTAATCCTGTTTTTCCTGCGGACTTCTGAAAGTTTGAGCTGAAACTTGAAAACAGATTTAAAATAGATTAAGTACAGATAACATCCAACAAACTGACATATATTTATCAGTAAATTCAAAGCTCTTTATTTATTAAGGTTATTACATAACTAAGCATTAAAGTTATTACATAAGGAAGCATTTCTATCTCATTGTTTTGTCGCCATCTAACTCATGTGCATGGTCATAACTGAGTGGATGCTTATGCACAGTAATTTAAAATGTATTATTGGACACAAAAAAGCCACTGAACATTTTTCAAACATATGGAATTATTTTAAAAATATATGTGCATTTTTGCAGTTATATTTATTAAATTGTTCTGTAAAGCTATTCTAGGTGTTCAAAATTGTTTTTTTCTTGAATTCAGAATGAACATTTTCATTTAAATGCTACAAATTTCAGAATAAAAATATTTACATACTTGAACAGTAGGTGGGAGAAGCAAGCTGAAGTGTAATCAAGGAAAAATTAAATGCATAATACAAATTGATTCATAAATTGATGCTTATTGGCATAGTGATTGTAATACAAAGAAGTTGTGCTTGACAGATAAGCTTTGAACATAGCAAATATATTCAATAGCAATTTTTAAAGGCTTTCCTTAAAAGCCCTGTGGAATGGGGGCTTAAAGGAAGTTAATCAGTGACACTAGAGACTGAAAACTTCACTGTTTTCATTCTTCTCTAACATTCCTCATTCCAATTCATATTGGAATGAGGAATGTTAGAGAAATCACATAGTTACATATATAAACTTTCTTTTCCCCACAGAACTTGAAGAATCGAGACAGAAATGCCCACCATGTTGGTATAAATTTGCAAATATTTTCTTGATCTGGGACTGCAGTCCACATTGGTTAAAAGTTAAGCATATTGTCAACTTAGTGGTAATGGACCCATTTGTTGACCTGGCTATTACAATTTGCATTGTTTTAAATACACTCTTTATGGCTATGGAACATTATCCAATGACCGACGAATTCAATAATGTACTTTCAGTTGGAAATCTGGTAAGTTTGTTGGGGCTTTACATTCATTATTTGGAAGGAAATATGCCTGTAATAACAGAAAGAAAAGGTTTTAACAGCTTTTTGGATATTTATTTGCCTTCAGATATGAGTATCAGAACATTTTTTGAAATTTGACTGTCAACCCTGACTCATGTAGCTTAGGATACTGTAAAATCAATATACTGCTGTGTTCTGCAAAATTGAATTAAAAATTTAAAAATTGGCTCCAATGCTACATTAAGTAAAGTCCATCTTAAGCAGAGTTTGATTTGTGTAACTGCTAAACCAGGAAATTCATTGTTTCCATGAAACAGACACTGCAAATAAATGCAGTGTTAATTTCTCAATCAATACAACACAAATCTTTAATTTATGAATGTGTTTTTAATTGCTGTTTCCTGAACAGAAACTTACAATAGTAAAAAGATCCCTTTAAAAGCAATTCTAGAATTTTCTTGTGCAAATTCTTCTTATGTGGATAAGTGGATTTTCTTTCTATGCTTTATGTAAAAAAATATCCCACCGTACTTTTTCCTCTCCTATTTTTTATTGTTTTTATCCTCTGAAAATTAGTAAGATATATTTTCCTTGTCTTGTCAGCTGTATTTTCTCCCTTTCTCTCTGCTTCAAAAATATAAATTATTAAAGATTTCATGAGTTAACTTTTTGTAGCTCTCCTGCTTTTGAACTGACAGGTTTGATCACATAGAAGTATCTGCAGCTACAGTCCTACTTTATCTCCTTCCTTAAGAATTAATTTCTCATAATGTGATTTTTTAATAATCCTTGTTTTGTAATGAGGAACAAATAGATCATGTAAATAACTATAGAATTGAGGGGGGAGAATGAATAGAAAATTGTACAGCTGATTTTCAAATAATATAAGGGAAATGCTTAACCTGTGTTTCCTAATAAAGTCTAAAATCTTGTATTGTAGCATTTTATACGTTTGTTTTCCAACCAAGAAAATTCTATATAAATCATGGTGTATCTCTGACTACATAGGGAGTGTGAGAGAACCTGTCTATAAGCACCACATTCTTCCAGTTTTAGGCTCCCTGGCATAAACCCCTTCTGCAATAGAGAGGATCTCGGAGGTTTCCTGCTCCAGTAGCTCCACTTTAAAGCTTCTTGTGCTGTTCTGATTGTTAGGAACCTGTCAGCATTTCAATGCTAAGTCTTTTTCAGGGATTCCAATCCTGCATCTTAAAAATTGGTAACCTTTCCCTCTCTGGTGTTTGTATCTAGAGTGTATTTAAAGACTCTAATAATCTATCTTGAGTATTGGTGTTCCTAGGCAGAGCAAGTCAGACTTCTTTCCTTTCTCCTGATTATCCCACTTAGATTATTCTCTTTAGCTGTCCTATTTTCTTTTCAGCTTGCTGAAAAATGGGTTATCAAAACCAGAAAAAAAAAACCCAAACCAAAACCAGAAAACCTGTCAGAGCAGGGCTCAAGCAGTTTTTAACAGTGACTTTAGTACCTTCCTATCCTGGAACAAATTCTCCCAAGACTTCTCTCAAAGCTACTCAGGGTTATTACTTTGGTGGGTCTTAAATATAATTCCTACTTCATTCAGCATAGAAACTCATAACGAGAAACCACTACCAGCAGCACTTTGTTTAAAATGCATTCTTAAATACTCTGTTATTTATTCCTGGCATCGAAGTGTTTGAGCCAACCAACTTTGCTGCTGCTTCTGGGCACACCCAGGTAGAAGTTACTCAGCTTCAGGAAATTGTTATATCTCAGCACATCATAACGTATCTCAGTTGCTGTATCAACTAAGGTATATTATAATACACCATTTATTAATCTGGCATAAATAATCACAGCTCTGTTAAACTGAATTATAAGCAGGTCATAGCAGGCAAGAAGCTGCCCCCCTGTAGTCTTAGATTTGGCCTAATTTGTAATTTGTATACCAAGAAAGAGCTATACCATATAATTTCTTGGAAAGCATTCTGGTTTGTGTCCTGAAAATCAAATTTGGGACATTGTTTGTACAGCACGCGAGAAAGTCCACATCCTTAGAAAGTTGAAATAGGACTTTAAATGTCATAAACCAGAAGTTTATGTAATACATTTAATTAATAGAAAAATTACCTGGTTTTCTGACACTTGTTAAGGGAAGGTGGGCATGATAAATCACTACAGTAAATGTAACTATTTTTAAATATTGCTTTTGGATAAGACATGGCTTAAATTAAACTAGATCTGGAGTATTATCTTTCACCTTGAAATAACAAACTGCCCTTTGAACTCAGGTCTTCACTGGAATCTTCACAGCAGAAATGTTTCTCAAGATAATTGCAATGGATCCTTACTATTATTTCCAGGAAGGCTGGAATATTTTTGATGGCTTTATTGTAACCCTTAGCTTGGTTGAACTTGGTCTTGCGGATGTGGAAGGACTATCTGTTCTTCGGTCATTCAGATTGGTAAATATACTTGAATTGTACTGATTTTTCAATGTGGCTTCATTAAAATAATTTTATTTTTGTCTTAAAAATTTGCTTGATGTTTGCCATGATACCGATCCTGAGGACGGTTTCATTAGCACAAATCCTTACTAATTGTGGTGTCTTACAGTCTTCAGTGGGAATTGACAGAGATCCAAACAGATAGCAGTGGGTACCCTGGGCCTATTTCCAATGTATCCATTGTATATACACACTTTAAACATCCCACTCTGCAGAAATAAATTGACTCTTTACAGGTATTATGCTCCGATTGGCATCACAGGAACAAATCTCTACAAACACTAGTTGAAAAGTTGTCCAGATTATTTTAAAGATGAACCCTAGATTTTAAGTTCAAATCAGTAGCTTCTTTGGCCTTCAGTAAAAGCTATGCTTTGAGAATATCAAATTTCAATTTTACAAATTTTTCTTGAAGCAAACTTCCATCTTCATGCTTTTAGACAAGATGATACCCTCTGGACAATCCAACTAAAGGCATATTTTGCAGCAATATCCTTCCACAAATTAACTTTAAAATATCCTTGTATCTTTCTGGTTCTCCTAACAATATTTTTCTTTCCTTCCAGTTACGAGTTTTCAAATTGGCAAAATCTTGGCCAACACTAAATATGTTGATAAAAATCATTGGTAATTCCGTGGGAGCTCTGGGGAATCTGACCCTGGTGCTGGCCATCATCGTGTTCATTTTCGCTGTGGTTGGGATGCAGCTCTTTGGGAAAAACTACAAGGAATGTGTCTGCAAAATTGCAAGTGACTGTGTGCTCCCTCGCTGGCACATGCACGACTTTTTCCACTCTTTCCTGATTGTATTCCGAGTGCTGTGTGGAGAATGGATAGAAACCATGTGGGACTGCATGGAGGTTGCTGGCCAAGCCATGTGCCTTACAGTCTTCATGATGGTCATGGTGATTGGAAACCTAGTGGTAAGTAATCAAAGTGTTAACAAAAAATTATTTGGCAAGAGAGCGGTCTCAGTCCTGAAGTGAACTAAGTGCTCTGGCTCTGTTTCAACAAAGCACTTAAGCAGGTGTTTTCAAGAAATGTTTAAAGTTAAGCTTAAGAGCTTTTTTGGATAGAGAACAAAATATTCTGCCATGTCAAAATCCTAAGAATGTCAGAGTGGGTACTTAAGAATGTGACTAATTTCTCTTTTGGCCCTTTGAAAATATTTGGTGCTCCAAATACTTTTAGTTTATGGGCTCTTTACAAACCATTTGCTGTGGATTTTTTTATTATTTATACCATATGATTAGTCACCTGAATAATCTAATTTCTGTTGTGTGATGGGATAAGTTAAACTTTTTAATGATGCTGAACAGCAAATCTGATAGCTCCATTTTTAAATTATAAACTTTGACACCAAACTATTTACATACTGTGGGGATTTAAAGGCACATTTACAGATATTTGTCAGTTGTACAAATATTTTTGAATGGTGAGCAGGACCTAAGCTAAGGGAAATAAACTTGGTTTTTGTGGAAAAGAGAAAAATTTTGAGGGTACTTTTTTGGTTATGGTGAATTACTGGGATTTCAGTCTTTGATATCAATAATAGATATTTTTAAATAAAATAAATGTTATTTTTAAAATAAAGTCTAGAACGTATTTTCTAAATCTTTCTGCAGGTACTAAACCTATTTTTGGCCTTGCTCTTGAGCTCATTTAGTGCAGACAACCTCGCTGTGACAGATGATGATAATGAAATGAACAATCTCCAGATTGCTGTGGCAAGAATGCAGAAAGGCATAGATTATGTGAAGAGAAAAGCACGTGAATTCATCCAAAAAGCTTTTGTTAAAAAACAGAAAGCTTTAGATGAAATCAAGCCACTTGAAGATTTAAACAACAAAAATAGCTGTATTTCTAACCATACAACCGTGGAACTAAGCAAGGACCATGACTATATTAAAGATGCAAATGGAACCACCAGTGGTATAGGCACAGGCAGCAGTGTGGAAAAATACATAATTGATGAGAGTGATTACATGTCATTCATAAACAACCCAAGCCTCACTGTGACAGTGCCCATTGCTGTGGGTGAATCCGACTTTGAAAATCTAAACACAGAAGAATTTAGTAGTGAATCAGACCTGGAAGAAAGCAAAGAGGTATTTAGATATTTTTAGCATTTCTCTCTGATCTTTTGATGGTCTTTGTTATGTGGGATTTTGTTTGATTGTTTAGGTTTTTTTGTTTTACTTCTCATAAGCCAGTGTATTCAATTATTAATCATTTATTTTGACATTTCTTTGTAGATAGGCATAAATGAGTGTATAAAGGAGGACTTAATTCTTGATGAAAAGAAATGTGAAAAAGAGTTAAAAAATTATATCCTCCTCGAGGGGATAAGAGGCCATGTAATGGCCAATCCATAAAAACTATGCGTGGTCCACATGGTAGTTATAACAGCTTGTAGGGGACAATGTCTTAGGTGCAGTGTTATTCCACCAGAAATTTTTGTTTGCCTTCTGTGAAAAGGGTCCCATGAGGAGTGTGATACATCTTCTCTCTGCCTCTTGAAAAAGCATATAGAAACCAGAAAATGTATAAATAGTTTATGTAACTCCTTTAGACATTCCTTTGGACATATGAATTCTTTTAGATTTTGAAACTGTCAGCTCTTCTACACCTACATTCCCATAAAAAGAAGTCTTAACCATAGACTCTCCCAAACACTTCAAATTCACTTGGCTGTTAAAACTGAAAAGTACCAACAGATGAAAACATCAACTGTTGCTAAAGGACTGCTAAAGCAGGCTATTGATATAAAGCCTTTTTGAGAACTGTAATTTTTAAAAGCATATTAAAGCTATAACTGTTCCATTACATAACTTTTTGTATGTGGCTATTTTAGCAAAATAATTTAAATTGATTGGATGACAGAATTTGCAAAACAACTACACCCTCAATGACTTACTTTGTTGCCGTTTTAGACAAATTAGAAAATTGCCTTTCCAGACACTTAACAACATTAATTTTCTCACTTGAGAAACCTCAGTCGTAACCAGCTAGTTCCCATTTTCGTTGCAATGCATTTTTTTTTTTTACAGGATAGCTCATCTTCCCCCTTCTGTCCACCTGTTGTATTGCTACCAGTGCTTCAGACACCAAATTTTAGGGTAGCTGAACTCCTTACTACTATCCTTTCAGTGTGTATAAAAGCACTCTGGTGCTCTCAGCAAAAACTCAGTGTTTAGCTAAGTGAAATTTTTGGATCCTCCTCCAAGAAAGAAGACCTGTACAAAACAGCCTCTCCCCACAGCAACTTATTTCAGAGACATTCTTGTTCCCACTTCCTAATTAATATCTGCAGCATTAATAATTATTTTCCTGTTAAATATTAGCTAAAATGTCTATAATTCATTTGACTTATGCTTATGAACCACCGCTACAATAAAGATTCTTAAAATTTCTTTCAGCACATTATGAACCACCTGCAGCATGAAGAATTTCAAAATAAAACATTTAAACAAAGATCCTTTAGAAGAAAACAATGACATATCATCTACTCTCCACAACTACCTTCATGCTATCCAGTCCAGTCTTCCAACCCATCACAGAGCTGACAGTCAAACAGAGAGACACCAGCTGGTCTGACTGACCAAGGGAGAATTGATCATCTTTAGACACAGTTTAGGAAAGCTTAGGAAAGTTGCCTGCCGATGTGCTGCTACCTGTAGGAAGAGGGTTACCTTTTATCCCATTGAAGCATGGCACTTCTGACTTATTGCTGCCACTGCTTTAATAAGAGTTTTATTGTTAGTGTTTGGGGTTTTTTGTCCTCAGTACCAAAAGGCCTGCTGCCACCTGGCACTGATGAACCCAGGAGGAGGCTGTAGCGAGGTGGGGGTCAGGCTCTTTCCCAAGCAAGAAGAGACAGGATGAGAAAATGGCCTCAAGTTGCACTAGGGGAGGTTTAGATTGGATATTGGGGAAAATGTCTCCCCTGAGAGGATTGTCAAGCACTGGAATAGGCTGCCCAAGGAAGTGGTTGAATTGTCATACCTGAAGGTATTTAAAAGATGTGGCACCTGGGGACATGGTTTAGTAGTAGTCTTGGCAGTGCTGAATTTATAATTAGACTCAGTGATCTATATTGCTGTTGTTTCCTTATTTTGTTTAGCCATACATATTTAAATATATTGCCTTCACAATTTTGCCCAAGTTTTAGCCACAATACCAAAGACATAGATTGCAACCAGATTCCAGCTGTACATTACGTCTTACAAGTTTTTGGATTTTTAGGATGAGAATTAGCTTAAGTGCATTCATTTTCTTTTTTCTTTTTTTTTTTTAATTTGGTTTCCAACCTATGCCTCAGTCTCTTTATGCTCATCATGTTGTTGAAAATTTGTTGATAAAACACAATCTGATTTTTTTACAGGCTTAAACTACCTCAGCCTTATTGTATGCAGATTCTGCCTCACTTTGAGCTAGACTTTCAACAATTTTAATTTGGATTTACTAACTCCTGAAGTATGGCCTTCTCTGCTTTTTTTCCTCATTCCTCTGAGCTCCCACCTCATTTATGTAGTTATTTTTAGCCTCTCACCTGATTTTATGTAGACACTACAAATTCCTGTATATTTTTTAAGCTTCATTATTTCTATGTAGGTCAAGAGATCATTACGACTTATGGCTTGTTGTGGTCATAAATCTTCTCAGATTTATCATTACCCACATTTTTCAGTTTAAAGCACAATTTCATTTGAAGTCTGATCTGTTACTGATACACCTTCTATTTAATAGATTCATACAGTACAGAAGGAAAACCAGACTGTATAAATTTCTCAGATGTTTATCAACAACTTACTTACGTTGAACTCTAGAACATTCAAAAACATTGTCTAATTTGCTTATTCCAGAACCAAATAATATTTGCCTTTAAATTATTTACTGTTCATTTGTGATGCTTCTTTTTTTTTTTTTTACAGAAGTTAAATTCATCTAGTTCATCTGAAGGCAGCACAGTTGATATTGGACTTCCTGCAGAAGAACAACCAGAAGCTGAACCTGAAGAAGCCCAGGAGCCAGAGGCCTGCTTCACAGAAGGTATTTGGAAGAAAAACACTAGTAATAATTATTAATAGAATTCAGAACCATTTTCTATGGAAGTTAAGTATTAAGATTTATGAATCACATTGCCCTTTTATTAGTGTTTAAGCTCTGATTATTAGCAATAGGACTTTTAGTCCATAATATATTACATGGAAACTGATACCATAATTATACTATGTGTTGGATAAACAGTTAAGAAAACATTTTATTGGAAATGTATCTCAATTTTTAAAATAAGAAAAATATGGTATTGAAAGTTTTGTTTTAGTATGTTACTGTACTTTCAGAGCTTATTTACAGATAGTAAACACACAGTTTAAAAAATAGTCTTCACAGATACCTAAGTGCTTTATAAAGTATACATTGCTACAACAGCTGTTTAGTGATAAATAAAAACTGCACCTAGATGGTCTTGTGAAAAATGCTAAATGAATCTTCTACAAATTGGCAAAAGGAGAAGAAAGAGACTTGTGTCCCACCTGGGGAATAAACAGTCTAACCTGGTGGACTCCTTCATCTTTCATTCTTCCTTCTAATGGCCCACAATTCAATAAAACTCCAATCTGATCGTAACTGTTTTTCCAATGGCATTTCCTTGGGAGAAACCTTATGGATGTGTGCATGTGAAGGAGGTGGAGAAAAAAATGCTTTTTAAAGCAGTAATATAAGGATACAAATGCCATTTTTGGTATCTGTAAACAAACGTTAGATTTAGGCGTTGGAGAATAAATGCTATTGTCAGGTTTGATTACTTCTGGACATGATAAGAGATCATTCTTTAGAAATTTACATTGAACTTGTAAGAGACAGTACTGTAACAGTCTAGGATTTGTCATGGAAAATACCATTATTTATTACTAATATTTTTCTACATAAAAATCAGCAGCTAAATCATAAAAGTGTAAAATAAATTAGGGACAGAAGTTAGAGAAATTAGCTGGTACTGAAAAGCTCAGAACTCAGACAAGAGCCTTAGACTTTTTTTCATGCAATGAATGCAACATTGTCTGAATTGAGTATCTTGAACAAAAGAAGGTGGGTTTAATATCATTTGCCCATATCTTACTACATCAACCTACCTGACATTTGGATGGGTTTGTATATTTTAACTCTTATTTTGTATTCTGTAATTTGGCTTTGTGTTCGATGGACTTTCATCTTTTTGTGTGCACTGTATTGAGCACTTCTTGATAAATGAGAAATTAATTCTTCTCACTTGTTCATTTAACTGAAAATTCCAATTGTGTCAATGCTATTGTTTTCTTTGAAGAAAAAGAAGATTATCTAGGTGAAAATCTAGTGTTTTTTTACTAAATAGCATAGTAAGATAGCATTGTATCATTAACAGAATGCATAACCAAAATTAACTCAACAAAATCTCTCCTTTTTTTCCTCCTCTCATTACATACAATGTTCTAAAGGCTGTGTAAGAAGGTTCAAGTGCTGCCAAGTAAGTATAGAAGAAGGGAGAGGAAAGCAGTGGTGGAACCTTAGAAAAACCTGCTTCAGGATTGTTGAACACAACTGGTTTGAGACTTTCATTGTCTTTATGATTCTCCTCAGTAGTGGAGCTCTGGTAAGTAAAACATAAACAGAATGTTTCCATGTTTTCAGAAAACTCCTTAAAATTGTCTCTTCTAACACTCCTTTAACTTAACACAATTCCACGGCTTCAGATGGTGGGAGTAAATTTTATTCAGGCCTTGGGAAAAACAGGAAAACCAGTCTCTTCTTAACAACATGTGGAAAAAAGAACAGACATAAGTGATTAGAGAGAGCCTACCTCCATTGCTGGAAGTGACAGTGATATGCCTCAGGCAGAGAGAAACCACATGTGAAGAAGAGAACATGCTAAACTTTCTTATTTGAGTGTGCTCCCTCCTTTCTCTGCTGTTTACTGATGTAGCTCAGGGAAAAGGATTGTCACTGTGGAGAGTTTGGAATTATAATTGCATAAACAGTTCAAAACACCTTGCAAGGGCCAGGGCTGGCTTATGCAGTCCTAGAAATGCTGTGTGCTGCAACAGCAAAAAAAGCTAAGCTGCGTGGGGGTTTTAATTCCTTTCCAAGAATAAGGATTTATTATTTAGATTTACAATTCAGCTTCTACTGACTCATACTCATGTAGACTGAAGGGACATCTGCAAAAACATGAATTTGCTCTAACAACCATGCAAGGGCAGAATAAAGAGAAGCCAACCATAATAAAAATCTATAACAATAAATTAAATAAACCCTAATGATAATATGTTTTCTCAAAAATTTAAATAATGATGAAGAAAAAAGAAATTGTAGATGAGTTTTTA
This sequence comes from Onychostruthus taczanowskii, assembly GCF_017590055.1. Taxonomy (NCBI): domain Eukaryota; kingdom Metazoa; phylum Chordata; class Aves; order Passeriformes; family Passeridae; genus Onychostruthus; species Onychostruthus taczanowskii. The sequence continues at coordinate 2,741,791 of NW_024499240.1, read as the reverse complement.
AATCAGAGTGAGCCTGTATAAATACAGTGAGGTGATGTTTCTTAGGCAAACTATTTGCTGTAAGATAATGCAGAGTATATCTAGAATCTACCCTGTCAGATTTAATTACCCTTCGGCAAATTACTTAACTTCCTACATAATAAACAAAATTGTGTTTCAAAAAGGTATTATAAGATAATTAGACTGCTGCCAACATTTTAAAATGCTGTTAATACTGTTAGCAGTTTATGATAATACCTATCACTAGTTTCAGCTACATCTCTAAGAATTATTCTGGTTTTTTTTGGTCTAATATTGACACAACCATTAGAAAAACAACCTTTATGCAATGCCATGTGACACCTTCCCTGTCATTTAAAATCCTCCAAATAACAAAAAAAGATCAAGTTTACACCATTGAATTTTGGTTCATACAACTAAGTGGAGAAAATCTTCAGTGACAAGAAATTTAAATGAGAAAAGTAGTGGAAGGAGATCCGAAAAACGTGCATTTTTATAACTTTAGTTAGAGGAAGTTTGAGACAAGATCGCACAGTGTTAGTACCTTGTGCTTGTGAGCCTAAGGTGCGTCATGCAAAGAACCTTTATTTCGTGAAAACGTTTCAAAGACCATGGATTAGCCCGAGCCTCTGGAGATGTGAGACTCTGCTCTCCCTTTAAAGCCCTTTGTGACAGTGAAAAGGTCTCTTTGTGCCTACCAGCTCTGCACCCCAAATTCACCCCAAGGCCCTGCTCCAGACAAGTGTCACTGTCATCCCAGCCAGGAAACGCAGCAGGCAGGGGCAGGTGCCTGCTCAGCCCTCTGCACGCTCTGGGGCAGGGAGCAGGCACATTTCCCTGCCAGGAGCACTCCTCGCTCAGCCTCTGGCACTCCCCACCTGTACAAAGCACATGGCAAGTGCTGACTTCCCAGTTTTAGCCAACACAGGAGTGCCAGGTTCCACAGTGCCTGATGCAAGTAACCAGAATTACACAGATCTTAGCTTGATGTCTGATATACAAACATTAATCATTTGAACTGACAGATGTCAAGTGGTTCAAAAGCAAGCTGAGTATAAATTAATGTTACTATAAAAAAAAATCCAAATCTTTGCAAGCTAGCAGATCATTCCAGTTTTTTCAGCTTTATAAAATCAGTCAGTCTCCATAAAAAAAAATGAAAGCAATTAAAGGAGAAAAAAAAACTGAAGAAGAATTTATGAAAAGCAGAAGTTATTTTTTTGTTCAATTGCCTAAAAATGAGAACACAAAAAGTGTAAATAACATTGCAAGGAGCTCAGAAATTTTATGTATTTCATAAAATGTGAATAATAAAGCAGGTAATTGATTTAGGACTTTTTTTTTTTTAAGAAAGGAAGAACTTATTTTAAGATTTAGAACTTTAAATTTTCAGGAAGCCAGAGGACTTAAAAAAAAAAAAAAAAGGTAGCTTGTATTGTCATTGTCCTCAAAATTTTACAGCTATGGTCCTGGATTTTGTATTTGGGTCTACCTACATACAAGCCAATGATCTCAGTAGAATTCAGTTCAGGCACACTTGGCAGAATCAATTCTCTTTGTCAATATGCAATATGATCTGAGAAGAATAATTAACTATCTGCAATAAATAAATAAATACATTTTAAAAAATCTCTGACCAGTGTAGTGGTTGCTGTGTAATATCTTCTTCTTCCTCCTGTGAGCTGGAAAATATATTTCCATAGGGAAAAAACAGATATATTCTGAGTTACCTGAAAAAGAAGCATTAGATAGAAATGACATATCCTTTTCTTGAATATTATTGCCTTTTTTTGTTGTCTTTTTTGGTTTGTTGTGTTAAAACTCCGAAGCATGTGCAGTAATAAGAAATAACCTGCCTTTGAATGTTTATACTCACAGGCTTTTGAAGACATATATATTGAACAACGTAAAACTATCAAGACCATGCTGGAATACGCTGACAAGGTCTTCACTTACATCTTCATTCTGGAAATGCTGCTGAAGTGGGTGGCCTATGGCTACCAAACATATTTTACTAATGCCTGGTGCTGGCTGGACTTCCTCATTGTCGATGTAAGTAGTGCATTTCCTAGGTGACACTTTTATAATTTTCTGATAATTTTTAGACTTACTTTCTCTGCAGCCATAATATTTATTAATGCCAACTAGTTTACTTTTCAATTTGAAAAGCAAGGTAGCTGGAAAAATTCCATGTTTCTCTGTCTTTCACTTCATGCTTGTGGCACTGCCTTGCTGTGTTCAGAGAGACTGGAAGTTCTCCTGCTGGACAGAAGGACCTCACACGGAGCCCCCAGGCAGCTGGGGAGTTTATCCCAACACTGCTGTTGGAAGAGGTCATCCTGCCTTGCATTCTGGCCTGGGATGCTCATTCCTACCTTCAGACCCATCATTCCTCCTGCTGTGGTCTAGGTTGAACCCAGAATTTAGATGTGTGTCTGATCCACCAGACAACCATCTGAATCAAAACTCCTCTGGCAAGAAAACGAACATCATGCCCACAAACTTCAGCATATGGAAAATTAGGGTTCCACAAGGAAAGCAAGATATATCTCTAGCACTGGAAGTGTGGATTAATTAGTATTGAAGTCCATTAAGTACTACTGAGCTTGCAGACTTCATGGGCATGTTTGAAATCTTTGCTGTATCTCATAGTTCTAGCTCTATGGTACTGTGCTGTGAAATGGGAGAGAACATTTCTTGATGCATTGATACAGTTATGGAGCATTTAAGAATATCTTAAGTATACCCCCTGGGGGAAAAACCTGCAGTGTGCAGGAATGAATTTCTCTGGGTGAACATCAAATACTATGTTCTACAGAGCTGCAAAACCAGAACCAGTCACTATATTTTCAAGACAGTAATTTCTGGTAAAACATATACAAAAAACAAGCTCAGTTTTAAAGTTAAGATTCCTTTTGTCCTGGTTTCAATGACTTAGAAATGTACACTGAACAGGCAAAAAGAGACCATTACAAGAATTTATTGTCCCAAAGTATTGCCAAAAATCCAACACTTTCTCAATATGTTCCCATCACACAAGGGCTAATTAGAGCATCAGAATAATTAATTTTCTTCAATTTGTTTTTTTTTCCTTGTTTTTAAATAGGTGTTTACAACATTTTTTATTTGTGTACATTGTGGTTTAAATATATTGAGGATTCAACTCCACATATACAGCTACAGATAGCCGTATTTCATAAAACGAAAGTACCCTCTCTTGGAAAACACTTTGCTCTTTAGTATTGAAATTCTCAAAATGGGTACCTAAGTGATACCTACAACAAAAAATCTTGAACAAGCACGCAAGCAGAAGCAGCTGTTAATTTTTTTAACTCATTTTCTCTAATATTTGACCTTATTTAAATTGTGCTATCCCTAACAGCCATCTTGTGAATGTGAAAATGTGAATACATCATTATGTAAAGGTATAGTACGTATTCAAGTGTCTGAATTAGTTCATGATATATGCTGAATTTACACACGTGGGTATTTTCTTTAATTTTCCTTTATGACAACTTGAAAGTTTTCAGTAATATGATGAATGTGCTGGAGAAAAGAAACTTAGATTTCAAAAGAACCAAGTTTTGTGGTTGCTAGAGCTGCTGAAAAGTTCAGAAAAGCTATTAACTTTTAAAAGCTAAAAATTGCAAATATAATGCTTGTTTTTAAATATGAGCACAGTCCTAGAATTCTCTTTACCTGATACATTGTTCTTTATAATGAAAGAGTATATGAGAACATTATGCTATTTTTGGCCCAATAAATAGTTAAGGAATTAGAACAGCATAATGAGGGAACATTTAGGGGAAATGGGAAACAAACAGAAAGTAATATTTTGGACAGGAGCCATAGCAAATGTGGAGAATTGTGGTATTTTGCACTGAGGTAATGTAGGGACATGGAATATTTAAAGGCCTGTCAAATTCTTCCACCTATGGAACTGTTCTTCTAAGGTCTTAGAAACAGCACAGTCCAGGTTAATTTCATCTTGTAAAGCTCATAATTTCAGCATTCAGGCAAAAGGAGTAGTCAGTATAACTGCCTATAACAAAAATAGTCCTTTTTACCAATTTTCAAAGGAGCAATGTTGTTCTGTGACCCACATGTAGCTCAACACAAACTTCAATCACTTCCCTTTCAGTTGTGAGCAATCAAATGACATTATCAACCACAATTACTGATCCCAACAGTATTGTAAAACAAAGAAACAATAAGTACAATACCTAAATTGGTAAAAAGGAGAAATTAATATAATTCCAGTTTTGTGGTTTTAAATGTCCTCAGATGAGTAGCAAAGGACGAAATTCAGAAGTACTAATGTTTCCAGATATTAGTTGTCTTATGATATTTTTGTTTGTTTGTTTACCTATTCACCTTTCATATTGCTTATTTCTTCTTCTTTTTTTTTTTTTAACTTGAAAGACTCCCTATTCCTGAAGAAAGTGGTCCAAAATTAGACTCTTCTAACGAAGTGTATATCTCACATCTATGGTATGTAAAGTACAATGTGCCATATAATAATTTTTACTTTCCTGTTTTCGTATAGGTCTCTTTGGTTAGCTTAACAGCAAATGCATTGGGTTACTCTGAACTTGGTGCCATTAAGTCCCTTAGGACACTAAGAGCTTTGAGACCTCTAAGAGCTCTGTCACGATTTGAAGGCATGAGGGTAAGACAACGTGAAAGTGTCTGGAACTATGCATGCATATAAAGAATACATGCATGCACAACAAGGAATGACAAGTCCATGCAGAAAGGCTGCACTTTTTCTCGCATATCTTTTACTAACAGATAAGCAAAAAGCTTCATCCATTCACCTAAATCCATGTGCAGTTATCACATAGAACTTATATTCATTAAGGTTACTTTACTTTCTAGCCAATCTCAGGAGTTTTTCATATGAGTGTTTGAAATCGCCAACTACAAACTCTCTTAACAGAGTCCTAATAATAAATAAAATGTAACACAATTGTATTGAGTTCTTTACTGATAAATATGTCAAAACATGTATACAGGAATCTAATTTAGCATTAGTTAACAAAGGTATTTTCTCCTAGAAATTCTTCATTTTTCATTGTATTTTATAAACCCCCTTTAATCTAACCCCATTGAATTTCATTAAATGATACTACAGATACATTCATATCCACTAGTGGTTTAAATCTATTTCTGAGTTTGGCTGACTTAAAAAGCAAATCAAATTATTTGATTCCTCTATGAAGTTATTATTTTTGTAAGGTAAATGCTTCTTTTATTTCAACTAATCTCTATTCAATATTCAATACAATGTATATAAAGTTATTTCTTGTTACTCTGAGTAATTTAGAGGCCCTGCTTACTATTCATCTCACTCAAGAAGGCATTTTGACTTATTTTTTCATTTGTTTATACCTTCTGTTCCTTAAAGCCACTGAATACAAACTAACTCTATATGCATGTCAATGAAATATGCTTTAAGAGAATGCTTTTTCCTGCATCATGGAAACATAAGAGGAAACAATGCAAAATCTTTAGAAAAAATATAAGTTTAATGAAGTCAAACTGAGGCTTCAAATTCTTTTCCTGAAATTGTATTCAGCAGACTACCTATCTCCACTTCAGAAAGCAACAGAAAATACATTGCTAACCAATTACTGAATGAATAAATTCCAGCTTCATGCAGCAAATTGACTTTTAACAGTTTTCTCTTTATATGAAACTCATGAAGTGATATTCAGCAGGGTAAGAGCTGGTCAAGTACCACAGAACATGCAACCATATGATTTAGCCATTTTCTCTTTGTCTTTCTTTGTACATACTGTTCATGAACATTCAGATAAATGTATGTGGTTTTGTGCAGAGAAATGTTGGGAAACTGATGTCAGCTTTATGTTTTTAATGATGTTCTGGTCAGCTGCAGGAGGACTGGGAGACCAGTACAGATATTATGCAGGAAGGAAAAAAAAAATGCAGCTATTAAAATTATATTGCAAGAAAAAAGATTTCTAAAACGATGTTAAAATTGATTGCTAAATGTTTTATTCATTTTTTCTGTATCTTTACATGATCACCTTAGTAAATTTTCCACTTACAAGATTTAGGATATTGATGCATAAAGAAGCTGTTATTAAGGTACCTGTTATTTGAAATCTATTTACTGCTTTCCCCTACTGCTTGCTGAATAACTATGAAACTTTGCCAGGAACCCAATCATATGATAGAATTTCAGCTACACAACATGAATAATTAATGAGCAATTTACTGGTTAGGAATCACAGAGAAGCTTGGAGAAGCAAATAGGCTTCAGCTCTATCCTCCAATATTAATGACAGTCAATGAAGTTCCTGATTCCAGTCACTTAGCAGGTTTGACTGGCCAAATATATGGAGGCCTTATAGTTACTACTTGCACTTCTGAAATAGTGGGTTTTTTCCAAAGCACTTGGCAAGTATTCAAAACAGTTCACTGACTGGTTTTGGCATTACTTTATGAATGACTCACAAACAGTAAAAAGATTCAAATAATAAATAATTGACCAGCTCATAAGACTATAGTCAAATTAAAGTCTTCTCAGAAACCAAGTTCATGTAATAAGAATTCATAAAAAGAGACTCTTTATTCTGTCAGCAGAAAGCAAAGATAAAGCAGCCCTCTTGGCTTTCTTATATTGCCCATACCTACACTGAGCTGTGATAAAACAGAGTTTTTATTCAGCATGTATTTAAATTTTAATGTTTACCCATGCTCAAAACTGCAAATTTTGCACTGAAAATGTAAAATATCTGAAGTATTCCACAAGAAGCTGTGGATATAAGAAGCTGTGCATCATTTTGTAAAACAGTTTGCCAAGTACTTAACTACTTCAATTCAATCAATATTTCTCTTAAACAAGTTTTTCATTCTGGTGAATTGGAAGAGTGCAGCATTTTACACAGTCAGTACAAACTAATGAGTATTCCGTTATGCCTAAATATGAAACACACTTCAGATTTTAAGTTACATTCTTAGAAATCTTCAGCTATACTCTTTAGTTACAATTAATTTTATAATTATGCTGTTTCATAATTCTCTTTCCAAAGTGAGTATAAGATATATGAATCACTTGCACCAAAATAGGGTACAGGTGATCTGTAGCTTGCCTTAAGCACAGAAGTGAATTCTGCCATATTAAAGGCATTTAGAATATCTGCTAGTATACTGAATTTTGAGAAATTTGAATACTTTCTATATTGAATCTCAAAACTAACTCCACCCAGATGCTGGAAGGCAAAGTAAAGGATTGCTTTAATTTAATTTAAATTTCTGTCTTAGGGTTTATATTCTCATCTCAATTAGTGTATGTACTAAGCAGAAGTAGCTGCAAACTGAGATTTGAATATACCCATTGCTTTTTGTTTAGCTTTTTAGTACTTGCAGTATAATGCTTTTGCGCTAGTTCTGAATTGGTATGCTACTTGAAAATGTAGAATATGGAGTACATTTGCTTTGCTGAGTTAGAGAATTAAGTGACAATAAAGCATGCATTTGTGTCTAACTTCACAAAATAAAGCATGTCATGCCGTGCTTGATTTATTAGAGAAATAGTAAAAGGCAGCAAACAATCTGAAATCCACTTGCACTTTCAGTTTTGCATGCCTTATGCATATTTCTGGCTGATGGCTTTAAACATTTACTGTATTTCAAATTTCCAGTCCAATTTCATAACTTTTTAAATCTAAATTAGACTATTTGATGTTTTAAATCTCCTCTAAAATTCAATGGCTATTCCTTAGATCCCCTTACCAGGAAAGTGGCAATGAGGCATTTTCAAGAGTACTCAAAACTTCAGTAATATGAAATAAAGATTTCTCATATAATTGAGTTATAAAACATAGCATCAAGTGTCTGTCATTACAGATTCACAACTAATAACAGGCTGTATATTTCTATTTCATATAGGATACGTTTCAGCTTGGATGGGGTGGACCACTGGTTCCTCCCCTTACCTCTATTGTGGGTACAGTATTTCCCCCTTTTCTACCCTTAATGAGTACAGTCTGACTAATCACTACATGCATATTAAGGGTTAGGAGGAAAGACAACCTCATCTGCAAATCCCAGTACCAGTAAAAGTAGATTCTATATATTCATCCTCCACTGCTTCTCAATTGCTTTAAATCTTTGGAAAGAATTCTTTGAAATTTCAATATTAAAGAAAAAGCATGAAAACGAGCAAACGAGTATTTTTCTCAGCTATTTTAAGATTATTTTGTTGCTTTTTAACTGAGATAAAAATTGGCTTTCTTTAAAAATTTGAATCTGACTTTTATATTATTTTGGAAAGACCTATGCTTTACCCTGTTACTCAATTTATACCGAATATACTTAAAATAACCATAAAATTTTTTTATATTACTCTTAATACATTAAACACACTCCAAAATACTGTGATCTGAATAGTCACAACTACAGACAGTTATATAATTACAGTTTAAGTTTTTTGTGTAATTTAAAACATCTCATATTTTATATTTAGTAAAGCATTCCAATTGTATACACACGATATATAACATATAAAATCCCTTCTTGGAATCTGAATTCAGTCTTCTTTGGCCTAGTTTTCATAATTTTTTTATAAACGTTATTAAAAAATTATATAAAAATATTTTTTTAATATAGAACAAAGAGTATTATCTTTCTTAGGGTTTAAAAATGTCCTGCAGAGACATGTCAATGATGTAAAAATTTTGCATTCACTAGAATCGTTAGCAAAATCCACTTATTAGAACTACAGCCCTATGCAAGCACAAACTGCAGGAGGGTGTCACTGATGCAGGGGTTTTTATAGCTGCACTGTCAATGATGCATCAGTAGCAACCACGTTCAGTGTAAATCTAGCATCTCATCTCACACTTAAGAATTATGTATTCACTCTCAATTAAATGAGTGAACATTTTCTGCAAATTTCTCTTAAAAATGGAGGAATATAATTTGTTGATCTAAACACCATGCACTCAGAAGGACTTTTTGAGCACTGTGACCTTATTCATTAACTTTAAGTTTTGAGGAAAGTCTATTAGATGTTTTGCGTCTCCTGAAAGGCAATTAAAAATGTATAAACTTTGAAGTCTCTCTATATAGACATTCATAAATCATACAGAACACATCTTAGTATTTTTTTAGACTGTAATTCTACAATAAAGTGAGAACTTTTGAAGAGTTACCCTATATGATTGAAAATTATGCAATGTTTTTCCAGTTTTTTATTGTTGTATCTTACAGAAAACCCTTACTGTTAGGATCAAAATTCAAATCAATTTGAATGGGATACATAATATAGTTTGCATTTTAATTGAAAATGTTACAGGGCACATAAAAGTTGATAACATTTCATTAATGCAACAAGGAGGGCAAGAAGTTAGGGGTTTTTTGCTGCATCCAGCGAAATACAAAGATACTCTTCCCATATCAAGTAACTGCTCTGTTTTCATGCTCATGTCTCTTTACAATATTTAGCAGGCCTTCTCAAACTAATGGAGCCCTGTGATTTATTGCTTGGCAGATAATTATTTTATTTTATAATACATTATGTAAAATTATGTCTTTTCTTCTATATTGTCTTCAAAAGTACTTTTTGCATTCTTTATTTCTGGTGAGGAACAGAATCAGGCTGCTCCAGAACCTCATCTTCTGTTAAATCCAGCAGCGTAGCTTGCTTTTAATATACTGTTACATGAACAACAAATGCTAGTGTTGCTACTTTAAACAAGTTAAATTTTCTTATTGAAGCTAGACCAGAACTTCAGAATCACCTAGTTGAACCTCTCTGCTAACAATTGTGCCATTCCAAGATATAAACTCACCACCCAGAAGTATGAAATTTCTCCAGCAGCGAGTGTTATAAAGGTAGTTGGTGCATTGTTTGAGAAATTATTTTACTTTCATTGAAGACAAAATTCACTATGAGAAGCATTTTCCAGTCAGGTGCACTTGTATAGTAACAGTTACACAAAAGTAGAAAATACTGCAATTGTCTTGTTCAGGGAGTGATTTTCTTATCCTCTGAGACCTTTTATCTCTTCAGCTTTATTTGTTCATTATTGTTCAGATTAAGATTTCCTTGTCACTCCTTGACAGGTCTCTTTGGTTCTTTCCACCTGCCTGACTTTGCATACTCTCAGCTAAGTCCAACTTCTTTTACAATCACTGTTTCAAATGGTACCTTTCTAATAATCTTCACTGTATATTCCCAATACAGTCTTCCTTGTACTGAAAAAATTGAAGCCATTGTCATAGATAATATTTTTCAATTGTTTCACACAAGGTGCTTCTCATGCCTAACACTGATAAAATGTACTCATTGTTTCTTTCAGGAAACAATGTTTTTTGCTTTTCTAATTTTTTTTTAAATTTTTCATTATTGTCTGTGAATAAAATTCCCATCTCCAACAGTGCTGTGGCAAAGTACATATACTTTATCCTTTCACTATAATGAACTTCTATCCTTAGACAGCCATTGTAGGAATTGACAGGTAACCAGGGTGACCAGCAAAACACAGCTCAAATGCAAAGACTAAATTAATTTCATTACCTTGCCAGCAATGCTGGGAGGCAGAGACACACGGGGACACAAGCTCCCTTAGGGTTACTTCATCTTCCTGGGAACACAGCCTGCCCCAGTATATGAAAGGCCTTTGTGCATGCACAGCTTATCACAAGGCTGTGCTTTTTTGAGCTGTCTCCCAGAGGAGGCTCAAGCATGTCTGTGAGAGCGTATTGTGTCTACACAGGAATTCTACTTCTCAAAACAGGCAGAGGATAAACAAGACTAGGCATAGTAAGTGGAATTTTCCCACACTGACATGCTTAGCATTCCCAGCTGCAAATTCACTTTGAGAGAAACTATTCCCTCTTCACCAAAACTTCCAGTTTTAACCTTTCCCTCCCAACAGCATCTTCAATCCAACTCCACATATGCACTCAGATGAGACAGGGTATCTTATGTGGGAATATTTTTCCTGTACTGCACTGCCTGTTATTTTCCTTCATGGGCACCTCTGAACCTCACACTACACAACCGTAGCAGAAATCCCAGAGCCTCTGCTGAGGGTCTGTCTTAATCCTCAGCACTAGGCCATGTTTTTATTCTGTCTGCTGGCCCTCAGGTCCACTACCTCCACTGCTTTTGCTACAAACATTTACAACTGACTTAGCTGCTCCTAAATTAAGCCGCATAACCATTTCCTCCAATCCCACTGACTTTCTACTGTGTTATGACTTGTAGAAGAGGCTCCTCTAACTTTAGAAAAAGGCAGTTTCCATCATTGATTTTACAGTACCAGAGAGAACAGAAAGCCTTTATTACAGCATCAGATAGTTAATCTTTTTGATTAAGGGATGGAGTTTCTTCATCATCTGCCTCAGAAGCTCCTTTGATCCCCTGCCTGGGATAGCTGCTGTATGTTTACATACAGTTACTCTGTCCTTTCTTCCCCTGCCTCTGCTCTTCCACAGTTTAAGAGAGAATACACTTGTTTGTTACTTGATAGCCACTTGGTCAATCAGCATGGTTTCAGAGTGTTCTAGACTTCCTTGTGTGTTGTCCTCCAGGTGCTTCCCTATGAGCACGTGGTAAATGCAGATCCCATTGTCACCTGTGCCTACATCTGTGTCCACTCGTGGTGTACCTCCTGCCATTCCAGCAGTCTTACCTATGTGCTGCACCAAGAATCCAAACCAATGTCTACTTGTTCACTTCTCCATCTCTCACTGCAAATGTTCTCTCGGGCAGCTCTTTGTCAACTTTTCCTATTTAAGCATAAATTACAAAGCTGATACCTTCCAAGTGGAGGCAAATAAAGTACTTCTTAATTTTGAGTAGAAAGAACGTTCCACACACAGTCCTATAATCTCCCTTTCCATCCCAAAGATGGTAACTTCCTCCTCATTTGCACCAGGAAGATAGTTAGGAACTTCAGAGAATCTGCAAAAGTTATGGGGAAAGTGGATAAGTACTACTAAAGACTTTTCCTTGTTTGTTCACAGATTTCAGGAGGCCCTGATATATCCATTACTCAGCTCCAATGTAGGAATTCCTGGAAAGTCTGTGGCAGCTGATGTGTCAGGATCCATGGGAAATACGTTCCCCTGGCAACTAAAATATCTCACTATGTGTTCAGCTATGTCTCCCACAGCAGGGGTCAGTCTAGTAAAGCTTCCTTATGTTCTATTCATACAGCAGGGATAAGCTGGTGTTTTGTACAATCCTCATTATACACATATGAACAGTTCTGACAGCAAACTGATTTTTTTGTCCAGTTTTTACTGTTTTCTTTGGAGATTTTTTCAAAAGAAGATACAAACAGCAGCCATGAAAAACATCTGGATTACTAATTTGCCTTGAAAAGAAAGTAATATTGGCCAGAAGATAGGACATACAATTAGTATTGCAGTAATTCTCTTATATATAAAACTGATCTTGGATGATAAACGTTACACAAATTTAAACATGAAAAATGGTGTATATATATGAAATACTGCCTTCTTCTTGATGAGATGTGGTTTCCCACAATGTTTTTTTTTCCCTCTGGATGATTGTTGACTGAAATGTAAAATAGTCTGGAGCTCCTTTGTCTTTTTAGGCATCAGTTGTTCTTATTGCTGTTCCACCTACCTGAAGCTATAGGAAGGTGAACAAGCAGAATCAACTTGGGTTTTTGCAGCTTTGCTCACTGGAATCAGCCTGACCAGCAACATCCCAGCCTTGAGGAAATGCATAGGTAATTTATAAAACCAAAGAAACAACTATGCAAACATCTTTTTCCAATTTACTGGCATTATATTCTGTATCAAGAAATAACAGAAAAAAGGCCCAAGAGAACAGCCCCTTTTAAAAGAAAAAAAGCATTTTGAATTATGTATATTTGATCTACATTTAAAGACCAAACAAAAAATAAGACTTGTAGTTGCCAACATTCTTTTAACCTTCTACAGACTCTTTCCAACAAGACGAGAATGGCAATTTTTATTTGCTAAATTAACTCATTAAGAAATGCTAATTGACCTCTTTTCTGCATTCAGTTCATTTTTCAATTGGTTCTCTCTTTCTTCTGCCCATTTGCTGTAATTTATGTGTTGTCTGTGTATGTATGGGTGCAATCTTGGATATATATTAAGCTAATGTCCTGGTTATCCTGAGATACCTCAGCTAATTCCCAAAGCAAATATAAATTTAAAAAAAAAAAAAGTAAAACAGAAAAACAATGTTAAGGCAATTACCTCCAAGTGTATGTGTTGAAGCAATTAAAGGCCTCTTGCTAAGGAGGACTTTACAGTCAGCTGTGCATCTGACAATGTGTAACAATACAGTTTTACATTATAAATATGATAGGGATAAAGCTCAACACTGCGGAGGAAGAAAAATCAAACAGGAAAAAAAAATGCAAAGAGAAAACAACTTCTAAAAGTTTTAATTTTCTTTTCTTCTTTCCTTAAAAAACCTTCCAGGGGGACTGGATAGCTCAAGGGGTTGGTAATAGGATACAGAGCCTTTCATCTCTAGGTCACCAGTTCGCATCCAGGCCAGGTCAGTAGTGACCAAAAATTGTTACCATTTGATGAGTTTTCAGTGACCTCTATGAATTAAGTTGTTGGAAGCATTGTTGGAACAGTTGCTGGAAGCTGTTCTCTTTTTATCCAAGAAGATGTGTCTGATCTTTCCTTAGTCTCAGTGGTGAGACTGCATTACCTGTACATCTAAAGGTTATCAAGTGCAAGATGCACTGATGCATTTTGTAGAAATCTTTTTTTCTACAACTATTATCAATTATCAATAATTGTTGTAACAGTTATTGTTGCTGTTAGTATTCTGCTGCCTGTTCTGGATCTGTGCTGTGGTTCAATGGACCAGGGTTGTTGTAAAGGTAACTGCTACAAGCACTCAGTTTTTGCAAAACCATTATTTGTGTGAGCAGAGGTAACCTTAATTCATTTGAGTTGCAGAACTAAATCCCCATCTTTCTTTCTTGACATCTTTATTTTCAGGTTTTTCATCAAGACTATACAGAGGAATTCAATCAGTGTAACACATCTGGAACATTTTTATGAGTGGGGGGAAAAAAAGGCAAACACTAGCTGGCCTAGAATTCAAAGCAGCAATAGCCTAATGCAGTGTCATAGATCAGGTCAGACTTGGAACAAATTTCAGAATTTCTAATTCCATTTCTAATTTTCATGTTGTTCTCAATTCCATGAAGCTAAATAGCAACAGATTTATTACTGGGATCTTTTTATCACCAAAAATACACGCAATATAAAAAAATAAAATTAAAAAGTGCTAAATTTAAAAAATAAAATTGTGGTTTTATAGAAGATAAGGATTATTCTGCTACAGAAAGGTCCCATTTCTACTGTCTGGCAATGGAGGAGACCGTTCTAATTGAAAAGAAAATATGCCCCAAAAACAACATTTCTACCTAAGATGTCTAAACAGGTCCTAATTGCTGGCCATAACACTTGGGAGGAAGAGGGGAGGAGGGTGCTGAGTGACAAATAACACAAACACAATATTCCTCTTCCAAAGGCCTTCTAGAGGCTGTGAAATACTGGTAGTGAGACTGAGCAGTTCTGAGCTTGCTCACAACTATGTTGGTAGTGGGGAGAATGTGTCTATATTGCAGGAAACAGAGATGGACTAAGACAACTTAATGTACTCCAATATCCATGCCAATCCTTTCCTGCCTCGCTGCAGGACTTAGATTACTGAAAGTCAGAACCCTACTTCATATTTTATTTTACCTTCCTACCAGGTCCCAAAAGTTTATCAAAGAAAAAATGTAAACGTTTAAATAAAATATAACTTGTAAATGAGAAGCTGGAATACTTAAGGAAAAATAATTGCTCATCACAAAAGTTTTGCTAGGTCTGACAGACACATGTGATTAATTTCTGTATATATCAGAAAAATGCACCTTTTATCTGAATAAGATATATTGACATCTTGTCTGCAAATATCTGAGAAGGTAACCCCCCAAAAGTAATTCAAAATGCAAAATCAGAAGTCCTAAATATATCCTTTTCTAGATACATGAAGGGTATTGCTAACTTAATTAATGAAACAACAAGACTGGAGCTTGAAATAAATTATGTTGATTCAAGTAGACACATATTGCAAACCTGTCTTGCTTTCGTATACAAAGAAATTAATCTTTGTTATAATCTTGCATGGAACAATAAGGCAATAAAGTTATGTCTTTAATTCGCGCATAATTCTTTTATGTAGAGCTTAGTTTCTAGATTCATGGCATTTGTATTTTCAGCTTAAATTTCAAAACTATGTTGATCAAATCTACAGGTTGCCATTTTGCTTTAAACATTGTTTAAGCTATAATTTCATTCATTTTTAGAATTTTATTATGTCTACATTTTTCATTTAGCACGTTTGGTTTTTTTTTTTATCTAGAACAAGTCAGTGTCAGGCATCATTGTACTACTGCCAAGTCTTCTCTTTTGTTTTTCTATTAATTATTTTCATTATCTCCCTTATTTTCTTTTCATTACATGTACTAATGTTAATAATTTAAAGGAATGATGCAATGCTACAGTTATTAATGTACTGCTTTAAAATTTATAATAGTTTCTGAATTTATTGAGGAATGGTGAAACAGTATACAAAAATGTATTGCTGTAAATATGCTTATACTCTTTTCTCTTTCCCCCTGTATTTGTGTACTAGGTGGTTGTGAATGCCCTTTTAGGAGCAATTCCATCCATCATGAACGTGCTTCTCGTTTGTCTTATATTCTGGCTAATTTTCAGCATCATGGGAGTAAATCTGTTTGCTGGGAAGTTCTACTACTGTGTTAACACCACAACTGATGAAAGGTTTGAAGTCGACCAAATCAACAATTTTAGTCAGTGCGAGGAGCTCATAAAAAACAATCAAAGTGCCCGATGGAAAAACGTGAAAGTAAACTTTGATAATGTAGGATTTGGGTATCTTTCTTTACTTCAAGTAGTAAGTGATCACTCTTTATATACCTTTTCCTGTTTATATCCAGTAGTGAAAAGCAATTCTAGCAACAAAGAGACAAAACATTTACCTGATGACTTTTATCTGTGACTTAGTAGTCCTGCTACATGGGTAACTGATTACTCTTTTCATCATAAGCAGCAAGTAGAGTCTGCTATGATGAATAAAGAATCTTTAGGACATCTAATGACACAATTTCCTATTTATGGCTCCCTTAGTCCTTTATCCACTTCTAACTTTTAAATTAGAATTACCTGGGAATGGTATTCAGGTATCTAAATATTTTAAGTTTTCCAGTTGCTGAAAAAAAAATCTCCATTGGTGTGATAAAGTCACAAAGAATTCCGGGTAATAAATCTCATCTCAGGTTTGTGGCTGCCGCCAGGGCAGATCTAATCTAAAAAGCAATTTCTCATTTAGAAGAGAAATAAGAAAAGAAAAATAGCATTTGATACTATAATCTTTGAAATATTTTCCTGATACTTCTGTGAAAAAAGGAACTCAGAGTTTTTTAGCAAAATCTGAGGGAAGAAAGAAAATGTATGCAGAGAGATACTAGAAGATTACACCTACAATATCAAAAATGGTGTCACAACACTGTCTATCTTTGTATTTTGAAGCAGCTACCAATCTGACCCAGCTTTAATCAAGACAATGCTGGACTTTTACCTATGTTGTGTACCTTCAGCAACTTCTTTTTTTTTTTTTTTTTTTTTTTTTTTTTTTTTTTTGGTTTATTTGAGGTTACTATCTAAATCTGCAGTATCTTATGCTTCATTTTTATTGCTTTTACATAAGTTCCCAGATTTTCTGGGATTTACTAATCTCAGTAAACCAATACTGGGATACAAAATCTCAGTAAACCAAATCATTAACATGATGCAGTGTTATGGACATTGTCCTGCACAAGGTCTAAAACAATAGTTCTGAGCAATGTGAACTGCCTCTCCCAGCTAATACAGCATCTTACCTGTGTGACTGATAAGTCTGTACATTTAAATTTCATTATGATTCCTCACTTTACTGTCACATCAGGAAAGAGTGGAGAGGGACCAATAGTATTAAAGAAATAAAACACTGAACTGAATACAATTTCATTTTGGTAACTAAAGACTTTAAGTACTTACTTTCTTTGCCTTATTTATGAAGTCTACTCACCCAGGGAGTCAGAATGCTTCATTACAGGTGTTTAGGAGAAACAAGACATCAACAGAACTCTTTCCAAGTAGTTTGCAACTCTCTTTCTAGTAGTAACCTATTCTACTCTGGGACACAAGTCATTATTCCAGGTTCATTTCTTTCCTGGCTTTGTGGCTGCAATCACAAAGCTACTTGCTATTTCAGTATCCTGGCTATGCATAGATTATTTCATCTTCTATTTATTGAAAAGACACAAATATTTCCTTACATGAAGACTTAGATTCTTAAATTATTGGATTTTTCGGGAGGCAAATTAAGAGAAATTTGCCATTGATTCCCACAATTCCAAAGGAAAAATTCATCTACATCCACCACAGAGGGACCTTGTTCTCATGCAGAATGAGCCTGTTTGTTTGTGCAGTATCTACAATGTAGAGAACTTACAAGAACATGAGACTCTTATGTAATGATGGAGGATTTTTTTTTGTGTGAGTAGAATGTTCACAACAGCACTTAATTTTTCTATATTGCTAAAATGTTTGTGAAATCAAGACTTTTTTGTTTGACATAGCAGAAAAAACAGGGGCATTTCTGTCATTGAACAAAATATCATCCCTGCATCTTTTAGGGTTTGGTAAGTAGCCAGTAGTAGTGATTTTGCAGTTATGGAATTATAAGAGCCCTAGGACTGAGAAAGAATAATATCAGCTTGATTTTCAGTTATTGCATCAAAATGTAGAGAGTCTTATGTTTTTTCACCTTCAAGAAAACAAGGCCACAATTCATAGCTGTTTGAGATTCTTACATTGCTTTCTCAATCAAAAAAGACTGATACGGTGATTTTCTATTTGATATATAAAGTACTTTGGATCAAACTCTAGAACAGGACTCCAAAGCCATCATGTCAAAACAAACATGAGACTTGAATAGGTATGTCATAGCTCTAGATTTTCCTACCCTTCCTAAACAGCTTGCAGCAATAGCAAGAAGACTAAATGCTCAAATATGACTCAGTTAGAGGTACACATTACTGTGTCAGAAACAAAGATAAAGCTATTGAAAGTTAGCAGTTGGCCTAAAATTATATACTGAGCCTGAAAAATCTGATTATAAAACAATGGTTGCAAGTGGATATGCTTTCTGTTTGCCCTAAGTGAACATTAATGGCCTTTCTACTGACTTCATTTGGTTCTGCACCTCAACAACCTCGGGCACAGACTTTTACTAGCGCTGGACCTGAGAAAATAACCCCTGGGAGATCAATGTCATTTTTCTAAAAACAGTTTCTGTGAAGAGTATCAATGCATGAATTACTGATACAAGGCCAGGAGGCCAGAAAGTAAATACAGAAAGCTTCCTCTTATGCCCCATTATCTCCGTTCTGCCCTCTGGCTCATGCCCTCTGAGTCAGCCAAAGAACGCTGTAAATCCCTTCAGCTTTTCTGCGTTACAAGAACCATAACCTTACTGTCTGTATCACTAATTGGAGTGAATAATAATGGAAGTTAGAACCATTTTTATGACAAAAAATCAAAATGAAAACAAGCCAAAAGAACTTCAAACCACGGCATTGAGGGCTTCATTATTCTGGGAAAGACATAAATGAGATCTGTGAAAAACTTTTTTTTTAATGTCTCCAGCAGTATATGGGTCTGTTCATCACAGAAAACTCTTCTTTTTTTAAGAGTGATATGGAAAAGAACATATATATTTCACACAAAAGCACTCAAAAGCAGGGAGATAATTTCAGAAAGAAGTATTCTGGGCTCAAAAAATGCTAGTGACTTTAAGAAAAAGGAACTCTCTAACAAGCTCTTTCTTGAGTTTACTTGCAGTGCTGGTGAATGACTTTCTTGAATGAGGGGCCTATGAAAAGAACATTACCTAATTTTTAGTTGACATTTCCTGTTTTTTTTTTTCTGTTATGGGAGGCATTTTTTTGTGGAAAATCTTTAGTATTATAGTAATGTTACAATTCTTTCTGCCCAAAAATACAGCCTAACAATACATGTCATTGATAAAACTGAGTTTATGGACTTTGTTGATCAAACTGTTTTGCAGAACTCTTACATAATTTGAAGTTGGAGTATCATTATTCATGCCATCAGTCATATAAGTACACATTTCTTCTATAAGAATCTTTTTCTTCTATAATATAGTATAGATCATACGGTTTTATGTGGATCTTCAAGTTTCTTTTTTTCATTTCTTGGTCTGAACTTGCTTGAGTATTTCTCTGTCCCTAAAGAGAAGCATCTAAGCAGAGACAGATCTGCTGGAGAAATTCATTTCACAATTGTCATGCACCAGTGAGTGAAGAGGAAGAGGTTGGTGTACACAAAGAGATGTGGCATCTGCCTTGATAATTTTATGGCCTTATGCCTTTTAACTTGAACCTAGTATTTGGATTCCTTGGTAAGTAAATCTCCTAGAGGCCTGCTTTTATCCTGCTCACCAGGATAAAATGTGGCAAACCAATGGGTCACAAAGCACAATATTATACTCTACTGTTACTAATGCCAGTAAGACAACACATCTCTTGAAGTGCATGGTAAAAAAATCAAAAGCTGAATTCTAAGGCTAAAACTTTAGGGTACTTTCAAAGTTCCAACAGGTTAGTATTTTAAAAACAAGAAGCTATTGTATCTCCAAAAGGGAATGTGAATCTTTGTGGTGATTTTTTCTGGTAAAGAAATTGAGTGGTAAAACTCCAGCATGACTTACAGCTTCATTAGAAATTATTTATCAAGGGGAAAAAAATCTATGATTTTTTACCTGTAGTAAAGGAGATGGGGGACTTTTGTTCTGTTCTTTTTTATAACTACATTTGGATCTGCATTTGAATGTGTGTCATTAAAATCTCCTTGGCAGAAAAAAAAAAAAAACAACCCACCTTTGGAACAGATGCTGACTTCAGTTATACTGCTGTAATCTTTGAAATCAATTAATTACTCCTGATTTAATGTCATTGAGGATATACAATATATTTTATATGGTAATATGCAAAATGGAAACTAATAATTTGATCTCTTGGTCATTTTCTGTGTTATTTTCTTTCAGGATACAAAAATACACAAACAATACCTTATTTCTCTTAAAGAGATATCATTGCAGATAAATATAAGCAGGTCTATGCATCTATAGTAGAAATAAGGCTTTCACTGAATGGGATATCTTGACTCTCTTAATTTCTTCAAAATTTTTAATATCTTAGAGTTTTATGAACCTCATTGTGGAAATCACAAAACAGCAATATGTTATATTTCTATTTTTCCACCCCCACACTCTTTTCAAGTTTCCTTTTTAACAACAACAACAAAAACAATAATAATAATACAGCTCAGTTCTTCAGCTCTATTTCCTATCACTAGTTAATGGATACTGTTTGTTTAT
This sequence comes from Onychostruthus taczanowskii, assembly GCF_017590055.1. Lineage (NCBI taxonomy): Eukaryota > Metazoa > Chordata > Aves > Passeriformes > Passeridae > Onychostruthus > Onychostruthus taczanowskii. The sequence continues at coordinate 2,721,270 of NW_024499240.1, read as the reverse complement.
AGTGCAGTACTTTAGTGATGATGGTGAAGCTTAATATTTTAAAATTAGTCTATCTTTTTTCATTGACTCTACTTAGTCTAGGCTACACCAATACATTTGCAAAAAACCCAATAATTATTCTGTTTTGCCTGGAGGATGATATGCAAAGATCATCATGAGTCTTGTTGATCTTGTTGAACATCATAAATCTGAGGCAACAGCAGACATTTTGCACAAGTGCCACCCCATCATTCACATCATCTTTCTGAAGTAAAAGTGTGCCCATTATTATCCCATGGTGTTTCATACTGAAGTGCTCATTTCAAGTCATGATATTCCAAAAAATGCAAATAGTGTACCAAGATAGAAACAAAAGCAGCACTGTAAGACATGGTGTAATAATCTTGCCCTATTTAGACGTCGTTAGATGAAATACTGAATCCTATTTTGGTTGCCATTGCAAGAGATGAACCAGTGTAATAGAGCTCAGAGGAAAATAAAGAGAGTGATCAGAGTTCTGGAAAACAAGAGTTGCATGGGAAGATTGAAGGAACAGTGATCACTACCTAAAAAAGAAAGACAGCAACAATCAATTTGCAAAAAGTAAGAGATGCTGCATGAAGGTGATTCCTGCAGTTCTCCAGATATGCAATGGCTATGACAAGTGAGTCTTAAATGGCAACAGAAGGATGTAAGCATTAGGAAATAATAAAAGGACGTGCCAGAATACATAATTTTATAAGGTTGTTGTGTATTCACCATTAAAAGCCTTTGAGAACAAGTTAAGCATATGTTAGTAATTACATAAGTACACTTTATCTACCTCTCCTAATCCCTTGCAGTCCAAGTATTCCGCGAGGATTTTAAATTCTTCAGCTGACTGCTACTTGTTTCAGATTTATTCTTGATTTATTGTTCCTCTGATACTCTTTTTGATTTCACCATCATACTGTTAGTTACCTCAGCTTTATATTTCCTGTGTTTACCCCAAAAAGTGAAAGTTGCTGCACATTGGATTCACATCTAAGGATCATCATACTCTTTTCAGTATTCCACTGTTCCAACAGTGTAAAGGACTTTTCCTTTAAAAAAATAATTTATTCTTATTTTAAGTTCACTTCAGGATGATGCCAAATTGCTCTGTGTCCTGCATAAAAAAAAAAAAAAGGTTTTTGAAACTTCCACTAGAAATGCAACCTGAAGAAGATGGTGATACTGTAAAAAACATGGATGAAGAGTGTTCCATTTCTGATTCTATCCTGCAACTGTCTCTGTGGCAAGGAAAATGAAGGAACCAATGATCTGCAGTCTTGTTTTGCAAAATTGTAATGAGGATTAAACAACATAGAATTATTTCCTTTTTTTTGCTCTATTTTTGGGCACAACTGGATTAAAAACGAAGTGATTTCTACTTGGAGATGTTGCCTAGTTAAAAGAGAACTAATTGCCACAACAGAGTAAATTACTTTCTGTTTTGAACATTCTGATGAAGCAATCTACACCTCACTGTCAAATATAAAAATGTACAGATTTTGGGCAGAGGAAATACCTCCAAAATTTCAATAAATGCTATCATTTATGAGGCATATTAAATATTCAATGCACATGAAACACTTCCTACTACTTTGTCTCTTAATGTATGTGACATCTAGGCTCTGTAAAGCACAATATATTATATTTAAAGTGAACACAGAATTACTAAACCAGGTAAAATCTTTTAATGTATATTCCAATTATAGGAAAATACCTTTTTATAGATGATCAAATTTTTCGTTCCATTTTGTTGCCACCTTTCTGACTTGGGATGGAGGAGCTACATATTAGTCCTAATTGGTGGCAACTCAGGTACATAAGGCTATACAGCCAGCTGTACATAGCTCTTGCACTTGACATGATTTGATGAACTAAAATGCCTTCTATAATTTTTGTTAATTAGAAATAAGTTAATCATACTTACTGTTTAAAATGTTCCTATCTAATACAAAGTAACGGGATACACAGCAGTATATCCGATGAGCAGCTGAATGGAGAGCCAAGAGGCAAAACACTTTGGAAATCTAATGCTATTAATTATTCCTGGTGCTGTACTGAGTTACTGGAAATTATTAAATGAATTGTCTTTAGAATGCTTAAACAGGTGTGTACTGTTTACAGGCTACATTTAAAGGCTGGATGGATATTATGTATGCAGCTATTGACTCAAGAGATGTAAGTACTGCAAATATTTTAAATTATCTTTTTTTTTCCTGAGGTCTGTCTATCTACAAGTGTGTATTTATCCTAAATATGCAATTATATCCATACAATAGAATGAAAAATGAGTATGAGATTCTGTGGTAACAAAATGTGGGCAACTGAATGCAAACTGCCAGATGCTATCAGCAAGAGGCAGAATATAAAAAATATATTGATATAAGTGATAGGAATATTGTCCAAATACAAAATATTGGTGGCACTTTGTGCAAGGTTGCCACTTGTTTGGTTTAAATTTTCGCATGAAGTCTTAGGAATCATATTTCTCTTTTTTTTCCCCTTAGGTGTTACAGCAACCCAAGTATGAAGACAATTTGTATATGTACTTATATTTTGTCATCTTTATAATTTTTGGGTCTTTTTTCACCCTGAATTTGTTCATTGGTGTCATTATTGACAACTTCAATCAGCAAAAAAAGAAGATAAGTATTGTTTCATTTCTCTTCTAAAGATATTCTAAAATAATGAATTTTTGTAAGTGCATGATATATGGAAAGTACACCCATGACTTGCTCAAAATTGAAAAAGCTGCAGTGTGTTATAACAAAATCATATCTGCAGTATTCATTGAAGTCATAAGATTTTTCATGTAGTAAATGGGACAGATCCTTCTTTTGTCAATTCCCAGTTTAGTCTTCCTCAAGTTATCTGCTTTTTCATGAAGTTTCACTAAACTTCATGAAGTCTCCCTGTATGATCCAACCCCTTAATTACATCCCCACATTAAAGCACTCATAATTTCTTGGGGTTTTTCCCTTCTTGATTTTAAGTTATTCTATGATCACACCAAAAAATAGCTAGCTGGTTATGAAATACAAAAAATCATTTCATCATGCAATTAAAGATGATGTTTTAATGATCCCAAGTATTCAAGTTCTATTTTGTGGCACTGAACAATCTGAAACTGTATAGAGCAGGAGTGGTTTGTAACTATTTCAGGACCTTTTTTATTGTTTCACAGTGCAGATGTAGATAATCTCACTGGTATAGATGGTCTGAGTAGGAGATGCTCACCTTTAAAATTATTTTCTGTAAATAGATAAAGCAATGAAAGTTCAAGGATCAAAACAACTATGAGCTACTGTTTTATTTTTACTTTGCTGGACTGCATCAATTTCTTTGGGTTTATGTTAATAATGAGAAATACTAAGCAAGATTTTTGGATGTTGTACATGTAGAAATGTGGAGGTACATGGTCAGGGAGCCTGTCCAGCTTATGGTCCTTGCATTCCCACATCTTCAGGCTTCCCACACAGTCATCCACAAAGGGCTGCATCCAGTCCTATGTGTGCATTGGCATTCCTGGAATTAGATGCCTGTGAGTATCTCTTATCTAGGAAAAAATTTCTTCAAGGGGTATGGGAAGTGTCATAGTTTTTTATTCAGGCTGTCTCTTACACAAGGTTACTATGGATTTTGATTAGAAATATGAAAGACCCATAATTCCTTCTTTATCTTTAGTCAGACTTCAAAGGCAGGTTCATGCTTTTGCTAAATACTTCACTGAATACAGAACTAATCAAAATAAAAGATTTTAAAGAGAACATTTTGCTGTTAATAGTACCAAGGGTGCTTCAATCTTCAGCAGTTTCTCCAAAGTCTGATAATCCATCTTCTCAAGAACCTTGAAGACTTTGGGCCCCAATGCTAATGTGATTGCTAACTAATGTGACTGCTAAACTAGAGATACCTAAAGTACATTTCTGTACTGAAGGCCTGACTTTGTCTTTTTCCTTTGTTGTACTAAAATCACAGTTCAGAAGTGACAGTATTGATCAGCCCAGACTATCTGAATTTATCTCAAATCCTCTTTACTGTATCTCTTACTATAAAAGAAAAGAGGTAAGAGAAAGGATATCTTGGAGTTCCAGGAAAAGAACTGTAAAAAGATGTTGGTTGCATTTTTTTTTTTTTTTTGAGAGAGAGATACAGTACTGGATGTCCAGATTTCTAGAAAAAATACTTAAAATGTAGACAGATCCAGTTGATAGCTAAGAGATTTTTCCCAATTTAGTCTTCTTGATTTTTGAATCACTCAGTTTTTTCAGCACTGCATATAAATGTGATTATAACCAGTTCTGATTTCATGTTTTTACTTTGGAGGTCAAGACATATTCATGACAGAAGAGCAGAAGAAATACTACAATGCAATGAAAAAGCTGGGATCCAAAAAACCACAAAAACCCATACCAAGACCAGGGGTAACATTATTTATACACATCAGACAAATAACTATTTACAAAGAGTTTTTATTGATACAGGGAGTGCAGAAAGTTATCAGTAACTGGGGCATTAGTCAGCAGAAATGGAAAACAAAAATAAAAGAAAAAATATTTTTCACTTACAACTATTTTATATATTGATATGCAACAAAGGAGGCTGAACTAAGTTATTGTATTTGAGTACTCAATTAGCAACTAGTGTACACTAGTTACAATTTTATTGAAGTCTCATAAGGCTTACTGCATGTGTTTTTCTACTTTCTTCTACCAGGAAATGTAAATAAATTACAGTTTGTATTGGATGTTTCTTCTCTCTTTCTTCCTCAGAATAAATTCCAAGGAATGGTCTTTGATTTTGTGACACAGCAAGTATTTGATATCAGCATCATGATTCTTATTTGTCTCAACATGGTTACCATGATGGTAGAAACAGATGACCAGAGCAAAGAAATGGAAAATATTTTATACTGGATTAACCTGGTGTTCATTGTCCTTTTCACTGGAGAATGTGTCCTGAAATTAATTTCACTTCGCCATTACTACTTCACTATAGGCTGGAACATTTTTGATTTTGTGGTTGTCATTCTCTCTATAGTAGGTAAGTCTTGTTAATTAAACTTAAAGGAAGGTAAAATGAATAGGAGGTAAACTTTTACTTGAATAGAGCTGTATGGTGAGCTTTTACCACCACGAGATTTACTGCCAAGTCATTCAGCTTTACATTTTAATTCGTAATTTAGCTAAAACAACCATCAAAATTGTTATAATCATCCAACACTTACTGCACCTGCAAATATTACATATAACTGCTGTAACAGAAATTATGCCAGTGTAATCTACAGAATATCTTCAATTGCTACATAAAATTGCCAGTTTTAAAACTGTGTTTCTAAATTTCTATTGTGATACAAAGATTAAGTGATAATGTAATTTTTACAAATATACTGTACATTAAAGGTCAGTGCCTATTAAAAGACAGTGACCCCTTGTCAGTGACTGTGACTGTGATAAGAAGAAACAACCTTGACAGGAGGTTACTGTTCTCACTACCAGCTGACACTGCTGAAGAGGAGAGAAAAATGGCTACACAGACTGTAGGGACCAGTTAAAGGGGTGTGAAACCAAGTATTTGTGTGTTTAGCATAAAACAATACAGTAACTCTATCCACTGTTTGCATTTCAACTGCCACATACTTCATATTTTTACAAAATCTGTGTTGGTGGATTCATCTTGTTTTTATTCATATGTTGTTTATTATATGTGACTATTTTTGTAAATGGGGCTTCTGTTGGGGAAGGGAATTAAGTACACCTTTACAGGTACAAGGGCCAGGTGTTCTATTATACAACTAATATACACACAGAAATTATTTGCATGAAGGCATGCTGTAATTATAGATCATGCATGAAAATAACATTAAGTCACAAAGAACAAGAGGTTTTTTTTAGCACAACGTTTCTGGAAAGGAATAACAGATTTTGAGGTGCTTAATTAATGTATTCATGTTGTATCATGTTCAAACAAGTCTTAGTATGCCTGTAAAGTCCTCTACAACTCACAAGAACAGTAAATATGGTTTACTTTTTGCACAGACCATTAAGTTTCAGAAGGTGCAAACTTCTCCCTAGGTCTGGAGTCACAGATTTTGTCTTTGTCAAATGTCTTTCTGCATACGAATACTAAATGAATCTGCCTCAGCCCACCAAATTGATCAAAAAGAGCCCTCTATAAAGTTGTTCTGCTTTATCCTGCAGTATTGTTTAGCCATCTTCAGCTCTCAGTAAGGTTGATGTTGTACACGTTAATGAAAAGCCCTCTGCTATGTAAATAATTTTTAACCTGTGGTGCATGTTTGAGCAAACAGATAATGACTTTAGCACATTTATTGCATCAAATATGTACCACAATAAGTGTAGTGTGCAAGCATTCAACAGGTAAAATTATGTATTATCTACCATTATAGATAGTTTGGATGCAATCAGTGCATGTTTATATTGCCTATGCTGCTATTCCTTTGACTGTCCAGGATTCTTAAACATGGGAAGCCATACATCAGAGCTAAATGAAATAAATTACTCAAAAAGACCTCATTCCTCCATACCATTAAGCAATATTTTGCAGCTATTTAGGAGCTTATTTGTTTTACATTTCTGAATTTTCAGTGAAAAGCATATAGTGTATATCCAAACTGTACAGATGTTGAAAACTACTAAACCTGTTGAAAATAATGTTAGGATTTTATAAGCAAATATAAATACTGTAAAAATCATTTTATTTTATTTTTCAGCATTATGTACATAAAACAAGAACTGGATTTTATCTTCAGGTTGATGTCACAGCATTTTTGTTACTTTCAGTCCATAGCACTTTTTCACAGAAGAACTCCAGAGAACAAGATACAACTAAATGAATGGATAACTGTAGGATCTTATTTTTTACAGTATTTGCCAACATATAAATAATTTCTGCGAAATAAGTTCATAATTTGCTTCTAAAAAGCTAAGGTTTTTTGTTTTTTTTATTTCTGCAGATGGGAAAATGGTCTAAAGTTCAAATTGAATGTCTAAGCAGTGCCTGCATCATCAGTTTTCAGATACAACCTTTCTTTCAGAGAATCCTGAATCTTTTCTCATGTTTACTCACAGATTTTTTTTTCAATCATGCTGCACTAGAACAGTTCTAAATATTATCTAGGGTCCACGATATTTTTTCACAAAGAGAAAGTAGCAAAATTGAATAAGCCAATCCATCAGGACATTTTATGTTTCTTACACAGGAAAATTAAATATAGATTACTTTTATTAAAATTATTGACTAAATCTGTATTAGTAAACTGCATGCAGAAAAATGCTATTACCCTAACTGATGCTAAAGAACATTATTAATGCGTCAAAATAATAAAGATTACATTTTTTATTGTACGTTCCTTTTGTGTTTATTATCTGACTAATATAAAGAAGGGTATGCTTTTAAACCACAGAATGAGAGGATACTGAAAACCTCTACAGCAGCTATACTGTTCTTCCACTTAAGAAAATCCTTGGGATTTGCTTGTTAGTCACTAATTAGGAATTTCTCACTTGATGTGTGTTACACAGTGAGCATGACGCTTCTGCATGTATCAGGAGTTCTGCCCCGAGCGACTTCATGCAGCAGCCCCATGCAGGGGGTGCACAGCCATCGAACACCAGAGCTGCCCTGAGTGTGTCCCAGGAGGCTCAGAGCAGTCACAGCAATGAGAACTGAGCATTCAAGGGTTTACAAAGACAAAATGAGGGCAGAAAATAGCACTAGATCCATGACATTCCCCAGCTTGGGTTGAGAGCCAGTTAATTCTTGCTGGGTGCTGCTCACAAATAGGCTACAGAGCATCTCACATGTGAGTGCATGTCTGAAAAAGGTGAAATGGTGCTGGAATAAATAAGTCATTGGTTTTTTCCTCAAGAATTTTTCAAAATCTCTCTGAAAGCACCCCATTCCTAGAAGCAACCATTTGTGGATACCAATAGGGGAAAAAAACAAATGCATCTGGAAAGTGGGCCTGTTCCTTATTCTTTATCAACAGTGAATTTCCAAAAGTATTAATTTTACATGTTTACATAATTTTATATTGCATTTCCCTAAACTTACAATGAAAACAATCATAGGTGAATACTGAAACCAGCTGATGAGCAGCTGTAGTCTGTAAGCTTGCTTAGTGGCTAATTGAGAAATAAAATTTCATAGCATTGTCCCTGAAATTCATCTACAATTTTTCAAGAGAGGGAAATTTTTCTCTGTAAAATTATTGTGAAATACATTATGAACAAAGAGGTCTACAATTTGATTCAAAATGCCTCGTATCAAAATGAAAAGATAAGTATTTTCAGATCAATATGTGGACAGAATATGTCTTCAATGGTTACCTTAAAAAGTATGTAAAAAACCCCAACTTATTTCTCATACCTCCAATAGTTTTTAAATTTTACAGAAGCCTCAATGTTGCTTCAGAACAAGACAAGCAGAACATAAACACAGCAGGAAAAGCAGAGGATTGTCTTGGCCAACAAGGAAACCCAAGAATGCTTATTGCACAGTGCTTCTGTGGCACCTTCCTGATGCTGGGATGAGAACTTGTGACAAAGGAGCTGCACGTGTAATGGACTAGGAAAGGTCACTTTGGGCACTCTCTGCAAGAAGAGCCAAGCAGCTTCTCCTACAAACTCCATGCAGGTTGGGTTCTCCTCCTTGTCTTTGGTGGCATCACTGCTGGCTTTCCCGGTGGACAGACTGTGCTCCCATTCCAAAGGAATGCTCTTTAGCAACCTTTGTTTCTGGTGTCTAGAAGGTATGGCTGAAGGTGCTTTCACCTCCATAGGAAAACCCTAATTTTACTAGTCTTTGCTACTCTAATTCTCCAGGAGGAAAGAAGGAGAGCGGAAAACTGAAATTCCTCTATCTGATTTGACCCTATTGCTACTGAATTTCAAAGAGAAGTGCCACATAACTGGAAGTTCTCAGTTACATTATGAAACGTATGGAATGTGAGCCACTTAGTCGTAAATTCAGCCAAGAAAAGCAAGGAAACAAACACATTCCCAAAGCTTCCATGGGCCATCCCGGCGGCGAGCGCTCCCGACATACGGCCGGCTGCCCGCCGGCAGGGGGCGCCAAAGCAGCGGCAGCCAGCCGCCCGCCCGCTCCCTCGGGCTCGGCCCGCGGGTCCCGCCCGCCGCCTTCCAGGAGTTTCTCTTCCCGTGTCTCTCCCGCCTCCTTCCCGCCCGAGCCAATGGCAGGGCGCCGTCCTCACCCTTCCGGAGCCCCCCCGCAGTGGCGTCGGGTAGCGACGATGGACGCCGAGGTGCAGCAGGTGGGCTCTACCGCCGTCGCGTCCCGGCGGAGGGAGGGAGCGGCTGGGAAGGAGGGAGGGATGGGAGCGGCCGGGGCGGCGGCCGGCCAGGCTGGGGCGGAGCGGGACGGGGCGGTGGGCGCGGTGTCCCCGGGGCCGTCCCGGGGCGCAGCGTTGGCACCGGTGACCCGCGGCCGCTTCCCCGCAGGCGCTGCTCAATTACTACTGCCAGGAGGGGCTCTTCCAGCACGCCCGGGCCGCGGCGGACGAGGCGCTGGCGCGGCTGGGCGCGGAGCCCGTGCTGCTCTTCTACCGGGCCTACGGCGCGCTGAGGGCAGGTAACGGGCGGGGCCGCTCCTCCCCGAGCGCCGGGCTTCCCTGCCTCGCCTCCCGGAGCTCAGCCCTTAGGCCGCTGCGCAGGGAGGAGCGGTGCTGGGGAGCCTGGATGTGCTCCGTGTTGAGTGCATTACCCGTGTGGTATCGTCCGTCACCGCTCCTCCCCGGTGTGAGTGAAAGTGAGCTAGGATAGCTCCTACCAAAGTGAGAAATAGCAAGTGTTTTTCGTGGTTTCACGACCATGGGTCTGGTGAATGGGTTCCTTGGAGGGAATTTGAGCCCTGCCCAAACGCATGTTGCATTTGATGGGAAACTCACTAGTGCCTCCCAGCTAACAGCTCTTCCCTTCAAAGCAGCTGTGTTAGTTTTGTTGAATCCTCTCTCTCAGGGAAACTGACATCTAATATCTAGTGGGGGGATCTTTGTGTAAATTACACTGTTCTGAGAGGTTTATTTAGCAGCATGTATATTCCAGGGATGTCAGAAATATTAACAAGTAACCCAACAAGGGGAGGGCTGAGACAAGTCTAGGAAGGTGTGCTGGTTTTGAGAGAGTGTGTCTATTCCCAAACTCCCAGATGTTCTTATGTAAGAATCCTGTCGTTTTTCAAGATACTGGCTATTTTGCTAATATTTAAAATATTCACACAAATAAGGCAAAAACACTGTTTATATAAAGAAACAGGAGCAAAAAGAGCTGCTCAATGCCCTGTATAAAACAATAAATATGATTTTTCAGCTTTCTGACAGTTGGCAGAATTAGCACATAATTCAAGTCCTTTGCATTGAGATGCTAATTTCTTTCCTGTGTCTGTTTGAAAGACTTGCACCAACAAATGAAAGTGGGTATATGCATAAGGAACAAAAGCACAGAAGAAAAAATATAAGGGAAAATTTAAGTCAGATTGAAGTTTGATGTTTATATTCTTTGTCTTGAAAAGTGTGATAGCTTATTCTGTGCTTTTTTTTTTTTAACTAGGTGATGTCCAAGAAAGTATTCGACAGTTGGAGTCAATTAAAAACAAACCAGAGGTGTCACTTTGTACAATGATGGCTCTGATTTATGCCCATAAAAAGAGCCCTAATCCAGGTATGCCTATTAAGAAATTCTGGTTCATGTTTTAAACAGCTCTCTGTGAAGGCCTGAGAGTGGTAGGCTAATTCTGCCTAAGTTAAAAAGGTTTACTGTGGTTTTGCATTTGACGTAGGATCTATTACTGAATTGAGTGATGCTTACCAAGATTGTAAACAGAAACACCAAATCACGAAACTCTGAAGCGTAAGAGTGAATGTTAAAATAAAACACACACATCCACACACAAGATCTGACTTATCTGCTCTGATGAAGAATCTTTGAAGGAAAAAAAATTGAATCAAACTTCTGGTGATTGTTTTCACTCATGTCTGATATTTGTACTTTTGAGTAGAACTGCACCTTGAAAAGTCTTTAAAGCCATGCCATTTCTATCTTTTAAATTATCCTGGCCATACAAAGGAGAAAAGAATTTTGTGAGTTTTGGTATTCCCTTCTCCAGCCTAAAAGCTGGAACAATTTTGTTAGGAATTACATTCTCAAAATAAGAGTTGGTTTATCAGGTGCATTGAGTGGTTGTTAAACTATTGCTGCAGTATCTTTCTCGCTATGGAGGTTTAGAGCTGCTGCTAACAGTTTGTTAAACAATTTGATGTGAAACAGCTCTGACTAATGACATTACTCTGATTCAAATCCCTGAGGATTAATATTGCAGGACAGCAAAATTATTGTGGATCTCAAGACTTCCTGAGAGTGAGAGCCTTTCCCTCATTCACTAGGTGGGTCACCGTTGTCGTAGCAGGAGATCAGGTTGGCCAGGCAGCTTCTGCCTTTCCCAGTGCCTGGCTGGGTCTGATCCCCTGGTGTCTGTCGGTGCTGTGTGACGGCACTCAGTGACCTGACCCATGACCTTCCCTGGCACCAGGGTCAGGTTAAGAGGCCTGTAGTTTCCCAAATCTTCCTGCCCTTCTAGATGAGCATCAGCTTGGCTAACCACCAGTCATCCAGGACTTCCCCACTTCTGGGATCTCCCCATCACCGTGTTGTTGGGAACCCTCTTCTGCCTTTTCCATCTGTACCTGATAAATATGACTGCTTGGGTGGGATTGTCTGCATGTTTATCAACGTGCAGTACAAAAACAGTGTTTGCTCTGGAAGCCCTTGGCTTACACGCTGTTCTTTCATAATATTTTGAGAGGCTGTGAACAAGAGCTCTGAACAAAACCTTTTCAGATCGAGATGCTATTCTGGAGTTGGATGCAAGATTGAAGGAACAACGTAAAACAGCAGGACAGCAGGCTCTGTACTACGCTGGCTTGTTTTTGTGGCATCTTGGTCGTGAGGACAAAGCCCGTGAATACGTTGATAGAATGATCAAAGTTTCTGGTGGTGGTAAAGAGGTAACTGGTATTTACCTTTCAGTAATGTAAAAGATTAATAGGACAATTAATAGGACATTCTCTGAAGCTAGACTTATGGCATTAATGCTGTTGGGAAGTTATCCTGAACTATTTTGTGTTCTAGTACTTTCCTTCTTAACTGTCGTAAATTCATTCGACACAGCTGAGTAATTTCCATCGTTGTTTTTGTTGACTAATATTAGTTTTCACTTAGTAAATAATAAATAATGGCTTGATAAATGAAAATAAATCAATAAATGGAAATAGTACTCAGTTAAGCCACTATTGCTACTTGATGCCAAGCCTCATAATTCTTAGCAAAAAAAATAAACATCATAGTCAAAATCTTTCTTAAGATTTTGTTGATATGAGACACTGAGAAACATACTGCAGCACCAGTATGTTTCTCAGTGTCTCATATCAACAAAATCTTAAGAAAACATTGTGCTGAAATGCTTGCAGAAAATATTCTGTCTAATGTGGTCACATCTGTGAGGTTTTGTTCTGACTGCTGAGCGTGTTAGACTTGTTAGGTGCCACTAGTGTTTTTTTCTAATTCTGTAAGTAAATATACTATTTGGTTAATTTAACTCTGGAATAAATTACCCAAGTGTTAGGTTGTGCTAAATACTGGTTATAATTATGCCTCTGAAGCAGTTAAAATAGATACTCTTAAGTCCTCTATTTAGGTTATTTCTGCTTATTGTATGTAGTGTAATTTTCTATTACCTAGTTAGCAAAGAATTTCAATTTGTATTTTGTTAATAGGGGTTAATTTTGAAAGCATGGCTTGATCTCACCTGTGGGAAAGAAACTCACATTAAAAAAGCTCTGAAATACTTTGATGAAGCACTGCAGGAAGGCAATGATGTTTTTGCACTGCTTGGTAAAGTAAGTTTACTTCACTATTTTAACTCTTCCTAAATGTCATCTTAGTCTTGTAGAGTGATTGGAGAGATGCTGATAAGAGTAGTGTGTAATGAGCTTGTCCAAGGAACAGAGATACACTCGAACTCTGTGGGTACTTTTGGGTTCTTTAGACACCAATGTGAAAAGAAAGGTATAGTTTAAATTCAGTCAATCTAAAAGTGTACTGTTGTTAGAATTTTGCTATGCACACAAGAAAACCTTTCTATTTATATGTATAAACTGAGTTTCAAATCACTTGAAAACGTAACAATTCCTTTTTGCATGGGACACCTATGCACATTACAGAATTGCTGTGTGCCAAAATGCAGTAGTTAAACACTGTAGTGTGATTTTTTTGATATTGTTAGGACTCTTTTTAAGTTGTCATTAGTCTAGATCGTGTGTTCATTTGTGTTCATATAATCATCAATGATTATATTTCAGTAAAGGAGTGGCATGAATTCTTTTCTTTGCACATTTTCTGTTTCAGAGCATATTTCTGTATATCACAGGCATTGTTACTCATTAACATGATGTTTGTTTAGTATTCCAAAGCTAAATGTAGCTAAATGTGTTTTCAATGCATATTAGAAGACTGAAGTTCAGGAGAGTGTGCACAATAGTATTTGGTTAGGTGTGTATACTTGGCTCCATCTGGACCATTGAATTAGATTAAGAGTATATGTCAAATGTAGTTACTTAGTATTTAGACAGACATGAATCTCACTAGGGCTTAAAAAATGAAGTCTCAAAAATCTACTGTGTATGCATAATTTCTGTCTTAAAAAGATGAAATAAAACAGCTCACGTACAGTCACCTGGAATATGATAAGTAAATTCAAAGCATCAAAGCAAAACCGGGTTAAACTCCTAAATTTATTTCTACTTGAATTAATTTAAACTTCTGATCCTTGACTTCTGAAAGTTTTGTATTTGGAATACCCTGTAAATTGCATTACAGTTAGAAAATTGTTAATTCTGGCAAGAACAATAGTTACCCTGGTGAATGTGGGTTTTTGAATGGTATGTGCCTCAGAGCTTGAACAAATGTTTCATCAGTGGGTTGTGTTAAATATCCTAAAATTGTGGGATACTGCATACAAAGGTATTTGAAACCTAATAAAACAATTTTACTCTTCAGCTACGTCTCTCTTTGTCTTGCTTGCAACTGAGTAGTAATTTGGCAATACTGTGGTTACCTTTGTTACAGAGCACTTACCACACACACAGGCTTTCCACATGATCCTTTGCTATTTGATTGTTGCAATATGTCTAGTTGTGGTTGATATTCAGGTGAAACTATTACTTCAGGAAAGAAGTTCTTTCTCTCTAGCTCTTTTTCCTGGTTTCTGTATGAAAGAATTTCTGAATCCTGTGTGAGTGTACAGGCTCTTGATATGGCTTCTCTTCCTTCCATTAGGCACAGTATTTTGAGGTCCGACAGAATTATTCAGGAGCTCTGGAAATTGTGAACCAGATAATTGCAAACTTCCCAAATTTCATTCCTGCTTTCGTAAAGAAAATGAAGCTACAACTCGCCTTGCAGGACTGGGAGCAGACAATTGAAACAGCACATAGGTTGAGTATGAAGTAGCACGCCACTAAGTTCTTTTCTTGCCGTGTTTACAACCAAAGGACACTTTGAAACAAAAGTAAATAGGTTTCCATTCATTGTTAATGAATCTGAATTAGTTGTATCAGTTGTTTTTTTTTTAAAATAAATTTCAAGTAAATAAAGTTTTATAAGAAACCAGGCTTTCAGTTGTATGAGGATGCTACATTTATACATGACTCCATTTTGGATGGAAGAGGATCTTTCTTGAGATAAAAGACCTGTGCTTTCAGTTGAGATCCATGATGTAAAATGACTGTAAAATACAAGTTATTCTATTCCTCTTTTAGGATAAAATAGATGATTGAAGAAGTGTTTGGTTTAGTTTCTTTACATTCACCTGTTGTTTGGCTCTAGGCTATTGCAGAAAGATCCCCTCAATTTAGAAGCCATAAGAATGGAGGCTCTGCATCATCTGTGCAGGGGAGGAAATATATCTGAGGTGAGTCTTTTTGTTGGCAGAGTGTTGAGCACAACATTGTGCACGTGGCATCTAGTCCCTACAAAGGCTGTCTTCTTTATGGATTCTCCTCATACACTTTGGCTGGTCCTGTGCTGCACTAATCTGCAGGAGATATATTCACCTGTTCTGATTTGAGTAGCTGCTCTGGCTTATTGCTGGGGTGTTTTCTGGATGAGAAGGAAATGATAACTTTTAACCTTCATCTTTCCAGAGAACAGGTGTCAAGCCAAACAGAAATCTGATCTGGACAGCTGACTGGATCATGATGATTTGAATCATCAAAGTGATGTTTTTTGTATAAATGCTCTTTTGATAAATTCATAAATTATTGTAAGCCTTTCATTATTAAATATTTTATTAATTGAAATAAGGGAAATTATGAGGCCTTGTAGTGATAGATTTTTGGAAACAGGTCATAGTTGTTAACACCAGTGTTTTGTTCACCATTTTTTGACAGTTACTCTGGGGTTTTTTCAGCTCTGAGCATTCTACGCTATTTTGCCTTCTACTCCTAAGATCCATTTTCTTGGACAGGGCTATATGCATATGCATGTATTTTGTATGTACAGCCCATGTGCCATTTTTCAGGAAGTCCTAAAATAGCCAATCTAAATTGTCACCAGAAATTCATTCTTTATTTTTTCTCATTTTGCAAAAACTCGTATAATTTAAGTGGAAAGTTAGCAAAAAAAATAGTGTTTTTATTGTGTTGTGGGTGTTTTCAAGTTGTAGGAGAAAAGGTATTTATGTTGCCAAACACATTTTCAGTTATTGCAAAGAACTCGGTCATTAACGTCCTTACAATCAAATTTAAGTGTTGTGCACATGGGAAATACGAAGTAGTAAGAATTGATGGTGACTCCAGTTGAATCCATCCATGAAGGAACCTTGCTGGACATAGCAGAGTGTTAACCAAAGATTCTGGAGTAAAAAGTCATATGTAACTAAGAGTCATGTCTAGGGAAAAATTTCAAGGCCTGTTAGATTTACGCATTTCAGGTGCCTGTACCTAAAATTGTATTAAAAAGCCCTAAGTACCTTATTATTATATGTCCAGAAAATCCCCTTAGATGTGTTGAGAAATTATGTTAAAGCTCTGAGCACTTGGAAGTGCTTTGCTTTTGAGCATGTGTGTCTGTATCACATGAAGTCCAAACAGGATTCACAGATCAGATTCCTCAGACTATCTTGCTATCTTGCTTGTGGGACTCCTCTCTTATACCAGACTTAGCTCCAGCCTTTCACCTTTTTAGAGCATGGATAAAGGACGCATGGTCTGCTTTATTGTCACTTCCAAAATATTGGCACAGGAATTCTCAAGTCTAACTCCTCAGCCTGAAAACCTCAGAATTTACATTTCAGGATATTAGTGCATAGTAAAAATGTGAGCAGTTTATGGAGAAAACTGTTTGATTGTCCTAATTTGTTAATTCTTTCTATTACTTTTTATATTATTCCTTTTTCTCCAAGGCTTCAGCAAGACTGGGAGACCTGATTAAAGCACTGGATAGATTAGAACCACGAAATTCTGAGATGTTCTGTAAAATGGCTTTAGCTTTCAGTAGAACAGTGAGTATGCTTTTTTTTTCCCTTAAGCAGCATACGGCTGTCTGTATATCCTGGTTTTCTTCTATTTTTTGGTAGGCAGACATTAAATATCTACTAAAAAATAGAAAATTGTGGACAATTGAAATAGATTAACTCATGTAGCCTTGGTAACCACATTTTTCAAGATTTATATTCAGCATGAATTACAATGTTTAAGCCGTCTCATTCTAAAAATTGTTTTACTCTTTGCTTTTAAGTGAAAAACAGTGAAAATACACTCAAATGTTCACCAGCCATCTTACTGTGTGAAACTGACAAGGTTAACTACATAACCTTGAAAGTGAAGGTTTCTTTAATCTCTGTAAAATTGCTATAAAGAAGAACTCAATGCAACTATTAATTGTTGTGTGGTATTGTATATTTATGTTTGAATCCATCCCACATTAATGTCACAACTTTTATGGAATTACTGCAGGCTAATTTATTCTTCCATGAGATGTTGTTGTCTCTGCTGATCTGATTTATATTCAGTGTGTTTGTCTGACTGAATCCAAAAACAAAGAAAAGCTTAAGGCTTAAAGATTGTTCTTACCATTAGTGTGGCCGGAACCAGCTCATCCTTCAGCATACACAAACCTTAGTACAAAGAGCATTTGATTTGGCATCTGACAATGCAGAATTTGCTACTGAACTTGGCTACCAAATGATTTTACAAGGGAAAGTGAAAGAAGCTCAAAAATGGTACAAGACTGCTATGACACTTGATGAAACAAGTGTTTCTGCACTAACTGGTAAGGTCTTACACTTCCTTTTGATTTTTACTAGACAGTGTTTTTTGGTCAAATTTTCCTATTACTGATGCTAGGAAAATCTAGAACTATTATTACAGGAGCACTGGGTTGTTTTTTCAGATTCATTGTGTGCTTTCTTCCTTGTGGCTACAGTGTCTCTTTACTGAATATGTCTTTTGGTTTTCCCTACTGAAAAATTAACCTTTTCTGTTCTAAATTAGAGCTCTCAAAGTAATACTGGGAACAGACATTTTGCTGTATTTTACTTACTTTATTATTTAGTTTCTGTAGTACCAAAGAACTAGAGAACTCTTAGGCATTACAAAAATAAGAAAATCAAGGGCATGATAGAACAAGCTCTTCATGTCCTCATTTTGTCCAAATTAGCTTGAAAACCATAATCAAGTCAAACATCATACTTTGGATGCATGTGTTGCATCCAAAAAAACCTCACATTATAGAAAGTCCCATTTGTATCAAGAAAATTAGGTGTAAATGTGTCATATTTGCCTGTCAGATTTTTCCCTGTGTTTTTTTTCCTCCTTGACTCTGCCATGGCCTTAAACAGTATTAAAACTTTAGATTGCAGGAGTGATTTGTGTGTGTGCTTGAGGTTGTTTTCCTTCATGTATTTTTTCTGAATTTAGAAGCCAGACTTCATGGTGCTTCTGCTTAGTCTAGAACCAGTTGAAGATTTACCATTGCAAACTGCTCATATTAATGTATCAATCATGTATCATCTACCTTGGGTTTTTCTGACTAGTAAAATTTGCATTACCATAAGTCTGGATGCATTTTCTTTTCCTGTCACTGCTTTATGAAGAGGTTGAGGAGAGGAAAAGTTATTTCTGGAAAAGAAAGCATGTGCTTGACTAGGAAGATGAATTGGCAGTAAAGTCTTTCCGTGTGCTTCAGGAATTATCCGTTGCCAGCTAATACAAGGGCAGATAGAAGATGCAGAGCATCAGTTGGAGTTTCTTAATGAAATTCAGCAGTCCATTGGGAAATCTGGGGTAGGAGGCATCTTTCTTTACTGAGATACTTTGATTAATTGATACTTTGATGAATTACTTTTGTTGAATCTGAACTGTGGCCTTCTAACTATTACACGTTCTATATTTCAGTCACTAGAGTAGAGCATTGTTGGAGTACTGTTAAGTCTAAGTTTCAGTTTTTCTTTCTATTTAAGTCAGTGTGGTGTTTAACTTGGCAAGCGGGCTGTTTGCTTGCAGAGCAAAAACATCATCACTTTCTAGCTGTGTTTTTTCTCTGAATGTAAGTTTGTTATGTCAGGGAGGGACAAATATTAATTATTTCCAGGATTTTGTGATCAGACAAATGTAAAGGTTCTTGCACAAATTAAAGGAGTGAATTGATAGAATAATCATCAAGTGTCCTTTACAACATACTAAATGTCTTAGAGTATCCCTAAATATAAAGAAGAAGTGGCTAACATTAATAATTATGTAGTATTGTATGATTAAGAGATGAATGTATCTGGAATATGAAGAATGTTTAGGGCTTTGTGTTTGTTTTTTCTTTTCTGTAGGAATTATCTTTCCTGCATGCAGTCCTAGCTATGAAAAAGCATAAGAGACAAGAAGATGTTTTTGCTTTATTGAATGATGTTCTGGATACTCACTTTTCATCTTTGCATGGATTTCCTCTTGGTGTGGAATATTTTGAAAAACTAAACCCTGATTTCTTGCTAGAAATTATTAGAGAATATCTTAATTTTTGTCCAGCACAGGTAAGCACCTGTAGATTGCGTCTGTCTAAGAATGGGAATTTTTCATTTTGAGAACAGTTAATCCTGAGGCAAAAAAATGGAAAATTTTCCTTTTTAAAATGTGAACGTATTTGAAGTAAGAGTATGTTTTGGGATGTTACACCACTCTTTAGTCAAAGTAATGATAAAAATATTCATTCTGTGATGTGAGCAAGTGGCAGCAATGACACCTGAGGAAACTCGGGATATTTATTCAATGCATTCTGTGTGTGTAGTTGCACTGTCTTAGTATCTCTTAGGAAGCTGTAATGATACAGTGAATAGAGCTATCACATTATGAAACTAGGATGTTCACACTGGCCACACTATTTATGAAATATTTTTGTTGGCTTAGGACATTTTTTCAATATACATAAATTCTTTCTTTTGTGTGTTGGTAAAAATCAATGGAATATGCCTTTTTATATTATTGTTCATTCCAGTGAAAAATCTCACTTCCTTAGGTGGCTTAATTTTCTGTGGCTGAATTTGTGTGCTCTAGTTTTGGCAACAAAGGCATGTAAAACTTAATAAATTGAATGGGGACCTGACATGTTTAAAGCAGAAGAAACACATTTCAAGTTTCTTTAAATAGTATCTTCCTTAAATAGATTATTCTTCTGAAATAACTGGGAGCCGACTTCTGTTATCCTGTCATTATTTGTAGCCTGATTATAGAGCCTTTCCATGAGTATATTTATGTAGAGTTTTGAAATCTTAAAAGGAAAACAAGTAGCTTTCCATTGTTATGAAGTACCTTACCATCTGTAAGAAAATGGCAATATTTGAAAGTCTGAAACATCAGTAGCAGTGACATTTTCATGTCACAGATGGCGATGATAGGAAGTGACATTGTATGAGGTTTTGCTCTTATCTGAAGATTTCCCTGGGATACGTTCCAGAAATATTGAACAGCAATGATGGTTTTCAGTTTGGAGTTTAAACTGCTTTTCTGAATTTTTGTCCATAGAAAGGTTTTCAGAAGAAAAGATAGGCTTTTGCTCAAGTTTCCTTTATCTCTTTATTGCAATAAAGGACTGCATGGTGTTTGAAAATGTGGAGTTAGCTGGGTGGGGGAGACTTCCATTTTCTTTTTGGGTCCTGTGAAAATACTCTTTGTGAATAGAATGATGCTTAGGTTGCCTTTTCCTTTTTTAATGTATAAACCAGGAGCTAGCTAAAGTAATAGAGGGAAAGGAGTAGTGTTTCTGATAAAGAGTAATAAAACGTGATGTATTGTAGTAGCAGTTTGCATGAAAGTAGCTATTTTTCAGCTTCTCTTTTCAGTTTGTTACTAGCAGTATGGATATGTTCTGTGGTGTGGGATGAGGGTAGGCATGACAGCACCAGAACCTTTTCTTCTCAAACTTCTCGTCATTCGTTCCAACTTCAGTTTTATTGAAATGTAATTCACAGTACTGCTGTGTTGGCTAAGTTGGCCTGGTAATTCAGAATGTGTAACCAAATGTTCATGGCCTGATTCTTCTGCGTATGTCAGGTCTGAAGTGTTTCATTGTCCTTGAAGTCTGAGACTGTCTTGTGTTCCTGCTGATATCAAGAAGTTGCCCCCTTAAATTTCAAACTTGTTTTTTTATAGTTCTTCTCAACTACAGCTGCTTTGACTGAAGGAAATAACAAGGCTTTGCTAATGTTCATTTGAGTTTAAAGTGAAGCTCAGACTTAAAAATAAATCTAAATCTAAAATCTTGTGACTCGAATGCTGGTTTTTGTTAGCTTGTTGGCATTCTTTTTGTATTACTTACTTGGTTTTTTTGCTCCTAGCCTGCAAGTCCTGGGCAGTCTCCTTCACCACTTCTTAAGCACTGTGCTTCAGTTCTTGAAACTGTTGTAAAAACTGTGCCTGGTCTTCAACAAGCTGTCTTTTTAATTGCAAAAGTGAAGTACTTGTCAGGTAATAGTTATATGAATTAAATGTAATAAACTCCTTAGTTTATTTAATATAAAAATTAATTTCACACTTGTAAATAGTAATGAATTTTTTCTTTCACTGCAGAATACTGTGTTACAACTAAGTGAAGAACATTTGCTCTTCACTTCTTTGTCCTTTATATGAGAGGATCTTAATTGTACAGACCTATAAATACAGTGTTTTTTATCTACTATTTCCCAGAAAGTTAATTTATTGAATGATTTACAGAGGGAGCAATGAGAAAAATACCATACCTTTCACCTGCTTTTAATTTCATGTCATAACCTTACAATACTTTATATATTAATTTATTCACTAGATGCTGACATTTATTTTAAAAAATTGGCAAATGAAAATGTTGAGTATATAACATATATATATGTATGTATATATATATAGCTGTGTTTCATATCAACTGCTTTTTCACTTTCCCTATCTTTCCCCACTTCCTAGGGGATATTGAAGCAGCCCACAGTAATTTACATTACTGTCTGGAAAGGAACCCTTCTTATGCAGATGCACACTTACTGATGGCCCAGGTGTATTTGGCTCAAAACAATATCAAGCTGTGTTCTCAGTCCTTGGAACTTTGTCTAAGCCATAATTTTGAGGTGAGTTTAACAAAAGAATGAAATAATTTTATTTCAGTCAGTCATCTGAAGTTGTGTGTTTTTGTATATAATAATTTTCAACTGAACTTTTTATAACTCTTCCACTACAAATTTAGTATTTAAATGTTTATATGAATGTGATCTCTGAATATTTATCAAGGAAATGACCATGAAGACAAAACTAACACCTTACAAGTCACATTTCATGGGTCTTATACATTACAGTATGGGATTTTTGATTCGTTGACTTCAGTGGAACTTTATGTAAGATTAGCAGAGAGTTGGGAACACAGTACACACACACACACACACACCCCACTCATTAGGTCTGAGTTGTGCCCAAATGTCTTGAGACCACTTAGCTGGAAACTACCATTTCTTTGGAAGCATGTCCCATCTTACTTTCTTTCTCCAAGTGATACAAGAAAGCTGAAGTTTAATATCTTAATCAGCTACCTAATTGAGGTGCTTGCCATTTCATAGAGCTGTTTTTCTCTTACAGACTTTTTGTTTCATGTGAAGTATGTTTTAGGAAGATGAAGAATGGCATGGAGCACTTGTGCCAAATAACGATTGTATATTTCCTCTACTTAATAGCCTGGTGAAGTGTGCACACAGCAGTGTGGGAGAATACCTTAAAATTCAGTCTAGCTTAAAATAAAGCAGTGATTGATGTTGTTCTATCATCCCTTGTAATAGTTTCTTTGTAATTAAAAACTTACTAAATTACTAGTTTGCATACTCTGACAATTCTTATGTTTTGTAAGTAAATTTCTGAAACTGAATTTGTGTATATTTGGAGGAAAAAAAGAAACCAAAGTCATTATTAAAAAAAAATCTTGCAAGGGGTTTGAATACTTTACATCAAGTAAAATTTGGAAACTCTTTATATTATTCTTTTTTTAGGTGAGAGAACATCCTATGTATCACTTAATTAAGGCCCAAACACAAAAGAAGGTAGGAGAAATATCAGAAGCTATTAAAACCTTACAGATGGCAAGGAATTTGCCTGGAATGAGAAAACCTACAGCTTCCTCAAAAACAAAAGGAAGAAGTATTCAAATTGATGCAAGTGATCGTGTGGCAGTGTTCCTAGAGTTGGTAGAAGCTCATCGCTTGAATGGAGAACCGGTAAGATGGCAAACCTGCTAAAATGCAAAACACACCTGAAAGCAATTCCCTCTTCCCATTCCCATTCTGTTAGTTCAGAATAGAAAACCGCTTCTTTTACCAAGAGGATTTGCTTAGTAAATCTTCCAGCATGTGAATATCTGATTTGAGAACTTAAGTACCTTAAATTGTATGGAGCAAAGAAAAACAAACTGTTGACGGGTGCTCGATTTTGAGACTACAAAAACCAGTTCACACTGTTGATGTTCATTTGCTGGGATGTAGATCCCTGTTTTGTTGTCAGAATGCTATTAGCAGTAGTTTTGGATCATGTCCTTATATTTGTGTAGCATCATCCCTACTATCAGCTGTGTCTGGATAAGAAATAGGACACTACCTATGTATAAGAATATAAGAGAAGCCATACAGTCCTGTGGTTTGGAGGCCAGCCTGCTCCAAGCAGGACCTGTTGGAACAAGGTGCTAAAGACCTTCTCTAGCTGATGTTTGAGTATGTACTTGTTTATATGCAACACAAATGTAAATTTCTGTACTGAAACTTTCTACAGTAGTCCATATCACAGGAGTTTTATTTAAAAAAATCAAAAACACTATGGTGAAATAAATGGATACTATGGTTTGTGGTTTTTTGTGGGGTTTTTTGAGTTGGTTTGCATAATGCCCAGAAATGATTATAATGTCTTTATTTTTGGCTGTTCAATGACAATAACTAAATTAATTCTATTCTTTTTATTATTTGCAGCATGAAGCTGCTATAGTCATCCAAGATGCCATGAGTGAATTTTCTGGAACACCTGAGGAGCTAAGGGTTGTGATTGCAAATGCAGATCTGGCAATTGCTCAAGGAGATGTGAAACATGCCTTGACTATGCTCCGCAATACTACGCCTGAACAGCCTTACTTTGTACAAGCTAAAGAAAAAATGGCAGATATTTATCTTCAGTATAGGAAAGATAAGAAGTTGTATGCCGTCTGCTATAGGTAAAAGTTTGTGGTGTGCATAGTTTTCTAGATGTTTACTGATAGCGTGGTGAACTCATTTTTTCTTTCTACTGCAAGAAATGAGAAATATTTAGTGACATGAACTCATTTAAGCAAATGTTAAAATGATAATTGGAAGTCTTATTTTGAAAAGATATTTCAGGGTTTTTTTGGTTTATTTTCAGAAATAAAAAACTAAAATCTGCAGAGGACAAAATTGTTGTGCCCTTCTCTTGTTTAGATACTAATATTGACATGTTAAATACTGAGCAAGATTTTGTCTTCTTTTTCCAGTGACCTAGTGGAAAAATTGCCAAGTGCTCATACTTTTCTTCTTCTTGGTGATGCATACATGAATATTCAAGAGGTGAGTGCTTGCTAGAGATGAATGGAATATTTGAGTAGTTTGTTGACTTTATCTAGTTGAAACGTTGTGGCATGCTGACTCTTATTGATTGATGTTTGTCAAACAGAAACTGCTTTAGGATATAAAACAATAAATATTGACTACAAGTAACTGTTTAAATTAAAAACTGTTGAAAATACCAAGTAAGCTTTTAGAAGAAATGTGAGAGTCAAGGAGGGAATATTTTCTAGAGCAACACTGCCTCATAAGACGAACAGATATCTAGAGTGAGAGCTAAACTGAAATCACAAAGAAGCTGGAGATGTTTAGAATAGTGTTCTGAAACTTAGAATAATTCTAGGTAACTTAGTTTTCATGCTGATGGCTCTACATAAATGTTATAATTTTCTAGTTCCTATACATTCTTTGCATCCTTTGCTTTCTTGATGAACTGGAAGTATTGGTATTGGCTATTTGGTATTGGCAGTAGTCAAGTGGACTACTTCCTTCATAGGAAATGAAGGCTACATGTTTAAATTCATATCTAAAAAAATAGATTGAGTTAGGACATGCAGCTGATACTTTAGATTACTAGTTTGGAGATCTGTAGATATTAATGGTTGTTTTCATATTAATGTTTGTGTGTAGTCCTCTCCTTAATGAAGAATTATCACACAAAGTGGAATTTGTTTAATCTGCTCTAATGTGGCTAGAGGAGAAAAACAGATACAGCACTACTACATCTACCTCTTTGTTAACCAGTGAAGATAGTAGTAGAGAAATTGCAGTGAAAAAGAATGTTTATTCAAACTTGTCTGTTTGCCATATTTTGTTTTAGTGTGACAATGTTAATTTACATGGGCTTTACATTTCCTGCAGGTTTATAGTATTCTTCTCTCAGAAGTATTGTAGCTTATGAATCAGTTCTGCTTGGCAGTCATTCCTGGAGTTGTTACCAGATATTGTTTTCTTCATACACCATTTATCTTAATCTTTGACTTATATATGTGTTTATATTTTACTGTTGAAGCCTGATGAAGCCATAGAAGCCTACGAGCAGGCCTTGAAGAAAAATCCGAAAGATCCATCTTTAGCAAGTAAAATTGGAAAAGCCCTAATCAAAACACATAACTACTCAAAGGTATTCTATAATTAATGTATTAGGTTAGTTTAGTACTGTCTCAGGATGTGGGCTTTGCTTGGGTATTATATTTCAGAGTGCTAAAATAGACATTTTATCTTAAAATCTTAAAAAAGTTCTTAAATTCCCTTCAGATCATCTGGACAAAGCACAGTTGGTAGATCCACACGTTGGTGGATTCTAATCCAATTGAATTATAGTTCTGTAGTTCTGTACCAATTGAATTGTAGTTCTGGTGACTTGCAGTGTGTTTGGGCCTGCACTGAAACCCATATTTTATTACTTCTCCATTGAAAAATAAGTAAAGCAACATGCCATTGAATAGCTAAGTAACAAGGTTGTTGTCTTTAAGATTTGCTTTTAATTTATGCACAAATTTTTGCTTCTTTCTTCAAGGCAATCGGTTACTATGAGGCTGCAGTGAGGAGTGGTCAACAGAACTTCCTTTGCTATGATTTGGCTGAGCTTTTAATGAAACTGAAGCAGTATGAACAGGCAGAAAAAGTACTTCAGCAAGCTTTAAATCATGACCCTGGTAGGACTGGTATTAATTCACAGGAAAACATACAATTTCTAGTGTTATTTGTGTTTTCTGCATGACTCTAGGGAATAAACAAGTTTATGGGCACCTTTTTTTGCTGGTTTAATTAATTTGTTAACCTTTGTGGCTGTCTGAATAGAGAAGCAGTATTGTTAGTAGTCCATTCTATAAGGTTTTCTTATGTCACTGTATCACTTTCTTGCTTTGTAGGGGTATGTTGGTTTTCCACCTCGCTTACTTCTTACTGAAAAAGTCCTCTGATTTAATATTGCATTCTTGTCCTAGATAAGCCTTTGAGGATCTGGCTAATTCAACAGTCATGCTCAAGGCAGCTTGATTTTTCTAGTGTGGAAAAATAATGAGCAGTAAATACAGTTTGCCCCATGTACTTTACAATCTTCTGTCTTAAAATGAAGCAAAAAGTATTTTTTTGATTTTTTTTTTTGTCTTGATACATATACATTCTCTAAGAGAAAATTTGTTTTTTTGGCTGATTGGGAAAATTATTGAATGATGTAATAATTTTTTATGGAAATGCTAGAATATCCTTTGTGGGAAAAAAATGAATTTTAGGAAATACACTGAAGGGAATGATCCTATATGGTCTAAGTTACACAGTCTAATCTCTGATTTAAAATAGCATGTCACAATTACAGCACCTTAGAGACCAGTTTTCTGGAATATAGCTCTAGAAACTCCTTAATTTGAATAAAGATAGAACAAAATTTTTGGTGGCGTCTATATTTTAATGTGGAACTGTGCTCAAGATACTGCTTTGTCAGTAGAGTAAAATAAATTTAAGCCAGGGAACACCTGAATTCTTCAAATACTAATTGATGCATATTTATTTTAACCATTTTTCAAAAGCAGCCTGCTGCTTTTAAGTAGATACTGAAATATTTATTGTATTCATGTCTATTCCAGACTCTAGCAAAAGAAGCATAGTTTGAGGTCTAGCTAGAAATTTCATTGAACAGTCTCATACTTTTTGCGTGTAGAGAGCACATTATATCAATTTGGATGTTTTTTGTTGACTTCTAGGAGGATTTAGAAAAGAAATGTCAGGAATGGTTTTCTTTCCTGTCCACTTACATCAAAATATTTTCTGTCATGTCTCTGAAAATGCTAATAGACCAGACAGTCAATTTTTTTTTTATTCTGTTTGCATCTTTCAGTATCTTTGAAATCTCACTTTGTTTGTAGTCTGTAATGTTTACTCTGCTTATTACCAACATACTCTGCCCACCAGCAACGCACCAGGTCAGATCACAATTCCAAATAAGTAAGATGGAGCTGTGCATTTTTCATGTAAGCTCTTTCCTGGAGGGTGTGATGAGTTTCTTCTTCCTTTGACTTTACTGGGATCAGCTCCTTCAAGAATAATGTTTGTTTAATGTCATTCTCACAGTTAATGAGTTGTCTTCTCTGATGGAAGATGTGCGTTACCAGGTACTTCTGGCAAAAATTTACAGCAAGATGGAGAAGATTGACAGAGCTATAGTTTCATTACAGCAGGTAAAGAGGAAAACCAAAAATACCTGTGAAAACTTGCAATATCCTCATGTTTACCTTTGGTTTCACTTTTGTCCCATATTCGAACCATAATATCCATGTGAATGTGGAAAATGGGTGTATGCTGGGGATAAAGCACCAGTGACTGCTGTGAAGTGTAAAGTACATAAGGTGTTGCACAGTCTGAGCTTTTTGCAAGCAGTGTTATCTGAATTTTAGATCAGAATGCAGGTTTTTACTGCAAGCTTGCAGTCTTGCTTTGTCTTCATTTGCGTGTGGAGCATAATTTTAGTGTATCAGGTGAAAATTAAATTGGCCATGAGGGCAGCTAGATTACATATCTTTCATTCAACATTGAAAACCATTCACAGAGCAAAATGGAACAGCTTTCAATGGCTACATGTTGTTTTGTTGTACTGCTGAACAGCAGTATTAGTATTAAATAGCAATAATAAGATCTGTTCATTCTGCAGTTCAGTATTATCCCTCAGACTGAGGCTTGAAAGAATAAAGTTGGACGCTAGAGGTTTAATCCCTTAGAAAATGCTTTCTCAACAAAAAGATTTAGCAAGAGATGTGGTCAGTAGTTTCTGTTCTATTATACCTCCACTCTGTGAAAGTGAAGGTAACAGAAATGGTAAGCTGTGGTAGCATCTTCTGACCAGCAAGAAAAGTCTGGTTAGAAATAATTGGTTAGAAAGGTAATTGTATGTGAGGGTTTAAATACCAGTATCGGTAAGATGTATCTTTGTTAAATTCTTACTTATTTTTCCCTTATAATGTACTTCTTTCTTTCTCAAAGTCGACTTTTTTCCCCCCAGTTCTCTTTTAGTAAAATTCCGCCTGAGTGATCTCCTTCTCTTACTCTTTTCTTTACTTCTTTAGTTCTTCCAGGTTTCTCACTATATCACATTTCAAAAAACTTCCTGTCCTTTTGGGGTTCTTATGTTGTTTTTTCTGCTGCACTCAAAACTGTCCTTCCTTGTACCCATTCTCTTTGCAGTATTTTCCTGTTCCTTTCCTTTTGCTGCCACGTTCATTTACAGAAAAATACCTGCATTTTGATTTCAGCAGGACTAACTTAAATGTCTTAAACAGGTCTCTTCCCTTGGTTTTCAGAGAGATGCTGGAAGTTCTCCCCAGATGTTATTTTGTGTTTCAGTTCTAATTTCCTGCTAGGCAAAGTGGTAGGGCTGTAAGAAGCAGAATAGTATTAATGCTTCCTTTTCTTAAAAAAAAGACAAGTAAACTATTTTATAGTAGATAAATGAAATTAATTCCTTTGACAATTCTTGACTGCTCACTGCTTTCCCCACACCAGGCTCGGGAATTACAAGGCAGAGTGCTAAAACGGGCTCAAGTTGAACAGCTGGATGCAGTTCCTGCACAGAAGCAGTTAGCAGCTGAGATTTGTGCTGAGATTGCAAAACATTCAACAGCCCAGCGAAACTATGAAAAAGCAATTAAATTTTACAAAGAAGCCCTTGTTCACTGTGAAACCAATAACAAGGTCAGTGCTACCTCTGACTGTTTTGCATTGTTTTTCCAGACAGGTTTTAGATGTAGCAAAACATTTTTCCAGTTATCCACAGAATAGAATAATTTGCAATTATTTCTGCTTCATTATGTACATAGAACCTTGAACTTTCTCCCTTTTGTTGCTTATCATAATAGAATAGTTGCATGCACTGCTAACTTCTGTCTGTTACAAGAACTCCTGACTCAGGTGGTGTCTGCATGCACTCACAGTGAGCCTGTCTTCAGGTAACAGTAATGATGGAGAGGGGAAACAATCTTGCTTGGTGCTTGTCCTCTGAAACGAACTCCCAGTGATTTTGGTCAATACAGATAATTGCTGTCTTTTCTGTGTCTAATTTAGGAGTTTTAGACTTTTATCTGGGCTTGGTAGGAATTTAGAATTTATTGATTTTAGTTACAAAATGTTGCTGATCTCGAGCAGGATTATTGTACTGCTTCTCTCTTCTCTGCTCAGGTAAATTTGGATTTATTTTTATCCTCCTCCTCCTTAGAAGTTTGTAACCCTGGGCTTTGGAGATAAGAGAGGGAGAAGCAAAAGTCTAAGAAATTTATAATTATAATGAGCACAAAGATTAAGTGTTATCTTTAGTGAGGTTTATTTTAGATTAAAAATCAATAAATACAATTTTTGTTAATTTGCCATGATTTGCTATCATAATGATGTTATATACTTAGGTGTATGTGAAGACTTCTTATTTTGATGCTTGTAATTGAACAGCTGTCACATGCACAAGCTGCTAAATATATCACTTAGTTTTAATTTTTGAACTCGTGTGTTATGGTTCCAAGAATCTGTGTCCTTCCCAAAGCTACAACTTCAGTGTATTTGAGACAGGCTTTTCTCAAGACATCTTCTAAGAATGATGTGGAGAAGAAAAATAAATTGGGAAGGGAATAAAAACATCCTCAAAATGATGATTTCCCCATTAAGAGCAAGGAGACTCCCTGTCATGGTACAGGTACAGCTGTGTCTTTTTAGTCAGTATCAAAGCCTTACTTTGTCTTTCATACCAGTACTGAAATAACAGCGTGGCATTTCTCTTCAGTTCTTGCTAAAATCATACTTCTAAGAGATTCCCAATGTTATAAGATGTAGACATTTGTATACTAAATATCTGTTAGATATTACTGAAGATTTTTGCTTTAACCCTCCTTTGCTAGCAGCACAGAATACAGTGACATCTTAGAAAATAAGTCTGAATTTCTGATTAATAAATTGCTGCCTACTTGTTGACTAATGAAAGCAAAATATTTTGTTACCCACAACTAGTATAAAGGAGTTATCTCAATCTATTTTTATAGTTTCAGTAGACTTGAACTTGTTTTCTTTTCTTCATTTTTAAAAGCATTTCTAGTAGGAGATTAGAATTGATTTTTTTTAGATTACAAAATATTATTTTGAGCTGTTAAAAGTCCATCTGTCTCTTGGCACCTTCAGAGTTTACTTTCCTTAAAATTATATGTGAAAATAATGAGAATTCCTTTGAAACTGTCTGTACCTTGTTTTGTTACAACAAAATCTCCTGTATTTTAACCAGATGGATTGAAATACTGCATTTATTCAGGTAGATGTGAAGAGATTGCAGTCCATGTCGCAGGGGAGTTTTGTTGTTTTGTTTTACATGGTGAAATCTAATAGGTAGTACCCTCTCTTTGTTTCCTTGCTCAGGTAGGAGGCAATGCAGCTTCCTGGAGGAGACTTGAAGGGTATTGAAGATTACATCATGCACATCATTTCCTAGTATCGTTGTTTGTGGTGGAGCTGAAAATTTAGAGACCACTTCCACTCACTAGAATCTAGTGTAGAACTCCAGTTTAGCTGGATTTTTCCCTCCTGCAGGAGCTATTCCTTGATTCCAAGACACCCTTTTGGTATTCCACTGTTGTGCACATAAGAGCAGCAGCTTAAGGAAAGCTTTCATAGTTAAAGTTCTGACATGCGTGCATTCTCTGTATCATTTCAGTGCTTACCCACCTGCCTTCCTGTTTTGGAATTACATGGTGTATGTTTGAGTATGAACAGAACGGGAAGTAGAAAAAAAACCAGTTTAAAAACTGTGCTAGAAGCCTGCATGTTCTGAACAGGATGTTCCAAACACTGTTCTGATTCAAATGTGCCTTTCACAAGTGTAACTAGCAAAAGAATTATGATGCAGTTATAAATGTCCCCCTTTTGGAAACAAAACCAAAACACCATTTAAAATTAAGTAGAAGCGACTTACAGTTTGTATACTGCTAATTCTGCTTTGTGATCAGTTTACCTTCTGTTTGCTTCAATATATACTTGATTAAATCTATGGTAACTCGTGTTTAGAAAGTTTTCTGTGGCATTTTATTCAGAATAGTCTATGAATGGACGTCAGCTTTAAGAATGTATGCTAGTGTACATTTCAGTTTGTCAATATTTACTGTGTGGTGGCTTCTCAAAAGTGGATTCACACGGAGTCTTGATGTGGTAGGTTGGAAATGCAAATAAGAAAATAGTTTCTTCTGGAACTTACTTGTACTCCAGAATTAGTTGGTGAATGTTAATAAGGTATTTGTTTTTTCAATACATTTAAAACTACTTTCACTTACATTTTTCCAAGAATATTATTCATACCAAAATACTGGTGTCTTCAGAGCAATACTATGTGAGCAGTCCTGTTTTCAGTGTACCTTTAGAATATCCCTCAGAAGAAGACAGTTTTATCTGTTTTAAAAGGTGAAGGAATGAAAATGGATTACATTAATTGACCAAGAGCTCACAGGAAAAACAGAAAATGCCCTCTCTTCGGTGGAGCTATAATTTTTCACTGGAGCCCTAGAAAATCAAGTTGATACTCAGAACTGAACCAACTTTCTTCATCTTTCAATTACATACAGTTAAATATTTTAATATACAGGCAATGTTGGAACTTGCACGTTTATATCTGGCACAAGACGACACCGATGCCTGTCAACATCAGTGTTCCTTACTGCTGAAGAACGACCAAGATAATGAAGCAGCAACGATGGTATGTGCTGTTACACTAATCCTGCATCAATGCTTTTTGAAGTTTGTGTGCCTGCAATATGATATATTCATAAAGCACTACTTCTAAAAGAGCTTACAGCTTTGTGATTTCAAAAAGGAAGTGAAAAGTCCATGGCAACAAAATGGTTTTCTGTTTATGTCAGCTGATGTTTCAACATGAAGTTTCTGGCACTCATAGGCATTGTTCTACCTCAGTATAAAATGAGTCTTTAGAAATAAAGGAAAAAGTAGTTGTAGTAAGATTGGATAAAGTATGGCTCAATGCATGTTCTTGATAATTGGCTAATATTCAAGGAAGAAGCTATTTTTCACAGTAATATGAAAACAATTTTTTTTTTAAAGTGCGAGAATAAAAGAGCTATTTATTTAAGGTGCTTTTATAGCCTCATTCAACCTTAGTTACTCATATTCCTACTTAACAAGTTTTAATCACAGCTGCAGGTTCTTGTCCAGGACTTGTGTACTTTTTGGCCTAAAAGACAGCTGAATAGATGAGCAACTTTTGATGTAACACACTAGGAGCAAAAGTTATTTTAAGATGGGAATAACTTGTTTTCTCATAGCAATCCAGCATTTGAAATGTGTTCTAGTATGGTGCATGAACAGAAGTAATAGCACTCTTGAAATATGTTATTAAATCTACTCTAGATTAATCAGTGGCGAGAAACTGAAATTAAAAAACTCACTTTACCTTCTCTGCTGAAGTGAGCTATCTTTCTTTTTCCCTAACTGTAAACTAACTTAGCTTTCCATGTGCATAATCTGAAATTACTGGAAATAAAATTAGGAGTAAAACTATGCAATGCTAAAAAAAACATGTTTGAAAGATATGGCAGACTACTTAATTACGTTTTCATTTTCACCTTATGTGAAAAGGTGTTCATGTATTTGTTCATTATTACCCATGTGTGCTGTATATTGTGTTTGTTTTCCAGAGAGTAATAAAAAGTCCAAATGATTTTGCTTCTTGGGCAGCTCCTGCAGCACTAGTTTTATCTCCACACATAATTAGAGTTCATTAATGTTTTCTCCCAAATTTACCCTAAACCAAGACAATTATTTTTAACTTTTATTTAACATTTTCACAATTTATAATACCTTGTTTTCTCTAAATTGTTCAATACTGTAGATGATGGCTGATCTCATGTTCAGGAAGCAAGATTATGAACAAGCTGTTTTTCATTTCCAGCAGCTCCTGGAACGCAAGCCAGGTGAATGCTTAGCAGTGATACTTTCAGTTTGTTCTGATATATAGTTCTAATGAAAGAGATTAATAAATAGCTGAAGAAAAATTATTTGCTTGATTAAAAAGAAATGTTTTATTTATAATGTAATGGATACTAAAGCCAAAGACCATTACCATATATAAAAACGTAAAGATATTTTAAGGGAATATGATAAAAAGTATTTCTTGTAGATAGAGTCATTTACTTTGCTGCAATGTAATGTGCATAGTTTACCTCAAGCCAAATACAAATAGAGTGTTATTTACTTGTTCACTGTAAAGCACTTTCTTTTGCATTAAAAATGTCAAGTGCATGAACACAAAGGTAATATTTTATTTGAAGACTAATAAAGAAAACTTGTCTTGGACAGCAGTAAGGTTTTTTTTTTGCAATTTTCAAGTTGGGACCAGAGAGAAAGCTACTAAAATCTATTAAAATTTTACTATAATGAATGTAAAGCTTTCTAATGGACTTAGAAAGAAGTCATGTGAGTGTAGCAAATGGTTTTGAGTGCTTTTGAAAGTGAGGTACAATTATACTTCTATAATTGATATTGCAAGTATCACTTGACATCTGCGTTCTTGTATCTGAGGTTACTGTATAATATGCCTTATTTATTAAATTTTTATATGTGAAAAAATGAAGGCAGGCTCATTATTTCTTAATCTTATTCATATAGCAATAAATAGAATTACAGTCTTCTAATTATTTGTATATTTAGATAACTATGCAACCCTCTCTCGATTAATTGACCTGTTAAGAAGAGCTGGAAAATTAGAAGAAGTCCCAAGATTTCTTTTAATGGCTGAAAAACATTCTTCCCGAACAAAGCTTGAACCAGGATTTCACTACTGCAAAGGACTGTATCTTTGGTACTTGCAATTATTGTTAAGATAAGATTTATTTGACTATGTAGTATAGATTTAAATTAATTTTCTTGTCATCCATTGTCATTTAAAGGTGCTATGTTGATTTAATTAAGGTGTCAGGATTTAAGGAAATTCTCAGTTTCTCTGAATATCTCAGTGTTTTCTTCCAGGTTCAATAATGTAATTCTGTTTATCTTCACATTTTATAACTTGTCAGACTATTTTTAGTTGGTGAAAACAAGATCCTTGCAGTAGTATGCATGCTGTCCAAACCTTGCAATATCAGTGTGTGCAAATGAGTCATCTGTTTTTAAATACTTGGGTTTATTGGGATTTAGGTGGAATTTGGAACAGACAATTTTACTTGCCTAGTTTTAAATATTTTAATTATCCCTGTAGGTACACAGGTGAACCAAACGATGCATTGCGGCATTTTAATAAAGCTCGAAAGGACAGTGACTGGGGACAGAATGCAGTGTACAACATGATTGAAATTTGTTTGAACCCAGATAATGAAACTGTAGGTGGAGAAGTCTTTGAAAATCTCGATGCTGACATAGGGTAGGTGAATTAAATAAATACTGCTTGGGTTATTCTGTTGTCTCCTTCTTCTGCTGCCCCTTGACAATGTGCCTTAATTTAAATTGCTAGAACTTTGCAATCATCTAGTGCTTTGAGTATCTGTGTTATTGTGAGAGACCATTCTTTACTGTAATAAGTGAGTCTCAAGCAGAAAATGTAAAAGATTTTCTGTGGAATGCTGGTCACTTGCAGTTACACTCAGCTTGTTGGGTTGGAATTGCTATTGTTGAAGAGAATCAATGCAGAATGCCTATGTACCAGAACCATTTTTTCTACAAAATGGCATGTCTTTAGCACAGAAGCAGTTCTAACTTGTAATTGGTTTGGTGTGTAGTAAAAAAATAAGCTTCTATGAACATTTTTTTTTCTGATAATAGTAATTCAACAGAGAAGCAGGAGTCTGTGCAGTTGGCTGTAAGAACAGCAGGAAACCTGCTGAAGGAGCTCAAGCCTCAAACCATTCAGGGTCACATTCAACTGCGAATCATGGAGAATTATTGTCTCATGGCAACCAAACAAAAATCAAGTGTTGAACAAGCACTGAGCACTTTCACAGAAATAGTTGAGGCTGAGGTTAGTAACCTGTCTCATTTCCTCACTCTTCCCTTTCATAGTTGCTACATTTTTTTTAACTAGTCTTGCAGTTTACATTCAGCAACAGTGGCGCATGTTAGTGCTATTTGCTCTAAGGATTATTCTCCTATTGAAGAAGATTTTATACAAAATTTGAAAAAGGCATTTCTGAAATAACAATATATTTTAGAAGTTTTTGGTTGAATTGCAAATTTAGAAACCAAGTAAATGCTGATATTGCTAGTTACTGAAATGTGAGTAGGCTGTTTGGTTGCTGGTCTTGTTTTTTAATTCCCAAGCTTGCCAACAGCGTGTCTTATAACGTAAATCCTTTGCAGTGCTTCATGGCAATTTGACAGAATTTAGACTGCAGAACAAGATTATCCATTGCCTTAAAATTCAAGCTTAGGATAGAAATCGTCAATGTTTTTGTAACTATTTATAGTTATTAGTTTTATGACTAATAATAGATATTCCTGTTACCAGTAGCTTTCAACAGATTTTATTTCAACTGGTGTAGAAAGATGTAGTCCACCAGAATGCTATAAAATATATAAGTTGCTACTACTCTTTAACTGTGTGCTGAGCTGCACCTTGTCTGAGGCGAGCATACCAAGGCTGATCTCACGTGTAAGGCAGTTCTGGGAATCACAAACGAGGTGTCCCTCTGCCTCCAGTATTGGCTTCCCAGTCCTGCTTGGAATTGATCTGAGATCCTGTGAATGTGGCATCTCTTTCACATGGTAACAGTTCCACCATGAAGAATGCTGCAGTTTATTTATTCTTCCCTCTAGGGTTGCATAAAAAAAGATAGCTTTAATCTCTTCATATTTCTGAGGCTATTGATCCATGATAGGTATGGCTATTGAGGGAGAAGGGAGATGAGCTTATTATGTGGAAGAGGAGCTTTTTTTGGGATCTTTTTTTTTTTTTCAATGCACTATGACAAATGTGTTTACAGCACAACCTTAGAAAGAGATGTAAAGGCAGAATACCAACAGTGAGTCAGGAGCACTAAGAGGGAGAAAGAAGCATTTCAGTTGGCTCCTGATACAGCTGCTCTCTGCATGTAAGAGTTGCAGTTGCAAGATGTGACCCCCATTCTCATCCTTTACTAATGAAGGCAAGATGTCAAAATTTGCACTTGTGCCAGGAGTTCTTACTGCTTGCTTTTGAGGCTCTTGCCTAGAATGGTGGCTTTTAAGAATCCTGTTTGTATAAAGCTTGGATGCACACAGTTTAGACATTAAATTTTTAGGACCTGTACACCCAAGAGGAATCAGAGTCCCTTTTGCTAATATTTGACAGGCACTTCTGCAAGTGAAAAATACCACTTTTATTGTAATTTCCAAGTGACTCCAGATTTTATGTGAACTGTTTATTTGTATATCAAAAGTATAGCTCTTAGTGGTATCTGATGGTTTTTTTTTTTTTTTTTTTTTTTTGTGAGATGAAATACCTGTGGATTTTTTTAGCATTTCTTGTGCCTGGTGGTTTTCATGATTAGAGAAATAATTATAGCACTAGGTGCAAAACACGTCTGTAAGATTAGATGCTTTATTTCCTGAGATTTAGCTTTTAGCTTAGTTTTTAGATACCTGATGAAAGTCCTACTTATAAAAAATTAAAATAAAAATTAAAAAAGCATCAAGCAGTCACTGTACTTTTTACTGCAGAAGGATCATATACCAGCACTTTTGGGAATGGCCACGGCCTACATGATCTTGAAACAGACTCCACGAGCCAGAAACCAGTTAAAACGGATTTCAAAAATGAGCTGGAATCCCATTGATGCAGAGGAGTTTGAAAAGAGTTGGCTTCTGCTTGCAGATATATATATTCAATCTGCAAAATATGATATGGCAGGTGAACTTCTAAAACGATGCCTTCGTCATAACAGGGTAAGTCAATGCACATTGAAAGTAACCTTAGAACCTTTCTATTTTAATTCATCAAAATGTTTACTCTTCCTCTGAAACAGGATTTTGAAATGTATTTATTTGTTCACCTGCCTGGTATTTCACTTACTAAGGAGAAGTGTAGACCAAAACAAGACAGGAAACCAGCAACTTCACACTGGAGGGTGGTAAACAAACCTGTGAACGCTGCTTAGTCGTTTTTGTTCATGTTCGGTAGCAACTTCTGCAAGTTGCAGCTGAGGGGACTCTAAAAGCTTGGAGTGTTTATGAAATGTCAGAGATGCATTTTACAGTCTCACAAAACTGATGAAGAAAGATGTGGCTGTGTAAATTTTGGAGACTTACTCCATTTACTGACATGCTATCTTCATATTTTATGTTTCTCAACATTTATGTTCATAAGCGTGCTACAGTGCAGGATTATTTTTTTAATGCTGGTATTAATCTTTTTCTGTGGCAATACTGTCTAGTAGATTGTCAGGGGACAAGGTCTAATGTGTTGTTTACCTCAAGGTTCCTGAGCAGGCAAACTGTACAATACCCTGCTTTTCCTATGGGAACAAGCACAGATCTTAGCTTCTGCTTATTTTTTATTTTGATCAGCAAAAAGGTGATCATGATTTTCTGTCTTGACTTCCCTTCACATGAGGCAGTCCACTAGGCTGGTGTTCCATACACACTGTGCTGCAGGTTCAGGATACTGTTACAGAGCACAGGTTTGGTTTAGAAAAGGACACAATGCCCATACTTTTTTATTAATTCATTAGCATAGAAGGTAAGGTTCATTATTCAGTCACATTTTAGCAACTTCTGAGAGAGATGTTTTTTGAACACTTTATTTCTAAACATAAAATTGAGAGACAGCTATGACAGTTCTTGGTATAGTGCTATTATGTACTTCTGCAGAGAGGGCTCTTTAAAATAGGATGTGCTCAGTTTCAGAATCCATACAGTTGGAGGGTAAACACGAGTCCTCTCCAAAAACAAGACTTATCTTGAAAGAAATGGTCTGTTGAGCAGGTGTATACCATGAATGCTGCTTTGTTGTGGAAATTTACCAAAGGTAATTTGTTAAAATTTACCAAAGATAATTTCTTTAAAAACATAGCCTACCAAGTAATTTTTTTTCTTCTAAAAAGTTTGGGACCCATGAGGGACTTAGATAAACAGGCTCTGCTTATAGCAAGGAGGATGGCAGGTTAGAAGTGTGTATATCTGGCTCCTTGCAAAGTAGCACAGGAAAGAGAGGGACTTCTCTCCAGCTTGCCTGCAAAGCTGGTAGGCAGGAATTGTGCTATACAAAGAGATGTTGAGTAGTTTACATCTTCACATATCATGTCAATCCACAAGACAATATTTTATGTGGTATTCTCCAATTTGGAAGGCTTGATTGGATTGAGAGAACATGTTTTTCTGTTAGTTTAACAGAATTGAATGACATATATACACAATTTAAGTAAATATGTTGAGTGAAAATTTCATAAAAGCCTAGTGTAATTCAATAAGGATTTTTTTGGATTTTACAAGACTTAGGATTGGTTAGTAAGATGCCAGTGAAGCAGACTGTTTCTCTGAAATTGAGGCTTCTTACTGATTACTCCTCTTGATTTTGAACTTTTTGTTTTGTTTTTCACAAATGAGAAGGAAAGTATATTTTTATCCTCAACTTTCAAGCATTTCCATACTGATCCCACTATCCTGTGATTTGAAAGCATTTTATCAATAGATCTTGAAAACCTAATTGGAAGTAGTAAATTTAAAGATGGAAAGTAATTTATATACCAATATTGCTTTGCACTGTCTTTGTAGAAAAGGTGCATATGTTTTTCTTTTGAAAATGTTTTACCTGTTGGCAGTGTGATAATATAAATGGTTCATGGTAAGGACATACACTGGTTAGGTTTTTTTATAAAATATTTTCCTGCTTTATGTACTAAATGTAAGATTTCTGCATTAATTACTATATCTTTTATATGAAGTTTTATTATGGAGTTAGATGGATTTATATGTGTATATAATATAAGTAAGGCTAGTATTTTCAACTAATGCTTAATAGTTTTTTGGAACCTACTTTTCAGATGCTTGTGACTTGCCACTTGTATTCATAAGAAATGAAATACTTAATGGTTATTTTTCTCTTTAGGTTACTTGTGACTGTCTTTAATCTTTAATTGGAAAATAATAATGTTAAAACATTTTCAAAAACAAAGCTATGAACCTACTTTCTTAAGAAAAAAACCAAACAATATTTGTGGAAGGTACAACACTAGACTTGAAATGAAGCTGTGTGGGGTTACTATTAACTGAGAGAGTTGTAGGAGTTGTTGGCAGTGGCCTCTGTGATGAACTCTGTACTTGACCTGGAGTAGAGCATAATTCTGTATAACTCATTTGTAACACAGATACTTCAAATCAAGACTATTGTGTCATCAAAGTTAGGACAAGTATCACTTGTGCTTTCCAGTTGTATGGATTTGGAGTATTTTAGCAATTAAGTTGTCAGTATTATTATATGCAAGCTTACCTAAATACAATTTTGAATGAATATTTATATTTTGCAGTCATGCTGCAAGGCTTATGAATACATGGGATACATAATGGAAAAGGAACAGGCATATAAGGATGCAGCAGTAAATTATGAGATGGCCTGGAAATATGGAAACCAGACGAATCCAACAGTAGGCACGTATATATAACCTATAAAGTATGATTTTGGGCACTATGGTAGGAATGAAACAACTACCATTTACTGGAAAGACTGCCTTTAATTTTCCATAGAAATAAAGTATCACTGGTTTTCCTCACATAAACCACAAATGTTTAAAGGTGTACTGAACATGGAAAGCCCTCATGGCAAGAGGTAGCAGCTTTATGATACTTCAGAAGTTTCTGCTTATTGTTTTAGTAGATCTGAAACAGTTTCATTTGGCTGTTTGTGAACAACTTGCTCTGTATGTACAGCTTGAACTTTAATAATGTATTTATAGTAATCTACTATATACTGTTTCTAGTAGAGAGTCTGTTATAATTACATACCCATGTGTATGATGGTGGCAGGTCACTGATTTGTTTATTTCATTTTTGATTCAAATTATATGTATGGATCAGGTTTTATGTATATGAGTGAGGATTTAAAAAATTAATTATTTAGAATTTCTTTAAATATCTATATGTTACAAAAGATGGCTAACTGAAAACTTGAGGCACTAGTAAAATTCTATTTTGGGTAATAAATTAAAATCTGCACTAAATCATCACCGTTTCAGTGTAGGAAACGCTTTGTGAAAAGGATATGTAGGATAAAATGCCATTTCCTTACTGAACACCTGGAATCTGTCCATAGGTCCCAAGGCTGGTGGTTGACAAATTCTGTTCCAGGTTTTGGGATGTGTTTATTGCCCCTTGGAAATACAACTTCTGTTCTTTCATCTGTGCTCTCTCTTTGGTGCCCTGTGAGGGTTTTTTAGCGTTAGGATGAGACAGCTGAAAAAAAATATTTTTAAAGAAAATCTTTAAATCTTTTTTAAAAAAGATTTTAACTGTCATGTGCATGGACTGCCAAACATTTTGTTTCTTTAACTGTAACTGCAGTGGTTCAGTTCATGGTTTTATCTAATCTGTAGATTGAAGTAGTATTTTTATTAAAGGGATTAAATGTTTGTGGGTTAGCTTTTATAACATAGTTCTGAAAATCAATATACATGAATGGATTACCAAAACTGAATGTGTTGTGAGTCATATGTACTGTGAGTCAAAAAATTGGGAGGGTCAAACCAGAGGAAGGCTTATATCAAAACAGAAATAAAAATGATAGAAGTCTGACTATAGGTTAAATGGAAAAACCTCTATATATCTGAGTTTAGGTGCAGTAATTTTTACTAGATGTTCCTGTTCTTGTAGACTGAGCCATGGTGGTTGTTGCTAAAATATTGCCGTTGTTAATCAAATGAAATGTATCAGAAAGAAGTTTCAATAGTAAAGAGTTGTGATTTCTTAAGTTTGTACAGAACATAGATCAAGACTTTTCATTTCTTTTATTTTGAAATCCTCTGGAGAGTGGTAATTCAACAAATTACAAAACCTTTTGGTATCTAGATAGGAGAGTTCCTTAGTGAAATTAAACTGTGAAATAATCTTGCATACAAAAGAGAGCGTGATATTGAAGGTACTTTGTGCACTTGTTTCTAGTTTTGCATTATGGCATTGTGAGAATTGTCATGCAGCAGAATCAAAATGGTTAAAGCAGAAAATTTCCATCTGGCAAGTAAAGCCATACAAACCGGTGTCAGATCTTGTATTTGCCAGTGAGGATAAGTTTACAAATGAAAGATTTAAAATTTCAAATTTTGGAAATTGCATGCTTATAATGTTTTTTTTTCTCAGGCCTAGTCTCTGTCCAGGCTGATATACTTGAGCTTTACCTCTTAGGTTGCAAGTATCAGCCTGGCATGTTGCTATGCAACTTAGCTATTCCATGTGACTTTTTATATCAGTGGTCTGCTGACACTGGTACTGAATAGCATTTTAATTCCCTAGTTCGTTGAACCTTTTTTTTTTTTTTTTCACATTTTTTCCTTTAATAATGGAATTACCTTTACAGAGGGACAGTGTAGTGCAGGCCACAGTGAGCAACTCTGTGGGATACCATGGTAATTGAAAGAATTCAGCCATTATGTATTCTCTCTAGTAGCACATGCTCTCCAGAATAGTGTCTCCTTTTGATTCAGACATAGCTATCAGTGTGTAAAGGACTTTTATTTACTACTTGAAGTGACTTTCAGTAGAAATTTTTATCATTACCAGGCTTATATGAGGCAACAGAAGAAAAAAAAAGCTAGCTTTAGAAACACATGATGACCAAAAATAAATTCAGATGTAATATTTTTGTTATTCAATACAGAAACTGAAATTGTTGCTTTTCCTCTCTCCCTTCTCCCCTCACCCCTTTAATTACAGGCTACAAGCTGGCCTTCAATTACCTGAAAGGAAAGAGATATGTTGATGCAGTTGATGTTTGCCATAAGGTAGAATTTCTGTATGTGTTTAATACTCTCTCTCCTGTAGCAACATTCTTTTACATAATGACCCTTCTCTT
Organism: Onychostruthus taczanowskii; assembly: GCF_017590055.1. NCBI lineage: Eukaryota > Metazoa > Chordata > Aves > Passeriformes > Passeridae > Onychostruthus > Onychostruthus taczanowskii. The sequence goes on along the minus strand of NW_024499240.1, from coordinate 2,679,116 downwards.
TGGTTGAGTTTACATTTCTAAAATACATAGCTTCATGTCAGAAAAGTGCCCTCTTGAAAAAGTTAAATATCTTCTTCATAATCTGCTCTGTGTTGAGATCCATGGAACCAGATAAATGAAGGTGACTGGCTGTCATATGTCAAGGGATATTCAAGTAGCACCACCTTTTTTTGGCCATGCCGTTGCAACTTGGTGAATCCATACAGAAGTATAGCTGAAAAAATTTATCAAATCAAATATTAGTATCAGAAGACACTGTTAGAAAGTAACTTGAAGTATTATCTTTTATGGTCTAAATATCAGCAGAGCGAATGCAGAGTAAGAGGAAGGGCTACTATTAAATAAGTAGGGGAAATATTATGACTGAATAATTATTCATCTTAATAATAAAATAAATTAAATTTGCTCATTTTGGGAGAAATAAATTAGGAAGGACAAAAATAATGGAAGGGTAAGAGAGAAGAGGGAATTGAAGGGGAGAAGATGAAGTAGGTAGAATATGCTAAGAAAGAGCCAAGGGAATGAAAACATAAAGAGGCCGTTCATCATGGCAAAAAGTATGCTTAAAACCTCAGAAATGTCTCCAGAGGTGCCTTCTGATTCATGGCATTTCAAGCCACTCAGAGGCCTTAGCCCTTGATCCCCATGACTTTTGCACCAAGCTGAAAGGACAGTGGAAATGAAGCAAAGTGTCTTTGATAGAGGTGGTTTTGACTTGCATGTGTGGTGGTCTCTGTCCACAATCAAGTGTTTGTGCATTGTGAAAACAAACTTGTTATGTTGTTATTTTCGTTTTAAAATGTGTCAGCTCAGTGATGAGGGGGATTACCAACTCAGAACTTTCGGGTTGTATTGTCTTTTGACAGGTCCTTAAAGTACATCCAAACTATCCGAAGATCAGGAAGGAAATACTGGACAAGGCCCGAGCATCTCTAAGAAACTGAATTTGTTTTTTGTATGACTTATGAAGTTCTGTTAACCAGACTTTGGAAGCTATGAATGAAATACTGCAGTGACAGAGACCACGTCAGCAAAAAAATACTGTGGATATGATGAATTTAACTATATTAGAGATCTGGATTATTTTTATGAAAAATCTGCAACCCTGAAAGAAATTGTATTTGTTCTCATTCAGGATAGAATACCGCTCCCACATGTGTTATGTAAATTGTTATCAGCATTATAAAAACATTTTAAACATATAACTCATTCTTCTTTTGTGTTTATTTGAAACAACACTAAAACAATAACTTGTCATATCTACTGGAGGTGCACTGTTAAAATGCTGAGTTTTAGTTCATATAAACCATTACTTCATAATTATGGTGCAATCTTTATGAGTACAGGTGTATTTCTAAATTATGAGGGTTTTTTTTTCTATATATATTAAAGATGTGCTTTATTTTTTAAAAATCTTGAAAACAAACTGCTGTGGTTATAGATCTCAATTTTATATTTTTAATGAAAATGTAACAGTTAAAATTTAGATTCTGTGTAAATGCTGAATAAAGACTTTTATAGATCCTGCAGCTCTTACACGAAATTTACTTTCTGCTCATGCTATTATCCGCCTGTCACATTTCCATGAAGAGAACTGTTCTTAATTTGTATTGGATAGTCTTTGAACACTGTATGTGTAGACAGTATAGTCATATGCAGAAATTGACACTCATTTTGTTTGATCTCTATAAAACATCTTTTTAGGGAAATAACTTTTATTACAGGGGATTATGGTTTTGTCTCACATACAGAATACACCTGTATTTACACATCTTTTTAGGGAAATAACTTTTATTACAGGGGATTATGGTTTGTCTCACATACAGAATACACCTGTGAATCTTTAGGGGAGCAGTAGGGTGTCATGAATGAGTGAAAGGAAGAAGAAAGATCAGGTTTCTTTTCACTGATGCAGAATTTTTGAAAAAACCTTGTTGCACTGCTGTATTTGGTTTTCAAACAGCACCTGATGTTGTATGTGTCTTACTAGAAAAGTAATATTTTGGCATGAAAAGGGAATTCTTAATGGTAGTGATTAAGTTTATATATTTTATAAGCAATTTGAGTTTTTGGCTTTTCCTGTTGACATTGTGTGAAGTCACTTTCAGTTTGATTTTTGGGTTTCTTTTTAGGACAACTCAATGTTAAAGCTACACAACAGCAAGGTGTTTGCTGTTGTGTCTAATCTTGCTTGTCAATAACTGAGTGCTGTATCTTGGGGAATTTTTAGCCCTGTTTTCTGTCTACATTGAGGTGCATCACTTTGACAATGATGCTGCCTGCTGGTGGTTGCTAGGTCCTGCATTCCAGTGACTTTGGAGCTGTTGGTCAGCTAAACTAAAATGAATAGATGTGTCTCGGGACTACAACACTTCTGCTAGATTCGTGTGGATATTAGAATGGAGAAGAGACTCAAATAAGTGGCCTCTTCTTTCCTAGGGGTCCTCGAAAATGTCGGTGTGGCTTTGTCCCTTGTGTGTGAGCACTGTCAGTGTCTGCGTGGCTGCCCCCTGTTTCTTGCATGTAAGTTTTGCAGCATGACAGAGCTCAGAGGAGGAAGATTTAGTATACTAAGGAAAAACTGATGGTATTGGAGTAGAATGAGGAACATGGAAAGATCTGGGGAATGCTGAGGATGGGGGCGTCAGTAGGTTATAAATTCTTAAACTATGCTCGTTGGTGGGGGTTTTTCACTATTAAAAAGTACTTATTGAGGCGGCTTCTAGTAAAACAACATTTCTTTGTACACAGCCTTATTCATGCAGTATCAATGTGTTGTTACTTCCTGGATAGCGTAGGAATAACATTTAGCTGAAGTTCAGAATAAAAATAGGTGCAAGATGTCTTCAAAAATGTCAAGATACCTGCATCTGATTTGCTTTTCTCATAAGATGGACATTAGCCTTTCATAAGTTGGTGTGACAGATTAAGTCATGACAATGGTAGGATACAGAAATGAGTTGATAGAAATTGAACTGAGACTTCAGGCTTTCTGTGGCTAACTTTTGGTGAAGAGTTTTATGCATACACCATACCGGTAATATTTCTGAATTCCCATTAGCCATCCAGGCACTGGTGTCTTTTTGTGTGCGAGGTTTTTAAAATAGGTGTATAAATGAGACGTCTTTGGATTTCAGTTTTTTCAAAAAGGCTCTGAGAAGTCTTTCAGAAAAAAATCTTGCTTTACTGTAATATTCTCAGTAGAAATAAATATCCTTTCTCTATCCCTTTTGGTTTATATAAGCCAGTTTAAGTTTTCCTGTGCTTATTTTCTTTTTTTTTTTTTCATTTTTTCTTTTTTTTTACTTTATCTGCAGAAAAAATGGTTTGGTGTCATACCTCTCTGCTTTTTTTTCTTACTTTTTTTAAAGTAAGAAACCTCACTGTTTCTTACTTTAAAAATGCATGTTCTGCTATTTGGTGAGGCGTTTTAGCTCCTTAATAAGTGGTTCTTGAATGGAACAGACTTCTAGGATGGAGGGGAGTCAGTAATGCTAATTTCAAAGCCCTGCACTCTTCAGTGTGATGTTGCTTAGCAACCCATCTTCCAGTTTTGCCTTTGATGAATAAAAGAGGAAAGTGAAGCTGTGCTTTCTATTGATTCATTCACTGGAACTGAAAATCTAAGCATCTTGTAGCTATAGCAACATAAGCCATAGGTGTCTCTTCCTCTTCTCTCTTGTCCCCCTTTTCATCTGCAGGTACAGAATGCCTAGAATATCTTCTGGAGGAAATTATTTTTGGTAACCCTGTGCTAAATATTATTTTCTGTTTTAATTTGCAACCATTTCTTTAGATTTTTAGAATGCTAAAAAGATGGTCTAGGAAGTATCATTAGGCAAAAATAATTAGTGTAAATAGCTAAAAATAATCTAGTAAGATTCTTAACAAAAATAGAGTGGAAGGATTTTGAAGGGGTTTTTCCCCATTTCTGGACTAGGTTTGACTATTGCAAATAATTTCTCAAATATGGCTACAGCAATTTTTAGAAAGGCTGTAGACTTTCTAAAATCAGGCAGCTCTGGTTTAGTAACCTAAAATGTAATCTTGTTATTCATTAAATGAGTGAGTAGTTTTATAAACATACTTTAAACAGAGCTTATAATGTTAGACAATTTGCTGAAGATTTTTTTTTGAAAGGTGACATTTCAGGAGTCTCAGTGGCAGTGGATTCTGGCTCGACAGAAGTTGATGATAAAGAACTCATTAATGTGTTCCATATACAGTGCTGAACAGGGGAAAAATAGGAAAATAAGAAAATATTTCAATATTTTGAATTATCAATATACTAGCAAGTACTTTTCCATCAGCTTGTAACTGTGCCACTTCTCAAAGATCTTAACGGTGCTTCTAGCTTCATTTGCTCTGTGGTTTTAATTCTGTCATCTTGCAATGAAATCAGAACTCTTTGGTTTTTTCAACATTGACCTGCCATAAAATGTAGAGAATTGGACCATTACTGCAAAAATCTCATGCTTCTGTCTCTGCTAAAAGTTGTTGCTAATTATGTGTCATGGTGCTTGCTAAAAGAGAAGCTATGTGAATGGTCTAAGGCTTGTTCTGAGGTGGGGTTTCCTTTGATACTGTTCTTGATGGTTGGGGTTGGGTGTTTGGGTTTTTTAAGGAGTCCGTATGCCTGTTAATGCAGATTTATTCGGAAACAGCAGATTTTTAAAGTTCATTCTAGAAATTTGCCTTACTTGAATTTTGTGCTACAAATGTTGAACACTGGCTATGCCTGTCTCAGGTGCTGTAGTGCTTAGCACGGTTTAGGCATCAGCTGTCAAAGTCGTAAGGAAGGATTTTAGCATTCTAGAAATAACAGAACCATGAATTGTGAGAGATTCTAGTCTGAATCTGTATTAAGTGTTCCTGGGCAATATTATTTCCTAAAAGAACTGGCATCACCATTTTTGGCACTGCTGTGACACAAATCAGTACGAGTACTGCCAAGTCCCCTTCTACTTGCAGAGCACGTTTAGATACCTGCGGTTCAGCAGCTCAACGAAAGAAGTTTTGAAGTGCTGCAGTGAGGCGTTGATTGTGCTGCTATTATTTGAGCGTACAAAGGGGAGACTCTACACTCTGTTTAGGGAGTGCAAATATTCCTTTGAGTTTTTTCTGCCCCACATCAAACCATGCTTCTGTAGAAAAGTGATTTTGTTCCTATCTCTCTGGGAAACTGCATTGTGGAGGGAGCGCGCTCAGTGTGCTATCCCTTCTCTCAGTCTGCGATCTCACCTCAGAGGGATTTGTGTGTTGTTTCCCAGCACTGGGAGTGCTTGGTCGATCCCATCTAGCACAACGTAACGCTTGGCCGGTAGAAGCGATCCCCGCAGCCGCTGCCGTGCGGCCCTGGCTCGGCCCTTGCGGCGCTGGGTGCGCGCAGTGCCGGAGCCCCGTGTCCCGGGCACAGCGGCACGGGCACAGCGGGATGGGCTCAGCGGCTCTCCGGGCACCCGGCCGCGCGCACCTGGCGGGCGCGGGGCGGAAGCCGCAGAGCCCGCCCGGCTCCGGCCTCCCGGGGCTCCGGTGCCGCTCGCTCGGCAGCGCCTTCGCCGTCCTCCCGCCGGACGAGGTGAGTGGTGGAGCCTCGGCAGGCGCCGCGCGGTTCCGCTCCTCCTTGGCCTGTCCAAGGGCAGTGGCCGGCGGCGGGGCAGCGTCCGGTGCCGCTTCTCCTCCGCTCGGCGCAGCCCTGCGGGCGCGCCCGGCGGGGCTCGGCGGGCGGGCGGGAGCCGTGAGTCCGGGAGCGGCCCTGGGGGGCGCGGGGCCGGGACTGCCCCGGGGTCCCCCTCAGCCGCCCCTTGGCGCGCACGCCCCACGCGCGGTGCCCTCACTCGCAGCGAGGCCGCCGGCGCCAGGGGCCTGCCCGGGGCCGGGCCAGCCCAGCCCTGCGAGCCCCGCTCCGGGGGAACGGGGGGCGGCAGAGGAGCCCGGGCTGCCGCCTGTGCTGGCACAGGGCTCCGGGAAGTGCCGGCCGGATGCACTGTCCAAACCGAAGGTATTGACCGAGGGAGGTGTCCGTGCCACGTACGGATCCCGCCCAAGGGTTTGCCCACAGTACCGCATTGATTCGGGGCGGCAGGGTGGTACCAGTTGTGTACATTGCCAGATAACTCTGGTGTATTTCATCCTGCTCAGAGGGCTTTTCAAGAGTTACCGCATTGTCTGTGCCCTCCGGCGGTTTGTTAGTCTTCTGCACAGCAGGTGACTATACTTAGACAATGTTTGCTTAGGTCTGGAAACTGACAGAAGAAGTGTACTTTAAATTTTATAACCTCAGTGGCATGGATTCTTAATTTTTTTAAACTTTGTATAAAATATTCTTTTACAAGGATGAATTTATTAATAAAAATTTTAGCTGGTTAAATAAAAAGTCTTACTGGAAATACAAATATGTATGCATCTCAGTAGTGTTGTGTATGTTAGTCATCTGTAACAAAAAGACCCCCTTTGTTTAAAAGATTATCAATTCTATTGATCAATTCAGCCTTGACTCAAGGCAGTAGTACACTGCTGAGCTGCCAGACTCAGAGCCTGAGACAAAGCAGCCAACTTACAGGGTTTGGTTTCCTTTTTTAGCCAGGTTTGCTCAATGGCCTGGTCAGTTTGGCATCTGCTACTGTCATCTTGAGGCTTCTCAATAACAGGGCAAAGTAAAAATTAAGTTAGTTATGGAGAGCCTGAATTGCTATTTTTGTTGCACTGTGGGAAGGAGCAGAAGGGCAGTGTTCCTCCTTCTCCTCCTTGTAACTGCTATTGCCACTTAACTTGTGTCTTTTTTGGGGTGGGGTGATACCAGAAGCAGCCTGGATATCTTGAGTCCTGTCAAAATAGGAACAAGGTTATAATTGCCCTCTCTGTGACATTTCCCCAGTGTCTGTGGTTCTAGGTGACACACTGTGTTGATTTGAGATAATTTTTTTTTTTGCTTTGCCAAGTTTGCTGCCTGGTTTGCCTGTTCGAAGAGCTGTTGCCTAGTCCAAGGTTTTCCCTCTTTTGGAATCCGTGTAGAGAATAATGTTCATGATATGAAATGTTGATCAGTTGCCTACGAGCACTTAGGAGTTTCTCATCCTAATCTGCTCATTGTTGTGCCTGTCTTCTACAAAATCAGAAAGTGCCTCAAGTTTCTAAACTATAAAGCGCTAGATTTTTTGCAGTCATGTAAAACGGATTTATTTACTTGCTGTCTGTCTTACTATTGTCTGATTTTCCCTAAGACTCACTGAGATCATGTACCATAGGAAATAGTTGTGCTTACAGAGAATCATATCACAAAACCACTGACAGTGATTCAGCAATTAAATTTTAGCATCAGTGACTAACTACAGTGGACTGACATTATTCAGCAGTGAAATGTACCTGGAAAAGAGACACTGAAGTGGGGAGAGGAGGAAAGTGAAGACAGCTTTGGAAGCTTCCAACAAAGATTAGTTTAGCAGTCACTAACCCAGTAAATCTCAGTAAATCTCCCATGAGGTAACTTTCTTTGCTTTATGCTTATCACTTAAACAAAAGTTTAAGGCCAGTTAGAAAACTGTGATTTTAAGACCTGCACTTGATACTTGGATGTTTTTGTTATCTTAGAAATGTTGCTACAATCAGGAAAACAAACAAAAGTCCTCTAGTTATGGTCTAGACATTATCTTCTGGTGCTTAAATGAAAATGATACACTAATCCTTCTAAGTTAAAACAGCACTTCACAGCTGCTATCATGCTAACTTTTCATCATAGCATTTTTAGGAACAGTCTAAAATAATTTTAACAGAGGCCCAAAACAATCTGACCAAGGAAAAAAAGGAAAATACAGAGTTGAGTGAAATTTAAATTTGAGATAAGTGCTTGTCATTTATAGATCACAGGTCTGTAAAAATAAACCATAAATATTTTTATAATATATGGATACTGTGCTATTAATTATCAAAGGGACTGTCTATCACTGCCTATCACATGCAGAGCTTGGCTGTGGAAAAATGGTAGTAGTGCTAATTTTGAAAGAGCATGTGAAAGTTTGAGTTTGAAGCATTTCCATTAGAATACATAAAAGGAGGTTTCGTGATGGTTTGTTTGGGGTTTTTCCTCATGTATTTTTTTTTTTTTTATCTAAATGAAACTGCTGAAGGAGATACTTGACCAAGTTTGTTTCAGTAAGCTGTTCTGTGCTGCTGTTGCTCAGAGCTTCTTCAGTATGCTCCTCCAAAGATACAGCTTCTGCTTTCTCTGTCCTAATCAGTGAGGCAGGTTGCATCCAGTATTTGCTAGAAAAACCTGTGCTCTTAGTGTTTCTAAAATGAAGGCTCAGGAACTGAGCACATGCAGAATTCCTCTAACAACTTTTTTTAACTGGCTGAGCTTCAAAGAATGTACCTGGAGGAACAGCACCTGGGTAGGGTTTGTGAATTTCTTTTTCAGGTATGTGTACCCTATTTAGGAGTCCATTCAGTAGGAGCTCTGACTGAAACAGATAAGCAAGTGTGGAGATAGAAACTAAACTGCTGTTCATGTCTTTAGTCTTTTAACTTCTGTACATTTCATTTTATCATTTTTTTCCTTTATTTATTTCATGAGCTAATATTCTTGTAAACAGTAGCGTAGTTTGCTAAACTTAAGCAACTTATTCAATTATCCCAAGTTTCTGAAGTACTTTTCAATGGTTTTTATTCTATGAAGAATCTTTGTATTCCAAATAAAGCTAGACCTTTATGAAGGGTTCACTCTGAATTGGATGTTTCTTAGTCTGTCACCAAAGGTGCTTATGTGAATGGATGTTCCTCTGAGATGAACTTTTAGGAAGTACAAACAGTTTGGTTCAGTGATTTTTTTTTTTTTTAGATTTATTTGCCAGTATAAAAAAGCATCAATTCCCATGGTGGTAGAAGATGAAAATATAATTTACCAAACTGATTATTTCAGTAACTAATGTTTTAGTAGAACCTACATTGATACTCATGCAAACAAAACAAAAAACCCTGTTCAGAATTTTAAATTCAGAAATGCCAGTAGTGGAAGTACCACTTCTTACAGTTAAAATATCCTGAATACCTTTGTCAGACTTTTGCTAATTTGGTTGCTAATTTGAAGTTGATCATGATTGTCAGGTTTGTTTGGTTTTTTTCCTAAAGTATTTGGTCAGTGTTTTTATTCACACCCACCTTTGATTAAGGGGACTCTAAGGTTTGAGGAAGGGATTGTATGCTTTGGTAACAAGGAGAAATAGACAAACTTTCTGTGAGACTCTGCTTCTCGAATTATAGAAGAATTTGATCAAGTTGAAGCCAAGTTATGTAGTTAAGTGATTTTGATTAGAATAATTCTGAACCATTTTCCCCTATTTTTCCAAATTTTTTAGGTTTTTTTTTTTGTTTTGGTTTTAGTATTTTTACTTATTCTTTTAGATTTTTATGTTCTATAAGCAGTATTGTCAGGAAACATTTGAAACCTGTTTAACATTCGGATAGAAGAAAAGTGGATTTTTAAATACTTTTTAAAAAAAAAATAACCTGAGGTCAAATATATTGTTGATACTAACCCAAATGAATTTTGTCTCTTATGATTGGAAAGAATTTCTGATGATTTAGGATAATGATACCTTCACTTTTTTATAAAAGATTATTCTCTACAGTGTTGTTTAGATCAAGCTAACAAAAATTTCAGAGTTTTCTACTTGTTGGCTACATTAGCAAGGCTTTCTTGTAAGAGCTTTTGCAGGCAGTCTGACATCAGAACCAGTGGGTGGCATAGTGTAACATAGACTGCATTGAATTCTCACACTGCCCATGTGATGTGGTTTGAAGTAGTGTGGCAGCTGCTTTTTGGCACTTTTAGAAGAATTCAGTAGTACATTTTAGTTTTCTGGTTATTTTCCTCAAAAAAAAAAAAAAAATCCAACTGCAGATGTTTAGGGCTAGTTATTTCAAAGGGCTGTAAGAATCCAGACTACTATTAGTGAAAATAACACTAATGAATAGAAGATTAAACACTTTGCTAAACAGTCACCCCAGGGAGTTTAATCATGCCACATATTTCTTCATCATGTCCTGGAGGATTGAATAGTAGCTTGGTCTGTGTTTGCTGACACATTGCTGACACATTGCTATGCCATGAAAATGTGAGAGGCATTTGTGGGGAATAAAAAGATTGTATTTCTGACTACAAAATTATCCTGGTAAAAACCCTAAGTTAAATACAGCTTTCATGGCAAAAGTTCTTTGGACAATGCAGCTTCTGTTCTGGAAACTGCTACTCTCTTGTGGGACAAAGAACTCTTCTCTTATTGTAAGCAATATCCCTATCAGATATTTTGTCAACAAAGCTACACTCAGCATTTGTCTATATCAAAAGGTTTTGCTGTATGCTTGTGGCAATCAAGCCTCTGTCCACCTGGTGTTTGCTGCACATAATATTCCAAGGCTGTCACTTGATCCTTTCCTAAAGAAACATCTTTTCTTTCTGTGCATGGCATGCTGGTAGAGTGTTCTAATCCACACTGAAAGGGTTAACTTGTGTTGCTGTCTTCTACAACCCACCTAACTCCAGGGAAGGTTCTTTTCTGGGGACAGACACATTTCACATGAGTGTTGTGGCAGCATTCTCCATGTCTCGTTTCTAATGCCTTTTATGACATCATGTATTTCAAATATATGTATGGATAGATGGAGGTATATATACAGCTGTTTGGTTTGGTTTTTTTTCCATTTGAGGAGGATATATTTATATTGCTTATTGATTTCTAAGCTTTCAGATTTACTAGTATCTTACATGCTTGTGCATGGTGCACTGCAAAACAGTAATGTGATTTTCTTTTTGATGGTGTTAGGAAATCATTCCTGGTTAGCAACCTGAAGAGACAGTAGTCCCTGCAATGCTGAGTGGTGATCTGTCCATATAGTTGGTGTTTTACATTGTATATTGCATTTTCATGGCCAGGTTAGGAGGTGAGGATGACTGCACAGGTGGCCTCTGTGCTAAGAGACCTGGGGCTGACCCCACCTCCAGTCTCATCCAGGGCTGAACACAGCTGGTTCCAGCCAGCTGTAGAATAGACCCACTGCTGGCCAAAGCTGAGCCACCCAGTGTAGCAGGTGGTGCCTCTGTGACGGGGTATTTAAGAAAGGGTAAAAAATACTGCACAGCAGCTGTGAGAAAGAGGAGGAGAAAAATGTGAAACTCTGCAGAACCCAAGGTCAGTGAAGAAGGAGGGGAGGAGGTATTGCAGGCACTGGAGCAGATATTCCCCCTGCAGTTCATGCAGAAGACTGTAGCAAAGAATTTCTCTGCAGCCCGTGAAGGACCACCCCAGAGGAGGTATGCACTCTGCAGCCTGTGCAGGACCCCAGGCCGGAGCAGGTGGGTTTACCCTGAAGAAAGCTGCAGCCTATGGACAGCCCATGCAGGAGCAAGGTCCTGGCAGGAGCTGTGACCCGTGGATGGCCCGTGCTGGAGCAGTTTGTGCTGGAGTACTGCACTGCATGGAGACAGCCTGTGCTGGAGCAGGGGAAAAGTGTGAAGAGGACGGAGTGCTGAAGTCTTACAAGCTAACCACAGCCCTTATTATTCATTCCTTCTGACCACTAGGTCAGAAGAGAGAGAAGAATTGGGAATGGAGGAGTGAAGCTGAGCCAGGGGAGGTAGTTTGAGCCTTTGTTTCTCACCATCCTACTTATTTTTAATTGGCAGTAAATTCAAATTCATCATTACAAGTCTGTTTCCCCTGTGACAGTAACTGGTAAGTGATCACGGTGTCCTTAGCTCAACCCATGTGATTTTCCATCTTATTTTGTCCCCACTGTCATGCTGAGGATGGAAAGCAAGAGAGTGGCTGGGTTGGTGTCTGGCAGCCAGTCAAGACCAACCCACCAGACATTGTGTGAAAACAAGACATTTTTCAGTCTGGCAGTTTGGTAATTTGGTTGCAATTCTTTCAAAGGGAAGAAAGTTTTTATTTGTAGTGTTCCATATAAAGGTATCAGTATTGCAGTTCAAATGTTTAAGCAGTAAGGAAAAATGGGAAAATAATGTGTGACACAGAAGTGGACTGGTTTGTTTGGTTTGGGTTTTTTGAAATTTTGTGAGTTGAGAAGCATGTTTTTGGTACCTTTTAGTATGATCTAATATGCTTCCCCTCTGCATTCTTTTAACAATAACTCTATGGTAAAAACACTGTAGTTTGAATGCATGGGTTTATCAAGCTGATATAAACTTTGAAAAACAGTATAATGTGAAGAAATCTAGATGCTTAGTTTCTCCTGCAGATTCTTGAAGAAAAGCAGGTAAGGGGTGGGGGTTTTTGTTTTCTCTGACTTGTATCTCTTTCTGAGTATATATTACTCCAGTTGAGATCTGCTTGTATTTCAGAGGAATAAATAGAAAAGTAGTTTTTTGCAATTTTGTGGTCAGTAGTTAGCAAGTGGGAAGTGTGGCTTTGAGCTAGAAGCTGTTTATTTCTCTTCTTGATTCACATACAAGCAATTTAGACAAAAATGAAGCTAGTCCCTGAATAGCTATTTAGGCTGATGGCAGAAGTCATCCTCTTGTAAACTGCCAGTTTGGCAGGGAGAATTTAATTCAAATCACTTGGATTTTGGTCCTCAAAAGTCTTTCATAATTTTGTCTTTGAAAGCAAGTGAATAATTACCTGTCTGTGAAAAAAATAATGGTGGAAACTTGAAAATTGTTGGAATAAGTTGATTGAAAATTCTTTCCTATATTTTAGTTCACTTTCCACATGGCTCTTTCTGACATGCAGCTTGAACTAATGTATTGATGCCTGTTCTTCTTCTGTCCCATCACTGAACTAAAATTCTCTGCTTCTATAAGACTTTATTCTAATTTTAAACAAACTACTTGGAAGAAAATAAACTTGAAGCAGTGGCACTGTGTAGAAATAATGCTTTAGTCTTGATGGTATGCCTAATTTCTGGTTCTTCTATATGAAGTGTATTTAACAAATAAAACCCAAAGCAAAAAGCAGGGGAAGGGCATTTTGGGTATCTTACAGATAGGTTTGATCTGTCTTTAAGTGATGTAGCATGCATAGCGTTTGACTTTTGGGAGCTGTGAATTAATTCCTTCCCATTAATTTCTTATGGCTTTACATAGTTGAATATACCAGATGTCTAAATTAATACCATTTGTTTTAATTTACAGGTGTTATAATTTCAAGAAATGCTGTGACATTATTTGACGAACAACTGTTCTTCAACAAGAGGAACAAACTGTATTCGTCGTGTGAAAATTTTTAAAACTAGAATGGCCTTGAAAAAGACACCTAAACTATTTAAGACATTTTTTCACTGGAAACTCTGGAAATTTAGCATTATTGTGTTTGTCTTTCTGGTATTTTTATTTTTATTACAAAGAGAAGTGGGTGTTCAAGATTTTAAGGATGAAGCAGGGATTGAGCCAGTTGTTGGAAAGAAAAGTCACGTATTAGGTCTTGTGTTAAATGCTATGAACAATATCAAAGGTGCAAAGCCAAAAATGCAGATAAAAGCACCCATTAGGCAAACTAAGGTTCCTGGAGAGAGACTCTGCTTGCCAGGGCACTATACTGCAGTGGAACTGAAACCCTTTCTAGATCGGCCCCTTCAAGATCCTAATGCTCCTGGAGCTTCTGGCAAAGCATTTAAAACCATCAACTTAAATTCAGAAGAACAGAAAGAAAAACAGGCTGGAGAAGAGAAACACTGTTTTAATGCATTTGCAAGTGATAGGATTTCTTTACACCGAGATCTTGGACCAGACACTCGACCTCCTGAGTAAGTTGAAATGTGTATGTCCTGATAGTTGAAAAACTTCTCAGAAATTCAGCCTGCAAAGTGATTTGAGTTCAGCAGTAGGTGATAGTTTAGGAAAGTCTCCTAGCTATACATAATGATTGGCTGTACATAGTGATCCACAGTGCCAAAGCTAAGAATGCTTAGAAAAGCTCGCTTCTTTCGTGGTTTTGAATTCAAAGTAACCATAGTTAAATAAGGTGTTCTGATTTTGCCTTTAAGGCTAAAATTTCTGAGTAACTTTCAGGAAGCGTGCTTAGTTTTACTTAGAATAAAAATGTGGTTTCAACATTTTTCCAATTAAAACACCACCCCACCGTCACTTTTTTAGCATTCAGTGTTAATAAAACTACATAATTTAATTTAATAAATTAGGAATTTAGGCACAATTTAATAAATTTGGATTTGTAAACTTGGGGGAACAAGGGAATGGAAGATCTCAGCAGCAGTCTTGCAGCATTGAAGAATTTTTTAAATGTAGACTGTAGGACTTGGGTAGAGTGGGAGAGTGGGTTTTAGTTATGAGCTGTCTCTGTCAGCGTCAGATGAAATGTTGTCAGCCATCTGTGGCAGGAGTGGCTGAACTTACTGAGCTGCTGCTGATACACACAGTGCAGCTCACCATAACCTCTCCTAGAGCATAACTGGGGAGGCTTTGCTTGTGTATTTTGTGAGGCAGTGACTGTGGTTATTACCTTGGGGTGTCCTCCAGGCACTTAACAGTACGTGTGCAACTTACGAATACAGCATTGTCATCTTGACTTGCCATTGGATCTAAAGTTATGTTTAGGATATGTCAGTCTTGAAAAACTGTGGGTTTAAAATTGTATCACTTGAATGGGACATGCTGCCCTAAGCCTTACATTGCATTTCTACAGAGCTTTGAAATTTGAATTAGATAGGTTGTATTTTCCTTGCAAACTCTGAATTTTTCTAATAAGTGTTCTTTATGTTCTTAGGTTTCAGCAGTGACTTTTGAGTTAGCTTAGTCAGTACCTGCTGTTCTCCATAAAATATTTTTTCCTGAAGAAGGCCTTGGTATTATATGAAATGCACTCAAATGTGTGTGAGGCAGAAGCAAAACTAAGTTGTTCAATTCTCAATCATGATATTAAAAAAAACCACTCTGAACCACTGCTTCAGTTGAAGTACCTACCTTTGCACTCCAAAGCTAGGATAGAGAGCAGAAAAGCAGGGCAATTTAATGTCCATAGTTATAAAGTTTTGTACTAGAAAGAAGCATTTGTTTGAGTAAAAAATTGTTGTCCATTTTATAACCCCTGACACTTTGTAATTTGTAGATGTATTGAACAAAAGTTTAAGCGCTGCCCGCCATTGCCAACCACAAGCATTATCATTGTTTTCCATAATGAAGCGTGGTCAACTCTGCTCAGAACTGTCCACAGTGTGATGTACACAGCTCCTGCCATACTGCTGAAAGAGATTATTTTGGTGGATGATGCCAGTGTAGATGGTAAGAAGTCTTCCTGCTTTTGCTTCTGTTTTTGTTTTAATTGAAGAGGTTAATTGCAGATAAATTGGCTAAGGTCTCTTTACCACTGCTGACATGTATAACAGTATTTGGTTTTTCTTTCTTTTTTTTTTAAATATAAAATAGCCCTCCCCCACCATTTTTCCCTAAGGTAGTTAAATATGAAATTCCTGTGCTTTAAAAGGTTTTTAAACTCCATTTCTGTTTTTTTTTTTCCAATTCTGATGCTGATTTACCTGCATAACTGCTTGCATGATAAGCGGCTTTGTTATTTTTGTTTCAAACCAATTGCAATTTGTAGAACAAAGTATCCAAGTGTAAATTGGCCAGACTTCTAGAAATTTGCATTTTATCACTGTGGCTGTCTTTAGGCAAATAAATTTCATTAATATAAAGGGCAGTGTCTTTATTAGAAAGCAAAATTATTTAATGGCAAAATAATCTTCAACAGTCAAGCTGACTCTCAAAAATAATTATATATATACTTGGTGTAAACACGAATGCAAGTTCAAAAAACTTGGTATGCTTAGCTTCAGATGAACATGTTTATACAGACTTCTACTAATGTATTTACACTTTTTGCAAGTCTATATTGAGTATATGGAAACACTTGGATGTGAAGTATGTTCAGTAGTACAGTTTAATACTTAGGATGGGCAGAATCAAAAAGATTTTGTGGGATGTTTCATGAGAGGTGTGGGTTTCTTTCTCAAAATCGGAACACTTAGTTTTTTATATGGCTTCTGTTGCTGTTGTAAATACTGTAGCCTTTGAAAACTGTGTAAATGTGCCATCATTAAGGAAAGAATTTGTATGTTCTGCAGATAATGTAAGTATGAGATCCATTTACTATGAAAATGGAATTGGTATTCAAACGGTTAACACTGCAGCAGAGATGTACTAGCACATCCTTTCTTGTTCAGAATTATTTTAATGTTCCATCTCCTGTTGTCTGCTGGTCATCTCTTGCTACACCTCTACCCCCAAAATACTCAGGCCCTAAAAATAACCTTCAGCAGATAGGAATTTTTATGGCTTTGATGTAGAGATAATTTCTGGGGTTAGTGTGAGTTGTTTATCTTGTTCACTTAATAGTGTAACATTTTGGGCAGTGGCCTGTGTATACACTGGATATCCTGACACTGATTTCTCTTTCTAGAGTACCTGCATGATAAACTAGATGAATATGTGAAACAGTTTCAAATAGTTAAAGTGGTCCGTCAGAAGGAAAGAAAAGGTCTGATCACTGCACGGTTGTTGGGAGCTTCAGTAGCAACAGGAGAGACCCTTACCTTCCTGGATGCTCATTGTAAGTGGAACCTGTAAACATGTCAGGTCTGGTTTAGAATGCTGTTGTCTTTAATTTAATGTTGCAGATTTTTTTATGAATTATAAATGTTAGCAATATATCATCTTTCCTATTGCTATTTCATATTATTGAATGTACAATTAACAATGCTATTTAAAAATAGTCCATATTGGCTTGCTGGACATGTTAAAACATACCCTGTGTACTACTTTATAGCCAAGCAAAAATTCAGTGTTCCCATTTTCTCCACAGGTGAATGCTTTTATGGCTGGTTAGAGCCATTATTGGCAAGAATAGCTGAGAATCCTGTTGCTGTTGTAAGCCCTGACATTGCTTCTATCGATCTCAATACCTTTGAATTCAGTAAACCATCTCCTTATGTGCGTAGCCACAACAGAGGAAATTTTGATTGGAGTTTGTCATTTGGATGGGAGTCTCTTCCTAAACATGAGAATAAAAGAAGAAAGGATGAAACCTATCCAATTAGGTAAATTTAATTTGAATACTATTTAAATCCTTCTGTTTTCATGGCGTTTATCTTATGAACACTAGTTTGTAAATAAATAGTTCTTCAGATGAGTATAATGATACTTCTTAGCATCTTAGATCTTTTTTGTAATACTTTCTTTACAAACCACATTTTAAAGCATTCATAAAAATATAGCCTCCTTAAGGTAGCAATTGCTTTGCATTACTTCTTCTACGTACAGTGGAGATTGCCTATATTCCTAGGGGGGAGGCACAGAGGAGGATTATAAAGTTATTTTCAGAGACAGTACAATGATTCTGTCTTCTCATTCACTTTACTTGAAAGAATGGCAAAAAGGGTCAGAGCACCCAAATATCAGGCTTATACAGTAGTGCATTTGATAACAATTGTACCTGCTTTGTCCACAGACACTTACTGGTCTGCAGGAGTTGTACTTTTGCTCGATTTCCTCCATAAAGAGAAAATTTGTTTGTTTTCCTGGTGCTTTCTTTTATGCCAGCAATTGTTAGTCTGAACAAGTTCTTAATAAATGTCAATAAGCTGTCAAGTGAGACTCTGTGTGAACATATTTATTTAAGTGCTAGAAGTATTATCTATGCCAGGAATATGCATCACTGTAGTGAAATACGAACAAGTGTATGGAAAATTCCTAGAACAGTTGCACCATGATTTCACATCTATATTTAAAAAACCGTTCTGTCTTTCTCAGTAAAATTTTGTTTTTGCAGAACACCAACTTTTGCTGGAGGTCTCTTTTCAATATCAAAAGACTACTTTGAACACATTGGAAGCTATGATGAAGAAATGGAAATTTGGGGAGGTGAAAATATAGAAATGTCTTTCAGAGTAAGTTTAGCTCATTAATTAGCAACTGCCTCTATGCTGACAGTATACAGGGGATTTGAGAATAAATTAGTATTAGATATCGACTCCTCTGCTCAATCAGCCAACTAGGACAAGGAAATTTGAGTTACTAATTACCTATGAAATAAAATACAAGCATGTTCACTAAACTGCTTTTGATGTTTTTTAAAATGCTTTTAGGGTTTCTATCTGAAATGTGTGTTTCCAGAGCTTGTATGATTAGGAAATTCACTAATGGTATGCCTGATGTATGTACTCTTGCTAGTGGTTTGATGTGTTCTGGCAAACAATAGTATTTCTGAATTTTTGTCCACTCCCTGAATTCTAATTGCAGTGTACTTACACACTAAATGTTATTATTAGGTATGGCAATGTGGTGGACAGTTGGAGATCATGCCTTGCTCTGTTGTTGGCCATGTCTTTCGCAGCAAGAGTCCCCATACTTTCCCAAAAGGTACTCAGGTGATCACACGTAATCAAGTTCGCCTTGCAGAAGTGTGGATGGATGAATATAAAGAAATATTTTACCGAAGAAACACAGAGGCAGCAAAAATTGTGAAACAAGTAGGTGGTGGTGGTGGTATTAGAAATCACACTTGCTGCGGTGAAAGTTTTGGTGAGCAAAAGTTATTTATTGACAAAGTATGTAAGGATTCTAGATATTTTAATTAAAAGACTGTTTAGTTTGCTTAATGCTGCAGCCCCAACAAACATGAAAAAACCTCAATTGTTTGGGTGATGAATGTTGATTTTGTATGGTTTTTGAGGTTTTTTATTGGGGTTTTTTGTTGATTTTTTGAGGTTTTTTTTGTTGGTGTTTTTTTTTAATACATTCTCCTGGGTTGTTTGCATTGTGCAGATGCAGGAACTACCAGAAGAACATGAGAGAAACTAATGGATGTAGACAATATAAACTAACTTATTTTCTGGAGTGAGAAAAATGTCTTGTTAGTTTCAAGCTGCTGAGTATTCTTAATCAAAAAGCAGGTTTTGTGATTCTTTAGCAGCAGAACAAAAGTTACTTGATGGTGGATAACCATCCTGTCTCTGTCTGCTTAAAAAGTCAGTTATTTTCAAGTAAATAAATATTTGGGATTGAGGTTGGGGGTTGGCTTATTTATTTTGTACGTTTTCTGCCCAGCTAGAATTCTAAGTTTTCTTTTAGGAGCTATTTTTCCCCCTTCACGTGATAAATTTTTGTGATTATTGTATCACTGAAAGCATTAAATTTCCTAGGCATGTTCAGCAGCTAAACAACTGAATTTTGTTTGGGAGATTCTACATTGTACTGGATATTATGCTAATTATTTCATTAATCCAGTTTGTTGTTTCAGCGTACACTTTTAGTGCGATCAGTTGGCTTTATGGCTGTAATCAGTATGTTCTTACTTGGACTTTCCCTCTTCATGGCACTCTGCTAAAACTTTCTGGGGACTAAAGATACTTCTATGTTTTCCACCTTGCCATGTATTTTTCTTGCAAGTGCTTTGAAAAGCTGCAGGCAGGATGTCAGTGGTGTTATGACACTGAAAGACAGCAGTAGTAGTACAGCATTAACAAGAAAAAAATCAACCAAGGAAGCTTAAAACTTGCCTAGTTCTGTACAGAATATCATAGCTTTACATGTGCAAAATGAATGTCAATATATTTATCTTCCATCCTTCTTTACCTCCTTTCCTTTAACAGAAAACATTTGGAGACATATCAAAAAGACTTGATTTAAGGCAGCGCCTGCAGTGTAAAAATTTTACCTGGTACCTCAGTAATGTTTATCCAGAAGCATATGTGCCAGACCTGAATCCTTTGTTTTCTGGATATGTAAGTTTCATTTTAATTACTTCCTATATTCTTCATAGTCCAGGAAGTTTGCTTATCTCTTGTACTACCTTAGCCATAGCTTTTAGACTTTATCTTTAACTGCTCTAGGGTTTTCTGTCACTACTCTGGACAAAGAATCTCTTCTGTATACCTTTTATAGCTTTGTCAATAGCTGTGTCATTTTCATTTTTCATTTATGTCAAAAGTCATTTTCCCTGCCAAATAACTTTAGACATTGCATTGCTAAAACAAACAAAAAAAGTAATAGCTCTTAACTTGAGGTGAACATGAATTTTCAGCGTGTATCTACAAATAAAATTTTCCCTTCCTCCTGTTTTAAATATTTTACATGTATGTGTTCAAAGTGTGATTTGAATCACAGTAACATTGTACAGAGCAGCTAATAACTCCATGTGTGACTGTAGTTACTAGGCTTTCAGTTAGAAAAGATTACCTGAGGAAAGATTACCAGGATTTTTAGAGATGAGCTTAGCAGAAAGTAAAAATGAACGAATTGCTGTAATTGTTGTTAACTAAAGGTGACTTTTGTGTATGACTGAGAGAGTTTGAGTTTCTCCAGTCATTCTACTGAGCTTTTTTATCCTGACAACACCCTTTCTTTAGTTAAAAAATATAGGTAACCGCATGTGTCTGGATGTTGGTGAAAATAACCATGGTGACAAACCCTTGATTATGTATTCTTGTCATGGACTTGGAGGAAACCAGGTAAAATATTTAATACCTGATTTTTATTCTTTCTTCTGTTGTAGCTTTACTGTATAAAAACTTTTAATTAATTTTAGAGAAATTGACTAATTTTTAATATGCAATTTCTCTCTCTTTTTTCCTTTATTTTCTTAAACAGTTAATTCCTATATATATTTTTAAAGAAAAATTCCATACCACTCTTCGTGTCATGTCCTGTTTCTAATGTTTTAACTTCAATATACAAATTCAGATTTCAAACACACTTGCACTGCTTCACTTGCCCTCTCTTTTCTATGCAAAACCTTTTCATGTCACCCTTACTCCTGTCTTATAAGTGTTGTCTTCTTAATTCTTCCTCTCCTTATGCTTCCTCCTATTGCTTCTTTCTCTGTCACCAGGACTCGCACTGTCAAGGAAGATGTTGGTTGGAATCCAGCCAATGGGAGAGCAAGTGTCCAGGCCTGAGCCACCTTCCCTATCATGCTTGCAGCCTCACAGTGTGAGGTCAAAGTGGCCTATCCTGCACTGGCTAATGCAAGTGAATAATATGATTCCATTTGTTCAAGAGGAGCTCTCTTTGGTCCATAGCTCTTGGAGGCAGCCCTGGTGCTCTGTTCCTTCTACAATATGACTTGCAATAGATTTCAGATACTGAGTTGTTCCATCATTACTGTAATACTAACAAAAAGAACATCTCCTTCCCTGCCCAGAAATGCACATTTCTCTGTTGCCTTTAAAAGTGATCCTTAATAATTAAAGGTCAGCAAAGGTCTAAACGTTTTTATTAGAATATAATTGTTATCTTATGGCGGGGAGGGTGTTAATAATTTTTTTTTCAATCTTAAAAGATATCCTTGGCACATTGATGGCACTGTGAAAATTGAGACACATAATCCTAGTCAGTTTCTTCCTAATAATTTTTTGTGAGACATGGCATGCTGTCTAGATTAAGAACTACCCTATTATGTTAGCTTCTTACAGGATTGAATTTGGGGTTTTATTTGATTGTGAATTAATACTATTAGCCTTTTCACATTGTCACAGTCATTAAATTGGGAGCCCTGTAGAAAGATATTGTATTAAGAGATCTGCTGTATGTTTCTATTATTCTCTTAAGTTATCTTGGGCTATACTAAAATTCTATTCTTTCTAGTGTTATGTTTTTTGTTTTCCCTCCTGCTACAAAATAACAGTCTGAATGCCTTTAAATGCCAGCCTTCAAAAATCTGATTTTGCTGATAATGCTTAAGAGATGCATATCTGCTTACTTAACCCTTCTCATTACAATGCTCTGTTTTCAGTTGTCCTCTATTCTTTAACAGACTTTCAGCAGTGTAGGCTGATATTTCCCATGCTGCCATCTTCGTCCATATATTTGAAATGGGAGTTGAAAAGACAACCTAGTTTTCAGAGTTGTACATCAGTTGTGTATTATTCTTCCTTTTTAGAATGTTGGAGGCTGGGAGCATGCCCATCTCAATACCCAAAATTAATAAAGTTCTAAACATAGCTTTCAAGTCATTATTTTCAGGGCTTGCAGAGACGTTAAGTTCCAAAAATAAAAGGACAGATTAAGTCAGATTGGCAGATGAAGAGTAAATTACTATGTCTGAGAGCTAAATGACTAGGCAGGTCACTCCTTCACTACCTGTTTTGAGGACTGTTGTTGGTCCTAGAGACTTAAGAGTGGGATGCCTGTTTGTTCCTCAGTGCTGTTCCCATGGTTCCCAAGGTAGCGAGGAGGTGATTGCTGCTGACCACTGGAAAACAGGAGGCCAAGGGGGATAACTGAGCCTGGCCTTCATATTCAAAGGAAAGATATGATGGAGGTGGCTGACATCCAGAGGCAAGGAAGTGAGATGTGATGTTAGGGACTCTGCTGGTAAATGTGGGAGAAAAGGAAGAGACCAAATGTTAAGTTAGGGCTGAAGGAGTAAAAGAACAGCTGTGTCTGTAGCTTTTAGAAGAAAATCCCTGTTAGGATCCAAATTATAGCTGAGCCTTACGAGTACTCTGCTGTCAGGAGATCATGGTAAAATGAGCTCACAAAATACATGCTTATAATTTTCTAATGGTTACCTCTAATTAATTTTCTAATGGTTACTTCTAATTAATTTTCTAATGGTTACAAGAGGCTATATTGCATCCTATTGTTCACATTTATTGTTTAGATCAAGCAGCAAAAATTGCTGTTTTGTTGCTGCATTGTTTTGTGTGACAACTCTTCTTTTTGGTTGCTCTAAGAAAAAACAAAATCTAGCAACAGAATTGAATGGAGATTTTTAGTTAAGAAATGCCAAAATTTAAGGTATCTTAAACTATCTCTACTCTTCAGTTTGTCTCCTTAAATTATATATGGTCTGTGTGGGAGTAAAATTTTGCATCACACATGCAGCAAATGTTATTTCCAATTTATACATACCAGTATAAATTAGTATTGCATTACTACTAAAAACTGCTTTTAGTTTTGTAAACACTTTTGAAGTGTCTATGCTAAAAATCAGAGGAATTATTCTGTAGTCTCAAATTTTTTAATAAGAAATGTATTATTTTGTGTATGCAAATTTGAAAGGCTTAATTTAGCTTAATACTTTTGTGTTTGTTTACCAAACTTTTTAAAAATTTATTTAAATAGTACTTTGAATATTCTGCACACCATGAAGTTCGCCATAACATTCAGAAGGAGCTTTGTCTGCATGCTTCCAAGGGACCTGTGCAGCTTCGTGAGTGCACCTACAAAGGCCAGAAAACCTTTGCTGTTGGGGAAGAGCAGTGGCTGCACCAGAAGGTACATATCCTGGGCAGTGAAATGACATTTTTATTAGTTAATTTTGGATTTTCAATAAAAACAAAAACGCCAACAAAACAAAAACTCTGAAGCCAAGAAAATGGAAGTTTAGTTTTGGCTGGAAAATGGAGATAATTCCAGCTTTTCAGTTACAGATCAAAACTTGATGTCACTAGTAGGAATGTCACTTAAAAAACCAGTTGATATCCTTCAGTGTGATTGTCTAGACATCCACCTGGAAGTCAATTCAGATGTTTTGTATTTTTAAAATAATTTACAAAATTTTCCTAACAAAGCAAGTTGGCACTTACACACTACTTGTGTATTTTCTAGCCCCCTCTGCAGCACCTGTATGAGCTTACTCTTTAGCACCCAGTTTCGGGGAAGAGCTGTGGGGGGAACTAGCATGTTCATTGTTTGTTCACTTTTCTTTTCCTCCTTTTTTAGGATCAAACTCTATACAATGAAGCACTACATATGTGCCTTACAGGAAATGGAGAGCATCCGAGTTTGGCAGTCTGTAATCCATCAGACCCTTTCCAGAAGTGGATTTTTGGCCAGAAAAATTAAGATTTGATATTATAGGCCAGAAGCATTTTATTAAAAGAACCATTCTGAACTGTGATCATATGCACATATTGGATTTTAATGTGATCGTTTAAATGCAAAATGTTTAAAGAGTTTCTTTTCCCTCTTAAGTTGGATGTAAAATGTGTCATATGAGATTCCCTGGGACTCTGGTATACCAAAGATAATTGGGATCCTGGTTATATTTTGTTTACAATATTTCTATGATAAGACTTTATATGTTGACCACTGATTTATGGATCCTGTTAGTTCTCTTATCTTAGGGGCCATGTGTGGGGGTTTTTGACATACTGTAAGAACTTCTGAAGACGACTAATTTTCTCTGTAGTGTTGTGAGAAATTATTGTCTGCTGTCTAAAACCCAATACACTTTATATGTATGGTTTTTATGCTCAAATGGCTGACTCTGTTTTGTAATAATTTACTCAGTGAACTTTCTCTATTTTTTAAGTTTCTTCATTTGAAAAATTAGACCATCAGGTCAAAGCCAAATAGATACCACATTGTTCTCAGCTTCTAGAAAGTCATTTGTTTTGTAGAAGAAAAAAGTAATTTCACTAAAATATGTATTTATGATTATTTTAGTAGAAAATCTGCTTATTTTGATACTAGTCTTTTGTTTAGCCAAAACTTCTTGTATAGGTTTTTGCATTTCATGGACTTAAAAAATTATTATAAAGTTTTATTGTAGTAGGTTTCTGAGCTGCTTAACATTCACACATTTTTTCAGCATTCTGTTCATTATTGCTTTTAAATTACATGTTATCTAGTAAACTTCTGCCCCTACCTTCTAGTGATTTATGCAATATTTACCTCACAGGTTTCTAATGTTATCCATAGATAATTTCTTGTGCCAACACTTGCATATTATTTTTTTTTCCTTGTTTGTTTCCCCTTTTACAAAGGACTGATTTCAGATTTATCACTCTGAGTGAGACCTTGGCCTTCTTAACTATTCTGCTAATAGAAAATAATATAGCAAATAGAAATTCTATGTTATAGAAAATAATATAGCATCATCAAATATATAATCAACTTTTTAAAATTTATAAAGTGAAGACAAAAGTATTTGGCTGCATGATCAAATATTAAGCTGAGAATAAATTTGGAGGAGTGGGTATTAAAGGCTGAATAGGACAAAAATACACTAATAATAAATCTAATAAGTCCTAGTAAGTAAGTAATATCACAACAGGTAAGTGCTAATTTAAGTCTGGTGGATGAATGGATGATGATGTGGGGTTTTTTTTTACTTCTGTGGTGGGGAAGGAGTCTGTTCATAATTTAATGGTACCTGACTAATGAGTTCAGTTTCTGAATAAAAGCAAGAAAAATTCTTTTCAGTACTTATAAGTCATCTAAAAGACAAAAAAGTGTATAACCAAGGACCAGTGATAATTTGCCAGAAGCTTTAAAGCTAATTTATTTTTCAGGCTTGATAGTGCCTTTGAGTTGTACCTCAGATTTTGTAAGGCTTTTGGAGACGCCTGCTGAGAGTATCCCAGGAAATAAAAGCTGTACAACTTAAAATATAACTTGATACAGAGTGAACAGAAATTGCTGAAAAGACTGTACCAGGAAGGGTTATTTATGCCACTGAGACTAGAAGGTCGTGTAGAACAACACTGCACAAAATCTGCCTCCATCCTCTGCTAAATATTTTAATTTGGTAATGGAATGCAAAGTATCATTACTTTCACAGATCAATATTTGAAGGCCAATACACGCACTTGATAAAACTGGGGAGTTGAGGAAAAATATAATGCAGGTCAGTGGGAAAATTGTTGAATATGAATAGAGGATGGGAGATTACACAGAGATGGGAGAGAGCAGCTGTGTTGTGTTGAACCTTGGGTATGGAATGGAAACTCAGTGTCCAAGGAACCTGTTCTAGAAGACAAGGTATTTAGCATACCAGTTTAAAAGCACTTGTTCTTTTAGTTCTCAGTTCGTGTTATACAGAAAATGCATTATTTTTAATATCACTAAAGGATCATTTCTTCATGCAACCTGTTTCTCATAGAAGCTTGTCATATTGGGATGTGCACATATGAAACATCATTTATCTACTGATTATCAGTTGGGTTTTTGCTATTTGTTTGAGGTTTGTTTTTTTTTTTTTTTTTTTAAGAGCTAACATTTCAAACCAGGGTATGATTTAAATTGCAAGGAAACTAGTGTTCTGTTGCACTTGGAAGTAGGAACTTCTTCCTAAGCAATGCTAGAGAAGCTCCACTTTGTATTTTTTGGGTGTTTTACACATACAGCAATATACATAAGGGGTTTTTGCAGAGATTAGGTATAGCAATTCACCTAGTTATTATATTTTGTATTTAGTTCTAGATACAGAAACGGAAATTAATTCTGTGATTTTAAAATGGTCTTTTAAAGATTTTCCTTTCATTTTTTGAGACTTCTTTTCTGGTCTAACATAGGTCACTAGTACAAAACACATATTATATATAATATTTTTTATGGTATGTCAACTCTCATAGTTCCTTAAATTATGACATTTTAGTCTGTATTTTGCAGTACCTAGTACAGCAGTTCAGTCTTATTTGGACTCTCTGCAACCTGCCAGAAAAGAGGGAAGGAGCTCTGTAAGTAGAGGAAAATTTTAAGTGACTTTTTTTGTTCTGTTCTGTTTGAAGAGCTGAAATTAACTTTTAGGTCACAGTGACTATTACACTTCCAGATATTTTTGTGTGTATATGTGTGTGTACATATATATATATAGGCATCATATAATACTAGGAGAGCAATAAGAGATCTGTAAATATGACTAGAGGTTTAGGAAGTTGGATTCTGGGGTTTTTTTAAAGCTAATAAAAAAGGAGCATCATCTCCTGGCTATGGAAAATGTTCTCTTTAAACTGGCTAATAGTTTCTAATAATTAGAAAGGCTTGCTGAAAAGCAGTTTGTTGCAGGGGCGTACTCTGGCTCTTTTATGTCTTTTGGGTTTTTTTAAGCCAGACATCTTTTTAAGCCAGGCCCTTCTCTGCCCCTATGTATGGAACAAAGGTGAACAGTATTCCATGCACAGCACGTAAAAATTGGTACCTCAATCAGATGGCTGTACAAACTGCTGAAGGTTACTAGAAGAGCTGGCATCAGTGCTAACCTCCATCTCACTGTGCTCTCTTACACAGCCAGGGTGTAACCACAAGTGCTGAAGAAAGCTTGACTTCAGGCCAGGCCAGCTGAGCCACGCTCCCAGCAGGACGAAGCAGGTCCTGAACCTTTTGGGACTTCAGGGCCTGTGGCTCTGAGTGCTACTGCCTGTGAACACGAGGTCCCTACTGGTTTTTTGTGGCTCCACCTGGTTATGACACCATTCACTGCAGTGGGATTTGCCAGCCCACCATACCTGAGGATTTTTTTTTATCACCCTTGGGAGTAATTGCTGCTTTAGTCTAGGGTGAGTATAGAATAATGTGAGTACTATTAACAGATCAACTTACAAGTGAACCTTAAGAGTTAAATCTTCCTACTGCTGAGTGGGCATCCAGGGATCTTGAATTAGACCCAGTGCTGAAAGTTTTCCGTTTTGTTGTATCAGTATGGCTTGGCAAGCCCCGGAGCAGCCCTTTTAGCCACAGTTCACAGCAATGCCAAAAGCAGTCTAATAGCAAATATGGGACTCCCAGCAGACTACAACCATGTCATACCCTCATTCCTGTGAGAATTTTCTTATAATCTAGAGCACAGCATCTCATCTTTATCAGTTTTTTTAAATGTACACAATTTAGCTATACACAATTTATCATACAAACAAACTTAAGAACAACTTATTTTTTATAAATGTGCATCTCAGTTTGAATAAATATCGGACTAAAAAGATAGCAGAGATTGTGCTGTGATTGTTAATTTTCTTAAATGAAACTGTGTTGATCATCAGTTTTCAAAATAAGCAGTTGTCCTGAAATTTAGCAGTATTTGAATGTTGTCATTGAAATGATCTGATGTATAAAATTACTGCAAATTGTCCACCAGAGAGAGCTGTTGCAAAATTTTATTCCAACAGCTGTTGAGAACAATTGTTTGATTACCTTATTATTATTACCAGTATTTCCCTGGCCAAAGAAAATTGTAGTCAGTAGTATCATTGAAGGGCAAAATGGATATACCTAAGAAGACATTTCTGTTTATTCATTTAATTGGCATACAAATATTTAGAAACAAAAGAACACACACACAGAAATTCCACACAAACTGCTTCTCCTTATTCTATCAGACTATCAGGAATGGGAGAAATGCTTGAAATTTCACAGAGTGCCTTTGGAGGCTCTGCAGGTGTCAGGCAGGAGGTGCAGTACTAATGGCAGCTCTCTTGGCTGAGAGGCTCTCTAGTGACTGCAGAGCAGAAATGAGACGCACAATGCACTGGCAGCCAGGATGTAACGTAGAAACCTGGTTTACTTCATTGCAAACAAATGGACAATATATATTGTACAATATATAATAAAAATACAACTGATACAAGTGCCACTAATTAACAAAAAACCTAATATTAATACTTAAAAATGCTCATTTTTGTAATATATACACTGCAGTAATAAGCCACAATAAATACATCAAATTTCATATCATTCATAATAAATACCGAAAATATAAATACAGAAGAATACAGTTAATTTGAATAAATTATTACAACATAAGATCTAGGTTAAGTAAGTTCTGTTGAATATTATTGTAGCTTATATTACCCTTTGGCATCTTTGATGTTACAGCTTGTTTAAAAAAAGGAAATTAAGGAAATGTGTAGTTCATTAAGCTTAAAATTATTTCCATATACAGATTTTAAGATGAACTTTCTTTCCCTTTGCTTCTTCAAACAGTTTAAAAGCAGCAGTCCAAATAAATATCTTGCTTAACTGTTGAGACCTCCATAATTTTAGTATGCAAGACCATCTGTAATGGAAAATGTTAAGTATGTAACAATTATTTTTCTCAGAAATTAGTAATGTTAGAAGTAATGTACAAATTTTAAACTAATGACTGCAATTATGCATTTTTACTAGTCCCATTTGAATGGATTACCTGTCTGAAAGACCATCAACTTAAGTGCTTCTGAGTTAATGCCATGGTGTACTATTTACGACTTGCCAACAAAAATTTCAAAAGCAGTTTTATATACTTGTGGGGAAATATATATATGTATGTATACAGAGAGAGATGAACCTGCTAAAAGACAGGGTTGGACTAGACAGTGTGAGTGTTAATATAGTCTGTTAAAACAGAACACTTTAAACATAGAAAAGGTAATGTGGTTTTTTTCTGTTTGTGTTTTTTTTACAAAATTTCTGTTAGTTGGAGAGTGAAACAAATCAAAATAACCAACTGCCATATTTTATGTTAACAGGTATTAACGAGTACATTATATTAATAATTTTTTTTGTAAAAGGTTATTACACCAGAATGCAATGTAACTTAAAAGATCAACTTTACTAAGACAATATTACAGGCTGAGGATCTTAGGAACAGTTTTGTAATCTACAGATTTTGACTATTTTTGCACTGTTAAATGTCTAGCGCTTATTTGACATCAAACACATTTTAAACATATTTCACAAACTACACTTCAGACATATTTCCATAGAAGCGCCTACAATCAAGTCCGTTAAAAGAAGTGCTCAGTTATTGAGCCTTGTTTACATGGGCATTTGAGACCTGAAGTTGTGGCATTTGTGTGAAATGGCTTGAAAAAAACCAGCATGCTTGCTTCTGGTTTTAAGAGAGCCAGCTGCCAGTGCACATCATGATCTTTTCAAGAAGCAGAAAGCTGGTGCTGAATCTGTATCTGACACTCACAAATGGTTCTTTGCAGCGATTCCCCCATTACCTCAGCAAGGTTAACCTTCATCCACAATCCAACCCAAAATTTCATTCTTAAGAATGTATTTTAGAAGTTTAAGATGAAGAAACCCAAAATAATTGCCTGCCATAATGTACTAAGCCTCATTTGAAAATGCAAAGATAAAATGCTGATAAAAGGACATTTTGTCTTTGCTTTTAGCATCTCTTGCTAGCTGAGAAACTGAATATATAAGAATACATGCCTGGGAGCAGAGTTAACTAGAACAATTTTTAACTTGTCTTTGAAACTGCCATCAGCCAAGAGTGACATGGTAGCAATGCTTCTAGGGTCCTGCTTTTTAGGTTTTTCAGCCAATGGATTTGGATAAGTCTTATTTAATGGCCACCTGTATAACTCCGGTCTGGAAAAAATGTAATTTCCTGTTTCCACTGAGTTCATGTTTCATTGCAGTATATTAAATAACAGAAACAATATTTCAATCTAACATGGGCGAGCTTCTAGTGAATGTCCATATACTTTACCATCCCTGCTCTGAAGAGATCTTAATTCGCCTTTTTCCTTCATTTTTTTTAATATGCTTTATTTTTTCCTTTAGAAGAAAAATAATCCTCATCAATGTGCCTCTTGCTTTCATCTTTCTTTTCCTCTAAATTGTTCTTTCTATCCTCCCAGCACTCACTCAAGTGTTTGAAGACAAAGGATTATCTTGATCCTTGTGTTAGAACAACGATGCACATTTGTAGCTTCCACCATTTTCCCTATCAAGGAAAGACAATCCCATCTTCATGATTTGTTGGAAGAGTGAAGTTAGAGAAGAACATGCATGAGAGACAAACTTTTTTTGACTTGGGTCTACTGGATATTCATTCATGAAAGAGGTGTGTTATTGCTAAGCTCCAAATTAAAATAATTGTGTTAATAACGTACAAAATCTACCTTTTGGCTTTTTTTTTGTTCTACCCCCATCCTTGGATGAAGGACTATGATCTCTACTGAGAAGGTGCAACACAGAGCACCAAGAATATGGTTCTGCAGTCAGTGGGACCTTCTGAGGGGTGGGTGTCTGCCTAACCTGAAAGACAGCAGTAAGGCAAAATATATAATCATGGAATGGCCTGGTTAGGAAGGGACCTGGAAGACCATCTAGTTCCAACCCCCACTGCCCCTGCCAGCCACTAGATCACGTAGTTCAAAACCCCACCCAACCTGGCTTTTCAAGATCTCATTCTCAGCACAAAGGACAGTACAGTTGCCCTTGTGCTTGATTTTAATGAAGTCTTACTGTACAACAGACCTCCCAAACACCAACAGGAAAGAAGGAACTAAAAAGAAAATACTAAGGCTGCAAAACAGGTGTTTCATAAAGTGGATGTTCATGCGAAGTAAAATCAGCTATTAGGGTATCAGCTATTGGGATAGCAGAAGAGTCCTCAAAGAGTCAAAAGAAAAGTCCTCCTTAAGTGGAAACTATACTCTTTTGTTAGGCCTGAAATTAAAAGCTGCCTTGCATTTAGGGGAAGGAAGAGACAGTGAAAAGGAAACACTTGTCAAGAAAAGCCTTTGTTCACTCAGACATCTTTAAAACTACATTGCACTTCTTCATCACTTCACAGTATTTGTACTTTGGATTTGACACTTCTTGGAGAAAAAGGACAATAATTTGCACATGGACAATGATTACAGAGAAAAGCAAAATTAAGAACACTAAAAAAACTTTGAAACACTGAAAAGGCAAATGCTGAGATTTCTCATACCAGGGAACACGTAAGTGAACTAGACTCTGTTTTGAAAATAACAGCTTTCTACCATTTTAAAAAAATAGTAATCACATTTAGTATTTTAGAAATAAATTCTATAGAATATATTCTCTGAGTTACTTCTAGATTTTCAAAGTATTTTACATCAACTGTCCTGCAACTGTAATAAAGCAGATGATAGAATTAGTCTTTAGTTTCAGCAAGAAAGCATAACACCCACAAATGCTTAAGGATTTTCTGTATCATCCTCTTCTGTTCCTGACCATTTCAGGAAATAAAACTGGCACAATGAACATCAGTTTATAAAACTCACCAGCTGTAACAGTGCCCTTATTTAACAAATGCCTTTTAAAAGGGTATCATGAGTCTGTCTTGCTTTATGTTTGAGTAGGAACACCTGCGTTGCTGCAGGAGCAGCCTAGACAAGGAGTTTCAACTGAGAGAATTCAGCTGGCAAAAGAAGACAACATGCAGAGGAGCAAGACTGCTTGTTGCTGCAAAGTATGGTGTTGCAGGAAAACTACAATCTTGCTGCTCAAATGTTAAGCACTAGACAGGTAAATGTTGTATATTCAACACAGCTTTTAGTCTAATTTTTCACTGTGAAATTTACTTTTTGACTTCTGCTCATTAATCCAGTCTAAGGAAAGGAGAGCTCATTTCAGCTGTTTTTCATGTTACTGAAAAATTTCTGGTCACTCCTTAGCTGGGCTTAACTTGGAAAATGGCATAGTCTGCAGTACAAAAATTTAGTTATGATGCCAAAACATGAGAATAAAATGGTATTTTACCTGTTCTATAGAATTATGTTTTATCACAGTATCTCCAATTACATTACAAACCAGAGCACAGAAAACAAGATGACACAACAAGACAAAGGCAAAGTCTCCTCTGTCTGAGCCCAGTACTATCTAGTGTATTACATTTCTGTCAGGAACACCTGAACTTATAAAACCCTTTATACGTGCTCAGTTTTGCATACAAATATATGTATACGATCTTTAACAAAGCAGCTGTGTTTGTGAAGGTACTGCCTGGCAGGCAGGGAAAGCAGCATGATCAGTTTATTAGCAGATTTACTGAAATAAAACAGCCAGATCAGGTTAGAAATCGGATCTGGCCTGGGATCAGTCAGCAATCTAGTGAGTAACAGCACCACTAATACCACACAGGAGTCCTGCAGCACTTGGACCAAGGACAGGATCCCACTGTTAACAGAGCAGGGGGCAGCTGAACCTTATCTATAGCAAGTGATAGTTACTATGGAGTGGAACCAATGGCCTTAAAATAAATGTCAACTCCAATTATCACCAGCAGGAACTTATGTAAATGAAAAACTGTAAAGCTTTACAAATCTAAAATTTTCTGATCTAAGTGGCATATGGCTCAACAAAGAATATTAGAAGCTCCTACTGACCAGCTTTTAATTTTAAGGATGTTTCAATGGACGTGAGTTATAGCTCTTAAGCAACAATTGCAATTGCTGTAATCGTGCCATGTAATTGTGCCAGTGAAATTCTAATTTCATGTCTAACATCAATTAAAGCTTTATATGTATTTAACAATGCACCTTTTTCCAAGAGAGGTGAAGTTCACCTTATAGGCAAAAGGGCATCTGCTTTTAGGTGCTGTTCCAGTAATGGTCTCTGTGAAAATTCCAGTTTGTTTCAAGAAAGGGAAATGCCTTTGTTATTACTCATTTTTGTGAACGATACAATATAATCACAAACATATACCGGGCTTCTTAGGAGTGTTTATCAGTAGCCAGATATCTTGGAACTGAAGCTGATAAAGACTACGAGTAATATAGCTATTTTCACAAATAATACACTATGTAGATACAGAAGCTGGTTATCATTTAGTAACATAATACTTTTATCACACAGAAACAGCCTACCCAAAATGAAAGGAGTGGTTATCAACATGAATGTTAACCAGCTGGGAAATGGGACACAGCATGTTAATACATGTATATACTAGCCCAGAAAATAATACTAAAATATTTTCCATCCCATGACTTAAGCCTGCTTTTCCTTAAATGAAGAGTATGCTTTTTTGTTCTAAAAAATAAATCAAAGTTTAAACAAGTGATGGGAAACATGACTCTCACCTGATTTCACATTCCTACTCTAGATCAGAAGTCTGTGCCAATGTAAGTAGTAAATAACCATCACCTCAATATTTAAAGCTAGCTGAGAAGTATTTTATAAAGTTGATCACTTACTGTGCTTGCTGATCTTATTAAAGATATTTTTCATGTGAAAGCACAGGGGCCAAGAAAATAATTTCTTATTGCTCAGTAAGGGCATGAATAACAAAGCAGAAGACTTAATTTAACTTTCCCCTGAGAGAAATACCCCAGTGAAGTGTGTGGTTCTCCAACACACTCTGAGTTAGAGCCACTACTGATCCTCTACTGTCCCAGCTCAAGCAGAAAAGATTTGTGCTTTTGGTGCTGGTGTTAAGGGAGTGCCTAATTTAAGCCCGCTGTTAAAGCAAGACCCCTATATACACAGAGACTTGTTACAATTGCCCTTAGAATATTTTGAACAGAATAATTTCTTCTTAAGTGCAGAACTTTAAGGACTAGCACGTTTCTCTTTAAAAATCGTGGGTATTTGCTGTATGGCATTGGAGAACACAGGCACTTACCTGGCTACTCAGCCTTAGAGGAAGAGACTAGAGCGGTCTGTGACTGCGAGGAACAGAGGCTGTGCAACTGCTGGGCCAGATAACCAACATGAGTGCGCTTTCCCAGGAGATGGAATGCGTTGCGAGTTTGGAATCCAATCCCTGGAGAACTAGACTTTTCAATGCAGTTCATATAAAACATGTAGGACTTCTTGTGGAAACAAGTAAATAAAAAATCCTTCCAGCTACTACATGGAGTAAAAATATTTTGCTAATTTAGCATAAGTACGAGAAATCACTTTGCCCAGATTTCATATAAAAACAATTAAGTTAGCTCTTTTTTTTGAAAAGCGTATTTTACATCGGCAGTTTTTCTACTGGAATACTGTATATGATGTTTTAAAGAGCTTCTAACCAGAAGAATCACTGTTACAGAGATAAAATTTACACTGTGTTTACATGCACACTGTTAACCATCTAGATTTGACACAGATAAAAACTAAGAGGCTGATCTGTATTTTGACAGACAAGACAGGCCTACATTTCAACTATTTGATGTATAATAAATGAAATCTCAGTATTAGAAGAATAAAAATACTGAAATAGATTTTGAAATCAAAATAAGGCAGTGCAGAATTACCAGTGCAGAGAAAAGCTGATTCCTATGCCTCCTTTTCTAGACAAAAGCAAGGTTGTTTAACAAATTAGTTTCATTCCCATTTCATTTAAAAACAAGTGGATCACAATGTAATGGATATCCATATGATGCACATGTTTTTTTTGCTTGCAGACTTTTGTAGATACAAAATTTTCTACTATTTTTCCTCACTGAATGGATTGTTTCCTAATAAGACCAAATGGTAATAAATTTGAGATACAATCAGAAGTCCACAAAAGCCAGTCTTGTATATCAGAAAAATTTAGGCAATCTAGACAGTTCCACATTTTTTTTCCATGCTTTATTTAAACTTTGATCAGTAAGGCTCTGCTTTTATAAATTGCATACTGACATATTCATAAACTGGCTTGGGAGAAACATACGGGTTTTGTTACAGTGGATTTGAAGCTCTTACATGGCCTCAGGGTCTGGAGCTATGGCATTTCTCCGAGGAGGTTCACAGTTCCC
The DNA here is from genome assembly GCF_017590055.1 of Onychostruthus taczanowskii. NCBI lineage: Eukaryota > Metazoa > Chordata > Aves > Passeriformes > Passeridae > Onychostruthus > Onychostruthus taczanowskii. The sequence continues at coordinate 2,643,947 of NW_024499240.1, read as the reverse complement.
GCAGTTCGTACAGTACTGCAAAGTGGCACTAAAGTGCGTAAGGATCTGAATGGCGGCTGGGCTGAAGGTGCTGTGTGAGCTTAAGCTACTGCTTTGCCATTATATACAAGATCATTTTTCTTTGGGGAGGGGGTACTGGCTCTGGAATGCCACTGATTTTAGTTTTAAATGGAGGATTGTCTACCTTTCTCTATTCTAGAAGATGTAAATGCCCCCTTTCTGACTCTTCTGTTTGTCAAGAACAGTAAAAGAGAAAAATAGTACACTCTAAAAATGTGTTTCAAGATGATTTATCAGAAATAGTATTAGGAAAAAATAAGGAAGAATACAAGGTACTCCAGATGAAAAGTGGACATGCTCTTCGTAAGTAACTATGGATCTTTTGCTCAAATGAACATGCTGTTCATTTTTATCAAAACATGAATCTTAAACTACCATAAATAAAATACAAACAGTACAGAACAATTAAAACTTTTTTTTTGTACAGTAGTTATTTTTACATTAAACTTACCATCTTTTTAGATATGTTGAAAATTAGGACTCTAAACATGATTATTTCAAAGTATCATTTTTAACAATCTTGCACAGGCCCGACAGTCAAAAACAGGAAGTTTTGATTCAGATAGCTTGGCAGGTTTCACATACGTTCATAGGTAGGCTACTTTGAAATATGTTGGGTGTGTTTTTTACTTATCTGTTTTATTTTTATCAAAAAAAAGGCTTGATTATTTTTATTTATATCTTTACATTAACTGGTTTTGTGCAATACCACTGCCAGTGTAGCTTGAGAAAACAAAATGTGTCTGGAACATTGACTATAGTCCAAGTATTTTCTACCTCTTAAAAAAGTAAGTTTCTAGGAAAATCCAATGGGAGTGAATTTTAACACAGGAAGTCAGTCCTAGAACAATTTAATTTTAAACAGGCACCGTCTCTACCACTGGTGATTTGATGCACTCTTCGTGCAGTCTGCTCTTCTCTGGGAGGTTTAGTGAATTCTCAGCAGGGTGCTCCTGCACATGACCGTCACCATTCAAAGCTGAAACAAAGCCATCTTGAGAAGGACCTTTCAAGTATGAGTGAAATTCCACTGGTGGGTGACTTGGCCTATGCTCAGTGTATAAACTGTTACAGGGAGCACTGCCATCCCCTTCAGAAGATGAGCAGCAAACAATCACTGAGGGGTTTGCAGAAGGGTAATGAGGGCTGCTAAAAGTTTCCTCTGATGGCCGTGTGTAGTCAACAAACTGTTCTGAAGTCATGTTGTAAGGCACCAGAGAAAGACTACCGTTCTTGACAGCATCTCTTTCTGAGTAAGTCTCACCGATCTGGTTAGCAGTGCCAGCAACGTGGTTCTCTATTTGGTAATACAGAGTTGAAGAGTTAGTATAGTATGAGGCATTTTTAGAGTGATTTTCATGCACAGCAGTTCCATCAGAGTAGCAAAGGACAGAAGGAAGAGGCACCATATCAGCATGGGAGCTCATACTTTCTACAAAATCATCTGCTTTTTCTTCCTCCTCATCTTCCTCCTCATCTTCCTCTTCCTCTTCATCATCATCTGATTCACTAGGGGCTAAACTCTGAGTACTAGAATCTGTAACTCCACTACAAAAGCTACTCCCATCTTCCTCTTCCTCCTCTTCCCCTGGGCAGTCCAAGTCCTCAGCTGACTGGGAATGCATAACTGTAGCCGGGGGTTCAGTTTCAATCTCAAAATTTTCTGCAATCGAATATTCAGCTGAATGGGGTCCTGGACTCATGGAACTACTGTGTGCACTTATCTCAGTGTGACAGCCATTGAGTGCTGGAACTTGCTGCTCTCTATTTTTCTCCAATTCAAGTTTCATTATCGTGTGCAAGAAGTGAGTCCGTACACGGATAGGGTTAAATTCAATTCTACCTGCTGTATTGCTACACCCTTCTTTAGTGCAACCGCACGGAAAAGACATACGATCCACCTTTTAAAAAAGAGAATACAGATTAACAATAGGAAGCAAAAGCCTGGTGACACGACAGAGCCTAGACAGCCTAGAGAAATACAAAGGTGAAGTGGGATTCACCTTGAGAAGTGCTGGTAGAATAAGTCAAAGCTAACAAACATTCAGGGAGTCAGCCCTGGAGTTTAGCAGCACTGAGAGAACAGTAAGGGGCCTGGACATGCTCCACTATTGCAAAGAAGGGAAAATTTATTCTATTGTTCCATAGGTGAAAGTATGACACAGTGGAACAAAAAATAAGTAGCTTTTCTTTATCTGCTTTAGCTTTACTTCATTTTGTGCTCAAATCCAGGCAAAAGCATTACCAGAAACACCTTAAAATCTGGTAAAAATAATGGAAACTAGCGACCCATTGAAACAAAATTAATGGTATACAAAAACCTTTAAAAAGTTACCAGTGGGGACACCTGATCTCTGAAAACACAAACAAAAACTCAAGTGCATTTTCAAAGGTAATCCAGTCAATTCTACATGGAATATTGTAAGACCAGGCACAGAACTTCTACATCTAATACCTTAAACTTTTGAAAATGTGACTGAATCCATGCATTGGCAAGTTTGATTAGGCAGCCTGAGGTCTGTGACTTTCACCTGCACTGTAACACCTAAACATCAAATATGTGCAGGAGAACCACACAGCACAATGCAGTACATCTTCCCCACGTGTGGAGATGAAAACAGGAACAGCAAAGAGACTACATTATTTAAAATAGCAGAGAAAGTTTAGCTTGGATTTATGAGATGATGAAAAATGCATTCAGGAAGAAAATTCAGCTGCACAACAGCAACTCAGCAGAACTAGCAGAAATATATTTTAGGGAATATGTTGGGACATGTACAGCTGACACTATACAAATGTACAATATGAAATACCTCTTCAGTCTGCAGAGGAAAAACCTGCTATATTAGCAGATACCTTTTCACTGCATACATGCAAATTTTTCATGCACAGATTTTAAGTATCATGCATGTTACATAAAGGACAGCATCACAGAATGTCTTTTATTGCTTCCCATGGAGTTTGGACTGTAATTCACATTTGGAGTGTCTGCTAATTGTTTCTAAAATAAAAGGTAATATCCCTTCTGAAAGCTGCAGGCTACTTATTTTTCTGTTGTCCCCATCTGCCTATTTAGATAAAGACCTAAAAGGAGTATGAGGAGCAGAATACTTGTGTAAGAGCAAAAAAAAATACCCTAAGACATGTATGTGCCTAAAATCATACTGAAGATATTTTAGGACACTGTATTGACTGCCCACTATAAAACCTTAGGGACTTAAAAAATAGGTTGGACATCCACAAGTGTTATTGCCTAATACTTAATTTCTAATAGTTATAACTTCAAGAACAGAAAAAAGCACGTGTACACAGACACATAACCTTCCCCCTCCCCAAACAATTAAATAATGACAATAATGTAGACATTTACCTGACATTTTATGCCTGCAAGACTGCAGGTGCAAGTTTCTGGGTCACAGAACACACGGCAGTCACAGCCACAATCCTCTCTGGACAGGCGGATGGCTCGCAGCTCGTGCTTTTCTTCCACGTCGATCTTCTTCACTCCAGAAGCTCGCAGCAATGCCCGTCGCTTTTTTGTAGGCAGGGGTTGGAGAAAGAAGTACTCATCTACTTCAGTGTTGTCTAGATCAATATCATCATCAGAAATGTCATCCAGAGTCAGTGTATTGGCTTCCTCAGATTCCACCGTACCGTTCTTTGTCATCTGTTGCACAGAACAATTAACGAAGTCCTTAAACGACGCTCACACGTACGTCATGTCATGGATGTCAGTATGTGAAATGCATTATCAATCGACAAAGCTGTATGTAAAAAAGCTGCATGACTGCCAAGAAGTTCCAGAAAATGACCACAGATAGGGTGACCAAGCATTTCTTTCACATTTAGAATATGAATTAAAAACACATTTTTAATACCAAGTTTGTAATGAAGGCAAGAAATTATCTGTTCTTTATTTACCTAAATTTACTGTTTGCCATTAGCTGCTAGTTTTCATGCCTTTCTGAAATCTAGTATTTTCTGTATTGTGTCACAAGATAATTTTTGAGACCTTAATTGATTCCTGTCTCTGAGCTCTCTGAAATTCTTAAATATCCCTTTTGAGATAGCAATGATACTACTGACATAGGTTGAGATCATGATGCATCGCAGGTTTGTGAAATGGTATATTTCATGTACTGCTCCATTTTCTGTTACACATGTCACATTACACTGGTAAAAGAGGGGGTAATAGCTCCCTGAACAGTTCTGCCTGGCCCTGGGACAATGGGAGATAATTTACACCAGGTATTTCAACGTATTAGTTCAGTAAGGTAGGAAAAAGAACATTAGAAATCATCCTTTTTCCTGTACATTACAGAGAGAGAGAGAGGGAGAGGTAAATCCACACAGGGATTAAATAAATGCATCTTGAATTAGCTGCCTGAAGCTAATATCTCACCATACACAAACTCAGCCTGAATACTTCAATCCAGAATTGCATTCTTGGTTATATCTTTTCATTTTATGCAAGTTAGCAAGGTAAAACTAAATAGAGTGTATTTATATTTCTTTGATTTGTTTGTTTGTTTAATATATAATAGGGGAATGACCTACCTAAGAAATCTGATTTCTAGTTTTATATACACAAGGCTCAAACCACTCCTTAAGCAGATCACTGTTATTAAATCTAAGTTTGAAACTGTGGTGGGAGAAAAATTCTGATCCTCTAATTAATTTACTATTTTATTCAATTACTGTTTAATAAAAATTAACTTTTAGGGCTCTTACTCTAAATGCTGTAACTGGTCAGCACACAAAGGCACCTACAGAACCATTCCAATCCTGTTACATATTTCTTCTCCTCCTGCAAATCTTAACTACTTTGCTCCACAGCAGTAGAGCGTTAGGGACTGGTCTCCAGGGATGTGCTGAATGCCATGTGCATCCCGCAGGCTGGAACATCAAACGTGTGCCACCAGCCAGCAGTTTGCCTTTCAAAGCACCTCAGCTCCTGACTCCTTTGCCAGGATGATTTCCTTGTTGTCACCTCTTAACTTTTTTTTCCCCTCCATTTTGCCACACAAAAAACAAATGAATTGATAAAAGGAAAGAGTCTAAAATTTCTCAAAAAAGTAACTGGGTAACTACAGAGGGGGGAAGACTATCACAAACTACCAAATACATTTTCCAGAACTTCAGAGGAACATTGAGCTCTCTTGATTGTCACAATATTGCTCATCTGAATTCAACTTGATAGTAGATGGGTAAACTTCCTCATAAATCTAAAGGTCAATGTCATAACCACAGAACAAAGACCAATGAATATGCGAAGCCTCTGGGTGAAACTCAGTCCCACTCAGTAAAATAGGAAATGCAGGATGGACATCCCTGCCTTGCCCTAGTTGGAAGTCATTCCTTATAACTTCCCACAAAGGGAACCTACTGTTCCAGGGAGCCTTAACACCACTGGTCTCATGCTAATCATGTTAATTTCAGGAGACATTATGAGTAAGCAAAAGAACTCTCTTAGGGAATTTTTTGTGCTTATTCATGTTCTCTCAAATGATTACCTTGTACCTTTCATTTGATAAGATGGCTTTTACATCCAGAATTTTCACACTCTGCTGATAATAAGTGTTTATGCTCCTGTCAGCACTGTTTACATAAAAGTGCTGGTACTAAATGGCCAAAGTGACTTGAAGATTATTTCACAGCCTTTATCTGCTTTTAGTTAGAGGTGTTTCTTATTTGGCCCTTTGCTTTTAGCAACAAAAACAATAAACAGTACCTAATATTATGGAAACTCAATTTCAATACATTCCTGTATTTTTATCTTTTTTTAAGAGGTTCTACAGGAGCAAATACTTCCTAGTCACTGATTTGTATATTTTAATGCAATTAAAAAAAATTCCTAGAGAAACTGAAATTAAAAACCACACTGAAAATGTTACTTGCTATTTACAGACGGTTTTCAAATAGAAAAACTTCTGACTAAACTTCATTCTACTCCATTTTCTCATTTTCTTCATTTTTCTGTGATATACAGTAATTTTTTATGCAAATTCTGGTTAGCACATTTTCATTAAATGAATAATAGTTCTGCTGACATAACTGCTAACACTGTCACCTCAGAATGCCACATTTCCTTTTTTATTCATTCAGAAACGATGTGAATGACCAAGCAGCTCTTCCATCCCTGTAATGAACAATCAGCAAGGCCCAGTTTTCTTAAGCAAACAAAACATGCTTGGTGCTTTACAGTGACTCTTCACTAATTCAGCAGGTCCTGGATTTTCTTTTCATGGTTGAAATTTTCTTTTTTTTTTTTTTAAACCCAAGCACATAATCAGGGATGAAACTAAACAGAGGTTAATGGACTAGTTAAAACAGGAAGATTTCTGTTGCTTATGTTTTTATGCTCCAGGTGAAGATAAATATTTCACTCTAGTAAAAGTTTAACACCAGCAAAATGAAAATAAGGAATGCGAAAAACCTCTCCTTATTCACTGAATACTTACAAAGATTTTTTGCAGAAACTTAATAATCTTAATAATCATCCACTGAAACAAATGATTGGGAAGATGGAAAAATATGTATTTGGAAAATGAGCAGAAAGTATGGTCTGTGTCCCCAGAACAGCCAGGGCAGAAGCAAAACAAGTTAATTAAGAAAGGAGATACATCCCAGGCAAGAGGAGGGTTAGGAAAGGATGAAGAGCCAAGCTCCAGTGCATAAAGACTAAAAGGCCTCATCTACTCTCTCAAGGTAAATAAGATCTGTGATTTTCCTTGATTTACTTTCTAGCTAAGAAAGTGAAATATTTGTGTGCTTGACTATTCTTCACTCACTCCACTGGGGATTCCTCTCTTTGAGCTGATTCCTGGAAGTCAGCCAAGGGATCTACAGCTAGTCATCAGTTACACAGCACAATTCACACTTGATGCTCTGGAACTCCTGTGATGTGAGATGTTACAGGTATAACCTCTATCAAGGGATAAGTCAGTAACACTCTACTAGCCTTTGGTTTCCAACCTGTCCATATATCTGTCTTTGATTTGCCTCCATCCTGAGTGGTTTTATGTTTGTTCTATGACAGTTCAAAGTTTAAGACCTTATGAATTTATTTAATAATCTATTTAGCTACGAAAAAACCCCAAACAGTTAGGAGACTGAAAAAATTAATTACAAAAGTGAGGATCATGCACACTTCCTCAGGCCCTGAGACAAAGCATTCATAGCTCACTCTATGGAAAAAATGCTTAAAGGCATTTCTTAAACTTAGAGGGTGCCACTTTGTTCTGCACAACTATAGAAACAGAGATGTAGTATCACAAAAGAAGGGGATATGCAGCACAGAAGCTCAGTTACAGCTCTAAATATTGTTAATTTTTAATTACAGGATTCATCTGAAAAAGAGTCAAAAATATATGCAACACAATCCATGACTCAAAAAACCAGATGTTCTGCCACCAGTTTTAAAGCAGCAGAAGGAACACAATCCCTTTCCCCGTTCTCCTTTACTCAAATACAGAGTTTCTTTCCTATGTTGTATTCAAAAGGACAGCTCTATTGGGAAGCTGGCCCCAGGAAGGTATCCTGGGGTGCATCAAAGGAAGTGTGGCCAGCAGATTGAGGAAGGTGATCCTGCTCCTCTGTTTGGCCACATCTGGAGTATTGTGTTCAGTTCTGGTCTCCACAGTTCAAGAAAGACAAGGAGCTACTGGAGGGGGTCCAGTGGAGGCCACAAAGATGGTTTGGGGTCTGAAGCATCCCTCTTGTTAGGAGAGACTGCGAGAGCTGGGCCTGTTTAGTCTGGAGAAGACTGAAAGGGGGTCTCATTAATGCACATGAGTATCTCAAAGGGGCTGCCAAGAGCTTGGTGTCAGACCCTTTTCAGTGGTGCCCAGCAGAGCAATGAGGTGCAATGCCCACAAACTAAACACAAGGAATTCTACCTCAACATGTGGAAGAACTTCTTTACACTGAGGGTGGCAGAGCGCTGGAACAGGCTGCCCAGGGAGGACGTGGAGCCTCCCTCTCTAGAGACATTCTAGAGACATTCAAAACCCACCTTGATACATGCCAATGTCACCTGCTCCAGGTGAACCTTGCCTTGGTGGGGGCTGTTGAGCAGATGATCTCCAGAAGTCCCTTCCAATCTGTGATCTTGTGAAAACTAGCCAGGATTTGTTCTGACTAGCTAAACTGATATAGCTGCTTAATTTATCTGACACATTTCTTCTTTAATGGACATTCTTTGGTTAAATAGCATAGACACATGATCACAAAAATTGGTATACTGAAAACAAAAACCTTTTAGTATCACCGTTTCTTATTTTTTCCCAAATTCACTCAAGTCAGCGAAGAAACTAAGCTCTTTCACTTTCTGTACCAATAATGCTACCATTCCTTTCTCTAATAGGCCATTGGGCTTAGAAGACTCATTCTCTTCCTGGCACTTCCAGACTTCTGCTGGACACCTTGTTCAGGGCTAACTCCCACCACTCTGCAGAAAACAGGGAGTAAAGAACAACCTCCCTGTAAGCACTTGGAGGAGCACAACAATGACAACTACAAGAGCACTTGGGTATAACCAAGTAAAATGCATCTTCAGTAAAATTAGAAAACTCCAGGAAAACATCCATTTCAACTAAAAATGGAGCTCATAGAAGGTGATTGTTTTGTTTGACACACACACCTTGGGCCCCTATAGCTCTGACACTGTTCAGTTAAATTAGGGCAGAGATCAAAGTCTTAGACAAGCTTTACCTTTAACTTTAGAGAATTGAGTTTTTCCTCCCTTAGATGCTCTCTCAACATCTCTCGGTGGAGCCTCTCCTGTTCCATGGCAAACTCCCCCAGGGTATACTGGCGCACGCTGTTGTGGCGAGTGGACATTCCCAGCGTGCTTCCTCCTTGGCTGGGAACACTGGTGAAGCCTTGCCTTCTCGTGAAGTAATACACAGTAACACAGTTAAAGTGGACATTCTTTGTTCTCTTCCGCTTCTCTCTCTTCAGGATTGAAGATGCTGGAACAGAGGCAGATTTCAGTGTGAATGGTAACTTGCAGTCAGGCAGCAGACGTGTTAAGATAAAGGGAACTGCACAAGTGACAGTATCTGGCTACACAGACACCACATTCCAAGGTGAGAATAATGAGTTCGAAATACTAACCTCATATGCAAACCTAAAAGCCACTACAAGCTGTTACAGTGATGAACACCATTGTCTACTTCAGAAGACAAATACTTGGCCAGGAAAGTTTTTCCTTCCCATTACATCATGAAAACGTTTTATCCTTTTACCAAGAAAGCAACCAAATCCCAGCAAAAGAAACCACTTTCAATGTCATCACCCAGAAGGTGATCCACTGACTTGCACCTCTTCCAACCCCAGTGAACAAAGTTGCACAAGGCAGCAGAAATCCACATTGCTACAGCACTGGGTCACCCTGACAGAAAAGATTAGTATATCCTACTATCTAATTTGTGATAAATTTATGTTGGAAAGTCCATAAAAGCAGTATGTTTAGTGTTTCATACTGTCTCAAAATTCATACCATCATCATCACCACTGAATGATATAGAAATAATTCTGACTAGCAGTCAGACCCACTTTGTTTTCCTTTACCTTCATCTGACTTTCTGCGGCCATCCACTGAATATGTGTGTGTGTATACTCTAATTTTGACAAAAAATTAAATCTAGTATTTTCCAACTCTTTTCTGATTCCACTCATACCTGTGCTCAGGTTTTTTAATGAACATACACAGCAACATATGAAACTTGTTTAAAAAAATGCCAGATTTTAACTATTAAATATCCTTCTTCTTTCGGGTCTACAGACACTTAGAAACTCCTTCCCATGATCCTGATCTATTGTTTCTCACTGATAATAGCTGCATGCCTTTAGACGAAATAAAAAAAGACACACAAACCTTAGAGAAAGGTAAGGGACACTCCTTGATTTTTAAGATGAGCAGTCCAATTTATTTGATTTGTTGCAAAATAGCAACAGGTTGTTGAGAATGCAGCTTGTAAGTCATTGCTTTGCAGTTTATAGGCAATAACTGCATGTGTGTGCAGGTATGAATGAGAGACCTCATTGCCAGAATTCAGGCAGTAAAATGATTTAAAGGGTGCCAGACCACTCTTGAATGGCTTGGAATCATTCTATAAAAGCAGGAAGAGCAACAAGATGTACACTGATAATCTAGAATTCCATCATTTCTAGAGATGGGACACATTTGGCCTTCAGGCCTGGTTTATTGTCACAGGTAAAACATAGTTCAGTCTCTATTACTGTTACGTTGTGAAATGTTAATCACCACAAAAATAAATCCACAAATTTCTGCATTAAGTGAAACTGTCAAAATACCCAGCATCATCTACCGAACTGTGGGAAAACCAAGTATATTAGAAAATAAAGCCCTGTATCCAAATTAGACAGTGTGTCCTACAGACATTATCACAGAATTTTGTGACTCACTGAAACAGGATTACTTTTCCTAAATACTAACAAGCTGCTAGAAGTATAGTAAAGTATATGGTTTGCTATTTAAATAACAGGCACTTCAGACCTTCTCCAGGTATGCTGGATTGTAAATATAAAACAGATAAATATGATCTGGTCCTGTTACTCACATGCTGCTAGTAAAGCATGTTACAAAAAAAGGTGTAGCATGTACAAAGGGAAATCAAAAGACAAATTCTGTTACATTAGGCATGTTTAATTTACATCCAAGTTGAAGCAAATCTCATATCAACAAAGCTTGTCAAAAATATTTATAGGAAGCCTTTAGTGAGGGAAGTGGGTATTTCATTAGCAGACTAGTTGATAGGGATGTCTCAATTTTGAATTATATTAAATATGGTTTTAACATGCTGGTTTTTTTCATATATACCACAGCTCCAAAGCAAAACTACCTTTAATAAAATCAGTTTTTTAGCATTCGTAAGATGGGTAATTTTTATACTGAGCCATTCTCTTTCAATGTAACATAAAAGCAAATACTCTAAATCAGAACCTGCACTGCCAATATGCTCTAATACATAAGAGAGTGCATATTTAAAAAAACCTTTTTCTGCTGAATGAGGTATCTAAACCATTCAGGGGTGTATCCAATTTCTGATATCAGTATCAATGTTATTTGGATCTCAACTGCATGATGCCACTATTTCAGAATAGTGGCAGCTACTGAAAGGCAGGCAGCTTTTTTGCCAAATAAATGAACCAGTCACAAATGAAATATAAAACTATTGCAAAATACTTAAGGAAAGAAAAGGAAACCGGCTCTTGAAAAAAAAAAATACATATATACACATATATTTAATGAAGAAATTGAAGGTAACTGCACCTGTAAATCTCACAAATTAGAGCATCACACAAACCTTTGAATCCTCATCTGTAAACCTGAGTATCTGTGACACAAGGTCTGTGTTGATAGTAATCTGGTTTAGATCTTAGCTGTGGAACTCCTGACAGGGCTGCTTTACTGGCAGGAATGACAAATGCTGCAACAAAAGCACTTCTCTTTTTTCAAGTCTCAATCTCTTTACGGTAGAGATACTACTTTAATACTAATGGCTAAACATAAATAATGACCCTTAGGTTTCATTCACACACTACACACTAACAATAGCTAAATGAAGCTAAGCAGAAGAGTCTGTAAGCTAGTTACCCCCAGATGGAAAAAAAAAGTCATCTCTGATAAAAACAAGATACCATGAATGAGCTTTTACACTATGCTGCCTTGATGCGAGCTCCAAAATACTATTACACTTTGAATTGAAAAACAACTGATTCGAACCCTTTGCTTCAAACCAACCAAAACAGAACTACCATCTTATCAAGAGTCTGGGGCACTTGTTATTTTGCATGCACTGTACCTTACACAGTATGTTAAATCTGCTGGAATCACTGCTACGGACACTGTTTAAACTCAAGACAGAGCAGAAGACCACGCAAAATACTTATGTTCTGATCTGTTAGAAAGCATGAATACACCCCAGCAAAATTTACTGAAAATCTGAAAAGTTCAGGTTTTATCATACTTAGTCATCATTTATTTCTTATATCTTGGTAACAGATCATTGGCCCATCCAACTCCCAAATCCCATGAATAGTAGTTTTCTAAAGGGAAAAAATCAGTATTTCCACTAGCAATCCAACCTATGCTTAAAAGAATCACCCAAGTTTGATTTGTATATGAATAAATTATAACTGATGCAATAGGTAAGCAAGAGCAGTAATATGCTGGCAGACTGAAGCAAAGCTTTCCTGATTTGCTCTCGTATGTCCAAGGCACTATGCAGCAGCACTGTCCATTTGCCTTTCAACATCCTAATTTTCCAAGCTGGGCGCTGGAGCTACAGCAGTGTGAAACCTGTGGAAGATGCAGCCCCTCCTTCTGAAAAAGAATCCAGACCTTCCCCTAAGAAAATCATCCGCTGAAGCTGTGTTCATCCATCAAATGCAAAATCTGCTTCCTATTTTTATACTATCCTGATAGGAAAGACATTTTAAGCTCATCATGTTTTTCTAACATTTTTTACCCAGAAAAGTGGTAGTTCTTTGATTACGAAACTTAAATGATCTCAGTTCTGGCTGAACTCCAAGACATAAGCACTTTCTTCTGCTGTCTCAGCTATTCTCCTGATGTCAAAGACACATGAAAATAAATGTGAACCATATGGCTCCCCAGCAGATTACTCACACTCCTGCATCAATGAGGGCAAAGCAATGCATTGTCACCAGTGCAGAAATATCTTAGGCATGTGAAAATTTCAAAAGGCTGGAAAAAACATGTGTGAAGCAGCCTTTTGGATTAAAGCTCTATCTTAGACCAGTGGAAATGCTGCATTTCTGACACTCTACTACCAATCTCTCTGCTTTTTACATACTCAGTGTCATATAAACCATTATGGCAAGAAGGATTAGCACCATTCTCCACCTGCTCCATGACTTTCCATGCAGTGTTTCATCAAGTCTAACACCACAAAACAGCAAAGCCTAATCCCTCCTGATAATCCAGGTCAGAACGCTGCCGATAAAAGCCAGCTTGCTTCCCAACCCTCACAAAAAACAAAACCTAGAAAAAGGTTGTATCCAGAAATTGCTTCTACCTCTTTCTCTTACCTCTCCTTCTATCCCATTATCTTCCAAAAGGTATTTTCTAAGAGTCTCCATACACTCAACTTACAAATTTCCAACCCTGAATGATAAAACACTTTTCCTACATTCTGGAAATCTACACTAAGAGGAAATCCTGTGATATAAAATACACCGTCCAAAAGAAACATGTAGTCTTGAGGACAAGGGAGGTATTTTCTAGAAGAAATGTGAATTTCAAAGTCTAGAAGGGAACTGCATACTCAGTTGTAAATGAGAGGAAATTTGAGAAAAGAGGGACAATGCTGTGGAACACCACCACCTACCTAGAGCACTTCACTGCTCCATCCTTCTAGTAGCCTCATTTAGGGTAAAGCCAAAGCTAAATTCACCTCACAGGAGGAGCTGGATGGGAATGCTTGCCTAATACCAGATTTAAGTCACATTAGAACAGGTTTTTGAAAATTATTAGTTCACAGACAAGTCTGACATGAATACAGAGGATTTAATTTGTATTTTAAGCATTTTACCTCACTGTCAAGTGATTTGTCTGAAATCTTGAGAAATGTTTAATTGTTAGGGCGAATACTAGAAGCTGGAACCTGACACTAAAATTTTAGTTGAAAGCTTTAAGTTACTTCCCTAGCACACTCTGCCTCCAGAGTGTTTTTCTGTGACGTTCATCATTCTAGTCCAGTTTCTCCCTTCTGCAAACACCATCAGCCTGTGGAGAGGAGTGGAGATGGTTAAGTGCTCCCTGCCTCACCATTTCCTCTAAATACCAGCTGCTGTTCCATAGTTGATTATTCCTGACCTTGGCCCCAAGGTGAGGGGAAAGTCCTTCCAGGGATCCTGGTAGGAACACCCACCCATGCACAACAATTGCACTGCTGAGCTCTCTTAGGACAGTACAGGCAATCCTTTGTCCCATCCTATGTGTGACTTCTGTGAATGGCCATTTCATGCAAACACAGCTACACATTTAGCTGACTGACACTTTGCATTTACAACCATATTTTATGTATCCATCATGAACATCTTCTGACAAAACGATTTTGTTTGATTTTTGTTTTCTAAGCCAACAAAAACATAATGTAATGCAAAAACTGTCTCTCTGGTTGTATTGTGTGCAAAGTGCACTAATTTATAGCAGACAACTTATTTAAAAATATACAAACATAATTAGTTGTACAAATCATTCTAATAACTAGTGAGAACCTGCTTTATAACCCTCTTTTCAATTTTTAACAATTGTCACCACAGTATTCCTTATTCCAGATGAAGAGATGCTGTCATGGTATATACCCCGTCCTGTCATTCTGTGTGAGTTTGAGCTAAGACATTGCACTACATTTCGCTGAATTTATTTGCATTTCTTGCTTTTTAATGCTCAGATGAGCTGACTTATTTTAAAATCAAATACAAGAATCCCTCAACCTGTTAGCATTTCATAACATGAGTCAACAAACAGAATAATAACATACTCCTCATTAACAAGGAAATTCCAAGCCTGGTTGCTGGCAACATAAATAACTGCAAGATGCCATGAAAAAAAAGGAATGCCTGCATTCAGTTGCAGCTGTTTTCCCATAGTAAAGCAGCACCACCACTTCTGACTCATTTAGAGTTGAAGTTTCTATCATTAACCAGCAATTAAACATGCAGCTTAAGTTCAAAGCTCAGGTTGTACCCTGTGCTATTGACCTTACACCAAATAAAATTTTATCCCTCTATGAAGATAATTCAGAAGAAGCTACACCTTCCTAAAGATTTCACACCTTCTTTCACATTATGCATGGCCACATAGATAAGGCAATCTCAGTAAGTTCGCAGCTCTACAAAATTCAAACAGTACTTTACAGGGCATATTGAAGGAACTGCAACAGGGATGTCTTTGTGTTTTGAAATTCCTCATCATCTTTAATAGCAAAATCAAAGGATGGCAAGAGCACTTAGAGACCAAAGGGTTTTCTCAGAGCCCTCAGTGACCTGCCCATTCCTAATGAATCAAAGTACATCCCAAAGCACTCTAAAGACAGTACCCTAATTAGCGGAATGGGGGGACCTGTGATTATGGCCGCAGGATAACCTTGCTCATGACAGCGATAATGTTAACGGCAACAGAGAGATAAGTGATGGAGGATATCAACGAGACTGCGTGATGGCACCACCTCCTGCTGGTGATAATCACCTTATCAGATAAGCTGCTGCTGGCCATCCCAAGTGACTCTGCAGGCGAGGAAGAGAAGTTTCAGCTACAGGACACTGAAGTTGAAATGGCAGAGGAAAGCAGCAGCTCCTTGTGTTTCTTAAGATATGCATCTGTGATTAATGTGCTATAGGGAGTTAATACCAGCAACTTCACAGGACTTCACAAGGTCCCCATGGGTCTTTCAATTGCACACCATTCTATAAGTTCAATTTGCATATTTCTCTATATCAGAAAAAAAAACCCAAGAAGCATTTAGAAGCAGGTACCTCACCAAAGCAGGGAGAATCACAGAATCATCAAATTATTAATGTTGGAAAAGCCCTCCAAGATCATCAAATAATTTTTGACTGAATACCACCATGACCCTTAAACTGTATCATGAAGTGCCATGTCTACTTGTTTTCTGAATACCTTCCAGGGATGGCGATTTCTCCACTTCACTGGGGAGCCTATTCCAATGCTTAACTTCTCCTCCAGCGAAGCAACTTTTCCTAATATCCAACCTAAACCTCTCCTGGCATACTTTGAGGTCATTTCCCCTTGTCTGTGAGAAGAGACCCCCCACCTTGCCACAGCCTTTTCTGGAATTGTAGAGAGCAATAAGATCTCCCCTGAGCCTCCTTTTCTCCACTGAACACCCACAGCTCCCTCTGCTTCTCCTCATAGGATTTATGTCCCAGACCCTTCACGAGCTTCGTTATCCTTCCCTGGAAGGGCACATATCCCCCCAGAGCTAAGCTGCAACGCGGAACTCCATGTTCCTCAGTGCACACAATATAGGAATGGTCAGGGTGTTGTACTGACATCCTCAACAGCAATTTCAGGTTTTTTAGCTTGCTGTGGAGCAGATGATACACAGCAATGGGGTGCCAGAACTGAACAGGGCAACTGAAAGGAGCTCCAATGGCATTTTGAGCGCTCCAGCCCTGCATTCCGTGTATGCTTAAGTCCTGACTAATGCTGTACATACATGCTTGCACTGCTACTTGAAGATGAACATCCTTCTTTCTGATATGAAGGCAGGTCTGTGAAATGGGACAGGCATGTGGACTATCCAGTAATACACTTTGGCATCCATTAAAGTAACTCTGCAATGACTAATGATCTGCTGAATCAAACTGAAATTGCTTCAATAGACTGAGAAAGGTAAGTAAAATACACAACAGGGATTATATCTGCCAGCAGTAATGAAGGCACTCCATCACCATTTGCTAAGAGACTTAAAAATGTGCACATCTGTAAAAATACACACACCTTATAAAGAAAATGCTAATGGTAAAATTTGTCTATTCTTTATGGACTGTAATTTTTATTTACTGACTCAGTCGCCTGCAACCTAGGCGAGGGATTTATTAATTTCTTCTTGTTGCTGTCTTTATTTGTTTAAATAGATATATTGTTAAAGAAACTCTGTGTTTATCCCTGTGTAACAGTCACAAGCAATAGCACTTAGGGCCATCTCAGTCACGTGTTTTTTGCCATCACACTACAGGGTTAACTGCTGAGAACAAAGTTATCTTCTGGTAGCTCTGCCCACCTGAATGATCCACAGCAGCTGCTTGCCTCATTTAGCTGGCAGGTTAAACTGACTGTAAGACTAATTGAGCAGAATTCTTGCTAGGCTCCTGTTTATCTGACCCAATACATATGGTTTCAAGGGCTGTGTAAATACAGAGATGCATCAGCTGTGCTAGATGGATTTATATACAAAATGCCTGCTTCCTAAGTGCTGAAGAGATTGTAGTTACAAGCAATTTAGAATTATCCCTTTGTCAGGTCAATTATAAAGAAAAAATAAGACTTAGAGGACCATGTTAGCACTTTTTTAAAATTCCCAGTTTAAGATTTAATATACAGATCTTGATGTTGGCTATAGGTCACACAACCCTCTCCCCATCTTTTCCAGTCAGTAAAAGATAGTTTATAGTCAACTTCGTATTTGACTGTATGAAAACAGACCAGAAAAATGACAGTACACAGGATCTGACAGTGTCCCACTAAACAGAACAGAAAATGGTATAACATGTCAGGAAATAGCTTAGGAAGATAACCTCCACCAAGAAGGTATTCAGGCATGTAACAGAGGCAAGGAATCTCGACAGCCTTTTTTCTGCACTGGCTCTTTTCAGTCTGCTCACTGAAAAAGTCTCACAGAACTCAACCTTACATTTAGATTCAAATATTCTACTTAGAAAAGCTCACCTCTTGTCTTTTAGTGTGGAAGATGAATGAGTTTAAAGCATGAACAAAATACCTTCCAATGTACACTGTTATCAGTTTTGCTAGTATACATTACACGTGCATGTAATTTTCAGGTGAGTATCATGCAATAGCTCTTAAGTAATACAGGGGTTCTGTATGATTTCTTGGAATTTAGGCTAGTGCATCTATATTAAAGACAATACTTTTTAAAAAATACTATCAATGCACACATAGACTACTTTTTCTATTTCTATATCACCAGTGGATATATCCAAATGTATTTTTTAAAAAATGCAATAGGTACAATTTCTGTATGTGTGTGAGTGCACACACAGATAAACATTTATTACTCTGGCCACAAATATTTCAGCTAGATAAATCATTAATCATAACACTGAAATACTGTAGTTTCTCTTACAGAAAGGGAAGTTCCTTTAAACTAAAGTGTTTATTATGTCAACTACAATTAAAGCCTATGCATATACTACAACTTCCAAGTTTGTCCCCTGAATCGTTCCCTTTCATTGTATCACCTGTGCACATATTCACAATAAAATTGTGGTCTTCTGTGTGGGTGGGAATGACTGTTTGATGTATAAAGCCTGTTTTCAGTCTATGATGAATAATCAACTAACTTCAACAGATGCAAATGTTAAAGTACCAGCATGCAGATAATATTGTCCCCAAGACAATTTTCTAAATACTAATCTAGATTTAGATTTCTAAATACTACCAAAGAGGTTTACTGGGTCACTTACTCCTTTGTGGCACTTCAATAAAATAGGTCCCCAACTAGTACTGCATCTTAAATATCATACAGCACCTCAAGAGTGTTCCATGTAAACCCCTTTCAAAAGTCGTGCCTGTCCCTCCTGTGCACAGGAACATTCCCTACCAGAGCAAAGAGGATTCAGACCCTCGCATCCAAACACCTGTTCAAACTGAACAGCAGCATCTGGAAGGAAAGTCAGTTATAAGAACATTCATAGCATATGCTACAAACATGATTTCTAGGCACATCCACACCACTCAGTTACATGGAACACACTCTGTATGGGCAGCAATGAGGAGCCTCACCTACTCCTTGGCTCACAGTTTTAAGGAATAACTCCATAGAGGAGGATCTAAATGCAACAGAGTTGAAGGAGGCAAACCCCTACTTTTTAGAAGATGCAGTTCACTATTAATAAATAATATAACCACCTAAAACAAGTATCATAAACTGCAAACATAAACTGTAAATTTATCCTTCCCAGAAATATATGCTGCAAATGTAGCTTTGCTAACTTAAGACCAAATTCTTATTTGAACACAAAACCATTGCAAAGTACAGAAATATCCTCTGGTACCTGAAAAATAGAAACTATTGAAATAATGTCTACACAACATCCATCAGTTCCAAATAAAAGAAAGCTTATATTGTTTTTAGAGAAGAACTCTCACCAGTACTGTATTACAGAGAGCTGACAGCTGCAATACATTTAGCTAAGGAAAATAAACTGAGCTAAAGCACTTCCCCTACAGTACCTGTTTGAACTATTTGGAACACAACTCCTAACATTAACTACAAACAGCTACATAATTCAAATAGCAAGTAGGTAGGAGCTTCCAAGAGACTTCAAACTTTTACAACAGTCTAACAGACGAGAAGTCAAAAGAATGTAAGAGTATTTTACTAAGTATTTTTGAGCAAGTCATAAACTGAACATCATGGAGACTGTTTTATGATCTGTTCAATTAAAAATCATCATGCTTATCTAACCACAACATTTATCTTATTTTGAGAAACAGGAATAATTTTTTGGTTACAGAGAGTTAGTACTTACGGGTAAAATGATTAGAAGTGGATGGATTGACACTATCACCACTGTCAGCACTTTCACTGCTGGAAATGTCATCATCAGATTCCCTCACAGAGGAACAAGGTGAGGAGCCATCAACTTCTTCAAACTTCCTCTTTAAAATTCCACTCATTGCTGCGATGCTGTCACCATGCACCTGTAACAGGAACAGAGGCAATGAGGCACTGAAACATCCAGCTGCAGAATATGCAATCATAAACTCCAAAGTAATTTTTATTTCAAAATAGCAGTAAATTGCCACTTCTAGTCCTGAATAATCATTTAATATGAAATTACACTTGAATAATTAGGAGAGTGAAGCCATAAAGAAGAAAAAAAATCTGAAGTCCTACACTAACTTGACATGTATGGAGGTGATTATTTCATTAGAATAATCTGTAACAGATTGCTTTCAGGGAGTATTTTTCCCACTATGTCAACAGCATCCCTATCTTCTTCCAGGTTATGTTGTGAAATTTCAAACAAAGAAAACAATGATGGACCTGGTCCCTCCTTTGGCTGCCACAAGAGGAAGAGAAGTTCACAATCAGGGATGAAATTAAGAAGAAATCATCTTGAACACTATAGTTCCCAATGCTAAATATAAGTGATGTAACCAGTGCTCACAGCACCCTTTAAGAATTTAATCTGATAATTCCAATATTACCGACAGATAAAAGACAGTGAAGGCACAAAGACCATATATGAATTTGTGCTCAATAAACATCTGGATTTCTGAAGTTACCCATACCAATTAAAGACACCAACTGTCTCCCAAACATTCTCATCTCCAAACTACCACAGGTTTATCAAAGGCAGGTCACCCTTGACTAAGCTGATCTCCTCCTATTACAAGGTGACCTGCCTTGTGGTAGAGGCAAAGGCTGTGGATGTTGTCTGCCTGGACTTCACTAAAGCCTTCGACAATGTTTCCCACAGCATCCTCATGGAGAAACTGACTGCTTACATCTTGGATGGGTGTAAAACTGGCTGGCTGGATGGTCCAGAGAGTGCTGGGGAATGGAATGAAATCCAGTTGGTGGCTGGTCACTAGTGGTGTTTCCCAGGGCTCAGCTGAGGCCAGTCCTGTTTAAATATCTTTATCAGTGATCTGGACAAGGGGATCAAGTGTCCATCCCCTCAGCCAGTTTGCAGATGACAGAAAGTTGGGCATGAGTCCAAAGAAGGGCAATGAAGCTGGGGAAGGTCTATAAAGTGGCTCATATGAGGAGCAGCTGAGCGAGCTGGGACTGTTCAGTCTGGAGAAAAGGAGACTTGGGGAGGACCACATCACTCTCTAAAACTCCCTGAAAGGACTTTTTAGCCAGCTGGGGGTGGCCTCTTCTTCCAGGTAACAAGTGACAGGAGAAGAGGAAATGACCTCAAGCTATGCCAGGGAGGTTTAGACTGGGTATTGAGAAAGATTTCTTCAACACAAGGGTGGTCAAGCATGGGAATGGGCTGGCCAAAGAAGTCAGCATTCCTGGATGTATTTAAAAGACATGTAGATGTGGCACTTGGGTACATTGTTTAGTGGTGGACTGGTCAAGTTAATGGTTGGACTCAACGATCTTTGAGGTATTTTCCAACCTAAATTATTCTGTGATATCACAATGAAGAAGTGAAATGCCTAATATATTCCTGAGGTTGAGAAGAATATTATAAAGCTAAGTCTTCAAGCAGAAATTTACCAGCATGTCCTGGTTCCAGCCAGGACAGGGTTAATTTTTTGTAGTAGCCTGGTGGGGGCATGGCCAGGACACCAAGGTTATTCTGTAGCACCTCACATTTACTGGGGGCAGGGGGAAGGAAGTCTTTTCTGGGGAGTAGAAGTTCCTTATGGCTCCAATTCCAAACCAGAGAGAGCTGGTGTTGTCTACTGTGGGTTTCCACAGCGAGCAATAACATTCATTTTCTTGTACTCTCTGTCATGAATATTGTTGCCCTTACTGTTCTTCTTCTTATCTCATTGCTATTTCCAGTAATTTGTTCTTATCTGAACCCACGATCTTCACCTTTTGTGTCTCCTATTCTCCTCTCCAGAGCACTGCAGGAGGGAGGGAGAGCGAATGATTGGCAGCATGCTTTGGAGAGTTTCAGTGGGAGCACTAAACTGGGGAGTACCCCCCAAACCGTGACACAGCAGAGGCAGAAATATTGCATGTAATTAACTAACTGAGGAGAGATCAAGAACAGCTGGATCAAGCCCAGAGGACGCAGCGCCGCCACTATCCTGCCTGCAGCACTGCAAAGACAAATGCTCCTAACACTTACCCAGGCAAAAAGTTTGTCTGGGATTGAAGACACACTGCACTTGCCGAGCCCCACTGAAAGCAAGAAAAATAAAAAATTCACCAAAGACAAATGCTCCTAACACTTACCCAGGCAAAAAGTTTGTCTGGGATTGATGACACACTGCACTTGTCAGGGATACAGAACCCAGCATTGAGGACTTGACAAAGGGTTCTGCCCAGCCCCACTGAAAACAAGAAAAATAAAAAATTCATTTACATTGCTCATGAGATAGAACTATTAAAATCTCTTCAGCTACCTTCAGGATTCCTTAATTCTGGACCAGTCACAATCTGTTCCTTCCAGGAAGCTGAACTAGATACCTTCCAGAACTCCCAACCAACATTTCTATGGCTCTGTGTTTAAAACTCAAATATATCTCTGAGGAAGCTTGCATAAGCTGGGCTAAATGGCTACTAAAGAAGACAAGGTTAAAGCAGATATTCCAGAACTGGCCAAAATGTTTAACAATTAGCACATTTTAGGCCTTTGGCTCAGGCCACTTCTTGCTCTCCTGGATTATGCAGGATGAAGCAAGTGCCAGAAGCATTCCCAGCAGGCAGGCTGGATGGGGCACCTGGGTTTTGGCAGAAGCCTGACAGTTTAGCCATTGTGGACACAAGCTGTATCCTGCCACCTGGCAGCAGAAGCCAGAGAATGCTGTCCCTGGCCTGCGTCTGTCTTATCTTTTCAATTAGTACAGAGGCAGTCTCAGGGATGCAGCTGCTGTGCTCTGACCCTGCAAGCACAGTACTTCAGCAGGTTCTCTGCTATCTCTGCTCACACTTGCCCTCATACTAAGCAGTTTCAATGTCTCCTATGTATTCTACACCTCCTTTCAAGCCCCAACACCAGCTTCTTTCCTGGAAAAAAACAAAGTGACAGTGTGAAGAGAACTTTGTTATGAAGTCATAACAAGGAAAGAAAGAAAAAGCAGGACTCACCAGCTTACAGAGTCTGCAAGACTAATTCCAAATCATAATTCCACAAACACTGAAGCCTGTCTATATGAAATTCATGAAGTGAGGTGGCAAGAACACAGTGGTTTCTTCCTAGTGCAACAAAAGTTTAGTTCTAGTTATTTGTTTTGCTTTGCTGATAAAGCATTTTACCTTGTCTGCCAGCTCCTAAGCACAGCAGGAAGAACTTATGAGCAGGTTTAAACTTGCCTTTGTAAGTCAAGACTAGAAATTGCATATACATTATACAGCATTTTAATGATATTATTAAATTGCAAGGATTAGAACAGAAGTTTTATAAGGGAGCTCATTCACTTCTTGAGAATCAAAAGCTCTACAAAACACACATGTGATTGTACCAAGTTTAATATCCTGTCTCCAGCAGCAGTCACTATTTAATGCTTCAATGGAAAGCAATGGGATGCAAAATCCAGCCAAAACCACTGCAGATACATAGCTCTGCTTCCTCATCCTTACAGCCAATTTCCCCTAAGCATGAGACTCGAAATATTGCTATACAACAGCGCCCAGCCTCTTAGAAATTCACTTGACTTGGTCTCCTGAGGCAGCAAGTTTCTTATTAGTTTTCTGTAAGAAGAAAAAAAACACAACAAAACACATTTTCTGAAACTATAGCCACACCCCCTTCAAAATCACTGCAGTTTCCACAATATTTTGGACAGTAAGCAGCAGGAAGGCAGCAGTGTCCAGCACTATGCTGTACTAGACAGAACTACACGGGTACCCCCACAAAGTGGAGGAGAAGTCACTGACATCTTGTTGTTGTATTACAGTGGTATTTCCTTTTCAGTAGTGATTACATTTCACAGCAGGTAGAGTACATCTGCTGATCCTGTACAGAATTAGGAAACACCTTTATATCTGGGGGGTGTGCAGGGAGGGAACAGCGATGGAGACACAAATGGAACTGCACATTAAGTTGTGCATCCCAAAGCTGGGGTGTCTGTCCAATGGCTGGCACGTTCCTGCTACACTCCCAACCTCACAGCTGCGAAACCCTTAACAGCCTGCCCACCTCTGGGGAGCTCCCCAAAGCCACACAGCCTCTTGCTGGCACCACTCCTCTTTTAACGTGGGAACTAAAGCACTCATCAGCAAGAACAAGGAAGAGAAAATGAGCAAGAAACAGTGCAGGTCTGAAAACACTTGAGCACTTGTTTACTATACAGATTATTCAAAATTCTGAGTTAATGATTCCCAGAACAAGATGCAGAATCCCATCAGAAGGTGTAGCTCATGAGAATAATGTAGAGGGAGCACTGGTCCCCAGTACAGCCAACACGTGCCTGCTCTTGGAACTGGTGCCATATTTCCTAGGACCAGAAAACAAGAACAGAGGGAGTGATGTGCCATCTCAACAGCTACACTTTGACACCTCACAGCTACACCTGCTCAGTCTCCTCCCTGAAAGGGCACAGGGGCATACAAATGCCTGATTATATTGCCTGGTGACTGAGCAACAGCTGTTTTCACTGGAGTAACCAGAAACTTTGAAATTACTTCAACATCTTTGTCACTGGTCATCCCTCAGACCAAAATCCCTTTCCTAGAAAGTTCTGCCCATCTGTCACCAAACTGTCGTCTTCAAAGGCATGTGAGTCTTTTCCAGGGTCTCACTTTCAAGTTCCCCTAGCATAAAGGCACTTCTGCACATACCCAAAGTTACAGAGATTTGAGATATCTGAATAAGCTCCTGTTGAGGTCTCCCTGGGAGCCTGAAACTTTGTGTTCTTCCAAGTAAGGTGTCCAAGATCAAAAGGAAAATCTATTATGAGTGTAAAGCATGTTGAGAAGGAAAAGGGACAGAAGGGCTGGGCCAGGCCCAAACCCATGAGCAATTGTTTATGTACCCACAGGTTGGTAAATACGGTACAGCACTTGGCTGCTACCTGTGCCCACCCTCCTTGGAGTATGAATCTTGGCAGCATTTTCTATACAGAAAAATGGTCACCACCTAAACAAAGGACTAGGATGCTCTCCACTAAGCTACAGCTTACGGGCAGCAGGTACTGAACAACAGGTTCTGCTCTCCAGCACCTGGGTGGGTTTCCTAGCTGTGCTGCTGTGTAAATTAACAAGAGACCCACTCAGCAGCAGATCTTTAAAAGAAAGATGTTTTGAGAGGAAGAGTGACCCGTGTTCCACTCTTGAAAGGGAAGGTCAGAGTCCCTCCCTTCAGGAGGTACTGGACTGTGACTGTGGAACACAGGGAGCTCCAACAGCACAAGCTATGATTCCATGCTGAAGGGTAACCACAGGGACATGGGGGATTAAAACATTTCTCTCTCAAGTATCTAACCTCCGACTACCTGGCTTCTTACTTCATTAAGCAGACGTGACTTAGAGACTAATCCTGAAACCTTACTGAGAAGTGGAAGGCCTGCAGTCCTCAACGGCCACAGACAAAGCTCAGTACAACAGAAAAACCATGCCTGCTCAAAGAGCCACAGGAAGGACAGGGAATTTTACAGCCATCTCCACACTGCTAGGAAACATGCACTCCTCCCTACACTCTGTGCCTCTGTATAAGTAAAGAGCAGCTTTGCTGGCTCTGTAATTCTGCCTTGTCTTCAAATACAATGGGATTCCGATCAATTCTAAAACACTTGAAAAGGAAATGTTTGATACACAAAGCAGATATATTAAATAATAGGATCTCTGGGGGAATGACAGTTTGGCTTATTAATTCTCAAAACTCTGTTCCTGAACATAAATTCCCCCCTTCTTCCCCCTTCAATAAAAGGTAACTGAATTCCCTTTAATTTATCTTCTGGACACCTTGAAATCAACTTTTCTCTCTAAACAGCTTTAATTACATCTTTAAAGCGTTATGTTTGCATATCCCAGCTAACGCAACATCAAAATTACTATTTCAATATCTAGTCAGAACTTCCCTGTGAAATACACCTTTTATTACATAATGCTTGCTTTAATTGAGAAAGCTTTAACTCTTGGGATTACAGTTACACAGTACGTAGCTGTAGCCTACATGCCTTCTTTCAAACATATTTCCAGGCATTATGACTTCAAATGCAGAGGAAGTGTAGTGAAAGTGTCAACAGTGAAACTGCCAAGGGCATGGCTGGAAGAAATGGCTACAACAATTTAAATGGCTAAACAAATATAGGCTAAAAGTCAAGGCAAGGGTAAAGATATAAATTCATACTGCCTCTGGCAGGAATCAATTATGCTGGCTATTCTGACCTCTAAATGGGTTCTTCTGGAGAGGGAACATGAAAAGCTTACTCTCGCTCTCTCGCTTTTTACCTATTTTCTCTCATCTTCATTACAAGTAACATATGTATGTTCCACATGTCTAAACTTGACAAAAAGATATTTTAAAAGGAGAAAGAGATTTTTATCTGCATTAAAAACCAATGATAATTAAAAACTTTAACTGCAGTGGTTGAAAAGCATTCTCACTCCAAAGAACATTAGTGAAAAGACTTGAAATTCTTAGTAAAGACATTTTAAGAAATGTCAAAGATGTGCCTAAAAACATGAAAAATTGCCTAAATTAGTCGGGTTTTTAAAATGGTAATACAGACTGAGTAACACAACAACGAAAGAGACAAAACTGAAGAAAGAAAAAACCATGAGAAGGGATTGAAGCAAAAGGTTATGAAAAGATTTCTTTCCTACAGAAGTGTGACTCAGACAAAAATACTGTGTTTCAAATCTCCTTCACTATTTAAAAGAAATGTAAATGAAATAGCAAAGCCATGCTCTGTCATGATCACTGGAGGCCAGTTATAAAGGAGAAAGTATACAAAAATACAGGTGACCTCAAAGTGGAATGCTACCATTCAGTGGTGTTTATCTGTGCTACGTATCTGAACATAGAGCTAAGGTTTTGCATTAGCTCAGCTCACTTTGAACAAGCAGCACAATCAGCAAAAGCAGATCAGCTGTACTAATATACACAGCTTTAGAGCAGAACTAATCTGTGGAGCAGAACACTGCCCTAACACAGACCACTTGCAGCACCCCTGTGAAATACATCTTTAGATTCAACAGGCATCTCGGATGTGTAAATACACATTGCTTTGGATATCAAAATAAATGCACAGTAGTGGGTCATATAATGGAAAAATTATGTTATCTAGTAATTATTCTTCATTTAACTGCAAATTTTGTTGCTCTCCTAACGTTGGTGTCCTTTTGTCATACACTGGTAAAATTTAATTATGTATATACATTTAACGTACATGTTTACTATGCTTTAACAAATATTGGCAACAAGAATTCACCACAGAGGTGGCATGAAAAAAGGTCTTAGCTTATTATGCACCAAATCCTGTGATGCTGAAGACCTGCCTGTGCTCAGCCAGCAGCCATTTGCGTTTCAGTTCTGCTGCAGCGTTACACAATAGACATGCTCAGCACGTTCCCTAATGGACACGGTTTCAACTCCTCAGTTCAGTGCTCAAATTCCAGCTTGGCAGATGATTTTGACCAACCTCATGCCTTTGCCTTGTCACATCCACTCAAAAAAAGGCACAGCTACAGAAATACCTTCTATTATTCCTATGCAAGCACTGACAGATCTGGGTGCTCCAGGAGTTGCCAGGTTCAGTGAAGGAACACATGGAAAACAGTGAGGAGCCCCGACACTTCAACAGTCAGATTATATTCTTTTGACTTCAGCAACAAGACATTTAAAATTTATTGTATGATCTTGGTTCTTTGCATCCAATTACTTACAAGGAACCAATAAAAATTTAAAAATGGATGGGCTTTTAAAATTTTTTTTTCCTTTTTTCCTTCTCTTTTTTTTTAAACACCAAAAGCATAAGAATCTCCAATAACAGCTTGTTATCTTTTTAATAAATGTTGACATTAGAAAGAACATAATTAACCCAATTCTCTAATAAAATCAGTGCTGTGCACATTTTTAAGACACCAAGTAAATATTTGGCACAGCTATTAGTAGTCATGTAAAGTTACAGACTGCTTCTCTGGTAGCCCAGAACTCTGTTGCTATTTTTTACTATAAAGCTGAAAGAAAACGGCAGAAACTAAAGAGCTAGGAAAATACCAGAAAACGTATTATTTTCATCAGCAGAAATATCTGAAGAAGAATAAAACAGGCCCCTAAAAACAAAAAAATATTTGGTCAACAGGAACCAACATTCAATTGCCACCAATGAAATGAATGTAGCTTCATGGCATGACAGTAAAATCATGACTTCATTCAAGGCTTGGCCTCAAGTAAAGCCAAAATTAGTAAAAACATGTTTAAGTGCATCTTTCTCCCTAGAGAATAAAGTCAATAAAACTATTTGTACTGGAAAATATAAATTATTAATATCTACTGGAAGGCTGTGATGTTTTGAAATTGCTATCTTCAAAAATAGCTTTATGGCTATAATAATTCAAGCTTTCTATCTAGATCAAGGACAATGCACAAACAAAATATAATGCTACAATCTGCATTTTTCATGCACACTCAAGACAGTCCTAAGTAGGTATTCAAGTCCACAAAAAAAATACACAAAAATAGATGTAAAATTGCTACTGGTTTGTAGGATTTGCTTTTTGACTTTGCACCATTCCTGGTGTATCTATTCAACTCTGAAAAATAATACATTTATTTTTTAAAAAATGGGAGATTTTTAGAAATAGTATTATTTCACAATTAAACATTGATGAGGGAAATTCACAAAAAAAAAAAAAAAAGATCCCTTAACATACACAACAAATTACTGAATGCAGGAAACAGTGAATTCATACAACACAACTGTGAAGTTTTCTTCTGCCACTGACATATATGTAAAGAATTGACAATTCACTCTACCTTCTAAGAAGGACATAAGGCAAAAATAAGATACTGAGCTACCAGCTAAAAATTAGTCAAATTTAACTTCAAGTTTACAAAAAAAAAAAAAAAAAGAAAAATCTGAGAAACAAATGGACCTTTTTTTATGGATTTGTCTCTTCTGGATGGATTACCCAAGGCACAGTATGAGGGCTGCTTCACTGATGCTCTTCCCCAGGGTCATGGTGTTTAAGCTTTCCTCTATGTGGTTACTTTGATAATCAGGGTCTTAGCCACAGTGCAAATTGTTTTTTACTGGTGTGAACCAGCAATCTCTCTTTCCCATCTCACCACCCATTTGCACAATACTTGCAGAAGATTAACTGCTTCTGCTTCAAGCTCAGCTGGTATGAGCTAACAGGTTATATTGAACAATATGACAGGCACAGAGAAGGCATAACTGCATAAACCTAATTTCCTTAAGAAATGAGTCAAAAAGGTGAGCCACACTAAGATTTTGAAGTCCCAGATTTAGTGACCATGGTACCATAGAATGAGATTTTTTTTTTATGAAGACAGACAAAATATGTGTAATCAATAAAGTAAACTGTTTCTCTGTAAGTCAGTAGTCTTCTCTGTATTTTCAATAACTGAAAACCTCAAAAATTATTTTAAAAGCATATATTCAATTACAGGAAAAAAATTCCAATAGTAATTTCATATTTGTGGCCAGCAAAAATTCCCCATAGGTCTTTGCTCACCTGTACTTGTGTACCTGTGTATAATCAACACAAAGGCACCCAAAGGAAGGACCTGTGGTGCTAACACAACATGACAGACCACAGTAAGACCAACCTGAAATTACATTCCCAGTCGTGTTAAAATTGAATGTTGACTTTCTGCACCTTTTTTTCATGCTGAAGAAAATTGGGAGCTTATGCCTGCAGTGACTTGTATACTAATAAACATGTCTAAGAATTCTTTTCAGTTCTTTTCACTTTATAATTCAAAGCTGAAAACTTCCCTAGAAAGCTGACAGAAGAGCTGCAGGTCTAATAAGTATGTACCCATGCAATTCCCAAGGCACTCTTGTCACGGAGACAGTGATGAATAGGAGCTGAGCAGCGAGCCCACTGCCATCTCACTGCCTGACTTGTAAGCACCTTATGACCACTCAGCACCACTTCAGCCAGGGGAGTCTGCTGGGACAAAATTAATTATCTGCCCTACACTCTCCTGAAAGCACTGCTGTGAAGGTATGTGCCTTACACTTCCAACCCGATGTGGGTTCTTTTTATGATTTGATACATTTTGCTTTATTAAATCTCTGATCATTGTCTTTTTCAAAGGAGCCAAAAAGGTTAATACTGTGCAATTTCCACTCTTCCATTTTATTATTGAAAGATGTTTGTTTGGAAGAAAGAGTGGGTGAGAAGGGCATAATAGTAAACAATTGAGCAACTTAATTGAAAGCTACAAAGTTAAACCTCTCGCTACTCTGAAAGTGAATTCTTCCATAAAGACTCTGGTACAAGACAACAAAACAATGGCAACTCTGGGAGTAAATTCCCCCCTGAGTCGTGGGATTTCCCTCCCCACCCCTAAAATAAAATATTTAAAAGTCAAAAATGTTTGCTTGAGAATAGCCTGCTCAGCTATCGCAGCTCATATTGGAAGTAAGCAGTGCTACCATTTGATATCCACACTAAAAACAATTAACAAATACATTTTGTAGCTTTCAACATTTTTTGTTTACCCTATCACACCCACACAAATGGCATTTACTAGAGATGGCTATCGCTTAGAAAATGCAGCCAAAAACATCTGCAATCCAGCTTCCTTGTTAACACATTCACGATACATTTAGAGCAGACTCTGTTCAATAGTGACAAAGAACAGATTTTAAATCACTAAGCAGTTCATCATCAAATTCATATCCCCGTTCAAAAATCCCGACCTGCTCCTGAAGCCAGCAGCATGTCAGCCTGTTTCATCATCCCAGAAGGAGCAGCCAGGCGCTGCTCAGGTGGGACACGCCACAGGCAGCGCACAGCCGCGACCCCACTCACAGGCAGCCGGGGAGGTGTGCTCGAAAGGGAAGCCGCGCTGCCCGGGCTGGGATGCCCGCGCTGGGATGCCCGCGCTGGGATGCCCGGGCTGGGATGCCCGCGCTGGGATGCCCGCGCTGGGATGCCCGGGCTGCCCGCGCTGGGATGCCCGCGCTGCCCCTGCAGAGCCGCACAGCGGGACAGCGCGGAGAGCGCCCGCGGCTCGGCCCGGCCCGGCCCGCAGCCTTCATCCCCCGGCAGCACGGACCGAAACATCACCTCCTCGCAGGCATGCACGGAAATGACTTGCCAGAATCGAATAAATAAACGTAACGAAGGGGCAGCATGCTAATGAGAGCTACAAATACCAGAGAGGCTTATTTACTCTGCAGCCTTCCACTACATAATGGTACCACTGCTTGCATCTCCTCATCAAAATCCAACAACCAGGCGAGCCGGTGAAGCCACCATCGCTAAATGATGATGTAGCTCCTGCCCGTATCCCTCAGAACAACTGATGAGGGTCAGACTCCACACTCTGCAGCCCATATTTCCTACTTCACATTAGACAATGGAATAAATATGCAAATCCTTACTGCTTACGAAAGAGCAGGATACAAACCAGCCCCAAAATCAATCAGGACTTGAAGTTATATATATTCTGTGAAATTATTTATGAAGCACTAAACAGAAGCCATGTATCTTTTCATCTGAAAGCATAAATGCAAATTGTCCAATGCATTTGGATACTAGTTTTTAAGAAGCATCCTTGTTTATATTTTTGCCTTTAAGAATATAAAAACCTTAAAAAACTTGAGCAGCACCTTTTCCTTTTATCCTTAACTTCACAGTATTTAAGTTGTCCAGTTACATATATGAAGTTAATTTTCCATCAAATTGTCATGGCAATACAACCTTTTACTCCTTTTCCCCTATTTCTTTGTGAAAATAATTATATGAAGTAATGGAAAACTGAAGCAGAGATGCTAAAAATACAAACCTCCTTTTGTAGGGTGGGTGTAGAGATAGGGGAGCTGTAGGAAAGAATTATATGCAAATGTAAGGTGAAGAAGAAAGCCACAATATTCCAGTTTGGTTTTTTTTTTTTTTTTTTTTTTTTGGTATCAATTACTCACATCTCCCATTTATCACTAGCTTTATTAGAATACTGTATCCATATCTGTGGAGAGATAGAGAAATTAAAGACATGCTATTTATCTCAGAGCTGCTTTAACCTAGTAAATATTTTTGTCTTCTGTACATTTGTAGATGAGTTGTATCCGTCTTTTATCTACGCTCAATCTCTCTTCTAGGGTCAAAAAAGCCTAAAAAAGAGTAATGATGCAACAGTGACCAAAACTCACTGGTAGGCCTTGAACTGCTATCAGCATTTTAAAGATGTGATGGTGTTTGGGGATATCTTATTGAGGAAAGGGCACATCTATAATCCAGTTTTTCTCAGCATCATGTCTGGCTCAGAGCAAGAGCAAAAAGAGATACTGACAGACTGCATGTAAATTTATCTTTAAGACATCTTTACCAATGCTGTAATATATTATAGCTGCCTTGCTTCAGCCTGACTTTCCACCTGCTTGTTCAAAGGGAAAACAACTCTAAACTTCAAGCTTCAGTTACTAGAAGTACATTTTAAGAGCAAGCAAAAGTTTTAGATGAGACAATCATCTGTTGCTACCTCAGGGAAAACATTTAAGCTTTGGAATTAAGTTTCCAAACATTTGCCACTGTGTACTCTAAACCATGACTTACATGTCTTCAATTTATATTGAACTCAAACTTCATTTAGTCAATTACTGCATCTGTCTAAAGCAAGATGTTTCACAATAAATTCCTCTTTCTGATAAACAATGGAGACCAAAAAACTAAGACATACAGTAAACACTGCATCCTCAAG
This sequence comes from Onychostruthus taczanowskii, assembly GCF_017590055.1. Taxonomy (NCBI): domain Eukaryota; kingdom Metazoa; phylum Chordata; class Aves; order Passeriformes; family Passeridae; genus Onychostruthus; species Onychostruthus taczanowskii. The sequence goes on along the minus strand of NW_024499240.1, from coordinate 2,611,589 downwards.
CCAAAACACTGCACACCAGATTTGGGCTCCTCAGATTCAGAAGTAAATTAAGACCGTACAATTAACACAGAACTCCAGTAACATGAGAGATCAAAACCACATCTCTGTCTCCAAAAATACATACATAAAGATTCGGTTCTATTTATGATTCTTAAAGAGACTCAACAGCCACCATTCAAATTGTAGCATAAAATGTTTACATAGCCACACTTTCAAAAGCATTTAGATGGGTTAAAGAAAAGTGTGTCTTAAAATTACCATAACTTGGTAGCAACAAAGAACACCTTTTATCTTCAGGAACTTTTTCTTTAAGCTTTGTTTAAAAACTTGACCCTGGGAGTGTTTTAGAAGATGAAGAGCCTGATCCACAGGAATAATGTTTTTTTTTTTCCTTCCTATATAAATAGACAGGACATGTGTATTTCAAAGTTGTGATTCCATTGTAACAGTGGGAATGCTGTTCTGTAGAGACACTCCTATTGTTATTTTACTGCACACTGTTAATTTCATCTCTGTATGCATTTAATGTAAGTACCTAGCCACCTCATAAATTTAAATTTAAAATCCACTGTACTCATTTTAGATGAATATAGCAATTACACTATAATTGTATGACTGTATATTGCTGTATTTTCTCCATTTAAATTAGCACAGAGTGACATGTTCAGTGTTATGTCATCCAATCTTATGGTACATACTGCAGGTGTTACTGCGATATTACCAGGGTTCTCTGTAAAATAAATTAATAGCTGCACATAAGTACGGTAAAACAGTACTCTACCTATCCTTTCTATCTATTGTCTAAAACGTGAACAGGCCTGCGTTCTGAGATGCCAAGCTGTATCAGGACTGTGACATAAAATTACCTTTTACAGGAGAACCGTTTTAAAGCAGGGACTGCAAAGCACCTTCGCTTAGGTATCAGCAATACTTGTGACTGGAAAATGATGCCCTCAAAGCCGAAGCCCATTTCCGACGGCGAAAGCGCGCGGGCCGCGCAGCCCCAGCCCCAGCGGAGGCGCCCGCCGCCGCGGCGGTTTCCTGGGAGACCCGCTCCCCCCGCCCGCGGCTCTGCAGCCGGAGCCCGGGCTTCCTGCCCCTTCTCCCTTTCTTTAATTCCAGAGGGCAGGCGGCGCGGGCTCCGCCGTGCCCGCACAAAGCGAGCCTGTGCGGGCGGCGCGCAGCGCTCCAGCCCCGGCTGCGCAGCGCCGGGCCCCGCGCCTCCCGCACGGCCACAGGCACAGAACAAACGTGCTGATCACAAAGCACATTTCTCCCCTGAAATCATAAGTGCGCATGAAAAGAGATACTGCTCTCTACATTTCGAGTTTTGTTCCTTTATTTCCCCAATCGCTTTTCAAGGGCTCCATCTCCTTTCTGCTAAAATACTCCGCAGATATCAGCATATCTAATTTACGATCTTCAGCACTCAGAAAAGAAAGAAAAAAAAAAAAACCCAAACCCAATAATGTAAAGAGATTAAAGGAATAAAACTTTTGCATGTTTAATTTCTACATTATACGAAATCACCAAGAATTTGCATGTCTATCCTCTTTAAGAAAAACACAGGCCACAGAAATCTTTGCGAGCAGTTTTCAAAAAATGAAATAATTATGTATAATTAACTAAGAACTACTATGAGAAATAATTACTTGCTCGAAAAATAAAAACATATTTTGCATTAATACTAGAGTGAAATGCATGCAGAAGGTTATAATGCATCACTCCCATGTGTATACAATTGCATTAAAAATAACACAAAACACCACTTCCAAAAATTTCCAAGAAGAATGTGGAGGAAAAAACCCCATGTAAGTGCACTGTTAGATATGCTCTAATGTTACATTATGTTTAACCAAACACAAACACTACAGATCTCCTACTGAGAAAGAATTAGTCTCGAATACATTGCAGAGTAATAGATTGTTGTTACTAAATATTTTATGATATTGGTAAATGATCCATCTAGCATAAATTTAATTTTACTTGCTATCCCATTTTTCATGCACAATTGAAGTTTGAATTGCATAGGAATAATGGTAAAAACATTTTTACAATGAATTTGCTCACAGAACTTACACAATTTATTTAGCTTGGTATCAGACTGATGTGCATCCTTCCAATCCCACCTTACAAAATGAAAAAAACCTGGCTTTATTAACAATAAAGAAATAGCAAAAACCCCATTTAGATTTAAAACACTGAAGTGTGTGAAGAATCTATAAAACAACTGACCTGTTCAAATTGTTGTTTTTCCAATCCATGCACTGTTTTTATTAATTAGGACCCAAACCAGATTGATCGTCATTTTATAACGTTTGACATATTCACTGTCTTCCCACTTCCAGCAGCATCTTCTTAAATTTCCCAGCACTGTGTTTTATTGCTGGTACCATATGCTTTATTGTTCAGCCACAAGAGCTTCACTCTGCACAAAGACTCATTACCTACTGCTTGCTGAGCAGCTTCGGGCTCACTGAGGCTGCCTGTGTGATCACATGGGAGTTTTGTCTGAGAAAGCCAGGCATGCCACTGATTTCACCGGCTACGGATATTTTTATCAGCTGAGGTCTACTATGAGGAAGGAATAACAAATTCTAAGGCTTCTTTAAGTTCATTAAGACAGCAGTTCTTATGGAAATCCCCTGAACTTTTTTTTTTTTTTAATTATTATTATCATTCCCACTGTAACATTGGTCCAAGAAGAATTCAAGGGATTTGTTACAAGTAATTTTTTCTTGCGGGGAGTGGCACAAGCCATGCATTGTCTGCATCGCTCTGCACACAGTACACACTGAAATTAATATTCTGAAGAGGTAATATTTTGCCAACACTTAATCTGCCAGTATTTATCCTTTATGTGGAGGACAAGCTTCCAAATGAAAAACTATACCTAAAAAAATCCTCTTAATTTAAATTTGTGTCGTCAGTCAAGGGCATTATCGTGTAATCTTTGGTCTTAAAATGAGTTTTGCTGGCTTCACTGAGGCTACTCAGGTGAATAAGAATTGGCCATTTGGGCAGGGATTACTCTCAAATACAAATGACAAATTATGTAATACAGTGAAGTCTAATCTCTTGTTGGTAATAGTTGGTGATGCTCTGGGGTTTGTTTTCATGTGTGTGCATGCATGCATTTGGTTGGTTGGCTTGGGTTTTCTTGTTTATTTTCAACAAAAATTATGAATTTAAATAACATTTTACAATGCTTAAAAACTTAATATTTATCTGAGTATTTAATATTAGAGTAAGTGAATATCTTGATCAAATTACAAAAAAACAAAGAGAAAAAAAAGAAAAAGATAAATATTAATTTTTTTCACTGATCCATTATCAGTGGTTCCATGCTAGAATATTTGGAGATAGCTTAATTCCTACTGCAGAGTAAATTCCCTGAATATTCTACTTTGAAGTTAGCTTTCTACAAACAGCTAGTGATGATAAATGAACATCTCTCCTCTGCCCTGAAAACTCGTACCGAACACGCAATTATCCATAATATTAACACTGCAAAGATGCAGCTATTCTACAAAACAGTCAATTATCTCTAGAATAATTCAGAGCATTTTGATAACATGAGATAGCAAAAGAAACTGTTTTCTCATTAACATTCCACAAATGAAATACCTCCTTATTCTATTTAAGACCTCTCTCATTAGAATAAATGACAGCTTGTAGCTCATGGCTGGCATTATTCTGGTCCTATCAAAGTCAGTGGAAGTTTTGCTGCTGATTTGCATGGAAGAAGGGACAAGCATGACTAACAGATTCATTCGCCTTACCGTGTCGTCATGCAAATCAATGACAAAACTCATTTCTTTATTGTTCTTGGCATCTTGCTTGGTTTGTATTATTATGGTTTTGTAACAGTTGATATGCAGTCTCTGTGATTACACTGAATTATACAAGATGGTTAGCAAAGGATTCAGAATTACCTACAACTAAATCTAGTCATGAGTATCTTCTACGCTCTCACATTCATTTCAGTTTTTAAAAAATGCCATTATCAAGAATGAGTGTATTCTGAAGTGCTACCATTTTCATCTACCCAAAGACAAGGACTGAGCAGATGTTTTGTGGCTGACAACCTTCCATGTCTCTTAGGCAGGAAACACTCCTGTGTGTACATTAATGAGAAGAAATGAAAGCAGACTAGAAAGATTGCTAACGAGCAGCTGGTTTAGCTACAGCTATGCATATTTTTTTCCCCTGGCGATACCACTGATGATGTCACAATGCTCATGTAGGAAGACATAAACAAAAGGCAGGCATTTTTGCTGCAGTAGCACTGGGAGAAAAAAGAAAACCCAAACGTTTGACAGATGGAAAGAACAAAAATTGGTCAGGAAAAGAGTGCTATTGTCACATTCTTCTGTGTGTTGTTATATACACTACAGAGCAGTCCTCAAATCCTGAAAGGTGGTTAGAGGAAAACATGTTCAAGGACATGATACAGTTAAACCAGTTAGCAGCAAAGAGTTGTTTCTGCAGGAGACAATAGCAGCGAGCAGTCTCCATGCTGAGAGGCACCCTCGGTTAATCACTTCTTCAAGGTTGGTGGGGGGAGGGAGGGAAGCTTCAATCCTCCATAGTGGAATTTTGAATTTCCTAAATATAACTTGACATTTTTAGGTAGCTAAATTATATTCCATCCCATCCCATCCTCTCTTCTCACAGAGTTACTAAATAGAAGGAAGTCTTTGTCAGAGCCACATTGCTGAATTTCTGCCCAAACATACTATTGAGGAAGAGCATTTCTGCCACCACAAATGGGATTATAGATCACCCAAGAGATTCACAGGAGCCAAAACCTAGGCCTCCCTTGTCACTCCACAGAAGGAAGAGGTTCAAATGAGACAATACTTCTTGATAGCCCTCCTGTAACAGTCAGGATTTCTTCAGTAGAATCCAAATTCACCTCTCCTTGAAACAACAGTGGGAGAATACAAATGCTTAACAGTCTCTTCCACCCAGGGTCTCCCATGGGAGTCAAGGTAAGCAAGGGCTCTCTTTTCTCAAATGAAAGGTTCTTTGTGAATCCAAATGGAAACAGAATCAAGAACCATCTGACCATCTGTAAAGGTAATAAGGGTAAACTGTCAGATCCCACATCTACTTTGTAAGAAAATTAACAGGAACATTCTTATGCTTTCCTATTTCCCAGAATCTACAGCAAAAGTGAAGTGGTTAAGGAAATTTGTACTCTGAGTAATTGCCATCATTAATAAGTAATAATTTTATAAATCCTGGTTTATTCTACTCTATATGCATTTAGACTTGAGTACTTTTATAAAAAAAGGTTATATGCATTGAAATACATATCTTGGACAGAATTCAGAAACAAATAAAAACCCCAAACAAAAACCCAAAGACCCACAATAACCCAAAACCAGCCATATATCACAGAACAAACTAAGCCCATGATTTGCACTACAAATCATTTCCACCTAATACAACTACATTATTTCATTGGGTATCAAACTTAATCTCCTGTTCAGTATCCTGTATCATAGTTGGATGAATCGCATAAGCATCAAACTTATGGGAAGAGCACTGTTCAATTTCATGAAACAAAAAAGAGACAACTTGCACCACTCAATGCCTTGTTATTCTAAAGGCTGGAATCCTGTACCTTGCAATAAAATGCAATTGGTCTGGTTTCTTCAAGTACACCAGAAATGTAATAACTTCCATACCAGTTATGTAAACAGAGGGTTTTGCTGAAACTTATGCAGTCTTCTAGTGACAAAAAGATTTGAAGTCCAGGATTTAGAAAATGTATTCAGTGGACCATGCATGCTCTACTCCAGCTCTTACAAACAACATGGTTCATATGCCATGGCTTGCAATTTATGAGCTACAGCAGCAGCAGCAGCAGCAGCTCTAAATGCCTCAGCACTGGCTTTCAGGCTTGGAAATAGATGATTTGTGGTCACTTCTTCAGTAAGATCTATAAACCCTGCCCATGCAAACTCCTCTAAATTGAATTCGGGATGAGGCATAGCTGCAAACTTCCTATGGAATCGTGCTGTTACAGAAGTTCTACAGAGTTAAAAATGCTCACCTAAGAGAAAATAGAGTAATATTAATTAATCTAAAGTTACAGTCAGTAACACTGGGGTAGGAAAATCTTAAGTTTAAATTATACATATTTTTTTCTAGACCAAATATAATTTAATCAAATAAATTTCCTCACCCTGGCCCCAAATGTCTAGCTTTCTCTAGATCAGTCACAGCTAAACAATCTTCAAGCAGTGTCATGTTAACTATTCAGTTCCAAATACTAGGGCTTGATAGATTTCCATAGCCTGCCATGACAGGAGGAATGACATTCTTTGGGTTCCTGAACTGCACCAGTATGAAAATATTACTCATTCATAAATGGCATTCTCAACAAAGAAATACAACCATGTTTGGAAATAAGAGTCTAGTTAGTGAAATGAATGGAAATAGACAAAATCTATTTGAAAGGTGATATCCTCAGATCAACAGATGGATGAAGAAAGCAGGGGGCTTTCTCCAGGCTCTCTCTCAAAGGCCTGTGAGCAGCTGTTCTGATTTCTGGCACTCTAGCAATCCCATCACCGAACTTCATAGAGTGACTCCTGGCACGTCAGTGTAAGGCTGCCATTGCTGTCCTTCACTCCTCCTACTTCTGGCACCCTTACTCTGCCATGCCAATTTGAAGGCCACCATCTATAGTTTGCGTTTTTTCTGACTCTAATATCTGCTTGACCAGAGGCAGCTTTTTAAACCATGGGGTAAAAAACTGGAAGAGAGTAAGAATGAATTCTCTTTACACATACAGTGGCATATAGCAGAGCATATCCCTTCCCAATGATTTTTAGCACAAGTATTGAAAACCTTGTTTTTAATGATATATTCTTGCTACATCTTACATAAGCTACATTTTCCAAGATAAAATTAAGCTCTTCCAGGTTATATATGATATATGGTTATATGATATCCCAGAAGAGAACACACTTCCTTTCAGAAAACAATGCTGAAAAATATTATGCTTTAGAAGAGTTACTGTACACAAACAAAAATATTCCTCTGCAGTAAACACACAGACTTTCTTTTTCTTTTCACAATCTTTCTCAAAACTGATACTTATCTATAAAAATCAAAGAAATACTCACTTTGGCAGGCAAACTAGTGTACTGAGAGGTGTATAGTCGAGTAGCAAAATAATTTCTTGACTGCTGTTTCTTTAGATTATGTGAATAATCAAGGCAAATACTTAATAATGTAATACTTGGTACAGCCATCATTCAAAATGCCAGAAGAGCATGGATCCTTTCAAATAAAACAAAGTAAGTTCTGTTTGAAAGAGCAAAGTGGTCATTCTCTCTGGGAGAAAAAAAAAAAAAAGACAGAAGAAGGCAGACACTTGAAAAGAAATTGCCCGTGCTGTCTTGTATGGCTTCATAAGGCAGCTTTTCTCCATCCAGTTTCCATGACACCTCAGACATTCCAATATGATCCATGCTGAGGAGTAATTCAGAACTACTCAGAGTATGCTTGGTGTGGTTAGAAATTGTAAGATATAAAGAGAAGAAAAAAAGGTGCCTTTTGGCTTATAATTAACTGAAATACTTTTTACTCCATCCCCTTCCCTTGCTCAGTCACTAAGCACACCTTTTCTCATCATTTTCCGACTTAGAAATTTCACTTGGCTGTTGATCAGAAAAAGTTTCAAATTAAATAAATTAGGAGACATTTGAAGCAAGCATGATAGCTAGTATTTTCTCTCTCCAACTGTCTGGTTCTTCTAGCTCCCTTTTATGTACCGTAGTGAACCAAAAAGGAGTTTACTGAATCAATGCAGTTGGAACAGGAAAAAAATCCAGATGGAAGCAGACTGTCTTTCCTTCCTGGACTTGACCTTCCTAAAGCACCACTGTTGCTAAACCAGCAACATTCCCTCATTCCTTGTTTTCTCAGCTTCCAAAGTGAAGCAGACAAGCTCTTTAGTTTTCGCCGTCCACAGAAAAATGGATTTTTTTATTGTTACAATCTTCAAATTTGTTCCCATCTACCATAAAAACAAGTATTTTGAGTGGAGACAGATGTGAAAATATACCAGAAACACAGACATATCTAAGCAGCAATGTAAATAGGTTGTTACATTTTACAGCAGTTAGTTTATGAAGCATTCCAACTTAAAGCACAAGACATTTTCAACATACGACTTAGAATAAAATACATAATGTTATATAGTGGACTTTCAATCTAATAGACAAGAAGATATCTAAATTCTAAAATAAAAGGTGCCTGCCTAGAATTACTGAACATCAGCTTAGGATCTCATTCCACAGGAAGGGAATCTGCTACAACATTTCTTCCCACCTTTGTACATCCCACATACAACACAATCATTTAAAGCTTGAAAAAACACTGAATTCTAGGTTGTAAGGTACGTTTCTCTGTTTCAAATAACCTTTAAAGAATAGAGACTGATTCTTCTTTAATAATTCTGTCCATTTCCATTTGGCCAGTATTGTTTTCTTGTGTATCCAGGAGAGCTTGAAAATAATTTTTATTTACTTCTTTGTTTGTCTACCAGCATCACTGATAACATCAGCACAGAAATGGGAACTTTATTGCTTATGCTGAGTTTTCTCTACCAGCACAACACAGCACAATTTCTGCCCAGACCCCACCTCCCCCAAATTTTCCATGGCAGCAGCCTACATTAATAAAGTAAAAATATTTTGCAGGTAATTTCCCTTCTCCTACCCTAAAAACATGATTTCACTTGCCGTAACATCAGTGTTAAAGAAATTAAATTAAAAATCTTTTCATATACTTTAGAATCCAAAATCATTTCCCTAGCATATGTATATATAAGTAATTTCCATCAAGTTAAAAGCTGAACTTCTGTACTTTTATAGCAAATTTTTTACTATGCCATTGCAACATTCTAAGGTTTCAGAAAGTACAAGAGCCAGTACTCTTACAGCCCAGAAATCCAAGTGCACCAAAAGAGAAGTGGCCAGCAGGTCAAAGGAGCTGATTCTGCCCCTCTACTGTCAGAAGAGTCCATCTGTGGAACTGAGGCCAGCTCTGGGGTCCTCAGCACAAGAAAGACACAGATCTGTTAGAGTAGGTCCTGAGAAGAGCCACAAAGATCATCCGAGGGCTGGAGGATACCTCCTATGAGGACAGGCTGAGGGAGTTGGCAATGTTCAGCCTGGAGATGAGATGACTTCAGGAAGATCTCACTGTGGCCATTCAGTACTTAAAAGGGGCTTATGAAAAGACAGAGGGTCATTTTTTTATGTGGCCAGATAGTGACAAGGCAAGGGGGAACCGTTTTAAACTAGAACAGGGGAGATTTAGATCAGACATTAGGAAGAAATTCTTTAGTCAGAGGGTAGTGAGGCACTGGAACAGGCTGCTCAGAGAACTTGTGGATATCCCCTCCTTAGAAGTGTTCAAGGTCAGGTTGGGTAGGGCTTTGAGCAATCTCTTCTAAGTGGTAACATCCCTGTCCATGGCAGAGGGCTTTGAATTAGATTATCTTTAAGGTCGCTTCCAACCCTTACTATGAAAGTAAGCCAGTCCAATTCAGAAATATGCTTTCTAAGGAGCACTGACTGTCACTTCTTTCATATAGGAAAAAGATGGATAGCAGTTTTTAAATAGCCACATTCACATTAGCAAATCAGTGGACAGTTCCAGGATGCTCTCATATACCTTCAGAGATCAAAATGGACTGATTTTTAATTTGATAACACTGTTTTCAGCCGATGTTCAAAGTTCAAAACACTGTGGTTTTGGTCTAATTTTCCAAGAGCATAAAGGGTTAAGTGTAGTAGCTGCATGCCCTGAGATTGTGCAAGGATCAACATTTCTGCAACATGATCAAGTTTGGAAGTTCTTTTGTAGAAGTAGTTATCGAGTGACTGTTTTATCTAAGACTTCGACCTAAAAGGGATCAGAACTAAATAATGACTTTAATTAGAGCATTTTTATAGCTCAAATATCTTTCAAGATTTCAGCATTTCAGATACCATCATGATTTTTTTTTAAATTAAACTGCTTGAAACCTACCAGCTGGAGAACTTAACGTTTCAGTTAGATTTTTTGTTCACAACATTAAGTAGACACACTTATCACCCTGACAGCAGTACAATACCCAAGGGTTGAGGATGTCAGACTACAGTCCCTAAAGACTGCAGCCTCTTGTGTTGGTGCACTTGCAGAGGAGGATTTTTTTTTCCCCCTTTTGAAATCATTATTCAACATATTTTCCAGTGAACAGCTTAAAAAAATAAATGAGACTTTCAACCAGGATTACATTCAAATACTTTGCATTAGGATCCCCAATTTATGGCACAGACAAAACCACAGGGACAGCTGATATCACCTGATACAAAGTTGCATCATCTGAGTTTCCTGTGTTGCAGAAAAGAAGCAATTACCAACTCAGTGTGGTTTTTGGCATCCCTGCAATGATTGTGACTTCTCAAAGGGATTAATTCTTTTGGCCTAACATCTTTAGGCACTGAGGATAATATTGTTTCCATCATAATATTTTCCCTTTTAGGAACATGAGGACCATGTTTATTTCTGCTATATTAAGTTGAGATAATACTAGGCTTGTCAGATATTTAGAAATAGTGTAGTCAGTGTGTCTGTTTTGACCTTCCAGGTCACAGCAAAGGTACAAGCTGACAGCACCAGCTGTCATTTGCTGTTAACAGACTTCTACCACATCAACAGCTCCAAGCTCATAGGGGAACTCACTAGTTTTGTGAAGTCAAGATCCTCGGCTCTCTCTTTCCCTCTTCTGGGGTGGGCGGATATCAGTGACATTAGCACTGTTCTAGCTGCCAGCCTGGAATTGCTCTCCTGCCCTATGTCCACTTACATAGGCTCTAGGATACAGGATTGCAAATGCAGACTTCAGTCATTTAAGATTTCAAGAAATACAAAGATTTGCTGGTGCCAAATGTTCTACTTTTTCAGAGCAAAAGATATTCTCACTGCCCTGGATGTCTTTGATTGAGAGACAGGAATGGCCCATTTACATTCAGAAAACATATTCTGTGTCATTTACAATGGCAATGAGTTCATAACTGTGCAGCGTGTATCCTGCAGTTTTTCTTATTATCTCCAGCACTGTGAGAATTCCTGAAAAGCTGTCACATTTAGCTTGCTACATACTTACAACAGCAAATTGGTACATGCTCTGTGCTGATCTTTTTACTCTTTTCTGTAGTTGCAAAATTGCAAACAACTCAAAAATTGCTTTACGATCATAATCACACAGGAACAGACCCAGATCAGCAACTGCCAGCCTTGTCGTGACAGTGTGTCAAGCAATGACACAGGCAGTTTGTAGAGAACAGCAGTATCTTGAAGTAGACAAACTGAGATGAGTAGGAAAACCAAACCCTTTGAGGACATGAGAAAGGGGTCAGAGACACAAAAGCCTGCCTACTTTTCTAGCTGTAGAAGCTAATCTAATTAAAAAATGCTAATTTCCCCACAAACCTTGCCTGATGCCTTAAATTAGTAGACCACAATAATGACAGCATTTACAGCCTTAAAAGCTATATATAACCTGATATATAATCTTAGAAGCTAAGTATCTTAAATGTCAAGCAGGAAGCAGCGATGGATTCAAAGACCTAGCACTGCAGAGAAAACAAAGAGCTACCACTTGTCATCTTGTAACAGTTATTTCTGCACAACAACTGACAATTTTATACACATAATGACAAAGGCAAGTTTTAAAAGAGATTAAAAAAAAAAAATTAAATACATTTGCAGGAACTGCTCCAAAACATTTGAAACTGCATGAGATTAAAAAATTTTTAAAGTTACCAATATTAGTGAACCTTGACTGGTAAGTGGACAGGAAAAACTTGCCTTTGTTTCAAGAGGCAGAGACAAGGAAGGCACATTTATGACACTAAAAAGTCATGCTAATGGGGATACAAATAGATGCATCAGCAGGTCAAAGTAACATCACTTTTAAAGCAATATTGAGATATACAAGAGAACACAGCAAGAATGCATTTTTTTTAAGGCCAGGATTTTGTGATATTGAGATGGAAATTACTAAAAAGTATGCGTATGATTTTTCTTTTGCTTCACAGCTGAGATCAGTCAACTGTCTTGGAGGAGAGACAAACTACTTACTGAAAAACAGTCTTACAGTAAAAATCTGAAAAGGATACATATGTTGTTAGCACAGACATTATACATAAGCTTTTCTTTTTTTTAGATTAACCAGAAAAAGTACAGATGGGAATGAAAAGGCCACTAAAAATATAGCTTTATAGAAAGTTGTAAGATATGGAAGGAACAAAATGACTTTTCAAAAATAAACTGAATTAAAATAATTAAAAGAATAAAAGAACCAAGAGTGGAAAAAAGCACAGGCGAGCCAACATTTCAGAAGATGAAATACAATAAATTCTAGAAGACAAACTGTGAAAGATGAGGCCAAAATGTTTATAATAAATATATTTTCATCTAATACAAATGTGCTAAAAATAAGGCACATGGGTCCTAAAGTAAATGAATGACAGAGAAAAATCAATTGAATGAGAATACCAGAAATACCGTACTGTGGCACTGATGGCCAATTTATGCTAGGAACATAACTCTATCCATTAGAAAGGAAAAAGCAATAAAAAGGAATTCCCTTGCATCCTAACTCTCCAGCAAACACAGCGTCAAAATTCACAAGGTGCACTGAGCAAGAAGTGCAAGATTTGAAAGGTTTCACTTAAAAAGCAGAGAATTTGGTGAAAATATAGCAGTGGCCTCAGACTACTATGAATGGGTGTGGGAAATGCCAAAACCCAAACACTAGACAAGCTGACAGCTGAGTCAAATACAACCTGAATCAGAAATGAAAATTCCTGCCTGTCTGCACATCCATTGTTCTGTTCCACGCATACAAATAAGGTAAATCTGCCAGTGGTATCCAACTCTATGGTCCCGAGCCAACACCCAGTCACCAGCCAAAGTCAAATCTTCAGAAAACAAACCCAGAAGTTGAGATGCCCACATAATAAATGTCAAATAAAATGTAGAGGAATTTTTTACTAGACAATGGGTAACCAAAAAGGACTCTGAAGCCACAGCAAGACTGCGTACAACTGAGCAGTAGGAACAAAAACTGGTAACAAATACGGTGCCAAGCACTTATTAAACGCTACACTACTCTTATTTTCAGTATACATGTGTTATTAATACTTTAACTAATGGTTGGATTTCAAACCTTTTCTCTGGATTGCAAAAACAAGAACCTACTGAACTGCTAGCGTTGGACTAGCAGTAGAGATGTGAAATCAGCTTGCAAGACCAGTTGCATCCTGAAATCCATTTGTAACAAGTACTTCTGTGGGACTTTGAGCAGTTTAACTGTTCCATACCTAGCATCTCCATTTGAAAAAATAAAATTTTAAAAAACCTAATCTAACATCTTATTGTTACCCATCCCTCAACTGTGCTTTTAGTGGTTACAAGTAAAAGGTTTGCTTCAAGACCACCAGTTAGAGAGAACCTGTTTCATTGAACAAGTCAAAACGATTAGAGGAAGAAAATATTTTACACATTCAGCAACAATAGGTGGGGGGAAGGAAAATTTTAGTGTCAAGTCTGGAAATTTAAGTCTGATATGAACTTCAAGATTCTAAGTTAGATCAGTAAGTGGATGGGAAAGTACTGTTTCTTCTGATACAGGGTGATATCCTGACACTTGAATTTAAAAGACAAAATAAATTCTCCACATGGGAAAAATTTAAAGCATCTAGCAGTATTTAAGTACACATGAAGTGGTTAAAAGCCATTTATTTCTCCTCTCAAAGATAATCCCTACTAATTGCTCTAGTTGTGGAAATACATTTTGTGGGAAAAGATAATGAAGCCTACTTGTCAAATTGCTCATGTCATTATTTCACTGCAGATTGCAAATACTATAGCCAGACCCATTCCCAGCATGGTGAATATCAGCCTACAGAAAAGGACCCTTGCATAAGCCACTCTGACCCTTCTTGCTAGTTTCTTCTGACCTTGCTGACCTCATTAGACTGGTATAAAGAAAATAAAGGAGCTGTTGGGTACTCTTGATGGATTAGAAATAACAAGAATGTGTCTAGGACTTACTTAAGTACTAAACCAGACCACTGAATTATAATGCTTTTCAAACAATCAAAAGGATAACAGGGATAGTGATGAAGAAACAGAGAGAGAAAGAGATTCTTAAAATATTGTGAATAGTATGCTTTTTGGAAATTGTTCATCAGCATCCTTAACTACTTATTCTGCTGCGATTTTAGATGGTTGATTTTTTAGGGCCCCATTTGAGTGAGAACAAATATTAGAAACCAATGGTCCCAGCACAATTATTTTGATTAACCATGAATCCAACTTAAGCACCTTGCTGAAAGAGGGCTTTAATCTCCTCTGTATTCAATGAATTCTTTAAATTCCCAAAGGAAGGAAACTCTAGAGGACAGAATGCAAGCCTCTGAATTCCCTGTGTCACATTTCAAATAGTATCTCATACTATCAACAAAATCTGTGTCTTACCAGACAAAAGGGTAGAGATACTATCAAAGTGCTTATTCTTTACACAATACATACCTTCTCCAGTGGAATTACTTTGGGTTTTTTAAACTGTCTCCCAGCTCTGAAATGGACAAGTCATGCATTTCTATAGCTTACACCATAAGAAGTACGAACCTACAAATTAATTTTGCTCTCTGGCTAGTGGATTTTGTCATTCTCACTAAACAGTTATTTATTTATTTTTAGCTAATACTACCACCTAAGCAAAACTCTCAGAAAGGAAACCACAGGCCACAATTATAACATAAACCCCAAGTACTACAATACAAATTTTACAGCAATTGCAACATAGCACACATCATTTTTACCTTTTTATTCTGTATTTCTAATTTCTAGGGAAAAATGTGCTATAAGGGAATTTATAGTCACAGAAATTGTCCAAGTTCCCATATATTGCGATTTCTAATTAAAAGCTCTTGAATTTAACCACGGAAAGTATTTATGGGAAGAGAAGAATTTTTTCTTTATATGCTTAACTACTCCAAAAAGAAGACACTAGTAGATAGGCTGACCTCAGCCAAAGGGTTCAGGCTTTATTATGCTATGCATTAAAATGCAGGCACCATCACATAAAATTAAATTATGTCCTTTTTAAAAATAAGGCTATGCCATCATTTGTTCCTAAAACATCCTCTGTTCAGCTGTCCTGCAGTTTTATAGATCCTGACATGGGAAAACTGTTGCATTTGTGGTAGTGGTGATTGTCCCCTTCAGAAATTTATAGCCTTTGGTAAATCTCTGTATGTCTCACGTCTCTCCTGTGCCAAGTGCTCAATCCAGCCCCAAGCCAGCACCACTGGAGAGGCTGCAAACACTGCATTTGTGCAGGAACTCTCATCAGGCTTTATCCCCAAGAGCTAAAATGTCTTAAAGCAGCCACTGAATCCAGATACCCTCATACTGCACACAGAGCTAAGCTAGATGACACAGTGGTTAAAAAACAACTTAATCAGGTTGCTAGCACAGCTTTCACGGTTGCTGTATCTGGGCAGCTGTTCTAGCACAATTGGATTAGTGATTTATGCTGTCTCTCCACTCCCCATTTTAAAACAATGGATTGAGATCTGAACATGTAAATTTTTCATCCTCATCACTCTTCAGATCTTGTGAATGCAGAGTCATTTCAACACCTGTAGAAGGGTCCTGGTTTGGTTTTTTGTTTGGGGGATTGTTTGTTTTGTTGTGGTGGTAATCTTTATTCCCCCTTTGTTGTTAGCCAGAGATTGTAGTGTAAAGATAAATGGTGGACAAGGACCTTGTGTTTGGATATTTAAAACAAACAAAAAGAAAAGCCCAACAAAAAGCCAAACAAACAAAATCAAAGCAGAATTGCAGTCGGCTAGCAATTCCTTCCTCTTACATGTGATATGGGTAAAATGTGTTTCTTCAAAATTGTGTTCGTCATCTTACATTTCTATCATTTGTCTGCCTTGTAACTGAAAGAGAAATTCAAAAATCCCACCTATTTGAGGTTAAATTATTAATTTTCCCACCTTGACCTTGTTTTGGAATTTGCTTATTTCTGTGAATTAGCTACAGCAGTTCACCTGCCATTTAAAGAGCAAATAGAGCAAAACTGCTCTTCACAAAACACAGGGCAAGATGAGCAAACAACAAAAAACCCACCATGCCTATTCTTTTATAATTTTATTTATCCTATTATCTCATGTATTAGACAGGTTACTTATGTTCTTTACTACATAAAGCCCAGAAGAAGAAACCCTTTTCAACTAATCTCCTACACAGACCAGAAACCTAACTTTGAGTACCAGATGGAGAAGTGGGGAGGGGGTGGGAACTCCTATCCTTCCTCCACATCTCAAATCAGAACAATATGACAAATTGTCACACTTAGACCCACAAAAACCAGACAGGTTTAATGTCTGCTTTGTATCATGGCTAACTCCTAAATCAAACAAACCTTTCACAAAAAGGGTTACCTACAGTTGTACTTTCTGATTTTTCATTCATCAGCATATGCAACATTTAAAAATAACATACTAATAACAAATAAAAGATAAATACCCATTTTCCCGTATCAGAGTAAAGCTTACATGAAATTATGAATTAGTTAACCAAGAGAAGACGCTATTATCATTTTCTTGCTATCAAGCATTTTAAGTTACTTTGTGACATTATTCAAATATTTTACTGATTACACACAGTTCTCTGAAGACATTTACTATTTGAGATGTGTTGGCCAGCTCTTTGTGGCTGAATAAATCACATCCCTTACTTCCAGTCTCTGGAAAAAAATAAATCACATCATGATGTGACAATTAAAATAAAAGCCTTGAAAGTACCTCTTCGGATAACTTGGTGTTTCCCTTTCCAAAATTTTAAACAGCAAACGCTTTTGCAAGCAAGTGACAAAGGATGCAAATATACAATAATAATTTATTTGCAAATACAGACAATAAGTTAGGAAGATTTTACCTGCATAAATCTAATTTTACTGGAAGTTGCTGATGTATGCTGATCCAATAGCTTTCAGCATGAATTTTAAGCATTTTTAAACACAAAGGTGCAGGTGGAAAACTGTTTTTGTTTTTTTTTAAACTTACGTTCTTCCAAAAGTGCTAATCAAAATCCCTGCAGAGATGTAAAATATAGCATCATGTTTTGTACCATCAAATGGTACAAAATGAAATTGGACTTGTATAACTGTAGAGATATATGCACGTGAATAACTGCTACTGTACTACTGACCTTGTGATCTCAAAGAACACCAGTTTCTCTCAGGAGAATTTTAGACCTCTGAAATCATGTTTTCAGTCTGTAGACATTTCCTTAATCTGTCCATTAAAAATGAAATTAATGTCTCATTACTGTTAAAATGATACCAACAAAGTCTTAGAATTTCTATCAAAAATTATGTGATGCCACATGCAAACTCACAGAATAACAGAAAATTCCATTTGTTTGCAATGAAACCAAGTTACCATATTAGGGTGAAAAATTCAGAAGAGCATATTGATATATAAAAAATAAATGATCATACAGCCAGTATGCACATTTGATTTCTAGTACACATGAGGTACTTCTGCTCTGACAGGGAGTCTGAAAACCTTCCTGTATTTCACTGAGCAGGGAAAAATTCAGTAATTGCAAGGACAATTAAACATTAATCCTACTTACCGTGGCAGGTGACAGACTTGCCATCTGTTGAAGTCCTTAAAGGAGGTTGGATATCTTTCTAAAATACGTTTTTGGATATAGTTTTTAAAAAAGCAAAACTAAAAACAAACTAATATTAAATCCATACTGCAAAATTGTGGTCATCATATAGAGAGAAGAGGCTGATGGCACAAGGCAGTGACAGCAGCTTGGCCATTAGAGATGCTGGTTTGTGTCACGGTTTAACCCCAGCCAGCAGCCAAGCCTTGGGCAGCCACTTGCACCACCACAGGATTGTGAAGAGAATCGAAAGGTAAAAGCTGGAAAACTCATGGGTTTAAAAGGGAAAGCAAAGGCCACACATGCAAGCAGAGCAAAACAAGGAATTAATTCACTGTTTCCCACAGATAGGCAGGCTCAGCCATCTCCAAGACAGCAAGACCCCATCAAGGGAAAGGTTACTTGGGAAGACAAACGCCGGCACTCCAGATGTCCTCCCCCTTTCCCCTTTTTTCCCCCCACTTTATATGCTGAGCATGATGTCATGTGGTCTGGAATATCCCTTTGGTCAGTTGGGATCCCCTGTCCCAGCTGTGTCTCCCAGGCACCCCCAGCCCCTCTCCAGTGTGGAGAGAAGAAGAAAGCAGCAGAAAGGGCCCTGGCTCAGTGCAAGCCCTGCTCAGCAACAACAAAACATCTCTGTATTATCAACCCTGTGTTCAGCACAAACCCAAAACACAGCCCCCTACCAGCCACTATGCAGAAAAGTAACTAACCCAGCCAAAATGAGCACAGTGTCCCTTTCCATTGTGCCCCCAACACTTGTGATCTGGCTTTAAAATAATGTAGGAATCCTGACTTAGTTGGTCTTAGCTTTGGTGCAGACTCCAGTCAGACCTCTGGTGATTTTCACATCCTCCTTCAGCACAGGCAACAATTCTCTGGGTATACAGCTCTTACACACTGTGTATGATTTGAGAATCAGGGCTGCAATGCTTGCTATTGTGACATTCTGCTTAAGGGATACGTAAGAATTTTTAGGATCAAAATGATTTGAGGGAAAAAAATATTTGATCATGATACAGGAAATGCAGGTGATAATTACATTCGGCATCATAAAGGCAAACTACATCAACTCCCAAAAGCATTTAGTACTGGCTGTTTCACATAAGCAATTAATATTTCTTGCCAATACTACTTTAAAATGCCAACTACTGCTGCTGTTTGCATGTATCAGAGTGTACACAGATGGACACAGAGCATCCAACTCCAGCTTTGTGAAGCAGGAAAGAAGGTAACAAACAAAAAACATTTTCTTTTCTGAGGTATGTAAACAAATGAGTCTATAGCTAATATAATAACACATGACTGAAGTGCTGGTGCAAAGCATGCTGTGCAGTATGGATGAACCTGAGTGGGCTGTATAAACTTCAAAGCAATAAACAGGCTACAAAAGATGTGTGGGCAGAGAGGAGAAAATGGAAAATATAGGAGACATAGGGAGGTGGTTCCATTATCAGCTGAAGGATACATATGATGCTGCACATGGGAACAGTGAGGAAGGACTGCAAAATATGGGTCTGAATAGATTCACCTCAGCCCTTAGTAGTCCCACAAAAGGCCATGATAGACTCTCATGGCTATGACAGGGTTTTAGTATTTAGCAGGCAATCCATTAGGTTATGAAAAATAAAATCTGGTCTCAAAAGCCTCTATTGTTGATTTCTCTGTTTTTCATTTATATGAAACTAAAGATTCCTTCACACTACAAAGCACAATAAACAATTCAAACTAGAACACTTTATTTATCTGAAGACTACCAAAGTCACTCCAATTAGAAAAAAACTAAACTAAAATAAAAAAGTAAATCCTTTCTTAAAGAACGTATTTTAACCCAATTTTATGAAAATCCAGGCCTGGCTCATCTGCAAGGCAAAATTCTAGACAAATCACAACATTTAATGACTTCCTTGGGCACATGCTCTGACCCAGCACCCTCTCTTCTGTGTTAATCTCATTGTGAGAAATGTATATTTAAAATGCCAACTCAATTTTTATCTGAAATGTCACATTTTGTCATCTCTCCTAGCTGCGCTTCTGTCTGTCTGCAGAATAGTTTCATTTTTGGAGAAAATTCTCACTTCCTTAAAGGCAGTGACAAGATGGATTTACTACAGCCAAGAGAATCTTTAATGCTTATTCAAAGTCCAAAGTTTGGGTAGCTTTATTCATACCATAGCCTACTGACTTGTAATGTTAGTGAAACAGGTAAATTCACAAGTCTTTCCACTGCAAGACATTATAAACCACACACTGGTAGGATACAAACAATACGTTATTTTAATGCAACTGTAACTACTTAAATTGTGTTACCTTCTTCCTAAGAACATACATTGGGCATGACAGCAAAGGTAAAAATTTCTACTAATTTTGAATAGTAGTGTAACAATGAAATGGTATCTCTGCTCCACAACTTTTTACGTCCATTTCACATTAATCACTCAAAACAAAGAATACTATTTAAGTAAAACAATGTGTAAAAGATAAGAAAGAGTAATAGAAGTCAACGGCTATGCTCCATTAAAAAAAAAAAAGAAAAAAAAAAAAAGACACATGATCACTTTTTGGTAAAATGTAGGTCACCTATGGTTGCCATAGTAACCACTGCTGAACTGTTGCTCTACAGATGACCACTGCCTATGGCTGCTTTCTTTGCTAGCAGTCATACCTCAATTAAATTAAAAAAGAGTTTGGAATTTATATTAGTTTAGTTGCAAACAAAACTGCTTGAACGTTTTCAAAAGCATCTCCTAATAGCCTTATCTAAATAAAATACTGAGATAACAAGCTGACAACACACAAAACCTACTTTTCAGTACTAAGAAATCTCTTCTTTTTCTGCTTCTAAAGCCTGGAGTTTCCAAAATGGAGAGAAACAACTTTACAAGAAGTTGCAAATACAAAAAATATTTATACAGAGCAATTCACTAAACATCAGTAACTCAACAAATTAGTTGAAATTCAACAAGCACTAACATTAAGTTAAGCTTCACAGCAAGTCCTGTGACAGTATATTCAGTACCTTCACTCCAAGTGGGGGTTAATGGCTTGGCACATTATTATTTTGCACACAAGCACCCAGTGAAAACGAATCATGTAGCAAGGCTGAAGCCATGGATAATAACAGTTGAAGCCTCACTTGGGATGAAGTCATTGAGTCTTCAATCACTTTGATGGTGAAACTCCCTTTCTCACCACTATTACTCTGGGGCATACATAGTTGATGATGAATTCATTAAAATACAAAAGACTCTACATTACAGAAAGAATCTTAATTGGCTTTGATAGTGAACTGGGAAATAACAGGATGACAAGCCAATGTCCTTGATAACTACTAACTGGTTTCCCCCTTCAGAACAGTCCTGTCACTATTACGTAAGTTCAGACGAAATGAGCTGCTTATCTTCTCTCCTTTTTTGGTTTGGTTTTTCTGTTTGGTTTTTGTTTGTTTAGTTTGGTTTTTCCTTTCTGGTTGGTAGGAATTTTTTGGTGGGGTTTTTTGATTGTTTGTGTTGTTGTTGTTAGGTTTTTTTGGTTTTGTTGTTTTCTTTTTTCTTTGAGTTTTTTTTTGCTACAAGTATTATAAACTCTGAAATATAAACTTTGAGGGCTAGATGCTGCCCATATGCCTTAATGCTATTTGCACTGTAAACACACTGTAGTAGTAGGGTAGCATCAGTAGTCACACAGTCAGAACACCAAAAATGCTGATTATTTAGTGAACAAAATAATGATGATCAATATTGTTGAATACCATCTATGAAGAATCACATCCCCTCACTTGCTTTAAATTCTTGAAAGCTCACAACAGACAGATGAACAGGTAGATGAACACAAGAAACAGCAGCAAGACTGCTGGGAAGTCAGACAGACAAACCCCCACAGAGACAGCTCATGAAAGCTTTAGAATCAAACAATTAATGTAACTGGTTTTAAGTCACTGAATTGGCAAATTCTAAAGAAATGACAGCTTGTTTATAGTCTCCTAACTGCATCACTGCAGTAGGAGGGAGAGGATTGATACTCAATTTCTTTATATTCCTGTAAGGATCAGGACCTTAAATACACCATCACACTCAGGGGACTACCCTGAGCACCAGGACATCTCAGTGAGACGGGGCTGGGGTACAGAGGAAGAGAAAAGGAAGAAGTCAATACCATCTCCAGCAAGCAGAATACTTTCCTTTTCCCCTAATGTTTCATCAAAATTCTTGAAATCTTTACTGGCCCATGGGTCAGTCATTTCCATGGATTCATTTCTCCCTGCAGTTTATAAGACAACAATTATATGCATTTACTGTATGTGGTTGCTGTCTTATACTGGAGAAAATCAGTCTGTATTTTCTGTATACAGATACAGGTTTTCATCTTAAGGAAGTCCAGGTCTCCAGTAGAGCCAGAAGTCCTAGTACAATACAAATGATGTAAGAAAAGTCAGAATATAAATCTCGACCACTGAAGGCTGGTAAGGCTGCAAACAGAGATAAAATACAGTTGCATCTTTCTTGTAAGTATTAGAATGGTTTCATTATGATGCACCAAGATAAAATACTAAGTTCATCTGCTTGTTAACTCTGCTTTCCAAGCAGAACTGCTAGTCTATTGAAAAAACCCACAAAAAGACCAACAAAGCCAAACCCCAGAGAAGGCTGTTGCCAGCTCACTGCTAGAGACTTAAGCTCAGCATGTTCAAAAAAACAGCTGTATCAACTGATAGAGAAAAAACTTTTGAGCAAGCACAAGGGCCTGGAAGGAACTTCCTGTAGAAGATCCACTACCAATAGAATCTGTGCCCTTATGTTGGAGTTAACTCCCCTCAGTCATCCCTATTGCTAAACTAGTGCTTGGTTAATCAGAGCAAACAACAGAGGAACAATGTTCAGTAAGGAGAAAACACTGCACAATGGCACCTGTATTGAGGATGCTACAGCCTGAAATTAGTTATAAAAGTCACTGTAATGGACAATCACAGAATGGTTTGGTTTGGAAGGGGCCTTAAAGACCATCTAGTTCCAACCTCCCACCCCAGGCAGGGATGCCTTCCACGAGGATGAGGTTGCTCAGGGTCTCCCCCATCCAACGTGGCTGATAAGACAACATACTCTGTCAAAAGCACTGAATCTGACTTGGCTTTAAATTTCAAAACATCTTTAAAACCATCTTTACACAGACTGGTAGGAAACATTGTAAACTAGTATGAAATGAAGAATATATACTGATCATGGTGCTAGATGAGGAGAGAGGATATCACAATAATCTTTCTGAGGCTTCATTTGCTTTGTAAGAGCACATAAAGCAATTCAAAGAAAGCTGCTGAAGGCCACTGGGACTCTCAGTAGTAATAAAAGTGAGCATTAGGATACAGCAGTCAGGAGAAAGCAAGCATGAAACTTTTTTCAGACAAAAATGAATCTATTCATAGTTATAAACTAGTAACAGAAAAATCCATTTTTCCCTTCTTTGTGATTTGATTCACCAGTTATTTCCCTACAGAAGGTATAATGGTATCAGGCCACCCACAGCTTTCACTGGTATCCAAATGTTGTCATAATGCTTCCTTGTACCTGAGGAAAGGGACAGCTACTTTTTGTACCCAAGACATCTTCAGGCTTTTTTACCCTTAGAAACACATTTTAAAATTCTGATCTTATTTGACAAAGACCATGGAGCAAGTCTTCACTAAAATAAAACTCACCTACTTCCCAATCTTACCATTTCTCCTGAGAAGAATTTTAGCTGAGACTAGCTCAAGCTAGCAGTTAGCTGAAAAGAAAAACTTCTGAAATAATTTGAAAAACCATGAGCTTAGGCATGTTCATCACTCTTTGTCAAAAATGCCATGGTCATCATGATTTTGCATTTCTAAAATTACATGCATCACTGGTGAGAGAAAAAAGAAACTTCATATTCTTTGACTTTTTAAATGAGATTGTAAAGTCATTAAAATTACTTTGCATATTGTAATAGGATCTAGAGAGAGCAACTGCTATGAAAAGTCTAAAACCACTGGCTAAGATATGATCTGGTATCATTTTAATTCTGTAGAACAAATCAAAGACAATATCTAACCATCATGTTTATTTTTTATCCAATCTCAGTGACAATATTCGGTCAGTAAATAGAATCCCATACATTGTGTTAGCATCAACTAAGAATTGCTGGCAAAAGATGGTTCCAGAGCTGCTTACAGTGCACACTCCTGAATACACCCAGGCCTTATACACATGTCCTGAGTGCAAGGTGCTTTTCTCTAATAAATGCAGCACAGATACAGATGTTCTGCAGAATCAAAATCAACACTTCCCAGTAGTTTTCTAATTTGTTTTTGAAATATGTTCCATATACATCAATGTAGTGAAAGAGGATGAGTCACTTTCAATGACTAAGAATTTGCTAACTCCTGGAGCATTAAATTCCTTTGATCTTGATAAGCTGCCTCGTTCTCATTCTGTTCATTAGCCCCCCCCTCCTTTTCCCAGTTTTGAGCCAGCCAATCTGTAGTCCTTTCTGCAAGCTGACATATTTACCAAGTAAAATCTGTTACCACTGCTTTCCTGCTCTTACTAAAAAACACCCTGTTGCTTGTCAAGCTCCTCATCTTGGGGAACCTCCTTTTCTCTTTTCCTTCATACATGACATAGTCCACAAGCCCTCTTCCCACCCTGACAAGCTCTTTATTAGCTCCTCTCTGTATTTCCCCAATAACCCCAAAATGTTCTCCTGTGCATTCTGTTAATCTCTTTTTTTTTCATTCCCATCTAATGCAATTTCATCATTAGTTCCCAAGTACCATTTTGCTGATGACACACAAAAATTGCCTAAGAATCTCAGAAAATAATCCAGTTGTGTTGCTTTGAAGCACGTCTTGATAAATACCTTTCCTTAAGAGTTAACCTGGGAATGTCAATACCTACATGAGTTGAAAAATAGGAATGTCTTAAATTATAAGCATAAATTATCATTAATTTTCCAGATAATTATTTGGCAACTGTAACAGGGATATTTTCTCATCTGTTCTGTTTGAAAAATTAGTGTATGTGGAGCCTGACACAAACAGGTATCCACATTTAGACAGCAATTCAATTTCAATACTGATTAGTGAAAAGCATCTTGATATTTTCACTCTACTCCTTTGATAGAAATATACTTTACAGCTCCAAAAAATCCTTTAGTGCTTGATTCTTTACCAATCAAAAAAATCACAGTTGTCATAGAAACTGTAAAAACTGAAGTCAGTCATGACATAACAACAGAGCAAGGGAAAATGTCTGCAGCTCAGGTTTTTGTGCTGGAGATATTTCTATGAATTCAACCAGGGAGTTGACAAGTTTCCCAAATCTAACAAAGAATATTATAACAATAGGTATTATCACTGTTTTTAATAATCTGTTCAGAGTCTAGAAAGTAATAGCATTTATCACACATGCTCTACACACTGGCTACATTAACAGCAAACAGACTCTTCTCAAAACACTCAGTGCAAGCTTATGCTGTAAGGCAACTGAAGTTCTCTGATTACACATCTTAGATAGCCTGGAGGGGCTTTTGGTCAATGTTCTCAGCATTCCTGCAATCCCATTTTTGGTATTTTTAAGCTGACACAAACCACTTTAAAAATCTATGTTGCCATTAGTTTCTGTCTCTTACAAATGCTGCTCAGAAAAATACTTCTATCTGCAGACCTCTGCCCCACACAAGATAGTTCAGCTCCATTCCAAACATTATCTCAGGCTTTTTCCCTATGACATGAAACTCTGTAAAATGTAACTCTACTCCTGACTAAGACAGGCTACAAGAGTCTTCCACTCTCCATAACCAAGAGCTAAATCATAGACTCCTGCCTTTTACTGGAACCACTCGACACTTCATAATTACCAACTGACAGGGCTGCCTTACTGCAAACACTTGCCCTTTAAGCACAGATCACCCTGCTGAAAAGAAAATAGTCATTATACATAGGACTATTACTGGACTGGCCTCACTGCAGGTGAGCAAACTGATTAGCTGAACTACAAGTACCACAAAAAGCAGCAATGTGGAAGTACTCAGATCTTAAAATAACCTCAGAAACACTGAATTAAGTTTTATGGAGAAATTTAAGAGAGTTCTTTTTGTTTCAGCTGGTTTTCTTTGACATATTCACCCTCTGAACCTTTAATTTATTCTTTCAAGATAACTGGGTACACAAATTTTGAATAAAGAGCAAACAGGTACTTGGCTTCCCTATGCTTTCCTAGAACTGCCTTAAATAAACTGTTTTATCATGACAGCATCTAGGAATTTCCAGACCTGCTAAACAACTTCAGATGCTCACACCACACCCCCATTCCCACCCTGCTTAAGGATTACATTTAATGGTAGGGTGAGCATACTTGGTGTGCAACATGCTTCAGCAGCCTACTGAAGTTTAACTGACATATACACAGAGAAACTTTCCAGCTGCACCTAAAATAAAGATTGAGACAGCAAAATTTGCCTGTTCATTTCCCTAACCATGAGTTTAGGAATTAAAACCAAAGTAAAATCCTGATTCCAGTAAAACAACCAGTAAACAACCCATAAGTGAAATAATAAACTTTTTTTACAAGGAACAAAGGGAAAAAAAACCACAATTCAAATCTCCTTAAAAAGGACAGCATGACTTATTTGTTTACTGCATTATACAGCAGGATTCTTAGTAGAAGAGTACCTGATTCACACAAGTTCATAAACCTCAGTGGGAGAGAGACAGATATATTTCTTCTGTTACCATAGTTGGGACCCTAGACAAAAATATGTATAAAACCCTGTAGCTTCTCACTCTTCAGTTCTATGGCACTCTGTCACAGACTTCATATTTAAAATATCACTCAAGGCTTCTGTATGTCACTAGCATAATTACTGCACGTCTGCATACATGTGTACACAAGCACATGTACACGTGTCATATGAAAAAGCACATGCACATATACAGTTATGCTTTTCTCCCATTATAAATATATGCACATGTGTACACATGCATGCAGACTTCTATCTTTAATTCCGAAAAAGGCACATTCATTTCCATAGATGCCACTGAGGAAAAGAAAATCAAGATAAGGCTGCTACAATCATTTAATTGATTTGGATATATGCAACATTTATTTTTGTATAGGAAAGGCTACCACCAGAAAATAAATAAAAGTATAATTGTATAAATTTGAGTATTAATTAGCAACAACAGCCTTAATCTACATGCAGCTTATAAAATACTGTTATAATATTCTACTATCATAAAAGACTTTCTCTGTACTGACATGGTTTACTGGACCTCATGACATCATAGAGGATTTTTTAGACTGCTGTTGTGCATCTCAGCAGTCCCTTAGAGAAGAAATGAATCTGCATATGTATTGATAAATAAGAATGAGAAGAATTTATATGACTATTTCTATATTTTTTTGAACAGCAAAATGGCTTTGGGCACACAGTATGAGACCAGACTTCATGGAGTATGTGCACAGAATAAACACATTACTTCATGAGGTGGGCTGAGGGGTAAGAATTTTACACCGAACTCAGATGAGGCTAGAGCAAACATCTTATATATTCTAAAAGCCTGCTGTTTTGTGTATAGCATATAGTAGTGAGAAGAGAGTTGTCTGAAATAGCAAGGTGTATTTTTTTGTTTTGCTCCATAATCAAACATTATACAACCCAATCCTACAACTTTCTCACAGAAAAAAAAAAAAAAATCTGTATTTGCAAATATTCTTACTGGTTTCCATTTCATATCTAGAGATTTCTGACTGTCAGTAAATTTGGCATTTGGGTTTTACAGAAGCTGATGACTAATAGAAAATAACCACAACAGAGGACAAGGATCTGAAAACCACTACTATCAGAATCTGGTTGCAATGATTTGTGTTCTAATAGAACATGAGAAATTCCAGAGCCTCTGAAAAATCTCAAGTAAGTAGCAATGTGTTACAGTGCTCGTTCCAATAAACCCATTCTTCCTATATAAAACTGTACTGTAACTATGCTATAAACACCCTGTCAGGCAGAACTACAATTTTGTTCCTCCGTTTACCCCTGTAATGAGTGAAAGAAAATGACTGAAAGCTGTATGGCTGCATTGGCTTAGGTGGCAGGATGACTGATCAGATTCTATCACAGACTGTGTGCACTACTCTCAACTCTGAACACACAATGTCAAGCAGAGGCACTGGCCTCCAGATTAGCTACTGCCAATATTCCCCCTTCTCCCAAATCATCACCCACAATGGAAGACATTCTTCCATATACTTAAAACATATCATACTAACTAGATGTGAATGACAGAGCACAAACATGGAATTTCCTCTGAAACTCACTCTGACTTAAAAATATTCACAGAAAAAATTAACAGAGGAAATAGTTTTTTTTTTTTTTTAAATAAGTACTTCCTCACAGTGCCAGCATTTGAATGTAATAAAACAGATAAAATACTCCAAAAAAAGCAGAAAGCTTTCACTGTATTTCTAACAAGTAAAATGAACCTTTCTCAGCTTGTATAAGACATAATATCATGCCTTTTAGTACTCACGAGTAAAATGATTAGGAGCAGATGGATGGACATTACTTCCACTGTCAGCACTTTCACTGCTAGAAACATCATCATCTGATTCCCACACACATGAGCAGGGTGAGGTTCCACCAACTTCTTCAAACTTCCTCTTTAAAATTCCACTCATTGCTGCGATGCTGTCACCATGCACCTGTAACAGGAACAGAGGCAATGAGGCACTGAAGCACGCACCTACTGTGAAGGTCTCCCAATGAATTTATCATTAAAGAGTTCACCTATCAGTCAGATACTACTACCTGCAGCTAAATGGCTCCTTAACTAACAGTTTCAAACAAATCTTCCAAGAAGGAATCAATACAACCACAAACTATCATCAGTATATTTATGAGCTCACTGACTTTAAGACAGAAGGTAAATGCTACCTGTATTTACACCAATGCAGACAATTCTATAGCCAATCTCATACATAAATACATATATTCAGTTATGCAGCAAATTTAGGTCAAGCATAATACTCCAATGTAATTAATCAAAAATGGACCTTTATATAACAAAAACTTGGCATCAAGAAACATTACATGACAAAAATTGCTTTGTAATAAATATAGTTCAGAAAAAACTTCATTCTCTCTTTTGATTTATTTTAAAGGTCTGATTTATGTAATTCTCAGTACTAACAAATGCCTGCAACTGCAATTAGATTTGAGAGCTGTATGAGACACTTTGCATCTTTCCAGGCCAGGCCCTGTGTAAACAGTTCTGGCTCATTTTGTCATTTTCATCTCCTCAGAAGTTTCTTGCCTAGAATTTTTGAAATTCAGATATGAATACTGGCACACAAGTGAATTATTTCCATTGACACAAGCATCAAAGGACTAGATCCATCCTTAAGAACCTGACTTCCTAATCACATTGCTCAACAAAGCCAGAGTCATGTTGAACATTCCTTATTGTTTCCCTTTCATATATAACAGCTGATCTTTGTATCTTCATTTATTGAACACCATGCAGGAAAAGATCTAAATATTTTTAAAGCAATTTTTAGATAATTTTAACACATCTGATAGGTTGAAACACTTTTTCAGTATCTTTAATTTAAAAATTGGTTACTATCACCCTCATTACTGATTAATTCCTACTGCAGACTGAAAATTAATTCTAAGATCTTAACTTAAAAGTTACAGATAATATCTACTCTCTGACTATGCTAATCAGTGAAATGCTGCTGTAAATAGCTGGGGAAAAAGGGCTGATGTTTGATGCTTTTAAGCTTTAATATCAAAAATTCTCATCTGATGCCACTTGCCTTCAGCTTGTTAAGCTGCCAATTCAATTCATTTTATAACATAGTTATTTCTTCCGGTAAGCTTCACTCTACCTTTATGGATGTGTCTAATTTAGAGGAAAGATTTTAGTATAGATGTGGAATCCTGACATAATGCTAAGAACAGATGCTGCAGAAGATGATCTTCAGCACCAAACTTGTTTGCATGCAGAGCACACTAAAAATTAAATAACAAATATATTAGGGTTTCATACAGTCAGTCACACAGACTGCTTTAAATACATATGCTCACCATGATGTTCTCAGCTTGTTTTACTATTTATGAAAAAAAAATGTTTTCCTGAAAGGGATTTCTTCAGGCTAAATGTATGACTCAAACAGAAGTTGCTTAGATCTCAACCTCTGCCCTTTTGTCCAAAAATGAATTACTATAAACTTCAAAGAAAGCACTGTACTTTTATTCTGAGGACAAGGAAAGGAGAATTTAGCATCACTTTGTAATAACCTTTGCAAAAACGTAGGAATGCATTTTTATAAACCAACCTCTAATAAAAACACACTTACAAAAAAGAAAAAAGAGAAAGAGCTAAAACAACTAAACACACACTGAAACCCCACATTTATAAAGAATCACCCCCCAAGTACAGGTCTAAAAACAACTCCTCTGAATTGTCCCCCATATCCTCCCTA
The DNA here is from genome assembly GCF_017590055.1 of Onychostruthus taczanowskii. NCBI lineage: Eukaryota > Metazoa > Chordata > Aves > Passeriformes > Passeridae > Onychostruthus > Onychostruthus taczanowskii. The sequence goes on along the minus strand of NW_024499240.1, from coordinate 2,581,311 downwards.
CATCTCTTGCCAACCACCTTTTCCATTGTCTCCTGCAGTGCTTACAGCACTGAAATTGTGAAATCACCATTATTTCCATGGCAACAGCCTGCAATATCAAATCCACAGGATTATAGCTTGACTGTAGAAGAGGGTAAAGAAGCAGCTGGAGTGTGAGAAAGAAAATGCTTACATTCAAACATCTCAGTGAAGAGAGTGAGAAATGAGCTGACAAAGAGTTTATCATACAAGTGAGACCTAAGTCAAATCCATGTGTGCACACACTGAAATTGTGGCTACAGGAGTCATGAAGTTCCAGGTCCAAAGAACATAAGTCATAACTGCACTGCAAGGCAAACCTAATATCTGTGACCATCATGAGTGCGCAGCCAGACAGAGAGCAAGTACTCATTTCATACCCTGAGATGGCTTCCAGACAAAAGCCCTTTTGTCAGACACTGTCTCCCACCAGTAAAAGCACACAGCAACTGGAGGACTAAATGGTATCTTGTGCATCAGTAAAGTCACTGCACATTGTGAGAGTGTCAACAGCCACAACTGTTCCCAGCAAGTAGGAGAAACAAATATTTTTTTACACCAAAGGGTTTTTCAATCTGCCTGGCTTTAGCATAGCCTACATTTGCAACAAGTGCCACAATCTAGCAGCAGCAAAGCCACTTCACACTTCATTAAGATAACTTGTATAATGAACCATAAGAAATGGGCCTTAGGATTCCTGGAAATGACATAGGTTAGCTCTACACCACTAGCTGATCAAGATAAGGTACAGGAGGCACAGGGATACTGCAGAACCTGAGTATCACCACAACACAAAGAAGGCATCGTTCGCCATTACATGTATTTAGTGTGACTGTTGCCTGATTTTTGCTCTGAATCTCTTCCAGGAAAATTACTGGAAGATTGTTTGACAAAGTAGTTATGATCAAATTTAGGTGTTGCCATTTTCTTGAGATCTGTTGATTCTAATCTCTCTGTAATCAAGTCTCCCCAGGAATATGTTACATGGGAGAAAGGAGACACTTCCATTACTCAAGAGCTTGGATACCACAGAGAGAGATTAAAGAGTGTCTAAAGCTGTTTGTACACACTATGTACCAGCAGGAGATCCCTTTACAGTAACATCTGTAAAAACAGATGCTGCTCTATAAGCCAGTATACTTCAGAAAAAAGCACATCTGCACAGTAGTGCAAAGGCATGTTCTATCTGATAGCCTTATTTACACAGGCACCCTGCAGCACCTGAGCAAGATCCACATCTCCAGGAACTAGGACATAATAAGCATGGGACACACAACTCAATGCTGTTTATGAAAGTGTGTGATATATCCCAGTGGAAGACGCAGATATATGCCAGAGATGAACAGGAATAAGCAACAGTCAAACTTCTAACAGCAGTCAAGCCACAAAGTTAGTGATTTCACCAACTTTCCCTCCTCCCTGAGGGCACAATCAGGGAACCAGGACAGAGAATTCAATTGAGTTTTAGCATGTCCTGTACCATAATTACAACTGAATAGGTAAATTCAGATTTTGGGGAATCAACTGAAGCAACTGCAATCATAAAGAAATCCAAATCCAATCTCATTTGAACAGAAGACCCTAGTGGTAGGTCTAATGGTACAAGGCACCAAATATTTACACAAGTCAAATTTTCAATACATGAATAGAAAGCAAAACTATAAATAAATCCCATAACTGATAGGAAGAATCATAAGGGTAATGTAACTTAGGAGTGATACAATTTTGCTAACACAAGTCACTTAGGGTATGTGAGACTACCACTATATAGTATGGGAATACTCTTAAATACACAGAAGTACTTCAGCAATACATATTTTATGAAAAGTGAGCAAATGTGTATAGGTATAGAATGCAGTACACAGAAGTCCATGTCTGACTACAGGAACCAAACAACAGCACATGACTAAGAAAAACAAATGGATGGTCAATCAATATTCTTGGATTTCCACTAAGGCACCAGTGAGGTTCAGCCTTCAGAGTCTGAAAAATAACTGTCAGCTACAGGTAAAGAGATCTGCTATATCATACTTACCCATTTGGTTAAAAAGGGCAAAAGTTGGCTTGAAAGGTTCAAGCCTTTCTAGATGATTACTAAACAGCTGTCCAGTAGGAACAGTTGATTTGGAACAGCATCCACACATCTGAGGAACAAGCAGACACAGGAATCTTTCCTGTTCGTAGATACATACTTCACAACCAAAAAAATCCTTGCACAGTGATGTGATATATCATCCTCTGCCATCCTTCCCACCATACTTCTGTGGCATTAGCCTACAGCAAGGCAAAAGGAAGTTGAAACAGAGGGAACAGTACTAAAGCAAGGAAAATAAGCTAACACATTGCTATGAGCTCTAGGTAAAACACCAATTGCCTAACACAATTAAGGACTCTTCAAGAAAGTGACAACTTGACACAGCAGAAGCATGTGATGGCTATGGGCTATGAGAAGGATGTATCTCTCCTAAACACCCCCCACCCATTTTTTCCTCCTTCACTTCCTAGTTTTCCTCCATCCTGATGAAACTAATCCTACAATGAGATCATTTAGCCAGTTCTCTAGCTGCAGGTATGCTGACTGGTGAAGCAAGTCCTCAAAGCTCCATGGCAACAGGCTTTGCCTTCCTACGATGCCAGATACCTGGCAGGCACCCGATATTTAAAAATTTCAGAGGCAATATGTTATTACTAGAAGATAAAAATTCCATGCAAATGTGGGAGATATATTTCACACTGTCACAGTACTATCTGGAACCTACAAAGTAAAATAATATAAAAAGCCTGGCTGGTATGGCTTTCTCTAGTACCTAAAAAAGCTGGAAATTTCAGAGAATCTTGTTTAACAATCTCATTGCAGAAGACCTTTAGATATCTTCTTTAGATAGCAGGTATCCCCAAATCCCAGTGAAAGGCCTAAAAAGAGTGATGTTAGAATTACTGAGTGAGTGGACGTGTGACAGTAAATTTATTACTTGTGCTCCCAGGAGAAGATTGTTCTTATGATACTGTGCTAACACACGCTGCTGAACTTGTTCTACAAAACCAAACATAAGTCGCCATATCCTCAGTGTCTCACTGACACCCATGGACAGTTTATATACTGGGCATCACATTCTATGCTATAGAATATCCCTTTGGCCAGTCTGGGTCAGCTGCCCTGGCCATGCCCCCCAGGCTCCTTGTGCAGCTCCTCACTGGCAGAGGGTAAGACACCGAAAAGTCCTTGACTTGAAGCAAGCACCACCCAACAACAACCAAATCATCAGTGTGTTCTCAATATCATTTTCATACTGAATCTGAAAATCACACCACTGACCCAGCTACGAAGAAGAAAATGAACTCTGTCCCAGGCAAAACCAGGACAAGTCACCAAGACAAATCCAACAATTTTTTCATCGTAGCAAAGATTTTCAAATAAATGTTTTGCAAAATTCAGTGCTATAGTATACAGCTGATACAACATCATCTGGGACACCAAACAAACATGGAGCATACCTGTGAAGAAATAAACATCACACATGTACCATATGCAGTAACCATTAAAAAAAGATATGAAATAATAAAACAGAACCCTATCCAAAATATATATCCTCATTGATTTAGAGAAAAGCCTCACTATAGAAATCAATTATTGACTAAAGCTATGGAAAAATCAAGAGGAAAAAGAGTTCAAGAACACATTGGCATTGGAGTGGAGGGAGCTGGGGGACAGGGTATAAGAAATCCAACTACTCATTTCTTTGGTTTATTTATGAAACCTTATTTTGTACTAATTTCCTCTTGCGACCTGATCACATTTCATGATAAAATCTACCTGAATAAAAACTCTTATATGAAAATAAAACAAAAAATAAACATCAAAGGTGGGCATTCAATAAATAATTGTCCTATGTGTCACACTGCATTTTCCTTAAATGTATCAAGTGAAAGTACAGAAAAATTTAAAGTCTATAGCAGCTATATAGATTCACTTTTGAACATAAAAAACTTCTATGCAAATGACTGCAAACTGAACTCAAGAACACAGAAAACAGATGTTACACCTAAAACATTACTGCAAAGTACTCATCACAAACAACTCCCACCCACTGGCCAGTCAGCACATACTATAACATCCTAGGGAGACTTGGCAAATAATTCCACAATCAAATCACGAATATTGATGCTCACAAGTCAGGATGTTTGAGTTATTTGTTGTGATTAATACTCTTTTTGAATTTAAGTCTTTTTCTTAGACTGCAAAGCTTCATTTTTTTAAAGACAATTTTCTTATCCACTAAATGAATGTCAGCAGTAGAGATGGTTGTGAACTAATCAAGGTGGTTGCTTGGCTCCATACAATGCACTGTATTATTTTGCTCTTTGTGTAACTGACAGTTTTAAATTCGGGAGGGGAGGGGTAGTCAAACCCAAAAGCACCTACAGTGACATCATCACTCACACAAAGAATATTACTTGCTTGTGAAAATGACTATTCACGTAAGGAACCGCATTAATGCAGACAAAAAACCATTTGCATTAATGCTTGCAAACAGTGAACAACAGAGGTACGCGAACATGAATCAAACAGCTGTTCAGAATTCAAATTAATGTTTGCAATACATGTTTTGCTGTATTTGGCAGCTCTAATCATAAGCACCAGTTGCCAGAGGTAGGCTCTGGTAGTTTCAGTACTACAATCTGTAAAATTTACAAACACATAGCAAGCTAATTCCACTTAAGAGACTACACTGTATAGGTACAGGGAATACCATTAATATCATCTTACTCATATATTTTTGCTTACAGCAGTGATCAACTTACATAAACGTATAATAGGTAAAGTCTTTCTTTCCTCGTTTGCTTCAGCCTAGCTAAATCCACAGTACCAAGTAAATCCTGCAGGATAAGACTGCACAATTCAACCTAGGGAATGTGTTCTGGCATTGCAAGCCAAATCCTGCCAAGTCTGCTCGTTGCAGGGTTTCTATACCATCACTTTACAGTACTCCTGATTTCACACTTGAGTACTAATCCACTAATCTTCTAGACTGCCTACACATTGTTGTACACTCTAACACATGCCACCTAGCTCCACTGGCAATGAATTTAAGATGCAGAAACGATGCTGACATATGCTTACCTCTCACATCTACAAGCAGTACAGATGCTGATAGATCTGGCTCTTTTAGTCTTCCAAAAGATCTCACATGGTCCTACGTGAACCAAGCATGCAAATATCCCCCTCTTCATCACTCAACACAAGAATCCTGCATACAGCAACAGTACAATGGCCTTCTAATTCTTATCTACATCGACTGATGTCAGCAGTTGAATGAAATGCTTGTATAACTCAGGCAACAGAAGAACATTCTATGCTAGTTTTCATAAATTTTCTCTCAGCATGCTCCCCAGAGAACAAAGTAAAATGAGTAAGAGGCAGTATTAATTCAACCAGGAAGCTGGGACCTTAGCATTCAGGTCTCCAGCGATGAAGGTGCAACCTGGTAGAAAGGGATTCAGAGGAATTCAGCAAGAGGGCCTTCCCGTCAATATGAGGTTTGTCCACAAAAGCTGTTTGAGCTTGTATTTAATTTATAACAATTTTCTAAGCTTGCTACAGCAAGCCTTCCTTCCCAGAGGAAAACACGAGATTCAGGAGAAAGACATCCTGAAGCTGGGTCACAAACTAAGGCGCATAATGCCTAACCTCCATATAAGTCATCTAGGACACTATTAGCAGCACCTGTGGAAGTCCATTCCATAGTCTTCAGGTAACACTACTAAAGACCTGGTATTGGGCACGTCTCTTCTAGGTTTTGAGTTTTCATTATGAAATTTCATCAACTAAAATCTCTGCAGAAGATCTTCTTTTACCCTTTTTAAAGAAAAAAGAAATTACTACCTGTATCCCAGAAGAAATTTTCAAGTTTGTACAGATGCTCCCAGAACAGGCTTACTACTATTGGCATTGATTGTATTGCCGGACTGCTTGCAGCAAAGGTCTGGCCAGGAGAAGTCAAGTCTTTCTAAAACTGAAATGTGAAAACAGAAAAACACTGCTACAACAGTAGTCAGTCCTACTGACTTCTAGAGATACACAGAATTTCAGAGCAGAGTGAGCATGTAGGTGTTGGGAAGAACCAGCCTGTCTGTTATCTGGACTACCAACACATCTTTACTGCACCTCTTTATAAAAGGACATACAACATTTGGCTTGCTTAGCACATTCCCAGCAATTGGAATGAGGTTCTGAGACTGGCAGCAATGTATTTGGCACAGCAGCCTTGCATCATGCTGCTTCCAGCTGCAAGAATGGCAGTAGGGTTCAGCTCTGTAATGAAGACTGGAATGCTATCTACTTCCTGAGTGCTGGAAATAAGTGGCCTTTAATACAAATTTTGCCCAGTTTAGCCCATGTAGTAATACTAATTGGCTCACTGCATCACCTTTTCATACTATTTCAGTGCTGATTTTCCACACTGTTCTTTCATGAATATCAATCTTGCACCCCACCTGCAGAGGAACTGCACAACATGGCAGGGAATCTTGTGTATCTCCTGCCAAAGTACGGCATGGCCATGACTGGTACATGCCAAAGGGGCCTTCCCACCTGTCCAGCCCCAGTACACATCACTCAGCTCCCTGCTACATGCTACATTAGCACGCCTGGCTGCTCCTTCACCACTGCCATCAAAACCACTACAGAGGGAGCATGAATTCAACAGCTCTCCTCTTCTGCCTCACGTTCTCTGCATCTTGACACAGGGGGTAGCCGTTCTCTACTCTGAAATATGTAATGGTTAATAGCTTTTCAAAAATCCAACCAACCAAAACAACACAAACTCACAAAAACACTCAACGTGTCCAAATTCAGAACATCTGAACTCCAAGGGCAGCAGCACGAACTTGTAACGCAAAACCATACTGCAGCATATTTGCAAAACTTGCTCTGAACTAGGTTTTCCTCTTTTTTTTTTTCTCTAACAATACAGGAACAGACTTACAGTTTAACTGTTTAAGTACTGAGGGATGCATGCATACTGGTGACAGGAAAGTGTAGATGCAAATTTTAGGTAAAAAATTACCAAATATTTCATACCTTGTTCTGGCCACAATTTTTGACAATAATAGTACTACTACGTGACAAGATTTAAAAAGGGACTAATTTTAGGAGATTACAGTTTAGAAACAAGACAAGTAGATATTTTTGAGGTTTTCTGCCCAGTGGCAAATGTGGTAAGATTGCCGTCACCTTGTGGTCTGGTATTAACTGTACAGCACAGAATTCTCTTCACACATGAACAAGCAATGCTGAAAATTGCTGGAAAAATCTAGCCTGGCAGAATCCTGAGCTCATCTGTTTGCAACTTGCTATAAAAAAAGCCAAACCAAACCAGAAAAAAAAAAAAAAAAAGCCCCAGTACCTCCTCCATGTTATCATCACTATCTTTCACAACCTAGACATCACAGGCAATATGCAACAAACTTTCTCATTACTATTTTTACCAGCTGAGAACTTCCACTTCTATCTCCAAAACCCAAAGGATTCAAATTGGTGCAACATGGCTACCACTATAAAATGCAAAGATGTACTTCCAGCAATGTATCACACCTTTACTTCCTCAAATAAGGTTTAGATTACTTATCTCCATAGAATTTAAATTACATACACAGGGAAAAGGAGGTTTAACATTAAAGCAACTCAGGTTTGTCTGCCTCAGTTGAAAACAGATTACTCTCAAGAAGACCCATAGAAAAGTTTCAACTATCCATTTAATTATCTGCTTTCTTAACATGCTGACATCTCATATAGAATGAAAGCTACCGTATCTTTTCCTCTCATTTATTTTGCTGGGTTAAGAACTGTCTGGGTGGATGGGGCCAGGGAGTGATGGCCAATGGTGCTGCATCCAGCTGGTGTCCAGTCATGAGTGGTGTCCCTCAGGGATCAGTGCTGGCCCCAGCCCTGTTTAATATCTTTACTGATGATCTTGATGAGGGGATCGAGTCTACCATTAGCAAATTTTCAAAGTTAGGTCAGGGTGTCGATCAGCTGGAGGGCAGAAAGGCCCTGCAGAGGGACCTGGACTGGCTGGATCGATGGGCCAGACCAAGAGCATGAGGTTCAACATGACCAAGTGCAGGGTCCTACAAACTGGCCACAACAACCCCATGCAGTGCTACAGGCTGGGGGCAGAGTGGCTGGAAAGTGGCCCTGTGGGAAAGGGCTGGTGACAGTGGCTGAGGGAGCTGGGGGTGTTTAGCCTGGAGGAGGCTCAGAGGGACCTTCCTGCCGGCAAGGTGCTGGAAGGAGGGTGTAGCCAGGTGAGGGTCGGTCTCTTCCCCCAGGCAAACAGCAACAGAACAAGAAGTCACAGTCTCAACCTGTGCCACGGGAGGTTTAAGCTGGACATAAGGAAGAATTTTTTCACAAAAAAGGTGATCAGATATTGGAAAGGACTGGCCAGGGAGGCGTTTAAGGAAAGACTGGACTTGACACTTAGCCATGGTCTAGTTAACATGGTGGTGGTGTTTGGTCATAGGTTGGATTCAATGATCTCAGAGATCTTTTCCAACTAATTGATTCTGTGATTTCAAGTAATCAAAAGCAAGTATTCAGTTTCACTTTAATTGACTTTTGGTACTTGTGATGTCAGTTAAAAATGGATTTTAGTATTAACTTGCAGAGGATTAATTATCTGTATGTGCCACAATACCTTGTAATATTTTAATTCTATCTTTAAGATAACTTCATGACAGGAAAAATTCCCTTTTCAATGATGAAAAATGAATCAGCATACTGACTAATATATGCTACCAGAAATCATATATATACCAACAAAATAAAAGAATATGAGGAGTATATTTAGCCCAGTATGAAAATGTTTGTCATGTGTTCTGTTTTCTAGGCACAAGCAGGAAGTCATCCAACGGGAAAGAAGCAGAAACAAAAAAAAAGGTATTTTTCATTTATATTGGATACCAGCTAACAACAAAACAAGTTATGATACGTGGAAGAAATAAATAATGAAGAGCTGGATTAAAAAAAAGTAGTATGACAGGATATCCCAGGTTGGAAGGGACCCACAAGGATCACTGAGTCCAGCTGCTGCAGGTAGTGGTTAAACATTCTTAAATGAAAATAATTAATTCTTTAAAAGATGAAATTGCTTAGCAATCCTAAGTAATTGAATGCTATTTCTTTCTTGTAACAAGTTTTTTAGTGATATACGCCTTGGCTTTTGCTTAAGGTAATTTAATATTTTACTTTAAATGGTTTGCATGGTATTTCAGTCACCTGCACATACAACTGATAAGGAAGTATTGGCTAATATAATAAATAAAAGAAAAAAATTCTTTAAATTGAAGGTTGTTAATTTACAAAGTCAGTGCTTAAGCACACTTTTTCTACCATAAACTTCCCTGGGAATAAGCCTGTATCTTCAACTACATTATACAACACCTTACCTGCATCACCACCATGAATTTTTTAACCAACTTTCTACCTGCTTTCCAACTCTTCATCTAGTCTACCTCCCACTCACATGCTCCCTTCTCAGCAGGGTCTCCAGCCAAGGCTAATGAGCTTATCTCATTTCCACTGAGCTGGTGAATGCTGGCAGCAGCTGACAGCGAATGCTGGACAGAAAATGCGAATCTGTAGTTCACGCAGAATACCTGAATCATTAGAGAACTTTAAAACTAGTGACAGCACAGTAGTTTTATTCAGTATTTTTCATGCTGTCATTATTAAGCGGCAGATATTTTTAGCCACCAAAAGCCAAATCCATCTGCAGCAGCAGCGTTTCCAAGGAGACAGAATAATTTAAACACATGTGGAACTACATCTCTGTTTTCATCAACTACTCTGATACTGGAGCACTTCTGAGTCAGATTTCTCATTTGATGGGGGGAAAGTGATTTGAATACATGGTCTTGAGACTGTAATTTAACAGTCGAGCTTATGCTTTCAGATACATATCCATTACCTACAAATAACAAATGTTAGGATACAACTCCACTATTTTTCAGTCAGTGTTATTTACCAGTTTTACACTCCAGTATAACAAAAAACCCCAAACAAACAAAAGATACAGCTCACCAGTCTTTCAGAAGAATTTTTTTAATCACTGACATTAGCTGCAAATTACTGCTTTTTTTAGCACACATACCAGGCTCCATTTTCTGAAGAATCAGCTAGGAGGAAATGACACCACTCCCGATGGTAAGGTACATAAGTAAGTAGACAGTGGACAAAGCTTCTTCCAGTCCTTTTTTAGCACTCATAAGAGTCCTATTGGCTAATTCCGGTTTTTCTTTATGGTACAAATTTTTAGTAATTGTAGGTCTGCTGTAAGGGAATTCTCTCAGTGAATACAACAAAAATGGATTCATGCATTTACTGATTTTAATCTCTGAAATCTATTAAAAATAAATTCCACTATTTTAGCTTTATAAATGTATTTTATAAATATATATACACTCAAATCAGTTATAATGACAACTTATTTACATCAATTAGTATTTTTGCTTCAAATCAGCAAAACAGGGTCCTGCATAACAATTATTTCCTACACGTAAAACGTAGAGGTAAGTCAATAGAGAGCTGATTCATTGAAATCCTTGCCCCAGTGAGGTGAATATCAAAATATCCTATTGTTTCAGTGGGGCCAGGTCTTTTGCCTTTAGTCCTATATTCTTATATAATGTGACTTGATAAACCAATCTACTTTCTGTACCAAGCAATTTATTTGCTGCTTGCCATCTCCAGACTGCATGAACTAACAGCTGCTGCTAACACAAACTCTGCAGAAGCAAGCTATTTCAAAAATTTATTAAAACTCAAGATGTAAATGCTGTAGGTACTGCAAGACTTATCTGTCTCATACATATAATAATATGCATCTTTTTTTCCCTTTATAACAATGATAATGTTTATACCTGAGTTATCAACCACATTCATTCCAAATCTAAAAATAATGAAAAAAAAATCTACAAAATCCCTTTCAGTAATACTGAGGAGTCATTCTTACTGTTTGTTCACCACCAAATAAGACAGTGTCAGAAGCAGTCCATTTTCCTATGCAAACTCAAAGAAAGCATTTTTAGATCTTCCAGCACTCTCTTCCTGTTTGTAGCATACACCGTATTTTCAACAGTGAGTATTTCCATCACACAAAATGACCTCTCTTCCCACAGCTTACTGAGCAACTTCGGCATCAATGAGATGCAATGCGTATCCTGTCACATGAGAAAGCTGCCAGCATCAGGCGTGCCTATGATTTCACTGTTTATGGATCTCACATCCGTTGAAACCTCCAAGGCAGCAGAAATAATAACGGGAAAAGCTACTTCAGACTCATTTGTGATGAACAAGCAAGATGCTTGCACATGCATTTTTATATCCAAGAAATGTTGTGGCAAGGATCAAGAATAGCTATTCGTTAACAGGAATTTTTTGCACCCTTACCTGTAAATCCGGTTTCTGTGTTTCAGCTCTGTCAGTGCAGAATGAAAGGTTTACTCCCCCTTTTCCATCCATCAGACAGCAGCCATCCAATAACTGAAGTCATCCTGGCATCCTCTGGAACATGCTCTCTCCCTTATTTCCCACTCCCCACCCCCATCTGCATGCTAGCAAAATGGGAAAACAGCAAGAAGAAAACAACAAAAAAGCACATCTAAAAACCAGCTTTAATAAGCTACTTAGTAGTCAGTGAAGACACTCAGTACTAAAAGGTAATGACAAAATTTAAAGACAAGGGAAAAAAAGTCTATTAATAAGCCTTCAGCTCCACTACTGAATAGGAATTCTCCCTTTCAGCTCCTTTTTGTAAGGAAAAAACAAGCAAACAGCTGTAGGAACACAGTTACTGCCTGTATACATTCTTTGAGACTGACTCAGCTATCCAGATCTTCTGTGAAGAGTGCTGCTGTGTATTTAGGAAAGCTTGTGATTATCAAAAAAACAGTGGTGCTTTTATGCAAACAAGGATCTGAAATCTCAATGCAAATTAGAATAATTCAGAGATAGATGCCAGGAATTTCCTACAAAATATGTTTTCTTTCTGTTTGAGGCAGTATTTATAAAATACCTCAAAAAGAATAATTAGTAGATACCTTTTTCTCGAATGAGAGCTGCGTAAAACTCTACCTGTAAAACTGGTGTGCGTGCATTTATTTTACTGTATTTATAAAAGAGTAGCCAACATTCAGTGTGCTGCATAAACTTTACACAAAACTTTCTACCTAAATAAGAATTCAAATGCAGAGAATTACTAGGTGAACAATTTTCAATTAATGTTCCTGAAATATACTCCAGTCTCTTTGCAGCCTCTTAAATCTAGTTTGAAAAAAGTGTTTTCCAAGATCAGAGAATTTTTATTTTCGACCTCTCTATATAAATCAGGTACGTATCAGCTCAGTTGAAGACAACAGCATCATATTTAGTTTATGACAGTTTAATTACATTTAAAATCAAAATCAAACATGAGTCTTCTTAGCTAAGACATCATTTACTGCCATATCAAAGTGTTTGTACTCCAGGATTTCCCCTTTAAAGAAAAACATTAAGCAGCAGAAGCTGACAAATACCTTTGTGTTTACAAATTTTAATCTTCAGCTATAGTTTTCCAATAAAATTAACTGTGAATTCCTTTAAATATGAGCATCTGTTCTCTTCAATGAATTATTGATCTTTAACGACAGCAAGACTATACCAATTAGCATACTTTCACTACAAAGTAATAGCTGATTTAGCTTCTGAAAAAATTAGCTGTCAGTCTTATCACAACAAACTGCCAGCAGATCCTGTGCACAACATTCAGATTCTGTCTTTAAAAGTAAAGTAGGTGTCTTTTTAACCAAATTACCTCAGTTTAACATAAAACCTCTTCTTAGATAGCTAGAAAAATGGAAATCCCTTCCTACAAGCATTACAAAACTATTAGGTTTCAAATCCAAAAAAATCAATATAATTTTCTTCAGTGGGGAAAAAAGAGTATACTGAGGTACACCTAAACAGACATTTTGCATCGGTGAACAATTGGCTGGAAGACTTCAAATTTATTTTCTTTTTGATTTGCAGAAAGAAATTTGGAATTGAGCACCAACACTTCACCTTTCAACCAGCCTGAGTGCTGAGAGAAATTAACAGATATACAGAACTGTAGTGCCACAACTAGACTTAATAAATATTTTTTAAATATAGATGCAAGGTTCCATCCCCAAAACACCATCAGAATAGCAAGTCAGAAAAATGGGCAGTACAAACAAATCAATCAGAATGCCTCGCAAAATCTATTGTGAAAATAGGAAAGTATTACCAACAAAAACCCCAATAGCTCTACAACAGTCACAGAATGAAGCAACTCAATACAGACAGACAGTGTTTCTAAGTAAAATACAAACAGCATTGCTACAAAAACTGATTAGCATTAAGTAGGCTGCTGCTTCCCCCACACTCCACAAGGACTGCACACACAAGCCTCCCCAGCAGTGGGGTCTGTGCAATCTCCAGAACGTAACCTTGCCAGTTTCCTCGGATTTCTGTGTAACATCAGACAGTCCTTGTGAAACTTGCCCCAATTTGCACATCAAGAATTGAGTAAAGTCGTCTACATAATAAATGCATTTTAAATATATGAAATTCACTCCTGCAGAGTGCTGAGGGTATTCTCCCGTGCAGGTGGTGGCGTTTGGCTGCCTGGGCAAAATCCCAACCTACAGACAGCACAGCTGGTGGCCCTGATAGAGGAGGCAGCAGCAGCCCCTGCCCACCCTTTGCCAGGACCCTTCCTCCAAGTTGAGTCCCTTGCCCGTGGCCCCTGCTGGAGCTGAGCTCCGCTGCTGCAGCCCTGCTGGGACCCGGCCAGGCACCTCCGAGCCGGACCCGGAGGCTGAGGCGGCCGCCTGCCTCGGGGGATGCCAGACCTCGGCACCAGGCTCCCAAGGCGGCCAGCCCCAGCCCGAGCCGCTCGCACTGCCGAGCTGCCCTCGGCTCCTGTCTCACCTGCTCTTTCCAAGGCACCTGCTGCACTGGCTGCTCCCCGGCAGAGCACCTGGACCCGACTGGCCCTTTCCAGAGCCAGCACCTGCTAGATCTTAGCAATGCTTTCCAGCTCCAAAGTGCCATTATTGGACTAATTAACCACATATACACAGAGATGGAGAAATGGAAACAATCCAGGTTTGTACCCAGTCCCTGCTGCGACTCAAGGAATTACTTTTTGTACTTGTATTTGTTTGGCTATTTCTCCTTTTTTAAACTTACCTATACCTGATATTCCATACAAAACACATTTATCTTTTTTTTCTCCAGAGCTATTACATTGGAAAAAAGGGAAAGCTCCACCAGAAAGCAGATTCCTGCAACAACTTCCTTCGCTTTTTCTTTCCCTGATTATGTTATTGCTACCAAAATATTTACTTCTGTTTTCTCTGACTCTACAAAGAAAGAAGTTTCTTTTGAAAATCCCTGCATGAAGTAGGTCGACAGGATCACCGGCCTCCTAAATAAACCTTCAGGCTGTGGTACTGGATAGCACCACCTTCACCACCTTAGTATCTCCTGAAATGCAAATCTTTCCAAGTAGGAGAGAAGGTGAGCAATGGCTGAGGACAAAATGGTCTCATAGATGTACAAATCTCAAAGAACTCTGATTACTGGTAACTAATATTTCTTGATCTCCACTTCACACACCAAACAGGCACTCACAGCTCCTGGATCCCAGCAGCTACACTCTGGTTACATAACTTTCTAATAGCTTATCACACAGTCCTTCCAATTACTGTAGATCTCTCCAATTTTAATCTTCCAATTAAAACCAATTACTGTAGATCTCTCCTGTCAAGGGTGAGAGCAGCTCTAACATCCTTCGTGAAGGCACGGGTGGAGCTTGATGTTGAGAGAATGCTCCGAGCAGACTTTTGAGACAGTCACCAGTCTGTTCACCAGGCGACTGACTGCAGGCTCAGGCATTTGCCCAAGACAAGCAGTGGTTACTGGCCAGCTCAGGAGCTGAAGAGCTATCACCTGAACTGTCTTAAGAGGTCAGGTCTTCCACAGCAAAATCCTCTTCTGAATGATTGTTCCTTGGATGTTGAAACAAATTTCTCACACGGGTGTAGAAATAAGATCCTTATTCACGATTCTGCTAGCAGGATCCCAGGACGGCATGTCATGCATGTTAGATCTACTAGATCTCCTGAATGCAGACAGACCTTGTTTCTCAGCATTCTACATGTCTGTGCAAAGATACAGTGGAAGCAGGAGGAACCTGGCTTGTAAGGTAGCAACAAGACTGTGTGAATTTCACAGCCAATGCCAATTCCATGTGGCAACTCAGGATATCTGGTGTTGTTACAAAATGTGCCACCATGGTCCCCAAGCAGAATAAACGCCAACAGAGGGGAAAAAAATAAAGTGATGAATGAACTGTGTGTGACTTATTGGTGTGCATTCAGCTACCTAGAAAAATCCTGTATAGTCAAAAAAACTGTTTTTTTTTCAAACACACTAAAGTTTGATTGTGAAACCTGGGGCAAGGTTTCCCTAATTTGAAGTTGCTGGCATTGACAGGAAGTTATGTATGACTTATGACTGAAAGCAAATGGAAAATTGATGTTTCCTTCTCACAGATGGTAGAAAAATGCCATTATCTAGTCTTAAGTAATGCCTGCAGAATTAAAGTATTCTGAGGTTTAAGTAGTTTGAACCTATCAAACGGGATATGTGTCATACAGTTTCCATAAGTCTTTGGGGAAAAAAAAGCAAAACCCAATCCACAGTCAAACAGCAAAGTAAAAATGCAGAATCCATATAACAAGCTATATTGGCTTCAACGCCCTACTGACTGCATTCACTGAAGCCTGAAGACAGTTCAGGCTGGAAGAGGTGGTGGATAATTATGGGCAATGCACAATGAAAACACATCACCCTATATCCTGAAAATCAAAACTGCTTCAGGAAAGAACAGGATTAATTAATGACAGCATTCATACATTTTTACTCTTCAACAGGACCTAGAAGACTCTACTGCATCTGAAGGAGCTGAACTGTGTTTGTTCCAGTTCAGAACAGAAACAAACCAAGCCCTTTCTCATAAGGCACATCACACTGGTCAGTGGATCTGGCACTTGAATATATTCCTCCTGTTACAGTAGGAGGAATTAACGATCAAGGAGCTGTAAAAACTACACTGAGATGCTGGGCTTGCAGATGAGGATGCAGATTGAGCTCTGGGTGGGAGGCCAGAGAAAGACAAGAGGCTGTGAACTGCCAACTTTGGGATGACAAAAGGCAAAAAGATTGGTGATACTGGCCAGGTGAATGGCCACAGCAGAACACAGCAGGAACTTATTAATAAGAAAGGAGATGAAGCTGGGTGACACCAGCAAGGTGGGTGGACACGGAGAGGGCAGCAAGAGCTGAAGACTCCTGGAGGAGAAGCGAGACTTTGCCACACTGGGACTGTGAAGGCACAAAGCTTTGCTGGGAGTCCCTGCTCAGAGGCACCAGCTCCAGCAGTTTCTGTGTTACTGTGCCAGGAATAAACAGCTTTATGGACACGTGGAGCTCTGCTGTGGGCAACCCAGGGTGGAACCAGTAAGGAAACTCGGTCTGGCTGCGTGAGGAGGCCGCGCTGGGCACCCAGCAGGGCCTGCTGGGTCACTGGGGCCGCCTGCCATGAAGGGGCTCTGGTCCCAGCTGTGCAAGCGTGGCCTTGGGAGTGCAACTGCCGGAGCCTCGGGAATGGGCACACTGGGAAGTTTCATCAGTGGGGCGAGTGGGGAAGAGCTACACTGCTTATTGCGCTGCTAAAGGCCAAAACCACCTGCCACAGCTTTAAGACAAACAGTACTGCAGCAACCATCAGAAGTAAGTTTTTCTTTACTCCTTGATAAACAAAACCAAGGAAAATCAAACCAAATGTTCCTTTCTCCCTAAAATATATGTAGAGAGCTTCTGTGAAATTAAGTAAAATTAAAACCAAAACCAAACAAACAAAAAATAACCTAAAAAAACCTATACTACAGAAACCTCCATGAAAATAGTGCCAGGTGAGAACAAACCTCAGGAGAAACTGAAAAACATATTCAAGGCAGACTAATTTTAACCTCTTAGAAATGCAAGTTACATAAATTTCAAGTTTCTCAGACTCCCACCCACTTACCAACATTCAGTCTATATTCCTTCAATCAGCTCAAAAGTATAGTCATCTGCCTTCAGTCAAAGCAAAAGTCATATAACAAATGACAAAAATAGACAAAAGGTAAGCAAGGAACTCTTGCACCAGAGTATACATGGATTTCCATTAACTCATCTGTGACTATCTTATAAAGCAGCTTTCTATCATGTAAATTATTTCAAATTTTGCTTATTTGCATAACAACTAAGTCAGGCAAGTGCTCCCCAAAACCCAGAATTGACTTCTCATAACTAAATAACAATACAAAAGCCTGAAACATCAAGCTTCTCTTGAACCATAACCTATGCTTCATGACTGAAAGACAAAATTAAACAAACCTGAAAAAATTTATAATCTAAATACATTTCCTCAAAACATTTGCTGCTTACCCCAGCTGTGGACATATCTTTTTTTTTTTTTTTTTTTTTCCAAGAGTAAAATCAAAATCAATTAGATTTAGATAAATTTTGCCCTGAGTAGTATCAGCCTGGTTTCAACCACATGCACAGTGTCCTAATCCTCCTAATTTGGTTTTTCCTGGCAAGTTTCTGCTCTCTCTCCCCCGCCCAGCTTCATTCATGAGTCTACAACTACCCTATCTTCAGCCTCACCTACTGGTCATATTCATATTCATTCATATTGGTCACTGAAAGTAGCCCTTAGCCTTTTACTTTTATTGGGGATTGTGGGGCTGCCCACAGTCAGTTCACACAGATGACCAGAGAGGTCACAAGGCTACACTGATATCTAAAATCACCCTTCTCCTGCATTAGATATTGGATTTTGTGCCATATGCTACATGTATCCTTGTGCCAACCAGTGATCAAAAGAAGTATTAAATGGTGAATCAGGACCTCAAGTGCATTATATAGACAAACTAGGTTTTTTTTAATTTATTTTCTGGTGTAAAAAATTAACAGTTTTACATTTCCACCAACAAAAGTACTACATTTTTAAAAACAGTTACACAAAATTTAATTCCAGAAGTCACTGAAGGAGCTCCTCCTTTACCCCATGCATACATTTAGGCAAGGCCATGCACTGTTGCTACTGATAGTACTCAGTGTTTTCCCCCAGTGCTGCTGATGCACAGCTCACCAAAACAGACAAGGAAAGAGCATGCAAGGAAATAATGTCCAGTTCATAAGGACATGTGACTAACCAGAACTACCAGCCTTTGAATACAACCACTTCCTTGGGGCCATTCTCATGCCTGTTCCATGCATGGCTTTGTCCTAGTGTGTTTTTAATAACATATAGAGAAATCACCATTGTACAGGAAACAAACATAAGAAGTTAGGCATCACAGAAATATTAAATATCTTAAATCACAAAAGATGATAAGGGCATTAAGTTAAGTGATTGAATGAATAGCAAGCAAATGTAAAGCCTGCAAGTGGCAGAGATGTTAAAAAAAGGAGGGGGAAATTATATGAAAGATCAGTTGTTTTTTCAGAAATTCAGAGTGTGCCTAATTTGTCTCCTTGTAAAATGAAAGGTCATTATTTAACTTTTTGCTCCACCATAGCTAAGGTGGAATGCAAAATGTACATATTTTGTTGATAATTTAAAATGTCCACATTCTCCAAGTAACAGGAACTTCAGCTGCACCAAAGAAAGCATTGTTCTGCAAAGACTGACCTGTGTCTTCACATACAGATCTGCAAAAGCATTCTAGAAGAGAACACTCACTTGGCAGGGAAAAAGAGTCTAGTTCCTATTTCCAAATCAGTCTTATGAACAAGAAAGCCCAACGATCCCTACACACAAGTGAGTGGCCTAGCATTAGAGTGTTATGCCCCATTTCATCCAACAGCAGCCCAGAGAAATGGCAGGCCCTTGCTCAGCACTATTCTCCCAACATTATTTCATAGCTCGCTCATGATGCTGTATCTCTGAAATATTCAGGTGTCAATTTCAACACTTTCAGACCAAGAAAAAAGAGTATCCAAGTCTCTCATTTTCTTAGGAACTGCTCTCAACTACAATAAACAAGTACATGGCCATCACTGGTAGAAGAGAAAATCCAATTACATTAAGAGTTCATCCATAGAAAAGAGATCAGTGCTTTGGATTTCCACTGCACAGAGCTGACTGTACTATAAAGCTCATAAATTCAGATATCCTACAGTGCTGGTTTCCCCATTTCAGCACGGTGGAAGCCCCAGTGACATGCAGGATGACTGAATGCAGGATGGTTCTACTGGCCATGTTAAAAACACAGTAAGCATTACTTTAAAGGTTGTACTGCAGAAAGACATCAAATGGATTTCCTGACTTGAAAATGCCTTTTTAATCACCTTCAGTGCAGCAGCATGCCAGCAAGAAAATGCTTAGCAGAATCACAAACTTTGAGGGAGCCATACCAACAGAACAACAGGGTTGGCAGTAAAAAACAGGGAAGTCAAAAGCAACAACCAGGAACTAATTTAAACAGCTTTCTCAAGACATGTCAAACAAGGAAAGACAAAAAACATTGTCACTGGGCAGAGAGAACTCTTTTCAGACAGATCAGCTTCTGAAGAGTGGTTCTGGAAGAATCCCAAAGTTGTCATCAAAACCAAAAGGCCTCACATCTAACACAAACTGTTAAGCCTTAGGCTAGGAAGGATTTTCAAAGCAGTGACAGAGTCTGCATCTTTATCTTACATCACTGTGAACAGATAATTTTTGGTGAAGTTAATGAGCGATAGAAGCTGGAGAACAGGCTTCCTTCAGCACTCAGACACAAAATCAGAAAGTCATATGCAATGAGAAGTCACTCAAGCTCTCCTTTACTTAGAACAAGTGTTTATATTCAGTGTGCCTGCAAGGGAGAGGTGCAGACAATGGTCTCCACAGTCTTCCTACTGTATCCCTTACGGATCTTTTATAAACTCAATCAAAAATTGTCTGAAAAGTCTGTCCAGTCAGGTAGCTGTGTCCCATGATGAGAGATGCAGTGCTTAAATGTAACTGGAGGGACTCTGGGGCAGAAGAAATCTGCCCTTGATGATCAGATGGTTCTTATCTCACAGGCAGGTGGTATGACGAAACAAAGATGGCATCAAAGACAGTACCCTTTTACAGCTACATCAAACTGTGAAAATACTGAAGGCTGGCCATCAGACAATCCCTTCAGTATCTCTGCTACATACTGAATATGTAGAAACACAGCACAAGTCAAAAACTTGTCTTTGTAACCAAGCTAACTTCTCTTACCTATTAGCACGACCATTGGCACTTCCGCGAGGAAAACCTGGAACAGTTTTACAAAAGCCCTCACTTGTAAATAGATTCAGTATAAAAGGGTAAAGGGTATCATCCACTCAATGTTATGGATTAAAATATAACAGGAAAAGTTCAATATAAACTGGAAGATACAGGAAAGCTATTTCAAATATTTTCATATATCATATGAATGACTTTTTTTGCTATTTTGACCTACTAACGTACAGTTCTCACCAAACAGTTTCAAAAGCAACAAAAAAATATCCCATTTGGAACAATTCAAACTTCTAGATGAATGCTGATCACTCCACAGACATTACTGAAAAGACGAGTTCCCTAATAATTTACTACTAAAACTAAACTAAATATGAATTTAAATCTGTTTTTTAAATGAATTTTAAATAAATTTTTTTAGACCATCTTTTTAAAAAAATCTAATAGTGAGAGGCAAGCAATTCAAGATATTCTGATAAACACTATATTTCATTCTAGGGATACAATATGGTAAGAGAACAGAAAACCAGGCAATTTTAGCTATATCCATGGGGCTTTCCTCCTCTCTGACTGACATTTACAGGCTTGATCTTTAACATCTCTTAAGGAAAACAATAATTTTGATAATAATTAAATGTATTCATTTTACAGATAATATATCACTACAAAACCTACAATTTTTCCACATCTTAATAGAATTTTAGTCATACCCAGAATCAGCAGCAGTATGAGTAGAGTGTTTCATCAGTAATATATCAGACCAGACAAGAAAGCCTGATAGTGATCAGTTCAGGAGCTATTCTAAGTCTTTAAATTATCTTCATTAGGCACAAAATATGGTAGTAATTTTATTTTAATATCAGCATTTTTATTAACCTGTTCCTTAAGAAAAACCCTGAAGTATTACTTTTATTCATTAGTTATTCCTTAACGTAACCCACATTGCATTCTGGAAACAAAAGTGGGAATTTTCTTTAAAATCCCTCTTCGTAAGGGAGGTACCACAATCAAAGCAGCCAGCGAGAGCATCAGCGCGCTGCAGTCACGCACTGACACCTAGTGAACGCTTGCAGTTCAGGAATCCTGGGCTGATCTCCTCACCGCCCCTGCGCCACGCGTGTTACCAGCACACTCATACAAACACAATGCTTCCCTCATTCCAATTAGGGGGACACCAGGACCTGAGGTATTCCTTGCACGGGAGCAGGAAAAGACACATAAAGCATCTGACCAGCTCAAGAACGTGTATGTCCCTGCAAATGAGTCCCTAATTTATTTTATTTTTCATGCATAATGGCAGCCTAGTGACTAGTGCTCAGTATGGCAGTGAGAACAAGCAGACAGACAAGTTCCTCGAGACGAGATGGATTTTGCAACCCCCCCAAATCCACTCAGGGAGTCAGCTGGCTCCACACACAGCACAATTGTTTTCTTTCCATTATGCAGCAGATGGTGCTGGAGATGATCTGAAAAGCCCTTAAACGTGAACGGCACATGCAGAGAAACAGTGGAGACTGCAACCAGAGGATTTATAGCTGAGAACAGTCTGGGGTCAGCGATTATGTCATCACATTGTCACTCCTAATGTGTCTCAACAGAGATGCAGAAGCTAGCTGTTCAACCCATTCATCGAGCTTCATGCAGAATCACCAGCCTCACATCCTCACCAGAAACAACAGAGAGTTCCTGACATTCTTACTCCGCTCCTCTTATTCTTTAATTGCATTTAAGGGATCCCTTTTCCCAAACTTTTTGCATTTCTTCAGCCTAAAACCCAAGGAACTATCTGTTCTCTTGAATCCATAGAGAGCACTGGACAAATTATTCAGTGAAAAACTGCACTGCCGAGTATTACAAGCAAAGTCAGAAAACAAATTCCAAAATAAGCCTTCAAGCTCTTACAAGTGAGTTGAGGTTGTGTTGGAAGGCAGGGGAGGAGGGGCAATGCAGTACACGGCCAGATGCCACGCATCACCGTAAACCTTTTCAGACCCATGTTCCAAATTCCAGTTTCCACAGCTTGAGTTTCTTGTATTTCCAAACAGAATGTTCCAGAATCACATACAGCGTTATAAATTATATACCTCTGCAGCCTGTAAGCATTTTTCCAATATTGGCTCTGAACTGACTTTGGTGAAAGTTAGTCGGAAGAAAAAGTTATAATTAGTCATTCCAGAACTTCTAGCTTCACTTGAAAAAAAACCACATTCAGGGTATTCATACCTAGCTCTAGGTACTAGGCTCAATTTCTCTCATGTATATGCAAGTTATGTTGTTACAGCTATAGCCTACACAGGTGCTAGCAGTAGTGAAAAGTCTTTAACAAATGGATATCTGGCTGAAGTAGTTACTATATACTAGATTGCTCTTTCCTGTATGATCCTTCTCCAGCAGAACTGCTTGTCTTTCAATTCACAGCTCCAGCTGTAGAAGTCACAGTGGTGTTTTTTCCTTTTCATGATTCCATAACAATCCACATTTGTGTGTGGTGACAGTGGCAGGGGGAAACAGAGGTCTCCCTGCCCAAACCATGAAGACCAGCAGGCCACTGGCAGCTGCCTTTACTTTCCAAATGTGTTTTTAATACATCTCTAAATTACCATGTTATGAGGATAAACTTCTTAGATGTACTATTCAGAGACTTTTACAACATTAAATTATCTACTTTACTTGACCTGATTGTTTCAGGAACTTCATAATCCCCATTTTCTTTTTTACCAGTTTGTTTACAAAACAAAACAACCCATACTAAACTGTGGGGCTATGGCGGGAACTTGACAAATCTGAATAACTGGCTTCTTATTTTGGAATGAGTGCTCAGAAGGAAAACAACACAGAAAACCTATGTAACTTTGAAAAAATGACCCAAGCAGAGTTACTCTATCAAGGTTTATCCTATAGCTTTTTGGTTCAGGATACACCCCAAACTTCCCATGCCACTTTTGCTCATCTGAGATGGTGAGGGACAGACACTGAAAAACACATAAAATTACTGCCACTGTTAATGAATTTTAGTTTGTGAATCGGGTGCAGTATTTTGAGATCCTTAATTTAAAAAATATAGTATAAGTCTGTTAAAGAAGTAAATATTTTATGAATGCATCTTGGAAACAAGTTAAAGACAAAGTAAACATTAGGAGAAGCAGGGCAAATCCTGAGCAACTCAATTCTCATTAGTTTTTTATAAGCATATACAATGTTCAAAAAGATATAAAAATACAAATTTCTAGGTATATAGAATGCTCTCCTGCTTGTTGAGACTGTATTCTGGAAGACAACATGTTTTTCTATGCTATCAGAACAGTGAGGCTTGACAATTTTTTTTCATAATTTGTCATATCACGTTAAAAATTAGAACAGGTAACTGTATTCTTGTCAAATAAGAATTCACATTAGGTGTAAACATATGGGCAAAAGCACAGATGATTAAGGGGAGGAACCTGAGGGGGAACAGCAGAGTGCCTGATCAGCTTTCAATGATCAAAATTTCTTCCATAATAAAGAATATTTATACTCCCTCAAAGCAGTATCCTGCTTTGCAGTTCAAATATCCTTGTTGCCATGGGAACTCCAAAAGAAGCCAGTTGTGACATAGCAAGCCTATAACAGAAGCAAATCTACTGTGAAATGACCAACAGTCCAGGGTTTTGTATAAAAAATGCTTGAGTATTTTTAACCTGAAAACAAAATGCTGCCTCAAGTCTTTCTTCCAAATCCTTCTTCCACAAATATCTTGCAAATTTTCACTAAAATACAGACACTGTTTATACAAAATAAGGTAAAATACTATTTCATATCTACTACATCCAGCACAAAAATACCTACTTCCATATGTGTCTTTTGCAGATATATTTGGTACAAAGTATGCATTAGTGATTTACATTACTGTACTTGATGTAGAGAGACAAACAGATCTCAAAAAACCAGAACAGACAAAAGACTAAAGCACACACACACAAAAATACTGCATAAGAAACTATATAAAGGAAGACTTCTAATGCAATTATATAAAACAATATTTCGAGGGTATACATGCAATTTGCCCTTTGCATCTGTTTTCACCAGGTAACAAAAATCAGTGCTTGATTACTAAAATAGAACATCATGTCTTTTGAGAAGGCTGTTGGCACATCAAAGCAAAGTGAAAAAGCAGTGTCAAACCCAGAGTCATGCAGTTCCCACTTGAACACAAACAGTTTGCAGACGTGTGAATAAAAAAAACCCAACAGGCTGATCAAAGGATCCATGTAATAACATGGAATTCATACTTTCAAACATAACCCTTTCAGTACCCCATTATAATCTTATCGAGACACTAGACTTATTTTCCTGTCAAATATGTGTATAATACAAAATGTCTTGAGTACACCACATGATAAGTACTGCACTGAAATGATGTGACCTTTAGGTCACAAATGCTGATTTCTGACATGACAAGGAAGCTGGGGAAAGCCCTGAAGAAAACAGTTTTTCAAAACAGTTACCTGCAAAATTGCTTTTATATGTCAAAGCAGTCTTGTATATGTTTAGAATACCTTTTAACATTATAACTACTTAAGTATCACATTATGACTAATTTAAAAAGAATCCTAGGGAACTAGGTACAAGTCTTATCTGCAGACTGACTCATGGCTCCAGATCGCTTTGCACAACTATTAATTAGGAAATACATTCTTTTTTATCTGTTCTAACAACACTTGCTTATCAGACAGCATATTATACAGAACATATTATCACTGAAACCAATTAGTTTGGATGGCCTTCATTTCACCCCCCTCCCTGGAGCGCAGATAAGAGCAGCTATCTCCATTTTGGCCATGCCCACTCTCCTTTTTGACCTAGCCTGCACATTCTGGCACAGAACTGTACAGGTCTTGCCAAATGCTTGGACTAATCATCAAGAAACGGAGGATACTAAGAGTAATGGAAGGCATTCCCAATGGAGAGGGTAGTTGCCTGGGAAATGGGAAAAGCAACAGGCTTTTCTTTTTTACCTGTCAAAGCCATAGAGCAAACAGGATGAAGGAGAGGGAAAGCAGTGATACCTGAATCTTTATTAAGGTCTGTCTGAAAAAGTATTTAAACTGGACTCAAGAAGTCAAGTAATCTACAACAAAGTGAACCAGTTCAGTGAGAAAACTTTTAAAAGATAAAATTTTACTTTCAGAATACAGTGGCGTTATTCATTTGACAAGTTTTTACAATTAGCAAAAATATAAGCTTCCTGAAATGTGTTGTGGGGTAAGAGAGTAATACAGTACAATGATGCATACTAGAAACAGCAAAAAACAAAGGAAAATATTAAATCTTAGGTCATTTAGTGCCACCTGGGGGAAGGGCCCAGAAAGGGCAAGGGGTATTTAAGGCCAAACACAAAGCAATCAGATGTCCTGACCCTACTTCCTCTTGGAATTTTTATCTCAATACCACTGGAATCCAGGAGCTGGATATGTACTGATATGTGTCCTTTTCTGGATCTTTTCTGTCTTTCTTCTTCTAATTCCTTCTTCTTGGAATTTTTGAGAACTTAAAACTGGCTTAGAGTTTGCTAAGTTGAATGGGCCAAGTTAGTTCTTTGTGAAATGTTTTATGTTGATTGAATGCTGCATTAAACCCTTTTCAAAGTTTCTTTTGACTCTCTGAAGTTGCCAATAAAGTTATTTTTGTTGTTTTGATCTCTTGAGAATACCTTGTCAGTATTTCTCCTGTGGGTCTAACTTAGAGTACATGAACAGCCGTAAACCCTTTCCAATGGCTCACCACGCAAGTTGCTTGGGGCCTTTACAGCATTCAAACCTTCTTATTCTCTGGCTCAATTTCTCTAAATTAGTGTGCTGGGTTTGGCTTGGAGAGAGTTAGATTTCTTCATAGCAGCTGGTATGATGCTGTGTTTTGGATTTGTGTTGGACACAGTGGTGGTGATTCCAGGATGTTTTTTGTCATTGCTGAGCAGTGCTCACATACAGTCAAAGCCTTTCCAGCACCTCACGCGGCCCCACCAGTGAGGAGAATGGGGGTGCACAAGGAGCTGGGAGGGGACACAGCCAGGACAGCTGCCCCCAGCTGACCACAGGGATATCCCACCCCATGTGGTGCCATGCTCAGCATACAAACCTGGGGGAAGAAGGGGGAAGGGGAGATGTTTGGAGTGTTTGTCTTCCCAAGTCACCGTTACGTGTGTGCAGCCCTGGCTGTCCCATGGATGGCTGAACATGGGAAGTGCTGGATGGATGCCTTGTTTGGCTTTGCTTGTGTGCACAGCTTTCCCTCTACCTACTCAACTGCCTTTACCTCAACACACAAGTTTCCCCGCTTTTACCCTTCTGATTGTCTCCCCATCCCGCTGCTGGAGTGAGCAAACAGCTGTGCAGCATTCAGCTGCCAGCTGGGGTTAAACCAAAACCATCAGTCGCCAGCAAACACCTGCAGAAGATTCCCCTGTAGAAAGTAAACCAAACCCCAGCTCAGCCCCATTCACCCCCCCTTCTCTTTGAATAAATAGACTGATGTAGTACATCCGTGCAGCAACATCTGTCTGTGGTTAAAGCAAGCTGTGCTACCAGTGTGACAAGTGCCAAACAAGGCTGTCTGCTGATCTGTAGCATCTCTACCAGGCCATTTGTTTCCAAAATACAACAATTTACAATAGTGAATGTGTGTTGTAACACACATTACAACCTCCTGCAGTTGCTTATTGCTTATTCCCTCCACAGTCGTTACGACGCAATCACGGAGGCAGGAAATAATTTCAAATTGTCATTAGAACCACCTCACAGAAACAAAAATCTAAACACCAGACACAAGACCTATCACAATGATAAATTCACAGCAAGGTAACAGTGCATGCTGCAAACACTTTTTGGACTATTACACAAGTAAGGATCCCCAAAGAGTGAAGAAAGCAGTCTACATTCATGTACTTTATATTCCATATATACTACTTAACTCAAAATACAAACAGATTTCCCAAGGTTCAACCAAAATTCCACCACACGTTGCAGAAAGCTCTATTTATTTCATAGTAAAAGTTAAATAGACCTAAAAGACTTTATGATGTGTAAGAAGACTTTAAAATACAGCATGCTTGGCCACAAACTATCCACATTTTCTCATTTCGCTGTACTTAACTGCATTTTCTAAAACAAATTATGATCAGATTTTTAGTGACTAGTGAGGGATATTGCTGAGCTAACCTGAACTACTGTTCAAACAATAAACATGAAAATAACATCTTGAAACAATAGCCACAGATAAGAACAGGCACACAAAAAGAACAGATCTTTCCTTGTACTCAATTTTTAAAACCTGTATTTTACAGATTACTTTAGCCTGCTTTGCTCTGACAAGACTAAAAAGCACATAAGTTGTTCTGGAATCACCCTAAGGTCACTCCAGCACCTTTGCCCTTGGGTGTTTATTTACGTTGCCACTTCTCAGGGTAAATATACTGAAATTTACAAAACCCTTAAGCTTTGTTTTTTCTACAGACACTATGCAAAAATCCATTCTCCAGTTTGCCCACTGATAAAGTAAGGGTGACTAATGTGGATGTGGAATCTTTTGTGGCAGACTTTTGTTAGCAACCTTTCCTCAGTAAAACATATCCTCATCCAGAACACTGCAATATATGGTCGGTATAATTACCCATTAAGTGTGACAGAACATGGGAAACTGAGCATGTTTTGCAGCCTGAAGCAATCTGTTCATTATTTAGCTCTACTAGCCTGGGTCAGCCACTGCCTCTCACAACTGTTTGTCTTCTTGACTACCGAGACCAGAAGATGTTTTAGACAAAGAACGAACGGGAGGTATATCACTGCTCCTGAGTTTGCTGTGCTGAGTGGATAGAGAACATAGTTCCTCACACAGGACTAGCACAGTCTTGCAGCACCACAGGATCTATCCAGAACCACAGACTGCACAGAAATCCCCGGAGCCGTCTCCCGTTTGCTCCGCTCTGCCGGGGCCAGCCGGGCGGGCGCAGCTCGGTCCGAGCGCTCCGCGCAGCCAGGCCAGGCCCCCGGCGCAGCGAGGCCCAGCGGGGCAGCCCCCACACACCGCAGGGCTCCGAGCCGATGGGCGCAGCTGGGAATGGACGTGCTGGGCCAGCGGCAGCACCGAGGGACGGCCAAAACCCAAGGAGCCCTAAAGGGGTGCCGCAGGCCACCTCACCTCACCTCGCATCCCTTTACGCCTCAGGTGCCCCAAACGCCAGGAGAGACAGGCGGTCTTACAGGCGAGGATCCAGAGGGTCTCCGCTGTGGGGACAGCCGCTCTCTCTGGGTGACTCCCACACGCACACAGATGCCGGGGCGGCTCGTTCTCCTCACCCAGCTCTCCCAGCTCCTGGGCTGGCAGCGGCCGCGCCGCGCTCCCCGCCGCCTCTGCGCTTGCAAGCACGCACTGCGCTTGCGGCTCCTCACCTGAGCCACGGTATTCCAGCGCTGCCTGGCGCCTCCCCGGTTCGCCAGCCGGGCCCGCGCCGGCAGCGGCCCCCGCCAGGCACGCCGGGCCCCCGTCCTCCATCGCCGGCAGAGAACGCGGCCAGCGGCACTCCGCGGCTCCGGGCGGGCTGACCCCCGGCGGCTCCCGCGGCCGCTCCGCCCTCCCCGGGCCGCCTCGGGCCGCTGCTCGGCCCCGCGCTGCCGAGCCGGGCCGGGCCGGGCCGGGCGGGGCTGGGGCAGCGGCAGCTCCGAGCCGCGCACTGCCCGCAGGGACGCTGCGGGGACGCGCGTGGGCATCCCCCGTGTCCCATGTGTCTGTCGCAGGTGTTTCCAGTACAGCTACAGATCTGTTTACAAAACAAACTACAAAGAGAGGGGTACCCAAGCAAAAAAAAAAAAAAAAAAAAAGTACCCACAGCTGCTTGTTGTTTGAGGCATTTAATAATTTATTTGTGCTGGTCTTCTGATAAGCACAAACCCCTCTCAGACACATACTGATTATTTTCAGTCTAAGTCAGACGAATATATTATTTATGTACCTGCAATTTTTTCAAGACCGTTCCCTCCCCAAAAACAACCACCAACATGAAATTTGTCCTTTAATTACACATTTTGGATTTTGGATGTTTTGGATTTTGGGTTCTCTCATCTCTCCCTATCTTACACCCTGCCCTGACAATTGTTTTTTTACAGCTGAGGTGAAAAATCTTAACTGAAACACTGCAGCCTGAGTGCTCACTACACGAGAGTAGCAATACTCATTTTTATAGTGAACAACCTCAACAGACCATCAGTAGTTGATAATTGTGGAAAGAAGGGAGAAAAGGCATGCACCATCCTACTGCTCCGTTTGTGTTTCTCCTGGGGTGCACACCCAAAGCTCAGAGTTCCACATCACACAGATTCCTGGGAATATCTGGTTTTCCCAATACTCTTCAGAGGATCTCATGTAGAGTGCATATCTGTGCATCTATGATGATTATTAGTGTTTGTGCTTTTAATTTGTTCACTTGTTGTAACCTTCATGGCATTACTTTAAATTTAGGACAGAGAAATGTTCTTCTTAGAAACAGCACTCAAATATGATTGCTACCTAAAAATTTGGCTCTCATGTCTTATCATAAAATAATAAATTATACTTAGAAAATAAAGATGCAAATATATTTTTCTTTATAACACAAAGATAATTCATCACTTCACATATAAAATATAATTGAAATGATACATACATTGCAGCCTTGGTAGCTGGAGACTTTCTTTAATATCTGATTTTTAGTTGTCTCAGAACACTGATATGAAAAAGGGATTGAAGCATCATGAGCTCTTAGATGTTATCCTGGGATCCTGAATAGGATTAATAACCTCAAGAGTGTAAGTTCAAATGATGTTTAAGGTCCTTCAGAAAGCATACAGCTTCAATTTTTCTTTACTTTTCACAAATCGATTTCTAACATTTTATATATATTCATATTTTACTTTCATAGCACCTCTTGATATCCATTAGTTTTTAATGGGAAAATAAAAAATGCAGACAAAACCATTAAATACAATAAAAAATGAAGTCTTTATTCTTTTGGCTCAACTGTAATGTGGTTTACTGTTCTTTATGGTAATAGCATTTTCCTGCATGCAGTTCACCGACACACAAGTCAATATTTTTGTAAAAGGAGGAGTCAACATCGAATTTTTGCTTGTGTAAGAAACACAAAATGTCCTGATGTGATCAATTATACAAGTTTGCTATTTAATTCCTGTGGAAAAAAAACATTGTGGATCCCATATTATATTTAGAACAGTTCTAGTGCAGCATGAATCAACAAGAATAAGAATAGTCTATGTAAACAAACACTGGTAAAGATTTCATGAATAAAAATACTACCTTGAAACTTCTGATGCAGGCAGTGCTAGAATCTTAAACAAATCCTCCCCACCACATTTCAATTACAAGTTATATCTATTTGGAAGCAAGTGCATTTTGGACTCAGTTTGAAACTTATTTCACATTAAAATGTGTGCAAAAATACAGTACTAATAAAAAAGCAGAAACCTAAAGCTACCCCATTCTTTCCTTTGTTTCTTATATTGTGAAGTTCTTGAATTAAAAAGTGCTATGGATAGAAAGTAATAAAAGTGACAGTAACATCAACCTGAAGATAATTCTCATTTCTTATTTTATGTACAAAATGCTGAAAAATAAAATAAAATGGTATTTTTTACAGTATTTATATTTTCTTAGAAAATTCTATCCATGTAGTTTTCAACAGATTAAGCAGTTTGCAACATATCCTGTACAGTCTGACTATGCACCGTACAGTAGTCACTTAAAATTTTAGAATGCAAAGCAAGAAGCTCTTAAATAACTGCAAACTATTGCTTGATGTCGTGAAAGAATGATGACCAATTGAACAATTTAATTCACTTAACCACTGAGCTATGGCTTCCCATATTAGACTCTTAACAGTGGAAGGAGTAAAATTACAGCAGCAAAGGCAAGATAAACATGCATCAGTGATAGCTTCCAAACTGTCTATAATGGTACAGAATACTTCATATTAGCTGTTGAGAGATTGCAAATTACACTTACTGTGGTACATATTTGATGCAATAAATATTGTGCACATGTCATTATTTGTTTGCTCAAACATGCACCACGGGATAAAATAACTATTTACATAGAGGGTACTTTTTTAATCAACACATACAATGTCAACCTTGCTGAGAGCAGAAGATGGCTAAATGATACTGCAGGGTGAAGCAAAACAACTTCATAATCCTTGTGTTTTGCAGGTTTTTGGTAAATTCAATTTCCCAAGGTCAGGTAAACTGTTTTCTGCAGAAGAATACTTAGAAGTAGACTCTATGTCCCTCAGTAAAATTTTTATACAGAGATTGTTCAACTACTGTTAAATGACTCATGAAAAAATAAAACATCTGTTCTATTATTGTAGACTCTATGGGACTTTACAGGCACATTAAGATTTGTCTGGATGAGATACTAGATGGATACTGTTATTAAGCACCTCAACATACAGAGCCACCCTGAAACATGGAAGTAGTCAGACTGCTGCTTTGTGCGACGTCATGTTTTCCCATGCATGAACTACAAGTGCAGCATGCCTTCATGCAAATCACTTCTGTTTGTACATTATAGAGAATCCGAGAGCAGAACACCTGGTCCTCATACCCCCTTCCCCAACATAAAACCCATTTACAAAAATAGTCACATATAATAGTAAACAACCTGTGAATTAAAAAATGATAAGTTCACCAACACTTATTTTTGTAAAAATATGGCAAATGTGACTGTTGAAATGCTAACAGTGGATACAATTTTTGTACTGTGTGTTTCATGTTAAACACAGAGATTCATAGGTTTGCACCTTTTTTTTTAACTGGTCCCTACAGTCTGGTTGGCCATTTTATCATCTCTTCAGCAGTGTCAGCTGGTACTAAAAACAACAACCTCCTGTCAAGATGTTACCCTGTTTTACAGAGTTGCAGTTTGATGACAAGGGGTCACTGTCTTGCTATAGGCACTGACCTTATATATATATAATTATATATATATATCTATATATGTAAAAACTGACAGTTTGGCATGTACCTCCTACAGGAGTCCTGTTGACACAAATACATACTTTTTCAGGCTGTAAACAGTTTATTACAAACAGCGTTCTATGTTACTTTTTACTTTCCCTGCTGTCTTTACCTTTATCTTCTTTTTCTGACTTGTCTTTTTCATATTTATCCTTGTCTGGCTTTGTTACACTGTCATAAGAGGGTGGGGAGGTTGTGGATGGGGTCATATCTGTTTTTTCTGGAGTGGAGTTCTGGGAGATACAAAGTACTTCTCAATCATCTCAGCCAAAAACATACCTAGGAAAAAATAAGTTAAATCAGTAAAGAGTATTATTACATTTTAAAACCACTGCTAAAGATATATTCTACAAGGACCGTAGAACTTTAAGAAGAGTAGGATAAACAGATTTTTATAAATTATCCATTTAGTTTTTTTACAAAATCTTTGTGTTTGGTATATGTTTTTAGGACAAACTGATAACTAGTGTATGTATATTGGTAAATGCTGCGATTAGAGGAATACCCTTTTGTTTAATGGTAACAAAAATAATCTCTGTTAATCTGAAGAAAGATCATATGCACATTAGTATTAAAATTCCATGTAATCAAATTAGGTTATTCAAAAAAAAATACATATTTTAAGAGAAGTGCGACTTCTTAATCATATATAAAATAACATGAACACAGGTTTATCACTAATGACATAGAAATTCCAAACATAAAAAATTGATACAA
The DNA here is from genome assembly GCF_017590055.1 of Onychostruthus taczanowskii. Lineage (NCBI taxonomy): Eukaryota > Metazoa > Chordata > Aves > Passeriformes > Passeridae > Onychostruthus > Onychostruthus taczanowskii. The sequence goes on along the minus strand of NW_024499240.1, from coordinate 2,548,160 downwards.
AGGTTTATTATAATTCCCAGAAGAATAAAAGACTTGAGCGTTGCATTATGTGCCTCAAAGCAGAACAGTAACTTTTTTGACACAAAAATAGCAAAATTGATTTGCATATTAAGGAGTACTTAAAAGTTAAAAATCCACCATTTTTACTCCATTTCTTTCAGGTTTGCTGCTCTAGATAAAGCAAAATTAGTACAGTCATTATTTGTTACCACATCTGCTTCAGCTCTGCTTCTGCAGTGCTCACTCTAGCTCAGGCACAAAGCCTCTCAGGATCAAACAAAACTGAAGTAAGCAAAGGGTTTTGCCCTGCTCTCTGGGGTGCACACATCCTACCCTCATAACAGTCCCACACAAATTTTTTCTTGGATTTTTGATGATTGGACTCTTTCACCTGAAACTGTCCATGTAAGTTTATATCAAAATTGCCTTTCAGTATGTGTAGGAATCTCTACTGATTTCAGAATATGGATCTAATTTCAACCAGTAAAAAAGTAGGAGGGTATGAAACCTCTTTCTAACAAGTTCTTACTATACTTTTCAGTTATTTTATGTATAAGACTTTCTAGTGACAAAGTTGAACCCAAATATAAATAGAGTTTACACGCCAAAAATATTTCCATGTTCACAAATTAGACATTTCATAAAAATGAGTTGCTCTTACCTACTATGGAGAGAATCACAACCACAAAATCAAAAATATTCCAACCTATAGTAAAGTAGTAATGACGAAGTGAAATCAATTTCAGGACAAATTCTCCAGTGAAAAGTACGATAAACACCAGGTTAATCCAATATAAAATGTTTTCCATTTCTTCACTCTGATCATCTGTTTCTACCATCATTGTGACCATGTTAAGGCAGATGAGTATCATGATACTGATATCAAATGCTTGTTTTGTTACAAAATCAAAGACCATCCCTTGGAATTTGTTCTGTTATAGCAGAAGAAAAAGAAAAAAAAAAGGTATTTCAGATTAATAAGGTTTTTCTTATATAATGTAATTTTTTTGCTTATGATTTATTTCAGCCTGAGGCATAATAGAAAAAATAAAATTTTTAAATAGATGCAAAAATAACAGAAAATATTTTTATTCTTACTGCTGGTCGAGGTATAGGCTTTTGTGGTTTCTTGGAACCCAATTTTTTCATTGCATTGTAGTATTTCTTCTGTTCTTCTGTCATGAAAATGTCTTGACCTCCAAAGTAAACCCAAGAGACAAAAACTGGTTACAATCATGTATCTTTACTGATTACTTATAAATAATACTAATGATCACTCTTGTTCACATTCTCATCTGTAGGAAAATTTAGAACAGATATAAAAATCCTCTTTTATGATTTTTATATTAAGTATTAAGCTACAGAAAGTGTTGAGTTCAGCAGCTGGAACAGTGATACCTTTTCAGGCAGTGTTGACAAAACACAAAGACTAAAGAGGGTATGAACAAAGATAATTCAATGTTTATTATCAAAGTGCAGAAATCTATACTGCTGAACTCTGTGACATGAAGGTATAATAGCAGAGAGTTTTTATAGCCACATTTAGCTATTTCAGTGGTTAGTCTTTTTATGAGTCAATTAAGGCTTCAGTCACAAATCCATATCTTCAAAGATGACATTGAGTATTTCACTAACCATGGAGAGTCATAGATTGTCACTTGTCCATCAAACCCTCATCAAGCCAAAGTAGAAGCTTTAATAATTTAATGTATTTACTATGCAGTGCTCTTAACTAATTTATCATAAGAATATTAATAAAGTTGTCATCAGTGGACCAAAAATAAGAATTTTTTAATATTCTTTTCAGAATAACAGTGAAGTACTTATCTTCTTTTTCTGCTGGTTGAAATTGTCTATTATGACACCAATAAAAAGGTTCAAGGTAAAAAATGATCCAAAGATGATAAAGATGACAAAGTAAAGATACATGTACAGGTTATCTTCATACTTGGGCTGATCCAAAACCTGCAAAAAAGGCACAGAAACGACACATTAGTTTGACAGTGAACACTGTTAAAGATAGAATTTAGGGCTCCATCACTGTAACCTTTGGTTCCTGTGGTCAAATCCTGACATATATTCCAGTGATCTTCAATCTACAAGAAGTTACATTCTTGAAGTTAATTTTTAAAAATGAAACTGACCTGTAAGAATGTAGAATAAATACTGAAAACACAATTTAAACTAGCAAAGTTCCACCTGCCTGAGTGTACAGACAACCAGCAACACCAAGTTTTACATCTGCAGAATTTTCTGTAAATCTTGTGGGAGGCCAGTGTTGTGGGCTTGTGGAGATTTCACTGCTACAGGCACTTAGGAAACTGCACAGGATTGTGGAAGAGAGGCATCCAAGCCATGTTTAGACTAAGCATATTTTCTTGGTATAGCTCTGCACTGTCACTATACTACAACAGGCCTCCTGCTGTGAGTGCAGCTTACCAAAAAAAAAAAAAAAGGAGCTTTACCAGTATAGTTTATTCAATTGTCTACTTAGAACTAGAGGAAAACTTGCACCAAGGGAACAAGGGTCAGGCTAAAGGGTAAGAAAATGCATGGGTTTAATTAAAAATAAGCACTCTGCCCTAAAGAAAGCAGTCAGGCAGCTTGCAGAGAACAATGAAAATCTTAACTATAAATAAGATCAGTATTACAAAAAAAAAAAAACAACTTTCCCTGAATTGCTGTCTGTTTCTAAATATAAAGAATGACTCAAAGCATAATGAGAGGAGGGAAAGGTATTTCATTGCAATAGGTAAGTGTGTTGGTGTGTTGTAGGACTGAGGAATTTTGATTCAAATGTACTATAGAGAAAATGGAATCCTTTAGGACTGCTCCTCTGCTTTTCTCATTTCTTGTATTTTCCCCATGGTTTCAATTTTCTTTAACTACAAAATTATAGTAACTCTTTGTTCTTTCATTTTTGCTGTAATTTCTGAAAGATGTTAAAATTGCATTCTCAAATCTTGGAGCTCATACAATCAAAACAAATGGAGTCAAGGGACTATACTTACATTCCGAGAATCCACAGCTGCGTACATGATATCCATCCATCCTTTAAATGTAGCCTATAAACAGAACACAGGTGTTTAGGTCACAATTCTCCTGGAAAATGGCTTGTCAGAAGCATTTTTTAGGAGCTGAAAACTAAGTGTATTTAGTACTCATCATGAAAACCAGTGGAGTGAAATCTTAATAGCTGACTCTTGCCTTCTATTGTATGTTTTATTAATGTACAAGAATTGCAAGCCAGTTCTAATATCTGACTATAGAGGATACAGCATCCATTAAGAACTTTTGTCTATTACGAATAATACCTGGTGTAAAAGTTATTTTTTCTGTGCATGATTATTAGAGGTTTATTTGACACAGATTCAATGCAGTTAAGGTGTATTACGTTTGAATTACATTTTTTTTCTCATAGTCAGTATATCCTCTAGGCTTTATGTTACTTCTTCTGTAGAGTCATGAATTTATCCCATACTTCATGACTCAAATCAAGAATTGAGAGACAAAATTTCTAAATTAAAAAAAAAAAGAAGTAAAAAACTTTTTACTGTTACAAGTAAACAATAGAGATCTAGAAAGATAAATAGAAATTAAGGACTGGTGACTTACCACTTGGAGCAGAGAAAGGTAACCAAGGCCTACGTTGTCAAAGTTAACCTTCACATTCTTCCACCGGGCAGTTTCATTGTTTTGTATGAGCTCCTCACATTGACTAAAGTTGTTAATTTGGCTGATATCAAATCTCTCATCGGTTGTAGTGTTAACACAGTAGTAAAACTTTCCAGCAAATAGATTTACTCCCATGATACTAAATATCAGCCAGAATATAAGGCAAACAAGAAGCACATTCATAATAGATGGAATTGCTCCCAACAGGGCATTCACCACAACCTGGAGTACAAATGAAACCGAAGAGAGACACTGTAAGAGCACCGGCACCAGGATTTTACAAATGCTTCATCAGCCTCTCTCACATGTAACATGCTATTATAATTCTAATATCCGTGTTACACTTCAATTGTTGAGAGCAACAAATCAGAAAAGCAGTGTCGAGAAAAGTTAAAATGCCAAACTTAATTTGAAGGAAAAATACAAATAGTAGCAAGTAAAGAATGGGTAAAATAAGAACCGGTAAAACAAAATAAAAACCGGTAAAACTTTAAAAAAAAATAAAGGAAAAAGAAGTATTTATCAGTGCTTTTTAGAATATTTACTTAATGTATATCTGCAAAACCATAGCAATTATAATCACTGTTGAATCAAACAAGCCAAATTTTCAATACTATTGACTGATATTAAAATGTTTACTGGATAAATTCAAGCAAGTTCAAATCTATTACTGAGCAATTTTCTAATTGAAATTAACTTTGAGTCTTTTTAAAAATAAAATCAAGTGATGTATGCATGTTCCTTTGGATGTTTACATTTAGAATTAGAAAAGTAGAAATGTTCAAACTAGGAAAGCTACTGAGTACCTGAACACACCAGAGCTGTGTTCAGGCAACTGGCAGATAAAACTTGAAAAAGAGACTTGATTTAATTCCCAACCGAATTTTGGGAAAAATAAGGCTTCAGGAAAGAAAAATGTGAAAATGAGTTCATGTGTGATGATGAGCCATGATTAAAAACATGCTAGAATGAAAATAAAACACTGAGGAAATAAAATTTGGGAGAAAGTAGGTCCATTATGAATGAGAATTATTAATTTAATGATGGAATTGATGATGCTAAATTATTGAATTCTAATTTTAAATCTCTCTGTAAATAACTCTAAGAATATAAAATTTGGTAAGTATAGAGCACTGCCACCAACTGAAGTGGCAACTTTGCCAAAACAACTGAAGCAGATCCTTAAAACTTAAAGTTTGCTTTTTTTTTTTTTTTAATGCAAAGCAGTAGCTATTATTTTGATGGGCTTTTTTATATTTCATTTAGCTTATATGATGTAAGTACTAGGGCAGATCCTCTAGCATAATAAACGTATTGTTTCTGTATGAAATACAAATATGTAGTGAAATTCTATAGAATCAATTAATAATAAAATTATTCAGGTAGATGGGCTTTCATTCCTTGCCCTCTTACAGAACAGAAAATAAACCCTTCGAATATTAGCTAGGTGATGAACCACCATCATGTGCATTATAAAGGAGAATTGGGTGAAGGAAAGGAGGGGTTCCTGTTGTACTTTCAGAGCCCTATTCCTGTCAAAACACTACCTCTTTTCAGTGATACATACTTTGGACAACATTTGAGAGCCTATAGGACTTCAGTGAAATTGTTGTTATATTTAAATTTAGAAACTGGATCAAATGAAGTTGCTTTCAATGTAAACTACTTAATCACTCTATAACAGCACAAAATAGTCCATGAAGTCCAAATATTCCATGGTTTTTTTTGTTTGTTTGTACCTTTTTCCCACATATTGTAAATCAAATGTTTTAATAAGTAGTTATTTCTAGTGGGGAAATTTAAAAGAAATCAGAATAGTTTCTTAATCATACTAAAAATCTTCTTAGCAATAACTCTTATAAATTAATAAGCAAAAGTAATATAGAATTTTATAAGTCAGCATCTGGGTTGAGAGGATTCCCTAACTGGTGGATAAATCTCTTCTGAGATTTATGTCTTATGTTGACAAGCTTGTACTCAGCACTGTGAACCACATGATTGCAGGAGACCATAAGACGTTGTTTGACCTAAGCAAATGAACAGCCTATATAACTATGCTGAATTAGTTCAAATTGGAAAATCATGTACTCACTTATTTTTACAGCAATTTGACTGGAATAACAAATGGCAAGGTCATTTTTTCCCAATTTGAGAATATTTTCCAAATATATTAGTTTTTTTTTTAATTGAAAGTTATCGCAATTCTTCTACTCAAAAAATAGAAGTAGATTTCTTAAATGCAATAATATCATCCACCAGGAACAATTCTTGAGATATAAAAGGATAGTTAATGAAGTGAAAATATTTGTCCTCGAGCTTTCAGTCTCAGTACACCCAAGAATTCTGTTCCTCTTTGTGCTGCAGCTGCAGGTCCAGTCATGTTCTTTCTTTAATTGCTGGATTTCTGCAGCTGACCTACTTTCTCTGGTATTAGTCTGAGTCCTGAAGCTACAGAGAACCAGCTTGTGATACGAATATTTGAAGACGCTCAAAACATGCAGTTGAACATCACTGGAAACACTGATCCCAACACTTTCCAGCTTCCACTAGTAGTAAGTCTGTGAGAAAAGGGGGCTAGGCCTGACAGCAAATGAAAGCAGGGGAAGCATAAGAAAGACATCAAAGCCCTTGTTTTCTAGTTGAAAGAAAAAGGTAGCACCATATAGCAGTGAGTGATACTGCTTGGGACAGAGCACGGGCAGATTAATTATATTCCCACAGGCTATTTTAATGAAGTACCAAGTGCAAATTAACTTTCCTAGCAATAACAGTGGTGGGAAGATTCAGGGAAAAAAAAATAATGTTTTTCATGGGGCAATTTTTTTCTATTAATTACTAGTTTGAGTGGGCACAAGTCTAGATCCTAGAAAACAGTACAGTGTCTTAAAAACTGTACATGTATTGAATAGAATTTCCTGCTTGCATATGGGAAGTGTAATGCTCAATGGAAGTCATTTAAGTGTCTATGTAAATATATGCATTGTACTGTACTGTCATATTTTCAGTTCATACATGATAAACACCAATGGAATGATTCTGTTATGAACAGACATCTTGAATTTCCATGTATCAGACATTAAAACGTTCTCATACTAATCTCTTCATCAACTTGAGCTACTGTATCTTTAAAAATGCTAAACTTGGAATTAATTACTTTAAATAAGGCAAAATTCACTACATCCATTGGAATATTTCAATGGTTAATTGCCTAACTAAGTTATAGGTCACATTTCTAGTCTTAAGTAATCTAACTTCATCTACTACTTTTTATTGCATTTTTTTGCTAAACTCATAAATCTTCTCCTCATCTGGGTATTGTACAAAGAGATACAGTTGGCAGTTCAGGATCAAATCCGTAGGTAAAGTTTACACCAACATGGAAGTCATGGGATTGGCAATTACACATAAACCTTCATTACAAGGTTACTTGGTTTTTCCTTGCAACAATAAATTGCCACTTAAGCAATTTTATATAAAATTTGAAATATTTTTATTGTGGGTTTTTTGTTTTGTTAATTGCTGGCATAAAAGAAACCCCTACAGTTCATATGATTTTAGTGAGATAATACTGATGCTTTAGACAGGCCTTACCTCTGATATAAACATCCCAATTTTCAAATTTGTTTTAGTAAAGGTCCAGAAATTTTTTGGAGGCAAAGAAATGCTATTTCGTGTTTGAATTTATAACATTTCATCAAAGTAAATTTCCTTTTTCATTGAATCTCTTCTCTTACTTTCCACATACAGAGAGCATGACATTTTCTTCAGAAGCTCACCAGTTTGTAGTTGACTTACAAATAAGCTAATCAGCTTATCACCTGGGGTGGCAAAGAATAGTGATCGCAGGAGGGAGCTCACCCAAGGATCCCTTTTAATTATGGCAGGAGGGTTCCAGTTCAGGTGCATCTGCTGATACCCACTATGGCAGTATGTCCAAGAGAGACAGATGGACCCTGAAGGTGTAAGCCAGACATCTTCCTGTGGCTGGAGCTAGAAATATCTACCGTGTCTGGTTGTTCACTGCTACTCTTGAGAGAAACATTTCTAGAGCTTTTGAGTCTTGGCTGCATACATCAGGTCTTTGTCCATATCAGTGCACTAAAGAAGTGATTTAAACTGACCACTTTAACTGACTTTGCACTGAGATAGAGTGAACGTGCCCTGCTGGGCAGCTGAGGGTCTCGGCTGTGGTAACTGATCCAGTGATAATGAACAGCTGGGGACAGTAACTTCTCAAATATACCAGCAAAAGTCTAATATGTTTTCAGGCTGCTCAGTGCTCTATAGATTATAATCAAAATTTTACAATCAATATAGAAAGCAGTAAGCAACCAGAAATCATAAAACCATCCATATGCTAGAAAAGTTTTCTTAAATAGAATGCTATGGTTCTAATATGAAAGAGAGAAGATATTTTAATAGTGCTAATTTACTTATTAACACACAAATTAATTACAAAACTTTTAGTTCTAAAAGACATTCCCAATTTATATATACTGAATAATATGTTAAATGATATAGGCTATGTATGATAGTCTAAACTGGTACAAAATACACATGTGCTTGCATACATGGGTGTATGTACACACTCTTTTAAGAGGAAGTGTTGGAGCTTTTTTAAACTGTTCTGACTATAGAAGGTTGTGTTTGTATAGGATAAATGCAGTAATATTGCATAGATCCATGCAGTTGATAAATCCTTGGGCCCTCCATGAAAATATGAAAATGGGGAAAGGCCAAGGAGCATTGTTAACTGTAACAATATGTGCCATAACACATGAATTCATATAAGCAGATGAAGCCTTTTGCTTATATGTTAGTGATAAATGTGAAATATATAGGATGGTAGTGTAGCATTTCTGCATGGATTGGTCGTTGATTATTCTGCATGCATTGTTTCCGTGGATGCATGCATTATTTCAGATTCTTTCATGTTGTCTTACCCTCATCCCTTCAAATCGCGACAAGGCTCTTAGAGGTCTCAAAGCTCTTAGTGTCCTAAGGGATTTAATCGCACCAAGTTCTGAGTAGCCCAAGGCATTAGCTGTTAAGCTAACCAAAGAGACCTACACAAAAACAGAAAGGCAATATTGCTCATTCATCTGTATATCCTTCTGATACATATGGTGGGAATGATGTGCGCCCTGAACTTCTCAAGAAGATTCAAGGCTGGACCTCTTTCTCCAGGAAACCCTCTATAATGCAGAAAAAATTTACGTCAGACAAAGTAGAATAAAATAATATTCTAGGTACCTGTTGATGAAATCATGTTGATAGAATGGTATAAAAGTGCCTTCTATAGTCACATAAACCAGTCAACATTTGGTGGGATTTAAACAAAAATGAAGTCACATGCAAAAACAAAACACCCAAAAACTGGGTGAATTGGAATGGACAATTTAGGTCAGGACTTCCCATGATATCTTCAGAACTTGATGAGAATACAAATGCTCTCAAAAACCACTTCCAGACCTTGCTTTTGGTCAAATGTAACTTTCTAGTGTCCAGAAAATCTTATTCAACAGCCATAGCTACCAGTGCTGTTCAGATTTAACCGGACTAATCAAGACTGAGAACCAAGTGTTTGTTAGACAATGGTAGAAGCTTCAGTGTTAGGCATATCCATACTTCATTACATTCCCTGTGACTCCTTTAACCACTTCATCAATTCTGGCTTGCATAACGCTGGTCTGGTCTGCAGGCAGATGAGTAAATAAACTAGAATAGCTGTAAAATAAATAATACAATTATCTTTCATCAATAATCCTTGGAAATGTATTTCTAATAGCCATTGGGAAGGAGTGGCCCTAATAAATCAAAAATAAATCATCTTCTATTTATGTCCATTTAATGCCCTTCCCTTCCATCCTTCCTGTTCTCTCAATTCTTTCATCTCCAAATTGTTCTTTTTGATTTTTTATTTCAATCTCCTGACTATAGATTAAAAAGAATGATTGAGATATTAATTTTTTAATTAAAAAATTGCACCAAGGTAAGGTTGACATGAAAAACTAATAAAGTTATTTATAAGGGTCACAGAAGTAACTAAACCACAGATTATCCAATAAGAATTAAATATTTGTTGATAAATACAAGTTCTCCTGGTCATGGCAATGTACACATCAGATGATTGAGCCAATACATGTTTTACAGAGGTACAGACTCAATCATAAAATACTATATGAGTATATAGTCATGTCTTATCATAGGATTTGCAATGCTGGTCTGGATTTACAAGGTATAGTGTTTTCCAATGTCTCTATAGTAAAGACCTCCTGATCTATCACTGTAGTTTTAGGGATATATTTAGCAATTTCTATAGAATTCTGGTGCTTTTTGTAATGTGCAAATAGGTGGTTTAAGACATACTCTTAACTTGCATTCCATAGGAATTACATCTGTGGAACTGAGAGGTAAGTCAGACTATACAGAATTATAAACCATACCGCCACAGCAGTTAAAACAGAGTTTTTGTTGAATAGAACAGAAATCTTATCCTTAAAACAAAATATTCTTTTTTTTCAAGCCTGTTGTACAAGACATGAAAAAGAATACATACATCAACAATCAGGAAGTCCAGCCAGCACCATGCATTAGTGAAATAAGTTTGAAAGCCATAAGCAACCCATTTTAAAAGCATTTCCAGAATGAAGATATAGGTGAAAACTTTGTCAGCATATTCCAGCATGGTCTTGATAGTTTTACGTTGTTCTATGTAGATATCTTCAAATGCCTGGGAAAAAGATTTTTGAAGATATAATTAAATGTCTTCACAATTTGCAGTGTCATATAGGAATGGCCAGGAAAAAAATTGAATTGAAAAAATATACATGATGATAAGGCATGTATCTTTCCCTCAAGCATAACTTTGGCTTTCACTTAATACTTTTTGTAAGGCTGGGTCCAAACAATATTCATCTTTCAGCTGAACTGAACAGCAATACACAAAACTTACTGTAAGACCACTCTTCAAACTTAATTTTAATTTATTTCCATGGATAATGTTTGTGTAGCCAGGTTTTGGTAGTGGGGGGAGCTAGAGGAGTGGCTTCTGTGGGAAGCTCCTAGAAGCTTCCTCCCTGTCCAGCAGAGCCAATGCTAGCTGGCTCCAGGACAGACCCACCAGTGGCTAAGGCCAAGCCAATCAGGAATGACAGCAACGCCTCTGTGACAATATATTTAAGAAGGAAATAAAAAAAATATTGCAGAGGCACAATTGCATGTAGAGAAAGTGGAGTGAGAACATGTGAGAAGAACAGCTCTGCAGATACCAGGGTCAGTGGAGGAGGAGGGGCAGGAGATGCTCCAGGTACTGGAGCTGAGATTGCCCTGCAGCCAGCAGAGCAGATAATGGTGAAAGAGCTGTGCCCCTGCAGCCCATGGAGATCCCCCTGCAGCCACTGGAAGAGCCCCACGCTGGAGCAGGGGTATGCCCAAGAACAGGCTGTGAACCTGAGGGAAACCCATGCTGGAGCAGGCTTCTCACAAGGACCTGCAGACCATTGAGAGAGGAGCCTGTGCTGGAGCAGGTGGCCCAGTAGGACTTGTAGGACCAGGAGGACTGGATCAGGCTGTGCCTGAAGGACTGTACTCCATGGAATAGGGACACACATTGCAGCAGGTTTTGGAGAACTGTTGCCTGTGGGATGGACTGACATTGGAGAAGTTCATAGAGAACTGTCTCCCCATGCTGGAGTAGGGGAAGGACTCCTCTCCCTGAGCAGTGGCAGAAACAATGTGTGATGAACTGATCATAATGCACATTCCCTGTCTACCTGCACTGTGGGAGGAGGACGTTGAGCTGGGAAGGAGGGATATGGGGTGAAGGTGTTTTTAAGATTTATTTTACTTCTCATTATCCTGCTCTGATTTTGTTAACAATAAATTCAATATATTAAATAAATCCAATAAATTAAAAATAAACTGTTAACAATAAACTCAGCCTAGGGAGGCTGAGTCTGTTTTGCCTGTTACAGTGTTTGATGGCTGATCTCTCCTGGACTTATCTCAACCCATGAACCCTTCTTTCTCCTGTCCACATGTAGCATTACAGAGCACCTTTGGTGGGTATCTGGCATCAACTCACTACTGATAGCAAGGGCTTATTGACATTAGGATTTCCTTTGTGGGAGTTACAGATTTATATTACAATTTTATGAGGGATTTAAAAATGACTGTGTGATACAGTATTTTTTGAGGAAGAATTGAAACTAAACTATGCATACTAACTCACAAAGCAATCCTAAATAGAGATAACTGTCTTAACAAAAGAAAATGTATACATTGACAGTGAATCACTGTGCATTGAGCCAAGTGTAGAAAGAATATTATATTTTGTCCCTGCTATGAGAAACTAATTATTTCAATACCTACTCAGTGCACCTGATTTAACACCAATCTGTAAAATATCTGATGGAATTGTGTTGGCACCTTCCTCCTCAGTTTGACAATTTGAGTTGCTGCTGATAAATTTGTAGCTCAGCTGTGTTTTTATTCAAAAGTGTGTTAAAAAAAGAAGCTATTATCATCAATATTAAGACATGTGAACACCAGTCTGATAAAACTAATTTCTTATTTCCATTAACACTATATTTTGAACTTGCCAAACCATTTGTTTCACAGCCCACAAGCAAATTCTTACATGTCCTACAATACTTGCAGATAAATATTTATATTAGAATATACATTAATTGGATATCAAATTCTAATTTGTTACCTGTAGGTATGTGATTAACTGTAATTTTAAATGCTTGCTGTTTAAAATCACAATAGCCACAATAGTTCCACACTTAATTTACCAGAGCACCACTGCTGAGAAGAATCATGAAGACTATGAAGGTCTCAAACCAGTTGTGTTCAACAATCTTATAGCAGGTTTTCCTAAGATTCCACCAGATTTTCCCCTTTCCTTCTTCTACACTGACTTGACAGCATTTGAATCTCCGTACACACCCTAAATGTGATAATAAATTTTGAGATGTCAGAATAAAGTAAATATTTATTAGGAATCACAATGAATGGTAATCATTTGACTTATTTCTTATCATAGTGCTACTGCATTAGATCCTTATAATTCCTCTTTAAGCATTTTTATTTAGTATTTGAATTTAATCTTCATATATTTCACAATACCTTCCAAAGAAAGAGAGAAAACACACAAGGACAGTAAGTCTATGGCAGTACCTCTGAAAGAGTTACTAATACTAACAGATATTACAACTATAATCACTAAACTTCTTTTGATTTTGAATAAAAAGAGAATCCTGCCCAAGTCTACACAACTAGGTCTATTTATCTTGCCTTTATTTTGCTTTGCCTACCTTCTGTGAAACAAGCTTCTGGCTCTAGAACTTCTTCTGGTTCTGCTTCTGGCTGTTCACCTTCTGGAGGTAGTCCAATATCAACTGTGCTGCCTTCTGATGAACTGGATGCATTCAATTTCTGTGAACGAAACCCCACATTATTTTTTTTTCAGTTTTATTATTTTGAATAGAAATTTATGTTGGAAATGTATATCAGAATATTTTGAATGTATTCAGTGCTGTGATACTAAAATAACTTCTTATCTACAATTTATAAAGCCAAATTGCTCTACTACAGGTGAGGTCACAAGATTAGAAACTACATAACGTGCATTTTCCCTATTGAAAATATTTTGATATTTTCATACAAGGAATTGCTGAAATTACTAGAGTATTATTCTGAGCCACACATAAGAATTTTGAAGTGAAATTTCAGTAAGCTAAGAATGGGTGTTTTCCACATTTTGTACTGTTTAATTATTCCAATCATGTGGCTGCATTTTAGGTTACACTTTAGATAGCATGTGTTAAAACAATTAAATTTCCAAAATCATGACCAAACCAACAGCAAGCTGCACAGATGTATTTTCATGCCTCAAGTAAATATTATTCTAGCAAGTCTGTAAAAAGCTAAGTCAAAAGTTTTATTGTAATGTTTTTACTGACATGAAAACACATGTTATGAGTTTTATAGGATAATTTAATTATCTTTATTTCCAAAAGAGCAGCACATTACTTTAGGAGCAGTAGCTGATATTTTGCATACTCACTTGCCAATGCATTTTCTGAATTTATTGTGCATTTTGAAGCTACTTATTACTTTGGTACAGTACACATAGATGTCCAATTACTATAAAAGGCCAAAAAAAATTTCAATGACTACAGTTAAAACAAACTCTTTTAAAACAATATTGTAAAAAAATAATACTGCATCAATAAATCATACGAAAATTATAATCCAAACCTTAAAAGTTATTCTTTCACACCATCATATGATGCTGGCAACAGACAAATATGAGTACTATAATAAGTAAAAGTAGTTTGATTACAGCATTCTATGACTCTTCTAATGTTATCACTATGTGGAGTATAACATCAGTAAAATGGCTGCATTGATAAGTAGCTAATCTTATAAAGGGAATGATGTAAGCAGATTTAGAATAGAGTCTATAAGGAATTAATATTAGACAGAGATGTTCTATGATAACATTAAAGATATATATTTTTGCTGACACTTAAATCTGAAGTTAGAGGCATTATTCCTTTAAAACATTTCTCAGTAGCTTCAAATTCTATACAGTTTTTTGTAAAGGAAATATAAACAGTATTATTCTGTGGACATAGAAAGTCACTTGAGACATTTAATGGAATTTTACATAGCAACAAATATTCAGTATGTTCTTCAAACAAAAAGTAGATTTATTCCTTTCTCCCCCATTCTGATTCTACTGAATCACACTGACAATATATTCTGTTGTGATTCTGACATAAGCTTAACTTTGATTTTTGTGTACCATGGTTCACTACAGAGCACATTTCAAAGGAAGGCTGAGCAAATGGAAACATGTACTGGAGGGTGTATTATACACTTAGTTTCAGTGATATCTGCACATGCCTTTCATCTATGCTTATTTGAATTTCCCAGCTTAGACATTCATGTCTCATATTTCTGCATGAGTTTTAACATCTATTGAGGTCAGGTCCAATGTACAAAGAGATGGATCCACACTTTTCTGAAGATTATTATTGACAAATTTCATATTGCAATGTGTTTGAATTATAGATAATGCATGGCAGTTTGGTCAATGTGGAATACTGCCTCTAAAATGGAGAAACTAGAAAGTTTGGGATAAATACTGTAGTCATCAAGTAAGGACCACAGCATTTAAACATTAGTGGAAGTCAATCATCAGTTTGAGGAAAAGCCAGAAATACCATAAATGGAAGGTACACTAAAAAAATTACATATGGTGTTAAAAATTACCATTTATCAATACAATACATTAAATCATTTTTTAAACTGAGAAGTGACTGTTTTTATTACATAGTGTTTTCTTACAATGTTGCTTGCATCATTCCAATCTGGAGAGCGTTTCTAGCAGAATGCTGTAGTAGTAGCAGAGCAAACAAAAATTATGAACTGGCTGAACCGTAAGTTTGAAAGACCTACTGTCCATTCTTTTACAGGAAAAGTAAGAGTTCAGTGTCTCAGATATTATGCAGTTAGTTTAATAAGCAAAAAAGGATAATGAATTCCTATTACTAAAATTGCTTAAGAATAACAGTTAACTCAACATGGAAAATTAGATATAGCTACTATAAGGAGAGATCACTAATATCAGATAGAAAGGTAAAAAATTATCAATAGAACCGTAAATTATCAGGAACATCAAAAAGACAACTTTATTTATGTGGGGCACTATGTATGGTGCCCCACATAAAAAGATGCATCTTTCAAGTCTCTTCTCACTAAAAAGCTGCTATGCTTCATTTACAGAGCTGTAACAATAATCAAAGGAGTTAAACTGAACAAAAAAATCCTAAATTGAATCAACAGAAGCTGATACTTGAAATGCAACAATTAAATGCCTCATCCCACTGAGAACTCAGTTACTCTTCTGCTGATGTAACAGAGTATTTCATTAGCATGCTGCACTATTATACCGGCCCCAAACAGATCAGTATATAAAGAAAAATATTACAAAAATTATTCAATAAACTCAGTCTGTAAGAGTTCAGCATCATTTGGGAAAGAACAAAAACTAGAATTTTTCAACAGTATAATTTCTTTTTTTCATTTTTCTTTGTTATTTTTAACATTTAATTTATTGTATAGCATTATGTACTGCCGTGATAATGTACAAAATTTATAAAATTTAGTATGCATCAGAAACAGCTAGAAAGATTTTATGATACAACATCTCAAGATTTTATCAACTCAATTAAGGTTCAGTATGCTAGGAAAGCTTTCCAGTAACATTTACGTATTTCCACAGCGAACTTATGCTCTGGCATAGAGCAACTGAATCAGGGACTTTGTACTGATTTCTATGTATTCAACACAACATGACCTGGCAATGGATCATGTTACTGCTATCATGTTTAATCATCATGCCTTAATATATAGGAAGATTTTTCTAGCACTCACCAGTGTTCACACATATGGAATCCAGCTGGCTAGCTAGACTACCCCAACTGCAGACCCTGATATGTAGCATATATCCCAGTTCTTTCCTAAACATATCTGAAAGTTACCTTTTTACCTGGCAATTTGCTCTCTGCTTACCAGCATTACAAAAAACTAGATTTAGGCTGTTTACTTATATAGCTTGTTTAAAAAATGAACCTATAGAAAGAAGATAATAAACAAACCCAAGCATAAGCTTTGATCTAATAGTAAGTCCATTTTAAGCTTTTTGTTATTCCATGAGTCTAGATTCAGTCATGCAGATTATAAGAGACTTATCAGAATCAAGCATTAGACAGTCTTTGAGAATTATGAAGATATAAATTTTCCAAATAGTATGCTAAGAGAATTATTCTCAAAGAAATCTGTTTTTCAAAACCCTAGAATGTACATACTCTACCTCCTTTTCGAAGAAAACAGTAAGGGGACAAAAATAGTTACATGTTTCTAAAACAGCAGTATACTGATTATCCTAGAGATTTAATTATCTTTTACATCACATGTACCAACAGCCTTGCCAGTCATGCTTTAGTCAGCAACACACAACAGAATTAGAAACAGATTTTCATTAAGCTTTCAAGATAGGAAAGCAGCTTGCCTACCAGAGAAGCATTGCAAAAAGCAGCAGCCAAGATTAGGTCAGGAAGTTTTTGACATAATTACTTTCTGAACCTTGACAACATCGCATAGATTCATACAATTCTGCTTCACTTACAGCCAGGCCACTTCTAACATTTCTTTGTTTGTTCCAAAGATGATTATCTGAGAGTAGTTGGACAGCTCTTAGCTTAACATTTTTAACAAAGCCTGAAATTTCATGATTAGCCAGGATGCCACTAATAGATGTTGAAGTCATAATTTAAGGGATTGAAGGAGCAAAGAGCAGAACAGACATAAGCAGGAAGATGGTGCCAAGAGAAACCACCAATTCGATATTGTTTTCAATTTTCTTTCCTCCTAAATACCTGTGAAAACGCTAAATAATGGAAATTAAATTGGTTTTATTTTCTCAGTCTTTGTGGATGTCAGTATGAAAATGAAATATTCTGTGATATAAATGGCAATATGATATCCAAACTATCCAGTCTTTTTCAGTATGGCTATATCACCTACAAAATCTTCAAAGTGATGGATATCATTGTGATTCCACTGGTGCAAGTAAGTGGAATCTGGATTTAACTCTTTCTAATGCTTATACAGTTAGGCAGAATAACTAAGTGTAAAAATCCAGATCACTGTAAATCAAAGCAAAAGAATTTTGGGGTGATTATTTGTTGCAAATACTGCAAATCCCCAGTATCTCTAAATTATAGTCCACTCTGGACTTTATGGATATTCATAATTCCTTTGATCTACTTATTAATGAGAATTTATTAAATGAAAATATTTGCAAAAATAGTTGTATGAAAGCAAAAGCATTTTAAGTAGCAGTAGAAATATGCTCCAGTGGGAAAAAGATCTACCACCAGAACCTACTTTAAAAGCCTCTTTAATTCGTACAAGCAATAATGAAAGGATATTTCTGAAATAGAGTAAGGAACTGCTGTTTGCAAATATTAGTTAAGCAAACTTCAGTTAACTCTCACAGTAACAACTTCCAAATATCATATCATATAATATCATATCATATCATATCATAACAATATCATCCACAGTGAATCACAATATGCCAATACAATTCTACCAATTCACAATACAAAGCCTAAATTCTTCAGACCATTTTAAATAATGAATATTTTAAATCAAAATACATCTTATCAAAATAATTATTCTTTAAAAAATATAAGAGGAAAAGCTCTGGAACAAGTATGGTTTAAGTCCACTGATTTACAAAACTGAAAGCAGCAACTGTGGTGCTGTAAATATTATGGCATTGTTTAATAGGTGAGATGTAAATCACAATGAAGCTGAGCAACTTCTGCACATTTTGATCCAAACTCAGGAGTTTATTTACTTGAATGCTAAACTTTGTCTATTACTGATGACATGAGAATAACTTTAAGTTTCTCAAGGCAGACAATTTTAGCTGTTTGGGGAGGTAATAATTTTTTGACCATAAATTAAAGAGCTATAAGATTGAATTGGGCCTCATCTTGCAATCAGTGTTCTCTTTGCACCTCGACACCTAAGTGTGAGCGTAAGTAAGAGCAGAACTGATCTCTGAATATTTAACCAGCCAAATAACAGTTTTGTATGAATTCTTTCAACTAAATTATGGTTACATGCTTTGACTGCAGAAATTAAATTAATTTCATGCTTAATGGTGCTCCAACTACTGCATATTAATCTCCAAAATAACTAAATGCTTATACAAGAACTAAAGAAAAGCACTTCTAAAAAAAAAAAGTGAAAAAGAAAAACATGACTATGATGAGTTTGCAGATTACCTCCATTATATGTTAAAATACATTAATATGAAAGTTTTCTAAAACAGCTAGCAGCTTTTCATTATCAACACAATTTACAGATGGAGTTACATATAAATATAAGCTTCTGATGAGAAATGTGGCATATGTGTTACATATTCTGCCTTCCTTCAAAGCAAAAGAAAACCCTTCAAAAACAGAATCCTGAATTCCATATCATCAAGATTAGGAGAGGTACATAGCATGCACTGCAAAATACTATTAAAGTATTATGGAGAGGATCAGAACCACAGAAATCCTGGCGCTGCCGCTCTTGCCTGACCATGCTGTGATGCGAGTCCCGTGGCTCAGCAGGGAGCAGCTGTGCATGTTGGTACTTATTGCAATGAATGGGACAGGATCATAGCTGAAGAGCATGCAGGCCAGTCAATATCGGCTAGAAGGTGATTAAATAGGATATAGAGAGATGTATAACTTGCTTTGGTAACCTGTGTAAAACTGGTGACACGATGCTCTGCCTCGCTAAAAGGCACCAGAGCTGCCCGCTTGACTGATCCAGCTTGGTTCTACTCCTGTGAGAAGTAAGAACGGTAGGAAATGAAGTTCAGGACACAGCACCTCTGGTTTTTGCACTGAATATTGCTTACAGTAAAATATACATTATTAGTGTGTCTGCAACAGCATTAGGAGAGCCCATTTTCTTCAAAGCATTGAAAAATATTTTGTCATTGGCATATATTGGTGTTATTATTGGCCTATAAGTTGCATTTAACATAATTATTACCCGCTATTATGATTATTTTAACTAATTATTATACATTCATACATGTACTACAAAATTTTCCATATAAACCATCCTCATAGCACTTTAAAACATGAAATGGAAAAAAAAAAATGTCGGTTCTACACTAAATACCAGTACTGCAGCTCAGATCCACAGACCTTTATTGATAGGACAATGGGCTCAGCACAGTGTTACCACAATTATTAATGGCCTACTTCCATGATAAAGTTTTATTTAGTATTTGTTCTCTAATTTCCTTATTATACTGTATTCACCCACTGACATTCTTAGGGACAGAGTGTTTTTATAGTTAAATTTATTTTAGGTTTCAGTAACTTTCTAGAAAATTCCTTGTTCATTCATACCTACTAAGCATGTACAACATTTTATGTATTGTTTCTAAAAATGCATAACCTAGTTAACATTCCTATCAAACTACTGGAAAGATACATGTGCTATAATACAGAATTCACTAAACATTAACATGCTTAATTAAAACTTGCTAAGAAATAATAATTATTTTGTTGGAATTCAGCTTATTGCCCTATACAATAGTGAATACATGGACTTGGTTGTAGACACAGAAGCAAGCAGAAGCACACAGACACACTCTCATCAGCATCTGGCAATCTTGCACAGTGTCCTCACAGCACCTGGATGCCTCAGCTGCCTTTCATCTGCAAATCTGCTAATTGAATGCAGTTTGATGGCAGTTCCTGACTTAGATTTTTTCATTTGTGGTGTAAGCAATGAAGTGACTGGCAGATCAACTTGGCAACAGCAGTATCATATAAACAGAAAAACATGAGTGGCCAGAAATGCAAGGCACATTATGGCATGGCAAAAATAAGGAAACCTTATAAAAAAGCCATTTGTAGTCAATTTTTGAATTTAAAAAATGCTTTTTTTTTTTCCTATGGATCATTTTCTTTACAAGTGTTGGTCATCTGACTAATAAGCCAACACTCCACTATATCAAAAAACCACGGTGGTTGAGTATCAAGTGAAGAGTAGGAACTAGGATTAAGATTTTAATGCTTTTGTGTCACACTTCTGTGACTCAAATCTACTTGAACTTTAGGCACTTTCCTAAGAAATATGCTCACAATCTTTGCTCACTGCTGTGTCTCTCTTGAAAATCCCTGAAACTAATCAATATTCCCTTCACTTTTTCACCTTTATCATTTGCATTAGTAAGAAATGTTGGCCCCGAATACTCAGCAGAGTTTCAGACTTGGCCAGTTGAAACTGCTTGACACTAGCTCACCTTTGACTTAATTTGCAGTTTCTGAAGCACAACAGCATTAAAAGCCTCCAAGAATGCAATGAAGACACTGTTTTCTTTTAAATATGGTAGGTGGTATAGAAAGCCTTTCTTTTATGGTGGAAGTTTAATGACTGGAGTTCATGCCTCAAATGTGGGATAATCCACTTTAAAACTTTTCCTACAGGAAGTCAATATTTCTGTCATCTTGTAGAATAACCCAATGAGGGTCCTTCCATGGGAAGAAAAGAAAGTTTTGGCTAATGAAAACAGTCAGCAGTCACATCATCCAGTTATACAGTGAAGTAAGAGATGCACCATTGTCTTACTCAGCCCTGGTAACCACCAGCACAGAGGTTTGTACAAAGCTCACCCTCCACCTCTCCTACTGACATAGTGCTCTTGTGCAATGAAGAACAGAACAATTGAAGGTTAAACTTCAACTGATTTGTTCTACACCCAAGTACTGGTTTTGAAGAGTAAGATAAATATTAATACAATCAATCTGAAAAAAAATATTTTTATAAGAATAATAAAGACATTTGTGATAAGAAACAAGAAAATATGACTAAATGTGTAATGCAGTTGGTAAAAAACTGGATCTCAAGTAGAAAATTACTAGAATCTTACCCATATTTATACTCTCAGATTCAAGTAAGAGAAAATGAAAGCCTTTATGTTAGTTTATGTGTACCCCACAGCATGCAATACTGTTCAAAAATACCCATGATAATGCTGAATGTACTGGCATCAGTACTAAGCATAGCATACACTTACTGCACTTGAGCTGATGTGCCTTCACCGCTTTCAGTCGTGCAGGACAAAGCAGTGGGTTAATAATACAAACACAATAATAATGCCTTGGCATCCACTACAACTCTCAGTGCTAGGTTGGATTTATCCACTTGGCACCACCTTGTGCCAGAAAGAGGTACATTTTATTAGTCACAGTAGGTAACAGGTTCAAATATCTTAAAGCTTTCAAAACAACGAGTAGTCAAATGAAAGGATCTTATACTAGGATATTAAGCTTTGTAACTTTTTTTCCATAAGGCGATCACTTCAGTGGTTCTGCTACCATCAGATAGATTATTAGTGATTTATTTAGCATTGTTTAGTGATGCTAGTCTAGTATTCAAATGTGCCTATCTATGATGTACATGGATGCATTTTGACTATATAAAAAAGGTTAAAAACATCAGAATGAGCTGTTAAAAAAGCAGATTAAAAAATAAACTGCTCACATTAAATAAACATGGAGAAATTTGCTCCAGCCATACACACTTCGTATGACTTCTGGTATCCAGGAATATTAAACTGTTAAGGATTTAACTAAATAAAATAGAAAAAAATATTAATTTTCTAAAACCTTTTCTTACGTATCTTGATTGTTACTGTAAATGCAATATTGTATTACCATCATTCAAAACTCACAACCTTACATCAATTTACCTTAAATAACATTACGAGTTTGTATATGCTATTGTAAAAGAATAAAAGAAAGATTTGAATTCAACACTAGTAACCTCAGGGAAAAAAAAAAACATCAGAGTATTTTAAAGTTAGAAATAAGCTTACCTCTTTGCTTTCTTCCAGGTCTGATTCACTGCTGAACTCCTCTGTGTTTAAATTTTCAAAATCTGATTCTCCAACAGCAATGGGCACTGTCACGGTGAGACTTGGGTTGTTTATGAATGACATGTAATCACTTTCATCAACAACATATTTTTCCACACTGCTGCCTATGCCACTGGTAGTTCCATTCCCGTCTTTGAGATAGGCAAGGTTTTTACCTATATCTACTATTGTATGGTTGGAAATACAGCTGTCTTTTTTATTGTTCAGGTCTTCAAGAGGTTTGATTTCATCTAAAGCTTTCTGTTTTCTAACAAAGGCTTTTTGGATGAATTCACGCACTTTTCTCTTCACATAATCAATGCCTTTCTGAATCCTTGCCACAGCAATCTGGAGATTGTTCATTTCATTATCGTCGTCAGTAGCAGCAAGATTGTCTGAACTAAATGAGCTCAGCAGCAAGGCCAGAAATAGGTTGAGTACCTAAAATAAAATAAGGAAAAAATTGCTCTTATTTTTAAGTCATAAAAGAAATGTCATTAAAAGTTTTTCAATATGAGATAATTTTTATTTCACATGTAACACTTTATTTCTATGCACCTTCCTGCTATTCTTTTCACTTCATAATCCCTGTCCCCAGCATTTTATTATCTTGCCAAAAGCACTTTTAGCTGGTTTGACTTCACTAATACAGGTAAAATCTGAGCTGTTCCTTGACTGTCTCCTCCACAATCTGCAGTAGTTCAGATCTGCTCCTCAAAATGGAGAAAGACATAAAGAGGCAGAATACAACATAATGCAGTGATTTATGCAAGCTACATCCACTGTAGTGCTCATAGGCCAGGGGAGTGCAGGCAAATGCCAGTCTTCTACAGTTCAACAGACCATACCTCTAGTACCTCTAGTACCTTCTAATTCAGAATATAGTAAAATTTTGTATTTGGCAAGTATATATGAGTCTGTCTTGGTCCTGGGCAGGAACACTAGCTAAGCGATAGACTCCACAGATGTGGTACACCTCAGTTTCAAGAAACTATTTCATCTCAATTTCAAGAAGGTATTTCAGACTTTCTTGCAGACATTTTACAAACATACAAGAGAAATTTGGATAGCATGCAATTATGACAGACCATGGGTAAAACTGATTAAAAAACATTTAATTAAAAATCAGATAAATTATATTTGTCAGTTCTTCCTGTTCAAACTTGCAGAATATTTTATAAGATATGCCACAGGACTCACATTAGTCTGGTGAGTGACTTAGTAGTGATGAGCATATTTATAAAATTTGTGGATCATACCAAAAAGAGAAAGATGCCAGCACTCAAGGAGGAAGAACTACAATTATACATAATCATGGTTTATGGCAAGTTGGTGAAATTATTCCAAATCAATATTTTGTTTAATTCTGAAGTACTGTTGTGGAAAGGATTGTTAAGAAAAATGAAATGTATATACACAGAAAGTGTGAAAGCTGGCAAAGTGGAAGCACTGCAGAAAGGAGTGTAGAGGCTGCATCAGGAGAGCAACACTGGTACAGAAAATTCATGTGTCTTTTGGGGATGTACTACAAGGAATGCTGAGTGCAAGAAATTAAAGTATCATTATTCCACATTATTCAGTACTTGTGTCTTTATTCAAAATGTTGCTTGGGAGGAATTCAGAAGCCAATAGCAAAAGGGATAAGCCATTTACAAATCATCACTTATGAGAAAAAAATTGAAGCTTTAAGCTTGTTTTGTTTCCCTAGAGAAATGACTGAAAGTGAAAACAGTAAGCTTTTAAGTATCTTAAATGTTGTCATAAAGACCAGCAGTTTTCCATCAATATTGAGAGAATTTCGTTTACTTGGCTGTAAAAGGTGATTTAAATTAGATGTTTTTTAAAGGCACTCTTAACTGTAAGCATAATTCAGCACTGCTCTTACTAAAGAGGTTATAAACTTACTGAGATTTAAAAGAAAAATAGACAAACACTTTTCATAGATGACCAAGGTATATTTTAACCTGGTGTACAGAAAGGGCAAGTGAACTACATTATTTCCTGAAGTCCTTCTCCAGTTTTCATTTCAGATTTCTAAATCATGAAAAAAAAGAGATATGTCCTAAGAGTTTTAAAAAATCCCCACTGATTACATACCACTAGGTTTCCAATCACCATGACCATCATGAAGACTGTAAGGCACATGGCTTGGCCTGCAACCTCCATGCAGTCCCACATGGTTTCTATCCATTCTCCACACAGCACTCGGAATACAATCAGGAAAGAGTGGAAAAAGTCGTGCATGTGCCAGCGAGGGAGCACACAGTCACTGGAGATCTTACAGACACATTCCTTGTAGCTCTTCCCAAAGAGCTGCATCCCAACCACAGCGAAAATGAACACGATGATGGCCAGCACCAGGGTCAGATTCCCCAGAGCCCCCACTGAGTTGCCAATAATCTTAATCAGCATATTTAGAGTTGGCCAAGATTTTGCCAGTTTGAAAACTCGAAGCTGCAAAACAGAGGAATGGTTCTTTGTTATCTAATTGTAATGAAATTACTGCTATACATTTCATATTTCAGTTACTGCATGTCTACATCATGTCTCTTGTAATCTTTAGAAGTTTTAGTTACAAAATTTCTGTTTCCAGTTCTTTGTACAATACTACACAACAGCAGTGTAAAGTCCTGATTCAAGTGATAAGAAATCAAAAATAATATCTCTATGCTCATTTCAATTACATTGAAATTATCACAAAGACTCCTATTTGGACTTTGACTGTTTTGATGACTTTAGGTATTTATAAAGAAGTTTTACTTGTTAAAGAAGTTGGACAAAACAATCTTTCTCCTGTAAACTCTGAGAAATTATTACTAAAAATAAATGAGCACATATGAAATATGATCAGTTTAACAGGACCATAAGTGTATAGTCTCTTCCAGTTTCTTTCATCTTAACAGTCAGTGAGATGAAGGAAATAGTTTTCCTAAAAAGAGAAACAAGCTAGAGTTGTTAATGACAGACATGAAAGTGACTTGCAAGTATCTTTAACAATATATTTTCTGTCTTTTAAAATAAATGTAATGTGTCTTACAAAGCTTGTCACACAACATTGAGAAAAACAAGGGAAATTATTATATTAATAAGTACAACTTGAAACAGACAAAAATGAAATTATTGGAAAGATACAGCAACTGTTCAGACAATTGAAAGAGAAGAATACTAAAATGAATATAAAACTAAATAGTGTCTCATGTGATTATTTTATGTTTCATCAAGAAAATATGACATTAAAACAACTTGACATAAATGCCAAGTTTAAACCAGAATCTACTACTGAGAGAGAAGTCAATCCAGACAGATTTTAGACTTCAGGCAAAGTACAGTGTAATGCTACGCAGATAACCACAAAAAACTTATTTAAAACCTCTTACTTTTAAAGGGGATGTATTTAACTTTCGTTTCAAGTTAAATATTTTTTTAATTTAAGGCAGAAGTTGATCTTGATGATCAGGAACTCTAGCTTCATGCCTCTCACTGTGTAGGTCTTTTCAGAAGAGTGTTTGGACACTGAATTGCATGCTAGCCTAGTCTGCACGAAGACCAAAGTTTTTCAAGTTCCTGTTCATGAAAGAGATATCTAATAACAGACAGAGACACTGTAGTGACTTCTGAGCAGAAAAGCTGTCAGACTGCAGATAGACCCTTGCAGAGGATGGTACAGAGAAGGCTGGTAGGGATGAAAAGTCCCTGGACAATGAAAAATCTTAACACTACTCTCTTGTAAAACTAACCAATAAAGGCAATTGGTAATGGGAGTTTATAAGCTAAAATTGTCAATAAACTCTTATTAATTAACTCATAATTTACCAAGCAATTCACTGGTCTTCAGTCACAGGTAGTGTAGGCCCTATGACTCTTGAATTTTTTTACTCCCTCATCTAGGGAGAAGACTCTAAGAAATACTTCTCTTAGAAAAGTTAATCTTTTAAGCATACTTTTGTCAAGAGTAGAATTGATGTTAACAATATTTTGAAGGAGAAATAGACATTACCATGACAATATGCAAAACAAACTGGACATAATATATACATGCCATCTAGTGAGTATGCAATTTAGCATTTTATAAGTTCTGAAAACATCTTCTATCTCAGCCAAATATTTAATTTGCAAATGAAAAATGCACAAAATATATATGTACAAATACAAAAATGTAATCTAGAAACATATTTTAAATAGTATATTTACCAATCTGAATGACCGAAGAACAGATAATCCTTCTACATTTGCAAGGCCAAGTTCCATTAAACTAAGACTCACAATAAAACCATCAAAAATATTCCAGCCCTCTTGGAAATAATAATAAGGATCCATGGCAATTATCTTGAGAAACATTTCTGCTGTGAAAATTCCAGTAAACACCTGCAAGGAAAATACAGTTTCTTACTCCAGTTTAGGAAGAGTAAAAGTAAAACTAATGGTATCAACAAGTGCTAAGTTATATTTTCAGGAAGAAATTAATGATAAATCTTAATGTCTTCTCTATATTTCCATACACTGGGGTTAGGAATAAAATTAATATTTGAAGCTTACATATGCATCATAGAGTTTGGGTTACAAATAAAAAGAATGGGAAAATGTGTTTTTTATCTAGCCTGCTAATATGTATGCATGCCAATACACAGAATATAATCTGATTTTAATGCTCATTTTTATCTCCTTAGAGCTCATATTTGCCCTTAAACCATGTTTTTACTTCTAGGAATAAAGATAGTTGTTCCTACCATAAAATTTTTTTATTAACAAGTAATTATACAGAAAGTTGAGCAGAACTGTTCTTCTTCAGGATGACTTATGGAAGACATTGTCATTCCATTTCATAATTTCCTTACATCTGTCATGCTTACTGGGTCTTTCCCCTCTAAAATTCCTTGAACACCCAGACCCTTAGGAGGTACTGGTGAGGAGCAGAAGGGTATGGGAATGGAACTGAAAGTTCTTATCATTTGTAACTATTCATCAAAAAAAAACCCAATTCCTTTAACGAGCTTCAATAACAGAAGATGAAGATTTTGAAAATCAAAGTGCACCTATTGACTCAGTAGATCTTGACTCTGTAAAGTAAGAGTGATGAAATTTGCAAATGTCAACAACTTGAATGTAGGTGCATCAATCCCAAGTCTCTAAATAGTCAACTTTTTATTTTACATGAATGTGCATAAGTCACAAAAGAATTAAAGAAAAATGCATTTTACAAACATATCACATCATGAAAGACTTACAAGGTTTCCTACTGAAAGCACCCCACTAAACTGTTCTGTCATTGGGTAGTGCTCCATGGCCATGAACAGGGTGTTCAGGACGATGCAGATGGTAATGGCCAGATCAACAAATGGGTCCATCACAATCAAATTTACTATATGTTTGACTTTCAGCCAGGGAGTACAGCAGTCCCAAATTAAGCAAGTGTTAGCAAATTTATACCAGCATGGTGGACATTTCTGTCTGGATTCTTCCAGTTCTAGCGAGAAAAATGAAAATAACATTTTAAACACATTTCTCTATTCCAGAATTGCCTGGATATTTCCTTGAAACCTAAATGCTGTTTTCAAAGGTACTGTTGACAAACTGTGTTGATATTTTGAAACTAAGACTGCTTTCAGTTAAAAGAAATTACAATTTAAAATAATATATTACAAAAAAAAAAAACCCATGCCAATTCCCCCCCCCCCCCCCCAACAACTATACTAAACATTCAGTAGATAAAATAACCATTCAAAAGCTAATGCTAGATAGAATGCAAAGGAGAAATTTGTCTTAGAAACCTGTCATAAGGCTGGGTGATGAGGGGATTGAAAGCAGCCCAGCAAACAAAGACTTGGGGTTATTGGTGACTGAAAAATTGTGTGTGAGCCAACCATGTCAGTCACAGCCCAGAGAGCCAATCTCCTCCTGGGCAGCATCAAAAGCAGCCTGGCCAGTGGGCTGTGGGAGTGCTGTGCTCAGCTCTAGGGTTCCCAGCATAAGAGCAGGTTCAGAGGAGGCCACAAAGATATTCAGGGGCCAGAGCACATGGCCTGTAAAGAGAGGCTGAGAGACCTGGGGTTACTTGTCAAGAGAAGAGAAGGCTCCAAGGAGACCCTCTTGCAGCCTTCCAGCACTTATAAGGGGCCTGCAGGAAAGATGGAGAGGGAGCCTTTATCTGGGAGCGGAGTAACAGGATGAGAGTGTACAGTTTTAAAGAGAAAGAGGGTAGGTGTAGATTAGGTAGTAGGCAAAAATTCTTTACTGTGAGAGTGGTGAAGCCCAGGTACAGGTTGCCTAGGGAAGATGTAGATGTCCTATCCCTGGTTGTGTTCAAGGCCAGGTTGGATGGGGCTTGGAGCAATCTGCTCTGGTGAAAGGTGCTCCTGTCCATGGCAGGGGGGTTGGAACTCTAGATGATCTTTAAGGTCCCTTCCAATAAAATATTTTAAAATATCCTCAGGAAAGATTAGCATTTAGAGCACCCCTGAAGTCAGAGAAGTATTTAGGCAGCATTATGGTCCACATGTGCCCAACTGCTTTTTATTACCTTCCAATTTTCTATTTTGGGCATTGTCATTTAAGCCTCAACATAATGTTTCAACCTTTCTTACAAATAATTGCTTAATTCCATGATTCAGAGTAATTGTATTTAGCCTTACAGAAAGAAGAACATGATCCCTCCTTTGTGAAACAGCAAGTCTATTGAGTTGGTAGAAGGGGATTTTTCTACTGCAAGAACCATAGCCATTTTTAAATTGGATACTTGCTACTTCTGCCTCAAACCTATCAGTATGTTGCAAGCTTTTATCTTTTTCCAAATTTATTAGTCCCAAATTAAAACCAAACAAACTAAAAACCTACCAAAAAATCCCTCCCTTAACTCCACATAGAAATCTCTTCTTGTCTGTACCCTCTAGGCTGAAATAGCTGCCTTAAAGCATTACCACTTAATGCATCACACATTTAACAGCACTTTTAAGGCACTGTCATACAAAAAAAAATATAAAATCTGTGTTACATACCTTCCATTGTGTTTGTAAGCATGCTGGCTATACTCATTGCTCTTTGCCTTGCACTAGGGTCTGTTAGGTAGTCCATAGGAACATGGTAAGAACTAGAATGTCTCTTTCTTAAGTCAGTTTCTGTAGTAGTGCCCTGAAAATAAAGCACTAATGAAATAGCTAATTGATTGTACATTTAATAACACTGTAAGTTACTGTAGAGCTCTCCTGGTTTTAAACACTGCTGTCCCACACCAGTTACATTGCTCCAGTTACGCTGAGGCTTCACAACAGACTAAGGTATGCCTGACTCTGGAAAGAACAAATAGTCAAATACTGTAGCACATTGCTCTTGTGCCTGAAGAATATGTTTTTAAGTACTTTGCTGAAAGAGGGCTGAGATATTAAAGCAGATTTCAGACTAAAAAATGTTTCACAGTGCTTCTCAATGAGCTCTGCTGTAAATATCATTCTATTCAGGCAGTGAAGTCTTTTCCTAAATATGAAAATGCACAGCCCACACAGCTAGCAGTAAAGAAACTAAGCATAAGTGCATTTTCTTAAGAGAACTCTTAATTTAGAATAAACTATGAATTTCCTAGCACATTTTTCAGACAAATGAAAAAATATTTAGTAATGTTGACGTAAAAAAACCCGTAGAAAAATTAGCTATATTACAGGAACACTGTCACAACCCTTTTAAGTTGTACTACCAGGGTAACATCAAAAGTTTCATGTATGGACAGCAGGCAGCTAAATACTAATTTAATATATTCCATTAAGTAAACGTAATTTTTTTCAATTTTTATATCCTTTTGGATATACAAGTACAGAACCATCCAGTTAAGTCTAAGCATAATGAATCAATGGGTGTAAGACTACACAAACTAAATTTATTCAATGGTTTACTATGTTATTTTTTGAATTCCCAGTCAATTCACATGCATTTTCATGTATTTAGTTAATGAGAGCTGGACAACTTCAATTTCTCCTTTAGCTGAAATACATGAGAGGAGCATTCATAGCTTAGCCAGAAAGGTCATCATTGCCATGTGACTACATTTGTGGAAACAGTGACTGATACGGGGAGAGTACATCATGCCTGGGCTATTGCAGACTTCCTTACATTGCTAGCAGTGGCTGCTTTATCAATCATCACCTCTGGCAGAAGCTGTCCCGTAGGCGATGTCAAAGCTGGCGGCCCACCAACTAAAGACACCACTCCATTGCAATCCACAGTGCTGTGCATCTTCCCGTTTGCTGGAAGTGCAGGAACTGTTCTGGATGACCTACTGGCCTGACTAATGTTGCTGTTGCGCCGTTCACCATGTCTATGAGGGACAAAGAGAGAATCTCTTCTGCTCTCGTTGTCTTCAAAAGTGCTGTGCTCATCATCAGCAAAGTCATTTTCTGATCCTACGTCCTTTGCTCGACCTCTGAAGCTGAAAAGACTTGTTCTGCTGTTGCGCCTTGGGGAAAACAGGGAGCCACGAATGCTCAGCAAAGACTGCAGGTAAATAAAAACAATTATTATCAGATGAAAATAATTTAAAATACAACATTTTCATACAGAGGAAAAATCCACAATGTCTTAAAGGGTAAGGTCATCTAACAAGAAATGAACTGGTACAGTCCCCCCCACTAATACACTCCCTTTTGGGTAGTAAACAAAGAGCACATAAGTGACAGACAAAGACTAGTTATTTTACTGCTTTGGATATATGAAATCAATCTGTTTAATCAGAGTAAAAGAAACTGCTTGACAGAATTGTTTCCTCTGCTATTCTGCTTATGTTATTACCAACTGTTCATAAACTGAAAACGTATATCTAGACACTCTTTACCCCAGGCTGGCATTAGTATGACAGGCTGAGTAAATAAATATTTAGGCAAATTTTCTGTGACCCAGTCTGCACACAGAAGTAGTTCCCAAATACTGCCTACTTTAAAAAACATACATATATTTTCAGATATTAGTCAAGTAGATCATAATAGGTTTCTTATTTATTTTTTCTTATTTATTTTTTAAAGTCTTAGCTATCCTGAATATGCAATGATTTTTTTGTAACTTTGTATAAATCGGTTTGCTAATCTCATCAATTTACTCATTGGAGTAAGTGTTCTGCTATTGGAGGATGTCCAGTATTAGAGTCAAAATAATGCTCTAATCTTACAATTAATTATACACATTCTTAATTGTAATTCATATCAGTAATTGCCTTGACTGGACTGGTAAGTATTAGCACCTGATTTCACCCAAGACCTCTATGAACAGCAGAGATTATGCATAATGAAGCAGTGTCTTTGTTTCTCTTCTGCAACTTATCTTTGTGGACCTGAGCCCTGTTGTACTAGGGACTGCAAAATGCAGAACAAAAAGGCACTCTGCAAAGAACTTATCATTTAAATGTAACACAACAGATGGATACAAAAAGAAAGGGAATACACGGAGGCAAAATTGATGAGTATGATAAACAGTCATCTTAGCTCACCTGAAGTCACTTCCCTGTCAAGCTTTCTGTAGGCAGCATGGTAAAAGAGAGTTTTAAAGAGGGATTTGAGGAAAGCAATGAAGTGTTCTGTGGAAACTCATGGGAGCTTCTTCCAAGCATGAAGGGCAGCATACCAGAAGGAGCTCAAAGAAACTAGTTTGAAAATTTAACAGGAGGTTATGAATGCTGCTTTGGGTCAGTCAAAGCTGGGACTTGTTTACTGTAAGTAGACAAGGTGGGTTGGGAGGAACTTTAGGTACAGTATGTTTTATGATACAAAAAAAATCTTTAGGTAAATATGTTTACTAGCAGATTAGAGAAAAGCAATGGGATAGGTTAGTGCTCTTTGCAACAACATTCTTGATGAATACAGCAGTAAAGAGGTCCAAGTTAAAAATGATTCACAGTTGTGGGTCCAGAATAGAGTTTAAAAAAAAAAATAAAAGAAAAAGAGAGAGAAAAGGGATCTAGCAAAAGGCCTTGTGGAAATCCTTTGGAAAACTGTCAAAGGGGTAAAAGGATCTCCTAAAGCACAACTAAACCAGGAGAATTGAGAGGAGACAAAGTTATGAATGTTAGGAAGAATAAGATTTCAAGTGGAATAAAATGGTCATTCACATTGAAAGAAAGTGAAATGCCAAGGAAAAAGGCAAAGATTATATATAAGCCTGAGTTTTCTCTAGGAAAATGGTATTAAAAACTGATGAGTGGGACTTCTTTTTAGTGGTTAGAATCCAGACTGAAAAGGAACTAGGGTTGGAAAACCAGAGGGGAGGTGATTTCTAGACTGTCATAGTCAAACAACTGTAAATTAACTTGGAGATGAAAATGTTAGAAGAACAAGTTGTATGAGGAATGCTTAATTTCTTACAAGATGGATGAATTGTGCTGCAGCTGAATAAGGCTGCAGTTTGAATGGAGAGATAGGCAAGAATATGCACCTAGGGGATCATGGATCTTCAACATGAAGTTGAAGTCAATTGACATGTGTGAAAATTTGTATAAGGAACAGAATGAATCATGAACTAAATTCGGCAATGAAGCCTCACAGAGATTAGTTAGACAGCTAACAACATAAAACAGCGGCAGACCAAGGAGGTGGGGTGGGGGAAAGGATGCATTACTATTGAGAAAGGAAATACATTAGGAAGTGAGTGGAAGGAGTGCCAGAAACATTATATTCCCACCACAGTCTAGTCTAAGGAGGACAGTCCTTAGTAAGAAAATATTGGATGAAGAGGTCTGAGCTTCTTTGAGAATGGGAGGCTGGAAAAAACAATACATGAAGAGAGTATGAACGCTCATGATCTGTTAAGGGATGAAACAGGCTTTCCGGAGACAGAAATAGAAGAGGATTAGAAAGGCAGGAATGAGTTTAGTAATAATGGCTAAAAAGAGGGAGAAAGCAAGTCATAAAGACCAGGAAAAATTGAAAAGATGGTGATAGAAGGAAGAAGCATATTGAGACACAAAAAGGGGCAGAAAAAGGAGAGAATGTATGCAAGATCTGGATTTGCAGTGCTAAGGGGAGAGTGAGAAGTGGGCAAATGAAGAGGAGCTTTGAAAACTGTAGGAGATAACATTACAAAACTATCAAATGAAATAAATGTCTGGATGGGAGATGCAGATGGCACTCTGAGTCACTGGTGTTTCAATGTAAGAGAACACATGCAAAGACACATTGCCACACACAATTTCCACCTTCTTTAAGATAACACAATTAATGGTCTCACATCAATTAATTTCTCAAATTTGACATGAGCATTAATGTAATTTCTATTGAGCTTCCTGCATTCCAAATTTTAATACTATTCTCATTTGAAACATTACATTTTGTATGTATGCACCCTGTTTTGAAGCTACTCATCATGCTGAATGCATCCAACTTGATGGGGAGATAGGTCCATTTTAATTAAGAAGCTTGAAATACAGCCCATACTAATTAATATATGTAATTTTGATTTTTTCACATAGGAATTCAGAGCAAAATCAAAATCTCAAATTCTTACAGTTTCATATTTGGCTGCAAGTTTTTACTTGGTTAGTCTTTGATTTAGGATATTAATGAATCTGTGGTATCTTGCAAGAACTAACCAAACTGCTATACAGGGCTTTCTTTATATGATGAGTAGACAAAAAAGGTGTTTAAGAGGTAATAATACTATGGTACCTGGTGTGGGGAAGAGAATCTCTTTTCATATGTCAGTCTATTCCCCTCAATGGAAAATCGGAAGCCTTTCTTTTTGATGCTGTCCTCTGATGCCGATTTGTGAAATTCTTCCCCATCCTTCTCCTCGCCTTCAGATTGTTCTTTTTGCTTTTTTTTCTTTCTTCTATTCCTTCTCTCTTTAGCACTCTTTGAGCTCAGTTTTGATGCCTCAGAAGAACTTTCGGAGAATCCACCTATTCCACCAACTCCGCTATAATCTCTTGAGTCAGCTGCTGCAGCTGCTGCTGCCGCCTATACATACAAGCACATGTGTGATTTACACCATTTATACAAATACATACCCCACTCACTATTTCAAATTTATTGCCACTCTTAAAGAAACTATTATTTTGAAATAAAAGCAATGTTTCCACTTCACCAAGCTCAGCATATCATAAGAAGTGTAATTTGTGAAATACTACAGGAACCATAATTTGCCATTGCTCCATAAACCAGGAGCAAGAGTAACCCAAGGGAAAACTGTGCTGTCAAAAAAACAAGGTAAAAAACATCTGTTTCAGATTGAAGCAATATGTTGCAATGAATTTTTCATCTGAAGCACTACGTAAAAATAAAAATCAAGACTTAAACAAGTGGTAAAATCCCTGTTAGCTGGAAGCAAAACTTTCTTACAACATTTTGATGGGTTTTGAATACTCCCTAGTCTATTAAAGATCTTGTGTAATGTTGATATCTTAGCTTGGCAAATAATAATCAGAGATTTGTGTTAAACTACACACTATTACATACTTGTACCTGTTTGATTTTCAAAACATGTGGAGCATTTTATTAACATTTATTTACAAGATGTGGTAAAAAAACAACAAAAAAAATCTTCCAATTCCCCCCTAACACATAGCAATTGACCAATGAAACAAAAAATGCTGACTGCTGACTTTAGTCATGTGCTTATATGGAAGACATTGTTCAACTTCTGCTCTATGAGGCCACATGCCAAGCAGACATTATAAGTTTTTCTATTAAAGATTTGAGAGCCTTCAAAAATGAAAAGTAATTTCAAAGCAGCGTGTAATCATTACATTTGTACCACAGAACTGTTTTCTTCAGTTTCTCCACTTTTCCCAATTCTCTTTAAAACTGGAAAGCTATGGCTTTCTGCTGTGAGAGATGGACAGGGAGTAGAAAAAGCCAATTGATGAAGCACCATCATCTACAATAGTTTTGCTTCTGTTACTTATATAAGCACAATTAGTCTTTGGATTTTTTTTTCCACATCTCCACCTCCATTTCAAACAATCGCAGAATGGTTGAGGTTGCAAAGGAACCTCCGGAGGTCATCATGTCCACCTCTCCAGCAGACAGGGCCACCTAGAGCAGGTTGCCCAAGGACCATATCCAGATGGCTTTTGATTATCTCCACAAGCACTCTGGGCAACTTGTTCAAGTGCTCCGGCAAAAAGTTAATTTCAGTCTCCAATTTGAAAATCCAGTGTTTTAGCTTTTTGGTTATTATTTTTGTCACAAAATTAACAGGTTCACTCAAACCATCATAAACAGTGCAATGGAAAACATTAGAGATTGTTTACAATCTCTAATGAAGGAATGAAGGAATTTCTGAAACAAAGTAATATATTGTTAGGAGTAGGGGTGTACAAGTTTTCTCATATGTGAACATAAAGCATTTGTTCACTGTCATGAATGGAAGATTAAATTTTACTTTACAACGATACCTGAGCTTCTTCCTGTTGCTTTTTCAGTTGTTCCAGCATTTGCTGAAATTCTGCCTCTTTCTGCTCTGCTTCTTCCATTGTTGCTTGGTTCTGTTCTTCGTAGGCCATGGCAACCACAGCCAGGATCAAGTTGATTAGGTAGAAAGAACCCAGGAAAATGACCAAAACAAAAAATATCATGTATGTCTTCCCAGCAGCACGCAGTGTCTGGAGAAAAAGAGATAATATACTTTTTTAACAGATTTTAACTACCATTGCATAAGTTAGCCTCTGTGTTCTAATTTAGAAATATGTTATAAGATTGATCTATGTTAACACAAGATTATTTAGTTACTTTTTCATTATAGAAATAATATTATATCCTAAACATATATGAAAATGTTTTGTGTCTACTATTGTCAAGGTAAATCCAATTCGAATAGTTCAGAACGTATACCAGTAAGAATCTATACATCTACATTACAGCCTTTAAATTTAACAGTAGGTGGGGCCACTGATCAGCATCTTACCTTCCTGTCTCATCAGTCCCAAACTACACTGCCACAAGAATAGTGCATTATACATAATGTGACAGTGGAGAAAGTTACAGTCCTTCAAGTAAGGATATGTATAGTTCAGGGACAAGGTGCAACCTTTTCAAACAAAACACATTTTCACTAGACTGCAAATCAATCAAACATAGCATCTCTTTACAGCATGTATGGGTAAGAAACTTTGACAACTTAAATTCATGTATTCATTTAGGTAAAAAAACAATGATGCTTAACCATCTTCATAAAATAACAGCTATTCCCTATATTGTATTTAAGAAGCACATGGGAACCTAAATCATGAATAAGGGCCTTATTGTTTTTGAGACAACAGTTTATTGATATGAAATTAAAGATGGTTTCTGCTCCAAAGGCCTTAGGGACAAGTGAATGAAAATAACTATGCAAGTACTATGTAGTAATGGTATTGGTGATGGTGCTGTTTATTTTAATAAGTCCTCACCAGCTGGTAAAGATTCTCCCAAAAGTCCTGAGTCATCAATCGAAACAGTGACAAGAATGCCCAACTGAATGTATCAAAACTTGTGTAGCCATAGTTGGGATTTCTGCCAGCTTTCACACATATATATCCTTCTGGGCATTGACTACAAAAGAAGAGGAAATGCTATTTTTAACAACTACTCTACATTACAGTATGCTGCAGTAAAACAAAATTGTTTAGGAGTACCAGTTGCTAAAGAAATTATGAACAAGTAAAATGTTATTCTACATACCTAACATAAAATTATATAGCTTATTATTTTTCACTTTTTAATTCTACTTTCTAAAAATATTTAAATTCTTTGATAATATAACTAATAGTATTCTACCCTTCCCCACAATTTGTCATAACACATCTCCATCAGGACAAGAGAAGAACATCAAGTAGCACGGCTGATAAACAGTTGTTAGCAAGCTGGAAGCAACACTTATGCACAGATCATTCATGTGATTACCTTTACAAAAGTAGCCTAAGAGGCTGATGGAAGTGCCTGTGTAAATTGAAATCATAGAGATGGTTGTATTTAGGTATAGTTTCACATGCAAAATATTGGTAATTTGTAACTCTACAGTACACTTAATATTAAAGTTGACTACCTGAGCTATTCTAAGTAGCTTGTTATTTGTCTTTGATGCATAATGAAAAATTATGATCATTTTCTTACCCTGCATCTGAGCTATTGCCACACAGCAGTGCATCATTTTGTCCTTCTAAGAAGTAGAAATGACCTGTTTAAAAAAAGATCAAAAAGATGATGAGAAAGATAATATTTATGCCTAATGAAAATTGAGCAATTATATAGACTTTTACACTTGAAAGAAACTAGCAGAGCTAACAAACTGTTCAACTGCAATATATAGTGGTTAGGAATGAAAAAGCATGAAAAGTATTGTTTTGGCAGGAAAATTACTTTCTACAGAATCTTCAAGTTATTCTTTCTTTAGAAAACAAAAAAGTTAGTTACGCAGGTAATTCTTAGTAACCTAACCAAATTAGATACAAGGGATGGAATATCAAATTGTGTATGTTATCAAATAAAAAAAAATACCAGGACATTGAGGAAAAGGATGAGAGCAATTCTGCACCTTCATTCATGCCTTTTGATACATAACATTTAGTACTATTCATTTATAATTATCAATTACAGATTATTTTATCCAAGTATTCCTTTAAAAGAAAAAATGGAATTATTAGGGATGAGATTTTTTTTCCCTGTACTCAGCACCGGTAAGGCAACACCTCAAGTGCTGTGTCCAGTTCTGGGCCCCTCAGTTCAGAAAGCACCCAGTGACAGGATGAGAGGGCACAGCCTTAAGCTGTGCCAGGAAATGTTTAGGTTGGACAGAAAGAACAATTTCTTCACAGAAAGGGTGGCTGGGCATGGGAATGGACTGCCCAGGGAGGTGGTGGAGTCACCATCCCTGGAGATGTTTAAGGAAAGACTGCATGTGGCACTCAGTGCCATGGTCTAGTTGACAAGATAGTGTTAGGTCACAGGATGGGCTAGATGATCTCAAAGGTCTTTCCCAACCCCATTGATTCTGTGATAACACAACATGTTCAAGAAATTTCTAACTGGATCTTGATTTGAGCATCTGGGGGAGAAACCACGCATTTATTGTACCTTGCACAAAACTAATACACAAAATTCTGTAGCAGGGGAATATACTTGAACATTTAGGCTAACTATTAAGATTAGGTAAAATATAATTTAAAGAGGCAGAAAGCCTAAAAAACCACAACACACTCTTCTATTTTATTTTATTTTTCTTTCTTTGCAGCAGAAAATGAAACATTTTGCCATCAATTCCTAGTTTGTGATTCTTAGGGTAAAATGGGAATCTCTAATGGAGATTTTTGGGTCAGGTGGCACATTAAGCTAAAGTTGCCAGAACTAGGTATGTTCTGGCTGTTCTCAGGAAGCAGATGGTTCCGTGAGATTCACTGCCAGCTGGCATGGACTAGCTTAGCTGGCATGAACTTACTGAGGGCTAATGCTAAACAGACAAGCAGGGAATTGCAACCAGTTCCTACAGACTGCTTCTACTCTGTCACCACCAGTATACGATAGAGGCAGCATAAAATCTGCTGTTTTTAAAGAGAGAGAAATTATGTCCATAATTTATATATCTGCAATTCTAGTCTCAGATATCATATAAGAAATCAATGCATTTTCAGACATTCTGGTGATTACAGAGTCAGAGCCCGTGAGACATCTGACTCCTACTTAAAAGGAAGTTTAAAGATGCAGGCAGGCTCCAAGCAGAACTTGCAAAACTCTCTGTGGGCCTAATTCACATTCTTTTGTGGTGCAGCTCCACTTTCAGTCCACTACTTTGGAAAAAAAAGAAAATTTTTAAAAATACAAAAATAATAATGATAAAGTAATAAAAATAGTAAATATGAGTTTGTAGAAAATATGCCACGTACAAAACTATTCCTGTCTCCTGCTGACATAATAGAACAATCGTGGGTACATGTCCTACATGACACTTCCAGATACAAATAAAGAAGATATGTTCTGGCTGGAAATATCACAAAACACTCGAAAAAAGTTCCTAGAGAGCTATTGCCAGTGACACAATGCCAATTCATAAGGGATTCTCTGAAGATCTCCCAGGTATCTGTGCTAGACACAGTTTTCTAACAAGTTTCATTACCAACTCAAGACACAAAATAATAGAAAAAAAATGCATCAAGTATTCTGAAGACATAAGGCTAGGAGAAAAGGTATTTGAAATTTAGAATGACCTTTACAAATTGACATGTTTTTCCAAAAGCAATTGGATTTATTCCAATAGAGACAAGTGAAAAATGCTACACTTGACAGGGCAAAATCAAATATGTAAATACAAAATATCAGGATGTGGCTGCAGCCACCACTGTACAAAAAGATGCAATAACTGCTGCAAAATACAAACTGACTGTGAATCAACAATACAGTGCTGACATAAAAATGACAATTTTGAAACGTGCTAATAGGAATGTTGCATATATAGCATGAGGTAAAGATACAAATTAGAAGTAATTGCTAGAGGAGTTAGCACCCAATTTAAGGATCCTTATTAAGGATCTTATTGTATGGGATTAAAAAACCCATACAAACAAAAAATGCAACAAAAAAAGAGGCAAAATAAAAACAACAAGAAAAGTGCTAGACTAATTGAAAAGACTGAAAAACAGAAAAAAAAAGAAAATATGTATAGAAAATGCAAAATGGAAAATACGATTGCTTGGCTTAGGAAAGACCAGAAATGCAGAGGATAAGAGTAGCAGATGTAGTAATATATTCAATCAGAAATTAGGAAAATGTAGGTCAGATATTTAGGAAAAAGACCTTTCTATTTGTGTGACATAGTACCAGAAACAACAAAAGGAGAATGGAATGGTATCTGTTCTTCAGATGGCTTTAAGAATAGGTTATCATCCAGAATTTCTGCATATCATTTGTATATTTCACGCATGCTGAGATGATAAGTATATTAAAAGATTATAAGGCAATGAGACCTGGATCCAAAAGCATTTAGTTCTTAAACTAAAGAAGTTTCCTAATTTTCATTGATATAGTCACCAGCTAAAATATTAATACAGACTTTATTAAAAACCTATTACACCTAATTATAAATACATTACATACACTAAATACACTAAAATAAATGGAAGGGCCTGAACAGATAAATGGGAGAGATTAACAATACTATTATGAAAGAATAGCAATCTACTATAGATATGTTCAGAGCTCTATCTGAATTTTTAAACAAGTTTTGTTAACACAGTACTAACATTAACTACCTAAAATGGTGGAAACATTGTATTAAGAGGTACAAAAGAGAAAAAAGTGCTCATTTCTTGATTTTCCAAAGATAAGAAACAAATTAAAAGACAGAAATATGGAATCTAGTTCTTAATTTGCAAGAAAGAATCTTGGCATAAATCAGCAGCATTCTCTTAAAGGCGCGTCTGTGCTATGCAGGGGCACGTGGTGCAAAGCCACTCACCCAGCTCCAGAAGGAACAACGAAGCTACATTTGTGTGCTCTGGCAGGATTCTTAGGCTAGCTGATGTTCAGATGTGGGCTCATGAGACCGGGCACTGTCTTGCACAAACCTAGCTGTTACATTTCATCCCATGTTAAGGCTGTCACACTATTTCAGGAGGCTTGACGCTAGCATGGAAATTTCTGGTTTATGCTGCAACATGATTTTACTCTAAAAGTCATATTCAGTGAAAGAAAAGATATTTTGCTACCCACTATAATGTTATGAATGTTAAATCATATAACGACTGTGCTTTTATTTATCAGAGAAAAATTAGTGCTTTTATATTTCTCGGCCATATTACACACTTTTAAAAGGCAAGGGAAAGATACAGATATTCTCAAATCTATTTAAATCAATACCAGAAAATCAATGCAGTAGATTATATAATTAACTCTTACTTTTGTCTTCAATGTATTCATCCCAGTTAAATGTTGTCATTGTTGCATTAATAAATGTACCATTTTCACCTATAGAGCTATTAAAGATGGAAATAACAGTTGTTTCAAAAGTAGAATTGTCTGGAGGCCACTGCAGGCATTTATTCCTCAGGTTGCCCATGAACAGCTGCAGCCCTATCAGTGCAAATACACTGAGACAAAACACAGTCAGGATCATCACATCCGAGAGCTTCTTCACAGACTGAATCAGGGCTCCTACAATAGTCTTCAAGCCTGCAAAGAGAAAATATTTTTATTATGATGTTAAATAGATACTAAACAAACACAAAAAATCATGTGGCTTTTTTCCTCATAAAGATATCATGCAAAAAGACTAGTAATTTGTGACACAATAATTTTAAAGAAAAGCCTTATTATTTGGAAAGATGAATGAGAATATGTAAGTTTATACTTATGTTATAGTGTAAAAAAAATAAAAAGTAGATAATACCAAACATATTGTTTATGCCAAAACAAGTGATTTTTTATTATTCATGCTGTATTTCAACCCTACATAAAATAGTATTTTTTTTGCTTTTGCTGATGCTTC
The DNA here is from genome assembly GCF_017590055.1 of Onychostruthus taczanowskii. NCBI lineage: Eukaryota > Metazoa > Chordata > Aves > Passeriformes > Passeridae > Onychostruthus > Onychostruthus taczanowskii. Next base: position 2,506,543 of record NW_024499240.1, on the reverse strand, counting down.
TTGCCCAAACCTTTCTTTTATGAACTTTTGCAATGTATTCTATATTAATGTAACCCCATTGTAAAGATATTATATATGCACATTGAAATAGTATCATAATAATCTTGTTACAATATATGAGGGGTGATGGTTTGGAGAAGAAAGACATCTTTAGAACAATACCCCATGCAAGCCCATGCTATCCTTTAGAGTTTATTTTTGTTTTTATTGACATAACTTAAAACTGAATTAACTTGCTATATCAAGTGCCTCCAATAAATGAGAAAATTTGCATCAATATGAAAGCTTAAAATTAACTTATATTTAAAACATGTAAAGGAAAGCTTGATGTCATAAGATGCAAATCACATAGGCTGTTTACTGCAAATATCTCATGCAAGAATTTGTTAAACTCAAAGGCTGATTTTTTTTTTTTTTTGAGAAGAAAATACAACTAATACAAGCATGAATCAATTTAAATAAATTACATGTCTTGATTCCTGCTTTTTTGGTTTGTTGACAATGTGTAGCAAACAAGGCTTATGCTTTGAAAATGTGAGTACAGCCTTTGTAGAACAAAAGTCAGCCTCGGTGTTTAACCTCGCTCTCACCTGGAATGACTGATATTGTTTTCAAAGCTCGGAGAACTCTGAATGTTCTCAACGCTGAGACATTGCCCAGGTCCACAAACTCTGTCACATATCTGTAATAGGGGAGTTCACACACAAACACAATGACAGCACACAAATAACAGTTGGAGATACGAGGGGCCTAACACCTTACACCAACTACTTCTTACCTGGAATTACAGAAATAGTTTTCAAAGCTCTCAGAACCCTGAAAGTGCGCAGAGCTGAAACATTGCCTAGGTTTACAAATTCTGTTACATACCTGTAGGATTAAATCACAATTACTCAGAATTGAGGCATATTTTATTCTATTTGCTTGGGTCTTTGAGCAAGACCTTTTCACCGTTCAGTGTATTTTGCCTGTGTTCTAAATATACTTCTGGCCATAAAATTAAATTAAGTTTTATCATAATAAACCACATTGACTTGACGTTTGAAAACTAATCTGGTCAGCTATTAGCAGGAAGTCAAAAGGATTCCTTTAATTCTGGTATGCAGAAAGGAGACAGGATATGAACAGTTCAGGGTGACGGCATTCACAATCCTAATGGGCTGGCACACCATGCTGGCCTCCGCAGCACATGCTTGGCTAGAAATACTAAAATGTGTAAAAGAGTAGAAGAAACATATTGAAACTGCAGGAAGTCCAGGCTCCAAATATTCTGGCTGACAAGATATGAGGCAATTTTTAGTCACTAATCTCATGCTACCAGAAAGAATTTTTATTAAAAAAATAAGTAGAAGACTTACGCAAATGTAATAACAGTGAAATCTAGCCAATTCCATGGGTCACGGAGAAACGTAAAATCTTCTAAACAGAAGCCCCTTGCAAGAATTTTAATAAGTGATTCAAACGTATAAATTCCAGTGAATGTGTATCTGAGGAAAATATGCAAGACAGAGTTTATAGATCACGTTATTTTTGCAGTTTATGCTCTCTAGTTGTTTTATTCTCGTTTTCTTTTCTCATTAGGATTTAAAGACTGATAACCCACATCTTAAATTCAACTTCTACATTCTATGCAATAAGACAGATGCAAAATTCCCAGTTACTTAATTGGTGCATGTTTATGACCAGTCTGAATTCATGTTATAACAAAGCACACAGATGTATTATGTTAGAAGTCTAGGAGTTACTATCAGGCTAAAAATTCCTTTTTTCAATGTTATTTTTACGCTGAAATGTTGCTTAGTCCCAAGAGTTGGCAAGCGCCAACCCTGATCAGTCTTCATTGCTCTGTAACTGTGTTATGGAGTAGGTATATCCAGCACTTCACCTTCAGTAAGACAGATGTAGTACTGGAATTAAACAAGTGCAAGAACAACCAAAATTATTTATGAATGCCAATTAAATTTTGACTAAAAATGTAATTGAAATGTAAATTGAAAATATATTAAATTCTGGCACTCTGAGTAATTTCAGTCTTCTGTGTCTAAGTGATGTCATTCTGAAATTTAGTTTAATTTAATGAAAAGGAATTAAAATTAAACTGCTCAAAAATCTTACTCAGCTAACCTGAAAACAGTTTTCTGATATGAAAGTTTTCCATTCAATTACTAAGAAATTTATTTCCTGCAGAACTTTACTACTTTACTCCACAGATGAGGACATCCGTTGCAACTCTAAATGGCACAATATACGGACATGAAGAAATATTCAGGCAATGAATCTTCATCATAAATATTTACTACATGCTAGATTCCTGAATACATAGAGGCTTACACTGAACTCGAAATGAGAATGTCTTCGTTGACCTTAATAGCCCTATGGTTTCACTTTTCATTTTTGTAGATTAAACAGGTATGGATCAGCCCAAGCAGTAAGGAATGAAGAAGCAGCAGACAGGAAGCACCAAGAACAGTGTTTCACACTGTGGCCTGCAGCTTTGGAACTGTCACTGTGTATTGACACCTCGCAGCTAATTGCACCAATGAGCCAAGCAGTCATCATATTGCACCAATGATTAGCTAACCATTTCAATACTGTTAAAATAGCTTATTTTGCATATAAGTTTTCCACTGTTAGATTGGTTTTAGTAAGAGAAAGCTGCACTGTGATCAACACAGCCATCCATAAGATGATTCCTTTATCTGTAACGGTTATTGCAACAGAGATGAAAGACTGCATTTCCCTGCACTCTTGCACAGATGTGACATAGAACTCAGTCAAAAATATTTATAATCCACCTTTTCTGTATGATAGTAAGAATGGCTTATCTTACATTTTCCATGTAGTACTGCGAACTGAGGAAGGACATTAAAGAACTTGTCATGCTACAATTATATGTATTTAATGTTACAGCAAAGGAAATAGCATCAGAATAGTTGTTGATAGGATGTCCCAACAAAGTAGCTGCTGCCAGTGGAAGTCACCCTAATATAATTTAGAGTAGTTTATTTCTGACTATTGGATATTATTCAGAGAAAATCCATTTAACTTACTCTACATTCTTTGTCCAGTCTGGAGGGTTACTCATGGTCATAAATACGCAGTTGGTCAAAATAGTGCACATGATAAGCATGCTGAATAATGTAGGCTAAGAGTTAAGGAATGTAAACCAGAAAATTTCATAAAAAGATTATCAAATAACACACTGCTTTGGTAGATTTTCACTATCAGGAGATATCTATCCCTCTATTGCTCTTTTAATAGCCAGTGAAAAGCCCTGAATATGTTAAAGCTTTCATTACTTGCTTTATAGTTACAAAAGAACAATCATATGCTAAAAATTATAAAACCTGAAAGGTATTTTAAAAAGCACCACAACTCTAAAATATTTTTTCTTATTGAACAAAAATGTCACCCTTTGAAGTATTAGCTTCTAACTTCAGGGAATAACACAAAAAGTATTTCTTTTAGATGATCTAGAAAAATCTGATCTGCTTCATGGATGCAAAGCAATGAAAAATACATTTTCTTCACTTTAATGTTTAGGCATGTATCAACATTTTTCCTTATCACTATGATACACTGAAAGCTAGCTGCCACATAGAAGGAGAGAACATAGGGAAATCTTAGTGAGAAAAGTATTTTATTGCTGTTTGTTTTATATATGACTTTGGTAACATAAACGCTGTTGAGAGGGGAAGGCACATGTGATTCTCAAAAAAAAAAATCCAAATAGAATTCCAGAAGTGGTTCAAGTCACTCTAAATCTACAACCTTTTACTCTCAGAACTGCTGACATTCTTCTAAGATACAAAAAAAAAATACACCCATCAAAATGAAAACCATGCAAATGAACTACGAAATGCCCACATGATGGCACCAACACCTAAAGCTACAGAGAGGACAAAGCTCGAGTTTGAGAACAGCTGCAGGTTCATGTGGTGCTCTTAAATAGAAATTCAAATACAATGAGGTGAGAAGTACAGTGAGGTTCCCCTCCAAAACTTTTCTTTGCATGTCTACACTAATAAAAAAACCTTCAAGTGATAATGATACCTCTACCTTCTGAGCTGTCAAAAAACCGTGACATTACATTCAACAATCCTTTGGGTTTTCTGCACAATGAATATATTTAAAATTCTTTACTGAGAACCTAGCTTCTCTTTATGGAATTTACATATGAACAGAGCAAAAGAGAAACAAATATATATTTTTTTAAATATTAAAAACTCATGCTACAAGTGTTTCACCAGACTGTACTTTACATAGGCTTTCAAAATCTTTTTTGATGAAATGTCCACTTAGAGCCGCAGATCCTCACAATGCTTTCATTAGTGGAAAAATAACTATAATATACCTTACCACAAATTTAAACAACGTGGTTTAGCATTCTGACTTTGGTCACTAGCTCTTCACCACCACCTCGGTCCCACAATCTTCTATTATTCCCTATAACTCAATATAATAATGCTTCAGAATATGGGAAAGAGTGTCATATTATTGAAAAATAATAATTTGTAGTGGCACCTGTAGCAAGAAAATTGAAAACAGCCTATGTAGTATCATGATTGTTTTGGAAGTCATTTGTAGGCTAGCCATTGATAACAATGTCTAACACATACCAACTACTGTAATTATCAGTCTTCCAGTACACCAAGACTCAAAAAAGTCCTTTCAAGATTTAGTCTACATAATCTCAGGATCTCTATACACAATGCTAACACAAAGTTAGCACACTACTTTCAGTGTGCTTATGTTAGACTTCTGTAAATACAAGTGAGTAAACATTTGTATTTTTTCCTTATTAAGTAAGCTGGCTTTCTGAAGTCAATGACCTCATTGCTCATATTGGTATTTGGGATCAGACTAGTGGGATGCCTACTATAGTCTGCTATTAAAACAATGAAAAAGACAAAATAATAGTTAAGTAATTACAATAATTTAGCTATTCAAATCTCTACCTGCAATGTGGAAATCTCATGATTTTCTTGAAGACTGAAATTAAAACATCAATAGGCTTACAAGTGTATGATGCAATAATGATCAAGAAATAAAACAGACAGGCGGGATACATACAAGACTGAGAATGTATAACAAAACAAGAAAGCTAAGCTGTGTTATGAAACTATCTTTCTGTAAGCATTATCTGAATCAGAAAATGAAAAGGAATAATGAAACCATATTTTCACTAAATACTCATGCAAGCACAGACCTGGGATCAAAGATTTTATTTTAATACACAGTGTCAGGGAAGAAATGAAAGTATTCTGAGCAACATATCTGCAGTTTATGAAAAATGTGGAGGAGGGGAAAGATGAAAAAAAGATGTGAAGATTACAGAAAAAAAATAAGAGGGAAGGAAAAATTATGTGGGGGAAGAAAGAAGATACAGAAATCGTAAAGGATGACGACTGGCTGTCTGGCTTCTGGTATTACTATATTAGGATCCAGTAATGAACAGAAATGAAAAAGGAGAATGAGAAAAAGATCAGAAGACAGAAATAGTAGAGAGAAGAGGGACAAAGCACTACTGATCACATTGATCCTGGGACATATGCCAGAGAATGACTTAAATACCAAGTAACATCTCATTCATTACAGTTTCAGACTAACCACTTGAAAAGGATATGAATGTACCAAAATCTTAATAGCTATTTTTCTAAGAGGATTGAAAGGAGTTAACATGTACAGGGCAGAGGTGGCACTGAATCGGAATATTGCCTTTCCTTTATTTAATACTATAAAGGTCTGGAAAAAGAAAAAGAGAATGAAAAACAGCATTTAGAAGATACCAAGTTAAAAACCCTGAATCATTTTCATTTCATCATTAATCATATTTGGTCAAAATGCTCTTTTTGCATTGACACAATCCCCTTGTCCAGTTCACACATTGTAGCATCCAGCCAAATTACTATAAATACAATTAAATGAACACTTAAATGCATCTATAAAGAAATCATAAGTAATCCTGATATTGATAGCTAGTAAACAGAGACAAGTATGAAAGTAATGCAGGCAATATTTGAAGAATTAGCATACTTTTTGTACGGTATAATATATACACCGAGGTGTGTAACTGTTACCAAAATGAGAGCCATTAAAACTTCAACTTCAATCTCTAAATCAAATGACCAGCATAAATTATCAAATCAAAGTACTAAGACAAAAGTAACTCAAAGTGATCTAAGTATCAAGTGATCCTGAAAATATGGAAATCAAGAAGGTTCAATAACCATTTTTTAACATAGTACTAATGTACTCAATTTTTTGCTGTACTCTGAGAGTAATGTATTACTTCCCTTTTCAACTATTGCTTGTGATAGTTCTGTACCTGCAAGTCTATTTTCCTTGTCATACTTTACTTTCACCTAATACAGAATTCACTCGATTCACTGTATCCAGGTATTTTCACTCTCTCCACAGTTTCAGCAATGACTCATGTATATTATCAACATTCAAAAAAAGCATTTTAAAATGTAACAGTGCTTTTAAAATCCAAGCAATAAAGAATAAAACCTGTAAGGTTTTTTTTTTTTTTTAAATTATGTTGATTCCCACACATCTGGGGAAAGTCCTGTGTATTTCCACAATCTCTTCTTTCTACACATGGTTGACTTTCACACTTTTGAAAGACAATGGATCTAGATAGCATTGTGGCAGTCCTAGGAAGCCCAAAGGGCACATAAGCCATGCAGACCTGGAATACTGCCAGCAGCCATGATCTAACTCAGCTGAAATCAGAGGGCAGCATTTGTCAAGATTATGCTCTACTTTCTGAGCAGGTGTGGCAAACAGAGCAGCTGAAACCACAGCCTCCCCCTGCCTGAAATAATAAATTATAAATTATAAAAATCAGTGGTTCCAAACTTAACATGTTTGCATTCTCCCATACTTAGAGATTCTCAAGCTGTACTTTGATCTTTTATTGTACAGGAATCTGTAACATGCTCTTTACTATGAAGATTCTCTTACTATTAGTCCTGGAGTTAATGAAAACAGGACTTCTAATAATCAGAGTTCTTATGTCTTCTGTTCCCTTTACTCTGACAAAACCTCTGATGAAGTCACATTTGTGTTATGCTGACTCATTAATTAGGCTAAAAAATTAAAATGGAGCCTGACCCAAAAAATTATGTTCAAAAATATGCAAAGAATGCTAAGAAAAATAATAGGAGAAATTATGATTGCAACATAAAGCATGAAGTCTTGCTTCTCCTACTGGAAACCACAATGCTTTTGGAAAAGATCAATCAAGAACAAGCAATTCAGCAGGATTTTACTTCACGTCTGCACTTAATTGCAGAATTACTCTTCTAGTTTCCAAAGCATGATGATGCATGCTCTAACTTCAGGATTTCTGGCACTGAATTTAGATATTTACTACTACAGAATGTAGAAAGAATTAAGGAAAGGAATCGGTACTTTAACCCAAATTCTATTTGCCTTCCAGACTTCAACAGGGTAAATCACTTGACTAAAGGGAGCAAAACATGATAATTAATTGAAAACCTTGTTTTCAGATTTAACTCATGATTCTCTATACACAAATTCAGTTTTAGAAATCTTGCAATGAACAATTTAAGCACAATTGATTTTTTTTTTTTTTTAGCTATTCTGCTTAGTTATTCATGGTATGCCTATATTGCTATTATTTCAACATATTACTGATGAGGCATACCCCTAATTCCTGCAGAAAATATCTTCATTTGCATTTTTTCTCTTAGTCTGAGTTTGAATCATAACAATTCTTGGAATCTTTCTTCATTTTTCTTTGAAGCAGTTTCTTCACTTTCACGGGTTTTGTTTTTTAATTCACTTGTTTTTATTAGCTAGCTAGTTTCCACAGGAAAGAAAAGAAAGCAGGAGAAAAAAATTATGAAAACAAGGAAAAAAAATCATTTCTTCTTTACTAGTACAATAAGGAGACTGCAATACATATGATGCCAAAATCAAAGGAACTGAAAATCTGGAGGAAACCCAAGGCCATCTGGACACTAGTCTAAAGTTCAACACTTTTGTGCTGGCCACAGCAGTTGTTGTTACTTTAAATCAAAGCAAATATGCGGATTGTTTGGGGTTTTTTTTAAGTAACATCTCCATAAAAATAATTTTTAATTATGTAACATTCTGTCAACACTCCAAGTACAATTGCTACCTCCGCTTTATTTATGTCCCTCTTTTGAACACCTCCTCTTTGAAAACAATCCTAGTACAAAATAGAACTGGTTAAGAAATTTTTTTCACCCAGACTAAGTTGGATATATGATGCTTTTACAGAGTAAATATGGATCAGGATGATCATCATATCCTGAGAAATTACCTTTACATACTTTCCTATCCTTCCCAGTGAAAAGAGAATGCAACCTAAACTTTTCACAACAGTGAAGAAATCTAGTAAGAGGATGTGTGGCTACCTTTGAGGTGGATTTCATATTGAAGACCTGCTTCTTTCACCACTATAACACAGCAATTAGTAATTTTTCTAAACATAAACCCTGTGCTGCTACTTCAATTCTCCTGCATGTAAAACACTGAAAGTTACAGGTTTTAATAAAATGCCAGGTTTATTTAAAAAAAAAAATAAAATAAGTGCATCTCTACTTGTCTATAAGGTCCCACAAGCATTACTAATTTCTGTTCTTGGAATGGAGACTTCTGCCAATCACATCAGCTGTTGGGGGAATTATTATATGGAAGCTCTAGATCAAAAATAATAGAAATACTATGTCTTTGAAGGGTTGTTTGTTATTTATTTTTCCTAAAGTCTGATGGAAATACTTTTACACTCACTTTTTTATTGATATAATATGGGTCCAGGTCTTCCAAGGGCTCGGACACCATTCCTGGAGGTATGTCGCCGTAAATAAATGGCAGGGTCTTTCCTGCCTCCAAGTCACTGTTTGGCTTTGGGCCATCTTCATCATCATCATCTTTGCGCTCTTGTTTGGATTTTTGAGCTTTCTCTTCATTGATACGCTGTTCAATAGCTGCAAGGGATTCTCTTGTGAAGTAGCGGAAGCTGTCGGGTCCTGGTGGTACCAGCACTGATTGTGCCATCTTTTCATCCTGCACCTCTTAATTACTGTTTAGCCTCTCTCATAAAAAAAGTGCTAAAATTAAAAAAAAAAAAAAACAAAAAAACAAACAAACAAACAAAAAAAAAAAAACAGAAAAAAATTAGAACAACACAGCTACCAACAATGTAAAGTAATATACCATCACAGAATTTTGTGCGGTACATCTTGTTAAATTCAGTAATTATCATCCAAAAGGAGGCTGCTGTGAAATGAATTTTTAAATTTGTTTTTATTTAAAGACAAGTCATTTTCCTTTGCAGCTTGCCTCTTAGAGTGGTTTCAGAGGTATCAATTCTTAAAGCATTTAGTTTAAAATTCATTTAGTGCTTGCACCAATAGATTGTCATTTCTACAGGCTGATAAAAAAAGTCACATACAATACTATAACATTTTTAGCCTTTATCAAGGGTAATGTTATCCATTCCCATGAACAGAGTAGGATATATTTTCCACTACATTCAGTGTGAGGAATCAACAGTTCTGAAGTATTTAGTTCAGTGCTGAGTGAGACTCCAGACAATGCACCTCCTTACACCCTGAAAGCTGCATCTTGGAGCAGTCCTCCCTCTAGCTATATGGACCAGAAATTACTCTTAGAATCCACTATTGCCACGTAGGCCAGAAGGATCAGTTGAAAGCAATACAAGATGCTCCTTCTCTTCGAGTACAAAATATGCTGCCTTTGCTGAACTGCCAGCTCAGGAAACAAGGTGCAGGCATAAGCACCTGTATTCAGATCCCCTGCCTGGCAACACACTGTGCACTGGAAGAATTGCTGAATTAAACAAAACTGATTTTTAATCATTACAACCTGCACTTAGATCTTTCATGTCTGATATCATATCAATTGTATATATATTTCATAAATTTCACCAGCAAGAGCAGGACCATCTCTTCTTAATGTCTCCAGGCAGTTCAGTTAAAAAGAACAGTGGAAAATATTCCTAATGCAAATACTTTGATCTGAAATTACAAACAGGCTATCTGCTGTAGCCTACAAGAATTTTTCTCAAGCATCCTTCTGAGTAAGTACCTTAAAAATATAGCAAATACAATAAAATAACAAATTCTGAGTAAGACAATATACCCAGAAACAATAATCAGATTAAAAGGATACAAAAGTTTGAATAGAATCAGCCTGATCCTATTTAACTGTCTCACTTAGCACACATACTCCGGCACAGCCGCAACAAATTAATATTTTTGAAGGCTGTTAAATAAGCTGCAACATGATGCTTTCTCCTCCTTTTCAACCATATGCACACAGCCACTTACACCTACACAATCCACACACATCCCAACTCCTGCAGGTCTCCCTGTGAGCATGCTCTTCCACTGCAGGCAAATGCACCTGGTGCATTCTGTCATGTACAGTCTGTACCAAACTCTGCTGGCAGCCGCACTGACTACCAGCAGCAGAAAGGTTCATTAGGAAAATGAAAGTGGTCCTACAGCAGAATCCTGTTAGATTTTATTTCTAATTACAGAAGGGAAAAAAGAAAAAGAAAAAGCATAATTCTGTTTTAATACTGCAGGAAACAATTAAAAATTCATTACCAGTGAAGAATCTTGCAGTTATGTGGGTTTGGAATGGCACCAGGGAAGACTGCAGTTAAAATTCCATCATGCCTTGTCCTTTTTTTTTTTTTCCCTTTCTTCTTCTATTTTTTTTTTTTTTAATTCTCCTTTTACAGACCACACCTAACTTCCTGCTGAAGGATCCTGGTTATTGAAGTAAAATCTGGCATTTCCTCTGTGAGCCTACTAAGTGCTGTAACTCTTATTGCCAGTAGATGGTACTGATATATACTCATAAATTCTTCTCAGAAATCGTAAAGAATTTTTGCATGCTTGAACACTTCCTTAAACTGAGACTCTTGGACTAAAATATATGATTTTATATAACCAGTCAAGTCTCAAGATTCTCAAAAATTCTTTTGAATACATAGCAGCTACTGATGTGACCATAGCTGTTAAAACTGTGAAGGTAAGAAAGAAGGAAAGTAGGAGGGATAGCAAAGTCAGAGAAATCAAAAAATGGAGGTTACACAGACAGAGTACAACCTAAGCAATTGCTGAAACTGTATTATCAGCAGTCTGGATTATTTTAAACTACAGGTTGTATAAATGATCTAAAATAAATGCATACAATATGTTCACTGTGCATTCTTTCTAAATGTGCATCGTCCAGCAAAGGGAAGGAAGGAGGTTCACTGAGTGTTCACTGCAGCAGCGAGCTCCTATACAGAAGTCATCTATTCTTGCTCCTTGCTGCAGCAGGTGGTTGGGAGCACTGTATGCCACTCTCTGTAGCAAATCAGTAAAACACCCCCTTTGGGCCCCACTCCACCAAAACACCATCCTACTTCTTTCCACTCTTCTGCTTGCTCTGTATTTTCCATGCTTACCAATTTTCGTACTTTTTCCTCCTGCTGCACCAATAAAACTTTTTTATCTCTCTCCTACCTCACCATCAACCTTCTGCCCTTCCATTCTTCTTTCACACAAACACAAATCTCTTCCAAACTTTTCAAGCAAGACACATTGCTGTATCTATACGTTCAGATGTTCGGGCAGTCATTTACTCTCTGCCGTCTCCTTTCCTTCAGCCACGAAGAGGACAAAAAAAAAGGGTATGGAAAGTAATAAAAAGCAAAATGTCAATCTAACGTGAGAGACATCGGAGAAGGAATTAATAGAGTGGCTGAAGAAACGTCACTGTATCTTTGAAAAACAGACAGTGAAGAGAGGGGGAAATATTGATAATTTTGTCCTTTGGTAATTGTGGTAAGAGAATTAAGAGTTCGACTTGGTCAAAATAAGGTTTTTGAAATTTTCAGCAATTAAGACAAGATGTGCCAAATGAGAATTATAATTGAACCACATCAAAAGTATCACTTTGGTTTTGATTAATTTAAACATTACACAATATTTTAAAATAATGTTAAAAGCCTTTTTAGAAAAGTGTTTCATTCAATAGGGTTTTCTATTTTCACAGATAATTAAAAGAAATCAACAAAAAGTTTACAAATAGTTCCATGTAAACAATTTTTTTGGTTAAGAAGCTTGGGATGAAAACTTCTGGCTGGCTCTAATTAGGACTACAGTTTACTTGGGGCTGTTCTGAAGTCTCAGAATAAGAGGATTGTGAGGCAGCACAGATCCACAGGAGGAGTAGACGAGCTTCTAACTACAAGAGCATTTTGATTATTTATTTGTATGGATAGGCAACATCTTATGTATGAAAGTTACAGTAAACCAAGAACCTGAAAAGCTGGGCTAATTCACACAATATGGGAAAGGCACCTCATTCTTCCATTAATAGTATATTAAATGAAAGCATCTGATTAATTGTTTCTTATTGTAAGGGTCTTAAATTACCACGGATCACATATTGATTTCCACCAGCGATACACAATATACAAGCACAGTGTGAGGAAGGACAGCGAAAAGAGAAGACAAAAAGGAAATAGTCAGGGGACATTGTATCCCATTGCCTTAGAGGCTTAGGTCTATAGTCTTATTAGGAGGCTGTAAAGAAAAATGAACAAGTATTTTGGAGAGACAGACTACACAGGAAATGCAGTCTAAAAGAAAAATATATATATTTCTAAAAAGGAGACAACAGTAATACATCTAGAGAAGCTTGTAACAATCCTTAAAACAGATACTACACATAGCTATACTAAATCTAACAGATAAAATTATTAGAGATAGAAAGGGAAAATTATTAAATCAAATAGCAAATATCAATGAAAACCCAATTCAACATAGCCTATGTTTAAGAACTATTGTGTGAACATGGTAAAAAACTTACCTAAAACATAAACATGAAATAAGAATAGCAATTCTGGTAATAAGTCATTCCAACTGCTGTCTAGCTTCCCACCTACAGCCATGGGTACATTTTATGAACAATTTTATCACTGACGGTATCCATCTTCCCTCTTCTGTGGCATGTGTGAAAGCTTGAAATGGACCTTGTCATTTACTCCTCTGGTAAAACACAAGGCCCACAGAGAGGGTAGAGATGAAGAAGTGTTCAGTGTCATATGTAAAGAAACTCCACATGAGGGTGAATGATTTTTGACAGGAGAGAGCCAAGAGAAACCTCCAAATCTTCTCCTGACATCCTAAGAACCTTCATTTACAGACAATCCTGATTAATAAAACTAGAAGGAAAATAGATTACCAGTTTTTCCTCAGAAATGTGTAAAAAACCGTCTTTGTTCAATGGCAAAGCAAAGTATTAAAAAGCACAACTGGCAACTGGCCATCATTCTCTGTGGTTCTGTGATCGTTTTACTCTCCAGCTGTGTGTCCCTGTACTATATTAGATTGTCCCTAATTGCATGACTTTTCATTTATAGTCCTGAATTTCATCTCGTTCCACTAACAGCAGTCATCAAGCTCATCTAGTCCTTTCTGTATAATAGCTTGCTCAGTCTTTGACAACGCCTTACAACTTTGTGATAGGAGCAAATTACATTGGCATATTTCCATTTCTTTGCTGAAACAATAAATTAAACTTTAAATAAAATCTGGCCCAAAATTAAAACAGTGGCAAGCAACTTTGACCAAAGAGTAGGTTACTGTGATACTTGCTGTAGTTTGCAAAATATGTTAATACTACACTAAGACCTTTAATCTTAAAAAAAACCCAACACCATTAATTTTAAGCTCTAAAATAAAACAGTATTTTAATTGAAAGAGCAAAAGAGACCCAAGCAGAGCTTTTTCTTCTTGCAAACAGTATCCATTTAATCAAACACTTGAATTTAAAGAATTCCTGTCACCTCTTTCCCCCATGATAGTTAAAATTCTTACTACACTACTAAATTAATCATGGTGATCTAGGTGACTGAAAACCATGTTTGCTAGCTTTGAGATGACATGACACTGGGAGGGCTACAAGCTGCAAGGATAGTATTAAGCTTTAAAATGTCCTGACAAACAACAAAATGGGCTCAAAATGTGAGGCAATTGAAGAAATATAAGTTCTACATTTTATACTTTGACAATATGGAAATAATTCAGACCACAGCAATAAAACATCCAAGAGATCCTACATCTGAAAGCTCCCAGGGAGATGTAAGATTTGAGCTCTTTCTGTCTTAATTTTACATTGAAAAAGTCGATTGAAGACACAATGACTGCCTTTATATGTCGAAAAAGCTCTTCCAAGAAAGCAAAGGAATTTGTTTTCCTTTTATCTAACATAAAGATAAAGAGGTTGTGGCGTTAAACTGCAGCAAGAGGGTTTGTTAGGAAAACTTTTTACCAGTGAAAAAAGGAATTAAGAGAGAAGACATATAACAATCTTTCAAGGACTTTAAGAAAAGCTAGACCACGCAAGTAAAAGATCAGTGGTGAGTGTGAGTTTTGTAGCAAAACTGATCAGGATGAGAATCAAGAAACTTGTAACAGGCCTTAACTGTTTAAGGGTCTTAATAAGTGTAGGTTTCTCATTGTTTTGTGCTGCTTCATCTGTTATGTTTCTCCCCAGGCCTAAAGGAAGCTGTCAGCACTCCATGGAACTGCATGAAAGATTGCATAACATGGGATTGCCCTGTTGCAAGGTGGAAGGTTTAGAGCTGCTGCAGTACCTCTGCTAATATTTATGTTTTCACTGCTCCACTGCTGAAATTAGACAGCAAATAAACATCAGTTCTCCTGTGCCTGAGGTTTGTGTGTCTCATACAATGTTCCACTGTCTGTTCAGTAGCCAGAGCTGAGACAGAGGTCCCTTCATACAATATTGATGTACTGAACTGTGCACTTTGAACAGTAGGTGTTCCTGCAAAACAAATCTTTCCAAATGGCTCTTACAAGAGCTATATTAAAACACAGCTTCCTACACATTTTCCAACATTTTAGATGGATGTATAACTAGCAAGTCACCTTTGAAAATGCAGTTACTTGAAACCTTAAGCCAGTATGAGATAGTTCTGTCACAAAGGACAGACACATTTTCCACCCACTCTTACCCTGCTCATTTCCCACTGTGTTGGCCTGAACATTTCTGCATCTCTTCATTTGAGCCAGATCAGCCCAGTAGTCTGGCTGAAAACTGTAAATAACTGGGCAGATTTCAGAAAGATCAAAGAGCTGATCCATCACATTTAAGAAAAGGAATTAGGAGTCTTAATGTCTCGAGATGTCCTCTCAGAATGAAAAGGACTAGCGGACTACCTTCAGGGTCTTCCAAATTGTAGTGCTTTACCTAAGTGCAAGCTCAAAAGGCTTAAGGCACCAGAGTATGAATGAATGGATCTCCAGAGCTTGAACAATGAAGCAGAACAGGGCCCTAACAAATATTGGCACAGGCCCTGTGTCTGGTGTAGTACCCAGTATAAGTAGAATAAAAAGGCCAAAAGGGTCATTAAAATGTCTAAATGCTGGCAAATCTAAGGATCAAATTGGGCTACCATTCAGGTACAGCAGCCTTAGGATTGCTCTTCCAAGATCAGACAGTGACCAGGATCATCTGTTTCCTTTCAACAAGAACATCAGGACAGCGTTTTAAGAAAAAAATTGCAGCAAGGATCATATAATGTGAAAACAGATACGCAAAGATCCATACTGGGAAAGTTTGGGGGGTCCTTCAAATCAATTTTCTTACTCTCATTAAAACTTATTTCAGGAAATTGTCCATAGGTCTCTGGCAAGATGTACTCCAAAGAGTTATAAAAAAAAAATATTGGTAAAAATCAGTTATCTTTAATTACTGTTAACCAATAATTGGTAATGATTTGCATTTGTTAAAGTTAATCCATTTTCCTCTTTTATCAGAAATGGCCTTTGAAAAATTGCTGATTTTCAATCAAATGTCAGGGCATGAACAAAAAAGCTACTTTTCTTTCCAGATGAGAGGCCATTAAATCCTTCCTTCTAGTATTAGACAATCTGGATTTTTCACTTGATGAAAATACCATTCTTCAACTTTTTTATTTAATACAGTGAGATAAGCTTTCGGCCAGACTATAATGATCTCCTCCAGTGCTCCTTGACCACAGGAAAAAAAACAGGGCTGATGTAAATCCAAGAAAGGTTCAAAACAACAAAAACAACAGTTCAAGTTTCCCTTGACAAAAAGGGAAATCAAACAGCAATGTGGGAAGAAAATGCAAAAGTATTCACCAAATCCCTAATGAAGCTGATTAAGTGATTACGGCCTTTGAGCTATCTAGCCACAGTGGGCTCTTCTTCAAATCAATCTTTGCCCTGATACACATCATGAGAAGCTATGCCCACAAGAAGAGTCTTCTGTAAGTGTCAGGCTAGAGATATATCCATTTTTAGTGTGTTTGTGTGGGGAGAATGAATATACAACTCAAAGATGTAATGATAACAGAAGTGCCATATGTATGGGATGAGCTAGATATTTCCAGATGCCAGAATAGGAGAATGTGCTGACTATTTATGCTGTTAATAAAACATGCTGTGATTTCTTTCCCGACAAACCAGAACTCAGAATTTAGCATTCCCAGTATGGGCATTATGCAAAGACGTTTAGAATGAAAACTCCAATTAATCTGAACTACAGCGTGGCTACAGAAAATTCATATCTAATATATATCCTTTGGATATAAGGCACCAGGCAGATGGGAGATTTTAACATCCCCTGAACATCTGTCTAGAAGTTTTGGATGAACAACATAAATCATTATTCTGTACCTGCTGACAAATTATTGTGGGGCATACTCTGTGATTCTACTTTTATAGCTTCTTACTGTATTCTGCTGCAAACACAACCTATGAATAAGCCTTATCAGTTATCGCTTACGTAAGCCCAGGTCAGGCTCCGACAGGGAAGCCGGGCGCAGCTTCCCTCGAGCCAGGGACAAAGGGGCACGGACCGAGCCCTCCATCTCCATGAGCTGCTGCCAGCAGCTTCCACGCAAAACATTCCCACCCGTTCCTCGTAACCTGGCAGCGCCGACAGGGCGGGCACTGCGGCGAGCCGGGAGCAGGCGGGAAGAAGGCAGGGGAGTGAGGCAGGGGAAGCAGGGCGGAGCCCGCCGGGCGCCGCCGCCCAGCCCGGCCCGCGCCGCAGGTGCGGCAGCCGAGCCGCCGACCTGAGCCTCGGCATCCGCCGTCGGCACAGCGAGGGGAGAGGGGCGGCCCGGTGTCGCTGGAAGCGCCAGGGCCGAGTGAAAAGGCGGCTGGGGAGGCGGTCGGGGAGCGGCCGGGCTCCGCAATGGCGCGGCGCCCAGGGGAGGTTGCCAAGCAACCGGTCCGGCGGCTGCGGCACCGCGCTGCGCGGGGGGAGCGCCGCACCCGCGGGCCCGGAGACTCCCGCAAGGCCTCCTCGGGCACACGGCGTGTTCCAGAGGGACAGCTGCCCCCGGCAGCTTCAGCCGGGCCGCTCACACGGGAGCAGCCGGAGGGGCGGGAAGGAGCGGGTGTTTGGGGCAGATGACGGCCGGAGAAGGAGAGGCAGAAGTGGAGGGGGTTGCTGAGGAGAACCCGCCCTTCAGGGCCACCGGCGAGGGACGGCGGAGTCCCGCCGGGCGAGGTCCCTCCCCGCTGTCCCAAGGGCCGAGCTCAGCAGCGATGGAGCCAAATTCAGGCTTTACCATCAGGGCGGGAAGAAACCGGGGGATCACCATCCCTCCTTCAGTCAGATTTGTGTACCGTCTGCATTGGATACAGTCAGCCATGCTGCCTACTGCCTGCAGTCAGCCAATTCCCCTGCTCCGGGTGGGCGGGTGTGTTGTGGGGCTTTTTTAAATAGGAAACGGTGACTGTAAAACCATAGAAACGGACCTGGGGAGTGGGGTGCTGGGACAGTTTTTACATCATCTCCACTCATTTCAAGCTGTTGGTATATTTCTGATAAAAAATTAACCTCATCAACTACATGCCAAAACCCTGGGTTTTAACTTGGTATACGTGGGAGGACGTGAGGGTGTACATGTCCAATTTGTAACTTTGCAAATTAAAGAGAACCTGGATCTGAACGGAGCATTTTCTAAATAAGCTTGCATTTGCAAAGATAGCTGACTAGTGACAAACCAAACTGCCTCTTGAGAAACTCCCAAACCCAAAACACAATAGGCACAGAAAGCATGAGGACCATCCCACATGGGGGAAACAAATATCTCCATGGATAACAGATGAGAATTTCTCCCCCGGGAACTGTACTGACACTGACAGGCTCCCTGCAGCTGCACAGCACCAGCTGCCAAGGGGCTCCTGCAGGAGTTAATGCAGCTTGAAAGAAGCATTAACTCCCTGGATATCTGGATATCTATCAACCTTCGAGGGCAGGATGCCACAAAATGTTTCCTCATAAGCACTACTCATGCCCCTACTATGTAGCTGCACCTGGAAATGTATCAAGGTCTCTAAAGGAGATAGAATCACACGCATAAAAAAGCACAACTACAAAAAAACACAACTACACAGCACAACTTCCTTTCTCATTCATGGTCCCCACCAGATTCCCTTTGCCACTGGAATAGAAGAGTTGGCTTTGTTTCAGTAAAGTGCCACTTCAAATAAACTAGAAGCAAAGTGGTTTCAGTGAGTCTAGAAACTGAGTCACAGATGAGGTCCTATATTTACTTTTAAATACTCTTTTAGTCTTATGATGGTTTATGATTAGCAGTTCTTACTATATCCTTAGGGACAGAGCGCATATGGGTCCAAGCCAGCTACTAGTTACAAGTTGTGATGTCTCATGCTAGTTGCAGATGGGGCTGATGGTACTGTTTCTTACTGAGATACTTGACACTGACCTATCCAGTTTTCCTTTTATTTTTTTTCTTCTTCCCGCCTTGCTTGGCTATGCCAAACTTGAAGTGCTGGGGCTAAAATTTTACGTTTTTGCCTCAGACCAATTTTTGGAGGGAAGCTTCAACTCAAATGAAACTATTTCTAAGAAAAAGGCTATGTATATGTATTTACCCTTAACATTTTATAGTTGCCAATTTTCAGAGCCTGAATAAGTCACATTCTGAATGTGAGACTTGCTTTTGGAATAATACCTATAATACTTGCCTAGAGTTGAACATTTTTGAAAAATTAGTTTGCATGTATTTGAAAGAACACCCTAGAGATTTAAAAGTGTGAATTACAGAGATAATGCATTTTTCTGTTAATGTTTCATTGTCCATCTGAGGGCATTTTCCTTCAACTGAAGTCTGTCTTTGTGGACTCTGCTGACCCAGGAGTGGGAATGCTTTAATCTTTTTGTTCTAGATCATTTTGTATGTTCGTTATTAAAGAAACCAAACCAAACAAACAAGGAAAAAACCTATAAAAACCCAGAAGGAAATATAAAAGGAAAAGGGGGCATTTAGGAGAAGAGGGAAACATATCTCAGACTGAAGGCTGGCAGCATAAGAAACCTCCAGGGAAATGATACGTGTAAGAACTGTCTGCCTGGATAAAGCAACTGTCTTAAAATTGGCTGCAGTAGTCCTGCAGGCTGGTTGCAGAGACATGAAAAACTCAAAGACTTGTAGATTATTATGATCAAAAAGCTCATCTAAGTTGGTCAATTTTAATACAAAGGAGACCAGGCTGGAGAACAGAAACAGGGGAGGAGGCAGTATAATGGGGAAAGCAGAGGTAGGAGAAAGCAAAAAAGCTTGGGATGAATGGGCAAGAGATGGAATAAAAACCTGAGATAACTGGACTGGAATTAATTGGAAGGATGGACAAAAATTTGTGAAAATGAGTTTATAGATGTGACAGGAGCTCTGTGAAGTATGTGTAAACATGTATTCAATAACCCATTCATATGTGTATCAACATGGTCTCCCTAAAATTGTGTACGAACACGCCCATAAAAAGCCCCTATTACTGTAGGAAGAAGGACTGAAATGACAGCGTAGAACTGAGGTCTGCTTTAGTTTTGGTGCATTTGTCAGTAGATACTGTAATGCAATGTTCACTCTCTGATGTAGTATACAATATGGATGAGCTCTTAAAAGCAATGAGACGTGTTTTGGAGGAGACTGTCTTGATTCGCTGGTGCTGCACAGGGATCAGGAGAAGTGACTAGTGGGAAGGGGAAGGGAAGGATGATAACTCTGTGTCCTTCATGCACGGTCTGTATGCTGTCTTGGAGAAGTGGCCATGCCACAAGTAGGGTTTGTCTTCTCTGGCATCATATGCCTGTATCTATTGACATCTGCATCTAAGCCAATCTGAACTCCTTTCATACTTCTGGAGAAAAATAGGTCTTGTAAAAGGCAATTCTTCTGACCTATTTCAGTAATCTACCTTAAAATGAGGCAAGTTGTGCCCTAGAAGTGCCTGTGTCTCTGGACTCAGTAGTACTGCCTGATGGCAGGCAATTCACTCTAAACTGCTGTTTTCACAGGTAGCGACAAATCTTATGTGTGATTTCTAGAATGTAAAGACAACCTTAATTCAGTGTTCCACAACGGATTGCTTGATTCAGCCACTTACTAGCATACTTTTAATGGGATTTCTGAAAGTGTGAAATATTTAGTAGATCCTTTTACTTCCACACCTCCTTACTAAATATCAGACCTCCAGACTAAATATTATTTTGCACCTATTACCATTGTATCACCTGTTCCCATTTTGTTTTAAGAATCAGAACCACATGTGGTTTGGGAACCAGAATGACATATGAAAATATATGGGGTCTGCATTCTGATACACATTGACAGAGATGGGGGGAAATTGAATATTTCAGCTGCTCCTACTTAACAATATGTATTAATTACTGTAATTTTAATACTTATTATGTATTACAATTCTGCCAACTGTCCAAAGCTCCACACTACAGGCATCTCTACAGCTGAGTAACTATGTATTTTAAATGAAGATGTCATCAGTGGGAGACACATAAGACTGGATGTATATTCAAAATTTGGCAACCAAAAGGGAAAAAATTAAAACAGCAAACAGCATGAAATCAGATCCTATGATGAGTAATATGATTGTTGATTTGTGCAGAACACAGCCAAATGGTTATATAGGATTTCCCAGACCATCATACAGGAACTGTTAGAAAGCTTTAGAGCTGCACCTTCATCCCTTCCATTTCCCATGCAAAGGCAGAGAGCAAATATCATCACTACTCCCCAGTGATCTGACCAGCACACTTGTTTCCCTGGGTAATGAAAAGCCCAGTCAGATATATAACATTAAAAAGCATTAAACAAGTCTCTATTAAATTTAGAAGATTTTTTTTTTTTGCTCTGAAAGGAAACAGAGTAGTTAATTGGCCCACAATTAAATAGAAATGCCATTAAAAAGATCCTGAAACAGTTTGCCAGGCCCAGTTTCTATTTGCCTTTTATAGTGTTCTCAAAACCTGTCATATCAAGACATAAACTGAAAACATTCTGAACACTATGAAAATATCTTTATGGATCAATTTATGCTGAGGGACAAAGTGCCTATGGCCAACACATGCAGTTAAGTAAGAGCAGGAAGTTAGTATCACTATTCCATCAAGAAACTTGAAAGGCCTGAGGGAACAATGCAGATTCATAAGTGCAGGATCAGAGGGAATGGTTATGAGTGCTTACTCTGACATTCTGCCCAGTGTGGATTATACCAGTCCCCTGATTTAAAAAGAGTCTCAGCTGAAACACACCAAATTAATGAGAAACGCTTAGTAAGTTACCTTATGGCAAAGTATTATTGCAATAACATCAGTGCCTTGTTTCATACTCGGACATCACTTTCCTGGGTAGTGATGTTAGGGAAAAAAGGAGAAGTTCCACAGAAGTATGGAAATGTGCCAGAAATGGAAAGCTGAATACTTACATCATATATCTGCCCAAAACTAATTTTTTATAGCTCCTGATTGCTTTCATAAGAGGGAGAAAACAATTAACAGCTTTAAAGTTCAGTCACTTTCTTTTAAAATGCAGATTCAGTTTCAAGGTAACTTTATTTAAAAAAAAGGAGTGGAGGCTTGTTCATTATATTTTATAACTGTGGGGAAAAGAAGGGTTGCTGAGAACAATCTGCAAAATTCTAGACTAAAATAATACTGCAGACAGTTGTAACTGGACTATTTACTGAAATTTGTTCAGTGGAGTTTGATAAATTTTTTCCAGCACAAAATAATTCCCTAAGTGTATGGGGGTTTTTTATATACTCAATTTGCATTTGTTGGTATGTGTGTATAAAAAAAAAACAGAGCAGAAAACCTCTTCAGGAGAGTTTTTCCATTCCCACTCTGTTTGAGCCAGCAAAACAGGTTCTGATTAGAGGGAATACAGGAGCTCCCCAAAGAGTTCTTAGAAGCATTCCTTGTTCACAGTTTCACCTGCAATTTGGAGCTGTACCACTGCAAGAACTGTTTTCTCACAGTAGCCGTGAGAAACCACACTTCTTATTTCCATACAGAAACATGGATACACAAGTCAATATTTCCTTTACAATGTATTCAATTTTTTTCACATAAACTCAATTTGTATACCCTTCTAAAATTTCTCTTTCCCTCACCCTACATTTGACTGCATTTTGCCCATCAGTCACTCTTCTCTAGATTCGCAGATGATATTTCCTCTTCTTACCACAATTTCAGAGCCATTTGCCCATCCTCACAATATTTATACCAGCTCACCAGCTCACTCCATTTCTGCATCATATCCTTCATCTTTCTCACTAAGGACAGATTATTTTGAGAATGTGTGAATCCATGAACTGATTTGGAAGTGAGGTCAATACTGAGAAAAGCTATATAATCCCTTTCCCAGCAATGGAGAACACTTCTCCAGAGTTCCCAGCCTCTGCCACGGCACAGAGCAAGATACCAGCATGAGTAATAACACCCAAGTGTTCCATATAACATTAAAGGTCATCATCATCATCATTCCCTGAGGCTTATGTTTAATTTCTTTTCCCCTGAAGAATAATAATGGAGTAGAGTACCAGATTTCTCTGTGTGAGAGTAGCCTGCCTTCGGCTTGGCTTTGAGGGCCAAAGCTTTGCTTCAAATGAAAGATCAAAAAATTTCATCTGGCAAAAGCAGAAATATCTTTTTACAGTCACAAATGTAAAGGCTGTGAAGCACTTTAAATGTTAACTACAACTGAAAATACCATAAAAAATTTGAAACAATAAGTCTTGAAAATGTTATGACTGTTGCTTATGTTTAACCAACATAACTACAAAAGCAAACTTTGCAAGATGTAAAATGTTATCCTGTTGAAAAGTGACTCTTTTAAGTGTGGCCTGGTAACATTTACTGTCTATTTCTTTCTAATAAAATTGACCTCCTTAATAATTTTAAAGGTTTTCGTCTTCCCATTGCTCCTGAGAGCAAAATTTGGTGCTTTGCGTTTCATCTATTAGTGTTTGCCAGAAGCTAAATGAAAGTAGAACTCAACCTGCACCCAGTATTTTCAAAGCATATTCTCATTGCTTCACTAGGAGAACTTTTCAGCAGTATTATCGTGGTACTTGGGAGGCTGTTTACTGTCAACACTTGTAGTGCTACCCGTTTTACAAAATGGAAACCAGGTTCTGCACTGAAAAATCTAACCTGTGTGAACGCATTTGCACAGGGTGTTAGTGCAGCCATCACCAAAGCCTCAATCTGCAAACAATCGTGCAGTGTTTGCCCCATGTCTGCTTTCAGGTTAACACAACTACAGATGGAAGATTTTTTCATCCTGCCTGGTGTCAGTACTTATCTTGTAGTTTCCATGGTTGCATTATTGACTTTCAGCAAGGAGAAAACACATGGAGCTCACACACTCTACAAATACACCTGTTAAAACTCTTTGAATAAAACCTTGTGTGCTACAGTGCCAGTTAAAATAACTTTGCCAGAGACTTCCAGGAGGGAAGACTTATCTAACAAAGCTTGCCTTGAGGCCCAAGAAGTAGGATTTTCCACTGGTTTGCCTTTGGTACAAATGTTTACTTATACACAAAATACAATTAGCATACTTATAGGCTGTCAAATTTCAACTATCCTGGGCAGAGTCCTTGTTTCATTATAGTGCTTGTCTAGAAATTTGCCATATACTTGCCTTTAAGCACATGGTTGGTTTAGATACTCAGGTGCTTGTACCTGTTTATGGAACTCATTGTTAATTGCAAATCCCAGTGTCTAGGCAAAGGACATTTGTTTCTAACCTTGCTCCCCACAGTTTATGATCCATGAAGCTCTGGCCACTCTTTTTCTTCAGATCACAGATGGTCAATTTTTTTTTTTCCATGTATCTGTCTCCATTTTGTATACATGTATGGAATCCAGCTCCTAATATATCTGTTATCCTACTGAGACAAACGGGTGAGTCTAGAACACAGTGTATTGCTTTAGAGAACTTGAGTCAGACTTCTAATTTCAGAGTGAGTCATTTACATTTATCATCAAACAAAACTACATTGGGTTCAAAGTCTGTGGAGGATTTTGCAGTTACACTGAGGATGGTGAGACATGGTGAAGATGGTATAGAAAAAAAAAGATGTATAATTACCTCCCATTCAGATAGGAAGACTGTTTCTGCCCCACTCTGAAAGCCTGCTGGTAATAATTCAACTAAAGCAGCACTCACCCTGCTGTGAGAGGAATGACAGCAGTAGATGGGGAAACATTGTAGCTTTAACTAAGTGAGCTCAGTATCAGCGACCAGAAAGCTATGGAGTCAGAAGTTAGTAGGCCAAAATAATCCATCAGGCTGTACAATTCCATATAGCATAAATGCTGCCTTTGAAACCCAAGTGCTAAGCTAGAGGCTGGCTGGACCTGCTGCCATCCTGCTTTTTACTGCAGTCTTGAACGGTACCCAATATTTTGGCTAGAGCAGGTGGTTTGGCGTCTGAATTACTCAAAAGCTGTATGTTACAACTCCATTTAAGACCAGAGAATCAGTAGCTTATGGCATAAAATGAAGGCATCCTCTTTCATATGACAAGTCCACATCAGAAACCCACTTGCTGTACGTTCAAAACCTGGACATCCATCACCTCAAAATGTGTGCCTGCTCATGCTGTATGTCATCCCTTTGTGCAGGTAAGGTAGCTGCAGCCTGCATGGAGCAACCATTATCTTATTGAACATGAGCCTCTTTCTTGGTCAAAGAAGTTTGCATTTTTAATGCATAATGGCAACCACCTGTGAGGACCTCCAGAAAGATGGTGAGGACTAACTAGCATTAGCTGCAACAATTCACCTGGTCAAAATCAGTGGAAACCAAGCAAAGAATCAAGCAGCAAGAAAAATCACAATTGCACAAAGCCTAAGAAAACGTCACATGGAACAACCACTGAACTTCAGCTCGAGAGATATAAAAAGAAGTTATTGCTAATTTTTTTTATTTTACTTTTTTTTTTTTTTTCCATACAGTATGGACAACCTGACAGAGTTTTGTTTGCTTCGTGTTTCCATCATGTAAATCACTTCATAAGGCTTTCAGCTTTGCCAAATGTTAATTGTTGATACTTGATTTATTTCTTTAATGCCACTATAAATGATGAAATATTTCTTTCAATGAAAATAGAAAGTAAATATCGAATTCACAATGCAGATTCACATATCCTCTTTCTGTTTGAATTCTTATAACAACAAAAACTTCACCATTAAATAGAAAAAGTACATTTTTAGTCTGCTTATTGGAAAAAGTTTGACAGTGTTATTTCCCTAATCTACAAGTGTAAAAAACAACAGGCAAGAATGATGAATCTATGCTGTTAGGTTTTTTAATAGGAAGATTAAAAACTAGTTTTGTGTTTATTTAATAAGCATGGTGGTAATACTATTAAAATACAGCATTAAAATATATTCCCAGCCAGTTTTTTTGAGAATTTTTCCTACAATCTATTTATTCTGGATTGTGTCAAGTAGGCTGCTCAGGCAATATATGAGTTTGAGTCTTGTTGCTCCTGTTTAAATTTATTGAAATCTGGTCTCTAAAATAATTTCTAGATTTGCTCAGAAAAAGCTTCTTAGCAGCTTGTAATAAATACTTAGAAAGCTGCCATGTGTTGGCTGTGTTTCTACATTAGCAGTCCCTTCAGCACAGTTAATACTGAGAACTTCTGAGGCACTCAACACTGAAAGCAGGAGAAGAAGCAAAGCTCTTCTGCTGGTCCCAGACCAGTCAGAGGCAGAAAGAGGAAGCAGCTGGACTTCAGTTGGAGGTAAGGGTCTGAAAATGGTTCAGAAACAAAAATAAGAGAGTAAAAGTAGCAAACTTGGAATTTGAGGTGAAGAGAGAATATGGTTATTCAATGTTTCTTTAAATTGTCCTCTGTCAGTATTTTGGTCTCAAATCTTCTTTACAGGATATCTTCCCAATTATGCATTAAGTACAGAATGATTATTTCCTCAGCTTTTTTTAAAAAGTTCTTAAGTCATTTAGTAATTCGCAACATCATTTGCCTCTCCTCATTACCACCTCTGGGAAATGAGGTACATTGCTGTCTTTCAAAGACAGTAACAGAGGAACAGGAGATACAAGTGATCATTGGCAGAAATGTCTTCTCACCCAGCATTTCTAAGGCTGGTGGGTGTCCACGAGATGAGAGAAGGTACAAGAAATGGATTTATTCAAGTGACTTCAGGAAGCCTCTAGAAAGGAGGCCCTGGGATTCCAGATACCTGCTTGGCAAGCTGGGATTGAGGGCAAAGAGAGAGGAACAGGAGGACTCTGACGGGCAAGAGGCTGCTTCCACTCAGGGGGAGTGCAGGACCCGGGTCTGCAGCTGCAAAGGATCCACTGTGGTTTGGAGAAGCTGGTGGGATCGTGTCTATGGCCTTACAACATTGGAAGCAACACAGTAAAAATCTTGCTTGAGATGTTTTGTGCTCCAGTTGGGTGCATAACGGGATTACGATTGCATTTCTTGCTACCAGGTATGAGTCAAGCAGATAAACTGTATTAGATTTGTGTCCTCTCCATCCCTTTGGTGGGAGAGTTTTTAGGGCTCCTTGGGGGTGGAGCAGGGCTGCAGGTAGTGACCACACAAATCTTTTCATCCAGGTCTGAGGTGAAATCAAGGAAAGAGCCCTGAGCAGCATAACTGATGCTGGACTCTTGTTCTTGCTGCAGGGTGGGTACACTGGTCTCTGCTGTTGAGATCTGATGCTTATATGAGTACAAAGTACACTTCAGTTAGAGAAATTCAGTATTCAAAAATAACAAGTAGGCTTTAATAGCCCTTATACTTAAGGGGGAGTCAACTTTCTATTAGGGTCAAGTTTTGCTTGAACTCCTTCAGAAATATCCAACTTCATTCCTAATGAAATATATCTGGATCATGCTTTGATATGCTACCACCATTTATGTGCCTCTGTTTCCCAAGACCTAATGTTCACAATAAATATATTAAAAATCTGTAAGAATTCTACTTCAATGTTTTCCTTTAAGGGCTACGATAACTCAATAGATTTTATTTTTTTAAACAGAAGAGTTCATCTAAAGATTACCTTGGAAGCTACATGCCCATTTGACCTACTAACTGCATTTTATGAGCACTGCAAAATTTCTGTGATTACAAACATTATTTCTTTGAAAATTGGGGCAGTCTAAAAATCAAGAGAACAGAGCCAGTTATTTATCCACTTGCCTAATATTGAGAATGTGAGTCATCCCATTGACATGTCTGTTTGTTGTTGAAGTGGGGCCTATAGACATATGAGAGCATCATTTATTTAATGCATTTGTCACCAGAGGAAATTGCAGATCATGTGGACATGAGCATTCATAATTTCTCCAGATCCGTTCAATAAGGAACCTTTACCATCTAGTGAAGAGACCTTCAGATATTGCAATGGCTCAGCCATACCCAGATAATGCATATTGAAAACATTGATCAGAAAAATGCAGCTAAGCAGGCAACCTGCAGAGATGGCGAGAATGTGTATGAACCTTCTTAATGTTTCACTTGTATCTATGGAATCATCTAAAGCCAACACAGCATCGAGCATTCAAATCCCAACAGGGAATTTTCTGTTGCTTCACTAATCACCACAAAAAGAAAAAAGTTTGCCTTTACACAGGTGTGTAAAAATTTTGATGAAGTGCTACTTACCACCTTATAATAGAAAGCAACAGGGAAAAAAACTGATTGCACATCACATTCTCTGTTTCTTCACAAGCTGGTTATTGAGCCCCTTCTCTGATCTATGACTTTGTAAGTCAATGCATTTCCATGTTGTTTTTACCAACTAAAACCATTATTGGTGTAATTCAGAGAAGGTAGAAAAAAGACCAGAAGGTTTGAAAGAAGAGTCAGGGGGTGCTGCATGAGCTTCCCACCTCCTGAGTCATTCTGCTGTCTCTCCCAGTGGGTATCATGCTTCTAAAAAAATAATGAAAGGAATATTTTTTCTCTCTCATGCAATATGGAATGAAGTTTCAAAATAAAAATTTCATTCTTATATATAAAAACAAGTCACAAAACAGATGTGTTTCATATGGTATATGCAGCAGTGCAAAACCATGTTTAGTCACAGACAAGTCCTCCATTCTGTCTTCCATCAGGGAGAGGCTGTTTTGGGAGATGAGGGAGGGGAGAATCCTATAAATCTCCTATGCCTCACAGAAAAAAAAAAAAAGATGAATTTAGGAAGTAAAGAGAGCCTCACACTGAAAATGCTATAAAGAAGCAACAGTATATCTCTGCATCAAAATTGTGCAATCCCAGGGATGCAGTTGTGTGCTTTAAAACACAGTCCAATTCGTATTCAGAATACAGCACCAATATAGCCTCCCACAGAAAAAGAAAACACTTGTGGATGACCACCTTAAAACAACAGCAAGAAATTACCACAATTAAGATGAAATCCACAAACTCAAAAATAATTCTTATCACAAACATGCAAGCTTAAAAAAACATAGGACCAGAAAACTGCAGAGCAACATCGTTTTTCATTATTGTGCTAAGACCTGATTGAATGCTATGAAAAATCATGCAGTGGCAAAGATGGCTATTATTTCCTCTCCTCTTGCTCTATTAATATTAATTGAAAACTAGGTGTGGCACCACAAGAGAAGATTCTTGGTAAAAAACAGCTAGAATTTGTTGGCTTTTAGCATTCTAATTAAATATAATGTTGTCTTACCTGATTAAAAGACGATTAAAAATCATAGCATAAGAAATATCCATACACTTGTAGATAGATGATGAGAGGCTCTTTCTACTGCAGGTACAGGTTCCTGGGCAAAGAAGCTTGTAAACTCTTGATTTCACTGAAATGAAAAAGGAAAGAAATAAAGAACCTCCCCATAAAAGCAACAAAGGAGCCTCTGCAGTATTCTGTAGTGTCTTCGCCTGCTTCCTGTTCTGAGATTCACTCCTTGAATCCCAGCATCGATCAGAAAATTGGTGGTGGGGGAAAAAAGGGAGGGGGGAGAGCGGAGAGGGAGGAAACGGAGCGGCAGCGGATTCCGTGCTGGCTCCACCTCCCGGCAGGACCGAGCGCGCTGGAGCCCGCACACCCTGCCCGCACAGCCTGTGCACCGCGTTACCCTCGAGTACACAGCTGTAAACACGGGAACGGGAACACTGAGCAGTGCTCACCAATTCTTGAAAACTGCCTTGACGTTTAAAGTACGCAACACGAGACTTTTTTTCCTTTTTTTTTTTTTTTTTTTTTTTTTCAATGAGGTAAGTATTTGAATACATCAGTATACATGTAACTGCAGAAAACTCAAGGGACTGCCAGACATCTTTATTTTACTATGTACTAATACATGTTCTGTTTAGGAATAAAGAAATCTTTCTTTGTGCAGAACTCTCCACTACATAAACAGTAGCAAGTAAGCGTGCTGGATTTTTTTTCCCTTTGATTATAAATCCTGCAAAACACAAATGACATTTATATATTTATTGAAAGCTAGAAGGAAAAAAGTTGTTAAGTAAGACAGAAGGAGTGGATGCTTGGATGTAGCAAGGACTGTTACATTATTGCTCAATAAGGAGTGTTTACCGTGATCTCTTTTACTTATTTTAATCCAATGCTCCATAGCATTTTATAGCATCTTAGAGCTGATCTTTGGTATTCTGGATACTATTAGTTGTAAAAGACTAATGCACAAATTGACTGCCTCACCCCAGTTGTCTCTAGCCACAATTCCTATAATAGCAGTGTTGGATTTAGTGTTACTAAAGGATACCTTATACTGGAATGCCGTGTAGCTGACTGTTTCTACTTTTATCTTCTATTTCTATCACGTACACCTGCTCTGTCACATCACACAGCTAGCAGCCACCTGCATGTGGGGTTGGCTCAGCAATTCTCAGCTGTGGAGGAAAATTTAATCACACCAAAACATGGGGCCTGGGGGAGGAAAAAGTGCAGAGTTAACTAGGAGTGGATCTAGATGAAAACTGTGGACTTTATAATTGGGATCCGTGATCTAACTCATCACAAAAATGTTGTCAACACAAGGGAGAAGCTGAAGAGACAGTCCATTTCAGTAATGACGGCTATTTTTGTCAGCTTAAACCATTCATCACGGTTATCCCAAAGCCTTGGAGTGTCCCAGGAAAATGATCCATTTTCATGCTTGTTCAAGCCCTGCAATGGGATCTTGGACCCTGAAAGGACACCAAAATAGTAAAATAGTGCAAGCAGTGAAAATAATAGGTCAAAACACCTATTGTGCGAGCACGGACTGAACATCTTAGAAATCCCGCTGTCACCAAAAAATGAGCTCTAGTTTGACTTTAAGGAACTTTTTCCTTAAAATACTCCTTTATACAGAACTATTCATACTTGTGAGGGGTTTCCCCGCGGAGTGCCGCCAGTGTCACCCTCAGCCGGCGCTGTCCGCGGTGCTGGAGCGCGGCCCGGCTCCACGGCCACCGCTCCTCAGTGCCCGCACTCCCCAGCAGGGCACACAGCACGAGAGACTTTGGAACATACTTTGATAACTTTGTATAAATGTGGAAATACATGATAAATGCATATAGGCCTACTTGAGACCAAAGTTTCTGAAGCTGATATTCAAAAGCCTAATTCTAAAGTCACTTTTTGAATGTATTTTTTGCAAAATTATAATTTCATTGGAATATGTAATATTAAAGATTTTAGTGTTAATTCAACATCATAAACTAACAAAGAACTTCTATGCTATGTAAGAAAAATAACTATCATTTGAATTAGTAACATCTGTAATATTAAAAGTGAGATAAAACTTGTACAAGAAATTTGGAAATTATATGAATCTTTATTACTTATAATAGTACTAATACGTAATTCTTTGCAGTAGAGTAGCAATTTAGTTAAAGATGTACTGGTAACAAACATGAATTTCAGCTGCATTATAAAAAATACACACAAACTCAGAGAAGCTTTTATTCTGTAATCTTAATCCTTCTACTCACTTCTCACTTCTATAATCTGTATGTATATGGCAATTACATCTCAGTGCTAAAGCTCATTGGAAAAATGAGATTTGATTTTCTGTATCTTCTGTGAAAAGTTAAAGTAAAATAAGATGTGATAAGATCTCACATATACCGCAATAAAGTGCCACGGTAATTAAAAGGCAATAGACTTAACTGCTGAGATTCTCTGGAGTTTTCTAAGGTTTTATTTTCCCATAAAAACTGAATTTTTCACAAAGTGGCACAAACTTTCAAACAGTTACAGTGAGAAAGTAGAGTCTCTCTATGAAAATTTCAGAAGAGATCCAAAGAGATCCTAGCAAATCTCTCATAGCTGATTCTAAATCTCCTAAAGCTATCCAACAACGCCTACAAACATGATTTATTCTTGGTTTTATTAACCATTTTAATAGTAATTATAGGAACTCCACAGGAATGAAAACAAATATGCATTGAATAAATCTAATTTTCTGATTTTTTTTCAAGTGTCCTAAAACTAGGATAGCTGGAAGAATATCTCTGCTTATTCAGCCATGCTGATAGAGCTCATTTCTACCAGAAATTTCTCTTTGCCTCTTAGAGCATGGCTAACAGTCATCTGCATAAAAAATAACCATTCTATTAAATCATGCAAAAACATTTGCCCAGAAGAGATGGAGCAAAAGGTCAAACTCCAGTTTCCACAGCACATGGGATGTTAAGCTTAAGGAGCAATGCTTGGAGCTATTCTGGCCAACAGACATTTATCTACGCCTGTCATTTACATGCCTCAAATAAATAGCTGCCTCACATATGTAAAACCCTGTATTTTCCTCTTTATCTTTTTTTCTAATCCACAAATCTCTTGACTCTCAAACTCTAGACCTAAATCTGTAAACTGCTCAGGCAAAAGACAGCTCTACATATTGAACAGTGGTTTATTGATGTGTCATCTTTTAAAAATATATAAATTAATCTCAATCAAAAGTTATTGGCCTTTGTTTAGTTCTTATGAAATCATAAAGCCTATTATTCTTGCCTTTAACATCTCAGAGTCACCTTTGCAAATTACTCATTGAAGTGAAACAAATTTAATGTTATTCTAAATATGAAGAATATTCTCTTCCCAGTTCCAGTTACTTTAAGATAAACTGATTCGGTGACTACTAATCATGAGCAATCTTCGAATTTTGTTGCATTTCTTTCAGATCTAAAATATCTGCATCTGAGTTGTATTTGTGCAGGCTGCCAGATTTTACCTCTGCCTGAAAAAAAAAAGCTTTGGAATTTAAAAGATTTCTGAACATTTTTCTACATAATAAAAACTCTCTGGTCATGGTATCTACTTTTGAAGCAGGGACTATTTTATATCATATTTATAATATTTTCAAACTTTAAAGCCAGTAATTTCTTTGCTGCCTGAGGCTAACACTGAAGTCCCTTTTAATGACCAATGGTGGATACAGATTTGACAAGGAATAAGTACAATGGTTTTTGAAAGAACATATCACCTCCATCTTTGCTCTCTGTGACACTGTGTACCTGTACTTTACAACCCAGTGCAGCAAAGAGTTTACATGTTCTGCATCCTTATCATTCTTGGCCAAAAGCAGATCAAAGTACAATTATTTTTCTTTAACATGCTAGAGTAAATTGTTTGAAATGTGTTGTCATCTCTCTCTGTATAATATATTTAAGTTTAGTTATAAAGGTACTACTTTTAGTGCAGATAACTGCTTAACTGCTACATGTACTGTGAGACACAGAGAAACTTTCTAAAGCAAAATCAACTTGGCAAGCATATGTTATTAAACAGAGCAATTATTCTAGGCATTCCAGCTTTTAAAGACTAACAAATAAATAAATCATAACTTGAGGTTTGCTTAACAAAACCTCCCCTCTCTCCAAGTGATGATTACCCTTCATCTGACCAATTAAACCACATGACTCAGTAGCAATAAATGGAATGAAAACATATGAATGCAATCTCTCTGTTTATAGGTGTCCTGGGAGAACATTATTAGATTTTGTTACTAGCTCTGAGAGCACACTAGTGCACTTGTTGCTGAGGTATCATTTAATTCATTTCTCCACCTCTTAAAATCTGCCTACCTTAAATTGTATTTGTTCACTCTGAAATCAATTGCTTTCATTTCATCTTTGTTTATTGGCCTTGTCATATATATGTTAGATCCTTTTGAACATTGTCCATGTCCTGTGAACATATGGTGCTTGAAATAATAACTTCCTAGGCCTGGTTGGCCTCTTTGGACATTACAAGGAATAACAAAATATTTCTTCACTCTTGATCTCTACAGCTTTCTTGTCTAACAAAATTAATTTATGCTATAGTCCCTTCTGACATCAGGAATTATCTCCATTTCATAGGAGAGGAGCTAAGACACATACATGCTTTAAGTTCTGGAGGTTATACAAGAAGAGTGCAAGCCTTAGATATTGAACCCTTATTATCTGAGTCAGTGCCTGTTCCCTGTTCTAACTTCTATTACTCACATAAATATCTAATATTTTTCAAAATCCTCCTAACCTGTTTGCCTATATCCCTGTAAGTTGAGGCATATGACATGCAAAAAACCTATTTCATAATAAATAAGTTGCCTTCTGTGATTCTCCTGTGTTGTGATGAAATAGACATAAAATAAAAAAAAAAACCTTATCAAGCAAGATTAGCAAGATTAGAAGAAATATTGGTTCTAGGACTTGCAAATTTGTAAACTGCTTCTGCAGTGGCAGCAGATGCAGTGCATACTACATACTAGAGGATAGAAACGTCTAGAACATTTATGGTGGGAAAGCTACATCTTTCCAGTTAACCTATGGAACTTTTCACCAAATCTCTCACTGACTAGTGAACCAGTGAGCCAAGTAGTGAACCACAGCCAAGTGGGGTTGGCTGCAAAGCTCCTGAAGACCAGTAGTGATGCAGATAGGTCCACCTCTACCTTGAGGATCACTGGCATAAGAAAATTTTTTTAATTGATCAGTTATTTTATTATTGTTTGCTGGTAATTATCTTGAATTTAGACATCAGTTCCATACAATGATTTTATTTCTTCAAAATGTAGACACACAAGAGTCCTACTCTTTCTAAATATATGAACAGATTATGTGCATTTATAAGTGAACATTTTAAGATATCTCTAAGCGGTGATTGCTGTGTACATTTTGTTCAGCTCATGATAACTTTATGATTGTGATTGTAGTTCATCTGAATGACAGGAAACTTGTAACCTGAGATCAATATTTTGGAAGCACTTAGGCCCATATGAAAGGTGTGTGGGGTGTTTTATGCTCTGTGACTTATTTTTAGTTCATTTTTACTGAATGAATGGAATATCACAAAAAAGTCCACTTGCATATGGCCTTCTTATTGGTTCTTCTACAGGAGTTGGAGGGGTTTAACTATTATTTAATAACATAATGTTAAAATAATATTTTATTATTAAAATCTATAACCATTAAAGTACAGATTGTTAATCATATGTATTTATTGCAATGTTAGGAATAATTTAAAGCAGCTAATTTTTCAGATAGTATGCTTTATGGCCTGTTAAAATAGATTCTCAAGTAAAAATGCAGATTATTAGTTGAAAAGTTACTATGTCAGGTCCATGGCTTGTAAATATTAGTAGCTGGTATAGCATTTATTAAAAGTAGGGTTATTTTGATTTGGCACACTAGGGATAAAAGGAGAAAAAAATAAAAGAGAGAAACTGAAGAGATTTATGCACTTATGTTAGCCAGTGTTGAACTTGAATTAAAGTCATGTTCATTACACTTGGCTAAATACCACAATTTTGATTTCTTTCAAAAGGTAATGTTGGTAAGTAGCTGAAGGAATAGTCATAATATCATGGTTTATATTTTGGTGCCTTTAAGTACACTAGTTCACAACAGTGCCTGAGAATTACTAAGGAGAATTGTTGACAAAAAATAATTGTATTCATCAAATAAAATATTTAATGTTAAAACAAGTTGATGACTTAATTGCTGAAAACTTACATGTGAGCTACATACAGGGATTGCCCTTATGAAACCCCATACAGGGCCTGTATTCATTCATATTTAATTCTTCAAAATTATTTTTAGTTTTGGAGATAAGATATTTCAACATTTGTATTTCAGCTGTTTAGTTAAAAGTGACTGGATAGCTTTGCATTTATTCAGTCTTTACTGGGAGCAAATCTGCACCTGGGGCAGGATTCCCAGAAAGATTATCTAGAAATGTCAGGGCTTTTCAAGTTACATTTTCAAATGTAATTTCTGAGTTGAACTTTCAGTGATGATTCATTAAAAATTGTAATCATAATTTAAATCGAAACAAGTGTCAGGCTGGAATTGTTATAAATTACTTTTGTCAAAGCAGCGTATTTGTTGTGGTCTTTTGAATGGTCACTTCTGATGTTCAGATCTGGCAGTGAGATCTAGTGAGGCAGAAGAAAGGGAGGAGAGAGATTTTGTATGTGTATTATTTATCACATATATACATTTTATTAGAGGGTTTTTAAATGAAATTTTCATATGTAAAAATTCTGGGGTTTGGGAGGAGTTGTTCCATATAGATGGTTTGATGCATTTATATTATAATTTTATATAGCTATTTGTTTGTGCCCTGCTGTTCCACTGATAGATTTCAAAGTTCTTAAGAACATTATTCAAAGTCTGTACATGAATAAAGAAAAATATAGGCTGTACATGAGCTATGTATGACCTGGGCCTGGTTAGCCTGGAGAAGAGATGGCCAAGAAGGGATCTTATCAATGCATACAATATCTTAAGGGCAAATGTCAAGAAGATGAGACCAGATGGTGCCCAGATGGTGCCCAGCGACAAAACAAGAGACAGTGGACACAAACTGAAACACAGGAAGCTCCATCTGAACATGAGGAGGAACTTTTTTAGTTTGAGTGTGACAGAGCACTGGAACAGACTGCCTAGAGAGGCTGTGGAGTCTCCTTGCCTGGAGATACTCAAAACCCAGCTGAATGTGATCCTGCAGCTTGCTCGAGGTGAGCCTGCTTTAGCAGAGAGGTTGGGTTACAGGATTTCCAGAGGTCCCTTCCAACACAACCATTCTGTGATTCTGTAAATGAGCATTTACCATGACTTTGTGAAGCATGAGCACTTATACAAACAAAACTTAGATTTTCTGAATAATTCTTCTAGTTTGAAGATTGATAATTGAACTGTTTATATTAGTGACATAACATTTCTCTAATAGCACACCTACACCTATGAGAAGGCTGTCTTGGGATAGACAAATATATTAGGTATAGTCATTGTGCCAACTGGCATATCACAGATTGCAATAAATATAAGGACACTGCCACAAAAAAGCAGGATTGGGGGTTCTCTAGTAATTTGACATTAATCTAACCATCTTGTGGAACATTAGTTCACAAAAATTAGCTATTCTAAGACTAAACTCTTATAAAACTTAACAGAGAACCAAACCTCTGAAGGAGCTCAGGTTCAAAACTGTTTTTCATAGACCTGTTTCTGTTGGAATTACACAGCTAGTATTAAGGACTATGCTTTTTATTTTTTAACAAAGTTGAAATGGTTTATTATTTAGATTCACATTTCTTTGTTTTTCCAGGAGAAACAGAGCCATGTATTATTCCCCTTTAACTCTCTGATGTTACTAGATGATGATGATGACCTTTGGACGATGACATAAAGATTTTCTAAAGAAAACTTCCAAAGACCCCCAGGAACTTTTTTTTTTTAAGATTAAAAATTAAAGAAATTTAAGCAAATGAAAGTCCTATTCAAGGACTGGTTTGATTTGCAAAACATGATGTGTTTGCTAAAAGATGTTCCTGAGCAATTTAAAATGCAGACACCAGCTTCTCATTCATGGGTTTGCTAAATTAACATAATCCCATGAAGGCAAAATCTATGCTATGCATAGACAATGAACACTTTTTAATTAAAAATATATTCCTTCTTAACTTCTGGAAGTTTATAATATTCAAATAAAAATAATAAAATTCTTTTGACTTTTTTTGTTTTTCAGTAGGACTGTGGACTGTTCACACTCACAAAGACTCTTTGAAGCAAACAGGGGGATTTGTGTGAGAAGTATGATCAGGAGTGTCCCTGTATGTCCCAGGTTTACAAAACCCAAACATTTTGAAGGTGAGGGTACATCTCTTTCACTTAGTATACAGAAATTATTCTGTGCATACAGAATACATACATC
This sequence comes from Onychostruthus taczanowskii, assembly GCF_017590055.1. NCBI lineage: Eukaryota > Metazoa > Chordata > Aves > Passeriformes > Passeridae > Onychostruthus > Onychostruthus taczanowskii. Next base: position 2,468,974 of record NW_024499240.1, on the reverse strand, counting down.
CCCTGAAAATGTATTTCTGTTTCCTACCACCAGATTCAGGAATTTGATGTTTATATTTGTCAAGCACACAGCAAGTGTAACTAAAACCAAAAGGACTACTCACAAACTGACACGAAATGTTTTAGGATAAATGCTAACTGCAAAGGGGATGTCTGTTGATATGAGGGATGTGGGACATGAGTTGAAGGCAGTTATCACTACTCCTACTGCTTAGTGCAGTTGTGACTTGGTAGGGGCCATCAGGGTGGATACTGGTGCCGGCTGCCCGGGGGTCCTTGCTTCCAAAACAAACTGTGGGGCCAGGGGACAGAGAATGGGGCTGTTTCTAAGCTCTGCAGAAGAGCATTGAAGGGAACTACAGGAGCTACAAGAAAGCAAGATATTAATTGCTTGTTATACTCATTTATTCTTGTTTTGTGGAATCATGTTTGTTTATTAAATCCCACATGACTGAACATGAAAGCTGGTAGCTTGATTTTCAATTAGGTGGGATCTGTAGCAGCCTCTACCCCAAGGCTTTGAGTCATTATATTGCACACACTTGCTGACACTGCTCAGCATTTCTACACTTCACTTTCCACAGACACAACACTCCTCAAGCTGCCAGGCAGGGCAAAACAATATGCTGCCCGAAGGACATTATTCACTCAGCATTGCTGCCCGTGGAGGGGATGGTGCTGGAGCCATCGCTCTAATAATTCTTTCCAGGACGGCCAGAGGAATTCTAGATAAGCAGATGTAAATCTGCACGTGCCCAGGAAGCTTGTCTAAGGAAAAGACTTTGAGCTTTGCTTTTTACATAAGCATAGTACATTTTACACACTTGAAAGACGTGAACATGGTGCCAAAAATACATGATAGTATTTAATGAATAAGAAAGCATCAAGATAATTAGCAAGTTCTGCATACACCAGTTAGGGAGTCTGTTATTTACACATTCCTCCGTTCCCATGCATTTTAAAGGAAACAGCACATTTAAAACCAAATGCTCTGTTCATCGTATATGGAAAACGGCTTCCAAATTAAATTATTTTAAGAAAAAGGTAATCGGAAGGGTTATTCAGTAATCAGTGTGGTTGCGTGTGCCTCTTCTGCTCCCTGCCCGCGGTGAGCGGCTCCCGGAGGCGCCGGCAGCGCCGCTCGGAGCGAGGGAAGGCGGCGGAGCGGAGCGGAGCGCAGCGGAGCGGGGCCGCAGGCCGGGCGGCTGCGCGCTCGCCACCGCCACCAGTAGGTGGAGCTGCCACGTCAGGTGCCGGGGCTCGGCACTGCCCCCGCAGCCCCGCAGCCCTGCCCGGCCCCGCCGCACAGCGAGCTGCTCTCTGCGCTGGGTACCGTGCAGGGACTGAGGACAGGAAGCGGAGGCAGAAGCAGAGAGGATTCTGGAAAGGTCTCTGTGTTTTCCACCGAGAATACAGAAATTGTGATCAATTAGTAAGGCTTTGTGGATGGAAATCTGGACTGTCTCAGGAGGAGACATAGATTACATTATTTTTGGATGCTGGGCTTTGCAGTGATTTTTCATTCTCTTTCAATCAGGTAAGCTGGCAAAACGTTTCATTTTACCCATAATCAATCGTGGCAACATGATCTGTCCCACATTTTGGAATTGGATTTTTCCCTCTGGTTTGCTGTTAAGGTAGAGTCAAAGATGGAATGGGGAATTCAAAGCCATTTTGTACTGACTGATTGTGATGATGGTGTGATTTTTTTTCTTTTTAACCCCATTAAATCTGATGTCTGTTCTCTTGATGTCATGTTGTAATGCAGTAGTCTTCCTCACAAAATCAGATCATTTTATAATCAAAGTATTCAGCATTAATTCCAAGCATTTTATAGAAGTGACCTTGTTTCCTAGGAAGAAAAATCTGGTGATATTCAGACTCAGGATTCTGATGATTCAGGGATAAAAATCTACGCTGGTTTATATATATATGTATGTATATATATACATATATGTAAATAAATTCCCTTGAATTGAAGAAATTCCCTTGTTAGCTAAATTTTGTAAAAAAAAAAATATAAAGAAATATTTTCTTTCTGTGCAATTTTTTTTCATGGTTGTGTGTAGGAGAGAATGGACTCACTGTTTATTAACTAGACGTCCACACCAAATGTGTGGTTCGTATTTTGTCTGTATTATTACTGCCAAGGTAATATATGCTTCTTAATAGGACTATTTGGAGATATCAGCAAAATAATTATTATATTTCTTCATTTCATTGTCCATTCATCTGTTGTGTCATTCATTGTTACCATAATAATTAAAGCTGTCAGTTTTTAAAGGTAACAGGAAAATATCTACTGAAGATCGCTTTGATACGTGAATTCTTGTTTTCAGTAGTGGTTTTACAGACACATTAGAGATACATATGTTATATTAGTATTGATTTGGAAATCATTCCAAAAGAAAACAGTGGAAAACATGCCTTAAAAAAAAGCCCATACAGCAGAATAAGGAGCCCACAGTTTATAAATCACCTCCTCAACGCATATATGTATTTTGATAATGACTCAAAGCAGGATTTGCTCTCAGGTGATATTCAGATTAGCAAGCAAGGCCTGTACCTGAAGTAATGATGTGAAAGAAAGAAGTTTTTAATTTGTATTCGTTATGGTGCTTGGGGTATCCTTGTTTTACTCCAAGATAAATGATCAGTAATAATGATGCTTGTTTTAGAAACATATCACGTTTGTGCTTTCATAATTGACTTGTCAAGAAAACTGTTTCAGAAGGGACTTTTAACTCTAACAGTTTAATATTTAATATTTGCTCTCTTGCACATCTCCATTTTGGAATGGAAGGTTGTTAAAGAGAAGAATGTGAGTTGCTGCAGTAATTTGAAGCTTCATAGCACCTGTTAAACAGACATGTTGTTTATTAGGCTGTGATATTTACAGAAATCATGCTTGTGTCGTCAGTTTGCAATTTTTCCCTCCATGAGCAGACATTAGGTCCCTCTACTGATTTTCTCAGCTCTGCCAATTAAGGTCAGTATTGCAAAATTCTGTATAGGTAATCCTAGATGTTAGCAAAGAAAGACAATTTCACATTTTCAGTGAAGAGCATGAAACAATTCCCCTGTGCCCTCTAAGGTTGTCAGAGTGGTAGTTTGGTCATTTTATGTTATCAGGTAACCTGGAGTGGGAAATATCAAGGGAAAGAAAAAAGCATAAAAAGTAGGGTGTGTTTAATCAATATACTGGTGACACCTTTTGTGCTTTCACCTCTTTTTCTTCACAGATGGCATTAGATGAGTTAACTTTTACCTTATGAAGATTAGGCATGGAGAGAAATGTATTTGCCCTCAAAAGAGCAAGGATTTTTTGAAGAAAAAAAGAATAGTGGGATGTAAGATGTAACTTTCTGACTGATGATATCCATTTCCTTCTGCTGCTCCCATCTCAGCCCGATGTAATTTGTTGTGTGTATGCTATGTACTAATGACATTACTGCAGTCCCACAACTTTTGATGAATCAGTGAATAGCACACAGTAAAAGAGAGCTATGTACAAGGCAAGCAAGCTGTGACCTTGTTCTCTGACATACAAATCTTGGCCCCTTTTATCTATATGCTCTTTTTGCCATAAGGTGATAAAGGAAAATAATTGCTTGAACTCTGCTTCATTTAAACTGAATGAGAATAAATGCAAGTTTCTGATATTTGGTACACTTTATTTGTATATTTTCTGAATTCTGACAGTGATAATTGAAAGTAAGTTTCAAAAAGTTGCATTTACTCTGTTCTTTATCATAAAATTATATTTAGAAGTTAAAAATTTAACTTACAAAATTCTAGTTAGCTTGTTTTCCACTCAGTATAACTATTGTTTTGGTTTTTTACCTTACAGCTGTTAATCAGTAATATATACTATTGCCATTTGCAAGATATATTGGTTTTTTCATCCTCACTTGAATAAATAAATGGGTTAAAGCATCATAGTAAAATTGATGCCCACTAGTTCAGGCTGCGTACAGAACACAAGTACACAGTCTGAGCTGTGGTGTCAATCAATCCATCAAATCAGCTGGCAACCACCCTAAAAACCACCTGTAGGAAAAAGGCATCCTCTTAACTGGAAACCTGATATTATGCATTGCATCTGCTCCTGATTAAAAGCTGTGAAGCACTTTGCAATGGCATGTCTAAGTTTGATATTTACCAATAGGACTCCCATAGGACCTTGACACTGGAGCTGGCATCATACAACCTGCTCATCTGCTTTCAACAAAATGTTCTTTGTGAACAGCTGGAATCTCCAGTATATTACAGTGATAGTGTTATTGCTTGACTTTTCTTGCCTTATGATGAGGTAAGGCAGAGGGAATAGGGATAAGAGCAGCTCAGGCAGGGACTGTGATACTTGAAAATATAAATATAGAGTGGGTACAGCATATGCTCTTGAGTAACCATAATGTGTACTACTAATGTACTACCACTGTAATCCTAAATAGGAATAAGCAAGTTAAATTCTAGGTCACAAAAATATCCAGTTCCTCTTTTTTTCATTACCCAACCTCAAATTATTTCTTCACAGTACAAACAAACAAACACAACCAACCAACTAACAACAGCAAAAACCCCCCTGAAGATCCAAATCTCAAACAAAAAGGACCAGATAATCCACACCAAAACAGTGATTTCAGATTGTTGCTAAACTTTAATGTGGTCCCCGTCTTGGTAAAATCTTCTTACAAAAAATTGCTCTTCACAACTAAGATCACAGAATATATTTTACAATAAAAAATGCAACAAAAAAAGTTAACCTTTAATTAAAGAGGTTATGAGGCTTTTTCACATGTAAAAGCTTAAGGAAACTGTTAGATTAATTATTTGTATAGTTAATAATTCTTTATTGCTATTGGTCTTTTTTTGACTGAGTAGTTTTACTTAGGTAAGTACAATCATGGAGGTACCATGTGCACTTTTCCTTTTTCAAGCTGGAATTATTTTTCTTGCTACTTCTTTGGGTCAGCATTCTGGATGTCATATACCCTTATCAAATGGTCCCATTTTGAATATGCCTATATTGAGTGTATAGTCCATATGCATGGGTCTGGCACATGGCAGATATATCAATTGCAGAGATGATGTACCTGCTCAGCAGGGCTGCAGTTTCACAGCTGCTGAAGTTACTGTGTGTGCACAGATCAGCTGAGGAGCACATACAGCTGACTCCCTGTCTGTGAGGTGCATCAGGCACATCCTCACATTTATTTACAAGATTTCCTGAATGAAAGTAATGAGGCACACTGGTAAATCTGAGAGGATATCACAGATTCCAGTTAGGAAAATGGTTAGAATGAGCATCAGCACTATTGCTTCTGTGATCCCCTTTACCATACATACCCATTATAACTGCACAACAGAAAGATCTTGGGATAAGTATACACTGCAGGCAATTCCCATTTATAGATTATTTACACTTAAATTATATGTTGCTTATTAAATTTTAAGGCCTTCATTTTCAGTGTGGAGAGGATCAGTGTTCATGGTCTTTTAGCATAATTTATTTTAAGAACAATGTGAAGCAAGAAACTTCCTTTATCTGCTTAACCATAAAATATTATTATGTATGATTATATAGGATTCTAGGAAGTTGCAAGTTTGTGTTCAAATCACTACAGAAATGCAGATGAAGAAGTACACGAGGAAATGAAATATTCACAGGAAAAATAGTTCCTTTTATGTAGGGCAGCATAGCACTATGTGGCCTGGCTACTGTATTAATTGAGGGAAAGTCTGTCACCATTTCTCATAAATTATGTCCTTTCACTGCCTGGTAGTCCTGAAATAGAAGCAGAAATTTTTTTTGTCCATGTAGTCTGAATTTGGGGCCACATGCCCCAATTTCTTGCCTGCCTAGATTTGCATATCCTGAAAACTCTTTCCTTTCTTAGGCAATATTGTACTATCTTTTAATGTTTGGACACACCAAGGAATTCCAAATTTGCGTTGGTTAAAAAACATACTCGCAGGAACCTAAATTTCTTGGTCCACTTTTAAATATGTCCAAACACAAAGTTTTCAGATGTTAAATGAAGGTGATTTCTTGACAGACAAACAATCCTCATTGCCTTCTCAAAAACCAGTCACAGAGGACAAACTGTGTAACTGTATCAAGACTCTGAAACAAGAATATTTTAATCCCTTTTTATGAATATTTGAAATATATGTATGACAGTCTTGGAAACCTGAATGTGTATTTGTCTGTGTCCCACCTAAAAACACAGGATTTTTTTCTCAGATGCAATTAACATGATACCAGCTTGATTTCCTTGAGCACAGAAATTTCTCCACAGTCATTACTATCAATAACATTTACTTTTTTATGTTCTTGTGGCTAAATGGTCAAGATAAAACTGGTAGACTACAAAATTAGGATATTAAGTCACAGGAAATAAGAATCCCTATACATTTTAGCAAAGTTAACCTAACTCCACAGTGGCACTCGGGGACAGACAGATAGAAAATTATTCTTATTTTCAGCAGATATTTGAGCGAGTTTTCCATTGAAAAGCACTCTTTAAAGAAGAATAATTCTCTAAATCTAAGTTGCGTGATAACTTTTAAATTTCATAGAGGGCACTTTTAAATGATGAGTAAACACCTAACTGACAATCTTGCACCTTATCAAGGAGCAAAATAAATTCCCCTCATCACAAACAGCTTTGAATATTTAAAAAAAAATTTAAGTTTATTCTTACTTAATAGCCCAATAATTTTCAAAACTTGTTTATGACAGATGAAAGCAAAAGTACTAGGCTTTACAGTTAGAAAGGCAATCAGTAATGTTATTTTTATGTCTGAGTGGTGTAAACTTGATGACAGAAATAAGTTGGCTATTTCAAAAGGGCCCAAGAGTCCAAGGTCAGATTGAACTGAAGGAGGGCAATCCTAATGTTTACTGTCATTTAAATGAAATGTCTAAAGAAAAGCCTGTCACTGATATTTAAAGCCAAAATGCTCACATGAAGAAATCTGGCCTGAGACAACAGTTCTGACCAAAATCAATATAAATAAAATTCAACCTGTATTATGAAGGAAATTCTTACCTACTAAGTGAAGCTGTAACTGAGCATTAAAGGAGTCTCCCTGAAAGGATTTTGCTAACACCATTTTAAGTTACTTGGCATGTGTTTCCTACATATCAATTTGCTTTAGTTAGTATTATGGTAGGTAGAATACTAGAATTCTAGTAGCTACTACTGCACTAGCTATCATTCCATAGGACATATCACTTAGAGATATAGGCCTCTAATTAGTACAATATTTTGTTAATATACCGAAATTTCAACATTATAAGAGATAACTTTTAGAGAAATGGTGGAAGTTGTAACTTATAGACTTTGTACCTTTAGATTTATTACATGCAGGTAGAGACTAGATGTATTCCATACTCCATTTGTAAATTAAGGCTTGATTAAGAATTAAGGCTTGATTATATTTTATTAGGCAGTTCCATGACACCTGAAAAAATGCCTTGGAGAAATCTATGCACATCATTCCTATGGTGGGTTAAACCTTGGCTATAGAGCACTCTATTTTCATGTTGACTTTATGGGCATTTTCTTCCTTGTGTAGTAATGATCACATTCAGCCAAGGACTCTGTGTGAGCCTCTCAAACAGAAGTTCCAATTTTTCCCCTTTGGTTTCCTAGACAACTGTCAAATTCCAAATACAGTCCATTAATCTTGTGTTATAAGAAGTTTATTCTTTATTATTTTGTATTGACTAGTTTCTGCAGCATAGTAAGACTAGGAAAGTAAGTGTTTCAGCTGCATGGTTCTTACTGATTCAATTAATTTTCCAAGTTTAGTTTGTTTCTTTTTTCTGAAATTCATAAACAATGTTTTCTGTTGCAAGTGCATTTTTGTAAGTTTCCCTAGAAAAATTTATAAAAAGAGCTTTCTATTTCTTTTATACAGCAAAATCAATATTGTGATGTATTTAGATATTGCTCACTGAAGTTTTATTGTGGCACCATCACTAGCATATTGTCCTATAATGGTCTTTATAAGAAAACCTCATTTTGAATAACCCCATTTTTTTCCTTTCCAGTTTATCATTACATTGAAAGGAAGCTAAAGAGCATGAGGATATAGTTTGAAGCATTCTTTGAAGCAATGTCATATCTTATAATTTGAAACATATTGTAACCAGTTCCAGATCAAATGCTTATGCTATATATGCAGAAGACTTCAGGAAAGAGCCCTACATGAAAGAATAGATGTAATTTGTCCATCAGGAATCACCTCTGACTATGCCTGAGATTTTACCCATGATTCATTCTTGGGAGATGAATTAAGATAAGCTACCCTAATTAAAAATATTTTGGTCAACAAATTATTAGCCAAAATAAGTTTCTATCCTCACTTTCAGCTACAGTAAAACTGTGTCGTCTGGACTCATCTATGAAAATTTATGGTATTGGAGTGAGAACGAAAGATATTAGATCAAGAAAAAAACCCTAGAGGTTTGGGGTTTGGTTTTTGTTTGGGGGGCGTGGGGGGTGGGTTTGTTTATTTTCTTGGGTAGGTTTTCTTTGGTTTTAATTTTTTGTTTCTTTGGTTTGTTGTAGGTTGTTGTTGTTAGTGTATTGAAAATTATACAGAAAAAAAAAAGTTAAAAAACTATATGAGATGAGATATTAGTTGAAATCCTGTAATGAAATTACACTGACATGGCCTTGGTCTACTATAAATTCTGGACAAAGTACACAAATTCAGCCAACCTGCTTCCTTCAAGTTTTGCTGTAACTACAACTTATACTACCAGGATGCATAGAGGCAGAGACAAGGTTGGGGTTACATGTGAAAAAGGGTTCTCTGCCTTGTGCTTTAATTCAAAATACAGATTTGTTGAATTTACCTGTTCTTCTAGTGTTATTAATAATTCTCACATTAAAAATTAATTCCTCAGCATTTTGTGAAATAGCAGATATTTTACAACTGGAGAGAAGTTACACTCCCTTTTTTGAAAATAAATGTCATATGAATGTTTAGCATGAGTGATTGTTCTTTTATTAGAAAGCTCTAGAATCTCTTACATATTATTTTGAAACTTGGGAGCAGAAGCACTTAAACATTTTGTTATATCTGACCATGAGATCAAATTTCAGCCACAGTGCTGCTTGAGAGGCAGAATCCAGATGCACCCAATAGTCAAAGGGATTGGGAAGTCCCGTCTGTACCCCCAGGGAAAGCTTCATTCAGTGTAAAACATGCATTGGTGGATAAGTATCAATGGTGGCAGAGTCATGATTCCCTGAGGTCAGTTGTGGAGACACAGCTTTCAGATGTCTTCAGTGGAGCCTCTCCAGTAGTGACTCACCACAGCAAAATGTGCTGATCAGTGCTTCACTCAAAATGAGCAAAAGCATCGAAAGAATTTGCTCTTAGCCATCATTGGGATGAGTTTATGTTACATTATTAAACAATGGAAGCTCTAATTATGTTAACACTTACTGTATATTTAGGAAAATGCAATTCTAGATTGATAGGAAATAGTACCAGGCAAATTCTAAGTTAGCTTTTGAAACATATTCTCTGTACTTGAAGTACATGGAGATCTTCTGTCTTTAAGAGTAAGAAAAGCAGTGATCTAAGAGAAAGCTTTCACTTTTTGTTTTCCCACCTTTTGTGTTCTCTCTGACCTGATCTATGTCTACTCAGATTTTCTTTATTTTATCTACAGAGTTTCTACTGTGGCTGTTCATGCTCACTGTATTTGGAGAAAAGTATTATTAAGAGCTGCTTTTGCAAGAGCAGAGACCTAAAAGAGAGGGATGTCTTCTCTTCTCAAGAAGTAAAAGCAAAATAACAACATAATACAGTAAAAAAACCCCAGAAGTATATCTAGATGAGATATGCAAATGAGAATAAATGTCTTAAAGACAGCTCATCTGACTCTCAATGGCTGAAGACTAATATGTATAAGATGTAAGTAGAATATTTAATCAACTGGATACCCAGATTATTAGACTGAGGAACACATGGCCAAACTTTTGCCAACTCTTGTAATGATGCAAGTAATTTATACTGAAGAACCTGAAAATACTACTATGTTTTTCTGATATTATCTTACTTGTCAAGGAAGAAAAATTTTGTTACACAAAGAAAAGCATTTGTACCAGCAATCTCAATGATAGATAATTTGAAGAAGTACCCATATGTTCATGCAAATATAGAGTTAATTAACTTCCATGCCTGCTTAAAGACAGTAAATCCATTGGGAGTAAGGATACACTGTTCAGTTCCCAAAATGACAGGTGAGAACACTCCCGTTAGTCCAGGAACTACCATCTGCCATGTCTTATCCCATGTCTACCAAAGACTACTAGTGACTATTTTTCCCTTTTAGTGAAAGCATGCAGGTAAAAGATGAGGGGAAGTCTTTGAAATGCACACTTAAAGAATATTCTTGAAGTACTTTCATTCTGTATTAGGTTTTGTGAAATAACTAATTTTCATTCCTGTTTTTCTTACTTCTCAGTGCTCTTAGGTTGGAAAAATATGTCTATGTGAATATGTAGACTTAGCCTTGTCTACTGTAATTAATTTTTGAGAAGCTTTGGACACAGGAACAAAAAATGAGAAAATCTTGAAGGAACTGCAGTCTTGAAGAAGCTTCAGGTCCCAAGGAGAATCCTTCCTTGCCAATTCTGCCAGAAATGCAGCCTTTTTCTTTTCACATTAGCAAAAGATGCAGAGATTAAATTCTGAGATTTGGCATTTCTTAGAAAAATAAAGGTAAGACAGTCTTTTCTTCTCAGCCAGAAATAATGTTTCATTGCAAAAAATGGCTAGTTGATATTCTGCTACATATCTTCACTAAAATAGCAGTGGAAAAAATGAAATTAACACCTTTATGAGGTTCAGCTATAGAAATTTGTGTTGCATATATTGTAGCTATTTTTTCTTTTGAATGCAAGGATCTCTAATGTTGGAAGTATTTGCAAAATGTTGATTAGAGTACAGTATTCCAATTAGGCTGATGGACTAAGAAAGAGACCTTTTCTCTTCCTCTTAAATTGCATATGGTTTCATTTGTCCTCCTTCAGGTTTCTCCAATACTTCAGGTATTGACACTTGATCTCTTTTCACACATTCTCAGAGACATCTCATGGTGTTAAAGAAAATACAAGGCAGGTTTACATTTAAAGAATTCCTAGAGATTTTGGTCAATTTTATCTGTAAGATAAATGGGTCCGATAATTTATTTTGGGAGTTTTACAACTTGCAGGTAGGTAGCTAAAGGAATTCAGGTTTATTCCTTTACAAAACTTATCAATTTTTGACTATTAAGAGCTAAGATAAGAAATAAGAACTAATTAATTTGAAAGTAAATGTTGGAGTGAGGTCGAAGGACAGGAAGGGGTGACTGGAATGGCAATGGGCACAGACAAATAAGTGGGGGAAAGGCTATCCACAGCAATGTCTGCTGAGAGGGAGTAGTGTCCAACAATATTTTCTCAAGAAGCAGCTTCTGGATCTTTCAGACAGGTCTGAAATCACTTCCAGTCTGTAATCTAATCTGTTTTGAGTGTTTTCCCACTGCCTGGTCTTTCACCAATCACACTGAACCTCATGTAATATACCCTACACAGATTTCCAAAGTCTTACAGTGTTTTCTTTTGCTGAGGTTGGGGTTCTTAAGCTTTAGTTAATGTACTTTCACACCTAATTTTAAGTCATTACTGAGAACATGAAAGAAGATTGCATGTACTACCCCTGAAGCAACTGAAGCTTTTACTACATTTACTATTATTTGGCCAGGTTTTAAATCATCCCCTTCTAAATAATTTTAAAGCAAGTTTTTATGAAGGAATATTATTTCTATGACATACCCTTACTGGTTGATTTCACATTCTCATAACAAGTATTTTTGTCTTCTGATATTTACTAATTTTATTAATAAACACCTGGTGGTTATTTCATTATTTTTATTTTTATTTTGAATAGTTATGTAACACTAATGCCTATAGGCTACTGAGGCTGACTGTAAAAATACGGTCATTGCTACAGATAAATTATAATCTAAAAAAAATTACACAATGGATCAATAGTAAATGTTGAACTTAATGGAAAAAAGGAAAATAAATCCTATGTATTAGTCAGGGAGGACCTGTGAAAACAAATTGTCAAAGTTTAAATTACTAGATTAGAGTTTAAAGAGGCAGGTTCTGACCAGGTGCTAAGTTCTGGAGGCTGTTTTCACCTTTGAGGAAATCACTCATTTCCTTGAAATACCTATTTTTATGAAGCCAACTTTCATGTATTCCTTGCCTTAGGACCCACAGCTAATTTTAACTAAATGTCTCTTTAGATATCTCAAAGAAATCTGCATTGCATTGCATTTACCACCGTGAACTACAGCAGTGACATTTTGAATCTCTTTTGATCTTTTTGTAATTCCATTTTTTACTAGAATATTTTGAAGCAGTAAAAAATAGGGTAAATATGCCAGGATAAATGGTAAACGATGGTAAATGTCAGTTATGAAAAGATAATGATCTGTAACTTAAAAATATATTTCAGATCACATTTTTCTTCATGAAATTATTCTCTGTATAAAAGCCATGAGAAATTTCAATAAAAATATTTAATTTTAGTTCTTCTCACAGGAAACTAATATTTATCTATCCTTTTCTTTCTAGAACAAACTGAAGGCAGCATTTCCTGATTTGGAATTTGATCAGAGAACAGTAATTTGACTGTAATTTACCTTCACTTCCAGAAAACCAATACCTGAATTTTGCAAAGCAACTTCCCAAACACTAAGAGAGGGAGCTAAAATTACTCATTTTTTCAGACTGTCCCAGCATATGCTATCTGGTATCTCTTCCCTCCTTGGGACAGTAAGAGCTTGGGTTGAGGTATTTTTCTGGTATCAGCACACAAGAGCTACACTTTTTATTTGTAAACAGCAGAAAGCACTCTCCAGCTGATGCTGAGGTTGTGCCACTAGTCCTGCTGTTTCTGTCTGTCCCACTGTAGGAGACCCACCCTTTGATTTGGACAAATAGCTTTACTTCCATTGAGAAAGCTGGTCTTATTAACACTAGTGATTTAGAGAAAAGTTTTTAATCCAGGCTTTAGCATCTGAGAGGTTGCTGCAAGGCTTGGCACAGGGGAAGGCACTAGTTCCAAATTACAGTTTCTCAAATAAAACATTAGCATAAGAAAATTAGGATAGCTGGTCATTTTACAGATTCCATTTGCCATCCTTGCACTTACTCCAAGCCCAATCAACTGTTACAGTTTTAATGGAATGAAAATCTCAGTAGTCAGCTTTTTCAAGGTTTTAGCAGGCAGTACTTTAAAGGGAAAAAAACCCAGCAAGGTTTGCCATTTCTCCACCCTGAAAATTTTGAAGGGGATGTGTGCAGTTTCATGCAAAATGAAGATAACCTGTTAGATAACCTGAAGATTTGAATAAGCAGTCAAAGGTATCTACCTGGTACTTATACTGGTACTTTCACTTTTACCATTTGCCCTATTTAAGGTATCATAAAAATAGATACCTTCAGGCCACTTCTTCTGGCTTTTTCAGAGATACAGAAAAATTAATTTGACATTGTTAGCTAAGATATTTTACTTACTTTCTGACTCATCTACTGTAAATTATAAGATTATTATCTTAAAAATAAAATTTAACAAGTTATCTGTGGACATAACTAGCTGAAATATGTATAAAATTAAAAACATATAGATAGTGGTTTTTGCTCAGTCTTATTATTTAAAGGTAGGGACTGAAGGCAAACTGGAGAAGGACCTACAGAATGCAATGCTCATTTACAAATAACTGGCAAAAGCATGTCTTTAATAAATGGGAACTTCATTTTTCTAATGAAATGTATTAAATTATAAAGCATTACATATAGGATATATAAACCAGAATTGTATTTCAAATACTTGAAACTCTCTTTGCTGAGCAGCAGATGGTACTGAGAGGCCTGGATCACATGTAGTTTTGAGACTCTTTCGTTAAAGACTGGTTTTTTTTGGACAGTTTTTCTGAGTTATTAGATATACAGAATTCTGAATTCTGCCTAATATCATTCATGTCCTGGCAGTTTAGTTGCCAGATAACAAGCAGTTTTAAAACCAGTGAAGGAAGGAGAGGGAAGCTATCACTAACAGATGAGCAGTTCATGAATCAAGGATTGCAAAGAGCTTGTTTAGGGCTCAGTACAGGCAACAGCACAACTTCTGTTTCATAGTTCTGTTAAATTAATGCATGTATAGAAACCGTAATCAGATACATGTTGTTGTTCTGTTAAGCTTTGTAAGCTAAATGAAAATGCTTGGGGCATATTTAGTAAAGGAAAAACCTTCTTGTGTAATAGCAACAGCAAAGAAAAGATATAATTGCACTAGACAGTAGTGGAGGCAGGTCTCAAGTTTTCAAGGCAATGTTTTCAACTCGTCAGGAAAACTTTTTTTAGGGCATGTTTTTTTCCCTGTAAAATTCAGTGAATCCCTAAGCCTGCCAATACTTTCCCCAGTCAGTCATTGGCTCCTTTGTGGATTTCTAGAAATACAAATACATATCCTTTAAGTGCTGTAACAATGCATTTTGTTACAGCACACATAGCTGTAACAGTTAATGGATGAAAAGTAGCCTAAACAAATGCACTGAATTATAAAGACAAGAAATACACATTAATGACTTGATTTGGATGCATCTTTTGAGACTAGTTTCATAGAAAAGGCACCTAGAGTGACAAGTTGAATCACAGACCTGTAAAATGGGGAATAAATAAATGAATTATTCAGAAAGACCAAGGAGAAACCTCAGACATCTTCATAGTTCATTAATCCTGCATGAGAAAAAGTAGTAATCAAAGGACTGTATCCAGAAAATGAGTGTACTTTTAATTCTAAAAAGAAGGGACAACTTTGAGTTTAGGATCCTTATAATTGGGAGTTACATTAATTTTAAAAAGGGATTAGCAAAGGCATTCATCTTGTACAAAGGAAAAAATAGTAGCAGAAATTTCAGCATAGAAACCTGTGATAAGGTTGCATGCTGGAGACTCTGGCTGGCATTATAATTTACTTTTTCCTTTGATACTGCCTCTGTATCTCCAGCCACTCCAAGGTCTCTGTCATTCTGCACATTACATTAACTCATAGTTCTCCAGGATATTCCTTGAGAGAAATTTTCTTCTTCATGTATACATTACAGAGTATTTTAATTCTGAATTTGTGGTCAAGTATCTTGGTTCTGGTCTTGTGGTCAAGTCTGCTTGGTGCTGTAATCTACTAACTAAATTATTTCAGTGACCTCAGTGCTGATCATGCATACTGATGGATGCTGTGTTGTGGACCCACTCCAGAGATTATGACTTGAGGTGGCATACGAACATGAGTCCTTACCATGTCATGGGATTGGTAATTCAGATTTAGGAGTATGCTGTTTCATTTCTTTCCTCTGGTTCCTTAGTCTAGGTTTTTCTAGCACTTTTTAACATCCCCTTCAGCCTTCACATATCTTATTTCATAAAATCATTACCATAGCATTTTGTGTGTCTCTATGTGTGTGGATTTCTACAAACTGCTTCAGACAGGCAAGAAGCTGTAGGAGGAGGACTACTGAATGAGTGCAAATAAGCAGAATATTATATCTCAAATTTACATGTGCCATCTCCAGGATACATATGTTGCACATTCATGAAGTAATGCAGCAAAGACTATATGACTTCATGTAACAGAATACATAATTCAAGCTTCTTAGTTAAGCATTGAAACCCACTCTTAAAATTGGTTCTCATAACTAACATTTTTACAACAGTATGCTGTAAACTGTTGCAAAGTAGACACCAAGTAAGGCTTTAATTTATTCCCTGGTGGCAGCATTATTTAACCATATCTGCCTTCATTTTGCCATTCTCTCCCTCCAGCTATTCAAATCTCTCAACTGTGCTGTACAGTACATCACTTTAAATAACTGATCTTGCTGCAGAAGGACTTGGAAGAGAGAAAAATAACACTGCTTTCAGTTGATGCACTGCAGGACTTTGTAAAGAGACCTGCTGTACAGTAGAGAGTTCAATGCAGAGAGCAGGAAAAAGCAGCATCTTCCACCACTGGTATTAAAGCCATTCACAGCGAACCAGAGTCTTAGGTTTTGGACTAGTTTCAGTCTGAAATAATACTATGACACTTGCCTTGCAAAGAATCAGAAGCAGCATCTTTTCCCATATAGGCTTGATTAAACATGCTGTTTCCTTTTACTTAAAAGGCCTGTGGTTTTGATTCACAGCTAACAGTCAATAAATGCAGCCTAAGCTGCTCTGGGATCTAATATTAGCCTTCACCACAGTTAAGTGTCAGTAAGAAATAATTATGGTTGTTCCTCCTATAATTCAGTTGCTGTCATTTAAACAGCACCGGTTGTGCAAATCTTTTACTTTAATGAAAATATTGATGTTTGTAAAGTTGTATTACTGATACTTAAAAAAAATGGAAAGATAAAATCTATTAAGTTGTAGAATGTAGGTTTACAATTTTCAGCAGTACCTCACAGAATATGCATTTATACTTGCTGTTAAAAAAAAAAAAAAAAAAAAAAAAAAAGCAGCTATACTGTTAAAACACTTTTATCAGCAATTTGCTCTATCTGGGAGTGTCCAAGGACACAAGCAAAGCAGTATCTGTGGGCAGAAAAATAAATGTCTTTTTCTGGATTAGCAGGAAAAAGCTGAAAAATAATTTATAAAATATCAAAACAAATTCTGAGCATTTGCTTTTAACTGCCATTCAGCCTTGAAATATACTGCTTCTATTTCTATTTAAGCCTGGAAAGAGTTCCTGACCAAATGTTGGGGTTTTTCCTATTGGTACAATCTAGCTTGCCTAAATTATTTAATTTTCTTTTATAGGTCATTCTTATGCAAGAAGCTAAAAGTAATTAAATTTGCAGGATGAAAACATGGCACAGGCACTGCTGGTACCACCTGGACCTGAAAGCTTCCGCTATTTTACTAGAGATTCCCTCGCAGCTATTGAAAAGCGTTCTGCAGAAGAAAAAGCCAAAAAGCCCAAGCAAGAACATACAGATGATGATGATGAAAATGGTCCAAAACCAAACAGTGACTTGGAGGCAGGAAAGACACTGCCATTTATTTATGGTGACATACCTCCAGGAATGGTATCTGAACCTTTGGAAGACCTGGACCCATATTATATCAATAAAAAAGTGAGTGAATTATCTTTTTCACAAAATAGAATATAACTTTATACACTAGAAAAGTTAATCACAAAATATGATGGCTAGAACTATCAGTCTGCTACATATCCAGAACCATCCTTTTATTTAACAGACCTGATTTATGCTCTTCCATACTGTAATTACTTCCATTCTGTTGAGTTACTTGCTATTTACTTCATTGTAAAGGAAGATGTGTCTTCCTTGATCTTGCCTGAACTTGAGCACAGAATGAATTTTCTTTATTTCAGTGTAATAGTAAGACTGGATATGACAAAAGAGATGTTCTAAGCATGGTTTTGCAAGGGAAGTAGTTGTAGATAACCAGATAGCATCCACTCAAGTTAGTGAAATAGAGGACTGTAACCATATTCTTTGTTTCTGTATAGCTACATAACACAGGCAAACATACATATGAAATATATTTATCTCTGTATGTGTACCATATAGAGACTCTGTAAATGTTGGCTCATATGAAACTACTGCAATGCAAACTATTGCTTGAGGTGCTTGGGTTTGCTATGATAGATCTCTACTGCAGAGCTGTCAATTAGAAGTCTCTGGAAGACCATGGAAAAGCTTGTTTTTGAAAAAGGAATTGAAAAAATATATTTTTGGTGTTCTGATGAGTTTTCATACAGAAAGACCAGAGCAAAGAGGT
Source organism: Onychostruthus taczanowskii (assembly GCF_017590055.1). Lineage (NCBI taxonomy): Eukaryota > Metazoa > Chordata > Aves > Passeriformes > Passeridae > Onychostruthus > Onychostruthus taczanowskii. The sequence goes on along the minus strand of NW_024499240.1, from coordinate 2,451,099 downwards.
CGGAAATAAAAGCAATGTATCTAAGTTACATATGTCAATGCAACACATGCAAGCTCCTAAAAGAGGTGCATTTTCCCTTCCAATTTGCACAGCCATACATAGTCTTCCTTTTCATATGATCCCCAAATCAGGGACTAGGAGATAGAAAAGGTAGTTCAAACAGATCCATTCAAGTAAAAAGTTTGACTTTTTACAAGTCAGTATCTGCAGTAGAGTGTATTGTTTTTGGTCTTGTAGCAATGATGCATACAGTTGGAAATGCAAGGGTGTTATTTGAGTTAAGAGAAAGACAAGGAAAAAACCAAGTATATTTCCATAGCTGGGATTAGTTGTAGACGGTTTTAAAATCCTCCAGGGTCTGAAACAGTCCAACCTGGGAACAAGTAAAAGTACCTTAGGTCCTGCACTGATTAGTGAAAGTACAGGTGGCAATAAGAGCAGAGCCAGTTTTCCTCTATGCTTTTCTTTACTTCTGAATCCTCTTTTAGCAGCATCAAGATGTTCTCTCAGTTTCTGACAGACTGCATAGTGTTATGGGTCAGGAGAATGAATGAAGATGGGTAACACCCCTAAATTAAAAAATGCAGAAGGTGTTTTATGGAGGAGTACTTGGGGGACTATTTTTTCCTATCTCTCTGAACCAGAAAGAATGGGACCCAGTTGCTCTATTGATGGCTTGAAGCATTCCAGGCTGTCATCAAGATAAGAAATTTGATCTTGAGCCCCTATAAAAAGTCAAGGCATAAAATACTTTAAACTGCAAAGAAACTTTGTTTGCTAGATAAAAATCATGCAAATAATACTCTCACTTTTGTGGCTGAATTTGTGGTTGCCTTTGGTTTGTAAAACAGGTTTAAACGTTATGGCTTCTCTGATAGGAACAGAAAAGAAAGCAGAATCTGTATGCAACTGCATAACCTAACAGTTGGCAAAGTTAAATAAACAATGCTGTAAATAATACAAGTATATACATTATTAAGGAAATGTAAAGAAATTAAAGTTCAAAGAAGTAGCATTGTCAAGGGTTATTTAAATTTGTATGGTTTGGGTTATGACAACAGTTCCATGGAAATTCTTACAATATAATGTCAGTACTAAACCTCTTTCTTGACTAGCTGCAAAACTTTCGGAATAAAGTTGCATAAGTAAGTTCAGGGATAATGTTGTCTGAACAAGTGAAGTTTCACAAAGCTTGAGAAGTTCTGAAGTATAGTTTCTAACCTCCATTGATCAGAAAAAGTAGTCAGATTTTTTAGAACAAAGGTGTAAAAGCTCACACTAATGATGGATTTCTTAGTATCTGAGAATGATTAGTGAACTGTAGGATCTTTAGTCACAGATGACATCTGTGTTTATATTACCTGGCAGTATAATTATGCTCAACAGAAAACAAATGGACATCTTAAACCATGGACTAGAATTAGTCTTCCCTCCTCTGGTGTATAGTAGAAACTACCCTTAATCATTGACTTGTCAGCGCAGAGAAAATCATATGTGAATTTGGTCTGTCTTCAGGCTCAGCTGCAGCAGTGACCTTGGGACAGGCAACATCTTTCTAGCATTTCCAGCTGGGTGAAGGACTGTAGGGCAGGGAGAAATGCCAAGGAGTGTGTGTCCCTTCTCTGCCACCCTCAATGTTAGCTTGATGTTTTTCTGTGAGCAGGCACCAGCAACACTCCTTTCCTTATTTTCTTCCCTGCCGTGGAGTGGTTTGCTTTCCTTCCCTGAGATTACTGTCCAAGTGTGCAGTAAAGGCCACAGAGAGGGCAGAATTTTTCTGATCACAGCCAAGTTTTTACAGAGAATGGAAATCAACATGGAGAACAGTGATACTTTATAGCTCTGCTGAGAGTGTAACAAAGACTGTATTATGTTAACACAAAGCAGAGCCATTACCATCGACAAAGAGCAAAAGGAATGAAAAATAGTTATGTCCTGAAGAAATTTCAAGCAGCACCAAAGATGCAAGTAAACCTCATTCACAGACAAATACACTTAAGCAATGACTGCCCACAGAAACAGAAAAAACTGAATACAAACCATAGGTTTATTGGACCAAGTTTTAAAAGATAATCACTAGCTAAATTTTCTGCTCACATATAGGGAAAGTAAGAGCACACTGTTAACAATAAAACCAGCAATTAAAAAAATTTGTTGTGATAGGATGCCAAATCCTGGCATCTGTTTGTCTCACATTGCTCAGAACTATGTTAGCTGGCAATATATTAATAATTTTAATTTTTTTACATATATATATATAAGATTCATATAATTGATATTGGTAGTATTTAAAATAGAAAATTAAAGTAAAATTATTTTAAAATAGTGGTTGATTTTGTAATGACAATTTCTCCTTGTCACTATACATATGTGTGTATATAATTCTGTCAAGTATTTGTTCCAAATACAAACTGGCATTTAGAATTGTCCTTTTGCTATTTTGGTTTTGTTTGTGTTTGCTTCAAGGTGGAATACATTTGATAAATTTGAATCACTTTAATCAAAGACTTCATAAGAAATAAAATTTAAATATTTTAGTGGCAAAATCCTGCATATTGCTTTTATTGATAAACTGCTACTGGTTTTTGTAATTCCCACCAATTTTAATTACATCATAATTCAGTCCACATGCTGGAAAATTTTGCAAATTTGAGAATTGGCTGTTGAAGACTTACTCTTTTGTATTAATAGAAATCAGTTATTTTTGTACCACGGGTAAACAGTAGAATGGAACTTGTACCTCTCAGGTGGAGAATGGAAACTTTTAGTAGGAGGTGAAGATACATATGTAGCCAACACTGTATTTTAATTTTGCATTTCTTTTTTTGCAGACTTTCATAGTATTGAATAAGGGAAAAGCAATTTTCCGATTCAGTGCCACGTCTGCCTTGTATATTCTAACTCCTTTTAATCCCATCAGAAAAATTGCTATCAAGATTTTGGTACATTCATATCCTTTTTTCTTAATGTTGATTTAAGTGTTGCTATTTAAAAATACTTAATGACTGAAATAATACTTTTCATGTGGATGTACAAATTGTGTCCATGGGAGTGAACTATGCTAAAAATATATATGTTGCTCACATTTAAAAAAAAGAGCAATATCACATGTGGATTGCAGTATGATCTTCATCCCTGCCGAGAGAATTCTCTACTGAACCACCTAAATCTGTCAGAGTTTAAATATCAGGCTTTATATCTAAAAGGAGACCTAATCCCATACTAAGCCCTGCAGCTAAGGCCACATTAGTAACAAACCATTGCACTTGAACATATCTAAGGTCACACTTTTAGCAAGACCAGTAGTACTATTCATGAACTAGACTCACTTAGCAAGGACAAAAGAGCATGGGTAAAGAGCTGCTTTTTCGGCATTGTGTTTTCAGCATTGGGATAGGTGTCCTATAAAAGATTTGTGATAAAGGAGAGTATTTTCAAATATACCTCATCATTTCAAAGAAAAACTCAGGCCTAAACAACCAACCTCTGACTAAAGATCTTTTAGAATGATCCACCTGTGTTAACTGAGTACAATTGGGTAGTCATTTCATGATTTACAGAGTTAAAGACATGTTTAAACTTCCTTTAAAACCTGCTAAAATTACAAAAGTATTGCATTTTTTTTTTATGGAAGCACACCATAATATGCCAGATGACATACTATTTAAAATACATAAAATTATGTGCAAAGCTTTGTTTTTAGGCTTTAATTAGTATGTCATGTTATTTGTACACATTTGTAAACACTTAATACTTTAAAGTTATTTCAGTGTTATAAAGCTGTTCTATTTTTTTTGACTTATGTGCCTTAACTATAACCTACATTATTCAGCATGCTTATCATGTGCACTATTTTGACCAACTGCGTATTTATGACCATGAGTAACCCTCCAGACTGGACAAAGAATGTAGAGTAAGTTAAACATTTTTTCTTCTTTATTTTAATGTCTTTGTTTTTGTGTGACTCCAAACAAGAAGCATTTATTAAAATTTTAAAATGCAAATGCCAGAATGGGCTTGTCCAGAGTCAGGAAGAATCAGAGTCCATGAGATCATCAATATCTTTCCCGTTTCCTCCTGAACAATTTAAATGGTTTAAGAGTAACACCATGTTTGTTAAAATTATGCCTGAGGTATATCTGAACTTCTGCTGTGTAGTAAAAACAGAAGCTCTTGTCCTTGGATATTCTGAGCTGTAAATCAGACAGGGAGCTACAGATGTGCATGTAAAATTGTGCATGTAAAATTGTTGCCATACCTTTCTTGAGTATCCATGATGTCATCACAGTGGGACTTTTATCATGCCTTACTGGTTTGACCTCATAAGTGCCTGCCACAGCAAGGACACACAAACCACAAGAAACTCGAATTGCCGAGGAAAGGGCCATACCTATGAAAGAGTAACAAAGAGCTGACCTAAATAAGGAATATTTATCTTTCTTGTTCATGGTTATAAAGGCATGCTTATTCCTTAACAAAACACAGATACGTTTTCCTCTGAAGTACTGTAGAATCATAGAATGGTTTGGGTTGGAATATTAGAGATCATACAGTTCCAAGCCCCTGGCATGCAGGGACACCTTCCACTAGGTCATGTTTCTCAAAGTCCTTTATGTTTTTATTTGAAATAATACTACTCATGAAAAACCTGCTTCTAATCACTTGTTGCTTCTTTCAATCCCTCCTTTTCTCAAAGAGCCATCATAGCTTTTTATTTATTTATTTATTTATTTATTTCTCTGCACTAATGAACCTTACACTGGACCCTGTTTAGAAATCACTACCATTAACCCATTCCTAGTCAACAGTGATGATGGCTTGTGAGAGTTGCAGTCTGAAAGGAGAGCAGTAGGGTCTGTAGGTAGAGTTCCTTTATTCTGGAGGTCCAGAGATCCATGTGGGTCTCAGGAAGTGCTTGCATTATGCTGGTTATAGCTGACTATACTATGTTGTTAAATGAATAGCTGTTCCCACACCAGGTAAACCGGTAATCATGCTCCCTATCTTTGAGAATAACAGTCTGGGCATGCTTTCTTATATGTGATGATTATTTATTAAATAAACATATAATATAGGCATTAGTATAGTAGTATAGTTATTATTCAGAACTGATTTTTACAAAACTCTCTGATTTAGACACAAAAAAAAATTCTTTCATTTTTGTAACACTTAGACATCTACCTGGTTTATGAATGCAAGCAAAGAGGCAACCCTGTGAGTGCTAAAGAATGTACATATAAATATCAAAGTCTGAAATGTTTCCATACATACTAGAATCAGAAATTATTTGTAAGTACAAGAACTGAGATTAAACCAACCTTTTAGGAAATGAGTAGCATATGTATCAGGTTCAAATTTCAACAAAGACTGAACAGCAACTACAATATATAGGGCAAGTGAAGTTAATAATTTGCTCCTTTCACTTCTAAATACTTTTTCTTCTTTTTAAAGTCATATTTGCTAAAGAATGGCACTGTCTGTAAGTATGCAAAAATCCATTATTCCTGCTCTGATGATTTTCAGGTACACTTTCACTGGAATTTATACCTTTGAATCACTTATCAAAATTCTTGCAAGGGGCTTCTGCTTAGAAGGTTTTACGTTTCTGCGAGATCCATGGAACTGGCTTGACTTCAGTGTCATTTTAATGGCGTAAGTGGTTCAACAACTTTTTAAGCTTTTAGGGCATGAAATTAGTGGTAAATATTATTGTAATAAATGTATTTACTTAAGCATATTTAATTTTTGCAACCTTTGAAGCTTAGACACTGTGTAACACTTTTTAGTATTCATAAATCAAAGTAAAATATGGCAGAAGCCGAAATGGAGTGTCAGCCACTAGTGTAATTACTGCTGAGGGACACTAATTTCATGGCCTACATTTTTCTGCTCACCAGAAAGGAAGCCATCCCTTTGACTTCATGTTACTGTCCCATTACAAGCTAATTAGTTTAACTAGATGTTCAAATACAAATCAGTAAGTTTCTCTCCAGTGACATTTAAGCAAAATTGATGAAAACAATTATTAAAGTGAAATGTACTGAAGAGACAGGTAAATTTTGAAATATGATTGCTAGTATTGCCACAGAGGTTTTGAAGACCCACATAATTAGTATAAGCTCTGCCTAAATTCTGAATAACTGTGATTTAATCCTACAGGTATGTAACAGAATTTGTAAACCTAGGCAATGTTTCAGCTCTTCGAACTTTCAGAGTATTGAGAGCTTTGAAAACTATTTCTGTAATTCCAGGTAAGAAGTAGTTGGTGTAAGGTGTTAGGCCCCTCGTATCTCCAACTGTTATTTGTGTGCTGTCATTGTGTTTGTGTGTGAACTCCCCTATTACAGATATGTGACAGAGTTTGTGGACCTGGGCAATGTCTCAGCGTTGAGAACATTCAGAGTTCTCCGAGCTTTGAAAACAATATCAGTCTTTTTTGCCCATGTTGCCAAAAAAAAAAAAAAAAAAAATAAAGAAAACAAATAAAAAGGCATGGATCATTAACCTAGTTTATGATTCTTTGCCTTTTCTGCATTAGCTTCTTTTATTTTGCAAAATCAGCCTTTGAGTTTAACAGTCTTGCATGAAACACAAAATATGAGGCCTATGGGTTATTTTGCTTTGTTTTTCTGCATTTTATTGTGACAAATTGCCTCTACATTACAACAGCTTAGTGCTATGGCATTCTTGGTTTTGAAATTTTTCCTTTTTTTTACCACTTAAAATTGACATTTGTCTTAAAAATAAACAAGTAACAACAAAAGAAGATACCAAAAAGGAAATAAATTATGCACAGGAAAATTTATCAAATGCAAACTATTTTTTCATTCAAAAATTACTAACAATCCTGTCTCATGCTGCTTTGCATTGTTGTGAAGTCATGTTTAGAATTAACTGGGAACTGAATTATTGGGAGAAAATTTAATGCAGAGAAAAATTAGTAAATGCAATCAAATCTGTACTAGGAAAGCATGATTGATAAAATTTCCTGCTTGAGAATGTTATATATTCAATTTATTGGAATATATGTATATTGCATATTCATAAAAAGGAATCTTTTTCTTTCATTCATCTTCACAAGCTCTGAGGCTGCTCATGAAGCTCTACCTTTTGAGAAATAAAAAATAATTTATTTTTAAATGTCTGCATGGCCTCTTAATTATATGGGAAGGGCAAGATACTCTTTGATAATTTTATCAATCTTTTCTCTTTGCAGGCTTGAAGACTATTGTAGGAGCCCTGATTCAGTCTGTGAAGAAGCTCTCGGATGTGATGATCCTGACTGTGTTTTGTCTCAGTGTATTTGCACTGATAGGGCTGCAGCTGTTCATGGGCAACCTGAGGAATAAATGCCTGCAGTGGCCTCCAGACAATTCTACTTTTGAGATAAACATTATTTCCTACTTTAACAGCACAATGAATGAAAACGGTACTTTTGTTAACATGACAGTGAGCACGTTTAACTGGAAGGATTACATTGAAGATGAAAGTAAGAATGTCTGATATAACTATTTTAATATATTTGTGGCAAAAAGATGTAATTATTTATGACCAAGAATATTGAGGGGTTTATATTTCTGACTTATGTAGAACCACTTACGAGTCCCTGATTTACAGAGATAAAATACATACAATAAAAATACAACAACCAGAAAGATTCCTAAACAAGCTACAAAGGGATCAGTAGCTAGCCACTATTATTTAACACAATTTATTTTTTTTTACTTTGTATTGCTTTCAGGTTTATTTGATCTACTCATATATATTTCTAATGCTTTCTACACAGCTCATTTTTACATTTTGGAAGGACAAAGAGATGCCTTACTTTGTGGTAATAGCTCTGATGCAGGGTAAGTCCCTTTCAAACATTCTGTGTTATGCTTTGTAGAAAAAGAAGTAACATGAGATCTAGGTGCAACTCCATATTTAGCAGGGTTACAGAACTTAAGGAGTTTTGCAGCTAAGTGAGAGTTTCTTACTGAAGTCAAAATGTTTTACACTCTGGCTAAACGAAACAGCAATTAACAGCCTTCTCCCTGCTTGATTGAAAAATCTATTTCGTTTCATTAATAGGATCTGAAATTCTTTTAAGTCTCCTTTAATGATTTACTGATTGAAGAAAGTAGGAGGAAACAAAAATTTAAAGTGAGAAAGAGAACACGGAAAATATTAAGAAAGCACAGCAGTAACTTCATAGTTCAAGACTGAATCTGTTTTTTCAAGTCGAACTCTTTCACTTCTGACAAATTCTGCCATTTACATGTGCCAAATTATAAGCCTAGAATTGTTAGCTCACCTTGGATGCCTGACTGGCAGCAGTGAAGAGGTTTACTAAAAACATATTTTCAGCATTATAAGGGAAATCCCTAATACTACAATTGGATTTAGCTAATAATATTTTTTAATCTGTCTGTAACCTTAACAACATTTTAGCAATTATTTCTGCCAGGAAATAATTCATTTGGAATAAAGATCCTATTTGCAAAATGTAATTGAGGCGAATTTTAATATTTAGGTAATTTCAGCCAGTGAGTGGATGAAAAGGATATCTTTCATTTACTATGTTATTAGTTAAATTCTTGGGATTTTTTTTTTCTGAATTAGTTTAATTATAATTAATGGATTTTCTGTTGGAAAATAATGCATATTCTTCCAAAAGATAAAACATATTTTTAGAAGGGAATCAAAGTTTTGACTAAGTCCTCATGTTTGATTTTCACATAGGCAATGCCCAGAAGGATATATATGTGTGAAAGCTGGCAGAAATCCCAACTATGGCTACACAAGTTTTGACACCTTCAGCTGGGCTTTTTTGTCCCTGTTTCGGCTAATGACTCAGGACTTCTGGGAAAACCTCTATCAGCTGGTAAGAAATTATTATGACATAAATAGTACACTGTTGGTGATGTCCAAAAGTACATAAATAGGTTTATCTTTGCATGAGCTGAAAAAGATAAGTTGTGGGATAATATATAAATATGCTTTCTACTCCCTAGACACTGCGTGCTGCTGGGAAGACATACATGATATTTTTTGTTCTGGTGATTTTTCTGGGCTCTTTCTATCTGATAAACCTGATCCTGGCTGTGGTTGCCATGGCCTACGAAGAACAGAACCAAGCAACAATGGAAGAAGCAGAGCAGAAGGAGGCAGAATTTCAGCAGATGCTGGAACAACTGAAGAAGCAACAAGAAGAAGCTCAGGTAATATTGGAAGTTGTACTTTCTGAACAAACTTGTTCTTAAGGCAAGGAAAAAAATCTTTCATGAATAAGAACACAAACAAATTGTGCAATGAATTTCAGAAAATAAAAAGTCTTGTTTACCATGCAAGTTATAAAAGTGGAAATAGCCAATGGAAACCAGGAACTATCCAAAGAGCAAAAAAGCAAGCTAATGGTACAGAAAAGAATTTTACTTCATTCACCAAAAGACTGTAAAAGTAAAATGTTTTTCATAAGAGGGCTCCAGAAATCTGATTTAAGTAGTCATAAATAATGGTCCTTTTATGTTACAGATCTTATAAATAGGATGAAAAAAGTCTAGTGATGTTACTTCTGGTTTACATCTGAGTTAAAATTGCCAAGCTTGTTGTACTTAATAATTCTCCCCAAATATTCATCAAATAGAGAGAAGAATTGTAATCAGTGTTCTTCTAGGTTTCCATCCAGCAAAATAATTTAAAATATCCCTAACTGATACTGTAGTAAATCAGAAGTTTATGTATTCTTAGAACAGACAAGTAGTATTCAAAACTAGATGAGCAATATCCATAACAAAGATATTCCTTCCGAATTCTTTTAAAGTAATATTTGTTTCCTTTGAAAAGAGAATAAAATTATTTAAAGTTGTATGAGAAAAGGCATTTTAATAGATGCTTTTGTGAAAGCTTTTCTTATCTGAAAGTACAATAGAAGCTTTTCTTATCTGAAAGTACAATATATGCAGGAGTCCAGGTCTGTGAGTCAGCCATCTGTCTAATTTCTGGGCTGATTTTCCACTGTTTTTCCAATGGCATTTAGTCATTTTCAACAGGACAGTGTTTATAAAATGGTAGCAAATTTGAAACTTCTATGCAACTCTATTTTTGGTACTACTTTACAGGTACTTTCACCGAGTTAGAATGACTCCGTAAAGTGCTAACAAAAAGACAAACTCTCTGTCTTTTGCTTGAAAAGAAACCCTTATGTATGACTTGTGAAATCTCATTAGCATATCTTTATTTTAATCATTAAATCTTATCCCTTCCAAATTACTAAAAAAAGGGTAGAATCCTGCAAAAATCAAATTTAGAAAGGTTAAATGTCAGCAAAGTGTATATTGCTGGGTTTTTCTTAAATCTGGTGTTTTAATGCCTTAAAGACACTAAATCACATTATACTAAAAGATATCAGCAGGCTCATCTAGATGTTTGTGTATCTGAGAGTGGGGGAAAATGAAGCTCATCCAGACTTAGAAAGAATAGAATAAGAAACAGAGACTATAAGTGAGGTTGAATAAAGACCCTGAAAGTCATATTTTTTTAAATGAGAAACCACTACATTCATTATAAGTAAAGCATTATTACAGTCAGGATCTTTTTTGTTTGTGAAAACATGAGCAGAAAGTAGGCAGTGTAAGGTGGATCACTGAAGTGTTGAATTAGTTGCTGAGGCAGAAATTAGTTTGGTACCCACCTCTTCACCCCCTTGACACTGAACTTATTCATACACAAATTTAAGTCTTCACAGTGGTCTTTGCTCCACTTGTTTGAACTTTACTGCTAGTACTATCAAGTAGATGGGTGATGACTCAGCATCTGCTGCCTTTGTTTCTTTTAGAGTCTTTGAAGGATGATATTCAGGAACCAGTGTGACAAAATTTTGAGTATTGCTTTTTTATTTTATAAACACTTCAGAACCCTTTCAATACTCCACTTAGCACAACAAGTCTGTATCAAGTCAACTTGTATAGCATGGGTTGTATATTGTGGCAAAGAAAGACATTAATTCCTACTATGAGCTTTCAAACTATCCTTTCCTGCTGTAAAGAGATATGTCATCATTCCTGAAATACTTGGCATTGAATATAATATGTTTTGCTGGATAATTACTAGTCATCTTTGTTATATAAGCCTCATCTCTTGCCATTTATCACGCCACCCATTTTTGTAAGCTATGAGCAGTCTATCATCTCCCTAAAGATCTTTCCACTACAGAATTTCATCGCAATCTCCCAAAGTTCTTTCGAGGAACAGCACTGGACATACTCTCAATTCTTCTTTTCTCCATGACTAAAAGAACCTTTCTCTAACAAACCAAAGCAAGTAGACTGACCACTGTAGTTAAAGATACTAGTCCTCAGTTTTGGGATGACTCTGCTCTAGTAAGTCATCTCACCCCTTTCCACAGAGAAGAAATCTAAACTTATTTTCTTCTCTCAGGCTGTAGCACCAACAAGAAATAAATGTATCTTTGCATATCTGTAAGAAAAACCTAGAGTGCAGATACAGTGGGACATGTGGAGGGAAAACATGAACAGGAGGAAAGACTTGAAAATGTGTCTAGAGCTTGTGCCTTGTACCAGCAAAGGCAGAAAGAAAGTAAGAGTGTTCTTGTTGTGAAGACAGTGAGGAAAGGCTGGATTCAACTGCTTTCAGGGTGCTAGCTGGATTTTATACATTAACCCACAGGATGAGTGTTAGGCATTAGTTTTCTCTGTAAGAGCTCAGAAGGGATCAGCTGAATTAGACCATGATGTGGGGCTTTTCTCAAGAGAAAATGGAATAACAGGTCCGAAATACATGAAAAAGCACTATGGTAACGCTTCTCTGACTCCTTTTATTTCAGACAAGTGTCTTGTGCAGCAGTTCTTTAACAAATAGTGTAGCTATTGTTCTGCTGAAGTTTGTGCTTCAAATAACTCATGCTGCAAAACAGTGAGGATCTGTACAATTCAATATTTTATCTTCAGTACAATTTGTTTGGGTATATTTACACCCCAAAGCATGTATGAAGAGCATTATTATCACAGTGATAATAAAAACCAGTTGATAAGATAAAAGACTATAGAATTATTGTTTTTTGGCCTACTAAGAATACCTTGCTTTATAACCTGACAGACAACAGCAGCAGTAGCAGCGGCATCAGTTGCATCAAGAGATTTCAGTGGTGTAGGGGGATTAGGAGAACTCCTGGAAAGCTCTTCAGAAGCATCAAAGTTGAGCTCAAAGAGTGCTAAAGAAAGAAGAAACAGAAGAAAGAAAAGAAGGCAGAAAGAAATGTCTGAAGCAGAGGACAAAGGTGATATTGATAAGTTCCCCAAGTCTGAGTCAGAAGACAGTATCAGAAGGAAAAGTTTCCGCTTCTCCACAGAAGGAAGTCAGCTGACATATGAAAAAAGGCTCACTTCTCCTCACCAGGTACATTGCTCTATTTTACTAAATCATGTGTGTCCCCTCCACTTTTATTTTCAATGACATTACAGCAAGTTTACATATTGGAAGTTATGTAAGTGGTAAGGGAAGGAAAAATGAGTGGTAGGACCATTCACAGTGTAAGTTTGAGATGGTTTGACCCATTCTATTAGCAAAGGGACAAAAACAACGTACCAAGAATACTGATAAACTTAATTAACACATTTCTGAAAATGTATTTCTGAGGATGTGTCTAGTAGACTGCAGAAAGAAAGATTAGTATTCATATATATGCATTAATGAACCATACATTTTCTGTTCTGGATCCATTTCAAAACTATACAAATGTAGGCTTTTTAGCAGACTGCAACATCAAAATACTCTGCACAGGAAATTCCACATTACCATTAATTTCTATTGTTTTCATTCATTACCTTCTTTAATGTGAAGATAATGAGAAAACTAGCACTAGTACTGCACAATAAGGACAAACTAGACAGGGATCTTTGGGCCTGTATGTATAGCAATTTAGTCATACTGTTCTTTTTCATTAGAAATCATGATGAAGAATCATTTCCATCACAGGAAAGCAAGTAGTTTATGAAGGACCTCTGGAAATCATTTAATACAAAGTTCTAAGCTCTACTTGCATAAATCAAAAGGTCACTTCTGTCACCCAAGGATATGCCCTCTGTACTTGGCACTGGTGACGCCACACCTGGAATCCTGTGTCCAGCCCTGGGTCCCTCAGTATAAGACAGTCATGGAACTGCTGGAGCAGGTCCAGAGAAGGGCTGGTGAAGGTCTAGAGAGTGAGTTACATGAGGAGAAGCTGAGGAAGTTGAGGGTATTTAACCTGGAAAAGAAGAGTCTCAGGGTGCCTTATCACTCTACGACTCCATGAAAGATTGTGACTGGGTGGAGGTCAGCCTCTTCTCCCAGGCAACTGGTGACAGGATAAGAGGAAATAGCCTCAAGATGTGCAGGGGAATTTAAGGCTGGATATCAGGAGGAATTCCTTCATGGAAAGGATTGTAAAAAATTGGAATGGACTACTCAGGGAGGTGGTGGAGTCAGTGTCCTTTGAAGTGTTCAAGAAATGACTGGACATAGCATTCAGTGCCACGGTTTAGTTGACAAGGTGATGATCAGTCAAAAGGTTGGGCTTGATGATCTTGGAGGTCTTTTCCAGCCAAAATGATTCTGTGCTACCTTTGCTTATTTCAAGGCTACACACAGTTATGACATTTTTAGAAAAAATCACTCAAAATGCATCTCTTTAGAATGATAATGTATGGTCTGAGCCAATAGATGACTTTTACCTATGAATACTACCCAGGTTAGGAATAACTTCTTCATTAAAGATGCTCTTGACAGGTTGTTGGGTTTTTTGTTTTTGGTTTTTTTTTTTTTTTTTGCAGTTGTAACAAAGCTTTGGGGCAAAAGTTGACAGCATACAGCTAAAACTTAGGTGCCCCAAGAGTGAAAGAATTGCAAACAGTAGAAATGGTAAAGGAAGAGCTCATTTGTTTTGTTAGCCGTGGAGAATCTCCCTGGTGAGACAGGGTCCAGAGCATGAAACAGCGAGGCAGAATGGTAAGGGGAGATAATCTGCTCAGTTGGGCCCTGTAAGAGGTTTTGTCCTTTCATACCACATTCCATATGCAGATGAATGATGCAGTTTGCTGGAAAAGTCAAACCTTCCTTTCAGTCCTTACTTTCTGATAGCATGTAGACATGCCTCTATATGTGTTAGAATTGCAGCCATTTTGGCTTACATCTTTTGTATTAATGCAGCAGGGACTTGCAGAATAGACATTACTTCTCCCAAATCCCTGAGGGGGCTGATCCAATTAGCTGTACTCAAAATGTGGCAACAAATATTGGAAAGATTGGCCTCCAAATAAAACATAGCAGCCATGGGAACATTCTCTAAAAGAACAAGGCTATCACTGGTAGGTAGAAACCCTGGTGAGCATGTCGTTTTTTGAAGGACTGTATGTTGCCCAGGTATTTTTATAAGGAAATGTAAAAAGGGCGTAGTAATTAGTTTACTGCTTTGTCAAAATTCATTGTCATGTTCTATAGAAGCTAAGGGTTTTACTTGATCAAATTATCTTTCAGTATAAGCAAAACAGCACTTTTTTTCCAGCCAAGTTTACATAAATGGGTTAGCAAAATAATTTGACTGGTATTTTTCAAGTAACTCAGCCTGAGGCTGACAGCCAGCATAGAAAATTTCAGCCCAAACTATTAAAATTTGGTGTAGCTGTAAGAGCAGGAAAAAATACATCTTGTAATGATAAACACCTGCCAGGCCTTATAACAGGCAGTTCTACCAGTGCAGCACACACATAATATGTGAATTTATACATCTGACTATGCATATACAGAGATATATATGGGCTGATATATGTATAAATGCAGTGTTTGATTTTTGAAATATTAACATAGGTTTGTATAATATAGGACAGTTTTCACTTTCACTTTAATTATCCTGAGATCAAACCCAGGATTGCTATTACATATCAGGACTTTCCACCTGCAGAAATAGTGAAAAAGTGACAATAGTCTCAAACCAGGTTTTTGATGAACCAAGATGTGAAGATTTGCAAAAAATGCAGAACTGAAGAAGGCTGAATGCCAGTTTACTTTTCTCCACAATTAGTACTCATTTTATTTATTCATGAATGCTGTTAATAAAATATGTAGCAAGAGAGAAGAACACTTCATTAACAGGCTTTTACTGTAATTAAAAGATGAATTACCAACAACCACTGATTTATTTTTCTCACTTGTAGCAGAATATCTTTAGGTAACAGTGTCCCTGGTGAATACTTTCTTTGAGCTGCCTGATAGCAAAGTGATACTTTCTGGCAGGTGTGTGCAACCTGCCATGGCCCCCAGAGACCTATGCCTAAGAGTGCTGCTGCTGTACCTCCAAAGCTTCCCCAGGCTGCGCTCTCTGTCTCTAGATACTGTTTCCCCACTACTGAGCCTATTGGGAAGAGGTCAGTCAAGTTCCTTACATCACTTTAGAAAGATTTCAATGGGAAACTTAAGATCCCTTCTGCATCTACCAAATAAAACAGAATAGAGTGATTGGTGAGCATTATCAGTTGTTATCACTAGGAATCCAGGCGATGAAGAAGAGAAGTAAAAGACTTTTAGCTCTCTACTGCAATTGAAGGAATAAAAGACAAGTACCTTCAAAACCCTGATAGTGATATGGAAAACTGTCTCCAGCACACTCCATGCCAGTTCAATGCATCTTCTTCACTCAGGACTGTTCAACGTTGCTTATGTCTTCTGCACAACTTTTCCTCAGTTCTGCTACATTACCTTAAAAGAATTTTTCCCCTCTGCTTCAGGTCCCCTGGTGAATATATTCCCCTAGTGGACAAATTATACTATGGAAGAAAAAAGTGACTATCTTTTCTCCAGCACTGTAACTATTCTTTGAAAAGCCAAGAATGTACAACTTTAGTTCTAATGCTGTTTTGTTTGGTTTGTTTTAAATCTTTTACAGTCTTTGTTAAGCATTCGTGGTTCTCTGTTCTCACCAAGACGCAACAGCAAAACCAGCATTTTCAGTTTCAGAGGTCATGCGAAGGATATAGGATCTGAAAATGACTTTGCTGATGATGAACACAGCACTCTTGAAGACAATGAGAGCAGAAGAGATTCTCTCTTTGTTCCAAATCGACATGGAGAAAGACGCAACAGTAACATTAGCCAGGCCAGTGTGTCATCCAGAATTATACCAGCCCTTCCAATGAATGGGAAGATGCACAGCAGTGTGGACTGCAATGGAGTCGTTTCCTTGGTTGGAGGACCTTCAACTCTAACTTCACCTACTGGTCAGCTTATACCAGAGGTAATTGTAAGTAAGCCAGTATTTATTACAGTTTGGGTCTGCCACAGAATTTTCTCTTATTCCTCATCTCTGCCTTCCTCATTATTTCTTTAAGAAATAATTTGCAATAGTTTCTAAATAATAGAACATAAAGGAAAAAAATCCTTAACCTCCTATGTCTAAGCCTTCGTAACGTGTGATATTCTTCTTATTTTCAGCAAGAGATCTACACATAGAAAAAAAGATTAATTGAACTTGACTTTGTATATAGTTTGTATATAGTTTCACTTCAACAAAGTAGATATTCAATATATAAATAAGGCTATAGCTTGGAAATATGTATAGGAAAACTCCTATAAAATGAAACAAAAGTTGGCTATTACTCTCATGATAGTTATTAGAAATACCCCTTTCTGAATTCTTATCAAGGACATTTTTCTCATAACTTTCATGAGAAAAATATGTACAGTTCCTATGTACATTTGAAATTACTTAACATTTTAGTCTCAGTTTCAGACTTTTGCAAACTAAGATGTTCTTTCAAACATCCAAATAAGCAAGCCTTTTTCATCTATAGTAATTTTTTAAAAAAATTATTATTATCATCATCATTATTGCTATTGTTATCATTACTGTTATTACTACCACTACCAAGGAGGTACCAAGCAAAAATTTTGTTCAGCCAGTCACTTAAATGTGAACCACCTTTGGTCCCACACTGTGTTGGTATTCGGTCCTGCAGTTGATTATTTGTACCACTGTACAAAATTCCCACTGAGTCCCTCAATGAAAAAAAAAGAAATCCTGACAAGAACAAAAACATTCAGTGAAAAACATAGGACATTGCACAAAGCTGATTTGATTATCACTACAATATTTATGCAGTAAATACTGTTAATTGGATGTTGAAAAGGATGGTGTAATTCCTCAGTATTTAATTTACAGGGCACCACTACAGAAACAGAAATAAGGAAAAGAAGACTGAGTTCATACCAAATTTCTATGGAAATGCTGGAAGAATCTGCTGCAAGACAAAGAGCAATGAGCATAGCCAGCATACTTACAAATACAATGGAAGGTATTTAGTGCATTTTATCTGACAGGCAGTTCAGTGAAGTTCTGCTAGCTACATGTACAGAGAAATTATTTACATAATTTTCTTTGTAAATGTAAAGCTGACATGTGGAGTCTCTGAACATCAGATATAAAAGGCTTTTGAGCATTTCTAAGGTCATTTACACAATCTGAATGCTTAACCATGTTCCATTACACCTTCCAAAATATTACGCTACTGAATGGACTAATAGAGATAAAATAATGGTATCTAGGGGATTGCCACAGCCTCAAACAGAAAATATAGGGATTGGTATAAGCTTCATAAAGGATTCATGTTGACTTTTAATATCTGAAATTAAGATATCTGTTGTAAGCAAGTTAAGTAACCTAAACAAAATGCCTAGATTCTCCCTACTGTCCTGGGAAAGACAAACACATTTCTCCCTTTAGACATTTGTCTCAGATGATTTACTCTTTAGTGAATGGACTTCACTGTCCACTGGTGGTAGAGTATACCTATATATATCTTAAATAAATTAAATGACTTATTTTAAGGTAGATAAACATGGGTGAGGGAAATCTCATATTAGGAAGAGCAGTTTATTTGATTGATGTAATCTTCTCCCATATTTTAAACAAGAACATCCAGAAGATACATTTGTAATATTCATTTTTTCTAATTTTTTTCAGAGCTTGAAGAATCCAGACAGAAATGCCCACCATGCTGGTACAGATTTGCAAATACTTTCTTGATCTGGGATTGCTGGAGTCCGTGGTTAAAAGTAAAGCATGTCGTCAATTTAGTTGTGATGGATCCATTTGTTGATCTTGCTATAACTATTTGCATTGTTTTAAATACCTTGTTTATGGCCATGGAACATTACCCAATGACAGAACAGTTTAGCAGTGTCCTTTCTGTGGGGAACCTGGTAAGTAGTTTATCATGCACTACTTGATGTAAAAATACCCTTTTCTAAAAGAAGAAAATTATAAGTGTATTGTATTTGTTTAGATCTATTCCAGAATGTCTTTTTATAATCAATTTAGAAATGGTATTTATGATTTTCACAGGTAAAATGATTTTTTTAGTGGAGCCTTTATCTTTTATGAATATATGTTTTTACCTACTATAATGGAATAACTGAATATGTGTGGAAGTGCAGTCTTCACTGGAATGCCAGATTTCTTGATATCTGCCTCGGGTTTTTTCTTTTAAACGTTAAGGTAGATCATGCTATTTTTACCATGGTACTGATATAACATCACAGAAAATACTTTTCTTCAGTACAAAATTGATAAAATATTCAAAGTCAGACTTTCTCTTGGAATTTTTTTCAATTACACTACAGTGAAAATACTTCTACAAAAAATATGTGCTCCCAACCTTTTTGTTTTGCTGCACAAACCACTGATCACTACACACTGCAAGAAAGTGTTGAGTTAAATTCTGGACTTAAAAACACTAAGATGCATTGATAATTTCACATTTGGCACTTGGAGATATTTCAAATAACATTATCACCCTGAAGTTCATTTCCTAAAAGGAAATATCCATCATACAACATGGTAACTATGTGTGAAACCTCCATATTCTTACAAAAAACTTGAGACACGAAACTCCAGCTTCCCCTGTCTACAAGACTGACTTTAGAGAGTCTGAGCTTAGGCAGACTGACATTAGAGACTGTCATCTCTTTAGACTGTAAGCTAGGAAAATATTTGCTGTCAAGTCTTCTTACTGGAACCATCCTCATCAAACAGGACATAAAACACCAGGTCACATCACATCATCTGCTGGGTAGATAGTCCAGCACATACCAGGGAGCTGAACTGCTGACTGGTCAATAGGTTTTTATATGTTTATTTAAAATCTCTGTCCCACTATAAATGCTGATTTAGTTACTTGTTTTCAGTATTTAGAAATACTTAAATGCCATTTGGAGATAGCAATCAGCTGTTTTTTATAGTAACAGGTAAGAGAACTCACTGGATTTTTAAAAAAATTCCTCAGGTATATAAATTTCTCATAACAATTCATTACATTTTGTCTTAGGTATTCACTGGGATATTTACAGCAGAAATGGTACTAAAGATTATTGCCATGGACCCTTATTATTATTTCCAAGAAGGCTGGAATATTTTTGATGGTATTATCGTTAGCCTTAGTTTAATGGAGCTTGGTCTTGCAAATGTTGAAGGATTATCTGTTCTTCGGTCATTCAGATTGGTAAATACCTTGATAATTAAATATTTGCATGCAATTATCTCACTTAAAAAATAAAAGTGATGGTGCCTGCAATAATTGCCATATTTTGTAAATATGTATTACATACTTCAGTGACTCACATTTTTTTTTCATATGTGCCTAATTTGCAAGCCATGTTTGATAAGTACAAATTTAAGGTGCTTGATACCTTTTAGTATCAAATTGTCCTATTGATCTTCTATCCAACTGATATCCTTTGCCAATATAACACTAATTGCTACCTTTCTAAGAATTTTGTGAATTTTTACACTGATTAAGAATAATAAAAGCTGAGTATCTGTGAAAACATACATATCACAAATACACAGCACAAATAATCATAACATTTTTAGTCTTTATATTGTGAACATTACTTTGTAGTACTTGTAAGGAACTTAAGCAGATTCTCTCTTCACATTTATTTTAATGGGCACCAACAATAAACTTTTAGTCATTCCATTACATATAACAGAATCATAACAAGCTGACTTTAAGATAACATTTAAATTGAAATATTATTGAGCTTCTACTAGAAACGTATTTTTTTAATATCAACTAGTATTGTGCACAAACCAGTTTATAAATATATTTAGTAGAGGTACAAGATTAATGATTTAAAAGCCTTTATTGCCAATAGTTACCACATTACTTGAAAATTTTATCTCCTGATACACAGACCAGGAAGAACTGACTTACTTAGCACTAATTGCAATGGTACCCAGGTTCACATAACCTAATAGTTTGGGTAATGACTATTACTTTTAAGTTAATGTTTATGATTTGAATGGACATGTAATCTCGTCATCAAGGTTTTGCTTAAAAAATTGGTCTCTATCTAAGCATGGAAGGCCTAATGTGGTGCTGAGGCAATGTGGAACTAAGTCAGCAAAGGTATAGTGACAGTGGTGAAAAGTATTCTAAAATGTGTTTAAGAATAGTTCAAGAATCACCTGTAAGTGGACGTTTAAAAATAGTAAAATAAAATGTCATACGAACACAAATTATTACTTTTTTTTACTATGTGCACCACTGAAATGAAATGATAATGCATTTTTGCCAAATACTCCATGTTCCCTGCTCTATATTGAAATAATAATGCGGTACTACTGAAGAACAAATTAATCTACAGAAACTGGTATGCTCTGTTAAACATCTTGGACCTAGCTTCTATTTTGTAACTAACACTAAAGGTTCATCTGCATTTTTGTTTTGCAGCTTCGAGTTTTCAAATTGGCAAAATCTTGGCCAACTCTAAATATGCTGATTAAGATTATTGGCAACTCAGTGGGGGCTCTGGGGAATCTGACCCTGGTGCTGGCCATCATCGTGTTCATTTTCGCTGTGGTTGGGATGCAGCTCTTTGGGAAAAACTACAAGGAATGTGTCTGCAAAATTGCAAGTGACTGTGTGCTCCCTCGCTGGCACATGCACGACTTTTTCCACTCTTTCCTGATTGTATTCCGAGTGCTGTGTGGAGAATGGATAGAAACCATGTGGGACTGCATGGAGGTTGCAGGCCAAACCATGTGCCTTATTGTTTTCATGCTAGTCATGGTGATTGGAAACCTAGTGGTATGTGATTAACATTTTTTTTTACATTAACTCTGATGCAGATGTGCAGGACTTAGCTAGGCAATGAAAATGTTTGTCATCCTTCTGTTTAGAATTTAAAAATTAATCTGAATGTGCTAATTTTGGGTAAAAACATTTGAAGAGTCCCTTTTCCTCTTTTTCGTACATTTCTGTGTATGTACACTGAAGTACTCTTACTATGGGTACAAGCATTTAGAAGGAAACCAAAATGTCAACTCCAACATCCTATCATGGGAGTGCTGCAGCTAATTTAGAGATGATGTTTAATTTTTAGTACTGAACTTTCGGGGTTGTTTGCGTACAAAAAAGACAAAAATGAAACCCAGAGTGATTTGTCATCCAGCTTAAAAAGGCTTTAAAAAGCTTCTAACTCAAGATTCTACAAGAAACCTTTATAAAAACGTTTAAATTCAAGCTGACAACATAAAATGCAAAATTTCAATTGGAAAATATTGGATTGATCAGAACTTCCTAGAAGTAAGTGTTATAAAAGCGATGCACCACTTCTACTTTATTTTTAAGTTTCTTCTCCTGTTAAAATTTGCAGTCAAAATTTCCTGTCTAAATTCTCTTCCTTTAATGATATTTTAAACATGATTTAAATTTTTATAAAATAGAATTCAAAATGTTTGTATCTTAGTCATTTACCTGACCTTGCAATCTTGACATTTTACCAGCAAAAAATGTGAAAGCCTCAAAAAGTTATTTATGATCCGCAACCTGCTCTACTGATTTTTTTAGAATCATAGAATCATTCACATTGGAAAAGGCCTTTGAGATTATCAAGTACAACTGTTAACCTAGCACTGCCAAATTTAACACTTCTGGTATGATTGTATTTACTACATAGCTGTATTCTCTCATCTTTAGGTATTGAACCTATTTCTGGCCTTGCTGCTGAGCTCATTTAGTTCAGACAACCTTGCTGCTACAGACGACGATAATGAAATGAACAATCTCCAGATTGCTGTGGCAAGGATTCAGAAAGGCATAGATTATGTTAAAAAAAAGATACGGGAGTTCATCCGAAAAGCCTTCGTTAGAAAGCAGAAATCTTTAGAGGAGATCAAAGCGCTTGAAGAGCTAAACAACAAGAAAGACAGCTGCATTTCCAATCATACCGCCGTTGAAATAAGCAAAGATCTGAATTATCTCAAAGACGGGAATGGAACCACCAGTGGTGTAGGCACAGGCAGCAGTGTGGAAAAATATGTAATTGATGAAAATGATTACATGTCATTCATAAACAACCCAGGCCTCACTGTGACAGTGCCCATTGCACTTGGAGAATCAGATTTTGAAAATTTAAATACAGAAGAATTTAGCAGCGAATCTGACATGGAAGAAAGCAAACAGGTAGGATTTTTCATATCGTAAAAGTATTAAATTGTAGTCATACATTTGCATGTTTTAATTACATATTTAGAATATTTTTAAAACTCTAATATCTCATGTAAATATATTTTATGTTTTAGAATTTTATGTATTACCATTCAAGAAAAAATGTATCATGGTATAGTAGAGGATCCTTAGAGTTTACAGTTTTAGTGTTTTGTTTATTAAAATTTGGAAGATATTTTATTTTAAATATTAATATTTCTTTCACAGTTTTATGAGGTTTTAGGACTAGTAAACACTTGATAAAGCATTCTTTATGTAGTTCCTACATGTGATAAGAATATATAGAATAAGGGTAGAAGGCTAAGGGACAATTAAGGATCTATGCATACCAAAGCAAACATAAGTGGAGAAAAAATATTACTTTCAATATTTAGGGTAGTTCTAAAAGTTAGCCCTGAAACATCACAAATCAGTAATAATTTTAGATTATCTAAAAGTTTTGTGAGTAATATTTGCACAGACTTTGGGTTCCGAGACTATGGCTGGCTGAAATGAAGTAATCTAGGTACCGATGAATGTCATGTAAAGCAGCAGCTCAAGTTATCCTGGAGAGCAGAATGACCTTGTAATATAGATGTATGCAGAAACAGCTTACTTGAAGGCTTTATGATGTTAATATTGTGCAAAGTTACAGAAGGTGGTCTAAAAAACCAATGCCATGTGTTTCAAAATCTAAGTGGCTCAAATACCAGAAGTGATCATGAACAGGTGCTGATAGTATTCAAGGAAAACTTTGTATTGGGGTAGCAATCAACGACAAACTAATAAATGCATTAGCAGAATCTAATTATATTCAGTGCCATTAGAAATTTAGGAACTTTGAGGTTTAAGGGATCAGGAACCATGGATAAATTTGCTTTCAATTAGATTAGAAGCTGTGATGTTATGTAATAACTCGTTAGTCCAAAAAGGTTTGTTTACCATGAAGAAAGCTCTCCAATAAAGAAGCCCTGCATTCATGACTTTATCATAGCTGTATATCTGGCATACTTGCAATATCAAAATTCACCACATTACATTAATGCATCGCCATGAGCCTGTTAATCATGGTATGGGGCTTTTGCTAAAGAACATCAAGAGTGTGTGTTTATTTGCAGCTGCAAAAAATGCTGCTTTGTGTAACAACTGTAAGATGAAGAGCAGGATATTCTATCATCTGAGTTGCTCAGTTATGAGACAAACAGTTTCAATGCAGATGTATAAGATAGTACAGCAGTAGTGCTTATCCATGGTAAATTTAGAATATAACAGATACAGGAAGTATAAAGCAGTGTAAATTAAGAGATCAACTAGTATTTAAAAAACCCCAAAACATTCAGAGTGATTCTGGGTCTCAGAGTTAAGTGTTTTTCATATAAGCTGATCTAATAAAATTTGGTTTTCATTTTCAATGAACCTTTAGCAAAGTTTTCTCTCCTTTCATATATTCTGATGTTTTTTAAAATGACATTACACTATATATTTTCTTCTGTCATTGTGGCTAAATACAATAATGTGATAAATACAATAATGGGTGCCTTCCTATTAACTCCATCAAGTTACAAGCCTAAAAATTTCCTGAATATGTTACTTTTTAAAAGGTTTGTAGTATGTATCACGACATTGTGGGGGCTGTGCAGATACTGAATTTGTGATTACATGACATGTTAGCCTCTTCACTGAAGGAACTTGGGAAGTTCCTATCCACACTTGGCTAGTCTTTGCCACTTTGCCTCAGAGAAGTCAGGACACTGGTTGTGCCATGGGTATTACTGGTTTATTTCTCCTGTAAGGTAGATTGAATGGCTCGGTTTACAATGCACTGCCGTATATTCTATCAGAAAGCTGGGGAAAAAACTATATGCAATGCAAAGGCAGAAACTCCTCTGCTTTCCAGGTGAATATGTGATGTATGTACACTCCAAGAAAATGGAGTAAAAGCCCTTCTTGATGTGCTGACAACTTCTGAATGCTAATTTCAAGGTGACTTTCACAAGTCAATTGCTCTGTTCATCCCCAGCTTTGCCTGGTTCAGGCATCATACCTTTATATTCTAAGGCCATCCTGAAGTTTCTGGACAATAATAAATCAAAAAGGATTTTGCCCTTGTTTTTAATGGACTGGTATCTATATCTGTCTTCAGGAAGAGAAACCAATTAATAAGTAATTTGACAGTGAAAATTTCAGGTGGTTGTGGGAAATCCAGCAGTAAATGATGGATGGAATTTTTATTAAGAAATTGTGGAGAAATTTTCAATAGGGTTAAGATAGGTTTAGGACTTCTATGCTGCTTCAGTATTTTTGTAGACTGTAGTAGTCAATACCATTGGGAAACTGAAGCAATAATACTTCCATCAAGTTCTGCTCACACACAAGTCTCCATTGTTTAACTGCCTGACATGTATTCATACAGTGCAAGTGTGCATATTGTGAACAGTATCTAATCAGACAGTGTCCTGAAAATTGTGAATTCTATATTAATTTCACTTTTTGCTCTGGATTCCTTATTCCATTCCTTCTGGATGATTTCTATGGAAAGAATATAGTGGAGTTATTTTATTGTGTGTATAAAAATCCACTGGATTTGGAATATATGAACAGAAGTTTTGGCGTATGACAGGAATTTGTGAAGTTTCCCAATCTTCTCCTACCAAGTCAACAGTACTGCTGAATCTTTTCCTGCCTTCTGATTGTCTTTCAAGGAAGATAAAGAGTACATTGGT
Organism: Onychostruthus taczanowskii; assembly: GCF_017590055.1. Taxonomy (NCBI): domain Eukaryota; kingdom Metazoa; phylum Chordata; class Aves; order Passeriformes; family Passeridae; genus Onychostruthus; species Onychostruthus taczanowskii. Next base: position 2,425,853 of record NW_024499240.1, on the reverse strand, counting down.
GCAGTGTTTAAGTTACCTCTCTAGAACAGTACACCATCACTTGTTTTGTTTTGCCTTCCAAGGGGTCCCACTGGGAAAACATTCCTGCTAGAAGGCCTGGTCTGCAAAAGGAGGGGTAAGAGATGGGGCAGAACTTTCCCTGCCTTAACTGTGGCAGTACTTAGCACTTAAAATACCTTGAGGGCATATCCACTATAATAACATTTTATTTAACCACAGAGCTGTGGAAACCTAGATCTGCACAGGAACTGTAAAATTAATATTTTTTCCTCTGGTCTCTTACTGACTGTTGCTGATGTTAGGAGCAGAATGATTATTTGAAGTCTGTTATACTAGAAGTGGGGCATAGCTTGTGTTTTCCTGAAGAATATACCAGGAGCAAGTAATTACTATAGACATTGTAATTGTGGGCGAGTGAGGAACAAATTGTAATATTTCCTATTTTTTATCATATACACTATAGTAGAAAATAACTCTAGCTATCGAGCTTCACTTGGAAGGCTAGCTCTTTTCTTTTTCCTTTTTTTTTTCCCCCCTTTTCATGCTTTCATGGAAATCCATTCTAATTAATTTGCTAGTTAATAACTTCCAAAATCTGCCAGAACCTATTCTGGAACCTTGTTGCAAATTCCAGACCTAAACAAGAACTTTCTAATACATATCACTAGAAATTTGAGGACACCTCTTTTTGGATGAATGATAACATTTATTAGATTATAAAGATACTCACTGCTTTAGAATAATAATTGGCTGAAAGTACATGCAAGAACTGAACATTTCATTCATACTTGAAGGAGGATTTTTTTAATTATCAGAAAAGAGAAGTGCAATACCCAATGAGATATCATCAGAAAAGAAACAGATTTCTGCTCTGAAGAAAAGATACTCAAGATCATTAGCTTTGAAGATCAAAAAATTAGAAATAGCTGAAGGGGATAATTTGGTGGGTTTTAACATGAGCATGTGGATGCTGTTTTTATTGTGAAATGAGTAACTGTGTTAATCTTACCAAACATAAGACTCATAACTATTGTATATTGTGTACCATTTAACAACTGTTTGTTAGAGCTGATTGACAACTTTATAAATATAGTTTTGCATTTCAACATGGAAAAATAATTTCAAATATATTTCTCAGTTATGGAAAACTTACTTTACAACTAAAGAAAAACATATACCTACAGCCTCAATCATTCACAATTCCTAAAAACCTTTCTATCTACAGTATATGTACAGTAAATACAAATTCAGATTGGAGAAATAAGGGTACTCAATAGACTTTTGAAGATCACAGCAGATGATTTTGACACAATTAAAAATGTCCTTCATCATAGAATCTACTGAATTTTGAAAACAATTAAGAAGTTCAGTTTTCTGATTGGCTTCATCGGGGATTTTGTATCTAGATAACATGAAAAAGACAGGAACAGAGTTATTGCATTCCCAAAATAGAAGCATTTTTATTGGGCTTCAATAAATTTCTTAGCCAAAACAGACTCAGCAGGATTTCACCAATTTGTTGGAATTTTTTTTATTGTGTTTAAAATGTCCAGCAATATAACTTTTTTTTTCTAAACTGACTAGTTCTGGGACAGTATCTTCAGAAGTGACAAATTATTTAAGTTACAGACTAGCTGTGGTTAATGATTGAAACCATATTTCTGGATACACTGACGCTCCACTGTCCAGGCACTGATAGAATCCTCTTTTGAAACAATGAGATAAAGATTATAGATTCAGAAGTGTATAGTATACTAAATCTCAACTAGAAACTTTTCGCAATCTGATAATTCATCGCATTTGAGTTGAAGAGAAATTAAAGATGTTTATTTTCATCAAGATCTAGGAGCTCTACCATTGTTAGAGAGTGAAGGAGGAATGGGAAGGCATACATCTTCAAAGTATTTTGCTTCCTGTATGTACATATTTTTCAAATAAAAGAGGTAGTCATGTAGTCAGTTAAACAAAGATTAGGACATGAAATAAACAAAACCCTTAAAACTTTCATTAATAAGCATTAAGGACTATATAAATATAGGAATAGTTTCCAGATCTGCTAACCATGTCTTGTTAATTTTATTCATTCCACTTTTATTTATGAATCACAATTTTTGTGTGCAGATTTGTAGTTCTAGCTTCTATATTTGTAATTTTTATAAAATAAACTAACAAGTTCTGTAGAAGAGTTTGTTGAACATTTCAGGTGGTATGTATTTCCCTTTTTCCAGCTAATAATAAAGTATTTAATAATTATGTTTTAATTGTGTTAAAGCCATGTTTGAATTAGAGATTCCAAAAAGAGAAAAACTAGTGATCCTGTGTATTGAACTTCACTACCTACCATTCTTACTTCTCACAGGGGTAAAACCAAGCTGGAGCAATCAAGAATGCAGCTCTGGTGCTTTTTAACCAGGTAGAGCAACGTGTCACCACTTTCACACAGGTTACCTAAGCAAGTTATACATATATATGTATATATATATATAATCACTTTTTAATGGATTTTGATTGGCCTGCATGCTATTCAGCTATGTACCTTCCCTATCCATTGCAAGAGTAGAAACATGCACAGCTGCTCTCTGCTGAGTCATGGGACTCACATCACAGCATGGTCAGGTGGGATTGGCAAACCCAACATACATTTTTTAACTCCGCTAATAGTTTTTCTGAATATTTAAATACAGTATTTAGCAATAACTGCATGCTCTTCAGGTTTTGAAGTATGGATCATAAAAGTACTGGAATGTTTTATGCTAAAGAAGCCAAAGAAAAAGGGAGCATGCATAGTTTTTAAAAAATAAAAACAACCCTTTTTGATTCAGCCCTTATAAATGTAAATATTTAAAGAAATGTTTTAAGTGATTTTGAAATAATTACTGCCATGAGTTCAACTCCTTAATGAATAACATTTGAAATATTGCAATAGCTACTGATGTAAAAATTACAGTTATACTTTTAAATCTACAATGCATTGTAATGCAGATTTTCAAGATGCTAAAAACTACATGCTATATTCATTTGGACAGTGCATATCTTGAGTTTTATAAAATGGAAGCAAAGCAAACAGTTTCATAACTGCTAAAATTATACCTATCAAATAACTCTCCCTAAAGAACTACAAAAGGTAAACATTTTACAACTTCTCTTTTCTTAAACCCCTTTATAAATAGTGGTGTTTGGAATGTGTTTCACGATAGCATTCCATAAATGAGTTGGGGGACTTGTTTGTGTAAATTAAAAAGTCTACAGAGTAGTCAACATAATTTTAATAATATTGCATGTATATCTATTTATCCTAGGGATTTTTTTCATTATAGGAAAACATGCCACTGATGAGTGATTGGCAGAGCTTTCGGGAATAGCAACAGCTGTTATAACAGAGGAGCCAAAGTTACATGAACGAAGAAGATGAAATTATTCTAGTAAAACAAGGCATCATAATTTGGAGGAGGTTGAGATTTCAGTCCTGTGTTAGGATTGAAAGCTGTTTCCTTCAGGCAGAGTTTCACTGGCTTCAAAAGGATCACCAAGTAGTTAATTTTATACCCTTGATTATAGTGTGGCATGATCTACTTATTGTGGTCTAAATTGCCCAGAGATGCCAAAAAATTAATATTGGTGGGTATTCTGAAAATTCTCAGATTTTAATGAACAAATTTTAAACCAAGATATGCTTCAAACACCAAATAAAACTCTAAGGAAAGAGATTTTAAAATTACATTCTTAACATTATATAAAAGTCAAAGGTTATATAAGATCTGATATTTAAAGTCAGTTTAGAATCACTTTGGAATCATCAATCTCCATTATTTTATATTTTTTCACTCAATTACAGTGCAGCTTTCAAGACTGAAAGGATAAAACCACATGGCTGAATTATCAAAGGCAATTTGTAATGGCTGAATCCTTTTATCTTATTGTCACTTGAATCATGAAGCCGTTTGTAAAGCTTAAAACTTCAGTAGCCTGCTCTTGCTCTTATTGAAATTTAGACTAGAATTAAATGAGAGCAAGACTGGGTCTTAAGTGAATGCATTTCCTTGTAAATGGGCACATTAACACGCTGTTGGTCAAAGCTTGTTTTAATGATCGAAGCTGTTGATAAGAGATGCACTGCTCTGAAAGAACATTATGGAGGCTGATTATACATACATTAACCAAGTATTTGGGTGGGTGATGAAGTATTTTTTTCTTTTATATCCTACACAATAATATTTATAATACTGTTTTCAGAAAAATATAATCCCACTGAGGTAGATTGATTGTTTCTTTTATTTTTGTGTGTGATTTCCACAGTATTGCTCAGGCTTCTGCTCTAGTCAAGCATGTTGTTTTGCTGATTCAGGCCTTGAGAATGCTGCATCATAAGCAATTGCTTTCAAATGTTTCCTTATAAAGGAAAATGTGATATCATTGAAGATGCAAATAAATATTTACAGGGCATGGTGTGTTCTGGAGGCTGATAATCACATTTATGAGCTGATAAGAAGATTGTGCTAATCCATCATGTATCTTGAGCTTCCTATTAGTTTTATTAGCTTTATTGCTAGAAAGAATATCATTAACGTCAACTTATTTAAAATGTATTGGTTCTTTCCTAATTTAGGGTCTTGAAGCAAAGAAGAGGAGTTTTATTAAGTAATGAGGTTTTTCTCTTAAAAATGCAGTTGTTTGAGATTATATTAAAAATAATGGAGAATGCTTTATGTGAAAATTACTGAAAAGAATTATAGTAGTTTTTGTTTGTACTAGTTATAAATTGCACTTCTGTCACTTGGTTTTAGCAACGATGCTGACAGAACTATCTGCAGCAGAGTTTACATGGGAAGATGCAGTTAAAAATTTGACTGCCTTTTAATTTGCACTCCTAGATTTATAATGGATGCGTACTATGAACCTTTATCTTGCTATTATTAAGTCAGCAATTTATTTAATGATGATGGATCAGGACATGAATTTTACTTTTCTTAAGTTGAATGTGACAGAAAATTATTTTTACAATGTTTCAGTTTTATTTAATGAAGAAACTGCCTATCATTTCAATGGAAGGTTTATTATTTCTTGGTATTTCCATGATATACAATAAGAGAGTAAATTCACAAGTATTATTTCTAAAAGAGAGACAGCCCTATGTGTGGATAATAAGTTGGTGTGCTAATAATGTTTAATATCGTGTACATTACTGGGTATTTTTGTTGTAAATGTAATAGAGAAAGTGAAATTTAAAATATTCTCACAATGAGATACACAGTATTTTAATTCAGACTCACAGATTTATGTGACCAGTAATAAAATTATTCCATTTAGAGGCAACATGGCTGGAACTATTTTACATATATAAATTTCGGAAATCATAGAGGAAGTGCAGTACGAGAAGTGAAACACAATATTTTTGGTCACAATGCAGTAACAACCATGGGACCTGAGGTCATTGACTACATATTGTGTGTGCAAAAGGCAGCTTCTTGAAATTTGTCCCTGAAATTATCCATCATTCAACAGGTTTTTTGTTTAAAATTTCATTCACATAATGTAAAAGTTAAATATGTGGAAATAATTCCTTACAAAGCTGTATTAAGATATATGTGCCACTTAATTTCTGGCAGAAAAAGCCCTTAGCTGCCAATACATTTTCCTGAAGAGACTGGGTTTCAACTGAAGAGTTAAATAACTAGTTTTAATTTGCAGCAGTGTCTCTGAAGAAGATGAGAATACATGGAAGTGCCTCTTTCAAGAAACAAGTTACTGTTTATTATTTGTTGCAAAATTTAAACAGTAGGGGATTTTTCTGTTCTAAAAATACCACTATCTGGAAAACTAAATGAAAAGTAGTTGATATTAAGCACTCTCAACAAAATGAATGGAAAGGTCGCCATACTTTCAAAACATGACCTTCCTCCAAAGGTCAAAGAACATGATCAATTCTGCTCAGCTAAAAGCACAAATCTGCTCAGTGCTGGAGTGCCCTTTTGTTACATCTGTACCTGCACAATTTAAAGTCTTAAGTGAGAGGTGCATTCCACATCCCTTGTGAAATTCCTGTTTACAGATTTCACTGCCACGATTTCTTTAATGTTGCTTTCTGATTACAAGTCTTATTTCACAGTTAAAGAGTGTATTTTGGATGAAAAAATTACAACAGTACAACAGTACTGCCAACTGAAAACAATTTACAAGCACTATGTCTGATAATTGCATTTGTTGTTTGCATCTTTAGCAGTATATTCCTTTCAAAGTATGCTATCTTAAAAGGGCAAAATTATGGGCAGTCTTGTGTGACTGATAAACTGTTATGACCTGATCAGATTTTTAATGTAGTTGGTAAAATTTTCTTCATTTGAGTTATTTTTATCACTCTCCAGTTCTTGCAGTTTTCAGATCTAGAAGTGTTTTTACTGTAGTAAGGACTATAGTATTCCATTGTACAAAAAAGCAGTAGAATGATAGAAAAATTTGGGATGGAAAGTACATCAGGAGGCCTCTCAAAAAGCACAGGAGACCGGAATGCAAAGAAGATGTTTCAGCTCTGGTAATTTGTGCTTTCTGCAAAAATTAAATGGTGCAGAAATTTGCCATTAAATGTCATTAAATTTATAATTTTTTAATCCAGATAACATGTATTTTTGTGGAAGTACCATACACAGTGGACAAGAAGGTGTATGTGCAGATTTGTGTTAGTTCATGTTGCTAAGAAAACTAAGACACATTTCCAATGTAATCCAGCATTATAGTAAAGGAAATGAAATAACCTCAGAGTGTGGTGCATGCGAGCTCTCCGGTATTAATACTACTCAAAATACTTCACCAGTTATATTTATGGATCAGGTTAGTAGCCAAATTACATTTAATTGTTCCCTATGAGAAGATAGGGAAACAGAATTATAACATTTACATGTCATTACTGTGGTTTTACTTTTAATAATGCATATTTATAAATTTGTCATTCTTTAAAAGTTAGACTGGCATGATTTGATTCAGTACCATTTTTTACAGAATATGTATCTAATGAGAAAAAATTGTTCTGTGGAACTTTACTTACAGAAACTAAATGCATCAAGCTCATCAGAAGGCAGCACTGTTGATATTGCTCCTCCTGGAGAGGGCGAGCAAGCAGAAATTGAAAGCGAAGAAGCTCTTGAACCAGAAGCCTGTTTTACTGAAGGTTGTAGAATAACTATTGACTTGGAGATGTATTACTAAAATGACATTGTTACTATGCACATTTAGGTTCTTGAGGGTTTCAAATATGGTGTACTTTCATGTCCTCAAAAATCAAAAGAAAATGTTTTTAGCCCAGAATGCTGGAAATCAGATGAAAAAACAAGATTTCCCTAGGCTTTGAGTAACTTCATGTATCTGGCCACTGCATACAACTTGTAACTAAGAAACTTCCGTAACTTTTCTATTGGTAAAATGCTTTTCAGCTATTTGAATGGGCCTTTGAAATTTGGAAGAAATAAATTTTTGTGTGACTCCATCAACAAATAGAACAGTTACATGCCAACAGTCAAAAATATTTTTTTATTGACTTATTTCATAATTAAGTACACCACTGTCTAGTTTCTCTCCAGATTAGCTTTCTTAATTCAGATATTCACCATCCTCTGTGATGTGACAGCCTATTCAGCATTCCAGTGATTACTTCTTAAAAATCATATAAAATTAGTAAAGGCCGCTAACAATATATACTACAGTAAATACTGACTTTGAAGTAATTGACTTTTAGATACTAATATCTCTTAATCTAATGCAGGTTGTGTACAGAAATTTCCATGTTGTCAAGTAAGTATAGAAGATGGCAAAGGAAAAACTTGGTGGAATCTTAGAAAAACCTGCTACAGCATAGTTGAGCACAACTGGTTTGAGACTTTCATTGTATTCATGATTCTCCTCAGCAGTGGAGCACTAGTAAGTACAACAAAATTGCGGATGCTGAAGTATTTTGAAATCTCTTAGGAGCAAAAATTAAATTTGCTTCAGAAAGACTTGATTTGCTTGTAACTGTACAAAACTCCCTACATTTCATCATTGCAGAATGGAATGAAACTTGACCCAAACCTGGAAAGTTTGATACATTTCATATGCACTTTTTAAATAATTTTTGTCTTGCCACTATGAAATGGTGCCATTTCCTTTAAGACAGCATAGCTCCTCAAAGTTTAAATTGCCTGCTAATTTTCAGCATGTTTGTCAAGAGATTTGAGTACAAAGGGCTATTGTTAACTGTGAATATATAGCTAAATATATGGGTTTAAGTCTTTAATTCCTCCTAGTCTGATCTACTTTTTGAATTTTGCTTGTGAAAGTCCATACTAAAAAATTGAATATTTTTTAGGAATATTCTGTTTCTGTTTTGAAGGCAGGAGATATGGAAAAGTGCAGCAGCAAATTAAACATAACAACCACTATCCAAAAAGATTTGCATTACACAACTTTCCAGCTTCACTCAAGCTGAACATTTACTACAATATCAATGTGCATAGTTGTATATTCTAGCAAATACATTGCTTTTTAATTTGATTTTTTTAGACATAAGTTTTACCTAACTGCTTTCTAGAAAGCAATATAAATATCTGTATCAGATATATAAGAATGGGGGGGGGTTGTGTCTATGTGAAAGTTTCTTAAATACCACAGAGGATAAAAAAACATGCTGTGAGTTTCTTCATTCATTAGTAAAATAGAATTTTCAAAAAATTTTTTTCAACTCCAGACAGGTCTCCTGTTGTTCCAATTAGTAGTATAGTTAATGATGGAAAACATATAAAATAAGAGAATGAAGAAAAACAAGGGGAAATATTAGCTCTTCTCTAATTATTTTTTATTCTTTATTCCTTAATTTTATCATGTATATTCTGTGAAATAGTAGTAATACCTCAATATATTTTTATAGGCTTTTGAAGATATATATATTGAACAACGCAAAACTATCAAGACCATGCTGGAATATGCTGACAAAGTTTTTACATATATTTTCATTTTGGAAATGCTTTTAAAATGGGTAGCATATGGTTTTCAAATATATTTTACTAATGCCTGGTGCTGGCTGGACTTCCTGATTGTTGATGTAAGTACAAATTAGTATTATAAAATTCCCTATAGTAAAGTTTCTGTTTTGTAAAATTCCTTAGTACTAGATTAATATTATAAATGTGCAAAAATAATTCCCATTTTATAGTTATACTGCATTAGTAATGGTCTGCAGTGATTTGGAGGGGTTATTTATAGTCCATTCATATGCCAAAAGGAAAAGCATGGCTGCCTATCAGTTTGTCCATTCTTCATGGTTAACATTTTCATACAAATGATGTATCAAACTTGAGATTTTATGAGGAAAAAGCCTAGTTTTTAAGCGTGCTATCATGAATGGACTCTGACCATGCTACCTTATTCCTTAGAAAATAAGACAGTTCTTTGTTTAAGTTTCTTCTTTGAACACTTCAGCTTTTCAAGTGAAACAATTCATTTGGTCCAGATTTTATCAAAGTTCTCAGAACTTTCTCACAGAAAACTATCCTTTAATCATTTCTAGTAAAACCAGAAAGACAGTGGCTATTTGACCTAAAAAATAATTTGTTTTAATGGACTGACAATCTGCAATAGCTAAATCAGCTATGACTTGGCAGGGTTTATGATGGAGGAGAATACAAGTCTTCTTGGCTGCCTTCCCAGCTGTGATACACTTCTGTGCAAAGGCCTTGCTTATGTTGTCAGAAGGGATCAAAGCTGGTTTTGCTCCCAGAATATTTGGTCTCTTGCCTCACACATTATTTGACCCAGTTCATTGCCTATACCTGTCCTCAGTGTGGAACTGAGAGATGGCATCTGAGGGCAATTGCGCACTTACAGTAATTTCTGCCCATGTTACCATATTTCTTGAGATATTTGCATAAATTTTGGTCTCATCAATATTTATTTCATATGTATATAAAAATGTATCATATTTGTAACTCCCACAGGAAAAACTCCCCTAGCTGGAGTGGCCCATAATTCAAAATGGATGACCTCTTTTTTCTTACCAGCCTGAGTTAGTTCTGTTATACAGTTAATCTCTAGCTCTGTCCTGAAAATCTGCACTAGAATGAAGCAGTGTGAATGGTTTTCCTAAGAGCATGTTAATGAAGTAGAGAGATGCACTCTTACAGGATTGTGTTAAAAATTTTTAGATAAACTACAACTCATGTTTTAATTATTCTTTTTGTGTTTTAAACCTAACCAGATTGTTCTAATCCATACTCCATGATTTCCTAGCTTAGCCTCAGAGATGCTGTTATCTGAGCAGGCTTTCAAACTTAAAAATACATCATTATAAGTGAAGCAGCTTATGTTGCTAACTTTTTACCATAGTTTGTAATTTTATAAACAAAAACATGAATAAATAAGATTGGAAATTTCTACTGTTAAAGAATTATTTTCAATCTTCTAGCAAGATGTAAAAAATGCCTTACTGTGTTTAAGGCTAACTCAGCAATTTCTTTAGCACCACCAGCGTGTGAAAGAAACACATGAGCTCATGTTATCTTCCTATAGAAAAGCAGGCTGTGCACTGCTTTAACTGGCAGTTTAAAGAGGTGTGATTCAGCATCATTCTGCCAGTGAGAACACCAATGTCTCCTTCTTCATTAGAAGTGACTAAAGTTAATCAGATTGTTTAATTCATCCTCTAAAATAATTCAAGAGTAAGCACAGATAGTCCTTTAGGGCTTTGACCTTTAATATCTCACATACCTGAGTCTCTCACTGTGACAAGCAGCCACAGTTGCTCTCACTGGTTGTGACTAAATTAGATTTTAATAATTGCACTAAGAATGGTAATTTTCAGCTCTGTCACTTTACAGCTGTGACAGATGACTCTTGGTACATCTGCCTACTTCAGTTTAAGGCTCTATCATGCCATCCTACTGTACAGCCTGACCAAAGATCTTGAGCAAGGCTGTCACTGCTAAGCTTCTAATTTTTTTTTTTTTTTTTGCAACAATTAGTCTGTATTAGAAGAAAAACACAAATGAAGACATACAATCCTTCTATTTTAGGAGACATATCTTTCTACTATTTTGAGTTCATTTTCATTTCTTAAAAGTACTGCATCTGCATGCACTAATCTATTTATCAGTGTACAGAGACATTTACTTTCTCAAGTACCGGCAACAAAACAGGTGGAACAGATGAGAGAAGACCAAGTTTACAGGACTCAGATCACCAGAGAAGTACAGAACAGCTGTATATCCAATAGAATTCCAAGCAAAACTTTGCATCCCATATGAATTGCCCAGAGGAAAACACATTGTTTCCAATAGATAAAGTATTTCTTTGAGGAAAAAACTTCATGTTTATGGTGTAAGAGCACTATCACCATGGTAAGAAAGCTGCCAATAATCTGAAATAGGCAGCACAAACAAGATTGAAGAATTTTACAGTCAGGACCTAATAACTGCCAATACATACAGTACCACTGAAGGCTTTCAGCAGCTGATGCTACCTAACAGTTTGGAAGGGGTCTTGTTTGTGAAAGATAGGTGAGGCACAGTGCAAATTTGGGGACAAAATTATAAAATGAAGGAGCCATTAATATGAGTTCAGTTTCATAGGACACCTCCCTCTCCCAGTGAAAGAGATATTTTTAAAATATTTGGTTTAGTGTTTATTTTTAATTCATAAAATGTGCTGTCTTTACACTAAGGTTTATTGTTATGCCTGGGTATCTTGTTGATTTGAGTGAATAAACAAATATTCTATTAAAAATACAAAAAATTCCATGTCTTGTTATCTCTGGAACATATTGTGGGTGACTAAGGATAAAAAGATTTCTCTCACTGTAGCATCACAGGAAAAATAAATTATATTAATGATAATTCTTAATAATAATTAATGTCAATAGTTAATATAATGGCTGAAAAATAATGTTATCTCTAGTAAGTGAAAAGGCTTCAGTTACAGAGTAAGAAAATCAGTAAGATTTTTCTTCTTAATATGCTTATAAATCACAGCAAGTTCCATTTATCCATTAGAGCAATAAAATGATTCTTTCCTTTGTTAAAAAGAATTACATTCTGACATAAACTCCAGTTGAAATGTCCAGCAATATGAATTCATTAAAACACTGTTTTCTGTTAGATAATATACATAGCATCGTAGCAATGAATAATTTATTTGTATTTGCTCTTGGACTGGCCTTCTTAGACATGAACTTGTAACTCTTGTGTTTGTGAGTCATCTAATTGTTCTTTATGGGTATAAGTAACAAAGGAAACCAACTTTTCATATAATGGTCAAAATCCTACCACCATTATCAGTGAAATCCTATTTCTGTAGAGTCTTTGAAGAGTTCTTTAAGCTGAGGTACAGAAATTAACATTTGAGGGATTTTCTTAAGGACCAAAATATGCCTTATTTAATTTACATGTCATCTATACTTTTGGTGGTAGAAATGAATAAAATATGAATAAGGCATGATTTTTCCCCACTTCTGTCTCCAAAACTGCTTGAAGAAAATTAATTCCTTTCATATGAACACTGTCTAAAGCTCAGTTCCATTTGAGAAGCAAATTAATTGCTCCTTACTTAAGTGGATTGTCTTTTAACCAAATCCCAATAACATGCATCAGGAGCTTAACACTGTTGTAGATAATAAAGCTCTTCCTGCTATAAGGTGAGCAGCTGTTAATATCTATCCCATAATATTTTTCTATACTTAGAAGATTTCAAAAAAACCAGAGACTTGCCAGGCAAGTGAGATAGTACCACTGCTTTCAATATATATTTCTGAGATATCCTGGTTATTGTTTTTATGTTTCAATTAGAAGTGATGAAATATTTATAACAAATATTTGTAATTAGCTACTACAATATTTAGTATAGATAATACTACAATATTAGTGTTTATAGATATTATTAGTGTGTAGATGTTATTATTTATATTAGTGCTTATATGTTATCATTAGTGTTTATAGACATTCACAATATTGACAGGTGTTAATAAAATAATTTAATGTATTCAGAATTTTAAATTGTTTGAAAGGTTGAACCTTAATGAATTACAGAAAGTATGACTATTTTGTCCTTAAAGATTCCTGAAAATTTTATCTTTCACCAACAGAATGCTTCCATATGACTGTTAAACTCTATCCAACCATAATAGATAGACATTTAACAGCATATATTCCTTTGTCAACCATGCATTTATAAGACCTCTTGCCTTTCCAGCAAGTATGAAAATGTTGGCATTCTATAACTTGTTGCTGTTGATTTGTTGCTTGAATTTCTATTCTTTTTAAATAAACAGTGTAGAACTATTTTTAAATTTTTTTTTCTGTATTTGATAGGTCTCATTGGTTAGTTTAATAGCCAATGCTCTGGGCTATTCTGAACTTGGTGCCATTAAATCGCTACGGACATTAAGAGCTTTAAGACCTTTAAGAGCCTTGTCACGATTTGAAGGAATGAGGGTGAGATAAAATGAATGAGTCTGAACAAATGTATGCATACAAAAATTAATGTGTTAATGGTTACACTCATCTTTCTTCGAAGAACTCCAACACGGCAAGGCATGCAAAAATGTGTGGAAAAAGGCCTTTCAACGTGTCCTGACAAACAAGACCAATGTACACCTCACATTTGTGAATTAGACCTTGAGCTCATTAAATTTGCCTGGTCACTGCTGCATAGTTGTGTTTTCCGAGCCTCCTGACTTAAAATTTCCATTGATTTGTGGGCCTAGAAAAATAAAAGGACATGACAAATTTTATCTTAGAGGGCTGGATGGTTTTTTCCTGCAGTTTATCTGGGAATTTTTTTGACTCAATTTCTGTAGCTAACTTCAATTTTGTGCTAGTTTGTCAGTGGTTCAGGATAGAACACAATTAGCCAGAAAACAAAACAAACCAACAAAAGGTGGAAAAGCTGACAACAGTGACACACCAGAAATGAAAGCTTCACTATGTCTCCCTATCTACATGCCTGGGGGAAAAAAATCCCACAGTAAATGCTGTAGTATTCGGGAAAGGTTTTTTGAAAAGACCTGAAATAAGGATAGGTTTTAGAAGGAGAGAGATGGGAAATAATTTCCTCAGCTAGAGACTTTTTCCTTCATATGAACATAAAGAGAGCTAAAACCCTCCTGTTAAGGAGATTGTCATTTTCATATTCTGCCAATCTGACAAAAACAAACCAACCAACCAAAAAAAAAAACCCTCCTGGAAAACCTTACTATAAACTGTAGCAGACCATGCTACTTATTGAAAAAATTAATACATAAAAAATTTGAAAAGAAATGTTATTGAGACATCTCCTTTTAATCTTTCACCTCAAAATACCCCAATGCTGCAATGCATATTTATAGTTCAGTCACAGGTCTTCATTTGCCAAATGAATAATGTGGTTCCTGGCTGGGCAAGGCTGCCGATATCCTAGCGGTGGCCACAGCTGCCAGTGTAGGGAAGTGTGTCCTTTGCACATCAGCATCACCACTATGTTTTACATGACTGGCAATACAAACAACACGTCAAGTGTCTGTCTAATAAATAAGCAAATCTTCTGTTGATGCTAGATTACTTTTGGTCAACTCAGTGAAATGAAAAATACTACCTTTTTCAAACCCACACACAAAAGACTACTGCAGTCTCTACTGATTTGCTAGAAAATTATTGTTTGAATATCTGCAACTTTCTTTTAATTGAATTACAATACCTAAGAGAAAACTTTCGTGCAAGGATTTCATCTGGTCTTTTATTGCCCCTTGCCCATACACAGTTGCTCAAGGGAATTAAATGCAACCAGTTAAAAAGAAAAATAAGGATACGTGTAAGAGCAACTACAGTGACCTAGGCAATTTAAAACCAAGACTTACAGCAAATGCTGTTAATAATGATTAAATAACATATCCTTAATTTGTTGCATTCTGTGTGGATAATAAAATACACTGATGTCAATATATACATAACTTTTCTAAGAATAAAATCATTAGTAATAATAGTTTTACATGCAGACATTTTTATTCAGTCTTCCACGTCATCATTCTTTGAGCTTTTTCTGGTTTATTTTCTATTTATAGATTTTAATTTATATTGCTGGAATTTAACATTTATTTCTCTCTTTTTCTTTAGAGCACACAAATTCTAAGAATTCATCTTGCTACTAACAGGTTTTCTTTTGCTTTTTGATTTTTTTTTCAGACTTTTGCATTGTCTTTGTTTCCATCTCATTTTATTTCTTGCTTTTCCAATCTCATTAGCATTTTATTAAATCTTTATTAAAATTTCCCCCATAAATATTATTGCAATATTTTAACTGTCCATCCCATAATAATACTGTTTTCACATTTTTAAAGTATTTTCAAGTATTTTTCATTTTCTTTCCATAAGCTAAGTGGCTATTTTGTCTAATTTGTACTCTAGGTGGTTGTAAATGCCCTTGTAGGAGCAATCCCATCTATCATGAATGTATTGCTGGTATGTCTTATATTTTGGCTAATCTTCAGCATCATGGGAGTAAATCTTTTTGCTGGAAAATTCTATCATTGTGTCAACACCACAACTGGTGAGATGTTTGATATCAGTGATGTCAACAATTATACTCAGTGTGTGGAACTCATAAAAAGCAATCAAAGTGCTCGATGGAAGAATGTGAAAGTAAACTTTGATAATGTAGGAGCTGGATATCTTGCTCTGCTTCAAGTAGTAAGTAAATGTATATATTTTCTTTTTGCTCTTTTTAAAGGTATCTAGGAAAAATGGGCAAGTTAAGACTGTTAAGAAGAGGAATAATTTCTTCATAGCAATAACGTACAGCTCACGTAACCCTATTACATTGTTTCTTGTAATTTTTTTTTTAACATTGTTTCTTGTAATTTTTTTAAATGATAGTAGAGTAATTTTCCTTTCCAAGACTAGGGAATACAGTCTCAGGATGATGATAATAATAATGTGAAAATAGAAAGTGTAGAAAATAAAAGAAACTCTGTAGTGGTGCACAGTATAGAACTATCATGTTCCTTAATGCTTATTAAAGAGCCATTATAGTATACTAAGTAAGTATTATATTACTTATGAATTTAAATAAGTATTATCCTTGTGAAGTACTGGATGCTACTGCATAGCATATTCATTCCATTAATTACTACTACTTATACAAAATCTGTAAATTGCATTTCTCCTTCAATTCCTTATCTTATGCACTCTCTTCAGTACTGCCTTTATTCTAGGTACTGAGCATATTTTACTTGTGTCAAGGAAATAAAGACCTTAGTTCTTTACAAGTTCCTTGCTGAGAATGAGGCTTCTAAAGCTAGGATCTGATTCAAAACACATGCAAGAAAGCATGTTTAGATGATTGAACTCTGTAGAATCTCTTGTCTATAACTCAACATATAAGTCTTCACTGAATGAAAAGATTTTTACAGCTCTGATATTCAAAGTTATCTAAGAATTCTATGCTTGTCCCTTCTATCTCAGAGCAGGTCAGTATTTCTAGCTGACCTTAATTCCAAAATTAACTACCTAGATTAAAATGTTTTGCCTGTAAAGGCAATGCGACTCTTATGTGCTGAGAAGTAGTGCTGAATGATGACTGATTCTCTGGCTTCAGATCTCATTGCCACTATTGTCTCTGAAGATGTGCAAGGAAAGCTGCTTCTCTTGAAGCTATGTATAAATGTCATCTGTGTCACACATCGAGACAATCTTCAGTAACTACTTCACTACTGTGAACCTTTCTTTCTTCTTCTCGCTCTTTTTTAAAATTTTTTTTCCTGATTTTTCATAATTTTCCTTTTCAAATATTCCTTCTGACCTTTACTTGCCCCACAGAGATTAAGGGATCTTTGAGCATGTTTTGTGTCATGTCTTCATCTGATTGCCTCCATTAACATTTTTCTTCCACTCTTCTGTATATATTGCTCTTACCTAACTCTGAACCTCTCCTAATATTGCTACGCAATGTGCACCAAATGGCTGGCAATTACCAACTGAGGCGGAAAGAAGTGTGAAGCCTGGCTTCAAGCACACCTTCTTAGTAACTGGTATTGCACTGCAAGATTCAGGAGGATACGAACGCTTTCAGAGTGCAAGTTTTCTGCTGCGGAAACTGGCAGCTGTACCAGAGTACCAAAACCACTTCTGCCAAGCACAGATGGAAATACACTCCTTGGAATGGTTCCTCTCCTGAACCTCCTCAGAAGTGATGCTCTTTGTTCATTTCACAGGCTTTTTAATTCTTTTTCCTTTATTGTGAATAAGCTTGGAAACCCTGGCTAATGGTTGCACGCTCACACTTTCAACTAACATGTCTCACCAACTTTGGTGTTCCTTAGAAAATGGACATCCTGCATGCATTAAAATAAACTTCTTAGAGTAATGATGGCAGATCTTTTTACTCTTTACTTGAAAAAAGTCTCTATAGGAGCTCAGCCAAATTTTTAAAGATGTCAATTTCATCTCTTTCACAGTTCACTTTTTGGTCTTCTGTAAAACAAATATAAGCAACAAAGCAACAAATATAAGCAATAAAGTGTATTTTTACTTCAAACAGTCTATTCCTTTTAGCTATGTGGGATTAAAACATTTCTAAAACTACCAGGTCAGTTTAGATACAGAAAAAACCCCATTCAGACGCATTTTGGTTTCTGTCCAGAAGTTATATTACTGATTCCATCAATTCATGTTGTAAACTTAAAAAAGTGGTCATGAGTGGTTCTAGTAGATCTTACCTACGTATCTCCAGCATTAATGTCTGTTTAAATCTATCAATCTTCATCTGCAAAGTAAACATCTGCAGCTCCAAACATACTGTCAACTTGAGATCTTCAGAGCTGGTTTTTAATATTATTTGAATAACTAAAAAGAAAAGTGTCAAAAAAACTAGTTAATTACTAATTACTAGAAAAAATATTTATGATGCTTGTGTTGTCAAGTATGGTTCAAAAATTTAGAAGTGATTTTATTTAAAGTGGAGGTCCAGATAAATAAGTAATTTAGTTCTTGTATGTTTTACTAATTTTTATGGGGAAGATAAACAACTTTGTTTTACTTCTAGGCTACTTTCAAAGGATGGATGGATATTATGTATGCTGCTGTTGATTCAAGAGATGTAAGTGTAAATCTTTCAGAGGTCATCTGTTGATTGTTTTCTGATCAAGAGTATAAAATTTAAACAGCTACAAACACAAAAAAGAATTATAATCAGCATCAATGCATATTTTTTGAATCTCAGAATTGTTACTGGAAAGAATTTCACTTTAAAAAGTGAATTTCACTTTCACTAGCCAAAAAAGCTAAATTAAGTGGATTTTTTTTTTAAGGGTACAGTTAGTGTAATAGAACAAAGAGATTTTTGACAAATTCTTTTGATAATCATAAGTATTAATTAATTTAAGATTATATGATGCAGTTATTAAATATGGAATATATTAATCAGGTTTTATCATTTGTAACTGTGCATTTTGTTGTTTTCCTTAGGTTGAGTACCTATGTTACCTAGATATTTTAGTGCACTTAAATTTTAAGGCTGAAGATCACCTGTTAAGCTTTCTGGGGATTAGAATTTTATTTTGGCTACAAAACTAATACTCTGTTTAACTTACACAAATAGTCATGTTAATGATATTGTTTCCCACAGTAAAACACCCTGTTTCATTATCTTTAGCATTTCTACACTCAAGCTTATTGTGCTGTAGAGGTGCAGATGCTGGGATGTGGCATCCAGAAAAACTGAGACAATAACAAAATTTGCCTTCACAACTTCCTCAATTTAATGGGTTTCACAAAACATATATTCACTAAATATTTGTTGATAGCATCTGTTCCTAGCTGGATGTAAGATCACTCATGCAAGACCAAAAGAGTTACAAAGAGATTTAGGTAACAGTAAAATTTATTGTTTCTGTTGCATGATAATATACTGAACACAATATAAAATATTTAGATTTCTGCTAATAAAATTTTAAATGCTAATGACTGCTCTGCATCCCACATTGCTTCTTTCTTCTGTATGAGGAACTTTTTATATATGTACATACACAAACATCTGTGGGCACATTTACTTAAAAATTTCGTATCAGAAATAATTCTGTCAGCTTCCGGTTCTCCAAATATTGATTGGAATGGACAAGTTCAATCTTTCTTTTTAATAAATTAGTGCTGTTCATAGCTTTTCTGTCTGAGATGGCATATACCTAATTATAAATTTTTACATCTAATATTCTCATAGGTAATATTTTTTATATTTTGTAGGTAAAAGATCAACCTAAGTATGAGGACAACTTGTATATGTATCTCTATTTTGTCATCTTTATCATATTTGGATCATTTTTTACCTTGAACCTTTTCATTGGTGTTATTATAGACAACTTCAACCAACAAAAAAAGAAGATAAGTATTTAAAATATTTCCATATTGGTATGAATTACTAGCTATAAAGAATTTTAAAGTTATTTCTGTAAGGCTAATAAAAATCAAAAGTAATTTCAAGACCTTAAATAAAGTGTCTCTTTTTAAATAATAATCTGCACTAAAATCTGTGGATATGGTTCTGAACTTTGCATTTTTAGCATTTTGATAAGTGAAAAGTTAGTCCATAATAATTTGCAAATTGAGTAAACAGTTACAATGAAGACATGAAAAGTGAACGTGAATTATTGGTTTGATTAGATGCAATATTATCTGGCATGAAATAATTTCTTTTTCAATTTACTCTAAAGAATCAAGATAAATTAAGGTTCATTCATTATAATTATTATTACAAACTCTCGACACTTAATGAAGACACAATATGGCATTGTGTTGATATAATGAATAACGGATCTGCAAACTGATTAAACAATAAGTTAAGAGTAAGTAAAATAGACCTTGTATGAATAGGTTTCTATATATAAGTAAAAATGGGTACATAAGGGCTTTTTCTTCCCTAACACTTCCATGAGAATGAGATTAATTCATTAGACACAAATGCAATCTATAATTTCTTATCAGTAGTAAAGCAAAGATATACAGGGAATAGTGGTTTCTTTTTGTATGCTTTTGTCAGACAAGTATGTTTAAAATAATTGCATTGATAGTGCATACAGTCAGTTTTAAAGAACTTTAAAATATAAAAATACAAATAATCACATTCAAAATATTTTGAAGCCTCACAGTTTTTAGTTTTCAAATGCCAGGGTCATTCTAAATTTTTGTGTGCTGTGAAAAAGCAGTTTCATATGATTTGGTTTTTTTCAGTTACCAATTAAAAAACAGCAATACCAGACAGAATCTCTGGTAAAAGAAAACTGTGAACTACAGAAATTTTTCCTTGTGCAAATATTCTTTAGCTTTCTAAACATGTCTGGGGTTACTATCAATTTTGTGATGCTTCAGGCTGTGGCAGCCAATTTAGCAGACGGTGACATTGACATTGTGCTTCCATCTGACTCAGTGCAGATTCATCAATAAGCACAATTTACCTGTACTGGAAGTCAGTCAGCTGCACATCTGACTGGCAGCATTTGCATCTGCAAACAAAGCCTGATTTGAGTTTGTCAAGGTTCCTTCCAGTGGTGTTTTAATTTGCTATGCCATGAAATTAATTACTTTTCTTAATTTTATATCAAAGGTGGGGGTTTTTTTTGCTGTTAAAACCCACAGAATAGATACTAATACACTCTCCTAACACAACGTCCGCCTCAAAGTTATGCCTCTTTTAGAGCTGTCTAGCTGTAATCCTAAAAATCTATACAGAAGATAGGCCATGTAAGGCACTAGTCATGCTCCTATTCACTAAACATATCCTAATCAGCAAGTTATTGAACAGAATCAGTATAGCAAGAATGCTTTTAGCCATTTCAGCAAAAGTGAACATGAAGACATTGGAAAAACTCAACGCATTACTCAACCCGCAATGGGTTTTTCCTGTGTGTTAGGAATGTATATGAGCATCCACCCTGTAAACACCTGAAAAAAAACTCTTCCTTTTTTATATAAATTAAATATAATTTTAATATTATATTACAGGGAGACATAATGTAGATACATGTTTTATATGTGGACATGATACTAATTAATTTTGATATTATTTCTTTACTTTGGAGGTCAGGATATATTTATGACAGAAGAACAGAAGAAATATTACAATGCAATGAAAAAATTGGGATCCAAAAAGCCACAGAAACCTATACCGAGGCCAGTGGTACGAGTGATTTGATTTTTACACCCCGAATATTAAATACTCATTTGGGAATATAGTCTTGTCCACAAGATAAGATTATAGGTCTGGAAAGAAAATATTTTTTCCATTTATTTTCTTGTAAATTGTCCCTTTTTGAATCCATCAGATTAGATCATTAATATTTTGTTTAAAAGCAACACACTGAAGTATGAACAAAATTATTTAATAATGTTAAATTTAATAATGGTAAATTTCAAAATTCCATGCCTAAGTCCTGGAAAACCACAATTGTTTGAATCATTTATTGGTTCTTGTTACCAGGGATAAACTTCATTTTCTGTTTTTTCTCCTCACAGAGAATTTGTAGGAAATGGGGATGCACTGGCCCTTGCTGCTGAAGACAGAAAGGGGCACTGGTAACCTATTGGGAAGGACAGATGCAGAAAATCTTACAGAATAAAATAATGTCCTAGGGAGTAAAGCATAGACTAGGATAAATTTGTCACTAAGATAAGACACTACTCTTGTTATTTACTGAACTCCTACACTGTTTAAAAAATAAAATACTTGTTGCACCTTATGCACCAAGTTGTTAAAAATAGACTTTCTAAGCAGAGACATATGGCAAAAAACACTGAGCTAAGTACTAAAGAAAAACTAGGATATTGCAGTCATGGTGTGTTTGAGACATGTGTCTTCAGCAGCCCAATGATCTCACCAAGCACAATTAGTTTAAGGAAGAAAGAGGGTTATCATTTTAAAACCATCTGAGAATAAAGATAAGAAAATGAGCTTTTATTTAGCTGGTACTCTTGGTGGCTATCAATTTACACCACCCATTTACCCCAATAATATTAACTGTCGTTGTTATTACTCTTATTATTGCAGTGTTTCTCTTCTTATCTCTTCAGCCAACACTGGTGAACTTCTTGATTCACTCTAGCAAGATGAGATATAAACCAGCATGTGTTGGGCTTAATGCCTCTCTTGTGAATGAGTCTTGCTTTGCACTCCTAAGTCTTGAACGGAGTTGTTTTCTCATTTTAAAAGAAAATTATTTACACTGTATAAACTGTATTCCATCTTTGTGTTTGCAGAACAAATTCCAAGGCATGATCTTTGATTTTGTAACCAAACAAGTATTTGACATCAGCATCATGATACTCATCTGCCTTAACATGGTCACAATGATGGTAGAAACAGATGATCAGAGTAAAGAAATGGAAACAATTTTATCCCGGATTAACCTGGTGTTCATCGTCCTTTTCACTGGAGAATTTGTCCTGAAATTAATTTCACTTCGCCATTACTACTTCACTATAGGCTGGAATATTTTTGATTTTGTGGTTGTGATTCTCTCCATAGTAGGTAAGAGCAACTCGCTTTCCAGAAAGAACTAGTGGAAGAAATAGGAAACATTTGTTTCAAGTATGTCAATACTGATTGCAGAATTTCCTTTTTCCTATGACTTACATGCTGATTCAGATCTTCATATTATCTAGCATACAATATATCTAATGTTGTATATAAGATTTTTATCTCTCCCATTAGATTCATTGTCATTTTCCACATCAAAAGACATAATGAAATTATTTGGCACATTAGATTAATATGTACAAATATAAAGAGGAATGTTTAGTGATATATGCAAACTAACCACAGATTTACTTTCAGTACTCAAACTGAAAATTACATGAAATGGGTGAGATTTTTTTTACTTTTGCTAAGATTTGTCGATTAAAATCTAGTGGCTGTCCGAGGTGCAAATGAGTGACACATCTGAGAAAGATTGTGCTGCTAAAACCTAGATCTGTTAAAGAAATCTCTGATTTGTAGAAATTAAGACAATATCATCCTTCATAAAGAAAGTGCGTATAGGCTCAGCTTCAAGAATTAGCTGTATCTAAGACATAAACATCCCTTTCCCAACCATTTTAAGAACTACTGAAAGCTTAGACAGAGACTACCTACTTGCTATAATCAGTCTTTATTTTACTTATTTACCTTCTCTAGGATAGCATTTCAGCATAAGGACAGATGCTTTCACCTTATTAACAGCTTTCAATAAAATGTAATCACTTGTATAATTTTTTGCTGTAGCATAGAATCCCTACACTGATTATATTTGAAACAGCAATAACTCAGCCTTTCTATAGGTAATTAATTAATTTTAAATTTTATTTTATTTATTCACTTTTTTCCTTCTACAACTTCCCCACCCTCTTATGACAGTGTAACAAAGCCAGACAAAGAAAAATATGAAAGAGATAAAGCAGAAAAGAACTACAAAGGTAAAGACATCAGGGAAAATAAAAAATAATGATCTAAGAATTTTGTTAATGGGACAACTTGTTTACAGTCTTTGAGAATGAATCATCAACTGGACTCCTGCAGGAGATTTATGCCAAACTGACAGTTTTTACACATATGTGTGTGTGTGCGTGTGCGCGCGCGTGTGTGCATATATATACATTATATATATACTTAAGGTCAGTGCCTATAACAAAACAGTGAACCTCCATCATGAGACTGTGACTCTGTTAATCAGGGTAAAAAACTTGACAAGAGGTTACTGTTTTCACTACAGCTGACACTGCTAAGAATAAGGTAAAAGGTGGCTCCATAGAGAAGAGGGAGCATGAAATGAGTGAAAAAATATACTTTATTTCCACAACATGTAGAACAGTAATTCTCTTCACTGTTTGTAATGCAACTGCCACATTTGTCATATTTTTACAAAAACTGTATTAGTGTATTTATCATTTTTTAATTCACAGGTTGTTTACTATTACATGTGACTATTTTTGTAATAGGTTTTATGTTGGGGAAAGAGGTATGAGGACCAGGAATTCTACTCTCAGATTCTCTATAATGTACAGATAGGAGTGATTTGCATAGACATGCTGCACTTGTCAATCATGCATAAATAAAAATATGACATTGCACAAAGCTGAAGATTTTAAGAACTTCCATGTTTCAGGGTTGCTCTTAAATTTGAAGTATTCTAATTACTTGTATGGCTGCATCCAGACTATGTGCATCCAGATTAATGTGCCTGGAGAGTCTCCTCTAATTTATAGCAATCTGCATTGACTTATTTTTATGTGAATGACTAAACATTAATAAGGTCTTGTTTATGTTAAAATATTTACAGTTCAAAAAAGATTGTGCAGTTTCTGCACTGGAAAAATAGCTTCACCAAAATATATCTGGGAGTTCTTTTGTTTTGGTTTTTTTTTCAGTTTTTTTTTTTTTCCCGGGCTATTCTTTGGTTACTGTCTTTCATTATCTCCAACATCCAGTGAATCCATAAAATACCCTTTTCCATGTAAATATTAACAGTATACTGTTGTGCATATTTGAGAATTAAATGGCTTTACCGCATTGAATTGCATCAGATGTGTACCACAGTATGGTTAATTTGCAAGAGCTCAACAGGATATATTGTATTCTGTGTCATAGATAGGAGAGTATCACTGATGCGTGTCAATGCTGTTGCTGCTGTACCTTGCTCCTTCACTGTCCACTGTCTCCACTACAGGAAGCCATGTGTCAGTGATGAAGTGAATCAAGTTGTCCAACCAGACCTCATTCTTTCAAATCATTAAGCAATAGTTTGCAGCTATTTATGAGCTTTTTTAGTTTTGCATTTTAAATTTGAAGTGGCTGCTACGTCATGTAGAATCAGACTGTACAGGCCATATTGCAAACTGTTAAACCTGTTGACAATGTGGTTAGCATATATAAATAATGTAAAGAAATACCATTTGGCAACAGTTCTGTATATAAGAAAAGTGTCTTCAAGTTTAGATCACTGTTTCTTATATTTCTTTCCTTATTCACTTGGCTTATTTTCTAACCACACTAATTCCAAACTGGCATCATCACACTATGGGAAAAAAAGTGAGTATTTGTAGACTATCTTGTTTTAATAATATACTTGCATATATTCCAATGTGAAGTAAATTGTGTAAATCTGGAACCCAGCTTGTTTCCAAATAGTTACAGGACATAGCAAGGAAAGCATTAGGGGAATGTGCGAATTTCTAGCAGTATTTGCATCAGAAGTTCCAAGATAATCTCATAGCTGATTAAATCCTTGCTATCTTGCAGTGTCTGTTTACATAGTCTACTCTTATTCTTTTTTGAATCACAGTTCACTAGGCTTGTACAAATAAAATATTTCCCAAGAAAAAAATGGCACATTTGTATAATCGAGGACATCAGGACATTTTGTGTTTCATACACAAGCTAACATTAAATGTAGAATCTTTCTTTTACAAATGCTTTTGACTTGTAATGTGTTGGTGAAATGCATGCAAGAAATTGTTATTATCATAAACAACGCAAACAATATTACATATGAGCCAAAAAATAAAGATTTCCTTTTTTTAAACTATGTTTATTTTGCTTTGTCTCTGAACTTCTGTTGGTTAAAGCAAGATAAAAACTGACTTTGGTGCGAATAAGAATTGCTTTCTTTTTCCCTAGAGCAAAACACCTTATTCTTCACATTTTAACTTCTACGTAAAATAATTATTAAAAAAATCTGAAAACTTTGATCAAACTACATTTCTTTTTACTTCTTTGTTATCAGCATATTGTCTGTGAATAAAACAGGACACCTACACAATTCTACCCCCAAAATGTCTCTCAACCCTCAAAAGCCCTTCTCAGCCATAAAGGCATTGCTCACTACTGTTACCAAAGCTGCCCATGTTTTATGAGTCTTAAATTTGCAAACAAACTGTCCAATGAAGTTTTTCTGTTTGGTTCCATTTAACATTTAGCCAAGGGACTCATTGCAAACATAAAAGTTGGTTTTAGTTGCCTAGTGATTCTTTTTATTTCAGTGATTCTCAAAATTAATAAATACCATCTCATCTGATCTCACAAGTAAGGGATAACACTGACACTGATCTGTGACAATAGTGTTCATAATCAAAGTATCTGGATGTTAAACAATAACAGTTTGACTTAACAAGGATGTCATCAAGTTGTTCAAGGGCAGAAAGATTTAGAACATTGAAGTACCACATTATCATATTATCTAATTTAAAATTTATTATTATACTTCAAAATTAACAGTAAGTACAATATTCCGGGAGTTTTCTCACTGGCATGTTTTCAGTGCTCCTTATTCTGCGGATATTATACCATATTGAACATATTTTGGCTGAATATTAAATTTCTCCTATAACCATGACATAACTGATGGAACATTGTAACACTAAAGTCTAGCAAAATCTCTAACTCACTGAGCATCAGCAGTTGCTGCAGCTGTCTCCGAGTTGGACTAGCATGCAGTAAGGAAGCCATACTTCACTGGTTCACAGAAAATACTGAGTTGAAAGGGACCCACAAGGATCACTGAGTCCAACTCCTGCCCAAGAGCATCCAAATCTTCTTGAACCCTGTCATACTTGGTGCTTCCCTGGTGAACTATTCCAGTGCCCAACCACTCTCTGAGTAAAGAGCCTTTTTCTAATATCCAACCTAAACCTCCCCTGACATAACTTCAGGCCATTCCTTCAGGTCCTGTCACCAGTCATGACAGGGAAGAGATCAGTGCTGCCCCTCCTCTTCCCCTCAAAAGGAAGTTCTAACTTTAGTCTCCTCCAGGCCTAACCAAGTGCCCTCAGCCATGCCTCATATGGCTTCTCCTCAAGGCACTTCACCTGTATGCCCCCCTTTGGACACCTTCCAATAGCTTCAGATCTTTCTTATATTGCAGTGACCAAAACAGCACATAATATTCAAGGTGAGGCTGCCCCAGTGCAGAGCAGAGCAGCGGGACAATCCCTCCCTTGCCCAGCTGGTGGCGCTGTGCCTGATGCCCCCAGAACACCTCTGCCCCTCCTGGCTGCCAGGGCACTGATGACTCACCGGTGACCAGGAGCACCAGGTCCCTCTCTGTTGCACTGCTCTCCAGCGCCTCATTCCCCAGTCTGTCCATACATCCAGGGTTGCCCAATCTCAGGTGCAGAATCCAGTACTTTTGCTTGCTGAACTTTATACCATTGGTGATTATCCAGTCCTCTGATTTGCTGAGGTATCTCTGCAGAGTCTTCAAGGGAGTCAAGAGGTCCTCCCAGTTTTTTATCATCTGTGACTTTGCTTAATATCTCTTCCAGTCCTGTATCCAAGTCCTTCATGAATATGTTGAAGAGAACAGGGCCTAAGATGGAGCCCTGTGAAACCCCACTAGTGACAGATCACCAACCTTATGTCATTCCATTCATAACAATGCTTTGCACACAATGTGTGAGCTGTATGTGAGATCACATGGTGTGCTTATCCAGCTGTGTGCCTATACGAATGCCTTTCCCTACACCAGAAAAATGCCTTACTAAGAACATGCAGAATTGTTTAGCCTGCTCATACCCTTAGATCCTGGAGATGGCCTCTGGCCCTCTTAGAATACAGGGTTGAAGCCCAAGACATGGCCTTCCCTAGCTTCTGGGCATACTTACAAGCACCTGGCCAGCAGGCCTAAATTAGAGAAACCTCTAACTTGCATCGATGCCAATATGTACATCCTTAAAGTTATGTACATTATTTATTCCACTGCTTCTCTGACTAACTCATCTAACTTTATAATTCCAGAGACTTTTGGAACTCTTCTGCTTCTATGGTTCCTAACTTGAATCTAACAATTTCATCTTACTGTTACCTTTTCATATTATCTGTTCAAACCAGCACCTAAAATCTGCAGAATTTTTGCTCTGTGAACAGGATGGCAAGTGTTCTGATGAGGAATGAAAGTTCATAATTCATTTTCAGGAACCTGGAGTACTCTGTAAAACTGATGTTATTGCATCTACTACCAAGCACTGTATGTGCAAAACCATTGACAATGCTTTTGGCTTGGACTAGCAGAAATGGCTGAGGGTCTTGGTTCAACCTGGTTTGTAAATAGACTCACTTTGAGGGCATGTATGTCCTCCTAATTACCCTGTGCTGCTTCTGTGAACAACTTCTTCCCTCCTACCTATTGCTTATCACACAGAAATCAGTCAAATTTGTAAAATTTAAACCTCACATTACTCTGCTCCTGTGCTTCCAATGCATTTGAACGGAAACGACACTTGAAAGAACTCTCCACATGCTACTGGGCAAGCCTGTAGTGATGGCTATTCCAATCGAGCATAGTTTTATATTACTACCATATTGTGCTTGTAGTCCTTCCCTACTGTTAATCCTCCTTTGTTTCCAGTCAGAAAAGTAGGATTCCTTATTTTATTAGCTCCTAAAATCCTCACTGTATGACTATACTGATCCATGTCCAGGTGAATTTTCAACATGTCCAACCACAGACAAAAGGCCTTCCACTCTGTATTCAACTTCTTATCTGTCATGTATTGCCAAAAAGAGAACATTAGTAATGCTGACAGTAGAGCTAAGTCACTCTCCTAGTCTAAGTTCATTACTTGGTACTCTTCCTTAATGAGTTTTCAGATGAAACAATTTCCACATGAATGCCCAGAAAGGAGACATATTCCTGTTCAGTACATTACAAATTAATTCATAGGGCAGCACAGCTTAATGCTGTTCCCATGCAAGTGTTCCCAGAAGTCCCAGTGCCTCACATGAGCGAATGTAGCAGTACTACCATGTGCACAGTCATGAAAGAATAACGAGCTTGCAGAATTAACTGGAGCTAATTCAGCACTGAACTAATTTTAACAAAGGAGGAATGACCAGTGTGTGGTGGAAAAAAATCCCAACTGTTTCTTCCAAGAAGCAGACTGGTCACAATAAAGACAAGCAGGATTGCCATTATGGGAAGTTAGGATCCTGAATAGTCAAATGTATTTACTATGAAATTCATTAATGCATTAAAGGAAATGGTGAGTACTCAGCACTACTTAGTCCATTATAAATTGCATACTGTAATTTATTGAAAAAAAGAAATTAAATCCTTTGGGAGGTGAAATCATGATAGGAATGAAAAAATCAAGAAAGTCATTGCCCAGAGGGTTCATCACTAGTATATGACTGACATGATACATTATTATTATTGCTACACTAAATGTCACAATTGTGTGAGGATTTTTGCATTTCAAAGCTTAACTCTCTTGAAGTGCCATTTGTTGTGATCTTTATGTTCATCTCTTTAGTTCCTCAACTAGATAGATAAAATGGAAAAAAACATAAAGAAATCTGAGCACCAAAGATTACTGGACTAACAACAAAATTTTACACTTAAAATAAGTTTGTATTATTTTTTATTTTTTGGCATTTTGAAAGTGTTTGGCTATCTAGAAAAATATAAGCCTTAGAAAAGACAAATAACACCATGAGAGTGAAGCTCAAAACCACAGAAAGACTTAATTACAAGCAGACAAAGCAAATAGCAAGCAGAGTTCATTAGCCATGTTTTCAAATTACTGAGCTTGTCACAATGGATGTTTTCTAAAAGATCATGATTAATTCACATACAATTTAATAAAAAGACAAGATAAGGTAAAGGAGAATGGTGAAGTGCTGTGATCTGTTTCCACTAAACACCACAGAGCAGGGATGTGCTTCATCTTTTTAATGTAACACATACTCTGCACCACTTCACAAATTAAATACCTCACCCTCATAGAAGAAAACATACTGCAACATGAGGCTTGGCTAAGCTAAGAGAATAAATTGTACTGCAGTAGCCTAAGTAAACTGAAGCCAATTACCATCTCTCAGGAGAAAAGACAAATCACATGCATCTCTGCAGCAAGTGCTATGTTTGATGCATATATGAAAAGACATATCATGAACAATTTATAGCAGTAAAGCAGGCATTCGTTCCCAAGCATTCCACACTTCAAGTACATTTCCTGTATTATAAAAGCCACTTAATTTTTTTTTCTCATAACCTACATTAAGGGGAAAACACTATCACCCTTAAAAGTATTCATTGTTTTTATAGGAGACACACATAAAAATATAAAAAGCACTTACCAGACCTTACATAGCATTACTGTTTTTTTCTATAACCATAACAGGATTTTCAGCATCACAGGAATCTTTATGCTTTATTTTAAAACACTAGTAGTCTGTACATGAATCACAAACACTCTGCCTCACCATCTTCCTAATATACAAGTGTTTGGTTTGCTTTCAGAAGGCAAAGCCCTAGGTACGTGCTTACAGTGAAATACCAGCAAAGTACAGTCTTAATGAGTGAAATTGGACATCTAAATCGAAGCGGGTCATGCCGTTTTTCCCCTCAGTCTAATGCAGTGATAACACATCCAGCAAACCAAAAGAAGCAGTTTAACAACGTATCATATAACAGCAGCTATATTCAAAGATAACATGCACAGGTTTTTTAATTATGTTACACAAACACTGTACGTTGTATTATGAATTTCTTTCCCAGAGATTTGGACCTGATTGACTGAATAGAACAGCCACAAAAATTTATACATCTTCAATTTTTCCTCTTGTTGCTGTTACAGGGGGATGACAGTGATGGGCCTAATATTATGACTGCAGGAAGCTCAGTACTGGTATACACTTCAGAGATCCCAGCTCTGATCTAAGGAAGGAAATTGATTGACCCAGAAAAAAATAACAGATTTTATCTCTGTGGAATATCAAAGGCCTTATCTTACCTCTTCATGCAAATATGCAGAAAAAGATCTGAGAAGCATGTGAAAGTATGCAATGCGAAAGCTGTATAAATTCTCTCTCTCAACTAAGAAACATTAAAGGAAATACATAAACACAAAAATATGCAGAAGGTCAAAGGGATAGTAGTTTTAATTGATACAGTCAATTAACTGTAATATATGTTACATGTCCTAACATGTAGGACACGTATCATAGGTATCATTTATTCTTTGGATGGGATTTTGCTTCTGCAAGTCCAGGGAACAGCACATTCTTTTCAAACTCTGAAAGTGATGCGACAAAAGTGGCAGAGCATATGCTACTTCCATGAATGTGTGCTGTGTAGAAAGGATGTTACTAACATCTCCCATCTGCACCAGGCACATCCTTAATTCATGTGTTGCAGAGTTTGTTCAGAAATTAGGACAAGCAATGATTTTTATTTTACTGTTATTTTCATAGTGAAGTATTTTAACCTAGAATCTAATTTAATGTGTAGCTTCAATTATATGTTTTAGCCTTAAAATCTGTAACTGCTCCATTTAGTGGGGTTTTTTGGTGGTTTGGGGTTTTTTTGTTGTTGTTTGTTTGTTGGGTTTTTTTTTTTTCTTAACAAAGCATGTGAATAAACTACCTGGTGTATCCAGGTTGTGCAATAGGCAGAAGCAGTATTTAAATTACCTGCATTCTCTATCATGCCTTCTATGTTCCTCACACACAGCAGAAATTCAAGAGTTCCACATGGGGACATGCAGCAACATCCAACTTGCTGTCCATATACATGGAAATATATACTGAGTAGAAATAGCTGTAAGGGGTACTTGGCCTCCATGGGACAGTCCTATAGGGGAACTCTCAGTTCCTAGATCCAGCACAATTAGGCTATTTTCATACTGTGATCTGAGTTCACCATGACTCTGACATTGGCACCTTGTATGTCTTCATGATTGTAATGAAAAACAAGTCATTAAACTTAGTAGGTAACTAAAATACAAAGCTCCCCATTGCTTAGCTAAGCCCAGAATATTGTCCAAAGCACGTAATGTTTTTTTGGTTAGGTGATTTATGCTGTTAATGAAACAGGCAGTGCAATTTGATGGCTGGGTAGTAAATTCTCAAAGAGATTTTGTGAGCCTGTATTTCCTGTTCTAACAATTTTATTTCTATTTTTCAGACTGTTCATATATACAAGAATATACAAGCTCTTTGTTTTGCTTCAGATTAAAATATATAACTGACAATGCTGTTTTCTAGCTTGGCTGTGCCCAATCCACATTCTGCAAAATTTTTCTAGCTGAAGCCAGAGATTGTAAATATTTTACAGTAAAACGATATTCCTATATTTTCTAGGTCACTGCTTTTTTTCTGTTCCCAAATCATTAGGAACAAACAGCAGAGTGAAGGAAATGCTTCATCTGAAGATGGAGTACAAAGGAGACCAATTGTTCTCTGCAGCTCACCACTGCTCCCACACTGCTCCACAGCACTGAAAACATACACAGAGCTGCTTCCTTTGGGAAACTAAGATCCATACAGTAACTCATTTAACATTGCGACTCAGACACTTTAAGGAAATACTAGCTGGAGTCCTTTCTTCAATTTAGCCAAATCACTCTAATTAATTCCCCATTAAAAAGGTAGGATTTCTTTCCATCTTTACTCTCCCAAAGCTCTATACTCTCCTTCTTTAAATCAGCCTACATTAATTTGAAGCAGGGCTATCTTCCTGTTGTCTGTGTACAACATTCCTGACTGAACTTTAGGCTGAAAACTCCAACACTGAATAATATTAATAATATCACAGATAACAAACACTTTTCCACAACCTATCTTCTCCAGGTATTATGTGTAGACATACAGAGTGACAGCTGCATAGTCCTTAAGATAAAATTCCACTCATGTAAACCACAAAAATTCCCAGCTTCCATTTATCTTGTTCTGTACCCTTCAAGTCTGACAGCCCTTTTCCTTTTTTGAGGTTATGGTAACTCTCACATATCTCTCAAGTTTCCCACTCCTTACTCAAGCACTTCACTTCCTCCTGTAGCAGAGGTGTTTACTTGCACTACTGCAAAAAAGGAGTGGAATTGAAAGGACAAGTATCTTGCAGCAACTCCAACTCCAGCTGTGGTCTTGGCAAATTGCAGAAATTTAAACGAGGCCACTCCAGGTCAGACCACACAAAGCATGTGGGAGGAAAATACTAACAATTCACTAGGTGGCACTTTTATGACCCACTTGAATCTGAAGCCAAAGAAGATGCAATCACATTTTTCTGCTGTGACATTGACATGGTCAAACTGTATTTCATCACTGAAAGTGCTTTAAGGCGTCTTTCACAAGCAAAAGTCTGTGTGCCCTAAGCAAAGCCCAGCTTTGTATTTCTACTAACCTAATTTGCTGGGATATACTGTGGGAAGACTGAGATGAAGGACTTTTCCCATTTATTCTCATAAACATTTCCCACCAAGTGTATCTATTTTCTGCTGCTAGAAGTGGTCATAACTACAGAGTTCTTCCTTCTTATTCAAACCAGTGCCCTAAACCACTGCCGTATTAATGTGTTTCACCTCAGCATACAGGTATACCTTTCCTTCTGAAGGGCCTGACTCAGGAAAAACATTTGGTCAATACAATGCAAAAGCTCAGGCAGTCCAACTGCAATTGTCCTTTTGCCTTTCCAATCCACGTAAAGATTTTAAATGGCAAATGCAAGCAGCCTCTATCACACTCTGCAGTGATTGATTCTTTCCCATTCCTGCATTTCAGGGAGCATGCACATACATAATAGCATGGACAGGGTAGGCATGTAATCATGTGCAACCCATACAAAAAAAAAGCCACAGCTAGAAGGGGAATATCTTCATGCCCTTCCCCCATTCAGGAATTACTATCATCTTACAAGAGCCTTCCCTGAGGGCTGTATGTAGTCATGGTGACAAGACATCACCACCTGTCTGCCCCTGCAATGGAGGCAATGAGCCAGAATGCAAAGCTTTGTTTTGCTGCAGCTGAATGCATATAGCATATTTCCAAATAGCCTGATTCAAACAGAAACCAAAGAAAATGACAACACTTTTCAAAACATAAAATCTGAAGAAAGTTCCAGATTTATTAATAATGGCTTATGAAAATGAATCAATAAAACAAAGTAGCTTGAAAATCTACATGAATTAGCATGCTTCACACTCTTCAAAATGCAATTTTAGTAATAAAATCATAAAAAATGATGCTTTATGACCAAAAGCAGAAAATGCCGACATTACAGAAGCAGAATTTAAAATAGGCTGCAACTGTTAACACACATTGCTTTTATTCCAGTGAAAATGCACACAGACTATTCCATACTGCTTGCCTGCTCTTAACAATGTCCAGCTTGCAGCATTTTGCTGGTTTTGGTACTGACCCCAAACATCAGTTGACTAAAAATCACAGAGAACCAGCTAAAGTACTAGCACAACACCACCCAGTGAAGGGCAGCAGTAAACATTATAAATAATGAAACAGGCAGGTGAAATGCATCCCAGCAAAGAAAGGAGATGGCCTAAATGGAATAGGAGCAGAGTATTTCATCCTCATCCCAGATATCTAGTTTATATCTCAGGTTAGGCATACATTAGGCAGCACCTCACAGCTCTCAGATGTGGCTCTATGCCCTACCTCAGGCTGAGCTTGCACTAGGCAAGACACAATGGGAGTATCTCCTTTCTCCTATCTTCCCCAGGAGTTTCCCCAGGAAAGAAATGCAGACTGGTAAGGATTTTCAGTGTTCAGCAAGTTCCCTGAGTGGGTGAATTGGAGGGTGAGGACTAAAAAGCAAGCTGCAGAATTCTGTTTTGTGGTTTAGATTTACCATCAGAGACAGTACATATGTTTTCTGAGGCTGCAGTGTTGAATTGGGCCAGACCTCTATTTTCCTATATGGGCAAGAACTACTAGGCACCTGGATCTTTTATGGATCTATTCACGTGGGCTGGCTCTTCTCTGCACATGCTCCAGCACTTCAATATCTTTCTGGGAGAGAGAGGCCCAAAACTGAATGCAGGATTCAAGGTGTGGCCTCACCAGTGCCTTGTACAGAGTGTCAGTGCCCTGGTCCTGCTGGCTACACTACTGCTGATACAGGCCAGGATGCCACTGACCTTCTTGGCCACCTGGGCACAGCTGGCTTGTGTTCAGCTGCTGTCAATCAATACTCCCCAGGTCCTTTTCTGCCTGAAAAGATTTCCAGTCACTCTGTCCTAAGTCTGTGGCACTGCCTGGGGTTGTTGTGCCCCAAGTGCAGGCCCTGGCTCTTTGTCTTGCTGAAACTCCTGTAATTGACCTTGGCCCATCAATCCAGCCTGGCCAGATCCCTCTGCAGATCCTTCCTGCTCTCAAGCACATCAACACTCCCATCCAGCTTGGTGGCATCTGCAAGCTGACTGAGGATGCACTCAATCCCTTTGCCCAGATAATAAAAAAAGGTATTAAACAGTATTGACCCCAGTACTGAGCCCTGGGGAGCACCACAGCCAACTGCATTTAACTCCATTCCCCATCAGTCTCTGGACCTAGTCACCCAGCCAGTATTTTACCCAGAGAAGAGCACACATATCCAAATCAAGAGCAGCCAGTTTCTCCAGGAGAATGCTGTGGAAAACAGTGTCAAAGGCTTCAGTAATGCCTAGGTAGATGACATCCTCAGCTTTTCCCTCCTCCACTGAGACACCTTGGCATAGATTACATCAGATATTCTTCCATCAATGACTACATCATTTGTAAACAGCAAACATTTTATTTTTCAAGTGGTTAGCAGAAAAGGCATACTTTTGATAAAGTCAGGAGAAATTAGGAGTGCTTCAGTGCTCTCAGGTACTAATTGATTCAATTTTGAGTAATCTTTACAACTGCACATGCACTCTGCACATAGTCACTCTCCTTCCAACATATACCCATTTAACAGGCAGACAGAGGCTTTCTGGCATCAATAAACATAAAATCTTCATGTCCAATATTCAACAAATGCTAAAGGTCACATGTGCTAAAGTTAATCTGCCATCTTGTGGGTATAAATCACAATACACTTTTTTTATTATCAACTATACAACTTATTACAGACAAATTAGTATTCTGTATTTGTATATAAACTACCTAAAGGTTCCTGAATGAAAAATGGGAGACACAAATGCAACCTACCACCTGGTAAATAAGACATACACAATGATTATTGTAATTCCTAAAGAAGTAACCACAGAGGAATATTACCCAAGGTACAGTTGTAATTCTAGCTGGACTGACACTCTAGGATGGAAACTTGGTCACTTTGAAACAAATAACATATACGTATAAATTATGAGTTAACTGCATAACAAATTAGTGTAATTTTTTTTAAAAGAAAAAAAAATTTAAATACAGGAATAAAGATCAGTCATGAGGTGCTGAGTAACAACTTCATTACTGCTTTCGCTGCCAGTTAAATTGTATGTGGCATAGAGCAAGTGTCAATCTAAAAGTGAAGTCCAAATGGCATCTGCAATGGTACAAACATCAAAAATTTTTCCCCATAGATATATAAACTTTCCAGCAAATTATGACCATCAAAGAAAAAAAAATCTTAAATGTGCTTAAATGCAGCTCTAAAATGCAAACAGCTCCTTCTATTCTGTGTGGAATATTGCTACATTAATACATGCTAATATAATGAAATTCTATGAGTTTAATTGGTGATTAACTTCAATAGTTTCATGAAATGTTGGTCCCTGGCAGAAACTCCCAAGCTTCCATCATGCTTCATGTCCTTTGTATGTTCTTACTCTAATAAAAATCTCTCCCTAGTCATGAATTGTGGAAACTATAAAATTAACAGTAAAATATTGATTCTATTTTATATATAGATAATTTATTTCAGTTTAATCCATCAAGACACTTATCCTCATCTCTGATGATAATGACTATTTGCAAAGCTATAAGACTCTGAGATGCTTTCATAGGATTATTCCTACTAGATAGAGGTAATACACTAGTATGGAGACGTGTCTAAAACATTTTGCTTTTTGAACAATTGGAAATCAAAACTCTGGTTATGTCTTAACAAAAGGTATTTAAGTTGTTTTAATAAAAACAATTAAATTGACTCAAAGAAGGGGCACATAGCATTTTAAACCATCATTGTTAGAGCCATGATGTGTGTCACCTGTGGAAGTATTGTGGTAAAGATTCACATTTTTCTTCAGCAGGATTGAGGATTTATCTTAATTCTTGGAAAGGAAACCTGCAGTCTTCATGGGCTAGCTATAGAAAATAGCCATCTTCACTTAAGAAAATAAGAAAAAATATGAAGAAATAGCAATAGAAAGTATGTCTCAATAGCTTATGAGGTCCCACCAAAATGTTTTTCAAGAGAAAAAGAATCATTTTCTAATGAATGCCTGGGATGTATTTTCAGACTGGGGAAAAAGTTTACAGAGCTTTTGGATGTTTACCCAGACAAAGATAATCTTAGCAGGAGACAGACATGAAAGCATTGCAGATATACTGCTGTTTTGAGTCCTTGAATGAATCTGCCTAGGCGCAAAGCTACGTCACAGGGAGAGCAAGATCAGCAGAAGAACTCTTTTGGGTCACCTTTTACCTCCAGTGTAGCTGATTTGCAGAAGGGGATGTCGGGGGGTAATTAGTAAATATAATACTTGGTTTAATGCTGACATTAAATATTTTCAAGGAAGAATAGCTTGCTAGCCTGGTGAGTCAAAATTTTGCCTTCTTCCATGCAAAAAATTATTATACCTATGCCGAGGTCATAGATGAGAATGCTTTCTTCCACTTTTATAAAGTACTATAACAGATACACAAATTCAAATATGACACAGATTTAGCCAAGAAAAATCTATATATTATATTTATTTATACAATACACCTGAATTGTTTCTGCTCCTTTATGGGTGTTGTCTCAGTTACATTATGGGGTACGGATTAATTTCAGTGAAATGTATCGTCAGAAATGGAAGCTTGCCATGAAATTAAGACATGGGTTTTGATCTACTAATCTTTCAGGGAATTACTGCCATGGTTTTTGTTCAGTTTAGTTTAAAATTATGTATTGTTTGCAAATCCAAATTCTACATATGGGAAATGGTTTTGAATTAAAATTCTTGCTATAATTCTGTACCAGTTGTAGCCTAACTGGTGTTGGTGCGATATCTGAATACAATTATATTCTAAAAAGGCTTTACACAATGACAATATCAAATGAAATAAATTTGTACAGTTATCTGTAACTTTGCCTTTTCTCATTATGTGCATGTATTATATATATGTATATAAAATGCAGTTCGGGAGATGTCATAACAATACAGCACTGTTACACAAAGGTGACAACAAACAAAAGAAACCATGCTTCACTAACTTCATTGCCTTATACAATGACAAGTGACTGGATAGACAAGGAGAGAGCAGTGGATGTTGTCAACCTGGACTTCAGCGAGGTTTTTGACACTGTCCCCCATGATATCCTCTGAGGCAAGCTCAGAAAGTTCAGGCTGGACAAGTGGATGGTGAGGTGGATTAAGAACTGGCTGAATGGCAGGTCTCAAGGGGCTCTGATCAGTGGCAAAGAACCTACTTATCTAAACAGTCCCTAAATCAAGTCAACTGTTATAAGAATACCATCAAGATATCCCTGCCAGAAAAGTAAAGAAGAAAAAAACATCTGAAACAAAACCTCCTAGCAAACAAAAAATCCCAGCTTATTAAAATCTTGCATTTTCTTTGCAATACATTAATGTACAATACACGAAAAAGTAGTTTTGGAGGAACTTAACTATAAGCCTTCTCTGAAGAAAATACCTTTAAAATTGCACTGAAATAATAGGGTTGCTTCAGTGCTGCTTACGCAAATTACATTTGCTTGGATTATAAATTGGGCAAATTTAAGTTAATCATTCACTAAATTGCGTGGCTTGGTTTATTTCCCTTCCATACCAAATTCAAATTCCAGAAACAGAATTTGAAGATCAAGCTAAGCTGCTTCTGATTTTCTAGTGGTGCTGACTGAAACGTGTTCTTGTTCCACAGGATACAATTTACCTATTACTCTCCCCAAGTAAATGATAATCTTGGCACCTCTATTTCTTGTTTATATCCTCTCTCTGTGCTGCTCTCTGTAGATGTCACTAATTCCTTTCATCATATGATCTGAGACCAATTATTCTCAATGGTATTTAATTCTGAAGTTTGTTGTTTGCCTTCAGATCTATAAAAGGGGCTTCTGTGACCAAATGCTAATTTTTGAAATGTAATAATTGTTCCAAGAAAACATACCACCTGTACCTGCAATTCCAATCTAGCATCTGACATAGGAGCCAGTATGTCTGTATAGTTGTTTTAATAATTTTGAAAGAGATGAGATGAAGAGATCCTATACAATCACTTTATGGCATTAATACAGACTGCATTGCATAACTACTTAAGTGATGCCACTGAGATCTGTGCACAAATGAATAAAAACAATCATGGGTTAGACTTCAATAAAATGCTAGCAAGGGTTAAATTCTGCATTAATCCTTAAAAAGGCTGCTATTAAATATGCTCTTAAATGTGCCTCAAGCTTTTATTTATAATATGTCTTGATCTGTAAAGGAGCGATGAATAAAATAACTAGGAAATGTTATTTCTTTCTTCATGATGAAGAGGGGGAAAGAAGGGAGAGCAAACCATGTAGTGAAGTCAAAGACTCCAGTGTACAAAGAAAAGTTAAAGCAGTGACATCAAACCTGATAATTATTTACTAACTACAGTGTTACTCACATTCAAACACTGCAAATTTCAGATGGAAACAGGATCCTTTCCAGTTTTCAGTTATTTAGCTTTAAAGTAGATAGGTATTTGTCATGAAGAAAAGGTTTTGTTAAAAATCCAGTCATATGGTGAAAAACAGAACTCTATCAACCTAGCCTAGCTGTTTTTGCAAATTGCATCTCAAATAATAAAATAAATTTTCTAAGTGAGCAATGTTCTAAATAACAAAGTCAACTTTCTCCATTTCTCTTCTATCACCCCACTGAGTTTAAAATTCTACTGTTTTGAGTACACCCACACACTATCAGAAAGTGAAGGAATAAAAAATAAATACAAATAGCCCAAGATCATGTTTTTACATACATTAATGTCTGTAAAGCAGATGCAGACAAGAAAATATCAAGCAGAACAGAAGGAAGCAGGGAATCGCAGAGAGCCTTTCATGTGGACAATATACTCAACCTACCAACCACTGCGCTAAGATTCCAGGTTAACTATTCTTATCCTATTTCTGAGTAATAAAAAGATGACAAATATGACATACAAAAATTACAAAAGGAAGATAAGTCTTGGAGACAAACACTAAGGCTCTTGAATTTGTATTAATATGGATAGTATCATGAGCACTCTGCTTATTTACAGAATCTGAGATAAATAATACAGAAGAGTTAAGACTAATAAAACATGAACAATTTTCTCACAGTTCTCATATAGCTTTGTGTTATTTATTGTGAACTAGGTTGGATAATAGTAGGGGTAAATGAAGCTCTAATCTTCTGCTATTTACCAAGACAACATAAAAAGCTCTGAAATCCAGTGAAATCTTCTTAATATCCTTAATATTACTGCCACAAAATGGTAAGAGATTCCCAAAAAGAAAACAAAACCCAACTGCATGTAGGTCTTCATTAGGAAACCAGGCTGCCCTTTAACTCACTAGAAGCAAATCACTGATGATTCTGGCTGTGACCAGGCAGAACAGATAAGGAAGAACAACATTTTCAAAATATCACCATGTCTTTGTGTTTACTCTAAGTTTACCATAAGTGATCCTGAAATTTTTAGTCACTCTCAATAAGTGACAGCATAAATGTAAAAAACATTATAAACTATGTACAAACTGCTCCTGATACACTAAAGATCTTTTCCATATGTAGTTGTGATGTCACCATTTTAACACTTATCCTCTACTTCTGATTAA
Organism: Onychostruthus taczanowskii; assembly: GCF_017590055.1. Lineage (NCBI taxonomy): Eukaryota > Metazoa > Chordata > Aves > Passeriformes > Passeridae > Onychostruthus > Onychostruthus taczanowskii. The sequence continues at coordinate 2,385,142 of NW_024499240.1, read as the reverse complement.
TGTATATTTTTTAATATAAGATTAAAATCTTATATTAAAAATATTTTAAGATTTTGCAGTTAAGAGCAAACTGTTCGCCTGTTTGTGCACTGCTTTAGCAAACTGAATGGCTGACAGCATATGGTCTGACTAACATGAGGTGACAGAAGGAAGGACCTTTAAATCACCACATTCTAAATTAATTTCATGGCTAAAAAGATGGCTGTGTAACGGCCACACATGATTATGTGGTCTTGCATGACCCTGTTCTCTTTGTGGTGACCTGTGTAAAGGCGTCCCACAAATGATTTCAAATTATGGAAACCATGGGATCAGTTCCAGTTAAATACCAGTCTTTGATTCCATGGCTTATATTTTTAGTGAAGTCTCCTTTAAAATTAGGTATCATATTCTGGATTAATAAAGTAAATCCAAGGAAGCAAAAACCAGAATTACAGTAGCTCAATAACTAATAAAAAATAATGGTTATTTCATAGCAACTTTCAATAAGAATACTCTAAAATTCTTATTGACTTGCCTAATCCTAGTAAAATCCTTCTAACATGTTTTTATAGACCATAACTCTGTAGTGCAGCAAGCAGAGTTTGTGCATAAACAAGATGACCTAGTTTTCAACATCTGCAAGTCGTAGCTTGAAGCTTGTTTGTTACTTGAAAGGCAATTAAAATTTAAACAAGTGTGAAAGAACAAACTCTTATTTTCCTTGAATTTCTATGAAAAAACCCCAGTTACACATAAACTAATATTTAATACAAAGCCACATCAGAACTGAAAATAACAGCAGATAATTAGTATTCATATTTTTTAGACCAAAACAAACCACAGAGAGATACTAAAACATACATAAAAATATAAAAGAACAGTGGGGGTAAACAATTCAGGAGATTAGGTGGGCAGTTCCTTTCAAATTATAAACCATGTACAGAAAGTGTAATTTCACAGGACAGTCTTCAAGTAAGAGATAAGTTGTGAGTCAATGAACTAAGCAATCTGTGTATTACTGTATGGAATCCATTAAAAATCCAGACACTCATTTTGCAACAGACAAACGCTCCACATAAAAGGTGTCTTTCAAACATCAGCATTTACAGAGACAAACTCATTACTCTTTTCCTCTGGTAGCAATTTTTTTCATTGTATTTGCGTCTTTTACTATTTAACTAGGATGGATTTGCTGTTAGTTACTGAACATGATGCTTATTACAAGCAGAAAGTTTATCCAGATCAAAATGATTTCTGTTCCAAAGAGCTTGTAAACTAAACACAGGAAAACACAAGAAAAACTGCCAAAGTACCAAAGGGCATTATAGCACTCATTTTAAAAGGAAACTAAAGAACTCCAAGTAATTTATACTTCTTCATGTCTGGAAAATGTTCTGGAAGACAAAGGTGCAAAAACTTAATATATGTTACACTAAAAAAACTATACTGAGTAAATTTAGCTCCATCTCTGTCACTGCTCCAAAGAATGGCTTTCTAGTTAAAGCACAAATGCTGAAGTAAAAGGACTGTATCCAGTTACCAGCTCCTCTGCAGGACTTCAGACTTGTGGCTGAGACTGTTACTTATTTTCTTTACTTCTATCTGTGTTCAGAGTCCAAATGTAGGTGTTACACAAATACATGTAACATCTACATAAAGAAGTGTTCTAGACTTTCCGCATGGAAAGTCTACTTGTTCCATGTAAGGCATATAAATTATTTTAACGACAAAATTGACCAGTCTACAGACCAGCGCTCAATACTACAAGCACAAGATTTCTGCTTCCACAGACTATAATATTCATAAAAGGAATAACTGATAAAGAACAGAAAATAGAGTAGTCACAGGACATTAACCCGCTTTTAAAATTAAGTATGTGTTGCCATTCTTTGTGAACCTACATTTAAAACGCAAATATTATTCAAAAATACAAGTGCCTGATCTGATTACATAAATATCTGATCCTGGTGCATTAAAGGAATGTAGAAGAATAGTAGGCTGCCATCAGCACAGAAATACTATTTCATTCCTATACATTTGTGTACTTTCTGCTCCTCATATTTATCTTAAATTCAGTCTTCATATTGTTGCGATTTCTTTATTGTTTTAATTACCATCTACTCAGACCTTTTGCTCTTATTAATAAAAAGTATTTTTAAATCATGAAAGACACCAGACATATAAATATATGCTTTTACTTTGACACCGATACTGGATAAACTAATAGAATAGAAAATAAAGACTGCAATTTAGAATTGGAAATGCTAAAATAAATGATTAGCATTGAAACAGCTTAAGGAGAACTAAGTCTCCCCATACATCACTTTTTTCTGAATACAGGTTTATTTGATCAAAGTAACTGTTGATGTCAAATGCCTTACAGAGTCTTCTAATAGGCTTCTATGACATTCTGAGATACAGAAAGCAAAAATCAATACTATACAAATACAGGTATCCAAAGGTAAATGTAAATTAGATGCTTCTAATACAATGGAGTGCTTCCATGCAGATTATACTTGGCTGGTTTTGGCCAACAGTAACACAGACCTATTTATCATAGCATGGAGCATGGTCCTCCATCACATTCTGGCATACTCACGCAGGAAGAAAAGAAATTGAAAAAGTCAAAGTTATAAGACAAAAAGACAAAAAAAATAAAGATTCAAGGAAACAGCTTTAGACCTTAAATAATGACAAATGAAAACTGTGCTTCACATACCAACTATCCAACTAAATACTAAAGTAAATGCATACAGAAGATACTCCTCTTACATTCTTAAAATGCAGTGAGATAATATGGCTTGAATACTATTCTCTTCAATATCATAATATTGTAATAGATGCAAAGTCTAATGTCCAATCTCAGAATATCTGTGTAAGAGCTACAGCTCTGCAAAATCACTTTATTTACTATGATTTACACAACTTATTCCACTCTCACAAGGAGAGTTATTAGAAGTACTACTAGAATCCTAAAAGAATAAAATAACAATCAAAATCCCTTCAAGAAACATAAAATAGCAAGAATTAGAATTTTTTTTAAAACCCCATACATAAAAATATCTCTTTGGATTCAATGGTATTATCATGCACATGAGATTACATGCTTTGGAGTTCAAATTGCTTGACTCCAGTATTTTTTTCACCAGTAGAACAGCTTTATGTATTAACGGATATTTCTTTAAATAATATACATCTCGTTGTTGAGGAATTCTGCCTTAGTGTAACTCATGTTAGGATTTATCATTCTACCATCCTCTCCTTCTCTTAGACAATTCATTTGCTTGTGGTACCATCTGAGAAAAGATTACAGGTTAACCCGGTGGCTATTAGCCAACAGCCAGTTTCCCTTCCAGGGCAGCACCTCTGGGCATATGGTCAGGCAAATCAGTTTGCTCCATCCTGATTCTCCCCAGACAGGGACACAAGTGATTCATGCCTCCTGGCTGATAAGCTGCTGACATTTCCATCTCTGTTTGCTGGGTTAGCTGACAGATTGCTGACATGATCCCTTTGTTTTCTCCCTAGTCTCTTTACATTAGGGCCAGGAACAGAGCAGGAACATACTCTCTGCTACAGAATGGAAACACCATGTGGAGTCCACTTTACAAGTAGTTTTTTAGAGTATAAAAGTTAAGCACTCACTCATGTTAAAATTATGAATTGCAAAACTCGGTATGAAAAAAAAGTATCACAAGTCCTGATGCATGTGAATTTCACATACAGATGTTATTTATCAAGAAGCACAAAAGGTTTTGCAAAGATTTCAGAAGGCACTGCAAAAACACTTATGAACAGATCTTGATTTAAAAAAAATTAGACCGCACTTGTTTTTTAACTTAAATTAGAAGCAGCTTTAATTCTATAAGCTAAAGAATTTTAAATTTGGAACTTGCAAAAGGAAATGCCCCTTTTTACAACAAACAAGTGACTTAAATAGCTTCAGAAGTGTAAGAGCCTGATCTAAAAGTTTCTCTACATATAAAATAAGGGTATATTAAAGTTTTTGTGCTGCTTTCCAGATACATAAACTTTAAGCAAGTTAAGCTCGACATTACTCAACTGTAAAAACACAAAAATCCTAATTATATATAGGATTACACAAATAAGTCTTCCTAGGAATGAAACTTCAAAACCCCTACAGGACACAGAGAGAGAGGACAGACCTAGATACAGGATTGGCAGAATTTAAAAAGACCACTAGTGCTCTAAATTAAAAAAACCCCAAAAAACGTAGTGAACCCATAAACCTCTGTCACCACTAGACCACACATTGCAGGGCACACCAAAACATGGAAAGCTATTTGTTTATTCATTCCTCACTGAAATTCTACTAATTTGTGACAATACATTGGGCTTTTTTTCCAGAGAATAAATCATCATGGGCAAAAAACATACAGCACTTTGCACAGAGGTTTGTTTTGCAAGGATAGTTCAAACCCAAAACATTCTGCAACATCCTAAACAAACCAGCCCTTTTTAACATACTATGCCTTTAATATGCCTATTTCAATATACTCCAGAAACTGAAAAATTCCAATGTGCCCACTTCTTCTCTAGGCCATATTTCCAGTTTCTTAGTCCTGGTAAGTGCCGCTTGTACATAGCTAAAACGTCCCTGTAAAAAAACAAGCAACTAATGGTAGCCTCCAAAATTAAAACAAATTTAACTTTCCCATATCCTTAACCTCCTTTCTCAATATATTTGTTTCTTGTCAGTTTTAATGGGAGAAGGTGACAAATGGCACTCAGCACAGGATCTGACAGAGCTTTTCAATTCATGACACAGCACCTAATGGGACAGTAGAGGAGAGTTGATTTGAATAATATAATTTCAAAAATTGGCTAAGAGGAGAATAGACAAATTTATCTTGTGAAATCAAAATAATTTTAATTCCTACCAACTTCTTGGTTTGAATTTTGTGTCGTTTTGAAAACTTAAAAACAATTCTACAGGTTAATCCTTGGTCCAATACACCCCAGTATTCATATCCCATACTGAACCTCCCTTTTTTTTACAGAAAACCAAGGTTTTTCCTGATTCAAAATGCCTTCTGTTTGTCTTAGGAAGAGAGACCTTAAAACACAACACCGAATTTGGCAGAAATCTTTTTATTTTTATAAAATGGAGATCTGCAAGTAAATTCAATTTGTGGTCAAAAGAGACATAATGTTTCCTTCAAATGTATGGTAGGATAGCTCAAAATGCCTGTAAAATGTGCTCACTGATGCAAATGCTTAAAACATTATCTACTGCCAGTAGCTGCACCACTGGCAGTAGACTACAAGTGCAGAAAATTTCTATCTACTATAGCAGAAAACTGACACTTCATACATGCTTATCACTGAGCAGGAAAAGCCTAGCAAAAGAAACAGGAGCATTTTTAATATATATAACAACAAAAATCAAATTTTAGACAAAAAATTTCATCTACTATAAAGTCTTTTCTTACTTAGAGCACATAGATTTTTAATAGGAACTATCTAAACACAGGTTTAAGTTACTGTGTCCTCAATCTGTGGCACGAATTTCTACAGAGGTTTTTGTACTGGGTTATCTTTGTACTATTAACAATACTATGCATATTTTATCACCATTTCCCTTTTGACAGAACTAGGTCTCCACAAACACACAGAAATCTGCAGAGTATAAGTGTTTGAAAGCAAATACCTCAAATATAAATCTAAAACACTACAATTGGTTTTACCATTACTGGCCTTGTATTACATAAGGAGGTTATGCTGGATTTTCTTTCTGGTAATAGTACTGCAACAAGAAGCCAAAATTTTAAGACTCCTTCTGAAAGCAAATCAAATTCTGTCATGAACCATGTTTTCTGCTTTGAACTGCTAATAAAGCAGTAGGGAGCATGCCTAAATTCTGACTCTACAGGCTATGGACTCTTGCTATGAGACCAAAGGGCCTTACAATTCATAATCCCATTTTTAAAATTAATTTCAATTACGTATGTATTTTTAAGAACAGAAATTGTTGAAGAAATCCACAGAAATTGTTGAAGTTAGTGATGTTACATTCCTGGTGTCAGGATTTTCTACATGTATGTTTAGGTGCTCCAACACCATCAAGGTCTGTGTCACTCAAGTTTTAACTCCCTTTAGTGATCTTTAGATCAAATAGATCTAAAGGCAAGTGCAATTAAAAAAAAAAATTAAAATAAAGAAAAAAAACCCACTCCCTGGTCCATTCAGACTGGTGATGTAAAGGGAGAAATTAAGTAACAACCCATGAAATATCCTTGTGAAAATGCATTTTTTTAATCCCCCATGCCTTAAGTGCTTTCAGGCAGCTCAGGAAGGACCAGGTCAGCTTCTACAATACTAAACAGAGCCCTGCTGTCAAGGATGTATTACTGAAAAGGTCCTTCTCCATCTAGCTCAAGGCATAGAGAATTTAATTTTGTTAAATCCAACATACGCAATTAGCAGGGTAAAAGGTGAGCTATACTTCTGGAACCAAGGCTAATGAATAACTAGATTCATGCTGTATAAATTGATCCCTTGCTATTTATAAGTGATTTGACAAGTACTGTAGCAGGCATTTTACACATGTGGCTGGCAGGTGTCATTCTGTGCTCACTCAGAGTATTTATGCCTCTGTAGGTACTCCAACCTGCGTGTTGCAGGACTAAACTAAATGTCTTACCACCTCAAAATCCTGCGTGTACAAAAGATGCTGTTAGTGTAAAGGAAAGAAAATTTTCAGAAACAGCTATTTAAAAGAAAGCCCACTAGAAAATGCTTTTAAAATGTGTCATACTAGATATTTGCTTTGTAAACTGTGTTAGTCTTCAGTGAAATAAGTATTTGCTTATATTATTAAACAGCAATTAAAAATATGTAACGCAGTGAAATTTATTAAAACACACAGATAGCTGCCAAATAAATATGGAAATTGTGACTGAATTATCTTAAAATATGAGATTAAAAATTAAGTAACTCTAAATAAATTGGACACACATAGACAAAATACAAATTCAAAACAGATAAAAAAATAACACTAAAAAGAACATTGCTCATTTATAATATCTACTGAGATAGTTTTAAGTCTTTCTTGTTATTTGTAAAGAAATTGTTGAGACTCCCACACCTAAAATTAGACTTACTATATCAGTTACGTTGTGTTCTTGGCTGCGACATCCTTGGCTGTGCAGCCCCTACACTGCACTCTCGTGTGCTGGTGTGGTAATGCAATAGCTCACTACTACTTGTTTCAATAGTGTGCAGTCTTCTATACAGACATGCAGCATAGGAAAGGAGTGACATGGCAGTTACCAGCATGGGAGAGAACTCCTTGGACCTAATTTTTTGCTGCTGGAGGATTCAGCAAGCAATTATTGACACAAGTGTTCTTTTCTGAACTGGCACTGTAGATCAGAACTACTAAATATTTTTTTTTTTGCAAATAAAACTGACTGAAGAGAAAGTAGTCAGACAAGTTGTTACTATCACAGTATGGTTCAACAATAATTATTCATAGGATAATAACAAAACACCTATTTTAAGTGGAAAGACCCTACTAAAACTCACCATGCAATTCTATCTCTTGGCTGTAAGAGGAATTGAGATACTCAGTTCCTTCACAATAACATGTGTTTCTTGGCTTTATCAGACCTATGCTTATCCTACCTATAATCACTGTGACCACTTTGGTGCACTTCTGGACCAAATTTAGTGAGTTGCTGACGTGGTGGTGGTTGGTGAATGATTGGACTCAGTCTTGGGTGTCTTTTCCAACCTTAAGGATTCTATGATTCTAACCGCACCAGTACCCTACAGTCATCACCTCAATCCTGCCATCACCTCAATCCTGCAGATGCTTCCAATTTTATAATCAGTGGTACTTATGCTTTTAAGGCAGCACCAGGAATCTTAAAATAATTTTTAAAACACTTGAATAATGTGCTATTTCTACTGCTATCCCATAAAATCAACATTTAGAAACCTTGAGCAAAATTGTTTAGCTAATTTTTGATTATGCAATTGTAATGCTTATTTGCATACATTATATTAGTAAAAAACATGTATTGAGGAAGAGGAAAGGGATTGATAGGGGATCATCTTAAAAAACAATAAAATAGCTGTAACCCACAACAATGTTTAACAATATAAAAACTCTAACTGCAGTCCTTTCTGCAATGCCACTAATGGTTGCTGTGGAAATAATTGTCACTAATACAAAATTGAAAGCAGGGAGCATCTGGAAACTCACAGCTCAGTCTGCAGCATCTCTAGTGTTAAATTTCTAATGTAAAAATTTCTCACCCATAAATCATATTCTCTCAATCCTTTTCTGCCTCCCACCCAGCTGCACCTCCACCCACCCTACTTCAAGGCTGTACTGTTTGTGCAAGGTAATGTTCATCGCCGCATATAGTAAAATGATTCTACCTTCTGTTACCCAACAGTTCTTCTTTTTCAATCCATATCATTAATAGTTAGTCACAGAGCTATTATTCATTCTCTGAACTCCTAAAATGAGATCTCTCTGATAGGTTTATATCCTTAGCAACTGCACATAATATGGAGAACTGTATTTTACTCAGCCACATCATCACACGTTCCTATTTCTGCTTGCAAACAGACTTCTTGTTGTTGTCAAAGAACGGGTGTCAACAGCAGGCTTCAACAGGGTATTTCATACCAGTTAATATGTACAGCATGTCTTTACCTCCCCAGCAATGTCACTAGTTTGAGTGACTGCAGCCTTTCAGCCCAAAAGTAGATTTCTCTACCAGCTAGTATCTATTAACCCTTGGTTCTACTATACAAATATACACAAGTACGTATATATAAGGTTTGCCTTAAATAATTCTGCCTCCCTATATGTATAAGCAAGACAGATATCAAATATTTTAGACAATTTAACATCACATAGTGATAATTGCTCCTGTAAATATAGATGGCTATTTTAAAATTTTATATTCACTATTTTTTACTTTAATTATTTACTGAATATTCTTTCATTTTACTCCATATGCACAGTAAGGAGTACCCCAAATAGAAGAGATAAATAAGATGGTGACATTTCAATAGTCATAATCCGATTTTATATGTACTAGGAAAGAATGTGCAGGATATGCAAAAAAATAACATCTAACTTTACATACATATTTGCATTAGCATATTTTTCTATAATAAAGGAAGATGTTTTGAAAGACTTCTTTCTGTTATAATAAACATGAAGGGAATTCAGTGGTCTGCTGGTCTTTCAACATAGACCCAACCTGAAGAGACCCTCTCTCATTAAATGATTTATCCTTTTCCGAAGACAGTAACAACATTCATGAATAAGGGAAGTCATAAGGTCAGACAATTCTACAGTGGCATGAATACTTAAAAGCTGACATCTCTGTAAAAAATTCTCCATTTGATAAGGAAAGTACCTCCACTGTTCAAATCCCATGTCTTGTTTCTGGATGCTTTTGGCCAGAACTGGCAGTGGATTTCTTGAAATTTTACATTCCTTTTAGGTCAACCATGCTCCAAAAGCACCACAAGGAATCCAAAACCCACAAACTTAATACAACTATTACGTCCTTACAAAAGGGGAACTTTTCTTCATGCAGTGCTAGAGTAACACTGTGTTCCATACACAAACCTAGCCGGTATGGTCTGCTTTCCATTTCCATATATGCAAACATGTCAAAAAAAACCAAAATAAAACCAAGCTCTACAAAGCTTTAAAAATCATATGTGGAGTTACTTATTACAAAATACTACAATTTTGTTCCATTTGTACCTCTTTTTGTTGTTCTTTTCCCAGAGCCTCACTTTCTTTAACCTTTCCTAAAGAAAGTCAGAGTCACTGCATCTTACAGTCATAAATACTTGACCTGCAAAACAGAGACAGAATTACTTAAGTTTTGAATTAGGGATATGAGAACTACAGCAGCCACTGTTGTTCCTTCAGGCTTCAAAGACAGCCAGAAAAGTCCATTACCATTCTTCTCAAAGGCTATAATCAACTCAGACAGCACATGGTGGTTTTCTGTAGGCCTAGGTCTTCTGAAGGAAGGCAGAAAGAGGGCAGCAGGTGAGGTAGTGTTTCTTGAGGAGCACAGGGGTAAAGTCAGGGTTCTGAAGGGAAACCATTAATAGCAAAATGGGACTAAGATGTGTGGGGAAGTACTTAACACTTAAACTAGAGTATGTCTGTCTATATTTTTTTAAAAACAAAGAAGATTAAATTACAGAGAGCACAAATTAAATAAATACCACTACCATATTACATGCCACCCCTACATCTATGAAAATGGTATTCTCAGGTATAAATGCACTTGCTACACCAAGCTCTTCAAAACAGTGCCTCTTCAGTAACTCTCCTAAAAAACTGTATTTTTGGTCTTGAGAGGTGGAAGATATTTTGTAATACCTCCAGCTGAACTTGTCTATTGAACATGGATACATGGATATATATCACACATATATTCACACAATTACACATATAAACAGTTATCAATTTTCCATTTCTCCCTCCCATTGAAAATGCTACAGAAGTCTTTCTTGTCAGTTATCTTTACTGAAAATAGAAAGGGATTGTTTTTATTAGCAAATACTTTATTGTTATAATCACAGTTATCCATTCCTTTAGTTAGTTGCTATTGCCAATGGAGATGATTCTCAGTCTTTCCCCAGTGACGCTCTATTTGTCACTATTCCGGGCATTAATCCAAGTCCAAAGATAGGAATGAAAATTATAGGCTCTTCCTACATAGCTTTCCTTTTTAGCAATTTCATGCAGGCTCCACATTAGCAACTTCTAACTTCTCTCAGATTTCTTCCTACATAAGTCATTCTCCAAACATATCAAAAGTGGAAAAAATTCAGCTCAATGCTCAAAGGAATTTTATCCTTTAACTTCTTACTGAAAATACCTAATTTTCCTTTTTCTTCCAAATTCAAATAAAGGTAGTCGATTTTCGGGGGATGGGGGGATGGTTGGTTGTTGTTTACTTGAAGCATTTTCTATAGCACATACCACATTAATATCTGATATAAAATATTAATGGATTTTTCTTCACAGTAGTTCCATAAAATAAAAAATTTCATTGCCCTCATTTTAGCAGTAGGAAACTCATGCACAGATAGTGAACTGCATGTGCAACATCATAAGAGAAGAATATGCTGAAATCAGGAATACCTTTCTGAGAATACTATCCTTTTCATTCCCAATTGTTTCCAGTGTTTTGTAAAATATTGCTCTATATTTTTACTGTTGTTCTGTGATGTTAATTAAATGGAGTGTTGAATGCTACTTTTTTCTTTCATCTAATTCATCACACTATATTAATAGATAGAAGCTCAGTTATGGGTCATGGTTTATTCTGCCAAATGTTAACAAACAAACAAGTTGGAAAAGCTAATAATAATAAGTAACCAATAAAAATTAGATAACCAAATTTAATTCACTCCTAGTCTGAATTAATTGACAGCAAGTCTATTTTGAAGCAGGAGACAGAACTAAGGTGTCACCATAACCATCTGTCATATATGCTTTGACAAAGAGGAGAGATTTGCAAGGTGCATCCACATCCTACTGCTAATGGAAAATCTCTGTAAGTTATATGGAGCCCCTACATACCAGTAGGAGTATGTTGGACCAAACACTGCTCTCTACATGTTTACCAAATCTCTTGGTTTATATCAAGTAGACACTTAAAAGGAGATCTACTGTTTTACTGAACTTCAGTGGAAACTATATTTGCATGTTAGCTCTTAACCTCTAAAATAAAATCAACAGCTCTTGCCAGATACTTCTTGGCTGCATTTCACAATGTAATGTTTTAATTTAGGATTAAAATTAGCAATCAAATATGATTACGAAGTGAATAGTGATTGGGAAGCACTTAATCACCTAACTAAGATAAAACATTAGGATTGGCAAATCAGAAAATACTTTTGAAAGAAAAAATGGAAGAAATTGCAAATGTAGTCAAAAGAGAAGCTAAATGGCAGGGAAGTCATTAGCAAAATAAAACTTGATAAGCCTGATTGCCTCATACTTATTTTGCCCAACCATTTAAAAATTATCCCTTCCCACAGTCCTTTCTAGTTTTCTCCCTCTTTCTTCCTTCCCCTGGCTAGTCCTTTTGGCAGAACAAAAACTACCTGTTCTTCTACTCCTACTCAAAAGAATCAGTCTTTCACTTACAGGATTCCAAACCTGCATTACTGCAGAACCAACTACAGGATACAAACAAGTGTGCCACATCTAAAATAACAAAAACACACAAGAAGCATAACAAAGTAATCCATTACATCCTACAGGTATATGGATTTGGTTAGCTCTTCTGCTATATTCATACAATACCATAGAGCACTTACTGCACTTTGCCCAAGGTTTCATCATTATATTGTCTCTATAAATCATATTTTACCAACTATAGGATACAAACAAGTGTGCCACATCTACAAATAACAAAAACACACAAGAAGCATAACAAAGTAATCCATTACATCCTACAGGTATATGGATTTGGTTAGCTCTTCTGCTATATTCATACAATACCATAGAGCACTTAGGAGTTTCACCACTGACTGCTCTTTGCCCAAGGTTTCATCATTGTTTTGTCTCTATAAATCATATTTCTAAATGATGAACAAGTGAAAACACATGGGGAGTTCATAGTTTCCAAAAGGATAGCAAAAATATTCTGTCCCTTGGTACATAATGAATAAACTATAATCAGTTTACTGACTGTAACATTTTACACCATAAATAAGCTAAATACTTACATTGCATCATTCAAACACCAACTTCCTTGATCAGATTTGCAATATTTTATCCCACCGCTCTGCACAGAGAGAAACATGAGTTTGAAAGCAGTCAAGACTCATAACTGGACAGGCAATTGTAAGGAATGCCAACTTACAAAGATAGTCCTCAACAAAAGACAGGAGTTTGGCTAATCTCTGACACAATCATCTTAATTACTCTACGTAAGTTTTTCCTTGCTTTTATAATACGACACCCTATCACTTGATTTTATCTTTATTTTCCATTCCTGATAAATCTTTTCGAGCACGGCAAAACGCCCACAACGGATTCAGAGGCCGTTGTGAGCCTTTCTTTGCCGTTGCCAGCGCGTCGGTGGACTTGCCTTCCCTTCCCTTCCCTTCCCTCCCCTCCCCTCCCTGCCGCGGCTCGGAGCGGGCAGCGCGGGCCGGCAGCGCCCCCTGGTGCCGGCGGCGCTGCTCCTGCCGGGCAGGCTCTGGCCGCGGCCGTAGCGCGCAGCTGCGAGGCCCAGCCCAACAGCGGCGCCGCTCAGCCCTCGCTGGGTGAGCTCCTCGCCGTATGGTTTGGAGATTAACGGTGTGAGGATATACCTGAGCAAGAACCGCTCCGTTCTGCAAAGAGGAGTTAAAGCAAAGAACTTCAGGAAAGAATCCATGTTGTGTGTTAGGGATACAAGGGATTTGCATGTCAAAAGATGAGGAAAGGGGTCGGTTTATACTCAACAGTATATAGTGGTCTAAACTAGAAGAAAAATGTTGAGTAAATTGACCTTATTTTTTCAAATAAACCAGGAGCTTACCATATTAATGGCAGCATTTTTATATGAATACAAGTAATCAGTTCAGAAAACACAGAAGATATATTCCCAAAAATGCTATTTACTAGGATTTGTTCTGAAGGCATTCAAGGATGAAAGAACAAAAAGCACAGCTGAAACAACAAGCACTAGTAACTGAAATTAACACTGTAACACCTGTTTTAATCCTTTGAAAACAGAAGCACATAAGCAGTAAGCAAAGAAACTTGGTTGACTTCTGTATAGGATCTGTTAAGGCACTGGAAAAGTACTACAGTGCGAGCTCTAGGATTGCACATGGCTTCATGTTACCGGGGAATCAGTAACACCCAGCAGAATACCAGCACATGCAACATTAGCATCTTCTGCTACAGATCAGAAACAGAACCACAACAATTAAGCTAAGAAATGGGTAACACAGTGCCATTACACTCAGCATAAATCAATACCATGCATGAGGCAAAGGAACTAGGAATGCTTCACAAAACTACCTCTAAATATAATGTAAATATAAATATAAGCCTGCCAAGCATGCCTCTGTGGCCTTACCTTTTGTTCTCTGAACACTGAATGCCTTCAGGCAAGCTGATGGCTAGTAAGTTATGGCTACTGACGGCTAGGAAGTTATCAGTCACTTGTGCCTTACTTTCTTGCCTCTAGTTCTACTTCTCTTTAGATCCTTTCACCTAAAATGTGTTACAGCAATACTTCAAGCAAATCCAAATTTTGTAACTTCCTCCTCACTCAAATTCTAGCTCATACACAGTAAACAACCAAGGAGAGACAACTGACTCCTGTTCAACCTCTTTTTCCCCCCACAAAGGGTAGTCCAGCAAGTAAAAATGTGGTATCCCCTCTAATCCTAGACCTTTAGTTACACACAAGCACAGTTAGCTGCTAACCCACAGGCTGTCACAGCACTCACCTTTGAGTAATTGGAATATTAAGCAACCATTTATTCTCTCACTTTTTCAATTATAGTAAAGAAACAATAGTAGAACTGCTGTGATTCAAAAGTACACAAGGAAAAAACTTCCAACCTTCTAGAAAGATGAAAGAAACTTCTAGGAAAGCAAATAACCAGTTCTTTTTGGACACATACACTTTAGCTGAAGAGTTACAGGGTGTAACACAGCAAGGCAGTTCCCAGTTCAGAATCATGAGTTCTTAGTATGGTTCTCCAACAGCAGTGTGGCTGCTCTCTAGGTTTCATTGTGGCTATTTTGAACTAGAAGAATTTCAGTTTTGATTTTCCCAGCTACAGATCTCATAAGTTAATGAGTCAGAGAGACAAACTGTGAGTTTACATTTCAAATTTGCGATAAGGAAAATTTATACATAAAGCTTCAATTTCTCCTAGTTGGTTTCATGTGAGACTTAAATAAACAGTATATTATTTGTCACAACCAACTAGTAAGGCATAGCCAGTTGCAGTTTAAGGTTTTGTTTTCCCTCCATATGCTTCCTTTGACCATAACAGTGCAGGACAGGAGGCAGGAAATGTTATCACGTAAGACTGAAGCCTCAGGATCTACAATGAGAACCATCAACAAAAGGTTACCAACACTGCCTACACAAGACAGCAATGATAAGCTTAAAGACTCTGTTTCTCCAAAACAGATTATGGTACTTCAACTTGCAGGAGAGGAAAAACTGCATTGATAACTTCCAGGTCAGTTATTTAGCTTTTGTCCACTAACTTCACAAATACTACAGGTTCTTATAAAGACCAGCTTAGAAGTTTTAGGATATAAACATTTTCCTCAAACCATAATTAAGTAGCTTCTGTAAAGCTCTACACACCCTTACAGGACACCAGGTGCTTGGTATTTATGAAGCTCATCAGCTAAGCAACACAGGCAGACTGCCCACAGCTGTCATATTAGGAGGTTGCACCCCGCTGTAGCCCTGATTGTCCTTGCAGGGGGCACAATATATAGCTGGATAGTTTCCACTCATTGCTCACATCCATCACCAAACATTTCTCAACAAAATCTTTTTCAAAAATGGCCCATAATCTCTTTCGGGCAGACTGTTAATATCTCACAACTACATTAATTTGCTGTTGAAAACATTAGTCCTTTTTTCATGTTTGCCAAAGACAAAGAAACTATTAAAAAGTAAAAGGTTACTGACCTTTTTACAAAGGACTAAAGAATCTGACATTAAAGTGTCCTGTGATTATAACAATCATTCTTTACAAAGAATACTCTTTTTTTTTTCTGTTTTGTTCCTTCATTTAGAGATAAAAGGAAATGTAGTCTTCTTTATATGTCAGTTTGCATCACATGACTTATTTTTCTAGGCCTACTTTGTGTCTAATCTTATATCTTTAATCTTACATGGTTTCAGATGATTCAGACATTCTTGGAGTACACAAAGAGCTTATAGTATTGACTCTTCTTTGGGTTTTTTTAATGCCCTGTTTGCTTTAATATATTTAATGCTTGTGAAAGATGACAATGGTTTCATTGGCATTTAGAAATCTAGTTCTCAAGCAGTAACACTGGAAAAGCAGAAGTTGCAACAGTGTAGGCTTCTCCACAAAGCTCTGCCAACACCATTCAACGGCATCTTATCCTATTATTTATTCCAGTGTGTACACCTTGCCCAGTGGGGGTGGCAGGCATGTTTGTGTGTAGTTTCCTGGATCATTCTTGGAGCTCTTTCAGACAGCCATATTCATGTTACATGTGCCTTTTCCAACTAGTACCATTGACATGAAGCAAGAACTTAGCACTATCTTCCCCAGACACAAATTAATTTATGATTTAAAAATGAATACATCTGATCATCCCAAATCATTATTGCTTATATTTTCCAGTCACTCTATTGATAATTCAATTTAAGGCATATTCTTTCTCTAGTCCTCCTTGTGGAAAGTGTTTTGCCATGGAAAATTTCCCAAGATACTCTCCAGTAAACAAAAACCACCCCTGTTTACTCTGTCTGTTCTGGTTTTGTTGTGATTATTCTTCCCACCCACCTTACATTTCTGTGGATCTTCAGGATTCTCTTGCAGAATTTCTGCTCATAAGTACTAAAGGTACTAATAAAGATTCCTTTTTGGTGTTTGTTGCTCTAACTCATTTTGGCGTCCTTAGTATATTTCCGCATTTCACGAAAATTTATGGTTCTTTCTGTTTCATTTTATAGGCACAAATTCCTTTGTGCCTATCTTTTTCTTGAAGGTGCCATCTGTTTGTTTTGCTTTTTTAATAATTGTCTCCTGTGGTTTAATTGTGTTGGCATCCTTCAGAGCTTGATCCTGCACCACAATTGTGCAAACTGTGGTGCAGGATCAAGCTCTGAAGGATGCCAGCAGCCTACAGCAAACTCCCAAAGAACTTAATGTAAACAGTGGATTATGGACTTGCAGTGCACCCTGTGATTTTATTCACAATGTACTGCAAGTCTTAAGGCTAAGACTAAATCCATTATTAAGCATTCTAGACAATAACCCCATTCCAAAGCACAACAAGAAGCATAGAGCAATCCAAGAAATCAAAAACAAATAATATAGAAAAAGCATCTCTGCACAATCTTTTGGGAACTGTCTATTCCTTTCCCTAAGTCACTGTTACTATACTGAATTAAAACTATAGGTTTATAAACACTACTTGGAATCATGCCAGTGTTACCAATAGAAGTAAAATTTTAAGTAAGTGGGTGCCACATACAGGCAGCAGCCCCCTTATGTACTAAGAGCTGCATAGTGGGAGCTTGACTTAATTTGTCAAAAAAAGCCTGAAGGCTGTATCTGATTAATTATGAGGTTATACAGGAGAAAGTATTTGCATGAAACATAAATTATTTTCCAAGGTAACTAATACATACTCCAAACAACAATTAAAACAAAATCACATTATTCAGGGCACTATTGTAGAGCATGTGGGTGTTAGATACAGAGGCCTTGTGAGGAAATTGCTACAGTACTAAACATAGAGAGCCTGGTGGAAGGCTATCTTGAAAACCTACTATATGGTTTACTACACTCTGCTTTAAAACAGCTTAATTCTCTGGTTTCACACAGAATTCTTTGTACAGTCCAAGAAAGAAAATAGCATTGCTACAAATCACAGGAATTGCATTTTAGGCCTCTCAAAGTTTCTTTGCTGAGTCATGTCATCTGACTAGTCACACAAGAATGCATGTCAGCTTGTAGCTTGTCATGGAGATGATTAGAGATTTTTTTGAAGGAGCTGAAGCTAATGTGCTTAAGCTATTGAACAAAAATGTCATATATGCTCTTTATGTGCACTTTGTTCTCCATATTAAATCATATGCATCATAGATCTTTAAGGACAAAATTACTGATGCACAGCACATGTGCTCCTTTAACAACCACAGTTTACCCTAGCAAAGTATTATCAAATACAGTTCTTAAGACTATAGAAAGGAAATTGGCATGCTCTATTTTCTCTGCTATTTAGTTGTCATTTCTCAGGCATTTTTTCCCCATAATGATTTAATCTTGTTGAAAATTTTGGGTCCACATTCTCATGATGCCCTCCAGTAATTGGAGTAGTTTCCTAAAGTTAGGTAGACTTTTTTACTCTTGTAGGCATCATTGCCAAGCATTTTTTGCTTGGCAATACTTCACAAAATTAATTACTGCCTCCAATTTTTTATCAATGCCTACTACTTCCTTTGGTAGTCTGGGTTTTGGTTTAAGATGTTATGTTTCTTTGTGTGGCTTATTCCACATTTCCAAAGCATATTTTTGCTGGACGCTGCTTGGTCTCGGTTCGATATCTAGTGATTAAGCTTTCAACACTGTCATTTTGCATCTTTTAATTAGTTTGGCCTCTTCCCATACTTTGACTAGAACTTCAGTATGTTCTTTATCTGATTGATCACTCTTCACAGCAGATTACCCTCCCTGGGGAGAACAGCGAGGCCTTGCCAACAACACAGATATTGAAAAGCAACCACAAATTAGCAGCTGTGACATCGGACCTGGTTTTTGTTATACATCCAACCGAGAAAGCTTTCCTGGTGCTCTCGGGGTAAACAAGGACTGGGTGAACTCGGAATCTTTGAAGTTGAAGGCAGAGAAGCGCTTACTTTCTGGAACGTTTCCAGCGAAGAGGCCGCCCGGAGGAGGGGCCGCCGTCTCACAGCCCCCGCCCGCCTGTGCGAGCCCTGGGCGCTCCTCCCGCACCTGACCGAGGTCCAACAGGTCCCCGCAGCCGCGGCTCGGTTCGGGCCGGGCCGGACAGGCTCCTCACACCCGCCTTTCCCACACGGCGGAGGCGCCGCGGGGCCGCTCCGGCCCGCCTGAGGGGAGCCCGTGCCGGGCGCGCGGGCGGCAGGTACCGGGCGGACACTGGGGCAGGCGAGGTGTGGGACTGTGCGCGGTTCAGCGAGCCTACCGGCACCCGCCGCACTTCTCTCTGCGCTCTGCGGCTCGTGGGGCGGGGATGGGTGTGAGGGGCACCGCGGCCGGTTGCGGCGGCTCAGGACGACCGGCCGCTGGAACGTCCCCGCTCCGCGGTCGAGCGGGCGGCAGCGATGGCATTTTCATCTCTGTTCAGTTGCCCCCGAATTCGTAGGAGGAAGGAAAAGTCCTAAGTACCACGCAGGGGGAGAAATGCGTTCCCGGGGGCCTCACCTTGTGAGGCAGGGCAAGGGCGGCTGCTCGGCACGGCTGAAATTCGGTGTCGCGTGAGCGCCCCATCATCTCATCTCATCTCCTGCCCTGCCCGCTGCTGTCGCTGCCATAGCGGGTGGCTTGGCTGGCCCACGGCTCGCAGAGGACCCTGCGAGAGGCAGACGCCTGGCGTTCATGTGTCCCGCGTCGTGGAGCTCTGGCCGAGCTCCCAGCTGGCATCCCTCCTTGTCTGCGGGCCAGGGACACTCTCGGGAGCGCTGCTCTTCACACAGGAGCCGTTTCACCTGTGTCACAACTTTTTGTTGCCCTTTCTTTT
Source organism: Onychostruthus taczanowskii (assembly GCF_017590055.1). NCBI lineage: Eukaryota > Metazoa > Chordata > Aves > Passeriformes > Passeridae > Onychostruthus > Onychostruthus taczanowskii. The sequence goes on along the minus strand of NW_024499240.1, from coordinate 2,365,677 downwards.
TGCTTATTGAAATATGTCCCTGCCAGCTGGGGAAAGGGACCAGCTCTTGGCAACGCACATTGTGTTAATTTCTTGTAAAAAGAAATTGAAGAGAGGGAACTGGACTGTTCTATTCAGTGCAATTTCACCTGTACTGTGCTGTTAGCAGAGAGCATTAGAATTTCAGGGGAGAATGACAATGATGCTTCTGTTGCTAAAATCAGTAGAGAAATAAAAATGTAGCACAGGTCTAGATAAGAAACAGCTGAGGGAGAATGTTACTTATGAAACTACGTGATATGAAGAAGATAGGACATAGTGGTTAGTTTCTCTGTGATGACACAAAAGACTTGGGGACACCCAAGTGAAAATACTGAATGGTAGATTCAGAACAAATTAAATTACCTGTCTCTTTCTAGGATGCATAATTAAAATGTGGCATTCACTGACACATGACATTGTATGCACACTTACAGTTTCTAAAAAGGGAAAAATCAAGCAGCTGTCCATTTAGAAGTGTGGTGCACCAAGAACACAACCACTTTGGGAAGTCCAAAATACACGAACTGAGGAAAGCTGGGAGAGGAAAGTTATTTGCTAACTGGCTGTCTTCTATGGTCTTATGCTCTCCCTAGGCACCTTTCATGGTCATCACTCAGAAATGGGATACCATGCTATAGTGGCTTTGATCTGAGACAGTATTATGTTAGTGCTGCTTAAGGATTAAAGGTTCCACTTAAATGTGTAGCCCTACTAGAGGCAGGCAATCTTATGCTTGTCAGTTTTTCTGTCTATATACACATGACTTAGATTTTTCAGTAATTTAATTTTTTTCCAGGAATATTAGAGGCAAGCATTTGAGTTGGTGCTACCTGCTGTGTATGTTAAATAGGCTTCTGCATCTGTGAAATAGTGGTGTTACATTCATACTTAGTACACAGAACACAAAAATATGGTCTTTCTGATTAATAATTCTAAAACGTTCTCTGGCAGCACAGTGGTGATTTAAGGAGAGGATTACAGCATGTAAAGAGCTCTTTTATGAAGATACAAGCTTTAATTTTTGAAGCTACTGGCTACATATTGTGCTCTGAACTTTGGTTCTTTCCCACAGAGACTTTCTGGGACCAGCTGATTTTATAGTGTCATTAACTATTCATAATTAACTAAACCATTGAATGGCACAAAAATATTTAAAATACTGGATAAAACCTTGGATTAGAGTATGTTAAGATGTTGGCATGCTTTACTAGTAAGTCTTGAAATTAATTTAATTTCCCTGATTCAGGACCTTTTTTTACTGGCCAATTGTATTAGCTGAAATATTTTCAAAAATACTTGATTCACATTTCTGTCTTTGAAATATGACTAAGAATGTCTTTGTTTAGCAGCCTACCTCTGAGTTTATATATATTTCTCTCCTTCCACTTAATATTTTTCAGAGAATTACAGAAGATTATGGGTCAGACTTATACAGGAATTAGCTGCTTAATACCCCTTTGATTTCTCACTGAAAAAAATGGGATTTACTTATCAAAATACCTCTACAAATCTGAGTCTATGACAATTTAAAAAAAATCTTTAATAGGCTGTGTGAAAAATACTTGTTCTCACCTATTTTTCTCATGTATAATGTTTTCCTTGTCTTCCTGAAATAGGTAGAAACAGATGACCAAATAGCCCTCCTTAGTAAGCCCAGGAATAAAGGAGGAAACAGTGATCTGGCATCAGCTGGATTTAACATTATTAATTCAATCATAGGATCAGGCATTATAGGTAAATCTACTTTTCTTCACTATCCTGTATTCAGCCTTGTTTGTTCATGCATGACTATCTAGCTTGGACAATAACACTGACTCCTTACTTTCTGATGCTGTTTTTAAAGATTTTTCTCTGTACTTATTTGCTTACTTTGCAAAAATGCTGAGGTCTCAGTTGAGACCCCACCTTAATGATAAATACCCCAGAGTCTCTTGGCCATAATGACCAGAGAGGTTGGGCAGATGCTGACTGAACTTCATACTTAAGCAACACTTTGTCCAGTGAAAATTATATTTTTGAGGTTATTAAGCATGCTGGTCCCATTTGGGAGATTACTAGCATTTTTTAAAATCTGAGTTTTTCTTTATTTTGATTCTCACAAATAAATATTTGGAAAGAATTTGCTAGAATCTCTCCTTTTCTGCTTTGCAGGATTGCCATATTCAATGAAGGAAGCTGGTTTTCCTCTAGGACTACTGCTTTTGTTTGTGGTTGCCTTAATTACAGGTACTCTAAAGGCAGTTTCTGTTGTAAAGATAGAATTAGTCATGCAATATTCTTAGCTTATCTTAAGCTTAATGGTACCTTAAACAAGTATATCTATGACAATAAAAATTACTAATATTTTCCTTACCTCACTAATCTCTTCAGTAGATTGGTAAAAGTAGAGAATTACACTGTACAACATATGAAGCTGCTTTTTGACTGCATTTATTTTCATGAAGCCTTAGTTTCCTAGTCAAGTTTACATTTGAAAGAATGTTCTTATTTGTGACCTCATAATCACCTGTTTGAGTCCACTGTTAAGACTGGACTAATTAAGAGACTGAATCCTGAGAGGGTTGTATATGACTTTTAAAAATAGACCACAGAATGAAAACCTTTGATTGTACTATGATTTTAAGTATTTTTCTTCTGATATGAGCCTATAGCTCCTGGGTTTAGTGGATTGAGAGGTTTAGTGAGATTTCTCATCCCTGCTCTTCCTAGTACCATTGCTTTTCTTCTTACAGCCTTTTATTTTTGGTCAATAGGAGGAGTGAAGGAAGGTGAAAAGTAATCAACCACAGGTTGGCTCATATAGTCTTTAACAGTAATTTTATGTTTTAACAGATTATTCCATTATATTACTGATCAAAGGAGGAAATCTGTCCAGTACCAAAACCTATCAAGAGCTGGTCAAAAAAACGTATGGTCTTGTAGGTTATCTAATCCTTTCAATTCTCCAGTTTTTATATCCATTTATTGGTAAGATCACATAAAATATAAATGTTTAAGTTTTATAAGTAACAAGCTTTTTCACATTACTTCATTATTTCACTGATTGAATATTAAGAACTGTATAAAGAATGTAGAGTATATGCTTCTTTGTTTTTTTAAGAAAAATTAAATTTATTTTATGAGTTCTGAAGAATGACTTCAATGAATTGAAGGATCAGAATAATAGAATTGAACTGAAATGTAATAGCAGAGAAATTCATGATCACACATATGAAAATTAATGACCAGAGTAGCTAGAAAAATAGCAAAGGAGATTCTGTTCTAGATTGTGTAGCAGAGAACAAAGTTGATGTGTCTGGAAGAAAAAGAAAATATGAATTTAGGAGTATACTGAATTAGTATATTTTCAGAGATGCAATTTTACTCTTTAGGTCTTGCTAGAATATTATGTGCTGTCATTGCTGTTCAAAAGCATTAGTTCAGCCTCATACCCAACAAAGTACTAGGAAATTGGGCAGTCGAGACCCCTTGGAAGACAAAATAGTAAATTAACAAAAAGGTATAATCTGGGCAGGAATTTATTAGACCAGAAGTTTGAAATAAAGTTCTGTTCTGAATTTGTCCCCTGCTGTAGCAACATAATTAAATCAAATCTTAAATAGTCTTGTTATTTTCACACGTCAAGCTGCAGGATTTGATGACCTGAGATATCAAGAGTCTGGACTTGGTGATCACAGAATCACAGATGAAAATTCCTATTTTGGGTCTGGCTACAGATACCTGAGATTTTTAAGGTTGGCAAGTTGCTGTTACTGCAGGCAGCAGTGTTACAGATTTAAATTATACTCCTTGGTAAACCAAGAACTCCACTGATAATACAGAAAAAGAATTGTAAAGGTCTCAGTCCTTACCACAGAGCTATGGTTATGCTCTTGTATGTGTTTGAATTAATTTATATAAGTAGAGTTGATGACTTACAATTTCACAACACAGAATATTTATATATATAGTTAAGGTCAATACCTAAATATATGGTGTCTAAATGCTAAAGACCGTGAGAGTGTATAAATATATTTTGTGTGTGTATACACACGTGCACAAATTTACACACTCATAGTGTAGAGTTAGATAAGAATGAAATAGGAGTGTTAAGGCCACAGCACTTATTAATGAGAGGGAGGAATCAAAGTCCATATCTCATTTCTTAATCTATTTTCTTCTTCTTTTTTCTGGTTTAAAGAGTTTGCTAGCTTTTTGCATGGGCTAGAAAGTCCGTTGCATTTAATTGCAGAACTGATTATTAGATGAACACAGGAAATTTTCAAACTAAAATTCAGAATTTTCTAACTAAATAGAAACAAGCATTTGAAAGTAAACTGACAGAGAATTGCTATTTGAAACAAATAGTTTTAGAAAGCCAGTTTTATCCTCTTCTGAAGTAAGGTTATATGGCCACTCAGCACAATGGCTTATCAGGCTGCATTAATACTTAGGTTGTACCTGTTTTTAATTAAAAAAAAAAAAAAAAAAAAGGAAGTGTTAAATAATGATTTTTTTTTTTTAAACCTGAAACTTTCAAGTTGTTGCTGCTAGCCAGAATTTCTGTTAGAGGGATAGTGGCATGTAATCCTGAAGTCTACAAAATCTTTGTATTCAGTGTTAATCAAATATTTTGGATACGACTTGTACTAATAAAAAACTTATTTTCTTTAAGCTATGATCAGCTACAACATAATAACAGGAGACACTTTAACTAAAGTTTTTCAGAGAATTCCTGGAGGTAAGATGCATTTAAAAAGTTTAAAAGTGGGGGATCATAGATTGAAGTGTAGCATAAGTATTTTGGAATTACCTGTAATATAGCTTCTAAATTACTCTTTAGTTCAAATTAAGAATGTGAAGCATATGTCTATGAGTGGGGTTTTTTGAGTTTGGTTTTTTTTCTTTAATAAGCCTTTCCCAAATAAAAACTATGAATCCTAGTCCTTGGCTATCAGTGGACTCAGTGTCGGTGAAGAGACCAGATGCTTCAGTGAAATACTAAGCAAATAGAAGTGAGTCTTCCACAGTTGTGTATTTACAAGATATTTGGGGTTTGTAATTTTTTTTAGATACTTTCTATAATAATAATGATTTAAATAGCGAAACTGTATTTCATCTAGTGAATAATTCTGGATAAGTTGCAAATAATATAATGAATGTAATGCCTTTTAACTCATGCCCACTTGTTTCCTGTGCTCTTAAGTTTTCACAGCAGCATCAGTGGAGCAATTTATGTATGTGTTTGATATATACTTTAGCACAAAAGCAGCTAAGCTAAAACATTGTCCACTGGGAAATTAAACTGAGAGAAAACATATTTGTAATGAAGTGGAAATGTGAATTTGTATGAACTGTTTCATTTCCACAGGAGAACTATAATTTTCAGCATGTGAAACCTGAAAGGTGTGGATGTAGTTTTAATTATCACACTATGTTGTTCTGTGAATACCTGATCAAATTGATAGTGACAGTGAATATCTAATACTTTATATGTAATATGACTTCTGTATTAAGGGGAACCCCCAGCATGGCAAATCTTATTACGTATCCAGTAGAATACTTGCCTTGAAAGAGGTGGGAAAGCTTTATAATCTCCCAAAAAAAAGAGGGAACAGAACACTGAGTTTTCCATGGCAATTGCCAGTCACTTTCCAGCCATAATTTTTCATCAAGTATTCATTCAAGCCAATGATTTATGGTGGCCTCACTGAAACTTGGAGATGTTTTATTTTAAGTTGTCATTGGCTTGAAAAAACCCACCAGTTATGCAAACAAGTCCCACTGATTACATGGAATATTATAACAGCATTGTTGCCTTCATATGGTAATCTACTTTGCAAGTAGAAGCTGGCTGATGGCAGGAAAGGAGGTGCCCAAAAGAAACCTCAAATTAACTTCTTTTAGGCCATTTCTTAGAGAACAATGCTATCCTAAACAGCACAGTAATTGGTGTCAACCCAGAGTATCAAAAATTCTCAAGACTAAATGGCAGAAAGAAGTAGTAGAATTTTTTATTTGCCCTCTCCCAGCATTGACCCAGACAAATGAAAGACGTTAATACCAATCTATATGTAGGAATCCAGACTTAGCAATTTTGATTTACTATATCCCATATGTTATGCATTTGGTTTGAATTTGCTGAATTCTTGTGTTTATGCCCATGCTGTGTATGGCTTTCTCAGTGTTAGTTAACGCCTAGTTTTCAGTATTACTTAGTCTGAGTAAAGGGAATAAAAGCTTGATCACCAACAGTTTGTTACTTCTAACCTTTCAAATGTAGCTAATCTTTTCCTCAAGTTAGTCTCTCAAAGAAATAAATTATTTTCTTTTTTGCTTTAGTTGGGGTGGATAACGTGCTTACCGACCGTCACTTCATAATTCTTCTTACCACCATCATCTTTACCTTACCTATATCTTTATATCGAGACATAGCAAAATTGGGAAAGGTAAATCATAACAGCAGTTGATTTTTGGTTTATTGTTCTGTATGCCATTGAAAATAAGTGCCAATCATAACTTCGTGTAAATAATTAACAAATGCATTATGCTGCTCAAAGGACCACCTTTCAGCAGCTTACTGACTGGAGTCATGTTTTTACCTTTGCAGGTGTCTCTTCTTTCTCTGATTCTAACCATTGTCATCCTGGTGGTTGTGATGGTGAGAACAGTAACCTTCAGTCCACAAGTGTGAGTATTCTTACACTTGCCACAAAGTGAACTTCTGTTCATATATAATCTGTTATTTCACTGTTGCATTTACTTGCATAGTTGTGGAACGTGCCTGCTTTGGAACAGACAGATAATCAAAAAATCTCTGTCAACAATAATACAAAAGAAACAGCTAAATATACTTCATCCTTTTAAATCTTTTTTTTCTGTTGGGTATAAGCAAATTTAAAGAAAGTCTCAAAACCCCTAGAGATAAATGGGGAATTATGGATGACTGATAGCAGGTGGGTCCTGGATTGGCGTGTGAGATTGTCGGTCATTTGAGATTTTTAAAATTTTTTTTCTGTTATTTCTATATTTACAATCATTAAAATAACTACTATCTTAGGAATGTTTATTTTTCTGATAAGATAAATATAATAATTTCATAATAAAAATAAAATACAAGTACTGTGAATTTTTAAAAAACAACACAATAATAACATCTTTATTTTGTCATTTAAGAAAACTATATGATACGAAAAACTCCTACTCATGCATAGTCTGAAAGTAGTATTTAACATTGGACATTGGAGTGTTCTAGACAATTTAGTTCACATAAGTATGTGTTGTGACAATATTTTTATGATTATATTGCAAGAAAGTGCTACAAATCTATTATTTTTCCTTAAAGGTTTAGAAGGGCTGCCTTTTTTCTCATCCTTAAATGTATAGGTATATTAATAAAGATGAAAAATACTACATCTGAACGTGCTTTTTTATTTATTGGAAAAGATTTATATGCTGCTCTTATGTTTCCCTCAGATTCTTCCACCAGGATTGTTTCATCAGTGTTAGGCACAATTGTTCAGTTGTATGACTGCTGTGATACATGGGTTAGTTGCAGGGTATTCAGGTTTAATGGTAGGACGATGCCTGGAATAGCAGTTTCTTAAGTTGTACCAGATGATGTTGTCTATCATCCACAAAATCTCTCTCAGAACAGTGTGGAACTTCCCTCCCCACCATATTTCTGGAGCAGCATGTTTTTCACACTGTGTGTCAAAGGGGTATTTAAAAGGTTAATCTCAAAACTCCCTGTTAAAAAAGGAATAAGCTATATATAATAGTTACTGATAACCTTGTTACTATGGTAACATTTCTTCTCCACAGTTGTGATGCACTGAAAAATATGGAATGCATGATTTTATTTTTTCTTACAGTACCTGCTGTTTGGTCTTGAGTGATTCTTGAAGTTTTACTTCTTAATTCTAGAAGTAAGAGTTCCAAAAGAGATTTAAAAAAAATCATTATTACGAAAGCACAGTCCTTGTATCTGTCATATAGGGAAAGTATTTGTACAGTCCTGGATAAAGGCTCAATAGGTACAAAAATATTCAATCCCTACAGTTGTTATATGGTAGAACTGATGATGTGCTGGCCATTGATGACAGGTGATTGCCAAGAACAAACTAGACAATTCCATGGTTTCCCATTCCAGTCCTTAACTGGCCTTTTCTTATGAACTGTTCCCGAATGTGTGTGACTCCATTTCATATTGGTTGCTTCTTGGCCTAACCACAGTAGATATGGACAGCAAACTATACTTTTTCAAGTGCTTGGAAAACACCTCTAAAAAAGCCGTAATTTGACCCCTTTTGGGGATCCTTTCTATAGACCAAATAAGCACAGTTCCTTTAGGATTTATCTTTTTGTCATTTCCTGTGCTTCTAATCATGCTCAGTGGCTGCCTTAAGTCTTCTGCAGATTAAAGTGGAATCATGGTGCCCCACTTTGCTGGGATATTCCCTCCGAGGAGCAGAAGATGATGTATCTTAAATGCAGTGTTGTAAGGTCCCTTTCAGCTGTGTCCCTTGGGGATTGCCATGCCTCTGTTTATGTAACCTAGTTTGATGTTTCCCTTTTTGGAAAATAGCATGATATCATGAATGTGCCTTGAGTTTGCAGTCTAGTGGAACTACCAAGCACAAGATAGTCTGCAGAACTGTTTGCTGGTGATTTTTCCTTTGATACTCTTCTCGTGAAGTTGGGGATTTTTTTGTTTGCTTGTTTGTTCTCTCTGCCTTGTTCTTTTGAAGCCTTTTTATCCTCTACGTAACTAGAATTTGTCATTATAGAATTGAATGCTGCTTTATCAGATGATTTTTTCCATTTACCAACATATTTATGATTTTTTTTTCATCCCTTTCTCTAGTATGGTTGTGTTAATTGCACATTTCATGTTTTCCATTAAGGACACTTTTTGCTTTTTGTTCCATCATTCAAGCCATTGCTGAATACATTCAAAAGTACTGGACTCAGGTCAGGTTCCACTACACTGGAATCCCATTTGGATATCTTCCTGCTTTGATAATTACTTTCTGAGTAGTAATCAGTTTTAATTTACCTTTAGATTTTTCAAGGTGAATACTTCTTCCCTTTGAGAGGTACAAGATCATTATGTGGAAATGATAAAACATTTTTTGTTTAACTGCAATCATGCTCTAGTTGAAAATTTAATCTTATTTGTACAACAAAGTGATAAAGGATATTTTCTGCAATAATCTGAAACTTCCTGCAATGTGTTAGACCATCAGAGAAACAACAAGATTATTACTATTTTAAACATGAATTACAAAGTTTTGAATGTTGCTTCTTTTTTTTTGTTTTTCTCTTTATTAGCTGTGAGTGTGGGGCTGGTTGTCCAAGGACACTTTAGGAATGTTATTGTCACATTCTGATGAGAAAAACAAAATGTATTTAAGATGCGGGATTACTTGATTTAATTTATTTCCTCTTATGACAAATATAAAACTGAGGTACTTCTTTTTTTGAGTTTTGGTTTTGATAACTACCATCCATATGATTATTGTTAACTGAATTACATAATAAACCTGCAGATAGAGTACAATGTTCTGGATTATTAAGAGTTCATTCTCAGTATTTTAAGATGCCAGATAAAAATACATTTTGACCTGATCTCTATGGCCATCTGCTTATAGCTGGGTATTTATGTACTGTGATCAGAAAAAATAGGTAAGAGTTAACTTGAACTGTAAAGTGCAGCATGTTAATACTGCATGAAATAACTTCATGCTTCTAGCCTGAAACTAATATTCCTTGCTGTAAAAGGAAATATTTTATGTAGCTTATAAAGAGGGATCATTTTAATTTTATTTGGTGTTCTTTAGCAAGAATGTTATGATGTCAGTGTCTCCATAATACATAAATGTCTATGAAAAACTTCAAGAGCAGCTGCTACACATAAAGAGGATGTGAGAATTACTCAACTGGCAGCTGATTCCAGGGATAAAACATCAAGGGCTCAGGAAAAAAAACTTGAAAGTTAGAAGCTGATTCTTTCCTTCATATAAAAAAATCCAGTAGTAAGCAAAGGTAAACTTTAATGTGTGATGAAATTAAAAAACGCCAACCAAGCTACTTTATATTTACAGAACTGTTAAGTAATTCATTAAGGAAGAAAGAAGAGTAGATGTAGCTGTATCTAAGTTGGGCTGACATAATAGCTTTGTCTTGTCTGTGTTCTTTCACAAGATGACATTGATTAATATGAAGTCCAAGGCTAATGTGAGCTGTACTCATTTTCTTTCCATTCTATTGATTAAAGTTATATTCAGCATCTCTGAACTTTTCAGTGTCTTTAAACTTTTAAAGTTCAAAAATACCTTGAAAGTTATTTTACCTTAGAATAGAATTAAATTGAAATGCTACAATTAATTTCCTTAATGTTTAAATCATTGAATTAAACCTGAATGAATTTGTGAGATGATTCTGGATTATATTGTTAACTGCTGGTTTGCACCTAAACTTGGCAGTTTGACACTGATCTTCAATCCAAAACAATGGAAGTATTTTGCTCATTCCAATATGTAGCTCCCTTGTCAAAAATATGACTGTTCCTATCTAGAAATCACCTTTCTTTTTTCAAGTCAGTGTTTCATAGCCACAAGCTGGTTGAGATCAGGGATATTTCTTTCTCTTGCCTTCATTAAAGATGTTTTGCTTCTCATGCACTCTTCTACTGCAACATTTCTATATAAATGACAGAAAAGATTTTTGTGTAGCACTGATCTTGAAATGGGGTTTATTATGGTGCAAGTGTTTTGCAAGAAGTAAAAAGAGAGGCCATATTAGACTGCCAAACAAATTTGCCCAGCTCTTGCTCATGGTCCGGATGCTTACCCTGTCAGGACATCTTATCCTTTGCCTGGTTCATTTGTTCTCAATTTCCCCGTTCTTATGTAGATAAACATGAATATTTTCAAATTTATTTTAGAATTAATATGTTTATTATGGTGTATTTTCACTTACATACATTGAAGACTCAGTAGTCTTATTTTCTTTCCCTCTAGGTCGTCTTCATTGCTAGGCCTCACCACCTTCAGTCTGTCTTGCTTTTGTCTTAGTTTCAGCTGAGACTTTTTCCCTGTATGGCAGCTCCCTTAGACTGTATTTTTACTCAATCTTTTACTATTTTTCTTCCAAGAACTACATGTAAATTACATCTCAGGTTTTACTTTGTGTTTCAGCTTCTACTATATATGACAGACAGTACAGCTGTCAGCAAGTGCATTTAGTTCAAAAATGTATTTCTTCTCTTACCTTTCATTGTTTCACTAATACTTCTTCAGTGTGAAAAAAGCTTCCCTGTTCATGCAGGCATAGCCTTTGTTTTTATACACTGAGTGAGAAGCAGAGAGCTGGCCGATTTTGTCATTCGCAGATTTTCACAGCTAATGCTATTCTTGTATAAGCAGCAGTTAAAATCTTCCCCTAATAACTCCTAACAAGAATGTAGGTCAGACCAAAGGTCCCCTCAAAAAAAAAAAAAAAAAACCAACAAACCAAAAAACATTTCTATCAGCAGCATTGAAAAACCACACCACAAGTTATCCCGTATTCTTGTGAAATTCTTTGATTGTGTGCATGCATCTGCCTACAGACATGCATATATTAAATCAATTGTGTATGTTTACTTTGACAGATGATGTTTCCATTAGGTGCCCTTTGGCTTGTGATTTTATGTGACTGTTCTTTATATGGTTCTTCTATAACTAACACCTACTGTTTTCTGACACAGTTTTCTCTTTCTGAGAAGTCTTTCTATGAAGTCTTATTTTATATAGACACTTTGATGTCACCTGCACCCTTTCCCAGGAGCTTTTCATACGTCTGTTTGTTCTGCACACTGAACTTGGGAGTAATTTCTTATTGATGTGATCACAGCTCTAGAACTGTTGACTCTCAGTTCCAAACACTCAGAAATGAAATTTCTGACTGTGTGCTTTCACTGCATGAAGTTCCTCTATTCCCACAATATGAAAATGCTTTTCAAAGCACATGCAGCAGTACATGAGTTACTGAAGAAAATAGCACATCTGTACCAGCATACATTGTCGGACATTACAAGCTGCTGGTAGCGTTCAAATCAGGGATCTGAAATTCTTCCTCTATTCTGTGACTAGAATGGAAGGAATTTATCTTCTTAGGCTGTTAAATAAGCAGGATTTTGTTCTTTTGGGTTTTTCCCCTTCTAATCTGATTTGTCATTTATTGGTAAAGCAGGGCAATATCTTGGTCTTTTGCATATTGCTAGTGCATAAGCTAACACTGTGCAAGGGGAAAACCAGCTCCTGTGATTTTTTAAAATTAATTAGCCACTTTATTAAAAATGTTTCAAGTGAAATTCATATGCTTTCTGAATTCCCTTTTTAAATCTGTATTTGTAGGAGCTCATAATATAGCTGTAACATTGCACAGGATGTACTGTTTTCACAGAAATTAAATGTGTTTCAGGCAAAAGCATTCTCTTTTTTTTGCATCTAAAATATTTGGTTTATAAGGTATTGGATAATCTAATTTTATTATTACTAGGAGAGAGTCAAAGAAAACTGCTGTCAAAGGAAAATATAAAACAAATTTTCATTTTGTATGTTAATTATCAAATCTGACCTCTAGTGGTTACAGAATGGAACAAATGGAGTGTTAGCTTCCATTACACTCTTTTTATTTTGAAATATTATTGCAATGTTCCCACTCAGATGTGAATGTTTTCCTTAAAAAAACTACATTCAAAATTATTCGTATTAATTTTCCAGACACATCTCTATGTGTAGTGATTTGAAATCAGTGGTGCTATAATATTAAGGGAGCTTATATAAGGAACAACAGCAGCTATATTTCCTCCTATTTCTCAAGACAAATACCAGATAGCTCTGTTTCATCCATAGTACTTCACATCTACTTGCTGAGTTTGAGAATATTTTAGGAGGGCCATATTCAGCTGCCAGAGGCTCGAAGCAGTATGTTACAGCAGGTCAAGACAATATACTGTACATGAGGACAAAAAAAGGGAACTTGATTTTATGTTCAGGTTCTGTTAACTTCAAAGTTAAGCTTCATAACCACAGCTTAAGAGCTGAAAAGCTAAGTTTGAACTGAATGTGCATTAGGTACTTTAAATCTGGACTTTTTTAATGTGAAAAAGGATTGACTATTTGAACTTAAGAAATAGTAAGATATGAGTTCTGAAAGAGGAAACTTTTTTTTTACTTTTTTTTTTGTTATTACTTTTATTTTAATCTGTGTATTTTTAGGGGCTGGAGGTGTAATTTAAACATTTGAAAACAATGAAACCTGGCATAGCATATGCCACTGCAGCTGTCAAAACCAGCAAGAGGGAGAGATCACCAAAGAGAGGGAGGGATAAAGCTGCCATTGTTACCTTCACAGAACTGGCCTGAGTGCCATACTGCTTCCTAGGGCAGTAGGAAAAGAACACCTTAAGTCTCAGGTGGCAGCAGCTTTCCCTCTAAATAAAAACAGAGCAATCAAGGTTAGCAGTAGCCAACTTTTTAAGAGCAAGCTTCTCTGGATTGTTTTTCATTGTCTGTGCTTTAATATTACAAATTCAATATTTAACTGGGTTGTGAATTTCATTTGATGTTTTTAGCAAATTATATTTCTGGAAAAGAAAATGCATCCTTCCCTGTTTTTTCATTTTGGCCCTTTATTCCATGATGAATTTCATGCACTAAATGGTTTTTAACAAAGTTTGTTGATGGTCCTCCTCTAAGCATTGCAATTACTACAGGTCCAAATCTGTGAGCATATCTTAGAGGAGGAGGTGTGAGGAGTATTACATCCTTGCCTGACTATAAAAGTCTCCACATACTCTCTTACAATTTCTTGTATGTTTTGCGAAGCAGTGGAATCTCTTTACTGTGAGGAGCAGTTGCAAGAGGTGTAAAGAAAGGCAAACTCCCTCACTTGATTTGTAGCCTACTAAAATGGTATCTCTAGACTGCATGGATTACATGTTTAAATTCAAAGGCAGAAATTGCCTCTAAGTAGTCAGAGGACATTTTCAGTTGAGATAACCTTAGAATCAGTAACAGCTTTTACCTTCCATCTTGCTGTTTTGTGGTATATGCTGACATGAAGAGTTTACTTACAGAACTGAAACAGGCTGACATTTTTTACTGTAAACACAGGTTACAGAAATACTTGAATCAAAACAAGGGCGATAAGAAAGGTATCTCCCTGGTTTCAGCTTGTTAATAAACACTGGGGCTATGTCAGAGAGTAATAACTGATATTTGAAAAGAGGGTAACCTATTTAAATGTCTGTTTTAGACCCAAATCAGAAAATGCATGGATATTTGCGAAACCAAATGCAGTACAAGCCATTGGGGTGATGTCATTTGGTAAGTGTTTTTTGCTGTTTGGGTTTATTTTCAAAATTAAGGTCAATTGTAAGAAACTATTTAATGTTTTGAAACTATAATTTTTTTTAATATTCATGTTAAACTGATACTGAAAAAAACTGTTTGAATGTTCCATATCAATGTCATTGTTATTGTGTAAAGCATTAACCTCATCCATTGTCCATTTGGCCCTGAAGGTTTGCCACTGTAGCAGAGACGGTGTGCACATGAGTGCAGCTCACCTGTGCAGGTCATCCTAAAGCCCCTGCATCAGTGGGTTTGTCTAAGTGATAAACTGAGGATTAGCCTGCATTCCCTTGGGTAACCTCTAACAGAAAATCCTCATTCTGAAATCTGTTCCTGCCTGCAGGATCTGGGATACTATTTCTTGTTAGCATTGTGATAATCTGAGGTCTCCCAATGATTGCTGCTGCCTAAAATGGATGCCATATGAAGTCTGAAAGTAGCAAATGGCTCTGTAGATTAAAAAAAACAAAAAAACTTCTCAAATCTGCTGCTGGGTTCTTAAGTAAAAGAAGAGCAGGAGGAGGAAATAGCTGTGGAATGGAGATGTGGAGGGTGGGAAATTGCATAGCATTTAAGGATAATGTAATCAGAATCATCTCAGGATGAATATAAACCTTCATCAAATCAACTAAGCAAGCAAAGGTTCAAGCCATTTATCTTTGCCACTCATTGCAAGATTAATGTTTGTATTTAATAATGAGTGGATTCAAAGTGTGCTGTGTCTTTATGCATTTATGCATGAATTCATACATTTGCTTTAACTGTCATGTGTGTTTCAGCATTCATCTGCCATCATAACAGCTTTTTAATATATGGGTCTCTGGAAGAACCCACATTAAAGAATTGGTCTCAAGTCACACATATGTCTGTGGCCCTTGCTCTTATCATCAGTGTAGTGTTTGCTGCCAGTGGATATATGACTTTTACAGGATACACAGAAGGTAAACTGCTTGATCCCTCAATTTTGATGCTTGCTATAATCCTTACGTTTCTGCCTTCCTGTCTGATTTTTTTTCTGTAAACATCTTGGTGACTGTAAAAATGCAAATATCATAGTATATGTGGGCAGAAAGAGGACATTTGTCATAGTTACCCAACAACCAGAACATGATCCAAAAATGTCAGCTACATGCTAATAGCTGTCAGATTCCTAAGCATAAGCCTTATCAGTGGAAGTCCCATTTGAATACTTCCATCATTAAAACACTTTGAGGACTACACAGCTATGATTTATCCACATGGTCCAGCAGTAGAGAGCAGTTAAGAGCAAAAATTTCCTACAGAGTATCTGGTATATATCTGTGTATATTTTCTTACATTTCTTCTTGTCTGTACTAATACAGCATCCTAGAGTTAGAGATGTTTCCTATCTTTGCAACAGCTGTTCTGGTGTTAATAATCCTACTGTCCTCTCTGTGGGTATATGAATACACATAATTATATATAACCAATGTTGCATCATACTGTTTAACAACATTTTGTTGAAGTGAAAAAGGTATGTTCATAAGAACGAGGTATAAATTGGTTTCAGTGCATTACTTTCTTCAGGGAAAATACACATTTCATAAGCAAGCATATTTTCTGTTACTTAGTAGCGACATTCCAGATTGTAGGAGGAGGCTTCCAAGCTTTTTCCTTTTCTGATGAGCAGCAGCATTTAGTTGAGAACAGAGAAATTGTAGGATGGGGACTCCTGGTTTGTCTGTCCTTTTTTTTCCTGCCTCCATTGCTTACTCCTGCAGAGTAAGTCACTGTCCTAGATGTACTGTAGGTAGACCGAATGCAGGCTGGCTGAGAACTTTCAGGTACAGAAAGCTCTGCCTGCAGCTCCTCCTCAGCTTATGACTCTTTGTGTTAGCAGGTTCCATCTCACTTTGTGTGTCCCCTGCCAAAATCTTTTGGCTGTTTAAAGTACACTTTATTGCTTCTTCAGTGCCATTGTGTTTCCTAAAGTAGTAAATCATGAGACAGTATGGTAACCACATAAAAGAGAACTGATAGATCATCTGGTCACTGTCTTGCACTGTCTCTTGTGCTTCAGAGATGATTACTAGAGATTCTTTGTGGTACACACAAGATGATTTGAATTTTATAGTGATGCTTTTGGTTTTAGATAGAAGATGATTTGCTAGGTAATAATCCATATGTTTATAATAGGCTTTTGAGGTCAGAATACTTGAAATTATTAGCTGTGAGTATATACTGTCAGGGAAATGCGGTTCTCCACAGGTAACTCTCACCTCTTTTTTAATGTAATTGTTGTTCCAGGAGTTTTTAGGGAAAATTTATCTTCTACACATAAGCTTTCTTTCTGAATCTGTCACATATTTATTTAATCAAACACCGGCATCTCATACAAAATCTATGTTATGGAGAAGATAACAGATGACAAACTCTGATATGTATATTTTAAAATATTTTTTGAAGATAAATGTCACTTGAGGTAAAATACGCAGCTTAACCAGCAGGATAAGCTGAAAGTTATTCCTGGACATAACTTGTGACTGTAACTAGTTCCTAGTTACATGTCAGAAGAGGGGATCAGAAAACATCAATTACTCCAGTAATCTGCACTTCAAGTTGCAAATATAGGCAAATGATGTGAAGTTCAAGCTAATTGGTGTTTTGCTATGCCTCAGGAGATATATTTGAAAACTACTGTAGAGATGACAACCTTGCTACATTTGGAAGGTTTTGTTATGGAGTTACTGTAATTCTGACCTTCCCCCTTGAATGTTTTGTGACCAGAGAGGTAAGAATTTATTACATTTTCCCTTTAACACTGTTGTTATATATTAATAGTATTGTCATATATTGTAGCTGAAGTCTGTGGTTGATCTGTGATAAATAGCAGCATATTTTATCTTGCTACATGCAATGAGTAGGGGGGACTAGTTGTACTGTTTAGACACTGACCATATAATGTGGTTTCACGTTTATTAATATATTAATAATTACTTAATAATATCAGGACTGCTTGAAATTTCAAGCTTGGCATAAATGACACTGTTGTTACTGTGCAGAGAATAGCAAAAAATACATACTTTTCTATCTTAATAGTTTTTCTTTTTAGAAGTATCTCCATCCAGGAAATTCATCAATTCAATGAATAATTGTAAGTGGATTTATTCTGTGATGGGCAAATGGGAAAAGAGTACATTCTGAAATCCTACAGGTATAGCTAAGTCAATTTGGCAAGTGTTCTGCAATTTTAGTAATGATTGTTATGGGTAATTTTTGGAAGCAGATGAAGATGTTTTCTTGAAGCAAGGTAAGTAAAATTGAGCCAGTGTATTCTCACCCATTCCTTTAGTTTCCTAAGGTTAGAAGGTTTGGAGTAAGTTGTTTGATAACATAAGGAGAAAAATCAAGGTTTAAAATTGTGATTCTGTTTCAGGTAATTGCCAATGTGTTTTTCCATGGGAACCTCTCAACAGTTTTCCATGTTGTTGTGACAGTAGTTATCATTGCTGTGGCGACTGGTGTATCATTAGTGTATGATTGCCTTGGAATAGTTTTAGAGCTGAATGTAAGTGAACCTGTTTACTCTTTTATTTAATAAATCACTTATTAATAAATAAGAAATTTTTAAAATCCACAGCTCTACTGAAAATCTTAGGAAATTTAACAGTCAGTAGTAGTGTTAGAAGAAGGAATTACTGCTTCAAAAACAGATAACTAAAGGTGAAAGGAAGTTCAAGAAGTAAAATTCATATGGTTGGGGAGGATTTTAGAATAGTTTTTTAGATAAGGCAAGTGGCTATGACCTACCAAATGTGTTAAGCCACAGCAGAAATCACTGAAATACTCTTTCAAACTGTATAGTGGTATTGCATTTAGCATTTCTTTCTGATTAAGTTGGCAAATTACTTAACACTGGGGGTAGATTCTAGTGACTGCCTTGTGCCACAGGGGCAAAAAACAGAGGGAGGTAGAAAGAAAGAGCCAGTACTAGCTAGACCACAGAGATGATCACTGGAAATATACAATCAAAAGCAAGCAAAAAAAGCAAGCATTCCATCAGTGCAGTGGTCTATTTCCTAAGCAGTTAGTCAGTAGTCAAACTGATAGCTTTATTCAGTTACAAATAGAAGTTGATAGCCAGGCATTTGCGTGGGTAGCTCCTATCTTGTAGGGTTTTTTTGCTTTTCCTTTTTAAGAGAGAATTTGATGATACAGTTGTAGGTATTTATTGGATGTCATAATTGTTCTCAGAAAGGTTGTTCAGTCCTGATATCTAGCAGTAGGGAAAAATGAATAGACAGAGTATTTACCTGTGAAAGAAAAGTGATCTGTCTTTGAGCTGGCTTTCTGTCCAGCAGAAGAGCTGTCTTTTGGCTCTTCATCACGGATAGCATTTGATACTATTTCTCTGAGCCTGCTTTTACTTTCCTGCTTTAGAACAAAACACAAGCCATTGTGTTTGCCGGGTGGTAATTCCCCAGGGAAACTATTGAGTCATATGGGAGTCAAAGGGTCACAGAGTTTGCTTTGTTATTCTTTTACTGGGATGCTGGTTTGTGTTACTTCACAGACCTAAAGCTTAATTTTCGTGGAGGAGATACTTTGTGCTTGTACGTATTTCTGATGTCCATACTGATCACTGTTAACAGGTTCTACCATACCAATATTGGAAGTTTTGTACAATTAATGATGTAAAGTTATTACTTAGGCTGGATTACTATCTGGCCATAATTAAATTGAAACACAGAGTTTGTTAACTATGTAACTAAATAAACATTCAAAATTTCTACATAAAATTGCTTCCTTTTGCATGTAACTCATATGCTAATCTGCAGTGGCTTTACTATAAAAAGAATTTTTGAAAGTGCTTTTTGTTTGTCCCTTTCTAAGACAGCATTCAAAGAGGAGCTGAATTTTTAGTGAGAGGAAAGGTTCTACTCTGTGAAAAGGAGCTTTGCTTTCATAGGGAAGTCAACCTAAATCAGGTTATAAATGTCAAAACTGATGAAAATTCTTTGAACTGCTACATGATGGTACATGAATTTTTTTTCAAAAAAATTTATTCCTTTTAAAGGCAGTGTTATATCTAAACTCCTCCATGGAATTATCTTAAATATTTTAATTCAGTTCAAGTATTGAAGAACTATGTTTGGACTTTTACTCTATCTCTTAAGCTGAGAAACTTTGGGTAATAAGATTAAATGCTTCTTCAAATATTAAAATATTATTCTGTATCAGCAAAGCAAAAGCATTTAAATAAATCTTAATTATTGGAAATAGTTTAACAGATATTTTTGCATATTTTGGGGCCTTTTGTTTGGAAAAAAAGGTTTTCCATATAGCAACACAGGCAAAGGCCTTTATCCTCTGTTTTTACTGTTATATCAATCTAATCACAACTGTTAAAAAATTTAGGTTTTTGTTCTTCACATCTAAATAAACATGCTGATGAGGTTTTTTTCTATTGCTCTTTCCCACACACAGGGAGTTTTGAGTGCTACCCCACTTGTTTTTATCATCCCATCAGCGTGTTATCTAAGGCTGTCCAAGGAGCGGTGGAACCATTCAGATAACCTCATATCCTGCCTGATTCTTGTTCTTGGTGTGCTAGTGATGGCAGTTGGGTTTGTCATGACTGTCTTGCATCCCCAGGAATGTAGCCATGGAAAAGAAATGTTCTACTGCTCCCCTAGTAATGTTTCTTTACACAACAGCACACTTCCACCATAGGTAGCACACCAACCTCCAGACTAGACTGGGCACATCTCACTGTGAGCCATACATGCCAGTTTAAAGGAGAGTGGAACAAAGTTTTCTCATGTTTTGAGATGCACTAAGAATTTAAAACTGTATCACTGTATTTACATACTTGATTTTATGCTGCCATCCTTTTTCAGGTAAGACTTCAGTTTTAACTGTTGAAGCACAAAATCTCAGAGGTGCCTTTCAGTAGACATTACTTGAATAACTTGCAAGCCTACCAAAAAGGTTGCATTTTTTAACCTTAGTCTGCAATACTGCTTAAAAGTGATAAATTAAATGTTTTGGAATATAAACCTTTCCATGTTTCATTGATTTAACTTAGTTTTTATTAATTTTATAATCTTTCATGTGTATTTATTAGCATACTATAGTATGGGGGCTTTTTGAAGCCCTGAAAAAGTGTATTTCTGGATTTCTGTGTACTACAACTCTGCTATTAAATCAAAAGACCCTTATTAATTCTGTCTTTGATTTTGCAGTAACTGTCCTTTAGAGCTGAAAGCTTCCCTTTTACTGGATCTTGAGTCAAAGGAAATTTTGTATTCTGACTGAACTGTAACCGATACAATTTAATTGTAACTGTTACAATATGTGGTCTTGTAATTGAAAGTTGTTGCACAAAAAAAAAATCCACAAGAGTGGAATTTAAAAAGATTGAACTAGGTAGTCTTTGTAAAAATTTCAAGATTGACGAAGAAGGAAATTACATGGCAGCTCAATTCTTACATTTATAATATTATTCATTATTTCTGAAACTGAATTTAAATTAACGTTCTAAACCTGATTATCATTTGAGTCCTCTGTTTCTTTTTAGTATATGACTAATGATTTTGTCACGGTTTGTCAAATTTTGGTGATTTATGTTTTCCAAAATTCATCTAACATCAAGGATTTACATATATATATGTATGTGTATAAATATACATATATACATAAGTATATAAAAAATTGACTCACATGCCTATGGAATAGGACTAATTTGAGGCTGAGTAATATGAGTATCCTCAGTCATATCGATGCTGTCATTTTGAAAATGTTTTGTAACCAAATCAAAATGTGTATTTGAGTTAATTTCTGCATTATTGTCATCCTTGTGGTTCCTCATGCCAGCTAGATGTGTAATGCTACTTCATTTTTATGCTGCTTAATGGGGAGGGGTTTTGTCTTCATCTTGCATGACAAAGCTAGGCCATTCAAGACTTCCCGCTAAACAAATGCATAAGCAAGGGTGGTAGCTAAATGATGATAATACTTGTAAGAATAACACACTTTTTGAAAGTAGTGCTTCCAAAATAAATGCTTTAAATATACTGGGAATTTTTGTTGTTTCTTTGGTGTTTTTTTTTTTAAGTTGCAAAGCAATTAGAGAGAAGCGTGAGTATTACTCTGCTTTCATTTCTCTACAAAGTGCCAGCTTTGAGGGTGATAATTTATTTGTTCTCCAGGCACCTGATACTGTTCACAAAGAATATTTCTCACCAGTTTAGATGCAGTAATAGCTGATTTTGTCTTAGCTGTGGGTGAATTGTTACTGAATAAATCACTTTCTTCTATGCCAAATGGAGTCAAACCCAAATAATATTTCCTTGTGACAGCTAAGATCTTTTTGGTCAATCACAATTCTTTCATAAGCTTTGTTGTTCTTTTTGTTTTTCTGATTTTTTTTTTTTTTTTACTTTTAAAGTAGATTACTTTGTTTCAGGTATTAATTATAAACTATCTTTGCTAGTTTCATTTGTGAATTTCCCAGGTGATGATGGGGTTCTCCCAGCCGTAAGTATATTGAAAGTGGAAGATTGGGTGTCACAGATGCCAGAACTTAAAGTTAACTGCTATTTGCCTAAAGGCTTTATAAAACCCATGATCCCTTTCTTCCCAATATTACGTAGTGAAACTTACCTTTATTGAAATGAAAAATAGTAGCAATCTGGTAAATCCTGTCTTAGAACCTAGGAGGTCCAAATACAGAAAGATAATACATCATAACAAAAATTGTGATAACCATTGTTTTTTGCAAACACTTAAGACTCCCCAAAGTAAAATCGTAAAATCTATTGGGAACCTCTCACTGGCCTCAGCATGTGCAGGATCTCACCACAATCTTAGTACTTCAAGCAGAGGTTTGCTGGGAGTAGCAATATCCCCAACTCCAAATGCTCCGTGGTGACAGAACTTCATGGAGTGCCTGGAGGGAGAAGAATGTTCCCCAGGCATTTGCTGGCAGGATTTTCACATCAAAAGCTGGTAGCATGACTCACTATTTCTCCAAGTTCCTCTCTCCAGCTAAGAAGGCATTTCAGGACACCAGATGTACAATTACCATTCTCACAGGAGCTAAGCAGACAGTTTATGACTTTCTAGAGTAAAGTGCTTCTTACCAATTGCAGAATTCTGAGCATTCACAAAATACTTTCTCCTAAAAGTTGGTCAGATGACCAAACCCAATGTACTACTTGAGACTTCCTAGAGAATTTTCCTTCCTCCTCAAGTTTCTCTCTGGAGAGGGAAGCAAAATGGCTCAGGTTTGCTGAATGGACATATTTCTGTATATTTTTCACACACAAAATCTTTATATCTCATATAACATACATACATTACATATATTTTCTGCATCCAATAGGGGAAGGATATTTATTTACTATATACACTGTGTATTTGTGACTCACTGGAGAACAAAACTTAAAAAGTAGTGTGAGAATTTATTTGGAGTCGGGTGGGAACATGGGGTAAAAGGGAGAAAGTAATAAAAGCTGCAGAGTAAACAAATGTATTGGGAGTGCAAAATATGAGATTCAACAATTCAAACATAATTCACAGAAGAGTTCTACTTTTAATAATTCTGTTACATGAAGATCTAATTTTAAAAGCAATTTTTGAGTTTTGGAATTTTAAAAATTTTTTTTTAAGAATTGATGTCAATTCTAAAACATTCAAGATTTGAATTCAGGCCAGTGAAGGAAATAAGTACCTGCTTTCCAGTTTCTGTCATTCACTGCTGTTGGAGAAGTTGAAATTCAGGTACATGCTTAATACATGGCTCAAAACTCTTCATGGAGAGAAAGTAAACTATATCCTTATTCCTCTTTATGCTTATCTTTCTGTTCTCTCCTAACTAAATGTTGATTCTAGGTGCTTCATAAGGCAATACCATATAGAAGAGCTATAGCTGACACACGGAATTCCAAAATGGCATTCAAGAAAAGTTCAGGCAGGTCTGAATTTTCACATGTGATCTCCTAAAAGAGGCAGTATCCACTGAACACTGGAAATTCCCAGCAAGATTCATGGACTTACTGTATTAATACAAATACAGAAGTAATGAACCAAAGACAAAGTTAGAAACAAGTGAAAATTACTATAAGACACTGTAGGAATAAATGTCATAGATGTCATTCTATAAAACCTGCATTGAGATGGGGTCATGTAAATTATCTTTCAGAGCAGCTTATGTCTGCCACAAGCAACACACTTGGCAGACTCTTCAGCAGTGTCCTTTGTCTTGATGAAGGCAGGACAGCTGACAGTGGTGCTTTGCTGTCTCGCCAAGAGTGCCTGCCTGAGATTGTATGGTGGGATGTTGTAACCACCTCTTGGGACTTCTGTTTCTAGAGGCAGGGGCTGGGTCATATTTTTCTTAGTGTTCATACACACTGCTTAGCACAGTGGCTCCTGATTGATGACAGGGCCTCCTAGGTGCCAGTTACACAAGCAGTAGTTATTATACTATGGCCATATTTTGCGGTTTCTCTATCATTATATCCTGTTGCAGTCTCAGTGGATAACATAAATATGTTACTGGATGACAGGTGGTCCCTTTGCTTCTATTTTTGCTTCCATGTTTGGGGTAAAAAAGGTTTAGAAGATGCCTTCTTGCTGTTTGGTTCATTGCATTTTGTGGCTTTTCAGACAAGGACATGGGTGTCACATGCTTATTAGTAGTCAAAGTAGTTAGTAGTTATTCTAGTTTTTGCAGTGCTGCATGAAAACTCTTGTGAAAAAGCAGTACCTTGTCTGTTATACAGAATATGTTCAAACACAGGGCAGTTCTGGCCTTTGTGAAACGATTAGCTCATCAAAGGAGGCATAGCTGGGGTTGTGTGACGTTTGCTGGAGTGAAAGCTGCATAATTTTAGCCATCTTTCGTACCAGCCCATTAGGAAAGATAACTTTGAGGTCAAAGGACAAATATTTTAAAGCTTGAACTGACTACTTGGAAAAAAAATGAACATGCCCTACAGAGCAACAAAATCACATGATTAGAGGGACATCTGTTTAAAACTCCCTTATACTGACCAATAACTTTTTCCTTTCACCATGCCTTTTTCTGTCACAAAGGAATATTTCTAATGAACTACAGCACTAAGTTTCAGGCTCTTTTTTGTCATATTGCAAGAGATACGTTACTGAGTGACTATTTGCTCCTTTTCTTTCTAGTTTTTCTTTGGTTTATTTTTTTCCCAGAAAAGATTGTCTTTTGAATCAGGTCCTTTTATATCACAGCTCTGTGTTCTGATGTGTGAAGTGCAAAGTATTTTCTATTTTTTTACATAAATGTTTATTGGCCTACTGTAGAATAACAGACATCTTAAAATAACAGGAGTTTTCACAAAAGGGGTATTACCTTTCCTGAACTATATAGTTAGATGTCTTCCAGAGGAGAGAGAAATCCCTAAAGAGATAGATCCCTAAAATTAAATTCTGAAGGAGGTAGCATATAAGACAATACCATAACACAGTGTTTTGCAGCATTTTAAATTAGTGGAGTGCCTTGTGTTGGCACCAAACTTTTGTAACAGTGCTAGTCGGCCTGCAGTGTGAGACAAATGGTGTTCTTAGACTCCTCTTCATTTATTTAACAGTATGTATTAAATCTCTTCCCATTTACTGATTGGGCAATGGAATGGAATGTTACCCTGTCTCAGAGGACAGTAATTCTTAAACTATGCAAAAATATAATTATATAGCATGTTTTGTGCAGAAATCTTATCCAAAAACAATCTGTAGTGTGCTGGTCCTCCCAGGGACTTCATAGCCACCTTGAAGCCTTTCTGGAAAGGTGGGGCAAGTGTACAATTACCAAGTTATTACAGGATAATTGACATTTTCAGTCTTTTAGAAATCAGATGTAATTTAATCCAGATTTTATAAAAAAACAAGAGGCCTCAATGGTAAAAATGCAAATACAGAATTGATGGCATATCAGATTGTTGCTGGTGGGTTCTTTGGTTCTTGCTCCAGTGTGGGAAAAGCACGTGGATGCAGCAGTCTTAAGCCAGCCCATGTGGAGAAAGGAAGGGGAATCTAGACCACAGAGCTATGTAGCACTATCAATTTTCTTAGTTCAGCTATAAAACCAGTGGAAATCCCTGGCAAAATGTACATTTCTTCCTCACAGTCTCTCCCTTCAGCCCTGTGCTTCTAATCTATTGCATGAAGGGGTTTACAGGGCACTGCAACAGGAAAAGACCATGAGAGTGAGTAAGCTGGATCAGTATTGTGACTTTGTAGGTAGAGACGAGAGTGTGAGAAGCTTGACCAGAGGGAATGGTGCAGCTGTGGATCCTGTGGATCTGCAGGTGCTCTGAAGGCCGTGCCATTTTACTTTGGAGAAGTTAACTCATTGTGAAACTGAACAAGGGAACACATTTAATTTCATGCACATGAAAAATACAGATAGCGTGGCAGAGAAAGCTTGTTACTTTAAATAAAGGATGAATATTTTTATCTACTTTCTGTGAATATCCAATCTTGTATTGCCTAAGAATAACAACAGAAAAATAATTCTGCTTGCTGTAAACAAATTCAAGCATCTGGGATTGATTTAGTCATCTCTGTCTACTCTGAAATCCACTGCAACCATTGCCTAAAAAGGCAGGGAAATGCAGAAATATGCAAGGAAACTTGAAACATATCTTTCACTTTGACAGTTTCTGCTGTGATTAAACACCAGCTGAATCAGGATATCAATATAAGCATTCAAAATGCAATTGAAAATGGACAAGAATAATAGATAGGGATACTATTTCCTCTAATACACACATAACTCAGTCTGTAAAAGTAAAAAAGTCTGGACTTCTTGGAGCAGCATTTATTCTGTCAGATTTTCTGGGTTCTGTTGCATGCTACTTTGTATTATTAATTACTGGTAGTTTGTTCCCATGTTCTTTTATTGAAGTGCAGTTCTTCCTTAGATGGATATTCCATTGTAATGTTTTTCCCTTGGAAGACTGTGAAACTTGTAGGGGGTTTCCAAAAGGGCTTATATCTTGGAACTAAAGCAGGATGCAAGAAGAAAAACATCCTGAAATTTTAGTGGGACATCAAAAGAGGAGACTCCTGGAACTGAGTAAGCTACTTTGTTGAAAACTTGCAAGTGCTCTCAACTGATGGTTCAAGCTTTCAAAACTAGAGCAAAAAATAAACCCCAACATTGTTCCTGTTGTTCTTTAGTTAGATGTAAACTGGGAATTCAGAATGTATTTTCAGAATTCAGAATGTAACTTCAGGCATTTTAAACTTCTCAACACATCCTCTCTATAGCCATTCATTATTACATGAATTCTGCTGTTTCCTCTGGTATGATGTCAATGCATGACTCGTGGGAGCTTTTAATAAATATGTAACAGATAACTCAATACAAACCTGATGATTATCCGGGTGTTACCAGCTATTGGGAAATTTGGTTGTTGTTTTAGAGGCAGACCAGCAGATGGTGCTCGAAAATTAGTTGTATCAGAATTGAGTGGTGCATTTTCAGTTCTTTTTTGTTTGTTTGTTTTTATTTGTTTGGGTTTCCTTTGGTATTTAGAAAATGGCTACTACACACATTTCTTCATTAAATGAAACTATAAATAAGGATGGAAGAACAAAATACCCAGCAATTTGTGAAATTCTGTCTCTGAATTCTTACTTTTTTTTTTTCTTACAATATTTTTTGGGTTTAATTTTTATCTTTTTGTATTTCTTCATTTCAGTTCAAATGTTGACAGCTTTATCTGTAAACTCTGGTTTTTCTCATAATCAGACTGAGATGCTATGTATTGTAGATTTAAGAATAAATGTAATAATATTTGGAGGGGTGGTGGTAGATGCAGATGATGGTTATTAATTTCTTTTAAAAAATAGAAAAATTCTCTGTTTGAACTAAAGTTTAGGTGCAATGATACGCAGTAATCTTAAGAGCCTTGGGAATTTCACACACAGTCCATTAAACATAAAACTTTCTACAAATCAGAAAATCCAGTGTTAATGTTGTAAAGCGTTGGCCTGTGTTAAAATGCAGTAAATTCAACATACTCTGCCATCCTGCTAACTCTCAGTCTGTGGCTGTGACAACCTGTTGACGTGCTATACTGCAGATTCTGTGGATGGTATGCCCAGGTGCTTTGAAACTTGGCAGCTTTACAGTCCCCGCTTTCTTGGATATTTCGTGTGCAGACACCTTGATAAATGCCCAGTTCAGTTTATTTTACAGAGTGTGAAGATGAGCCTAACTTGGGAGCTGTATAAGCCCCACCCAAGCATATAATTTATTTTATATATTGGCAAGTTAATGAAGATGTTTTCCTTGAATATTTAAAGCTTAACATTGACAGTAACTGCCTTGAGGTAGCTAAAGTGAAGTGGAGAGAGAAATTTGATGAAAAATAAAAAAAGCGACAAGTGGTGTAGTGGCAGTGGCATTTTGTGCAAGAGGGATGAATTAGATTGGTCTTTGGCAGGACAGGCATGTTGTGTACAGTGCTAACTTGCATATCAGTGGAGACAGCTACAGAATTCACAAATAATGTGAGAAGTCTATGACAAGTAACAAAGTTTGGGCTTCATAATTTCCAGGAAAATGCAAGTAGTATGCACTACACTGGATTTGGGGAGTAGAAATTTTATATGGGCATACACACAAAATCAAAACCACCTATGCATTCGTTGGAAAGCAGAACATGCAGCTCAGAAACAAGAAAAACTTGCAAAACAACATGCAAATAATACAAGGTACTGGTCTTGTCTCTTGCTGCTAAGCCTATTGTCATACACTTAATCTTAAAAATAATCTTTCCATTAGTGTTTCAACAAATGTGTCAGGGGAGAAAAAGTAAGGATTTCTCTGTTCTCTGTTAGGTTACACCTAAGAGGAGGGACCTTAATACAGTATTACATTAAGGGTACCCTAATGCTAATGAAACAATACAGGATCTTCAGAAAAGCATTTTCAAGTAATCACAGCTCTCATAGTTGATCTGCACTCACCTTGGTTAGTTCTTGGCACGCCTGCAGCATCCATGAGAAGCATGTCTCTGTTAGGTTTTCTGATGTCAGCTATGGAGACTGCTGTATTTCCAGCAGAAGAAAAAAAAAAAAAAAGGCTGAAATATACATCAGGATTCAGTTCAGAACTGTGTACACATACCTACAATGTGATTTTCATGGAACTTAAATGTGTGACTCAAGACCTTTGATAAACTGAGAATTAATCAGACTACCCAGAAAGTCCAAAGCAATGTTAATGGACCTGACTGGTAAGCTGTAGGTATAGACAGAAAAATAAAAGTATTTTTATAACTGCCATGTCACAATAATCCAGTTTGGATGTTACATAGGCTGTGGCACGCCTTTGAATTCAAAGCTGATCAAATGGTTTTCTCTTCCTTAGTCCTTATTCTACTGGCAGCTGAGACTCCTGTATGTAGAATACCACTCTGCTTTCTCAAATGTAGGAATTAAGTAATTTATTCTTGTTTTTAGTAAACAAACAGGAATTGTTGTTGTGTGTACTGATTTTGTGGACTGTATGAATTACCTGAAATTCTGTGGCAGAGTTAGGGACAAGTACAAGCAAGTAATTTGTATATCTGGAGTCTCTGAATACACCTAATACTCTGTACCACACATGAAGTTAGAGCTGCAGCTCATGTGCAGCTGGAAGTCAATTAGAAGTCAAATCCATTAGAGTCAGTCTACACCAAGGGAAGCTGTTTTGGGCATGTTCTTATGAAAGAGGTCAGAAGCTCCTGTGAAAATAGCCAAAATGATGGTGACTGACTGAGTTAAGCATAGCCATAGATCCTTCTCTGTCACACTGTCATCTTTTTCTGGTTTTGATTGTTAGTGCTTTTTTCACTTTGTTACTCTTGTTGCAATTGACATTTACTGTGCTCCACACGATGTTCATCAGTCATCTTGTTCCAGTAAAGACTGTGTTTAAAACCTTGTTTCCTGATTTTATAATTGTCTTCAGACAGTTTTATTCACATCCATCTTTGGTGAAGGGATGACATCATCCATCTCTTAAACTGGGTGCATATATTTACATTTCTGTTGATCTCATCCACAGTAGACTTGGCTAGTCAGAAAACCAGCATGAATATGCTGAAATGGAGATCATGGGGCTGAGGGTCATGGAGTTCAGGCATGCAATTGTTGCTGACTGCTGTTTTCCTGTAAAGAATAGGAGATTGCTGTGACACAGGCTCTGAAACCTCTGGCAACATGTAGTGGACAAAGACAGCAGTAGGCTCAGAGCAGGCCTATACAAGCCTGGTGATTTAGCATCTGTTTTGATAACAGCTTCAACAGGAAGCTCTTTTCACCTGTTGCTTTGTGCTACCTAACATACGCTGTCCCCCACACTAAATTGGCCTTTCAGGAAAATGCAGTATTGATTATTTCCAAACCTGGCTCTTGCAGTAGGTTATTGAGGCTTTAGAGAGGGGGGACTGATCTCTAGATCAGAGGGCAAATGGCACAGAATTGGTTATATCCACAGTATGCATCAGTTGGCCCTTGATGTCCCCTGGACAAAATAGAGCACTGCTTTGACTTCAGGCATAATTTATGTATGCAAATATTCAGAATTAAGGGAAGGATGCACAAGACCTCCTGCAACTGGTAAAGGCTTATAGTTAGCATTATACAGAAGGTATGGGAAAGAATAGTAGCTGGTACAGTCAAACCATACCAGGGCTTGATCTGGCTCTATGTTCCTGTCTCATTCCGCCATATAGACATAGGTTGCCTTGGTGACTGGTGAAAAGTGTGTGATAGATTAAAAACTGCCTGTCAACAGTACCTGGAGATGCTGCTGTACCTTTTAAAATTGTCAGACAATGTCAGAGCAGGCTGACAAGGACTTAGCATAGGCCTGTTTACGTAGCTCCCACTTAAATGGGCAGACTCAAATGAAGTCCAGAATTACAGTGGGTTTGTGTTCTGCCTGCAGAGGGCATTCATACTTTTCAGTACATCATTACTCTCCAATTGATAGTGAAAGGATTGTTTATGGTTATCTCAGTTATGGGTGCATGAATCAGGAGCTTTATGATAATTGCTTTATTGAGCATACCTGTCTTCTGTGAAGATTCTGAGAACCTCTGGATGAGTACATATGAAACAGATGAAAACTGTGGTTGTGAGAAGAGTGGTAAAAGCTGGTCAGAGATTTTCCTAAGCAAAAATACATTTTGTTAGCTGAACTACTTTTTCATTTTAGTTATAAAGTTTTTTAAATTATTGTTGTTAATTTCTAGCCCTTTGCATTTTAATAATTTTTAGACATAGTTTGTGCACAGTGCAAAATGCTTAAACTCCTTTTCAATAAAGCTACTCCACAAAGCTTGTACTGAACTTGCAGAGAGTGGCAAAAGTTACAAATACGAAAATTTTGGAAAAGACATAATGAAATCAAGCTAGAATGGAGAAAGGTGATATTTTATTTTCTTGGAACCAAGAAGTGATTATATCAAGGCTATTAATCAAATATTTTTCAAAGCATTTTTTTATAGTTTTAAATTTAGTATGAAAGTGATTCTTGTTTTTGAAGAGGGGAGCATGCCCTTTTGGCAGGCTCGGGAAGTATCTTCATAAAGTATCTCCCAATCCTGGAAGTGGCAAGGACAAGGAATGTAGACTAGCTGGAAGAACAAGTCTGATAAATGGTAACCCAGGCCCATTGTATCAGACAATGGCAACTGCTGAATAAACACTGGCAGAGCAGTATTAGTCTGCACAAGAGACAAGCTGAAGCACAGAACACTTGAGAACCTATTCATAATATAGCTGTTGATCCTTGGATGCCTCTGGAAGTGAAGATGACTGTTAGAAAGTTAGCAGTCTAACAGTTGAGAATAGACTTTCAAAAAACAGAGAGAAAGGAACAAGAGCGGTCTCTGCCTCTTCTTGAGGCTAGGCATTCTATTTTTGGGGATTTGCTCTTAGAACAAACTACCAGACAATATTCTAGGAAGTCTGTATTCATTATGTTAAAGTGATTATGAAATATATAATTGAGAATCCAGGGCACTGAGATGAAAATAAGGTGCTTGTCAGAAGGTCATCCTTGGCAGAAAATGCACCTGGATTGCAGTACACAGACTTGCTAGAACTGCAGTTTCCTTTCATGTAATAAGCTAGTGTGTATTCAAGAAACTGAGTGACTGAATGCTATATTTCAGCTTCCACTGGCTGAAAGCTCTCCCCTTGGACCAAGCATACATTTCTGTAGTCTCTTTATGCTGTCACAAGCTGCTTGACACAGCTTTCTCCTCTGAACTCTCCTCAGCTCTCTGACAAACCTCATTGACTATTCCTTAGTGGAAGTTACATAATAAATATTTGAATGTGATCACTGCAGATGGTGTACTAAGACTTGCTGCTCTTAATTGTATTTTTAATACTGAAACCTTTCTGCTTATTCACACTTCCAGGAAAAGGTTTTATGAGCCTTATTTGAGAAGTTACAGTGAATGCCAGGTGGAAGAAATTCAGGAAAGCTTTTATTGCTGACTGACACAGATAATTTTCTGTAGAACTTACCCATCCTTACAATGGGCTCTATAATATTGGGATTATGGTGCCTAATGCATGTATTTAGGTATGGGAATACAAAAAATACTCTTAGGACTGCTGGATCAAATGTTGCTAAAGAGATTAAATTGCAACAGTTACCTGACTTTTGTACGCCTTTGGGTAGTGAAAGGGAGGACTGGAGGAGCTGTTGGAACTTGCTGTTTGTTCTAAGTTTGGCAAAGGATTTTACCTGTCTTTTCTGCTTTATGTATTCAGATTAAACACAGGTACTATTCAGGAAGGATCTGCTGGTAAAGGATATCTGGAAGCAGATGAGGAGTGAGATTTCTAGCAAAAAAGAGGAAAGGCATTACCACCCCATGTCTTTACTATCAGTTCCCATGCCTTTACTACCATTTCCATGGTGGCAACCATAAAAGTTAAATAGATTAGATTATAATTCCACTGTTCCAAATAGGTCATATTTTTCGTCATAGCTACTATGTAAATTTGAGACTTGACTTCAGAGGCTTTGAGCTGACTTACAATTCAGTTAAATATCTATGTTTTTTCACTGAACAAGTTAATAATCTCTGGAAAGTACATTTGGTCCTGATGAGACTTCTCATATAAAAAATTATCAACTTTGCAAAAGCTAAAACATATAGTATAATCAAGTCCTGTGGTTCCCCTATAATTTCCAGCATGCTTTTTTCTTACCTTTCTTTTACCAGCTACTAATTTTCTCCTTCAATAATTTAAATCCTTTCTGTTAATCTGTAACTGAAGTAGACTTTGCAAATGAAATGGTACAGTTCTAATCAGATGGAAGTCTGCTATGGCATTTTGCCATGTGTGATACTCACTGCTATCTGGTGCAACCTGGAGAGATCCCTGGAAAGGCCAGATAAACACAAGATAGTAAGCTGGATAAACACAACAGGTAAGCTGTGTTGCATAGAAGGATTTAAGAAATATTATTTCACTTTCTTCTTTCCAATATCAGGGTCAAGTTCTTATGGCTTATCACATTACAGATTCCTAGTATTCTCTGTCATATAATAGTCAACTTGGATACCTTTTCTGTGCTGTACTCTTGGTTTTTACTTGGATCATATTTGATTTCACAGTCAACAATCATCAGGGTGAGCTTCCAGGTTTTAATCCTTTAGCTACACATAATTGCCACAGCTCTTGAGAGGATTCTCTTCACAGTGACTGTGATAATGAATTCTGAATGCTGCCCTCGCTATCCCCCCCATATTCTATTTTGCTGAAGATTGTAAAGGGCTTTTCTTTCTTATCATAAACCCCAGATTTCTAGGGCTTTTAAACAGAAGTAACTTTCAGTATATATCTCATTATTTAATTCAGAGTTAATAGAGACAGTTAAAACTGGAAAAATGGACATCTGTAACAGTACAAGTTCAATACATTACAAAACTGTTGCTCTGAAGTTTACCTCCTGGCTTCTTTCTCCTTTGGCGTTGTGATTCAAGTCTTTCTCTGAACTTGGAGTAAACTGTAGCATGTGTTCAAAAATTACATTGAAAAAGCCATCAGTAAGGAGGGATCTTTGCAATGATCAGTAATTTTTATCAATGGCCTTCCAGGCACAGATATATTGCACATATGGACATCCTGGTGCAAATTCACTCAGAAGATAGGACAGCGGTTTCCAGCTGTCTGCCTTGTGCCGGTGAACAAGCACAATTTTCTGGTTATAGTCCCAGTCACAAACTATGCATGAAAAAAACTTGCTATATATAGCATTAGGATGTAAATTCTTAATAAAAAGTATGAAAGATAGTATTATGTCATATATAAAGCAAGGTGCATGTTGTCCACAATAATAAAACCTATTAGGAAGAAGAAAGAAAAAATTTAAAGCTTCCTTATTAATTTAAAATAATTTAAATATATTTCCCCCTTCCTCATTGTTCCCCAGATGATACTTAAGTCCAGTCTTTTACCTGCTTTTGTGTAATTTAAAGGGAACAGGATATTTCAATATCTGTGACCTTTGAAAAATCAGACTTTCAGCAACCTTGAAAACACTTCTGCATGCACCTTGAAACATCAGGTAAATTTGCACCCTTAGGAATCACAGAGGATCTTGATCTTGCCCTTGAAGCCAGTAGGCTGGAGTTCACCATGGTGTGTGTTCTGAATTGGTGAGTTGGTAGAATAGTGCAGAAGAGGTTCTGTTTTTTTTCAAGAGTAATTTCTGTTATGTTTAACTGGAGAAGCATTACATTTTCTGTGATGTGACTTAGAATAGAACAGATTCACTTTTGTTGTTTGCTTTGCTTTCAACAGAACACGTATTTAGTTTGATTTGCAATTCAGAAGCATCATAATAACTGCATAAATTGTATCCAGGTTAACTATCACTGGTTTAAGTCTTCATTAACTAGAGTGTACTTTTTGTCTTACTTTTTTGTAACATACAATTTTTATGATAAGGAGGAGTAAAAATATTTTATTGAAAGATATGGACAAAAAAAATTATATTCAGTAATTCCATCCAGAAATTACAGTTGTCCAGATATTATAAATTTAGTAGTTTCTGCTGTTTCAGTTTGAAATACATAATTCAGATTCATATTCAGTACCTTTCAAGTTTAAATACCTTTCATAGGAATGATAGCTACTTGATCTAGCTGCATCGCCTTGCATTTGTTTTTTTCATACATTGAGACAGCAACAAATCTGATTTGCTGAAGACTGTTGATCAAAGTCATTGGTAACTATTAGCACTAAGGTCTTTCTGTCTTGAAGAAGGATGAAGTTGTGGCAAAATTCAATATCAATTTTCTTTATGCACTCAGCACTCACTTTTTTTCATCAGTGGCACATGAAGTAGGAAAAAAGATGATTTGGAAAAGTGTAGAAAAGGATCAAGTTATTATTATCATTGTGGTTGTTGTTATTGCTGCTGTTGTTGTTTCTTATATAAATATTATGATAGTTATACAATCTATCCTAAGAGTCACTCTGATCTAAAGGGGACAGACTTGGGGATTAAAGCCTCACCGTGTGTCCAGCTCTCACCTGTGCCATGCATTTGTTCCTATACCTTTGTGTTCCTTAACCATGTAATCTGTCCTTGCCTGACATTTTAATCTTCTGATTCTCTCTCTTATCTCAGTCATCATATTTTATGCTGAAAATTGTCATGTTTCCTTATAAACTTGATAGGCACAGTCTATGTTTTAAAACAATTCCCTTCTACCCTCACAGAAATGTTCTTTCTGAAATACTGTGCAGCTTTGTCTTCCCGTTCTTTTTCATTCACTTTAAATGTTTCCAAAATTTTCTGCCCTTGGGCCAAGGATTTTCTAAGGTGCATCTTGAATTACTTAAAACGGGTTATGCAGCAGGGTTCTGTCTGTAAACCAGGAGACGAGTTCAGTTAATACGTGCTTGTGTGACTCAGCTCAAATTGATATAATTTTGATCAGAGTACGATTGCTTTTTTCTCAAATGCAGTTTCGTAAGTGGTAAAATAAATAAAAAAATTACAAACTATTTAGGGTGACTCTTTATTTACCCTTCCTTTCCCCTTCTGATTCTACATCTGGGCAGCTCAATTCTGCTTCAGTCTTTTCTCTTTAACTGTTTGGCCTAAATACACACGGATACGTTAATTAGCATATACATGTTTATCTTTGTGAATATTAATCTGGAATGAAGCCCATGAACTTGTATTTGCCTATAATGGCCTGACTTTTAAGGTTCAGCCCAGTCAATAAGCATTTCATACACTGCTAGAGAGAGATAAAACGTCTCCTTGTCCTGGTGCCATCTCTCAGGCACACGGGCCTCAGAGTTGTTAATGAGGCCATTCAGCATCGCTCCTTTACACAGCATCTAAAGTCAATACCCAAGTAAGTCATTCAGCAGAGCTGCAATTTACCTTCTAACACTGCCCGAACTGCCTTCACCAGCTCTTTGAATGCTTAAGTACTTGAAAGGTGTGGTGCATTACAATTCAAAAAATAAGACCGAAGGCAAAATCTTGAAATAATAATTACAGTAGGTTCAAAGAAACAGCATACATCAGTAGCAATCCTTTAACTTTATTAAAAAATGAGGTCCTGCTGCTTTAAAGTCAGACTTCCAAATATATCTAAAGAGCCACAAAACGTGAGCATGGCCTCTCAGTGTCAGACTGAATGTCTTATCTAACCTGGTATCCTTTCTCAGGTAATGTCCAAAAATGGATGTTGAGGGAACATTAGAAAAGGAAGGTAAAACATATATACTCCCACAAATATTCCTGTCATCAAGCACTCTGTGGTTCAGGAACTTCCTGAGCCAGAGATGGTGCTTTGTATTTAAAAACTCTTGATGAATTTCTTTACTGGTAACTTTCCCAATCTTCTCCAGGAAGAGATAGAGGAGATAAAATGAGTGCTCTTTTCATTTTCTAACATTTATTTCTGAGAAAAACATTGGCCCCATTCCACAAAGTCAGAAATAGCTATAGTGCTGTTATAGCAGCTCAGTGGCCTATAGCTCAAGTTAGAATGATAAGGGCAATTTCACATCTCGTGGCACAAATGCATGACACTGGAGCGACACATTGGTCATGGAGTGGGACTGACTGATGCATTCAAAATCTTTTTGCTGTATTTAGTTTGGTTTTTCTTTCAAAGGAGAAGTTTAAAGATACCTTTAATAACCTACTTAAAAGCTGAATCTTCAGGTGTTTTAATTGTGCAGTCATACTGCTCAGAATAGAACATTGCACATTCTTCTGGATCTGGCCTAATGCCCAAGTCAGATTGGGTGAGCTAAGGGCATTTCTTTTGCAGGTTCCATATGGAGCATGTAAAGGCCTCTCCTAGCTTTATTTTTATATATATTATATATTATATTTACATAATATATTTATATCATTTTACTTTATTTTTAATGAAAATATTTGGACAGTTTTGTGCAACTTTCGTTTCTGGTTAGTAGACAGTACTTAAATAGAGTGAAATGACAGATGTTAATGTACAGTAAAAAGCAATGTAAATTGCTGCCTGTATACATAGTAGTTAGCTCATGAGAATTCTAAGCATCATTATATTCGTTTTTGTGCCATAGTAAACAGAACAAATCCAAACTAGATTGTTAAGCCTTTTTTTCCATCCTGATTGTGGCAAGATACAAATGGAACTTTCCAAACTATGCCTTACTTAGTGGATAGTAGGCAGTGATTTTAGCAATTTGGAAAGAAGGAAAATTGAAAGAACAGCATCTCTGGTGCTAGGAAGAGTGCACCCTATGGTGTATAGACACAATCCCTCCATTATAAACAAATGGGAAAACTAGTGCTAGAGAATGCTGCAAACATTTTTAAAACAAATTTAAACTTAGCTAGAACTTTACTGCTTAAATTAGAAGCATTTAATGATGCTGATTATATACACTGCAGTTTGGTACGTGAATAGCAAATAGGTATGGATACAAGTTTTGTTTTTATACAACATCTCACAAAGCCAAGACAGCTTTCTCAGTCTGTGTTGCTAGGGGCATATTGCTATATGTGAGACTGCTTTCCTGCTTAATTACCATTTTTTGTTTACAGGGCAGATATAGTGATAAATATACTGGTGGATTCTTACCAGAGAATATACCTTGAGCTATTCTATCCTGTGTATTGCTGTTAAGCATAGCCAAGGAGAGAAATAATTTCACTTCTACATTCTCCAGAAACCTGGCTCTGAAACTGAGCTGTTAGCTTGAGCTGAGCTTCACGCATATGCTAATTTAAAATTGTCTTTGACATGCCTGCACAAGCTGTGTTG
The DNA here is from genome assembly GCF_017590055.1 of Onychostruthus taczanowskii. NCBI lineage: Eukaryota > Metazoa > Chordata > Aves > Passeriformes > Passeridae > Onychostruthus > Onychostruthus taczanowskii. Next base: position 2,327,963 of record NW_024499240.1, on the reverse strand, counting down.
ACTATGCATAGATGCTCACTAAAGAGGTAATTCTACAAGGAGACAATGGCAAACTGCAGAAAAGAAGCAGTCAAAGCTAGGCTTTGAAATGATTTGAAATTATTTATGCAAACTCTCAAACTCAGAGCAATAATAATTTTCAGATTAAAACCTCAAAGAATTTCTGTAACTAATGTTTCATCTCCCTGTGATGAATCTTATACTAGACTTAAAGCCACATTCAGTTGTAATACACAGCCTTGGGCTCCTCTCCAGTGTGTTTGAAAAGGTTGGTGAACTCTATCAGGTACTCTGAAACCTTTGTGTAAGTATATATTCATTACTTCTATTCAAATGTTTATTGGGGAAAAAAATCCAACTTTCTAAAAGCTTAGAGCACTAATAATTTGTGGATCTGTGAAGCAGAATATGTGCCTACAATGTGACTTAAATATAACCTAGTGCAGTGTTGTATTCTTGAAACTGCCAGCATATGAAGGTGGAATGAGCTTTTTCCCAACAAATACATTCCTCCAGGTCCTTAGAATTCACTGTGTGCACACATGTGATGAAAATGATCTTTGATTTGTCTGTGCTGAACATGTCAGTACTATAATGTGTTTAAAACAGACGTGATGTGTCCCTTTGGAGCTCGTTGTGGGGCCTGTTCCAGCTGTAGGTCCCTAAAGCACACCTGAATAAGCACACTGCACACAGAGAAACTTCACTTTCTTGTTAGCATTCCAGAGGAGGAGTGTCTCTTCCCTCTCTGCTCCCCATATATTCACTTGTCTAATCAAAGTATACAGTTCATATCATCCAAGTGAAGCATTTAACTCCCTCTCCGTGCTTCCAAAGCATCTTAACATATGGCATTCAATTCCACTCCGTATATGTAGCACCTCTGGGCCTGTCCAGAAAGCATGAGAGCTTGCAAGTTACCCAGGCTAGTTCTGAGCAAGCTGGCTAAGTACGAAGAGATACAAATTTGTGCAGCATAAGGCTTCTTCTTGGCTAATAAATCTTGTTTTCATGACACAGTACAACCATAGCAATATAGATTTTGGAACCTAAGATAACTCATCTGCTTATTGCTTAGCTATTGCTACATTTTCTCTATCTCTGTAGAAGAAATCCCCAGTTCCCTTTGTATCTAAGTGTATTTTTCTAATACAAAAAGGAGATTATGTTTCTTTTAGAGTTATGATATATGATGCAATAAGCCATAAGCTAATGAATTACTAATCAATTGAACAGATATTTCTTTCCAGAGGTGATTTTCTTCAGAAATATTTTTACTGTTTAGGCTTTGCAGTCTTCAGTGTTGAGGACTTTGCACACTATGTGCATTCAAAATGTGGAAATTTAGTGCATGAGAGTAATTTGATGAACTTGTAGTTTCTTCTAAACCCCAGCTAAGATTAACATTTAAATTAATTCTCATCTATCTTTCATTGCAACTACTGTGGCTAACATGATTTGAAAGAATTAGACAACACTGTTTTAAAAGATAATTAACTTTGCAAGGATACTTCACAGCATATGTGATTCTACACGTTATGTCACTCATTACTCACCATCGTCTGAAGCTTCCTAATATTACTCAATTCCAATGTTAATCCACATGAACACCTTGCTAATTTTTACTTCATGCATCCCCAAAAATACTGCTCAGCAACAAAATAAATTAGAAATCATGACTTGTAAGCAGTAAAACATCTGCTTTCATGATCCAAATGCAAAAATGAAATACTATCAGAGTGAAAATGCAGTGATAGTAATGAGAGCACATCATAGTATCATTATGCAGGTCTTAAATGTGACATAAAAGGACAATGTATCTCTAAGTAAATGCCTGTAGCACACATATTAGGACCAAAAACTATTTGGGGCAGCATTATGTCAATAGCATTGACTATTGGGAAAACCTTATACAAAAGAAATTACTTAGTTCTATATCTGAAAGCTTATGGGGTAGTTTTTTGTAGCCTTATTTCTACTTTGTCTATCAAGCCAAAGCTGGATACGCCCCAGCACCTCAGTGTGTTTCTTGGAGTTCAGAGCAGAACAAGGACTTGAGGTGTGTCCTCAGCAGTGCTGTGTATGGGGCAAGTGCTCCTCAGTTAAGGGCTCCCAGCCCTGTCCCTGTGCCTGAGGAACGCTTTCAGTAGCTATGTACGTGTGTGTGCATGCTCCCAAAACCTATCCCGCATTCTGGAATGCAAACACAGAAACAGCTGCTGTTCAGCAGGATGCAACACAGGCTGATTGACTACTTCATGGAAAAAGAATTACATATGGGTTTAGCTTTCATTTAAACAAAATGAAGAATTATATAATATTTCCTTGCTTTATTTTTATAGCATAAGAGTAAAATCCTGATTTTTATAATGTCTCCTATGCATGCTAAAACGTATACAACAAACAGCTCAGCTTTTTAATGCATTTAATTATGCATCAGAAAAGTAATTTAACAAGGAAAACACCTTTCCATTCCATAATCTATTTGACACCTACTTTGCAAAATAATATTCAAAACAACTATAGTGTGACACAGTATGGTTTTCAATGTACAAAACCACATTAGGAGTGCATTCAGGTTATGTCCTTAAATCACAAAATGTCACTATAACCTGTTATGTATTAAGAAACTTTAAAATACTTTGGAAGCAGACCTTTACAATAGAAAAAAAACATTGTAAGGCCCTGTGGTCTATTTAACACTTCTAAAAGCTTTCACCTTATGCAATAATGGGTACACCTCTTTGAAAGTCATATTGTCCACTACATTTCTACAGCATCTTTCATTCAGAAATACTTGTTTTCACATTTCTGGCAACCTCTTGAACAGAGGAGAGAGACCAGAAGTACTGAAGCCATCTAGGACAACTTCTGACTATTATGAAAAATGCCATGGGATATTGCTGTTTTTTTAGAACAGGCAAGGCTTTGTTTTTAGTAATTCAACTTGTATAAAAATCCCATAGTTAGTAACATACCTGGAACTTCACGTCTCTACCTAAGACAGAAATTCTCCTTCAAATATCACTTGCAATTAGCAGTTCTCACTACCTGCAAAATTTGAAGGTTATGCTAACAGTAATCAGAACTGGGTATTAATCTGCAAACATTTATACTAAATATACAATAGCTCCGAGTACATTCACCAAGTGCGGCGGGTGGCAGCTTGCCACATGGATTAATGCCTCCAGATAAATTATTGTTTTACCTCAAACCATGGACAAAAGATAACATTACTGCAATGGTGTAATTAATAACCTACCACTTCATTAATTGTTACAATGATATCTTCATGGATCAGCTTGAAAAATCTAGGCAACTTTAAAGGTTTTGTTGTGGGGTTTTTTTTTAACTTTGGCTATTCAGTAGAAGAGACAATGAATAGTGTGTTAACTTGGTATTCTCTGATGAATCCTTCTGTTTATTGTGTATGAGAGTTATGATTGATTTGTATGAACAATGTCTTGAGATCAGGACAAAGTTGGAAACTTTATAAAAATAGAAAAAAATTTAAAAGAGCATTTGATTCTGTCAACATCTTTTGAAACTTGAACACAGAACTGATTTTCTATTGATAAAGAAATAAAGTGCCATAGGACAGACTCTGTCTTTAAAAAACTGAGATCCCGAAGAGAAATGGCATCTCCACTACCTCAAAACCCAACTATTTTAAGTGTAGTTATTGTAAAACTGCCACTGCAGAACACAGCCTGCAGGCATTCAAGTTTAGAGCCTACAATGTTTCTAGTGATCAGAATTTCAGATGTGTTTAGTTAACAACTGAGATAAGAGTAAGACATGTGGTAGTGTAAGGCAATAAGCATAACCTCTCCCCTCTTAAAAGTGAGATTGGCATTATTCAGTGAACTGCTTTTTTAGATAATCCCCCAGGCTCTATTGGAAATTGCACCACTAATAATTTTTTTTTAATGTTATTTCCCTAATGTCACTTTTCTGCCTGGCATTGCTGAGTTTCTATTATGAGCACATATGAGCTATTCAATAGATTAAAATCTTTGTAGCATTAATACTTGCCAAAACGATTAGACTATAGCATATATTGGTTTTCAAATGAGATTATAAAGGGAGTGGTACAACACCTCCTTATTTATTGGTGGTGATGCAAAGTTTATTAGAAGAGATGGCAACATGACACCAACACGTGTAATTATTCTGAGTAATACACAATCAGCTACAGGGTCTTCAGCTGAAACATCCTTATACTGTTAAATCATCTCACACCTTTGCAGCATGAGAGTTTCATTAGTTTTGAAGGTGCTGTCACATAATGGTTTTGCCCAAGAAGTAGCTGTGTGACTTGGAAGCAGGGAATTCTTTTGTATTTAAACTAATGCTACAAAGTGAATGCAGAAAGTTACCATGCCCTGATTGCAGGAACAGTCTACATATAAAAAAATGTATCAACCTTCATCCTAACCTAGGAAGTAGCCAAACAATTTGAGGAGTGTGAGAATAGAAAGTGGACTGTCAAAAGACAAGAAATTGTTCCTGAGAGTCTTAATGGATCAATTCATTGAACACTGTCTCTCTGAAAACTGGACCATGGAAAATGCATCTGACTCACCAGTGATTAATTTTTTGGTTTAAGAAACATACACGGATTAATGGGGTGTGCCTGATAATAGCATGTGGTTATTCAGGGTGTGAATAACCTCTAGGGTCTGTCAAAACAGGTGGCTTCAGGGTTAGTCTTCAGTGAAAAAGCGGAAAAGCAGAAAAAAAAAATTTATTGAAGAGGCACACAGCAGATGAGAAGGGCATATGAGGGTGAAACAAAATGTTATTAAAGTACAGTATCTCTACAATACGGTATTACACTAGCTTTGAAGAATATTAACATCAAATGGTCAATTATATTAATTTTTCCAGATATATAATCTTAGAACTAGTCAGAAAAAGGACTTTAATACTTGAATGCAATGTTCTATTTTTTTTTTTTTTTTCCCTACGGAGAAAAAAAGGAAGGTATAAACGCTTTGACGCTGGCTATTTTTCAACTTTTGTTAAACACTGGGCAAAATATTACCTGTATAAAGAGTTGCATGTACTGGCCAATGCCTTCTGGTCCCACAGCACAGCAGGAACGGCGCTCTGTGCTGACACAGGTACGCAGCGCGTTAGTGCCCGATCTGCTCAGTTACTGCACAGAAAAGCTGAGGTGCCGTCATGCTCAGCGAGCAAACTTCAGATCAGCCTGAAACCGCTCCTGATGGCGGGAGCTCGTCACCTGTGACACCGCGGGGCTCAGCCGGGTCCCGGCAGCGGGCACAGGGCGGCCCAGCCCCGATGGCCGGGCTGAACACCTTGATCCCCCACGGCGGGGTCCGACCGCATCCCGGCCCCGCGCTCCGCGCCTGGCTCTCCCCACCTGTGGGGATTTCGCCTCGCGCCCTGGTGGCTGGAATGGGAAAGGGCTGAGCCCGAGGCGGCCGCCGGGACGTTTCGCTCGGGGAGAGGAAAATTCCAGCCCAGAGGAGCGGCCCTGCCCCCGCTGGCCGCTGACAGCCCGCGGCCGAGGCCGAGCGGAGTCCCCGCTCCGGCCGCAGCTGGAGGGACAGCCGGGTGTGTGGGGACAGCCGGGCGTGCGGGGGCGGGCGGGAGGGAGGCGCTGGGACGGGAACAGGGAATCTCTGTCTCCGTGCGTGCCGGAGCGGGGAAGGTTCCGCATTTCAAGTTTCTCGCCGCGAAGTTCGGTTTTTTTTTTTTTTTTTTTTTTTTTTCTCCTACGCCCAAGGTGTGGTTCCAGGACCTGCAGGAGCCTGGCGCAGGCCGTGACCGCGGCCGCCGCCTCGGGCAGGCGCCGAGTGTCCGCGCCGTAAACAGCGGGAAATGCCCGGGCTCGGGGGCGAGGCGGTGCCGGGGGCTGCGGCGCGGGGCCGCCTTCCTCAGCCCGCCCCGAGCAGGTGAGGCGGGGAGCCGCGGCTGTGCGGGCGGGTCCCCGGCTTGCGCCCGCCCTGCGCTCCCTTGGCCGCCGGTATGGACGGTATGGACGGCCGCGCTCGGCCGGCGGCCGCCCCGCCACCCTCAGGGTAAGCACAGCTCACGGCGCGGGCGGGAGCGCGGCCGCCCCCGGCTCCGAAGGAACAGCCGGCGGGAGCCGGGGCCGTGCCGGGCCGTGCGCGGGGCTGGGTGAGGTGAGGTGAGAGCGAGGGGGCAGCTCGGGACGGGGAGGCCGGGGCTGTGCGCGTCCGGCTGTGAGGTGCGTTGCTTGGGACGCAGCCAGCGGCGAGAGGCGGCTCCCCAGCGCCGGGGGCGGGCGTGCTCCCTGCGCCCCTTCCCGGGGCTCCTGCGGCGGGGGGAGGCGGAAGCCCCGGGCGGGACCGCGGGCAGATGGAGCGGCGCGGCCGTTAAACGGCTGCCTCGACGGCACCTCGGCCGCTTCTCCCGGCAGCGGCGGCGGGACCGGCCCGTCGGGCCGCGCCGCCCTCCTTGGCCGTGCCCGACCGAGCCGCGGCTGCAGCGCCAGCCCCGCGCCGCGGGCAATTCCCGCAGGGACGAGCCGCGACCCGCCCGCCGGCGTTGCCGCCAGGTGCCTCGGCCGGACTGCAGCGCTGCCGGCGCGGGACCTGCCGGGGGGCTCGGCGCCTCTGGCAAATCACTGCAGGTCAGCACTCGCCGGTCGGAGCATCCTTAGGTGTGCGGAGTCAACTTCAGCTCTCTGGGTGAGAGTCGCGGCGGTTTGGGAGGGCTGCGCCCTCCTCGGTGCTCTGGGAACTGCCGGCGCTGGGGAAAAGAAAATAAACAAGCAGCATCTGTTTGGAGTAGTAAAAGGGCTAGCTTGTTTCTTTTTACGTGTTAGGCCCCTCTGTTTTTATTTTGCTTGTAGTAGAAAATCTAACGTTAAAGAAAATATTTTTAAATTCCTAAGTAAAACTACCGCAGTTATAGATCAGGAGGAGGATTTTTCCTTAACTAGCCAGGTACATTTGAAGAAAATTAGTTTACTCAGTGAGTTCACTAGGAACTGGAGTGAATCAAAACACTGGTAAGACTGCTGAAGTTATCTGTAAATAGAATAGACAAAATACATGGTGGGTGTGTCTTTTAACATGAACGTTTTTGTGAAACTTCCATACTGTTGGCAAAAATGGATTACTTGGATTGCTGACCGAGCGGCTACAGGATAAACAGGTGCAGAAGACTGCAATTTACTGTAGTATTTGCCGCAGTAATCGAATCAGTTTGAAGTCATGGCTGTAGTGAATATGGAAGACTCATAAACTGTATTTATTCACTTAAGGCCTTGTCACCATTCCACATTTATATGTAGCTGTTGAGAAATTGACTTTATATTGTTAATCAGTGTAGAAGGTATAATTATAATATAGATAATTACTGCATTTTGAAGACTCTAAGTACTTAAGCATATTATCCTACTGAGTGTAGGATAATAGGTTTCTTTTCCAGGTTAGGGAGTGGCAAAAACAGTATGTCTTGAAAGTCTTCGGTTTTACTTGTGAGCAGGAACATAAAAACAAGCAAAAAGACACAATTAAAACTTTGGCTCTTCTGACAGTTCCTCTAGGCCTGTTGCTTGCCATAAAGCTGTTTGACATAGTGAATTTTGGCTGCCGCTTGACATCTAAGTTCCCTTTATGTGACTTCATGCATCTGCCAGCATCCAGCTCTCAGTTTTGAGATGAATGTAGCTAACAGTAGTGCTCATTGCATTAGCCCTGCAGAGAGATTTTCAGGCCTTTTATCAGCTGTTCACATATAACTTAGTACTTAGAAAATCAAATTTCCATGCCTTTCTTGCTGCAAAAGTTCTTTATTGACAGTCTTAACTATTACCCTAAGATGGTCTCATTTGCTCATGAAATGCTGGATTTGAGGAAAAAAATGTGGATATACCAGAAAAGAAGACAACTCCCAGTTTTACTGAAAATAGTCCACAAAAACATTTTTGAATAGTACACAGCTACTGTTCCTTCTCTGTGATGATAGGAAAATTTGTGCAATCTGGGAAGAATTTCAGTTGAAATAGCGTTTTTCTTTAAATGTATTACCAAGTGATGTAATATAGTGCATTGCATCTCTTCTTTACTTGTTTAGCCAGGTTGAAAGTGTTGTTAATCCACAACTGAAAACTGTTTACTAGCCAATGTATTCTTAAATCACTGTTTGAAGTTCTGTGGAGTAATTGTTGGTAACTCTTGACAGCTGAGAAAGTTTGTTTTTGCTAACTGCTAAGAAGGTAGTGTTTTGTAAATTTTCAAGCACTGATGTTAGTTAGAGCTTGGAACTCCTTTATAACTTGATCACTGGTGGCTCTTTAATACAGAATTTTGTTATCAGATCTATGGGGACAAGCTGTGGGAAAGGATCCTGTCATACTTTTTTTTTTTTTTCCATGCAGGATTATGCTTTCCTATTGAAAAAATGTTTATTAAAACTGGTTGTGGATAAAAATATTTGTCTGAATTTGATGAGAAACATGCCCATGTTATTCTCTCTGTACATTCAAGGTAAATAAGAAAAGATTTTTTTAAAAATGGCCTCTGATGGATTTTCTTTTTCTTGGTTTATAATATGGTGAATAGAGACTGTGCCCAGCAACTGGCTGGAGTATTTTGGAATATGATGAATAGGAGGTGTGCCCAGTAACTGGCCATGACACATCGTTTCTCCTGGCAGGAGAAACTTGGCTGGACAGTTAGGGAGTTTTATAGCTCATCTATCGTACCCTGAGTCTGAGCAGCACTCGCAGCATAGAGCTCCTGCCAGGCCAGTTGACAAAGTCTGCTCCTGTTCATCACAGAGCTGAATGTGCTTTATGAAATTATAGGAAAATGTGTGATTTAATACTTATAAATAAAAAAAGGAGTGGCTGTAGTTGGTATCCTACCTTCTGAACACAATTTTCCTACTGTTGCTGGACAGCAATCCTGTAACCTGGCGTAAATACTTTTTTTTCATTACAAGTAGATGTCAGTAGTTGACACAGAATTTTTCCATGAGGAACTGTATTATGGCTTAATAAGTCATTAGAATATTGGAGCAAATGTGAATTTTAGTAAATGTAGTATTCATATCCTTTGAAATACTAGCCTTCATGTTGAGATCCACCTTTAATTCAATTGTATTGCTTCTAAGAATTTTATGTTATTTCATTTGTTCCTGTAAATCGTATTAAAAGCTATATGCTTGCATACAAAATAGCAGCTTCTGACCTGCTTTACCCAAGCAAACCCCCTTTGTTTTTATCGTTCTCATTGTGTGTCAAACAAAAACAGGCTTAGGAGATGGAGCTGCTCTCCAGGGCCTGAAGATAGAGCTGGCTGTGTGGGGAAAGGGGCGGGGCTGAACAGCTTTGATTAGCTTAGTCCCAAACCACTTTTCCTCTGTGTCTTCAGGTTCCCATTCACTGTTGCTTGGTGTAGTGGATGTAGTTAAAAATTTAAGAGCAGGAGAAATGTCTTATTCACATGATTTCCAGGGCTATCTCAGGTAGTAAGAGGTGTTTTCAGAAAACCCAAGAAATTTACCTTTCCTCTTGTATGTAACTGAGTTTTCATCAAATCATTTCAATCACATTATGAAGATGTCAGCTGTGGCACAGTTTTGGCAAATGTCTGGTGTCAAGCTTGGAATACTGATTTAAGCTCTCTTCCTTCTCTTTCAAGTGTTTGTTTGAGTCCGCTCACAACATAGCCACAGGTTTGTTCAAGTATAAATGAAAGTCCTTCCTGTTGGGGAGTGTGGGAAGGGACAGCAAGTGTAGCAATAGCTTCAAACCAAGCATTCTATGCCCAAGCCACAGCCCCAGAGTGGGTGTGGGGACTTGGGTACGTGTCTGAATTTGCTCAGTTTGGTGAAATTTACGTAAGGGTGAAACTACATTTTTCTCTTGCAATGAATTATCTGTTTCCATTGCTCTGTATATTGTATACATGTGTTTATCATTAAGTACAAGACCTTTTGTACTCGTGGTAGTGGGTCTTTCTTAGATGTGGGTCTATCTAATGGGTCTATTTTAGATGTGCTTCATTTCTTACACCTGGGACTTCAAGATAATACTTACATGTTCTTCTCACCCATGACCCTGATGAGGAACGAGTAAATGAGCAACAACAAAATGGAAAGAATTTTGAGAATTTGTGACTGGAGCTTGCTGGATGTTTGAAGCAGGGAGTTAACTCCTTTGTAGGTGGATGCCCATCAGGAGCCACTTGAATGCTCATCATTCCAGGGCCCAGTTTGCCAGCTGAGTTCCAAATGTACACATGATACTTCTTGAGGTTTCTTGAGGTGATTACATTGTTCTTCTCAGTGTATCTGCCTTAAGCAAGGCAACCTCAAATAGTGGAATGACACTGATGCCATTAACTGAATGTTGTATTTAAAAGCTGTTTACTCAAACTTAGTCAAGTCTGAAGTCATAGCTGGGTGCATATGGAATAGTTACTGGTAATGTTCCCTGTTGGAGTGTGTTGCTGTGGGAATGAGATCAAGAAAACATTAGGGGGTGGAATGCGGATACTAGGGAGAAAAAATGTGTAGGAGGGCATACACAAATAGAGATTAGCAGAGTTATTTCCAAGCTTTGTCCAAGTGTATTGGTATCCTGTGAAAAAGAAAAGTGAGAGCTAGATAGTGAGATATCAAAAGCATTTGAGGGGAAAAAGTGCTTGAGACTGGAAGGTGTGTTTTGGTGTTACCTTATGGTTGGTTCTTTTCTTTCTGCAGTTACTGGATTTTTTTTTCATCTACTTTAAATGGGATCACAGTGTTTTCCTAAACCTGAAGATGACTATTTGTTTTGAGTAAGCCCATGTGTGTTGGATGGAAGAAGAAAAGAGTCCATTGTAGGGGACCAAGACCTTAGATTCCAGAGGAAACTAAAAGTTTCCTCTTTACAGGACTTCTGTCATCTGACAGTCAAAATAATTGAGTAGGAATATTTTAAAGTCACAAACAAGTTGTTTCTCCTGTAATCTGGCAACACCTAAATAGGTCTCCCTTCACAAAGTGTAGTACCATTTCTGACTATCTCAGCTGTAACTTGGAAGAAAACTTCTGAGCATGCTGGATTTTCTAGCCTGGCTGCTGTTCTGGGCTGCCACTGTTGTAGTTTTGTGTGTGCTGGGGAACAGCAGATGCCAGATTATCCAGCCAGCTGTTTGAGCTGTAACAAAGTTAGCATGCTCAACTAAATATTTATTTTTTTTTTCTAGAAATTAACAAGTCAGTGTAATGAGTTGCTGTGTTAATGTAGTGGATACAAGGAATGCCAGGTGTTCTCCTTTATAGCTGCTTGCAAGTTAAACCAGATCTGATTGTGCACTTGCTTCTCGTCTCACCTGGCTCTCCCTTGCCCAGAAGCTGCCCTGCTGCTCTAACTTGAGTTCACAGAGCTGTCTGCAGTTTGAGGAAGTCGCTCTTCACTGCGAGTATCACTGTGTGCAGCTCTAAAAGAGCTGACGTCAGGGCATTAGAGGATGACAAGAAGTTGAGATGTTGGCTCCTAGGTTCCTGTAGAGTTCTGTGGCTGTGCCCAGCGTTAGCACAATGAAGAGGAAACTGACTGTGCAGCTTGCAACAATGGAGGGCTCAAGGGGGAAAACCACCCTGCTGTTCTGAGCTGTAGCAACCAATTAAAAACTTGATGTTTCACCTGAATTCTCTCCTGAGGTAAGATACCACAATTAAAAATGCAGCTCTTTATGAAGTGAATTTAAACACTTAGTAACTGGAGTTCCAGTAGAAGTGTTCTGACATAAAATCTTCATGTGATAGACTGATTGATATAACTGCATTTTTTTCATGGCTTAAGAAATTTTTTTTAATGCTGAAATGGAATACCATGGGAATTCTTGCAGAATTCAGAGTTCCTGGATTTGTTTTTGTTTGCTAGGAGGTTATCCAGTTCAGAAGGGGCATGTACATTAGTTTTTGTAAATGATCAGAGTGCCATAGGTGGTTAAAGGATGAGTCCCTAATCTGTCTATGAAATATCTCCCTTGGGAACTTGTATTAATGTCAGATCTGCTGCATGTCTATGTTGTGAGGATTACTATTTTCAGTTAAAGAAAATAGAGCATGTGAATATTTTTAGCTGGGCTTAAGCATTCTTCTGTGAGAAAGCATTGGTTTTGCTGCAAGCTTTAGCTCTACTGAGGTTCTCATTGAAAAAATAGTACAGTTTGGAAGCTTTGTTAGCTGTGTTTTAAAAATACTTTCTGCCTGCTTATTTGATTTTCATTTATCTTCTGGAAATAGAGTTTGGTTTGGAATCTTATTTATTATTTATTATTGTTATTTATTATATTGTTGATCTTATATTATTATTTAATAATAGACAAACAAACCTCTCCTTCCCAAACAATGCAAACTGTTGCTCTATGTTAAACAAATGTTGTGAGCTTGAATTTTCCTCCAACAGAAAGAGACAAAAGACCTCCAACAAGGAAAACACCATCCTATCTCAAAAGAAGAGCATTAGAAATATGTTTATTTTTCTTTAAAATCAATTCAATTTTCAGTCTAATATTCCTGAGTTATTGATGCATTGATTTAACAATATTCTTTTTTGTTTTTATGGGCCTTGGTTTTCTGTTGATAATTAGTTTTCCCTTTTGGTATTTTATCTTAATTTAATTTCAGGCCTTCAGATGGGTTTTCTTCCAAAGACAAGCTTTTCTGTACACTGGGTTTGACTTTTAAACGTTGTGCAGTAGGAAGAGCATAAGCATTTTCAGCTCTGCCCATAATACAGACTTAAAATTGACAAAGTTTTCTGGAGGAGCTGCTTCTTCCATTTTTTTTTTTTTTTCCCACAAAACGAGTTACATTTTTTTGTTTCATTCAGTTTGACTGTTCGCTTGTTTTGTTTGGGTTTTTTGTCCATCTGTGTCATCCCCTCCCCCCATTGTTTGGTGTGCTGGGATCTTTGCTGAATTAAGTGAGTTAAATAAGAATGTTCAAGGAAATGGGACCATCAGTAGAATAGTGTTACTTTTGCCCAGAATCTTTTTATATGTAGGTATCAGAGTAATTTGAAGGGTATTAGGAAAGAATATGGTGTGCCAAGTTTGGTTTGTGGTTTTTTGTCATTTGCCATTTGTTTAAGTATCATTGTATTGCTCTTGACTTTCATGAAACCTAGCTCAGTCCTTCTGTATTGCCAAACTAGACTGACAAAATAACTGGGCACAATATTGCAGGTACAGGATAATTTACTGAGCTGGACATTGTTTAACTGTTATTGTGACAGCAGTGTTGAAAGCTCTTGTTGTGTGGGAGGAATAATGCTTTGTCTCTGATCTAAAAAAAAAAGAGGAGCCAAAATATTTATTAGTAACAAAGTTGAAAAAATGTTTACAACTTGTCTGCTGGGTGTAACTCTTTGAGGCAAAGATGAAGTACATTCTTTCCTAGTAGCTGTGGACTTTGACATTCTGTCCTCATTAAAAAATAATGTTTTGCAGAATTCAAAATGTAACCATTCTGGCTTTGACAGCATGGAAATTATTAGCATGGATGGATGGGTTTTTTACTTTAGTTAGAAAGACAAACAAGGTATATATGTTAGTTGATGACAATAGTGTAGTAGGTGGAATTTCTGATAATTTTAAGGCATTTGTGTAAAATCTGAAATTCAACCCAAGCCAGCAATTCAGGCTTTGATTTTAAAAATTTTAAATTAAAAAAAAAAACATTAAAATTTGGGCTATTTAATTCCTCATAAATCAGGTATCATTATATGTTGAAAGTCGTTCCCAGTTTCCCAGCTTTCATTTCTGAAGAGTTATTGCTTTTTCCATTTACCTTCTGAAGTCTCCAGACCTAAGCTTTTCTGTATCCTCTGCTGGTCTCTGATTCATGGTCTCTTACTTCCCCTTGCCTGCAATTTTGATTCTCTCCTTCCACCCACATTACAAATCAGCCTCACTAATTCCATCCTTGGCACCCTTCTTGAGCTATATTTACCTCATTCACCTTTGAAAGTACTCACTGCTTGGAGGAAGTTCCTTTTTGCTCAATCATAAATAAGTTTTAAAGTCTACAGCTACTACTAAAGAAAGATGTACTTCGTTTCTGCCTGAAGGGGTAAGAACCCAGCAAGCTGAGTGGATTTTTTTTAGCATTCTGGCTTTGTGCATTCTTTTACATCCTTCTCTAGAAAAAGCCTTGCCTTGCAGCTTGGTCTTTCTGTATGTGTGGGTTTTTTTTTGTTTGTTTTTTTTTTTTTTTTTTTGTTGGTTGGGGTTTTTTTCCCCCCTTTCCTTTTTTTCCCGGGTCTAATTCCTTTTCCCCAACTTCACTCTGAAATTATAAATTCTTCTTTTTAGAAATATGCTTTTGTGTTTAAAAATTATGTATTCTGTTTTACCTAGCTCCATGCATCTTATTCCCTTGTACTTATATAGGCATTGAGGATATTTTTCACTACATTGTTGAAGGAGAGAAGGGTTTCCCAGGCCCTTTTATGTGGCATTTTCAAGTGGGGTCATTGACTGTCTTTGCAGTTGCTGATCTCATCTGCTCACTTATCTATGGTTGAGTAATGCCCTGGACATTGCAGGACTTGAAGCTGAGGTCTCAAGGCTGGCAGTGGTAGCTACAGACATGAAGTCGAATTTTTTTTTTTTGCTTTATTCAAGCAAGTCAGAGTTTACCTATGACTTTGTTGGGCCAGTAGCAGTAATTTTATTCATGTGTTACCTGCTGTAATTTGTTGTAGAAATGAACTGATGGAACTGGGTCAGATGTGTCTTTACTCCTTCAGCTTCTTTGTGCTTCTTTCTTGCTTTCTGATGGTTGGTTGGGTTTTTGTTTTTTTGGAGTAGGGAGATGGCTCCGGTTTTCTGCCAAGTGATATGTGCAGGGATCAGAGAATTTTTGAATCTAGATAATTTTTGTGATTTGTTTTGATGTTCTTTTGCAGTGCATGGCACAAAATGCGTCCTGTCCTGTCCTAGGTATTGTTGAGGTATTCTCAATACACCTGGCAATGCTTGTTCACTTTTGTAGAAAAGCAAGGTGAAAATGTAGAAGACAGGGAAAACCAAAGCATTTTATAAGCACTTTCTCAGAGCTGGTTGTCGATAGTGAGGGGTGTAAGAGAGAGTCTGAAGAGGCTTATTTTGGAAAAGTAATAAGGATCTGACATCACTGTCTGAACTGTTGGAATCTGTCTGATTTCTAAGCATCTTTCTTTGACTGGTCTTACATTTCTGCTGCCCAAACATTCTTATAAACTTTCCAGTCTTCCTCCCAAAATACACTGCTGTAATGCATCTTTATCCATAAATCTTAAGTTAATAAAAAAGGAGAGAAATGCAATGAATTGTAAATGTTGAATGAAGCCTTAAAAGTATAAAATGATTTATTTTAGAAAAAAAAATAGGGATGTGGTATTATGATAGTTTTACAAATATTCAAACAAATAAATTTATTCTTTTTTTTTTTCCTTCTCTCTGGTGGTTTAAGATACTGCTTATGGGCTCCTGTTGTTAGTTTTTCTTTCTGCCCAAAAGTTTCCTGGATTTTGTAGTTATAATATGTAAAGCCTGCCAGCTAACAGGTTTACAGGAATTTTTTTTTTTAAAGACTGCTTGCCAGTACTCAATCCAGAATAAGATTTTATGTTAGAATTGAGACTGTTTGAAAATAATGACACATAACATTAATGCTGAGACTTCATCCTATACTGTTCTACTCCCATAGATGGAGTCTTTGAAGTGACTTGGTAGCCTAAGTGCTCTTGTGGAAGTATGGCTGCAGTGTTGGTCAGCACTCTGCCCCTCTGCACAAGAGGCAGCTGTCCTGCGTTCTGTCTCCACCAGAGAACAGCAGCTTCATGTTTCCTGAATGAAATCTGTGTATTCTCTGACAGGCTGATGCTGCCTCTTCCTGCTCATGGTGGACATGGACAGTAGGAAATGACGTGTCCAGTGAGTTGTTTATTTTGTAGAAATGTTTGTCAGGGCCACTTGGAAGAGCTTTAACAACTTAATGTAGGAACATTCTTGCAAAATTCTACCCTAGATCATTGAGAAGAGTGCAATTAATTTGCCAACAACATACTCTCAGGAGGGAAAAATGGTTAAGTATTCCAAGAGTCCTTCTGGACTCTTGGAAAACACAAGCTCCAAGTTGAGAAGTACTTTATAATGTTTTAACTTTCATTTTAAAATAATTTTAATAGCTTAATGATATCTGGAAAACTCTATCTACACTTACTGGCCTTTCCCACATCCTGTCACATCATATTTTGCATCTCAGTCATACACTGACTGTTTTCTTGAGTCAGTTTGTGGTATCATGTGAATAAATGCTCAACATGGTCGAAAGATCTCCCATCTGTCTGTAAAAGACCATGTGATCCTTTATCAAAGACAAAAGGGCATGGCTAAATGCAGCATAGTATTGGTTGGAATTGTAAACAGTCATTTACCTCAACTTAAAAAACTTTTGGCTTCTGATGATAAAATGAGATCCATCAGAAAATGTGAGTCACATTCTCAAACTGACGTAGCTGTACCACTATTGTGTACCATTGTGCTTACCAGTGACTTTGATTAAGAAATATTTTCACTTAACTATTGAAGTGACAGAAGAAAGAAGTGGCTTGATCACTTGGTCAGTGAGAAAGGCTGATTCATTCAAAGATCTGACACTGGATGTGGAAATTATTTCTTCCTCTTCCCCCCATTTTTTTTGTTTCTTGGTGTGGATTTTGAATAATTGACAGAAGTTGCATACCTCGCTCCCTCCCTTATGGACTCTCCAGGTAGAAGGAAGTTTGTGTGTCTTGTTCTCAGCTGAGTAGTTTGCTGCTGCTGTTGAGCTGGTAGATTCAGTTTGTTGCAACTTCATGTTCTCTTCTTCAGTCAGAAGAAGCCTGTGATAAGTTGCTGGTAATCAAATCATGGAAGTTTGGGGTAGTTCCTTCTCCTGTTTTTAATGTTAGACAAGGCTTTTGTTTCTTTGTCTGTAGCTTGTGATGTTTTTTGTAGGATATTGTAGCTTGTGATGTTTTTGAGGTGTCAGCTTTGAATTTCTGCATTCAAAGATCCTTTCTGCTTTAAGCTAGCAGCATTGTGCTAGGGACTTCATATCCATGTAATCAACATTTCTAAAATTCTGATCATTGTCATGTTATGTGTGTCAAAAGAACGGTGGGATGGCCATTAGCCACAATTTCAGTCTCTTCTCTGATATGAAGCCAGAGTTCTTTTCATGAATTTCCTCTTTTGGGAGGCATTCAAAACTCAACCCATACTTACTGGGAGAGAGAAAGTGTACTTGGGGGAGGTCTATGGGCTTTAGGTTATTGGCACTTAGTTTTACTCAGCAGGGTGAGGGTGAACTTCAGAAAAGTTCACAGATTTGCAGCTGAGTTTTAGTCTCTCTTATTTATGTCTTGTTCTGCTTCTATGATCTGCATAGATAGCTGCTCATTAACTTTTTTTCAAATTGACTGCTCTGGTTTTCCACATGTTAATTTCAGTTTTATGACAACAAGTGAAGCACTGATATGCTGCAGTTAATTGTGGGGAAATAATGACAAATTTTGGAGATTTTAGCAAATGAACCGTCTGCAGCTTGTCCTGACCTATCTCATACCACTCAGGACAGGAGTGGGCACTCTGGTCAAAGTGATATTCTGATCTGCATTCTTGTCACTTTGGCTTCTTCTGCTGCACAGTGTTGGCAGTAATTTTGCCTCTTATTTGCCCCTACCACAGGCTGTTTTCTGGCCAGACCAATCCAAGGTTCTCTATGGCTCTTGAACCAGGGCCATTAACTTTGAAATAAGAAGATTGCCTTATATTGGTACTAGTAATTGCCTCTTTGTTTTCACTGAGATTGTGCTGATACACAGCTTACCATTGCTTGAGGATAAATGGGTAAAAAATGTGGATGTCTTATAGATATAGCTAGCAGAAGTTTCCTCATTTTATAAGTTTGTAGTGATTTAATGTATTCAATAAGGAACAATTTCTTCTAAAACTTTTGAACAAATAAAGTGGTAGAGTTAAGCACTCTTGGTCTTTCTATTTCTAGAGTGTGACAACATGTGAATGGCATGTTCATCAGTTACTGCATGGTTACGGAGTATGAGCATGTAAATAATTCAAAATGCTATTTGGCTGGCTACTGTCATGGGTAAGAATGTGGAAAATACTGCATTTCTGACAGGATTCCGACTGTTGTGATTACTCAGGATACAGAATTATTAAATAATCCATGCTATGTCGGATCAAATGTTTTAGACATACATTCTTTTAGGCATTTTACAGAGATTTTCTGCTGTATTCAGGAATAACTTCTAAATCCAGGATGAACTTGCAGAGGTGGTTTCAGATATCAGGAATTTGTGTGTTTTACAGGCTTTAGGAGATCTGGCAGCTTAGGTATTTTTGTCCTTTCTTTTGAAATCCATGAGGTAAGAAAACCCTTTTTGTCTGAAATTTCTTGGGTGCATTTTTTACATGACTTTTTGGGTGGGAGAAGTGTGTTACTGTATTTAGTTAACATTTATAAACTTAAGTCACATTGTATTGAAGTTTGCAGTAAAGCTCTATTTGCTCTATAGGTCAGGTGCATACCATGTAAGAATTTTCATAAGGAAAGAACCAGGAAGATAAAATGCTGCTAAGTTGAAGGGTGCTGTTTCTTATAATGACAAGGCACTCAGTTATGGGGACTCTGATAAATAAAGCCTGTAGACAAAGTGCCCAGCTGTACTTTAAGATGAAAACAGGATGTTGGTTGTATTACTGCAGGACTGCTGTATAAATCAAAGGATATGCTGTTATTGCTGTTTAAGGAAGCTGTACTCCCTTTGAGTGGTTCTGTATATAAAAGAATGGTAATTGCTGTGCTTATCAAGGACTGGCAGTTCTCCTTTCCCAATTGTGACCTGGTGAATCCACCTCTAGCTCATGACTTAAAGCCTTGCCAGTTATTTTAATCCCTTATTCAATAGGACAAACAGAATGGGGTTATTTTTACCTCTTTATGATTGTTTAGAACAAGTAGAAAACCCCTTCACTATATTTAAGTCAAAGGTGATTTTACTGAGGAGGATGTGAAATATTTCCCCAGTGCCTGTTAAACCCTGTTGGTTCAAGCTGTGTCCAGTTAATCGTGGCATCTGGAAATGGCCAGGTGGCTTTTTCCCTGTGCCAGTGTCCTTGCTGGGCTTTGTTTTGCATTCACTTGTAGCCTCTTTAAATTTTTGTTTGATCGCCTAAGCCATTTTTGATTTGTTCTCATATTCTCTTTTAAAGGACTTCTTTGCTCTGTTTGTACTGTTCTACTGCTTCTTAATGCCAGCTAGAATGGTGTTGCCTTTGTTTTTAAAATTAATAGTTTTTATGCTTCTAAGCACTATATGCACGTATACTTTCCCTCCTCAGGAAGAAGGTATGCCAAAATACTTTTCTGCTTTTGATTTCTACCAGTTAATTTTTGTCTTCAGGGAAATAATAGAATTATTTGACTTGGAAGCAACCTTTGAAGATCATCTATTCCAACCTGTGGTAGATCTGTAGTGCACTGTAGAATGGCCCAGATTGTTATTTAGGAAATACAAGTAAGTTTTTCTTAGGCATAAACAGTTTACACTAATTAGTAGAGTGTTGTCATCCTCTTAGCATTTGTACTCAAGCACAGAGTTAGCCTCCCTGCAGTGAGAATCCTGAGCATGAATCAGATGGGAAACTATGCTGCTGATGGAAGCAGAGGAACACAGAAAGAAAGGGAAAAGGCAGCAATGGTGAGTCACGTGTGCAGTACTCTAAGGGAGAGTAGATATAATTCACTCCTGAAAGAATATTGACACAGCAGAAACTTAATATTGTTTTAATATCAATTGTGCTTTGTACTGAAACATAAACTCATCTTTCAGATGCATAGTTTTCATAAAATTTGATACATTATGTACCATCACTTACCTACATTTCACTGAAGTTCTGTGGGGGATTGATATTGCAGGAACTCGGTAGGCAGCTGTGTTCAGGCTCTCGATATCTATTAGTATCTCCTTTTCGTAATTCCTGATTCCTTATGGTACCCACTTTTCAGTTTGTTTTTTTTTAAATTAATAATGTTGATAAAATAACTTTAAAACTAGAATTTGACTGTATTCTAATAACAGGTAATGATGTGTGTTTTTGAAGAAGTAAGGCCTCTAGTCTACTTCTTTCTGCTTTTTCACAGGGGAGGCAGAAGTCTCAAAATCTTAAATATGTCTAATTTCTTTACTAAGCAGTTGTAGAAATTAATAAGGTGTGAAGTCTTTTTTTGAAACACAAGGAGTTTCTGTAGCACTGATCAAGTTATGTTGGGTGTACTTGGGAGGACACGATATTACATGCTGAGATAAAAAACTTCTGTGAAGGGGAGCCTTTTCTGGGGCCAGAAACTAATTTTTGAAAACATATTTGTCAGTTATCAGGTGTGCTAGTGTCTGTAGCAGTGGTTTATTAAATAAGGATAATGTTTTAGGCTTGAACAGTGATTTTGGGAAATGCACATGATATCTAAAGAGTCATGCTTTCTGGTTATTAAAGATTAAGTTCTACCTGTTCATAGAAATATGTGGTTCTTTGACAGGCCAGAAGCATTGTTATCAGGAGACATGCTGTGGAATTACCCTGGTGTGACCTTGTAACTGATGGATTTGAAAAGCATTAAGCATTATTTGAACTGGTTCAGTAGTCTGAAGGCCTCTTAATTGTACTGCCAGTATTCTTTTTCTTAAAACATGCAATGAAGGGGGATGTATTCTGGACTGCTTGTCTCAGTTACACACTCACACAGGCAGCTCTCACACTGCACTTGTATTATACCTTAAAATAATTGTGATTTGTTTGCTTGTTTGGTTTATTTTAACTTTGAGCAAGTGCTACAAATCAAATAGCCGTTGCTTTTGATTAGTAACTTAAACCTTGGCAAGTGCGTAAATTCCTCAGCAGGGCACTGGTTTTGAAGAGCTGCTTATGTTCCAGGGGAAAACTTTTGAACAGATTGTTTCAGAACATGTGATTTTAATTTTTAAATTTTTTTTCCTGCTTCTGTACTACATTATCTGCACTGATTTACTCCTTTCCTCCAGGAAACACATTTGCATTAAAGATCCGGCCTTCTGTTTATTTAGTTCCTGCTGCCTATTGCTTCCATGGGATCCTCTTTGACCTTACAATTAGCAGAAAAATAACTGCTATCCTGGGAATTAAATCAAGAACAAATTAAGTACAAGGAGCTGATAAATTCTGATTGGTTCTTTCACTGATCAAACTTCTCTTTTGGCATGCCAAGATACTCAGTAGTAAAAATAAAGAAAAAGATTTAAAAAACCATAAGGAGAATGTTTTTCATAGAACTTCTGATGCTTCACTTAAGGCTTTAAACTTATAGGGGAGGGAGGGATTCACAGGATCCTATTGTTAAACATTGGCTTTATCATCAGAAAATGTCAGTATTTTCTGGAAGATACTCTAACCTGGCCTGAATCAATTCTTACTGATCTGAGCTGTTTTGACTAACTGATTGTAAATAGAATAGTTGCATTGCAGTGTAACATTTCATAGTCCCAGCTGATACACCCCGAGTTCTTTTTAATTTGGTCAGCGGATGTAAGGACTCCTGCTGCAGTTACTGCAATACTGGAATAATAGTAAGTGTAATAGATCATTCATGCTTTTAAGCTTAATGATATACAGAAAATTCAGTGAAATAACAGTGAGGGATCGCCTTTGTTGGTTTATTTAAATTGTATTATGTTATTATAATTCTGTTGGAAATAAGCAAGACTGATGAGAGATAAAGCTGTCATATCAAAGAATTGAAAGGCTTGACCCCAATGTTTTGTGCTTAATGTCACTTTAAATGTCTAGGCTTCCTAATTTAGTCTGATTTGAACATAACAGTGTCATGTTTGGAGACACAGGATGCCAAGAAAGGAAGCAGATGATTTACATCCCTTGAGCTTCCCTAAGTGGGAGTTTCAGATTTGAATTTAGCAGTAAAATAATGAGATTTTAAATGATAAAAAGAGGTGGGGTACCAAGGCCTGCAACTAAATGCCTTGGCAACTAAGCTGGTATATACTTTTGCCAAAATGGAAGGGATGATTGCACTTTGTCTTTTTATTATTTAAAAAAAAACGTTAAAATAATATGAACAGGAGTGGACAACCTGAAAAGGCAGTTTCATCTCTCCAGTGGAGAAGATAAGAACCTAGCAGTTTTAAGTTTATGATTGGACTGAATGATTTTAAGGGTCTTCTCCAAGATAAATTATTCTATTTTTCTGTAATTTCCTTCACCCAGTCACTTGGCTTCATCACTTAACATCAATGGTGATAAAGTTATGCAGTCATGTAATTGCAGAAAGATAGAGAGAAATGACAACTTGGCCTAGCTGTAGATTTTTTCTTGCAATTTTCTCCAAAGTTTTTGTCATTGTTACTATTCTTTGCTTTTGACAGTCACAGCCATCTTTGACACCAGAAAGCTAATGGCATAGAATATTTTTAAAGGCTGTTGGGTCATATTTGCAGTCTGAAAAAATGTTTCACAAAGCCTGCAATGTTACCATGGCAAAGGTATCCCCCATTCAACCCTGTTTCACATTGGCAAATATGCAGAAAATGGAATGTTGAGAATATAAATGATGGTGAGCTTGGGAAACCATGCAACCTTAGGCACAGAAATAGTGCACTGGTTTGAAGTGTTTGAAGAACATCCATTTTTTAGCCAGGTTAGGGGTTTTTTTTGTTCAGCAAAGAGATTCAGCCAGGCTGCTGGTGAGTATTTAGAAGGTGTGGTCTGGTGATGTGCATCATGATTAGCAGTGGGACCCAGTGGGGTTGTGTAGCCAATGGCTGGTCCTTAGATCGAGAACATGGCGAGAGGTGGGTGGACTAGCCTAAGAATCACTCAGTTTCCTCTGTCTTTACCTACTGTCACTCCTAATCTGACAGGTGAATTCTGCTATCTCTTAGCAACAGGCCATGCCATGTTTGAGGCTCTTTACATAAATTAAGTGACAAAGTTGTATCCTATTTTTCTGCTCCCTGTCAATGTGTCTGATTCAATACTAGACCAGCTTTGTCCACAAAAATGTCATTTGTGGCTGTCCCAGAACTTTGAACACAGAGCCACTTATGTATTATGGTAGGGGCAGTAACATGATTGCATCAATTTTCCATCCACCATCACTCCTCATGTTCTACTGAAATTGTTAAAGAAGTGTTCATGACTCTGGGGTAGAAACTGGGACAGGGACAGGATTGTCAAAGTGTGATGGGGCTTCTGCATCATAGGTTTTGGACTCCTCCTGGGAGGATTATCATGATAAGGGTCAGCTGTCTTTAAGTTTTTAATTTGGCAGAATCATAAGATGGTTTCACTGAACATTACAAAACGGGCTTTGCATGTGTGGTTAGCTTATGCTGTAAAGCATGCCATACAGACAGATATTTTTGTGTCTTCTGGATTTTTTTTTAAATCATGTAGTACTTGGTTGTTCATTTAAAAGAAAATATTTGTGTTCTAAAAACAAATGACCCGCACACAGCTGTGTAGCCAAGTGGCCCAGAGAAAATGAGTTCCCATGATCTATGTGAATGTGCAAGTGATGGGGACCAGAACTTGTTCTTTGTCCAGTAGTTCAGTTGTGCTTGGCCTCAAGGGAGCATGAAGCCATGCTCCTCATCCTGTTAACTTTCCATGGGAATGTAAGAATGTGCCTTGCAGTGTTGGCTAGGAATAGTTGTGTGTAGGGTTTTGTTTGACTTTTTAAAATTTCTTCTATCTAAATTCTTGTGGGTTGTACAGAAATTTGGACTAAATATTGATTTAGGAAGAGTGTTAAATTGTGTGGTACTGCAGTTTTTAAGAACTGGAAATAAATGTTTTGCATTGCAGTGACAAGAGCTATAAACCAATTTATTTTCTGTCATTTATGTTCTTGAACAAATACTTCTGTTCAAGGATAGTTGAAAAATGTAGGGAAGTATTTAGTCATCTGCATAAATAAATAACTTTGAAGTTCTGAGGTACTCAAGATGTGAAAACATGGATTATATTTGTTTAGTTTTTTTGTTCCACATTGGGTGAGACAGGACTAGGATTGGTAGAATCCTTTTTTGGTATTTGATTTTATGAGTCAAAATTTGGCTCTTTATTTGTTGGGGTTTTTTCCCCTTGGTGGGCCTGTGTCTTATCTAGATCTGAAAATTCTGTAATGGCATATCAGAGACCAAGTGCTGTTCCAGTTGCTAATGTCCAACTAGGAAATCTTAGTGCATTGGCTAGTTTCTGCTGTCTGGAAACATTATTCCAAAGCTGTGAAAAATTTGTATGTACAATGTACAAATTAACTATGAGCACTAATATCCTTAAATAAGGAAATTAAAAAGCAGAAGAAAACATAATTCAAAACAAAGACATGCTGGTTACTTCCATGTGTCTTCTAAGACAGAGCTTCCTCAAGGTTCATACTTTTAAGGATATGGCCTTGATGAACAATGTACCTACTTCCAAATTTGTCCACTTTCATTTAGCTGTTAATAATGGCATAAGTGTCAATAGAGGGATACAGAGTCGTTTATTGGAAGCATATTAGATTTCATCCAGTCTGTCTATTTTTTGCTTAAATAGTTACTTTATTTAGAATTGATGAAGTCCACTTCCATTGGTTGCATTCAGCACACGACCTTGCAGTGTTATTTGTAGACAGTATCATAGTTGATAGTGAACTGATGAACTGGGAAGTTATTGTATGAAGTGTTGGAAGTACAGTTACTCTGTGTCTACACACCCACAATTCAGTAGAAGCTCTTGCTCTCCCATTCCAAGCAGAGGAAATAATAACAGACAAATCTTGATAGTAGTAAGAATTATGCTTTGAGTTTTGTGGTTGGCTGGTGGTTTGTTTTGGTTTGTTTTGGTTTTTTGGTGTTTTTAAATTTGTTTTGGGTTTTGGTTTTTTTTTGGAGAGGGAGGTGTCTTAATTACTTTTGTATTAAATACATGATTTTTAAGCAATATTGACACCAGGCACTGATATTTTGATACCAAAATAAATTTCTTTTTTCCAGGTCACTAACTTTATACTTTAGTCTTTGTCAGGCAGAAACCCTTTATTAGCATGCAGGGTGCTTTAGTATGAGTCTACAAAGTAGGCAAATATGTGCTCAAATAAAATTTATATAGCTTTGGCAATCAGTACTATTACATAATGATCTGCCTTATCTAATGTTAAAGTCACAGCTATGTTGGCATATTTCTTTGCACATATATTTATGTTATGCTATCTAATAGCAAAATAATCTCCATATACAAATAGCTTTAAAAATACAGGGAGCAATCTCCTAGCAGAAAGAATGTCTTGGCAGTTGGAATAATTGCCAGTCCACTCTTGAACTTCTCTCTAAGAAGAAAAATTTAAAACTTTCTATTTTTTGAGAATTCTCGTCATTTGGAATAAGAAAAATCATAGCAGATGAATTGGTGTTCTAATTTATATTATGGTGCAACCGAACAAAAATACAACTTTGTTTATTTTCATTTGTTACTGATTGTACTTTCCAACTGAAAACTTAAATTGATCTATTACTTCAGCAACTAAAATGGTTGTGCATAGTCATATAGCGTCTGTTAGTTCAGAATCTGCTGAAATATCAAATTTATACCTTGAAGGGACTTTTTGTTTTAGAAAGTAGAAAGTAACTTGTGATCCAGGATGACCTCCAACTCTCCTTTGAAAATTGGTTAGTTTGCTAAATGAACAGGAATAGCACTTATTACAAATGTTTCTGCTTTAAGTCAAATGGCAGGGATTTGAAATTTGGGAGAGAAGAAGCCAACAAAGCAGATTAAATAGACTTCTGAGTTTAGCTTTGAAATAGGACTGTACTAAGTCATCTAGTTTGGATGAAGTATGATTCTTTTATGCATGAGAAGGAAAGTGTTTTAAAAGCATATGATAATACAGAATGCTGTGTTAAGACTTTTTCATATACTTTTTTTAAAGTTAATACTGTCCTTCCTTTCAGAGAGAGATCTGTTTGAGATTTTGCCATCTCAACCTTCGCAAAAAGTCGTGGTATGAAAAAAATTCTTTAGCTTTTGTATGAAAATGCACATGCTTTGGGAAGATTTTTTTCTTGAATTGTTTCAGAATGACCTGACAAACCCAAAATAGGTATCAATTCCTAGCCTGTCTTTTCAATAGCATTCTTGTGTTAATACTCTTAAATACCATTTTATTAATTTATAAAATATCCTGACATTTCTGAAGTAGGTGCCTTTTTTTTATGATGTGATTTATATTCTAGGGATATTTGTTGCTGGAAAATACGTTTGGAGAACAACTACAGAACCACTCCTGTTTTATACAGATGGGATTAGATATGCTCTGATTTGTCTGGAAAAGAATAAACAGCCAAGGAATTTCAAAATACAGTCTACTTGCAGTGCCACCCTGTGGCTTTCTTTCTTATGGCTTCTGTTAAAGCAACCAGTTTCTGTTGCCTCATCCCCAGCGGGAAAGTTACTTGTGAACTTATAAAATGTCTGTGTTCCTAGCTGCAGACCTGGTCTAACCAGGATAGTTCAGCACTTTTTTTTTGCCTATCTTTAACATTATTTGTCCTTGCTGAAACCTGCTTAGATTAAGAACCAGAAAGAGAATTTCTGAGCAATACCAGTTCATTCATCTCCTGGATCAAACCACTAAGCGATGCCTGGTTTGGTCATTGAAAAGGAAAGATCACATTAGAGCTGGAAAGCAAATGTGTCATTTCACAGCAGTAACTTGAAGGACTATGATAATTGGTCTCATTCAGTTCCAGCAATGTTACATATGCAAATATTTTATTTCCAGGTAGTCAGTTTTCTAGGCAGATGGTTTAACTTTAAAATTAGATTGTCTAGGTAGACACAACACTGCTTATGGAAGTAGTTGATTTTATTTTGTATTCAAGACATCTACATTTTTGTTGACTCAAACTGAAAGATGTCAGAGAGACTTTGTTTTTAAAAGCAGTGTTATGCTTTGAAGTAGTAATGCTTTGCCTTGCACCATTTTACAGAGTTGCTCAGATCTTGGTGGGATAAATATTTGAATGTTTAAGACTGGTTTTAGATATAGGAAGTAATATAATGTGGAAGACATTTCACAAGCAAGCACATAGAAAATAACTTTTCAGCACTGCACCTGCTTGGCATATCTTGGCGAGGGAAAGCTTTTCTTCTTCACAGCCAGCTTAGTTTTTGTAACATCTCTGCATGAAAGGCAGGGTTTTACCTGTCTGTATTTTCTTACTATTATTCTGGCAGGGAACAGCAGAACAGCCCTTCTGCTCAGGTGGGAGCTGTACATCCCTGCTCAGCGGGGCCTCAGCAGCGTTCCCTGGGCTTATGGCCACTGCCCACCTCCTCTCCCCCACACCCCAGAGGCTGTCCTGCCACTCCCTAGCGCTTGGATATGTATTTGGGTCAGTGCTCTCAGTGTTATAAGAGGTTTTATTGTAGTACTTTGACCACACTTTCAGTGTTTTCTTGCTGCAGAAGTGTTTATTTTAATGAAAGACACTTCCCACGCGTGCTCTGCGGTTGGGCCGATGGCGCTGCCTGGGTTTCGCTGCCTGCCCCAGAGCCGCTCACGCCGTGCAGAGGCAGGGCGGGTGACTAAGGGACAAATCAAGTCTGGGCTGGCAAAGCCTCAGCAGGCATTACTGAGACACCTCTGGGCTTCAGCGTCCTCACTTTGTATTTTCCAGTAATAGAAATGAAAAATGTGACAGCGTGGTAAGTATCAAGCAATATACTTAATGTGTCTAGGCTTTTCTGATAAGC
The DNA here is from genome assembly GCF_017590055.1 of Onychostruthus taczanowskii. Taxonomy (NCBI): domain Eukaryota; kingdom Metazoa; phylum Chordata; class Aves; order Passeriformes; family Passeridae; genus Onychostruthus; species Onychostruthus taczanowskii. The sequence goes on along the minus strand of NW_024499240.1, from coordinate 2,300,118 downwards.
AGGTGTTACATTTACATTTGTCTCCTAATTACAAGGGTTATACTTGGTCTTTTTTGGGAAGTGGATTCTTCTTTTTCCAAATTAACATATTTTGTGTGTAAATTGTAAGTAGAGCTTACATGGCTCAAGATACCATGTAAGTATGTACATGGTATCTTGAGTTTTTGCAGAATATTTTGTGTGTAAATTGTAAGTAGAGCTGTATGTACATGGTATCTGAGTTTTTGCAGGATCTCAAAACCAGCACTGGAATTATGTGATGCTACAGTCCTTACTTGCAGTTGTACTGTTTGTTGGAAAATCTTAAATAGGGATAAAAATGCAGTTCCCTTCTTCCAGTGTTGTCAGGATGATTCCGTTCTTTGTCAAGCAGGCTTGTGCTTTTTTTATTTATTATTTTTATTATAAATGCAGTGTGTATCTAAGCAAAATGACAAACAAGAAGTTTACAAAGAAACAGTTAAAAACTGTACTTAATTTTTGTCAAACAGTTTTGAGCGCTATAATACTTGCAGTTAAATACAAATTTTGTTAAGTCTAGATTCCCACATAGGAACAACCTAAGGTAGAAGTGGGTGTGAGTAACAGGGACAGAGAAGTTTCTGATTACTTGTCTTTATTTAGGAAGCTTGTTTGGTCTTTCTACTGCACATCAGGCTTCTGAGGTAGTGGTAGTGTGTAAACTTTAGTGTCTGTGATTTAAGTTAGTTATTGCAGAAATCCTTCAGGCTGCTCTAAATTGCAATAGAAGGAACAAGTTAATTGTACTTTAGATTTTGGGTTTTGTTTTTAAAATGACTCAGGTATAAGTCATGGAAAATTCTGATTACTCCTTAAAACAGAAGACAGACTATGGAAATGTGTACATAAATGTATGTTCTTTTGTATCACAGGTCCTGACTTGAGTCCTTCCTGTATTAGAACTTTGCCTGGCACAATGTTTCCTTCAATACCATAGATCACAAAAGAACTGTAACTGTATCTTAACAAAATTTATTTCAAAACTTGTATACTTCTATCAAATTCTCATTAGTCTTCAGCATTTTAAATAAAAGCCTGTTAGTGTTTCTAGTGGCTTTTCACTAGGAAAGAAAATTGCTGCTTGCTGTTGAGAAAGTGAAATTCATGACTGGGCTGTAAGCCCTGCCATATCCTTTTGATAGGTACTTTTGTTTATGTCTGTCTTTAAAATAAAATTGAGAAAATAGTCACAAGAGCTCACCTCTGAAACTTTCTGTCTCTAGGAACCTTTTTGAAAAGATACATTTTGGATTGTACACACAGCCAACAAGGGGGAAGGAAAACAGCAAAAAACTGAAGGAAAAAAAATTTGATACATTCTGTTCCTTGAGTTCTGGGATATGCTGTCTCTAACTTGGACTGTTTGATGTTTTATAGGAGAAAAAATACTGCCAGAAATAGTCACTCACTGTAACTATTTGCCTTTCTGTTGGAGGCTTGCAATGTTTACAGGGATACAGTAAAACACTGAGTCATAAAAACTTGGTATATTGTATTCCTAAGTTTAAAACTAGATAGTGCAGATAAAGCAGACCGAATGTTCTGTGACTGTAACCATAATAATGTAATGCTTTTCTAGCAGCACATTAAGACAAGACTCCTAGAAACATTGGTGAACTTGCTATGGTATAAGAGGCCTATTACTGCTACTGAGTAAATAGGATTCCTTTCTCTCTTTTTTTTTTTTTTAATTTTTTTTTTTTTAATATTTGGTAGAATTTCAGTGTTTGTAGTCCACACAAATAGAAGTGTTTGAATATTTGTATCACCTCCTCTTTTAGTCTTTTCTGGTTAAGTAGAAAATCAAGGGCATGGTCCAATTATGCGAAGAGATTTTTAAGAACTTGGAATTTATTAGTATACAAAATTTTGTTAAGCATCTCTGTGCCATTACACAGAGCATACTGTACAGGCAGTATAGCCCTGTGTGATGGACTGAATGCCCCATGCAATGAGGGAAGGTTATGGAGCAGATTATCTGGAGTGATATCATGTGGCATGTGCAGGACAACCAGGGGACCTGTCCCAGTCAGCATGGTTTTGGTAAAGATGGGTTCTGCTTGACCAACTTATTGTACTGCTATGACAAGGTCTAGTGGGCGTTGCTTGCCTGGGCCTTAGTAAAGCTTCTGATGCCTTTTAATTTTCTTTTTTTTTTTTTTTTTTTTTTTTTTTTTTTTTTTTTTTTTTACAAAGAACATTTTAATCATACTGACCTGTTACATTTGATCTTCTTTTGAGTTATTTTAAACTGTTTCGTAATGGTACCATATAATCTCTGCTTTATCTAGAATAAAGTCTGTATTTTGGAAGGCCTAGTTCCTTATCTTTTATTTTTTTGGCTGTTGATTTGAACTTTCTTCTGCAGAATGATAGAGAGAATCCCCAACCACGATTAGCTGCCCCTTCCAGAAGCTGGTGTGATACACTTCCAGTCTGTGATACTGATTCCAAACATAGATGCTTATCTGAATTAAGAAGGTTATGTGTGTGTGTGTTAAGTAAGAAAGAACACTCTATTGTTCTTCCTCATTCCTGTCTTGTGGGTAGCAGGGAACCCGAGGCGTGTTCCTTCCCACGTGCCATCTTTATAGCCATGGACTTTTGCTCCCCAGACAACTTCTTACCCCTCTGGAATGAAGACCCTCTTTTAAGTGAGTTTCAGTTTCTGTAAAACAAAACTCTTATATGAGTTGTTTGATATCATTATTAAAAAGGGGAGGACTTTCTATACAGATTTTAGTATTTATCCTTGTAGTACAATTAACTGTATAATTTTCCCATTGTCTTGTGTTTACTTCACTTTGAAGAAGTACCTGAAACTTGCATGACAAAGTTTGTAACTGTAATATAATAATCAATTTTTAATTTTTTTTCTTTTTGCCATCTGGTAAGTACAGAAACTCAAAATATTAAGAGAACTGTTGCACCAGATGCAGTATTCTGAAGAATGAAGTGAGAGAGTGCTGGGTGAAGGAAACACAAGGTGTCCTTGCTTCACAAACTGCTGTTTAGGATTGAAACATTGCAATTATTTTTAACATTTTCTTTTGGAAGGAGGTGAGCGAGTGTTACTGAACTTGACCAGAGTTACAGGTTTATAAAAACTATGTTATACTGTGTGTAAATATTCAGAACAAGAAACTTGTTTAACTTCTTTATAAAGCTACATCTAATTTTCTCACTACCATAGAAAGATTTGTCATAGTACAGACTGTTCTGTCAAGGCATGGATATGATTATGGAAACTTCTATGTGAAACTGGATCTGAAAATTTCTGAATTAAAATATGGGATTTTTCCAGAAGAAAATAATTGTTGGAGCTTTATTTTATCTGTTATATATTTTATTGGCTTTCTAGGCCTCTGGTAGTGATTGAAGTAAGCTCTGTAACTCTGGAGCTGTAGTTCTCAGATCTCTAAAACACTGGGTTTTTTTACTTGGTTTCTGGGTGTACTTGACTGTTGAAGCCAGTAGTGACATTTAGTTTTCCAGAAAGTCTTTGCAGTACATGGCTCCTACTTCTACTGGTTAAGGAAGATAATAGTGCTTCAATTCTCCTTAATATCAAAATAGGTTTTGAAGAAATTGGAGGGCTGCAAAATCTTACAGACTAGAAATAATGATAATAATTATGATGATGATGATGTGTTTCTTAGAGAATCCAAATTCTCTTTCCCTGCCATTCTTTGTCATAAATGAGTTTGCTGAGCTTAAAAGATATTTTTAGCATTACAACTTTTAAATATTTGGATACTGTCTCTTTTTAACTATGTAACTTTACTTACAAGTCAGGTTTTCCACATTATGTTGCTTTCATGATGGTTTGGCAGTGGCTATCCTCTTTTGAAGCTCTAGCACTTCAAAGAGCTGCATGGTTGTTTCCATTTGTGCTTGGTAACAAGAGTGTGACAATGTCTCAATTTAGTTTTTTGGTGATGGCAGTTAAAAAGGAAAAAAAATCAGCAACAGCACTCAATAATATTTTGGGACTTAGTTGTGCCAAGGCACCGTGTTCCTTGTTCTGTGTGTGGGTGTGGGTTATTGGGGGGTGTGGCTGCACCGCCCCGCCAAGGCACGGCTGGGCCAGGGCATGGCTTTGGCTGCCGCCTTTGCCTTGCGTTGTACGGTACAGAGCACAGCAGTGAGGGCACAGAGGTACCAGTTAGTAACCAGTGTGTGCTTACTGACATCCAGAGGGACTTCAGCTGAATTCCACATCTTTCACTGCTATTTTAACCATACTGCTGAATAACACAACTGACAGCTGGCAGTAGCTTAACTTGTAGAAGTAACGCGAGTGCAAGATATGTGGTTGTTCTGTTTTATTTTTCCTCTTTCTAGATCAGAGATTTAGGGATATCGCAGTATGCTGTTAACCTTAGGTCATATTTCAAGCTTTGGTAGATGATTATAAACTGGGATTAAAAAAAAAGTAATTATTAAAGCATTAATCAATGATCTTGTGATAACATTGTAGCAATAGATCCATAGTTGTCGATCCTAGCTTTTCTGTAGAGGATTTTTGGTGTAATGTGTATTGACAGAATTCTTTAAGTTGGTATCTTCAAAATAAAAACAAGTTGAAACTTCCCAGAGGCAGCTGAATTAAGCCTGTTCATGGCTTTCCTGCCCACGTGCTCTGCTAAATAAAATAATACAGTTTTTTCATGAAACGAGGGAGAGCTATAAAGGTGGCTTTACTGTGATATTAAATCTATCTTGAGAGCTTTCCCAGAAATATGAATATAGTAATTACATGATTAAAAAATAAGGAAACTTTTTGGGTTGTGCACTTCCTCAGGCTATTAACCTAACCACTAATTAAGCAACAGGAAATTCCAGACCTGAAAGTTTCATTATTGCTATACTGAACTGTGAAAATATAAGTGTGTTAATGAGGATTTCATTATAGCCATCTGTAACTTGTTTTTAAATTGTATTAAGGCAGGAAAAACATAATATACCATCTGTTACCTAGCTATATCAAATTGACGTGAAAAATATTGGAAAAAAATTCCCCCAGTTTACAACCCTGGTTGTCTCTTATTTCTTATCTTTTATTCCACCATTAATCCCATGCCAGTACTACCTAGCAACATGTAGTAACGTGTCATTTACTCCTTAAATGATGTATTTGGTTCGCTGAGACATTTCTGTAACGTGTGTACCTGGGGGGAGGAGATGCTGACTTCCCAAAATGATAATTTCTGGGTGATTAATGACCTCTTAATTTTAATGTCATGTTCTCTCAAGATGGTCTGAATCACCAAAACTCAGAAGTTGAGGATTGTCTTGCAATTTACAGTTGTTTTTGGTTTTAAGTGAACAAAACTTCTGGATAACATCTCTTAGTATGCTCTTATTCTCTGAACTAGTGAGCATGAATTGAAGCATTTTGCTTATTAGAGGCTGGGGAGTTTGCAACTTTTACCTTAACCCTTGTGTTCCTCTGTACAGCTTAATTGTCACAAGCTATCCCGTCTCTTGATTTCTGATTCTCCTTGACCTTAACAGTGAGGGAAGTTGTCATGTATTACCCTGCACTTACCAAGAAATATTATGGATTCTTGATTGTCAGAAGTTTGTAGGTGTAATGCAAGTGGGGCCGTAGGTGAGAAGAAGGTGGTGGTCCCATGGAAAAAGTTACAGAACTTGCTCTTGGAGGGGTGGGACAGACAGTTGGCACAGAAGAGAATACTGAAACAATTTTGGAATAGTGAGGCAGATCCGTTGCAGCTGTGATGAAATAATTACTCAGTAAGGTCAAAAAACGTGCTAGTTTTTGCATATTACCTTTTGTGTTAGTTGGATCTATAATGTTAAAATGAGGATAAAAGGTTGTAATAGAGGTAGAGAAGTGAAGAGGTCAGGCACCAATTTATCAAAGTCTTGCTGTCAACAGGCAGCCCAAATACAGGCTTGTCCTTTGATCCACAGGTGTTTTCTGAGTAGGTACTGTCTTTTTTGTTCTGGATTTGCACAGCATCTAGGACAGCTTTGTTGAGGCCTCTTACTTTATTTGGGGCAAACTAAATTTAGTGGCTGAATTTAACAATAAAAATCTGTTTCTCTGCGGACTCATGCAACAAGCACAGTTAGAATGAAATGAGGAACTCTTTGATGTAGCAGTGTAAGTACAATGTAAATGTCTTAAGGCTGTGTAAAGAGAAAACAATCTAAGGGCTGTGCTGACCAAATGTATGAGGAAAAGCCCACTGGCACAGTCGTGCTTGTCATTTAAAAAGCTTCTCCTGGTCTCTACCCCAAAGCTTTTTAGGAAACTAAACAAGCCTGGCATAAGACAGCAAACCTTGCGTGGCTATGTAATTTGCCCCAATAAGAACAGTGAGATGGGAAATATTCTGTTGTGAAGGTGAGGCCATGCCACCTTGGAGTTCCATAGGAATTTGTGCTGGAACTCCTAGTTCAATATATTAATAGTGTAAGAAAGCAGCTGAATAGCAAGGTGACATTTTGATGACAGTAAAAAGTTATTATTCGTTGTGATAAGAGGAGATATGAGTGAGGACTTGCAGAAAAGATTTCAAAACTAAATGGATAATAAAATGAGATTAAATTCACTTTAGATAGATTACTACAAATCAGTTTGCCATGCACATTAGCAAAGGAACAGAGAACAAAAGGGAAACCAGGATTTCGCCAGTGTATAAGTATCCGATGCCAATACAGTGCATGGTTCTGGTCTCTGCCATATCCACAGGGATGTAGTAAACAGAAGGTTCAGAGAGAATCAAGAGAGAGGGTCAAAGGTGAGATATGGCTTAAGGGACATGAGAGCTGAGACCATGTCATTGTGTTCTTACATTTACTTTTTGTCCTTGTGCCAATTTGTCACGTTCTAACTGTTCCAAGTAAGTGAAAGGAGAACATGCAGCAGAATTGTCTAATGGTGATGCATGAAATCCTTAAACCAAATGTTAACTAATGGTAAAATAATTAAGTCCCACTTATTGTTGAGTGATGATACAATCTAAAATCAGCTTTCCTCGCTGAAGTATGACTTGCATAAGAAAAAGAAGTTCTTGGTCGGTTTCCAAGCCATTTGGAGCCTCTTGTGTATGCTCTCTTTTCCAATTCTTTTTGATTTAACAAAACTATTTGCCTTTCCCTGGAGACTTTACTGTGTTGGTCCATCATGGGTGAGATGTCAGCTCAGTAGGTACAATGCAACTGAAGAAACAGAGTACTTAATAAAGCAAGAATTTAATCTGGAAGAATGCCATTTTTACCCTGGTAATCTGTGTTTCCTGCTATTCCTGCTGCTTTCAGACTTCAGTTTCTCATGGATATTATTTAAAAAAATAATCATTATAATTTCAGGGTTAGATGAAATATCAGATAGTTTTAAAAGACGGCCTTTTGTTTATAACAATAGAGACAATAGGGTCAAAGAGTTCCCAGCTTCACAGATATGTCCCTATTAGGGATTTTTAAAACCAGATGATTCTGGGAAGCTTTTGCATAAACAGATTATTGATACACATCCATTGAGTTGTAACAGTGCATTGGGCTTCTGGAGTTGTGGTTTGGTTGGTTTTTGTTGTCCCCATTGCAAAGGTACTAAATGCTCTGGGTAATCACAGACAGATGAATCTGAAAGTATTAAAGATCTAAGAATGAATACTGGGAATTGGTTTATTTTCCTCACTAGTACATACAAGTCTTAACATTTTGGTCTTGGAAACAATTCTATGGATTAAAAAGCATGAAAGATCTGTATTTAAATGTGACCGGTGCAGGGACCTCTCTGGGAAGTGTTTTGTATTTAGCCCTATACTGTCATTCTATTTAGCAAAATATAATTCTTTTGCTTCTTTTAAATGTACACATGAGAAATTATAAAATAAATTGCAGTTTATGGTGCATACATTCATTGCTGATACTATTCAGTTGATGTTTGTTTAGGAACTGTTTTTACACAGCAATATCAGGATTTGTAATTTAAGAAGATGCTTTATGGAAAAATGAGAAGCACTTTAAAATTCTAAACCAAATTCTAACAAAACTTTTAAATTCCATTCCTTTATATGGTGGTTTTCTTTTTTTCCTAATACCCTGTGTAAGTTCTCCTCCTTCCTCATCTTTTAATATTCTTGCAATTTACCTTCTACAAGTATTCTGGCAACTTAAAAGACAAAAACAAAACCGCAAAAAGCAAGTAATTATGCTGGGTGATACTGGGGAAACAGTAAAAGTAACCTCTGTCAGATGAAGGGAAAATGGCCAGGTACATACTTGTAGAAATGGGAAAATTTCTGTCCTTTCAGGTTATCTGAGATGTTGGGCACTTACTTGTGGTCAGTGGTATTAAATTCTGTTGGTCACTCCCTGAATGAAAGCCCTATGATTTTTCAGCAGTGATAAATTTACTGCCTACTCTAAGAAAGCTATAAGGAGGATATTTGCTAACTAGATAAACTGCATGTAAAATAACCACAAGATAACAGAGGGACTAAAAAAAACCCAGAGGATTTATTACTGTGAGTATTAATTGTATATTTCTAGCTGTAGCCTTTAGACCCAGATAACAATTAAAGCTTCCAGTTGAGTATCTCAAATACTGTGTCCTGTGTGGGATATAGCAGCCACAGGAAATATGTTGGTGTTTTAGCCAACACTGATAACCCTGTATGCACCAAACCTTTCCTACAGGCAGTCTTGTCCTGCAAGCCTGGCTGCATCTGCATTATTGCCCCCTCCAGCTTATAAATCGAGTGAAAGGATTTTTATTCTTTTATTGTTAACTATTGAAGTTTGGTTGCAGAGTGCATTTGACTTGGAACACAACTGATTCATTTAATTGTTTCATTCAGCCTTACACACATTTAGGCAAAGCTGACGTACATTTCTGTTTTGTCTGGCATTAATGTGTGACAGATGCTGGTGGTAGGACTTCTCAGGTAGGAAAGGTTAGGTAAGGAACTGTCAGTGATGTTGTTTACTCAGCACACAGGCACTCACACAGATGTTTTCCTCCCACTGAAGCACTATTCAAGCCACTTTGAAACACACTGTGGCCTGATACAGATCTTGGAAGCAACGTTTACCAATGATAGAAACCTGCAGGATGTTGCCAGTGATGACAGCACTTGCCCTAAGAGTTTGTTGACTGCATTCCTTCCCAGTCCCTGGGCAGACTCAGCTGCAAGCAGCCCTCCCATGGCTGAATGCATTAGGGCTGACTTTGGGAAGAGGTAACTGAATCAAGAATTGCTTTTAAGCTGCTTTTAAGCAGCTTCTGGTTTTAATTGACAATGAGGTCAAGCTTCTGTAAATTATCCTACTTTAAACACTTCTGAGTTGTTTTTGGTTTTGTGATAGCATAAATATTGTACTTGGCTTGTAAAATTGATTTGTGAAAATCTTAAATTTCAATAATTTTGTATGTAGCACTGATAATGAAATTAACTGGATGTAAATGGTATTTGCCTCTGTTGTCTAAATATTCCATTAATCCCTAGTATATGCTCACCTGAGGTGTTTAGTTGGATGTCTCACAGGCAGAGAAATGGGGAAGGCTAAATAGCATGGATGGAGGGACTAGTCCTAATTCTAAAAATTCCCATTAAACTTGTTTTGTGTGAATAAAAGGGTGTGGAAAACAGGATTGGATTCTTTTTATGGTATAAAGCCACAGAAGACACAACAAAGCTACTTAATACTCTCTTTTGAATTGGCTGAAGTAGATATGTTGGGATTACAGCTGTACAAATCTCTAGATGTACTCGGCAGGCTGTTTGGTCAGGTGGTGGGATTATAAATAGGTAGGCTTACTGATGTCAGCAGTAGCGGAAGGGAGCAACAGTGAGCTTGCCATGCACACACACACACCCTCCCTTCTACCTCCATATGCTATTGAAGGAAACTCACCTGATATTAATGGAGAAGAAGCACCTGTACTATCTTGGAGGTAAGCAGAAAAGTCATGTAATCAATTTTAGCTTTTATTTTTTCCTTCTCCTTGTTTAGAGGCTGAGCAGAATGGCTTAAAAGTAATATTTGTGTTGTGTTGTCCTAACACCTGCTGTGAGGAAAAAATATTTACCAATAATTATCTATCCTCAGTAGCATGTAAGTTCTTGCTCTTGGAGGGAACACAGAATTCAGGTGTAGGGCAGTACATATATTACCAGAACTTAAATATGGGCCTGTACAGAGGAAGAAGAATTAATGTCTGTTGTCATTTTTCAGACAAAGTATGTAATAATTCTACAAGAGGTTTTTTAAATTACATCTCTGGCTAAAATATGAGGGTGTGTAAAGATGTTTATCCATGTGGACAGACTGCTGAAATTTCAGTGGTACATTTCTGGATATAGAAGCTGTTGCCTATTTTATTTTAAATTGATATTTGGTGCTTAGAAACTCAGATGAGGTTTTTGAGATTATTTTAAGTGAGGAATGCTGTTATTTCATGCAGACTGTAAGGCTTTTCTGATTTCTTTGATTTGCATCAGATTTTGATCTAAAATTTTGTTGGGGGAAAAAAGCCCCACTAGTTGCTTGTAATACTTTGTAAAAGTTGATTCTTTTAGTGTTTAATATGGTAGAGTCCTTGCTGTGTATTCTGTATGTTCCTTGTATATTGTATACTGGTTTCATTTCTCATGGAAGGCATTAAAATATTTTGTAGTACTTAAATTGACTAAATTCCTAAATAACTGCATAATGCCAAGATGGACTTTGCTTTCAGCAACAAAGAATTTAAGAAACAGTGTTCATCTGAACTTCTTGTAGGAGTCAGTATTCTGCTGGCACTGTGTCGTCTGTTAGCATGTTAAAAACTCAGCGGTGAAGTATATTGGCTGTAAACTGGCTGTGGTAGAGAAAGTTGGAAAGGATGCAGGGGTGAATATAGAAGTGAATTATAGCAGTTAGAGCAAAGCATTCATTAGGAAAGTTTCTTTACATTCCTCAGAGCACACTGATGATGATTATAATCATTATTATATAAATAAGAATTTTCCCCTACTTTATATTTAATGCTGAAGGCCTCTACATTTTTACAGAAAGTGCAGAGGCTTTCTAATGGAAGTGGTTATCCAAAATAGCTTTGGTGTTACCATCATGCAGGGAGCCAGCTTTCTTCAAAGAAATATCTTCTTTCTTCAAAGAAATACCTTCTTTTTTCCTTTCCTCTTGCCTGTGCAAGAATCTAGTGAGAAGTGGATGCAGGGGATTTTGAGAGTGCAGATATAAGCAGAGAAAGAGGATAATGGCAGCTCTTGTGTGTAGATGGGGATGAGTTTGGAGACAAAATAGGAGCATTCATCTGGGGCCCTGAGCTGCCAGCCAATGAGGGAGGTAAAGTTAAAGTAGGACAAAGGGGAGGGAGCTCCTGCTGTCAGTGGCTGCAAAGGTGGCTCTGAATGCTGCTGGTCGGGTTTATGCTGTGCAGAGAGCTTGGATGGGACTTGTGGCTCTGCTTTGTACCGCCCATTGCCCCTCAGAGTGCCTGAGATGAGGCTGGGGCTCCAGCAGCAGCACTGGCATTTGAGGAGATAGTGTATGTGACCCTGTTACTGAAGGTAAAAGGTTTTTCCTCTTTGCTTTCTGAGGAAGATGCAGGCAAGAGAGTGAATGTTGAGGAGGCAGCTGTAAAGGATGAGCAGGAGAATCTGGTGGCAGGTGGATACTCTAAGCATTCTTTGTTTTGCAAGCAGTGTTAGCCCAAGATGCTCAGTGTTTCTGTTTGGGGAACTGTAGCTACAGTCCTCATATATTGGGAGAAACCTCTTCTTTACATCAAACTTTTCTGGATACTAACTGACAAGATACTTCTCTTGAAATCTAGTGAAGAAAATGCTTGGTTTAGTACAATTTCTTAGCCTAAACTTAACTCTTTTTTTCTTTTTCTTTCCTGTAATGATCAAGGGTGCCTTATTTGCTGACCTGGTTGTCTGTGGAGGAACTCTCTATATATTCACCATGTGTCTCATAGCATCTGTGTATAAATGCATATACATATACACACAGAGGTATTTCTATTTAATCTTGTTCAGGATAGGAAATACTTCCTTCATCCCATTCCCTTCCAATACTTAACATAATCTCTGTTCGTCGTTTTAATAAATTCTCCTATTTTTGGGTTATGTGAATGTACAAAATATTTTAAGTTTAGTAACACTTAGTCTAGGTGGATAAAGGATATAACTGCTAAGAGAAAGTTTCTGGTGAAAAAAGGGAGAAAGCTTATTCTATTCAAAACACTTGCTGGAAAAATTAAAATAAATTGCAGAGTTTTCTGAAGTTGCATTGCTATGCTTTCTCAATTATTCTTCCTATATCTGAGTTTTCAGCTGGGAAGTGCTACTGTTGTTGAACACAGCCTTCTACAGCAGGTAAAAGGAGAGGGGTTGGATTTTGTCTTCCCTGTTAGTGTAGAGTTTCTTAGCTGCTGTCCTGCAGCACTTCATCTGTTACCCACCTACATCTACCCCTCCATAGCTGTGTTTGAGGCATGTATGTCTGTGAGGGAAAAGGGAAGGGTCTGTGTTAGCCTCTTTCCTGGCTGCTGTGAAACTGAGCAGCTCTGCTTTTCTCTTCCTTACCTTTCCCAACCTCTAAATCTATCCAGCCCCTGCCTCCAGTGTTACTTCAAAAACATTATTTTGAACAGGAGATAAAGCAACAGCAGCAAAGCTCAGATAATTGACAATTCTTACTTCTATTGATGTTCAGACTAGCAGCTGGAAAAGCCACAAGCAGAGCTAGGTGCTTCATCTGCAGGCTTTGAAAAGACAGTGGCATTTTACCTGCTTTCATGACTGGGAGTAATGACCAGAAGGACAGATTCAGGTTTTGTTTTATTTGAAAGCCCTCAACTGAGCTTTCTTACTAGTCATGGAAGAAAAACAGCTGTATGAGCAACCTTTTTAGCAGCTCTTGATAAAGATTTGAGGGTTTATTTTTAGTGGAGGTAGCATACGTTTGCTTGAGTTTTAAGTATTTGTTAGATTTATTAGTGTATCAAAGGTTAAGCTCTCCCTTTCAGATCAAGCTGCTCTTTGTTTTCTTTTCCTGTTTATCCAGCCAGTTATATATTACTCAATTACTGTTACAGATTTACTGCTTTTTCTTCCCTGCTCTCCTTCTTTCTGTCAGGCAGTTTTCATAACTGTAAATATAATAAAGGCTAACTGAGCCATACAAGGTTTTTATAGTTTTGAATGCCATTCGGATTTTTTGTTCTTTCTTTTGGTAGCAAATCTAGGTTACTTTCTTTGCATTTTTTACTTTGAGAAAAGGTTGCAAAAATAGATATAAGTGTCTCCCTTCTGCAGAGGTGTATCACACATATACATGCCAGGTTTGTATTTGTATTTTGTGTTAGCCCTATTTACTTCAGAAGTCCAAGTTCTCAGCCTCTTTAGAAGTAATGTCATTGGAACTAATTTTCCAGTTCATTTTATTTGTTAGTTTTGGTTTCATTTTTTTTCCTCAGGAGTAAAGTAAATACTTCTCTTAACACAATGTGTTGTAAAAAAACTTTTGTATCAGAACACATTTCTATAATCCCTCAATGATGATAATAAACTTTGTGCTAATTTAGAGGAGAAGGTATTTTTTCCTTTTCTTTTATCCTCTCCTGCCTGCAAGGATTCTGAGCTTTTGGCTCTCTTCCGAAGAGCAAAGTGATTCTTATGCCTAGAGGGGAGCTAACTGTGTTTTGTTGGATGGTACAAGACAACACTGTCAGCAGCTTTCTGTTCTCAGGAGCTGGGTCTTTCATAAGTTTTAAGTGAGCTTGAATAGATCATTGTAGTATTAATTGTGATTTGGCTTTGAAGGGCAATGAATTAATATTTTTTCCTAGAAAAGTTTAAAATTTGTACTTCAATTAAATTATATGTTTATACCACAGCTAGTGCCCCTTTAATGCTAAGAGAGGCAGAATTAAAAACATGCCCATAATACAGATTTGTGTTTATGTTGTCTCAGAATTGCCTCTTTTTCCTTGTAATAATAGGAAACATTTAGTGAATTATGGCTCAAATACAGTCGCTTCTGTTTTCAAGACTGTCACTGCCATGGGGACAGATAATCAGAGGGGGCAAGTGTCTGTTCCAAATGGTCTGGAGGGAAATGAAGGATTCATTTGCTGCTTTCTTCCTTTTAGTGTGAACAGACATCCAGAGATTCCATTAAGCTTTCACCTTACTGTCATGGTTACTGTCCCAGTCCTGTGATTTATTTCTCTCTAGGATAAGACTGAAAAAAAAAATCTTCAGAGCAATGAGGCTAGCTAGGGGGTAAATCCACACATCCCACTGACCAGGGAAACTTTTTATTTTGCAAGATCTTTGAAAACATGTCCTGATTCCAGGGATACTCCTTTTCTTGATCCACTTTATTTATTGAAAGAGTGGAAATACATTTTACTTTATTTTTTGCTTTCTTTATATCAGAATAAAGGCATGAGTAAGAGAACATCTTCAGATGATTTGTTGTTTGCTGGAACCTCACTGAGTAAATCCATAGAGATAATCTTCAAAGATCACTGAATTAATAATATTATCACCCATAGTATTACTACTGCCATCTCGGTTGATATATCAGTTGCACTATGAATTATTGTGTTGGCAGAGCTACATACACAGTGCCTTGTTTTATGCCATATTATTTTTCTTTATTATTTTAAAATACCAGTATTATTTACTATATTGGTATCCTTTCAGTCTTGGGAATTAGTATAGGGAAGTGCTCTGTAAATAACCTGGTATCACAAAAGATTTACAAACTGCTAATATTAGTTCATCTGCTTGGAAATTGAAATTAAAGTGTGTTTCTGAACTTGGGGGTTTTTTTGGTACCTATTGAGTGACTTGTGAGACTCAGTATTTGTACAATATGACCTCATGTTCTTCCCCAGATAACTAAACAGATGAGTTGAGAATCTGAAAGATCGTATTTCTCTCTGGAGCAGATACAGCAAATATTTTTCCTTTATATCATCCTACATGTATCATAAGCCTGGCTTGAAGGGATAACCTAAGAATGGACATTGTTTGACTCTCATTGATCCATACCTTGATCTTAACATCTAACTGGTGCTTTTATAGTGGAAATAAAGAGAGAGATTGTATCTCAAACAGTGATATTGATGTTGAGATGAAAGCCCAGTATCAAGGCTGATAGTCATGTTATATAGATGCTCTGGGCCTGGCACAGCAAATATTTGGGCTGCTTAACGTTAAGGAAAAATATTAGAATACTACCATACGTCTGACTTAAATGTAACCTTTTTTGAAGCACTTAGTGGCACCCCAAATTTTGTATAGAAACCTGTGTGCCTGCTAATAATTTAGTGAGGATGAGTATAATTTATTTTTAAGTATTTTTCATCTATATTTATGCCTGATATATCTAGGAGTGATTTTTTGAGTGACCTGTCTCGACAACTTCAGTCATGTGCTGGACTATGAGGAGCAGATCAGATACTAATGCTGCAGTTGTCTCCAAGCTTTTTCCTAGCAGGTAGTGTTTGATCTTGAAGGCCTGCAGTGGTGGTGCTGTGAAACCATTATCCACAAAGAGGGAACAGAATAAACACAGTCTAGAAGACAAAACTGTTCTGTAACTGTTAAAGATAAGTATTAGGCTGGGGATCCTTATAGGTCAAACTAGGAGCCTAAATATTTTGTATACCTGTTGGCCAAAATTGATGTATCATTGTTAAAAAAAAACCCAAATCAATGTTTTTAATATAGGCCTGAACTCTTGTTCAACTGTTCCTTGTTTGGGAAGATTATGTGTGAGGTTTTGGCTGTCTGCTTCTACGACACAGCACTGAAACAGCATTGTTGCAATAGTCAGGAGAGAATTATGATAATTGCTTAGGATGAGAGGTTGAAGACGAGAAAAGTTCTAGAAGAAGCTTTGTTACAGTGGGCTTTTTCCTCTCATGATATGATCTTAGTAGAGTTAAATCCTTTTCTGAGTCTGAGTGAAAATAAAACAAAGTGCTGCTTGTAATTTTGGCAAATCTAATTTTGTAAAGTTTGATTAAAAAAACCCCCAAACTAGTTTTTTGTTGTTGTTGTTTTTTGTTTGTTTGTTTGTTTTTTTTTTTTAATAAACCAGTGTTCTTCATAGTGCCCTAAGTCAAATTAACCAACTGAAGTGGATCTGTTGTGCTTAGAAGGTTTTTAATGCACTATGTTTAATGAACTGTTTCAGTACCTCAGAGATAACTGAATTGCAGGTGAGATCATTATCACCATTCCTGTTCTTGGTGAATGAATGCTATAGAAAATTTGAGGAAAGGTTCTGATATTGGAGGTTAGATTCAAAATAATTTCAGTGAGAGTGCTATCGAGCTCTCTTTGTATACCGTCATGTAACTGTGTTCCAAATAGGAAGTTAAGTGCTGTAAACAGTAATATTGATGCTGTAGCCTTTGATTGCACACTAATTTAGCAGATAGATTTCCTCTCTTTTTTTTTTCTCCTTTTTTTTTGGGAAAGAGGTTCTTATTGAAAGGAAATCCTGGTGAAAACTGGAATACCCAGGTCACTGTAAGTTCTAGTATTTCTCTTTATTTTATGTGCCTTTTTCTAGTTACTGATAGTTGAAAATACACTGCTTGTAACTTCCTAACAGGATTTTTTTTTGCAAATCAAATAAATAGATGTGTTATTTATTTACTGTGTCAGACCTTTATTTTAAAAAGTCTTCTATGCATCCAGATCGCTGATATTTTTTTCCTTTGCAAGCATGAAAATTGTTGCGATACAGCAATGCCATTTTCTTCTGTTGAAGGGGGATCCGAAGCACATACGATGTTGACCTTATGGCCTTGGATTTGATTTAAAGATGCACTGTTTTTCTTAAAAATGACAGTCTTCTAGTTGCATTTAGCTGAACGAATTCTTTAATACAGGAATTGTATTGTCACACAGACTGGCAGGAATTGCAGGTGGGACTTCGGAAACTTAAATTTCTAAGAGATATGACTCAGTTCTCTGGGAAACAATATAGTCTCTACAAGATAAGAAAAAACTGTGAGAGCATTGCAGGTGTCCTTCTGACAGCCTTGTCCAGGGCCAGGAAGAATCAAAGAAGAAACATGTATTTATTTTTTTTGCTTTGGCTGAAGCAGCAGTTTAAACAGAAAATTTATATAGAAGCTAATATGTTGGTGTAATTGTTTATTTGGTGATAAACAGTGGGGAACGCATCTCTTCCAGAGAGTTGGGCTTGGTCAGTTTCAGTGTCTGGTGTGTAGGGAAGGTTAGCCAGTTAATGGGACTGAGACCATGGGGACAAGGAATGAGTGAGGACCCACATTGTGTAGGATACTGCAACACAATTTCCAGAGCAATTCTTATTGTTATTGAGTTGTGAACTCATTTGGTTAAAATTCCTCTTTTAATTCCCTCTGTGTTAACTAATTCATAGCTAAGTAAGCTGCAGTTTGATTCATCTTGCAGCTTTCCTGTAATTCTACAGTAGCCATGAAAATGAAAAGGATGTTTTTGGTTCCTTCTAATGTTTATTTTGAAAATTAGAACAGCTTGGCTGGAATCTGTCTGAACATGAAAAGTGCTGTGAGACCACTTACTGAGCACCTTTTTTCCTGGCCTCTGAAATGTTGTTTGTGTATGATGGGGAATTACTGTCTTTGTTATGATTGTATTTTGTCTTAGTAGAAATAACAGGTTTTGTTTTCAGGAGAACAAGATCGATTGACATCTTTCTCTGTCTTTTCAGCAAAATCATTACAAATCAACAGCTCTCGTAGTTTGCTGAGTACTTGGTATAGGTTAAGAAGCAAGAGAGAACCAGGCTTTTGTTGGTTCTTTATGATGGAGAAGTATTTGAATTGGTGGTATAGACTTGGAATTAGTTTTGGTGTTGGGATAAAATGACATCTGGAGGATGCCTTGGTGAGAAAATCATTGGCTTCTTGAATTACAGAGTAGGGAGAGGAGGGTTTGTATGTAAAATCTACCTATACAAGTGTATTTCCACCATCACATGCTTATTTAATCATGGTCACCTGAATTGTTCTTGCTGTCCAGCACCAGTTCTGGGGCTGGGAATGCAGCCCAGCCTGACTATTAAGCAGCTGCTCTCCTGATAAGGCAGAAACACAAGATGAAATAATGAAAAAGCAATGAGACCCCATTGCAAATACTTTGGGGTGAGAAGGATAGATGAGAGAATTAGTGAGGACTGAAGAAACAAAACCATGGCATCTGGGAACAGAAAATGAAAGCATTGGGATCCCTGTTGTTTAATAAGAAGTTGCCAAAAACTTGGCATGACTTCTGAGAAAAGTACACTTGAGATTTTTCCTCCTTTGTGTGGGGTGGGACAGGTAAGCATAACTAACCATAAAGCAGATTCAGATTTCCTAGAAATGGGTGGGGTATGTGGCTCTGCAGTGGGGGATGCGAGGCTTCAGCGACATTGTTAGACCGCCTGACCCCGTGCATGCGTGTTCTTTGTAAATATGTGGAACTTCAGCTGTTGCACAGGGACTTTGATGAGAGTATTTTGGTCAGTTTTAGTTAGATACCGTATGAATAAGCCACATTTATTGCTGTGTGTCTTTAAGTACTCTGGTGATAATAGAGTTCCAGTGATAAAATTGCATTTTTCTACTTAGTGGAAAATAGAGTCTCTAGCATTTGAAAACAAGTCTTTCTGTGACACTTCTCCAAAGAATAGATTCTGTGATAAATAGCTTTTAACAGTCATTTGAAGTCAAAGATGTATGAAAGAGTAAAGAAGGGAGGACAAGCAGTACTAGTTCACATTGGGCCTTTTGGTATTAATGTCATGGTGTAAGTTTTTATGTTTTTGGGATTTTATTTATTTCTAATAGTTGTACTGATGCTCCATACTTGCTAATAATTTATATTTGGCAGTTACATGAAAGCTACAAATCTTGCAAGAAAACCCCCAAAGAAGCTGGGGAGGAATACAAAGAAGTTTGATTTATACATTTTGCAATGTTCAGGGTTCGTGTAACCCTGAAACAATCCAGACAAGCTGCTGTAGAGACCAAAATCAAATTTTCAGCTCATGTTGCACGTCATGAATTGCATAGAAACCCCACCAAACAAATTTAAATCATTGAGAGAGGAGGTATAAATTGTGAATGTGGATCCTCATTCAATGTTTTTGAAAGCCTGTGAGTAGTCCAGATTAGCTTCAAGGGGCTGTGAATAGTTAATTATTCAGCACAGAGTTCTGAAGTTCAAAACTCTAAGCACTTTCAGCAACAGATCAGTCATGTGAAGCCTTGTTACAGTTGTTTTTTGCAATGCTGCTCTGGACCTTGTTTGCTTTTCGTTGTGAGTGACTTTAAACTTTGTTTTCTCAAGAAAGGTGTGTGTTTCTAGTTGTATGCTAGGTTCTTTTTGTTTTAATTCTGAAGGACAATGGTAGGGGTTAATTTATTTCCTTAGGTTTAAAGTAAACAAACTTTGGTACAGCTCCATCTAAATGACAAGCAAATTTTTGGAACCTTTGTGTAATATGTTGAAATGTATTTTAATTTCCTGGTAATATGTCTCCATTCAAGAATATTTATAAGAAATTAAAAATCTGTCATGAGGTATTGTGTCTTGACTGTGTCTTGGTTTTGTTTCTAATGGTAAAATTCTTAATAGTATATTTTCCTTCTGAATATATTGGTTAACTGTGGAGAGTTATTTAAATAAAGGGAGATATTGGACTAGATGTTTTAGGACATGAAAGTCCTGCATTCAGAATTTGCTGTAACATACATATATTAAGAAATAGGGAGGATTTTATGCTGTTTTAGGACTTTTTTATTGAAAAAATTGCAGCTTATTTAGTGATCAGTCCTTGTATTCAAAAGTAAACTGTCTGGTCACTGACATGAGAAAGGGTATAGAGAAAATTGAAATAGATCAGCATAGGTGAGGTGAATATGTGAAAGCATATTGTGAGTGAAATGTCAGGAAATACTACAACACAGTAGAATTAATTATACTGTTATTTTATTACTGTGTAGAAGTTAAATATTGTAGAACTGGTAGGATTTCTTTGATTAATTTTAATAACCAAAAGAAAAATTTGGGGAGGAAAAATGTCATTGTTTGCTCCAGTATCCTGTATTAAGCACACTGGTAGTACAATTGGCTTCATACTGCATAGTACAATATTTCTGTTTATACTAATCCAGTAAATCTCTTTGGAGAATGTGCAAATAGAGTCTTTGCATAAACCAAGGGAGGAAAAAACAACCAACTAATTTATTCTTTCATGGTGCATTAAAGAATTCTTTTTGGCTTGATGTTTATTGGGTGCTTTCTTTTTTTTTTTTTTTTTGTGATGGATACCTTAGGCTGTTTTGTCTTCTGTCACCACTGATAGTATATTTAAGATATTCTCTTGTCCCTTTGTGTTTAGAAAATAATAAAGTATTGTTTGTTTCTGTTTTGAGGCTTGTTAGCTTGTCAGTTTGGAATCATATGTATAAATGCATACTTGATTTTTAACATTTATCTGTTTTTCAGAAGAAAATCTAAGGCACCACCTCCTCCATCTGAAACAAAATCCATTGTTTCTCCATTTGATAACACAGAGCCAACCAACCTCATCATGGAACAGAAAGAGAATGTAATTGATAAAGATATTGAATTATCAGTGGTCCTGCCAGGAGATGTGATCAAGTACACTACAGTGAATGGGAGGTACGTTACACAGAATGGTATTTTTGTTTAATACTATTTTTTGCTCAAGTTTACTCCAACCTTCATCCAGGTTATAATTATTTAGTAAAATGCATGACTTGTGTAAGCCTGAACATAAAGTGTGTCCAAAGAAGAGAGCCGAGTGCAGTGTCAAGATCACAAGTCTTAGGAGGGGTTTACTCCAACCTTCATCCAGGTTATAATTATTTAGTAAAATGCATGACTTGTGTAAGCCTGAACAAGTGTGTCCAAAGAAGAGAGCCAAGTGCAGTGTCAAGATCACAAGTCTTGGGAGGTTTGGGGTTCCCGAGGGAGCTGGGGCTGTGTAGCCTGGAGAAACGGCTCAGGAGGGACCTTATTGCTCTCTGCAGCTGCCTGAAAGGAGCTTGTAGCCAGCTAGGGTTTGTCTCTTCTCCTAAGTAACAAGGGATAGGATAAGAGGAAATGGCCTAAGGGGAGCTTGAGACTGGATATTAGGAAAAATTTATTTGTGGAAAAAGGAAGCATTGGAACAGGCAGCCTAGGCTAGGGAAGTGTAAAAAGATGAATAGATGTGGTACTTAAGGACATGGTTTAGTGGTGGACTTGGCAGTGCTGGGTTAATAACTTGATGATCCTGAAGGCCTTTTTCAACCTAAATGATTCTCTGATTGTAGTATGATTTTTTGGGTATATATGGAAACATCTTCTTAGTACATATACCTACCATTTCACAAGACCGTTTTTTAAGATTCAGAAATTCTGTATGGTACCTGTCAGTATATGTAGCCATACCTGTTGTTTTTTCTAGTCACTAAAAATCTCTAAAACATATCAGTTTGTATGATTCAATGAATTTTTCCATACAAGTTTTGCTTTTTAAAAATGAATTTGTTCATCCTAGTTGAGTACAAAGTTATGTATTCAGTCCTTGCTCAGCACTGCTACCTGTAGACTACTAGCAGTCACCAAAAAACACGTAATCACTTCAGACAAAATCTGTCTACAGCTTTGGATTTCTTTTATCAATTATGTTTTCCTTTGGCTGATTTTAGTTTGAAATGTGTATTTCAGACTGGTAATTGGTGGGATAGATTGTGCGTGTAACTCTCAAGTCACCTTTTGTTCAGAAGGACCTGCACATTTACTGGTGAGCTGAAATCGTAAATCCTGGGACCTAAAATGTTGGTCTACTGAGAAGAGTCCTGTGCAAGGCTGTGTGTGGATCACAGCAATTTGGATGCCAGTTTGTTGCTATCCTAAGCTGAAATAAGACAACCTATTTGTATATTGTCTTGTGTTAGTGTGTAGCCCATGTCTCTCCTGCTGAAACCAAGCAGGCTGACTTATTCTTAGAGATGAAGCTCCATGTGCACACTGTCAGGAGCTTCTTGTTCTTTTTGCTTCCTTTGTCCACACTGATGAGTACCATGGGCGTTCTCTCATGCTTTGCTCAGAACAAAATGCCAGAAAGGAATGTTGCATCTATTTTCACTTGGTCAGATTACATTGTGTATAATTGCTCAGTGTTCAAGACAGGCCTTACAGGCTTATCAGGAATTGCACTCGTTTCCCAATCAGTTTTATTATCCCACAGTTACAGGATTTTTCAATCAAGATACTGTATGTGATTGATTTCATAAGTGACTGTTTTGCAAATAAGAACCAGTATTAGCACTGCTAGGCTCATCTAAGAATGAGGGGAGATGTGCAGGACCTGCAGTCCACTGGGAAGTATATGTCAAACTATCTCTTGTTCTAGCTTTGCTCTGTCTTTATAGTCATTTATCATGATCAAATAGGCATGATCCCTCTAGAAATTACATAAACGGAAAAATTGTTACTTTGCTTCTTTCGTCATTCATAATTGGAGGTGAGCAGCTCTGAAGGTCCTGAGGAGAGAACACCTTTTTAATCTCATAGTAGAAAAAGCAAAATTATGAGTTTTAACAGCTGTGTGCTCAAATTCCATAGTCTACTGGAAGAAACTTTTCTTTATCAAATTGGTTGGGTTGGTTTGCTCCCTGCTTTGGCATAGTGGGTAGCAAGAGCTCTGTAGCACAAAGCAAGGTGTTAATGAAACAAAAATCTGATTATGTAGAAGGTGGAATATGCAAATACATTTATGCTCTGAGATTTCTAGAAAACCTAGAGTAATTTGATGAAGTTAAGTTGCAAATAAATATTTTACTGAAGTTAGATAAAGGAAGACAAGCAAACAATGTACTCTGAGGTAGCTGATGGCCCCATCTTGGTGCTTTGCTAAACATTAATTATGGAAGCTGTTAAATGTACTGTGATACATGTATTCTTCCACCTATAATCCTTGAAGGCGTTAGAGAAAAAGAGTTTTACAAGTTTTGGAGGACATGGTTACAAGAAAAGTTTGTTGGGTCCTTGAAGGCTTTAGAGAAAAAGAGTTTTACAAGTTTTGTAGGACATGGTTACAAGAAAAGTTTGGGTGTTTGTTTGTTGTTTTTTTTTTTTTTTTTTTTTTTTTAATTGCTGAAGGAATATCTTTCTAAAGTAGTTTTGAAAATACCTTGATTCCAGTGGAGTGGGGAGGACTTAAAAGTCTGTCATTCTCCAGTCCAGCAGGTTGTTTCTGAAAGTACCATTGGAAAGCAAATATGCACTGAATCACTGTTCTCCTGTACTCATTTGCATGTATCTCTTGTTTGTTAGCAGCTGTTTCTCACTTATCATTCTCACTTATCAGTCACTTACTGTGATTTTAGTGTGGTGCATTTATATAGGATGGTTTTCTGGGATCCTTGATTGTCAGTTCTTGCTCTGGTCATCTTTGATATTCTTACTCATTTCTAATAACTGAAGTTCAGCTTTTAAAGCCAGTCAGTGTATAAAAATTCACAAGAAAGAAGGTAACCAGTAACTTATTGGATACACTGGTAAGCAGAAAGGTCACTACAGAAGTAGTGTCTGCCTTCTGTAGTGTCTGCTCTGGCTCCCTCCTCCCTGGACATGCCCTGCTCTGCCAGCCCTTTTCTTCTTATGGTGGGATGGATGTACTTGTTTTATTAGGGATTAGAAGCACAAGAAATAAAGTATTCCCACTTTCTGCCTTGTAACTGAAGCAGGTTGTGCTATATACAGGAGATGCATTGAAATAAACTTTCTGGTTTAGCAATGTGAAAAGGGAGGAGCAGTTATTATTCTGCATTTCTCATGGTATTCCTCAGGCTGTTATATATCATTTAGATTAAAGCATGGGAGTATATTGCATTCTCCTATACCTCTTCAGACCATCTGATAACTGTTTTTTCACACCTTGGAGTACCATTTCTGTATGTTTTTTTTGTTTTATTGTTCCTCCTGCTTTTGTCTCCTGAGGCAAGTGTTATCCTGCCACTTAAGCAGGCAGAAGCTTTCCTCTAGAAAGGAAATATCTGTTAGCTTTCAGTTGTCATCTTCTGGAAGTGCGGCATATGCACCAGAGAGTCCAGCCCTGCTGCTAGAAATCAGAAGACAGTTTGCTTATGGGACATTTGTCCTTTAAGATGAAGGGAAATAGGAATGATATTCTAGGGTAAATCGAAGGGGAAATACTCACTGTTCACAATAACTTCTAACACTGAGTCATTCTTAATTATTTTTACAGAACTGTATCATATGAAAATTCTGCTTTAACTTACTGCTTAATAAGTATATTCATTATCTTTGTTATCTAGAATTCTGCTTCATCTGATGGTTCTTTGTAGAAGCTATTTCCACATTTGGCTGTGCTACCAGATTACTTGCCTCTGTTATGAGATTACATCTAGAATTTAAGATTTCTGATAAAGCCATACCAGCCTAACCCTGTGTTAATTTTCTCAGAGACACTTCAGCATTTTTTCAACATACCATTTGATTGCTTCAGACTTTTATTTTCATAATATCCTTGTGAGACAGAGCAGGTGATGGATTTCCTTGTTCATAGTTGTAACTGAAAGATGCAGAGGGTGTCACAATGAATTTGTCCTTACCCAACTCAAGAAAAATTATTGAGAAATGATCTGATAGTGCTATAACCTAATTCAGTTCCATAACATGCAAAGTTAAGACATTATTTTTGGTCTATTTGAATATCTGTCATATATTCTGTTTATAGTACAACTTTATTAAATGTATTTCAGTAGCAGCTGAAAATACTCAGCCTATCTTAATACTCTGTTCAGCGTGTTCTTCATTAAGCACTGAGGGAACAAGGACATACAGGTACTGACTGCATCTGACAAATTCTGTTGGCCATTCTTCATTCTGGGAAGGACATCTTACATCACACAGAGCTTCTCAAGAAATGGCATTTATCTACTATATTGTCATTTGGCTGATTTCTCACTGTTGGTATTAAGCACCTAGATAATTCTGGAATCCCTAATGCAAAAACTGCTTAAAATGTGACTTCCTCAAACTTCATTTCTCCTGCACCTTTCAAGTGGCTAATGCACAGTTTCTGAAAATAAAGTCCCCTGTAACTCAACATGGATATAAAAATGCCAAGCTTTGCAAAATAACTGTTCTTAATGAGTAACAGAGTATTTATCTCCACTGTTAGAAGTTCCCACTAAATGTCAAATGAGGTAACGAATCCACATGTCCCTGTTGACCTCAGAAAAAGCTTCACACAACAAGAAGTACCCACTCTGTTCAAGTACTTGGCATACTTTTGTGCAAACTGGTTTTCATTTTCTTTTTAGTGGCTTTTCTGCTGGGGGTTGGCTTTTTTTTAAATTGTGCTTTTTAAACCTCAAAGATATTTAGAGTTGGTGTCTAGCAGTAATTATTTAGTCTTGGAAGGGAAAGGACTACTTGAATTAAATGTTTGTTTAAGCAGCACATCTTGTTATAGCCTGCTTAATTGTCATCTGTTGTGACAGTTCCATTTGTTTTTTACAGGAAGCCCATGATGGACTTGCTGATCTTTCTCTGTGCACAGTATCATTTAAATCCATCAAGTTATACCATAGAGTTGGTATCAGCAGAAAATAGCCAGATTAAATTCAAACCCAACACACCAGTGGGAATGCTTGAAGTAGAAAAAGTGATTGTAAAGGCGAAACAAATGGATAAGAAGAAACCTGCTCCAGTTATACCAGAGGTGAGAATTAAATTTAAGCATATTGAGGAATTAGAATTACTGCTGTATTCAACAAATTGAGCTGGTAGCTCATCCTCTTGTTTCAGTGTTTCCTGGTTTCTTTCATCCTCACCTTGAAGCTCTGTGAAATGTTTTATTCTGTTTTTTATATGCTTCTCTTAAGAAAAATACATCTCAATTTGTTACAGCAAACATCTTTGCTGCTGCAAGAAGGAAATCTTACAATATTATTTGAAGTCCCATGCTTCATTGACCTTTTGAAAAATTCTGCAGATGAAGTGTGGCTGAGGACAGCCTTGAACAAACTGAAAATCAACATCTTGTACCATCTGTCATGCTGTGATATATGTGCCCTTCTGATTTTATGTTCATTTTCCTTTTATACATACTGTTCTCTCTTGGCTTTTTTTATATACCCTAAAGAATGCAGGAGCTTTAAGAAGTACTGAACTAATTTCTGGGTGTTGCCTAAATCTTTTCCTTCCACCTTGTTGTTGTGCTGTGTAGAAGAATATGGACTTTTAATTTATCTAAAGCACTTAGAGGGCCAGGAGAGCTCTTCTGCTGCCCTTCTGCTTTCCTCCTACACCCGTGTTCACGAGCACTCGCTTGTGGCGCATCACCTGAGTCTGCAGCTGCCCAGCGTAACCCTCCAGGCACGTACCCTGCTGCACAGGCAAATGGCGCTGCTGAGGGAGAAAGCTGTCTGCTTCACATGTCCTTTTCTTGCATGGAAGGGAAGAGAAAAATAGTTCTTAGTTTCTTATGTAATGCTTCTGAACTCGCAGCACTGGTCAAGGTGGCCGTAAGTGGAATTCTGGTGATTATTGTGAGGCTGTTGTAAAAATGCCATTTCATTCAGAATTTGTGCCTGTACTTATTTGGAATTTTCTTCTCTTTAGCAAACAGTAAGGGTAGTGATAAACTACAAGAAGACACAGAAAACAGTGGTAAGAGTTAGTCCACATTCACCCCTTCAAGAGCTCATATCAGTTATCTGCAGCAAATGTGAGTTTGATCCTTCACATACTCTACTACTGAAGAGTTACCAGTCTCAAGAACCCCTTGATATGACAAAATCTCTTAATGACCTTGGACTAAGAGAACTATATGCCATGGATGTCAGTCAAGGTAAGATAACTTCTGTAAATTGCTGTTATATGAAAGATAATTACTTAATAATTGTATACAAGTTGTTGGGTTTTTTACTTATGAAAATATTTTCTAGAAACTTAATATGTATTTCATTGGTCTTCTACAAAATTGAAACTGACTCCTGTGTACCTGGACTTTTGTTTTCAGAAGTACTGTATAAAAGTTTTATTTTCTAACCAAGTGTCCACTACCAGCAGAGTTGAGTACAAATCCTGACTTTAACATAAAGCCTTCTTTTCCTTCCCTCACACTTTCCCCAAAAACTCCAACACCCTACTTCTCTTAGCACCTACACAACGTCATGATGACCTGAAAAGAACAAATGTTAGAGAAAATTAGTTTTCTTTAAAATAATTAAAAATCTTAAAAGCATTAGAGTATTTGGATGGTCTTTATGTCTATTTTTGAGTGCTGCTTGGTAATTTTTATAGATTGTGAAGGAATAATAATTGGTTTTTTTTAATTCTGATCCACCAGGGACACAATGTACTAACTTTCTAATATTTTGTACAGCTATTCCTAGGCCAGATTTTAACTTCATCTGAACAGGTGACAGGTTTACTATACTGTAATTAAAAATTTTGTACAGTGTGGTTTGTTCCATTTCAGACATTTCTCACAGGAAATTTTACCTCAGTGTGGAAAGCAATAATACTAATTGGCTCACTCCTGATATTGACCCCTGTTTTATTTGCTTGATTTTATTTCTGCTTAAAACTTGTGGGGCTTCTTGGGTTTTTGTTTGTCTTTGCCCCTCTTTCTACCTAAATATGGTAACCTTACTGTTTGGTGGTTACAGTTTCAAGAGTTTTCTCAATTTACTTGCTAAAGGTCAGAATAACAAATTTGGACAGTATTTCATTTTTCTGTAGAGAAAACAAAAATTAAAAATCTTTCTTTTCCACACTGGAAACCAACATATTTTAAGTTGCCTAAACGTGTTACTTTGACTACATGTGCTCCCAAGTGCATGATTTGTGTTTTGTCTGAGTATTTACTGCTTTCATCTACAGACTGGAAAAGCTGCTTTTTGCATGATATGATGTGTGTTTTAGCAGGAGGCAAAATCCTTAGGTGGGCATACCAGGGCATATATGCTTTCCACACAGCAGCGCCCTGCTGGGAAATTTAGATATTCTTCAGTTCTCTTAAGATGAAGTAGTTCAGTGTTTCAATTTTGCAAATTCAAGGTCCAAAGCTCTGAATTTTCCATTATATTTATAAAAGTAAATGGTGGGGTGTATCTTTTACTTAATATAATTTAAGTTCAAGTTTTATTAATATTAATATTTTAATTTTACATCCTCTTTGTTTTCCAAGTTTGGACTGCCTAACCATCCAAATGGGAGCAAACTACTCTACATACTGATTTTTCTCTTTGCTTCAGAAGTATAAGTGAAGCCTCCCTGCTTATGTACACAGTTGCAGTCTGTGTTGCATGTCTTCAGGCTCAAGCTCTGGAATGATTTAAATATTAGGTGGTAAAGATGCGCATCCTTTTACTTCTGCAAAGTACCCAGTTAATTTTGCACTCATGTTGAAGATCCAGCTTGGCCTTCTGTGTTTGTATGTTGTTACTACAGCCTTGATTCAGATTCACATTTTCTGTCTTTCTTTTTGTCTCTCTGTAGCCACATCACCAGTTGATTTAAATTTACCATCTTTTCAAGGTATGGTTTATTGAAATAGGCAGTGAAACTTAGCACTTACAGGACATTAGCACCCGCTCCTATTACAACATCTGCTTAACTGTGACATGAGTAATATCTCTTTCCTATCTTAAATGCATATTACAAATGGTAGTGCAGAATTGGATATACACAGCTATATAGAAAGTATTTTTGTCTAGTTTTACCCTAGATCTATTTATTCAATTTAGGGTCATGTTTATATTGATACTTTTACCAGACTTGCTGATTTCTGTTGCTCATTACACGTGCATTCAATAGGATTTATTTAAGAAAGTTCATTCTAGTAAAATTTTTAAAGTCATTCATGAGATTTACAAATCCTCTGCATGAATAAAGCAATTTAAGGAGGATAAATTCTGCAAGATAACGAGAATAGATTTGACTGTTGTTACTATGACTGCCATGCAGTTATGTGTGCACAGATTGAGTGTTTGGGTGATCTTTCTCCACAGTTACACCATGTGCAGGCTGGGACCTGGCTTGTCCCACTTCACACGTTGCCATAAATTTAAGCCAGTTGGAATGGAGAGCTGAAAAGTCTGATTCTCTTTTTCCCTTTTACTACCTTTGTGATATGAACCATAGCATATGACAAGTGGGGTGGGCTGGATTATGTGCTGCTATTAAGAGCAGCTGAAACTCCTCTGTTCTGAGAAGCAGAGGAAGAACATGGATGCTAGGCAAACTGTTTATTTTCCCACACCTAGAAAAATTGTTAATATAGGTGATTTATGATGTGTTTTGTGTATCACTGCAGGAGGTTTATGACACGGTGAAATAGTAAGAATGCAGGAGAAATAATCTTTGCATGAAATAATGTCTAGAACTATTGTTTTCTATTTTAGGCTCCTACCAATCTGAAAACATAGATGTTCTGAAAGAGAAAGAAAACAAAGGATTTTTCAGCTTTTTTCAACGAAACAAGAAGAAAAGAGAACAAGTAAGGTGTAACTTTGCATAAAGAAAACTTCTAGAAACATATGTAGATTGAGCAATCAATACTGTTGATTATTTTCCAGAAAATATATGCAATTTGGGTTTCTTTTTATTTCCCACACCTCAAGGCTGCCAGTGCCCCAGCAACTCCATTGATGAGCAAGCCAAGGCCAACATTCATCACAAGGTCTAACACTGTCAGCAAGCAGTACGACTCAAGCACCCTGCCAGCGGAAATGCCGAAGAAACGGAGAGCTCCTCTGCCGCCCATGCCCAACTCCCAGAGTGCTCCCCAGGAACTTGCACGAGCCCAAGGCAGACCTGCATCTAATATTGTGAAATCCAACAGCTTTAATAGGAATGAACAGGTCAGTTACATTTGCTTCACTTCTCTTAAAAAGTACAGACATAATAACCCTGATAACCCTGTTGTTAATATATGATGAGGTGTCACCGTCATATTTTCTGGAAAAATCCCTTCGCCAGGATTTCTCTCCTGGCAAGCTGAGAAGCCTCAGAGAAAAAGGAAAACAATATTATTTCATTTGCTTCTCCTGTGTTTTTCTGCTTTGGAATGTGGTTTGGACATTGTTTACCAACAGGTGATTGCTTCATTGGTTTCATGTGAATTGTTTTTGACTTATTGGCCCATTATGGCCAGCTGTGTTGAGGCTCTGGAGAGAGTTAGGAGTTTTTCTTTAGTATCTTTTAGCCTTCTGTCTGTATCCTTTCTGTATTCTTATTCTTTAGTATAGATTATATTCTTTAATATATTATAGATCATAAAATAATAAATTAGCCTTCTAAGAACATGGAGTCAGAGTCATCATTCCCCTCTTTGTCTGGGAACCCTGCAAATACAAGAATGAGGCTTGAAATAAATGGAAAATAAAAATTAAGTAATTACTTTTAAAAAATTTTAGCTAGAAAATAACTATAGAAATTGAATGATGCATTCTTTTAAAACTTTATAACCAAAAGTAGCTGCTGTATTTTGAAAAGGTAAAACCAACTTCTTATATAAATTGGTCTTGTAACCACCTTTTTGTTCTTTTTAGATGAATACCTTATATATTTAAATATAAGAAGGCGGTCTCACTTTATTATAATTAGTAATTTGGGTTAATTATTCATGTTAATTTTGCATGTTTTAGTTACTTGAGATAATGAGTAGTTTGTTCTTCTCAATATATTGTAGAAAAACAGTCGACATGGAGAGCAGTCTAAACATAGTTCCCAGCAAGTTAAAGATTTTTATTTTAAAAATTTGCTGTATTTTATTTAAGCAATGAGATCTGGGCTACATATTTGAGTAATCCTATATATATCCCATGACATGCAGAAGTTCTGCCTATTTGTGAGAGAGAATTCTGCCTATTTGTGAGAATTTGTGAGAATTGATGCATTAACTGCTATCCTGGTATTGTACATATTGTCACTTTTGAATTCCAATAAAAGACAAAGGTTAAAATTTTTGTTATCTATATTCTTAAATTTTTTTCCTACTTTGATTTGAATACAGTATCTAAAGGTGGTCTTTGGATATGAGGTTGTTGACATGCTAGAAAAATTAAATGCGGAACTAAATGAAATCCAGGTCTGAGGGATTAATTTTGGGTTAGACTTGGTGACAAGAAATTCAGACTGTCACTACCTTTATACAATGATTTAGTCTTTCACTGATGCATAGAACCACAAGAGAGCACTGTTTAACAGAAGTTCTGCTTTTGTGTATTGTGTCCTGCTGAAAAGCTTTATCATTTGAAGAAGAGAAAGGTTTCTTTCTGAATTTTAGTAAAGAGTAAGAAAATAATGATTTTTTTTTTTTTACTTCACCATGTTTCCCTTTTAATTGAGTTCAATTTCTTAAAAAACAGTTTGTCAATGTTAACATGCTTTAAATTATTAATATCCTATTATGTCTTAAAGTAATGTATGACTGCTTGGCTGTCACTCAAACAATTGCTTAGATTTATTATTTTGTACTGACATTTCTTAGTGATCTAAAGTGATCTGACTGAAGTTGAATAGCTTACAAAGAGAGGACATCCAGATCAAGTTATATTTTTGTGTATATTTTCTATTTTGTACTACTTTCTGCAACTCACTTGACACTTAGAGGCCTTTGGCATGCTTTTTTTGAAGTGACTTCTCTCTCATTCAAATCAAGTATTTGATTGCACGGTGATTTATAAGAAAATGTAGTGCTGGGACTTAAATGTGGGCAAATATTTACTCTTTCCTTTGAATTTTACTAAATCAAGTAAAATATTTTATCTTATGCTATCTACCTTCCTATCATCTAATGAATGAATTTGGCATAGTACATATTGCTCCACTTGATCAGGGAACTCCTGATAAGGATCCCGTAGGAGACTTCCTTGGAGAATAAAGTTGCTGCTTGGAAGGGTACTGAGACATTTTCAGAGACAGCCTTCCTGCAGTACAAAAGTAGTCCATTCTCCTAGGTGGGAATAGGAATAGACATAAAAACAACACTTAAGTGTTTTTAAACAGTCTTATTTAAATGTGCTACTGAAAGAACTCAAGTTCAAAAATGAAAGGGGGCAGAATAATTCCCAGAAAGAAATACATAGGTACTTCTTTGACATGCAGAGGTTCTCTTAGGAAAGCAAAAGCAAGCCTGGTGCTACAAGTGGCAGAAGATGTCATGAGCAGGAAATTTGTAAATTAGTGGCAAGCAGAAAGCCAAGGATTAAGGATGAGGTCATCCTCCTTTTATTTTAGCAAGGTGTTCACCACAGTCTACCTCAAATTTTTTTTTGAAGAAGTGAGACAGACAAACTGGATAAATGAAACACAAGATAGGACAAAAAGTGGCTGCAGTTCAAACAGTGGGTGTAATGGCTCCAAGTCAGACTGGTTGTAATGTGGAGTTCCCAAGAAGTTGGTAGTATGGCCAATGCTGTTAAATATCTTTATAAACAATCTACATCATGGAACTGAATCCACCTTCAACAAACTTGATTGAAGTTGGCACCGAAATGGGCAGAGAGGCAGTACTCCAGCCACCACTCAGGGAGGCAGTGACAGGCTGAATGAGATTTTAAAAAGATGCATATGAACTTCTCTATCTGAAGTGAAGTATGGGTTCAGTAGCACCGGTAAGCACCAGTACAGGCACCAGTAGAGATTGGGGTCTGATCATGTCATCCACCTTGAATCCAGTGTACTCAGTAATTTTATGCTACTGCTGCACTTTGTGTCCAGATTTGTTTCCTGCAGTTCAAGACAGAGACTGAAAACAGGCCACTATGATGTTTAAAGGTTTGGAGAAGATAAATTTTAGTGGAAAGAAGGCTCAGATAGTATTTAATCACATTTTTCTGATATCTGGATGGTTCTACAGGGAAATCTGTAGTACGTTCTTCACAAGGGTGCACGTGGCAGGATGAGAACCAATGGGCATTAGCTTCTCCAGAGGAAATTCCATTCAGA
Source organism: Onychostruthus taczanowskii (assembly GCF_017590055.1). Classification (NCBI taxonomy): domain Eukaryota; kingdom Metazoa; phylum Chordata; class Aves; order Passeriformes; family Passeridae; genus Onychostruthus; species Onychostruthus taczanowskii. Next base: position 2,267,080 of record NW_024499240.1, on the reverse strand, counting down.
CTAAAGAGCAAAACTCACCACTGTGAGAACTGACTGTTGGAATAGGTCACTCATAAGAAATGGCAGAAGCTTCTTTGCTGGAAATGTTTAAGAGATTCCTTGACAGGCTGTAGCAATAACCAATTAAAAAGTGTAAGAACTTGTTTTCAATAGAAGGTTGGACCAAATTATCTCAAAAGGTCTCACTTAATCCAGGTCAGCTCTCAGTAAATGAGGCCAGTACAATGGTCACACTAGATCACAAGTATTTCAAAGTAAACAATATAAGAATTTGGTCCGTCATATTTTCTGCTGTTGAAAATGTGTGTCCTGCTGGTAGGACTTAGTCTCTCTCAGGTTGCTCACCGGAATGATTTGTGTGTTTAGTTGGGATATTTAGCATGTCTGGGAATTTCACAACTTCAGTGTCCAATGAAGTTAATTTACAAAAGTGAACTTTTTTTTTTTTTTTTTTTTGCCTTACAGGAAGCATTTAGTTGCAAATCATACTGCTTTTAACAATGCCTAAGTTCCATAGCCTGCCCTTCAGTTTACTTGGCAGACTGGGTACATACTTTATTTCTTCTGTTGACCAGGATGTCCATCTGCATGGGTCTCATTAGGACCCATGTTACAAATCTCTTTTGTAACATCCACAAGGAAGACACAGTGAAATGTCAGTTTTGCCTGGATGAACTGTATGCCTAGGTTTGAGAGAAATGAAGTAGTAACATCAGACAACAGTGAAATGAGCCAACTTTAAGGGAACAGAGTTATCACTGTTGTCTTCCTTCAAATTCTCAACATATTGTAGTCCAGTTTCTCACAGTATGAAAAAGGGTTTTAATATTTACCTCCTACAGCTTCTCCAGTAATTTTCCATTAAAGAAACTGCTTTCTCTTTGTGTGAGTTGTTAATATTCTGATATGATGTTTGGAATTTTTTCTGCTTGCATTTCAAGGTGATTAGAATTAGTTTGTAGGGACATGGTCCTATTTTTAGTGGAGTAAATATTACACTGGATGACAGGGTACCTTTTACAAGTTATTACATAGCATGATTTGCTTATTTTTCTACATGAGATTTGGAAGATGCCTAGTAAGCTTAAATGGTTCATGTTTGTCCAGGAAATTTTTATTTCAATCAAGTGGGAAGTAAGCATGTTAGTCTCTAGTATTGAAATCTCTCCCTTATTTGTCAGTTCTAGTTCTGGGTAAGATGACTTTTGTCAGAAGTATGTTTAGAACTAGCAAGTTTAAATACACTTGCAAGTAGAGAGGACTCTCAAGGGTTTTTGCAAAGTGTTGTTGTATAATTTAGTGTGTGTATCTTCACAGCTTTCATAAAAGTGGTTGCAATTTTCTAGTAATAACATTCTTTAAAAGAAATGTGTTTGATTTTTCCCAAAATGATATGGCTGATTTTCTTCCTACTGCTTTATTCATAAGAGCTAGACTGATATGTCTGCATTTTATCCCATTAATGTTTCTCTCCTTACCCTGTTTACAGTTATTGTTAGGAGCTTGTGTAAACTATGCTTGGGTAGGAACAAATGAAGATTTTTAGTTAAAACTTTAGTTTAAAATAATGCATAGAACTTCTCAACTCTAAAAGTACAAATTGCTGTTACTTACACAACCCTAGGCTCCCAAAGAAATCTAAATCTCCAGGCTACCTCTTGAAAAAGAAAGGGAAGAAGAAGATGGGAGAATGGGAGAAGGGTGAGAAGCAACTAAACCATAAAGTACTTCTGAAAAGATATTTTTAACCATTGTCACAGGACAGTTTAGTTAGGATTTCTGTGAGGGGTGAGTTCCATGCTGAAGAAATTACACCAGAGGCTTGCTTGCCTGCAACTTGATGGTCAGCTCTTTAAAGGAGAAGTTGGGCAGTGATGTGTTGAGCACTATGGACAGCAGGGAAGTTTTGGGTAGAGTCAGGGTAGAGAGTGCTCAGGACTACCTGAATTTTGCATTAAGATGATCTGATATTATTCTGAAATGTTTCAGAATTGGTGATGAATGTTGCATGCATCCACTCTTCAGTATACCAAATACATAACTTTACTCCTTCGCTGTATTTGCTTCTCTACCAGCAAGATAAATCCTAGGAGAAAATAGTCATATTGGTTGTTTGGACAGAATATCACCAGCTGAGTTTCTTCAAATATATTCTGTATGTCTTTTCTTTCCAATGGATCAGAGGTATATTACTTCCTTTGTAGTACTTAGGACAAGTTTAAGTATTTTGGGAAGCTTAAGCCATGTAATAGAAATTGAGTGCATGAGCAAATACGTATTTCTTGATGTTACTCCTTGGACATATGCCTGCATATACAAAGGGAAGAACGAAATATTAGAAACATTAGTAGCAATGTGCTTTGCTATCCCTGTATGATACAGTCACCTATTTTCTCTGTTAAACATGTGTATAGACCAAAAGAGGTAGGATGTGGTGATACGAAAATCTCTGAAATACCCACTACCACTGTATTCGTTCCCAAATGCTTTTTGGTTTTTTGCTTCCATTGCAGCTTCACAATTACTGTGCCTTGATTACCTTTATTTGCTTTTTTTGAAATGAAAAGAAGGGCAAGGCACTATGTCTGCCACTGCTTACAGAGGCTGGACCTTGGGAAGCACTGGCATCCACTAGTGTTTGCTTTGGGTGGGATTTGGTGCCAAGTTTGAAACGAAAAAGTTTTCATATCCACCCTTGCTTGTTGCAGGATGAAGAGGGTGTATGGTCTTAAAAGTAGAACTCCTGCATATGTTATAGAAGTTATGACAGAGTTCACTGGTGTTTCTGCATAAACACAGTTAATTACTTTAGTGTTCCTAACAAGAATTTTAATTTAAATGTAACTGATAAAGCATTGGTTATGATAGGCAGTTGGTATGACACATGAACACCCAGATGTATATTCCAAAGCTTTGTCAGATATGTCTTAATAACATAATTTTAATTTTTTTCCATCTGTTTAAAGTACTATTTTCACATTACAGCCTTTGTTAGGATTTGAAAGCTCTTAATATTCATATGTTGAATAATTCCTGAGAAAATCTGTTCAGCACTTGAACCTTAACTGGAACATTTAGTACTTTCTTGAAATCTCTCTTTGCAAATTTTTTTGTTTCTTTGGATGCAAAGGGCAGTAGAAAGGCTTATAAAAATCTTCTAGTAGCATTTGTGCTCTTATGCTGAGAACATTTCCCCCCCAACACACACACTTGCTGTGTGCAGAAGGGAACTCTGGTGACATCTGCTCAGCCGAGCGAGCGTGCGCAGAGCTCGGTGCCAGAGGGAGCCCGTGTGGAGCACAAGAGGTGCAGACCTTGGAACAGGGAAATGTGGCTTTGTGCAGAGCAGAGGGGCTGCAGCCTCAGCACAGCTGCCAGAGAGCAGACAAACACAACTGCCCAACTCTGAGGAGGAAATACTTCAGCCACAAAAACCCCCTCATTTGGGGAAATAATATTGTATTTGGTATCCCCTCCTGAATAAATTCAAAGGCTGAATACTATTAATTATTTTTACTTTTTAAGAACTATTTTGGAACTGTGAATAAGAAATTACAAAAGTGTAAAGTGTTTTTTGTTGTGTGACATTTTAATCTAGAAACTGACTTGTTAAAAACTATTCAAGCATGCAAGTATTTTTAATTAGGAGTGCTGTGTTCCTATCCTCTGGTGTTCTTAAAAGAACATTTCACCTTGTGCTTTGTGTTTTCTCCCTTAAACCCTGACTCCTGCTCTGCTGTAAAAGGTTTGAGTTGCTTGCTTTGACATTAGACTGGTGGGTAGACTTGAGTGTACATTTTTGGGGAGTGGTCCTCCTTATAGTGCATTATCTGTGGCTCTGTTGTACCTGATACAAAGTGGGTGGGACAAAGCAGATGACTGAGGGTGCCCAGGGTGGCTCAGAGGATAGCTTTTCATTCAAAGCCCCGTTCATCAGTTCAGGTATTGTAATACCTGAACTGCAATCTCACAGGAGCCAACAAACACTGCCTGACAGGCGGCACCTTGTGACATCATCTTTTCTGTTGTCATTTTCTTTATAGATTTGATTGTATACAGTGAAATGCTGTAGCTTTTGGTCTTTAACATCCCACTTACTGTGGAATCTTTAGATATTTGTTCAGTGTTAGCTTTCTAAATGATAAGCATCTTTTTCCATGGAAATTGACGTGGTCAACAATTCTATTGTCTGATGGTTTTGAAAGGATTGTCAGTGAAACAAGAACATGTAGGTGTCTTTATGCCTTCTCTGTTCTTTGATATTGTGCTTTGTGGAGCGGGCTGGTTAATTGAAGCACAGAGAAGTTCTCTGGAGATGACCCCACACACAACTGCTGTGTGGATCCTTCTAGACAGAAATGAATGTCACTGCAGGATTTTATTATACTGTTGAGTAGACAAGTGATAGGAATCAGAGTTACTACAGAAACAGGCAGCTGTGTCCAGTTCCAAAATGCATTCCTTTATTGCTGGGATCCTGAACACTGTCTGATAGATGTGGATGTAATTTTCTTCAGCATAAGGCAAACTGTAGTTAAGAATGGCAGGCAAATTTACAACCACTGTCTTTCTGAGACAGAGAATGTGTTTCTAAAAACAGCTTAAAATGCAATTGGACTGCTATATCATAAAAATATGAGGTCTTCAGCAGGTATTCTTTGTCCTTTTTAAAATTACTTTGATTATTTGTGAATTAAGTTTTTTTTTCACTTTTGCTACAATAATGAGGACATTACTACGCTGTAACAATACTAGGTACTGTAACTTTTTTTTTTACAACTTACTAAATTTAACTGTGTTAAATATTTTAAGATTGTTGTACTTGACAAGTTTTGAAATCAGGCATTCTAAAAATTTTTATGCAAGTTCAGGTATTTCAAGGAGGAAAGAAGTTCATACTAATTATGTATACAGGCCAATTAGGACTGCTGTTGAAAGAATGGAGACGGAAACACTGTGTTATGCTGTTGTGGTAGGATGTAGTTGAAACTTCTTTCCACAATGATTTTAGCTACTTTTAGAAAAGATTTATTTTGGGGTTGTAGAATAGCCTTTGGGCATAAAAAAATTCAAATTCTCTTTTAGACTCTGTGTAACGACTGATTTTCTTTTATTGCTCTATGTTGCACATCTGTGAATATATTCAATTACTTGAGAAAATCTTTTTTTTAAAAAACAACTCCTTGGAGGAATTAAGATGAAAAACACAATACATTTGGTAATATGTTCTCTCTTTCCCAAATGAACATTATAAATACTTTTGGAGAATAATTACTGGAGCTATTTTACTGTTTTTCACTGATTGCTAATAATCTTCCTGCCCTGTCTCCCTTGGCAGGCCCCTGTGGGATTAGTGCGGAAAGGTTCCCTGCCGCTCAGCGACACCGCTTCCGTGAACTCCTCGCTACGCAGGATGAAGCGCAAGGCGCCCTCACCACCCTCCAGAGCACCAGAAGATCAAAGTGAAAGCAGTAATGAGCCTGGTAATCTTTTTATGCTGTTTAATTGGAAGGCAACAGAAAGTATAGCTGGCTAAACATGAAGGTAACGCCACCTTATGAGATCAGAACCTCAAGTGAGCAACCACAAAACTGCAGATGCAGCGAATGCATTTATTTATGTTGCCTCACCGAGTGGGGAAGCCTCGAAGCAGCGCCCAGGCAGAGGTGCCCAGGTGGGAACCCAAGTGGGAACACCGGCACCGCAGAGCTCGGCCCGTGCCAGACCACTGCCAAACCTGCTCCCTTCCTCTGTGTCAGGGATTCACACGGGTGTGCTAACCACAGGGCTTTGATCTCGCCCACAGCAGGGCAGGAATCTCCAGCATGTCTCACATGATGCCTTGTAAATCCAATCACAGGCCTATGTTATCTGAACACAGGTGTTCCACTTGTCAAACACACAAGATTAAAAAGCAATTAGTATCATATATGTGGGGTTTTGCGCCCCTACTGCAAGTCACTTGAGTGTGTTTACAATCATCCTCATCAATCTTCTGTTATTTTCCCACAAGTGTGAGAAAGAGAGGTATTTAGAGCCTGCAGATCAGAAAAAAACCCCAGACAATACCAAATTAATTATAGTTAGGTTAAGTATAGAATTGTGTTTATGTTACTCAGGTGGACTGCTTCAGATGGGGAGAAAAGATTAGCTTCTCTGGGTCAGAGAGAGTATAATAGCAAATGGGCTGACTAGAAGAATCTTAGAGAAAGTCCACTTGTTATTTTATATTTCTTCTGTTTGATCAGAAATTTGGGTTTCTGGTTCAAAAATACCTGAGAGTTGAGATTAAAATATCTGGAAAATGTGACAATGAGCACTGGCAGTTTCAGAGGAATTTCTTGAAGAAATCACTAGTCTGTATGACCATAATCTAACGTTTTATCTAGAACTTTTGTTGGTGCTGAAAGCGAGAGGTGGTAAAGGTTATTCCTTCACTTTTTGCAGTAACAGAGTCAACAGAAGCAGCCTCCACTAAAGTGGAAAGAAGAGCCACTGAAATGCAGCCTGAAACAGGTTGGTTTTTTCTCCAAAAGTACTGATAAAATTGACTTCATAGTAAGTTATGATAATTCATAGCAATAAATTACTATACTATAGATGTGTCATAAATATGGAACTAATTTTAGTGCTTCAGATCAATTAAGTTTTCCTTTGAAGTAAAAATGCGGCTTTCTAAAATAAAAATATATTACCTTTGCTGTCTACAGAAACAATTACAATATATTTTGTATTGCTATCTGTGCTTTACATTTAATAAACTAAACATTATCCCTGATTTCTCTCCTTCCTTATAAGTTACAGAGAAGAACTATCCAGAATTTCTGTGATTTTTTTTTTTTGTACCTCATAACAAGCTTTTCAAAAGCTAAAGCCCAGTGTTGTTTTTAGAACCCTGCCTTGTGCTGCCCTTGACCTGCATAACATAGGGGCAGGAGCAAATCTGTGCCTGGCTTTTGGTTGGCATCTGAACAGCCTTTGAAAACATAAGTTGTAAATCTAAACTGAGTGCATAAATAGTTGTTTATACGTTAAATTGTTTGTTGGGTGTTATGGGAAAAATGTGATTTATGAAAGTATAGCTGTTTAAAATACAATTATTTAGCTGCTGAAAATAATGCTTTTTTTAATTTATGCAGTTTGTACTGTGAAATACTGTTGTTTGTAAGCACCAGACTGTGGGGTTCAGTTACACTATACAGTAACTAGAAGTCTTCTAAAATTTGCAAAAGCCTTTAGAATAATCAGTGCCAGTGCAGTCTGAAAAAATAACTCTTCAATGCATTTAATAAGAATGAAGTATATAAATGCTAAGCCTGTGGAGTGCCACTGTCATTATATGAGGCTAAGTGCTCAGTTACTATGCTAGTTGACAGGAATTTTTAAGTAGCTTTCCAGCTGTTTTATTCTGGATGCCAGTCAAATTGTTTGGAGTGGTAAAACAAAAATGTACCACAAGAGCTGCAGGTCATCTGCTAGGCAAATATTTTTCCCCTGGCAAAGAGGGAAAAACAAAAAATAAGTAATCAGTAAACTTGGGCTTGGTTTGTGTTTAGGGCAATTTATGTAAATTATTGGAAAAGACATGAAGTAGAAACAATATGTAACGTACTAAATGGGAGTATGAACCTATACTGTGGAGTCTGGGGTTGAAGATCTCACAAAGTTGTAACCTTTCCTTGTCTTAGCTGCTGCAGCAGATGAAAGAGAATAATTAATTCTGAGTGAGTGGTTTGTTTGTTAGTACTGAAGTTTGTGTTTTGAAAACTGTCCATCTACTACATGCAATGGGTCTAAGATGAGCAGGTTTATCATACTGTGATTTTAAATCAAATTTTTTTAGTTCTCTTATACTTGTTTCTATCTTAAGATTGTTGATCTGTGCTAGAATTTTTACCTTTCCCATCACTTTAATGTCCAAGTGCTGTGTAGATAAACAACCCTGAACTTCAAAGAAATTACTTGTTTATTTTTCCATAGATTTAGAAACTTCTGCTTGAGGCATTTGAGGTCTGTAATTAAATATTTTAATTTAAACTGTAATGAAAAAAAATAGAAAAAGGTAATCATCTTTACTGGGCTTTAGGGCAGTCTATGTTGAACTCCTGGATTTACCTTTGCAGTTAGTGACAATCTTCAGTCTCTAGTTTTCCTCATCTCTTCGTGCTGTGTCCTTTGCTGAAGACTTAATGCAGTGCAGGTTTCCCATGGGATACTGCTGCTCTCTGGTGGCATCTCTGAAACTGTCATGAGGCCTGTGTATAAAGGGTCCTTTTAGGAAAGCCCCTCGTGCTGTGAGAACCAATATTAACAGGCAGCAAAATCAGATGCAGTACACCTGTCCTGTTCCTAATCTGAAAATTATTCATGTTTGGGTATTGTTTTAAATTGATAAAATAGTTCAGTATCACTTAAATTGCAAAAATGGACATAATTTTAACTTTACCAAAACCCAGGAGTTCCTTCCATTTGCATTAATGCTGCTTTGATTCTCAGTCATCTGGGAAGCATTGGGAGTTTTTGTTCGGCTGTGACTGGCATTCCAGAATGATTCTGTTAGGTGGTGTTACTTCAGCAAATAAGAAAAAAACTAAGCTGCAAATACAGTGTTACCTTTTGCCTAAAATGAACCACTGCAAATGTTCAATTTGGTGTCTCTTAGCTACGCACTACTTAAACACATATATGTTATGCGGCGCTATATAATATGGAATAGGCAACATTTCTCTTGTGAAATGACAGTTTTCCCATGGTGTAAAAACAGTGTGTACCTTGACAAAAGTCATTTGAAGACACACGCCTACTAGAATAAGCATTGACAGAGAAGTAATGTGAACATTTGGGATTATAAACAACAATTCTCTTTATCAATTACGATATTTATTCACCTTCCCAAAGTTTAATCAATGCTTAGTCTTTCTTTTTCTAGGGAAGACAGTAAAACAGTATTCAAAATGAATTTTGAAATCAGAGATTTTTGGAAAACTTTCCATCAAACAAATCCCTTTATATAATCCTATTGGTTACAGTATTTCTTAAGCACCTTGTTAGGGGCTGTAGAGTCAAGAGCAGATTTGTGTGATGCAGTCAGGCTTTCCAGCTCTAGTGCTCATGAGCAGGAGAGCTCGCAGAACAGCACCAGCCTGTTCTCTGCTGGGCATGGGGTATTCTTACTGCTCAAAGGAGACTTGCAGTTGGTATGGCAGTCATCAGGGGCAGGTGTGTGTATACATATGTATATATGTGAGTACTTATCTACAGGTCTACCTTTACAGTGATGCACTGTGGCTGTATTGGTTTAGGGCTACTTAAAACCCAGTGATTAATGTTCTAAGAGAATAAACTATATGCAATTTATATTACATGTGGATCTACGGATAAGGTGTATAAGCAGTACGGCAACCGTATGTAGCCAGTATTGCTGTAAGTTCTTCCATGTTGCATGTAAAAGCTATAGACTGAGGGTTTGGAAACAAATCAGAATCTGAAGTGGTCCCCTAGGAAGTTACCTGCATGACGTAAGTGAAGGATGGTTGTTAAATGTTGTTTGTGTTCAAATGTATTCATGTTTTATTCTGCTGCAACAGTGACAGCCCAGGTCTGGAATGAGACCCAGTAACAGATAAAATCCACTAGCAAGCAGGGCTGGTCTTATGCTGACAGATGAGGTAGAGCATTTTTTAAGAAGTGTGAGGGCTGTTTTTGTTTGGTATTATCCATTTGTAGGTCAGGTTAGTCGACCCCAACACTTGGAAGTGTTTCAAGCACAGCAAAGAACAGACTTTCACATAGCAGGAATGTCAGGAATGTCTCCTACCAACCCAAGCTAAGTTTCCATCCCAGGAGTATAGATACAACTCAGCCTTTGTTACACTCCTCTCCAGAGGAAAAGCAGCAGACAAATGCCAGCAGTGCCTGGGCATAAAGCCATAGCAGCTCCAGAATGCTTCCATTTCTCTTGTCAGAAGTCCTAGCTATTCTTTGTTGTCTAATTCAGGTTTCCATAGAGTATTTAGACTGAAAATCTCAGTCTTTGTTCCTGTTGTTGGTGATGGCTCAGGCCCATGGTATAATAGGTCTCACCAGTAAAGGAGGCAATGTTCTAGAGAGCCAGTTACAGGCTGTGGGATAAACTTAGCCAGTTCAATGTTTGCTCACATTTGTTGTGCTTTGTTTTTTCATTTTGACAGATGTATGTTTAACTTGTCACACATGAAATGATAGTGCCATCACTAAAATGTTCCCCCAAAGTATGAGGCTGCTGGGTATGGGTGTTCCCTAGGTGGAAAAGGGGTTGTTGGATGATGACAGGAAGAGAAGGCCCTTATGACTGGTAAACCTGTAGGAGTCCCTGTAATACCAATGTGATGTATTTGTATGTACCTGTGCTGAAACCATGTGGAAGGAGCTCACCTGCAGCACTTTGCAGTCTTGCCTTTCTTTCCTTGGGGATCTAAATTGCCTCTGCATTCAGCACTATGGCATGTGTTGATCATATTGGTAAATGTGTAACTACGAAACACTCTTACAAGATTGCGATATAAAACTAAGAATTAAACAGATATTTGGCTTTTGTGGTTTCTCTGTAACTCTGAATGAGTATCTTTGGTATTGCTGAACTCTTAATAATGACCCTATTGTAAACACCAAAGTTTCTGTTCTGCACTGAGCCTTTCTCCAATACATACACTCTCTTAATACTTTTCTATAACATTGTATTTCTCTAGAGGTACTAGAAGCATTGTAGGATACCAGCTGCTAAAAAAAGTCAGTCTAACATTTTTGCCAATCTTAACTTTTTTTCTTTTTTTGTACTCTGGGATCTGCGACTTTCCAGTATTCCTTTTTGTTCTTTGTTGACTTTGGTTTACACTTGCAAATTTACTGATACTGCTTAGACTGAAACCCAGTTGTCCAAGTGCAAGGCTTGTCCCTAACAGGTGTCAGTGCACCCAAAGCTGATGGGAGTACCCTGGTCAGGTGTATTTATTCAAATACATTGATTTATTTGTGTCCTAATCCAGCAACTCAACCTTTTAGTTTAACTATTCTCTGGCTGCAAATATCAGTATTTTTATGGATTAGCACTTTTTAATGAGCTTTATTTTTGTACTGTAACATGAAGTACTGCAACAGACACTTTTAATATGGTTAGGGTGGTTATGGGAAATTTTTCATAGTGCTGGTGAAACTTGTTCAACTCCTGGGCAAAATTGGTATTTCAGTTACTCTTTAGTTCTTGATCATTTCTACTCTGATATCTGTGTATTTTAAAACTCACTGGAGAGCTAATGGAAGTACAAGAAGTCTGGGTAAAAGCAACTGTCCACCTCCATGAATTTTGGGGTTATGAGATAAATAAAAATATATGTAACAGTCTTAATTCAATACTTGGGTTAAATATGGAAAATGTTTTACAGTAGGTACACATATAGAACCAGATGGACAGTAGCATGGTGGTCAGCATATTCTTGTGTTAAGAGAGAGAACTGAAAAGAATCAGAGAATTTTGTGAAGTCTGAATGGATCTCTTAAATTTTAAATTATTTTTTAAATTTACCTGAATTATGAAAAAAAGAAAAATTTGTTTTCCTTCTTCAAACTACTTTTAGGCTGTCTTGAACAGTCCCTTTTAATCTACAACCTGCATCGAGAGCTGTGGGTTGGTTTGGGTTTTGTTGGTTTGGAGATATTTTTACTTTCTTTTCCTTTCTTTTGTTATTGTAGATGTAAAGAGCTCAGAATACAACCTGGAAGAAATTGATGAAAGGGAGGAGATAGGTGTGCAACAGGGAGAGGACAGTGGAAGTACCAATACCTCTCCTGGGATAGGAGAGGTTACTGCAGCCTTCAGCTCTGCTGAGGTATCCCTGGGAAATGACAAAAACGATCCTGCTTCATCAGCTCCTGCTCCTGGCAGTGTTCCCACAGACAACTTGCAAAGCTTCAAGGAAGAAAAACAAGAAAATATGAGCACAGATGGCAAGTAAGTACGTTTTGTGACAAAGAAAGAAGCATTGGGGGGACAATGGGGGAGGCAAATAAAATGCAGAGTCCTGTTTCATTGTGAAGCACAGAATAGAGAATTGTGAGAGAGGAATGAGCTGTAATGTGCTTAGCTCTCATTGTAGCACTCTTCTGTGCACAGTAATTCATGCAGCTTTTCAACAAAAATGACAATGAAGTGTTCTGCAGTTCTGTTTAATCTTCCCTGTCCTTACTACTCGAACAGCTGGAGCCCAGAAAAGCTGAACCCAGTTCTAAAATGCCCAGTGTATTTACTAGAGCAGAATGCTGCAAAAAATTTGGATTGATTAGTTAAATAAAAATGTACAAATTCATTCTTGCAGATGGGGTGAAATGGATACATCAGCCATTTCTGTTCTTTTGAGCATGATTCTTATTGCTTCCATATTTGTTTTGGCTTTAATTTTTATTTTTTCTTTTCCTTATATGTGGTCTTGACCTGTCTCAATCCATTTGCTCTCAGGGAAACAAGTTAATTCAGCTTTTTTAAAGAATAAACACATTAGTTTCCTTAACTACTCTTTTTCCCTTCTGGTGATGCTGTACCTTTGCCCTTCAGCATGTTTGTTAAACTACCTGACTCAGCAGGTTTCCAACATGAGTTAGTGCTTGCTTGAAATAAATGTTGATTGTCCAGAGAAGTCCCATTGTGTTAATGTAATTCACTATTTCTCTGTTCCCTGGGGCAACTAAGCTGGCTACTGTTCCCAAATTAAATTGAAAGAACTATTTCGATTATTGTACTGAAGCCAAAACGTGTGACTGCCCTAGTAGCCAAGAACTTTCAAGGTAGTAAAGAGAGGTTTAACTTGTATTTGAAGGGACGTTTTTGTCCGTCCAAAGCCACATATGGCTTTGCAAAAATCTTTGATACTCTGTCCTGGTGAATATTGTCCCAGTTGCTTGGGTGTTTCTCCTCTTTATAGAGCTAATAAATTGTCTTGAATTTGCAATTTGTCAGGCCTGTGTTATTGGGCCAGTTTGCCTAATTGTCCAGGGGATTTTTCTTTCCCTTTCCCCCTATGAAAGGTTACTACCAATTCATGTCTTATAGTCCTGGTGATGATCAGGTAGAAGGTACTGCACTCTGGCTTTAGAGTTTGGCAGCTGCTTCCTGAAATATCTTGGGGATTTCAAAATGAGGAGTGGGGTTTCTCTGACATTATATTTCTGGAAAACTTTACATAATTTTCATCTTATGTATAAGATCTAGTTACTTTGAGAAGTGTTTCTTTTTCATCCAGCCTGGGATACATGCAAACTATTCCAGTTGAAACCACTGATTTCTGTATTGATACTCCGTGGTGTTTTGTGGCTTTTGGGTTTAGTGGGTTTTGATTTGATTTTTTAAAAACTTCCTATTAAAAATCTAGTACAGCCTATTGTTAATAGTTTTAGCTCAGTCACTCAGCTTTGTTGAAAGGAGTGGAGCTAAGCAAGAGTAGAGAGTGCAGGACTAAGCTGTAACTTTCTTCCAGCAATAATTTTGAGAGCATATGCTCCTGTTCAGCAGTTTATGGGACACTTACAGTGTGTTTGGAACTATACAGACAACACGAGCATGGATGGTTATTGAGGAATGTATAATTTTAAGTCATTCAAAGCAGATGTGTCAGCTCAAAGCACTGGTTCTGACAACTAATGCATTTGATGTGGCAAATAATTTGGAATCTTCATAATGCCAGTATTTCTAATGACATATTATAAAAATACCTTAAATAAAGTTTGAGGTTTTAATAACTTTTTATTAAGAAATTTTTAAGTATTTTTGCCTTTTTTATTTACCTTTTGAAGTCAAGGACTTAATATGTCCCTGCCAGCCCAAAAAAAAAAGTTTTTATTCAGCACTTTTGCAGTTCTCTTGTCCCCCATGAAATGAGGGAAATAGATATTGTATATGTTTCTAAGACATTTAGAATGCAAGTAACGTGTTGTGTGTGTGTGTCTTTGCTGTTCTCAAGGTTTTTCTTGAAAGGGACTACTTTGAGAAGTCTACTGCTCAGTTCATGTGCTCATACACAGTCAATGTCTCATGCAGTGTGGTGGGGACAAAGTCAGGGACACATTTCAGATTGGGGGGTGTCAGAACACTTTATATGTGTGAAGAACCATTGTGGCTTCACTGGAATGGAGTGGCTGTTGGAAAGTGGGTTCTTCAGGCTGTGCGTGTAAACAAAAGGAGGGGGAGAAGAGAAGGGAAGACTGATCATCTGCTTACACAGAAGCAAGTGGAGCTGCATGTCATTTTGGTAAAATATCATGGCAGCATTTCCTCTTTTTTTTTTTTTTAAGTCGATTCTGTTGAGTATTCCAGTGTTTGGCAGAGCAGTTCTGTTTTGTCCATCTGTGTTTGGAGAATATTGCCAGTTCTCTTGCATCATTTCTTGTGTTTACTGAAATGAATGATACCAGCATATTTAATGTACTGTTGTGCTTTGCAGAGGACTACAGACTAAGATAAGCAGCGAGGATGCTGGATTTCAAACAGACAGGAAGCTTAAAATTTTAGATCAAAATAAAACTGATGGTGAGTAGTTCCTGCTTGTTGTTAATACTTGAAGCTTGAACTTTCCTATTCCTTTGAAGAAATGGCTATATAGTCAACTCTTGGACTGTTATAATCAGATTATTTTCTTTACACTTGCTCTAGCTCTGTTGTATTTTCTTTGAGATGAGGTGGCAAGTATTGGCTGCAGGTTTTGGGTTTTGTTTTTAATATATTTTGGTTTAAGCAGTAGTCAAAGCTGCATCATGCTGTTATAGGATGGTGTGGGTGGGACAGTAGTGAAGAGGGGGAAGGCTGGACACACAGGCAATCCTGCCAGTGGGGTGACATGGCTGCCACATCCCACTGGGGAAGAAGAAGCCATCAGTTGTTCTTTGCTTAGGAAATTAGGGTGCATTTTCTGCATGAAAATGCAAATATTTTTAAGCACAAATAAAATAAAGTGACACACTGATCTGAAACAAAATGACGACATCCTGTGCATCTAATGAGTCATAAATTTCTCTGTGGATTTAGTGGCCTGACTGATTTATTTTGCTCTTTTGTGACACTGATTTTCAGATTTATATATTAGGCCTTCTATTGTCTTTTATACTCAGTACACCTCTGTTAATAAATCATAACAACACAAGTCCTGTTTATATGTGATATAAATTTGAACTACCATTTTATAGCATACATGAAATGAGGTTTTTTCCCCCCCATAAAATACCACTCCATATGTCTATTCCTGAAAAATTTAATTTTTACCAATATTGTGTTTAAAACAATTTGACTAAAATATTCATGTGTTTGGCAGATGATCACATGTTTAGTCCAGGGGTAGAAAATTGAATTATCAGACCAACTAAAGCATAGGAAAAACAGGTTTGGCAAATTGCTCTTGTCCATATGTTTTTCAGCTGTTTCCTTGTATAAATACATAAGGTGTAGTTGACAAGATTTGTAACATTCAAATTTAAGAACAGAAGCCACAAATGTGTAGAACTAAATTAAAACTGCATCTAACTTGATATTGAGTAGTCCTTGATACCTATAAAATGAACTGACTTCATTAGCACTTTTAAAATTGTTGTGGAATAGTTTTTTCTATTAAATCGATGCATGGCATCTGTAACCTGTTTATTAAGGAAGAATACTTGAGTTAGAATACAATTATTTGACAATATTAGTCAAATATATATATATATATCTTTAAAAGGGTTATGGAAAATATTAGCATCAGTGAGAAGCTAGTAATTGTTACTAAATACACTGGATGCAGAACTTCATCATGTAAAAAGGAAGCTTGAATCTTTTTGGCATTTGTATTAATTTTGGAATCGTTCTTTAACTTAAAGATCACAGTGATACAAAACTCCTTCCAGCAACAGAAGAAGGGAAAGAACTTCAGACAGCTGAAATTAAAACAGTAGATTTTCAAGAGAATAACAAGCTTGAAGTTGACAGACTATCAAACTGCCGGGCATGTAAAAATGACATCTCTGTAAGTCATAGGAATTATCCTCAACTGATTTCAGAAAAGCAGGGTGGCAAAACAAATGCAACTGGCTTGGACACAGTAAAAACTCAGGATGTTGGAATCCAGACTTTGGATAGCAATTTGGGAAGGACTGCACAGAAGGAAATTACTGTTCCTCAGGGTGTTCAGTCATCCACATTTAGAGAACAGGTTCCTCAACATGACAGAGATAAGAACAACTCCCTTGCTCAAGTGATGCATGGAAGACATCAAGAGAGTCAAGATACTTCAATAGAACAAAATCTTGAGACACAAGAAGTAACTCATAAAAAAGTAATTCCAGTAAAAGACCAGAGTCACACCTGTATAAATGGCAGTGATTTTGCTTCACCAGAAACAACTGCTGAAACTCCAGATGACTCTCCTGTAAAAGGTCAGCTTTTTTATAGACAGGACACCAAACCTAAACCCAAACCTGCTAATGAAATTACAAGGGATTACATACCAAAAATTGGGATGACTACTTATAAGATAGTGCCTCCAAAATTCTTAGAAATGATGAAGAGCTGGGAATCAGAAGTTCTATCAGATCATAAGGATCAAGTATTATCTACTTTGGAAGACCCCAAAGAATTCATAGTGCAAACTGAAATTCCTCATCTGTCAGAAAGTGTGGGTCCTTTACAGGTTGGGTCACAGAATGAACCTGCGGCAGCAAATGGTCTGCTGGAGAGAGTGAACAGCATTTCTGAACATACCATGACCTCTGGAGCTGAGATTACTACTGAGAGCAACCAGATGGAAAGAGAGTCTTTCAGGCAGCCTGTCCCACTGATGCTAAACTTGGATAATACAAATGCTTCTTCTGAGACTCGGGACAAGTCAATTGCATTAAGTCCATTAAGTCCTACAATGAAGCCTAGTTCTTTTTATCTGCAGATGCAACGAAGAGCGTCAGGTCACTATGTGACATCTGCAGCTGCCAGAAGCACTGCTTGTGCTCCTAATTCAATTCAAAATGAAGTTAAGAATACAGAGATGGGTAAAAAAATCTCATCACCTGATTTGACTTCTTTGGCTTTACAAAAAACAAGTATTCCCTCTCCTCCTGCAGATCGAGAAAAAGTTGATGATGGAAAAATCATTGAATCTTCCACTTCTCCTGTTAAAATCAATAAGCCTTTAAATGTTCCCTCCTGTCCTCCAGCACCACTGAATCTAAAAACTCTCAGAACTTTTGCAGTTCCAAAGCCATACTCCAGTTCAAGACCATCTCCTTTTGCTCTTGCTGTCTCGTCTGCCGTCAAAAGGTCACAATCATTCAATAAGACACGTACAATCGCTAGCCAGGCACCGAGAGAGGAATTTCCAGTGGAACTCTCCTCTGTCCCTTTGGCAGCTGGATTCTCCTCAGCTACCTCCATGCCTGAAGTGAAAAGTCCTTCCTTACAGACCATAACAGCAGGATCACAAAATAGTCTAATGGATAAGGTAAACTTTACTTCTAATACTAATTGACTGTGGATCCAGTGCCATCAAGTGCACCCAATGTAAAGGCTTCTTTCTGAACCACTGCCTGGCCAGAAAGTGCTGTATTTGTGCAGGGAAAACACCCTGTCCACCTGGTGTCCACAAGCAGCACAGCTTTATAATGAAGTGCAGGAATACAGGGAATGTTAAAAATGAAAGCAACATCATTCAGATGATTTGAAATAATTATTTCCTGCCATAATTAGCATCCCCTACTTTAAAGAACTGTAAATTAAATAGTCATATATCCTATGTAATACTTATTTTTATGTTTGGAGTGTTTACAATTTGTTCTTTATAATTTAGTGTGTTGGTTTCTTAAATTTAATTCTGAGTGGTATTATCCATTTGGCTTCAAGTGCTCATGCCACAGGCACACTTGAATGGAGCTATAAAATTTTGCTAGCATAATTACTTCAGAGAGAAACTATGTGCTATGCTGGAAATGTGGCTGATGTCAGAAATCTTGAACCAAGCAAACACTAGAATGGCAGCAGTTTGCTATGCAACCTTGTGCCAGGTTGTTTCAGATTTCCATTTATAACTAATTCAGATGAAAACTTTTTGGCTTCCTTTCCTTCCACTTCCTCCCTTTATAGAAAGGCAACCATGTGCATAGTGAGCAGAAGAGTCAGGCGCAGTCAGGTGCTTCCCCTGACCACCCACGCCCTGTCACGAAGAGACAAACCGTGATGACGCTCCCGCGTGCTGACCCCGAACAGATCCACCAGAGCCTGCTGGCTGCAATCCGCTCTGGAGAAGCTGCTGCCAAATTGAAAAGGGTGAGTTTTCATCATTGCATCCAAAACAAAGAACTCATGGTACTTCCTTCAAAATTACCATACTAATGCCTGATTCTAAAAGCAGTTAGTTTTGGCACAAACTGCTGCCAGGAGGTCTCTTAACAATGGGAAGGGAGGTGGGGAAGAGGGTCAGTTTTGCGTAGTAAACTGGCGAATGCACCCACAGAGCTTCAATTGTCTGTATTTTCATACAGTACAAACGTAATGTAATAGAAATCTCTAGGTTATCATGAAGTATCTTGTCCATAAAAACTGACTTGTGTTTACATGGTTTGAAATGGTATGGCTTTAGAAACGTGCTGAGCAGCTTTGTTCTAGACCTGAAGTGGCTACAACCTTTTGCAGGCAGATAACACACAGTACTGAAGACAGTTTTCCTATTTATTACACTTTATGAGGTCTTTAGTCTGTTAGGCATCATAACTAAGATATTTCTCAGTCTTTTGTCAAACAGTCCTGGAAGGACCATCTTCCCCTACCTGCTCTGGTTAAAAACTTTCTCCTAAAATTAACATACATATCTCTCATTGGGTAAAACAGTCTACATTTCTAAAATCTGTACTGTTTTAAGTTTGCAACCAGAAAATCATTGTCTCACAAAGTTTTCTTGACCTCACATTAGTATTTTGCATTCTGTTTTGAAGAATAATTTTTCATTGCAGAAGGTCAAAGAAATTCAGTAGTTTTTTTTCTTCCCTTTTCCACTTGAAAGAACCTAATCATGTGTGGCAAGTGGATACATGGGACATTTTTGTTTGTTTGCTTTATGGAAGTCTTTGATTCCCTTGGGTCAAAATCTTGCAGTGAGTGGTCAGATAGTGGAATGTTCCATTTAATAGGTTTTTGTTTCCGTGTAGGAGTGCAACATCCTCTCTGAGGCTTGTAAATCTCCTTCCTACAGTGAATAGGAAGACTGAGTTTCCTGGGAAAGTTGCAAGCATGCTCAAGTAGAGTTTGATCTCTAGTCAGTAAAAATGGTATATAATACACTGTAGAATTACTTCTAACTACATGTCAGTAATCATATTAAAAACAGGATAAGATGAAGAAAACGCTGAATTGTTCAAAATCTGTTAGAGGTAAAATCTGTACTACCAGAAATACTGTTTGGGTACTATTTGCATATATTTTTAGGATTTTTTTTTTTCTTCTAGTGCATAATTACATTCTGAATAATATGACACTTCATTTATTTATTCATTTGTTTTAATAGACATGTTCTTAGTGTAGAATTGACCCATATAGTCTTTATCAGTCTAGGTACCAGAATGGCATGGAGAAGGGGTGAGAGATAATGACTGAAATTGGTTTTCCCCTCCCTTTCTCCCCTGTGGGTGGGAGATGTGCTTTGTCAGTAAACTACACGTTGAGACTGGGGTGATGAAAGGACTGCACTTTTTAAGAAGAAATTATAATAATGAAGAAGCTGTAACCATAAAGAAGAGCAGTTTGCAGCACAGAAATCTGAACCAGGCTTAAAAAAACCCCTGGAACACAAACAAAATGCAGTGAAGAACTCACTGAAATTTTGCCAAGCATAAAATTGTACATGCTGTTCTTTTCACTCTCAGAGTGCATATGCTGTGGTACAGGTATGTCTGACAGCAGAAAGAGATTTTTTTGGCCTACAGCAAATTTAATAAAAACATGGTTTCATTTTATGTTTAACATGGTGAACTGGCAGTAGTGGGACAGAGAAATGAAGCATTTTGTATCAGTAAGTTATTTGCACCCAAAAGTGCTTTTGAGAATTGGGAGGATTTCTAGAATGCATACACCTCATAGCTTCAAGTATCGTGCTGCAGTCAGGACAAGGAGTGATAATCTGATCCATTTGAACAATGAGAAATGTCTGTCAGGTACTTGCTTCTCTTTTTACCTCTTACCATAATCTTTCTTCTTGCAGCTCTGAAATAAGTTCTTTAATTTTTTTCACCCTCTGTTTTACTTAATATGTAGCGAGTATGCAGTGCTGAGATCTGTGGCCTTTTGTGTTGCTGGCCTTTCCTGTTCAATAGGGCCCTCAGTAATTACTAACCTAAAATGGGTCAAGTGAGGTTTCTTTTTAACGATTTTTGTCTTGCGAATGTTTTCATTGTGTTTAGTAAACTGTGTGCTGTGGTATGTGGTTCTCATGGCTGTGGAGCATCTACAGCTCCCACTAACTCCAATTGGAACTGTGGGTTATGCAGTTCCACTCAAAATCAGGCTTTGGCTATCTCTGCTAAAAGTTACGGTTTGCTTCTGATAAAAGAAACATTACCATAGTATAAAGTGTTGGAAGATATAGTAAGAAATCAGGTCTGTTCAATATTTAATAAAAATGTTTGGTTTAGAGATGTTTTTCAGGTACTTCTTTGCAACCAGGTGTGGAGAAGAACGAAAAATTATGTGTCTTTTGAATAATTATACATGAAATTTTTAGTCAGGATAAAATAAGTTTCTAAGAAATGTCTTCTGGTTCCTCTTCTGTGAAATATAGGCTTAGTTAAGAAATCAATTTAGAGGTCTTCCATTGCAATGAGAAAAACACTAAATGAAGTAACATTGTGTAACATATTAGAGAGATAAAAATCTGGAAATTTAGGTTAACATTTCTCTAATTTTTTTTTCTTTTTTTTTTCCCCCCACCATACCTCCAGGTTGGTTCTCCATCAAACACCATAGCTGTCAATGGAAGAGCCAGGCTTAATCCTTTGTATTCCACAGAAGCTAAGGCTAATCCCTAAATATTATACCAAATATTTTGCACTTTACTACTGCTTCATAGGCCAACTTAATACTAATTACAAATTTTTGAAAATGTAAATGCAAGTATATGTTAATATATTTTTGTCAACAGTAATAACAGTTTCAAGCTGGGTCATTTGATGCCTTGAAAAGATTATTAGAATATGTAAATTATAGTAATATTTTGCCTTTTTATCTTTATAAAGCTGACTATGCTGCTAAAAAGTTTTAAGACAAGGTGTAGGTGAGCTTTGCTTATGATAGAACGAGAATTGAAGATTCTTGATTTTAGCCTTCAAGACTAAACAATATGTAGCACTATGCTGAAATTACAGATTGGAAGAGACCTAAAAGGTTTAGATAAATAATTAATTTTCAACTGTATTACTTTAACAGATTGTATGAACTTAAATATACCACATGCTGCCTCCATATTACTTTATTAAATTAAAATTGTAATTAGTAGAAATCTTAATTCAATGCAATACTTTGTTTTTGTCTAAAAAAAATAGATGTTTTTGTTCCTTTAGCAGACAGTAATTGGGATATGTATTTGAATTATTTTTTTACTTTCCTGTAATTGTATTTCCTGGTAGCACACACACAGAAAAAAATCAGGACATAAATTCTTGGACACATTTGTGCTACTCAAAACCTTTTCTTAACAGTAGCATGACATGATGTTTCTCAACTACTCTTTAAATATCTGTATATAGTATTTACCTAGCACTCAGATAAGCAATAATTTTCGTGAAGTAATTATATCTTTAAGTAACCATCAACATATAGTCACTTACTAATAAAAACAAATTTCAGTTTTGACACTTAATGGAATAGAATATTTTTTTTACTAGAGGTATAACTAAAAAAATATCTGCTTTGTACTTATTAATATAAGATATTTCAATTTTAAAACAGCACAAAAACACATAAATCATGCCAATGTCAGATATCATATTTATGGATTCAGCATTAAATACAAAACCAGGAATCTCTATTAAAAGAAAATGTTCGGCGTTATATTTCATCTGTTTTGAGTTTCTTGTCAAGATTATACATTTTGGGGGAGGGGTGGAAATATGATCACACTCATGATGAAATAGCAACATTATGGATGCATGCAGCAAATCCTGAGGTATTTGCCATATTAAAATATTTTTGTGCTGGACTTGATTTAAAATTAAGCAATTGTATTTATTTTCTATTCTCTAACTACATATATATATATTGTACTTTAGAAACATTATGTAACTCAGTTTTAGAAACTGATCTATATGTGCATTTTCAAATTGTTTGCTACCAGGTTTTTGTGCAATAATCTCAAAGAGGTCTAATTACTTTCCTAGTACAGAGTCAATTACCAATTACAAGTTATGGTGTTAACTTAATGCTGAAACCCTTTAAGGAATATTTTAGTAAAAAGAAATTCATAAAGACATCTGAAGAACATTTTTTTCATTGCTTTTCTCTCCTGATTTCTTTTCTGTATCTTGGTCCCTTGTCAATGTGTGTTACCACTTCCATGTCCTATTTGTTCTTGCCTCCAATCAAGAGTTCATTCCAAGGGTGGTGGAAGCTCACGTGGTAGTTCAAAAGATCTATTTCAGAGTCTGACTACAAAACAAAGTTTCAACCTCACTTGAAAATAGTGAGATAAAAGACATAGGGGCTTTTCTAGTTTCTGGCTGGGGCTTACATTCTAGATGTCACTGTGTCTTGAGGGACAGACTTGAAAATTGTAACTTGCTCTTTGGATTCTAGTCTGTGTTCATTGTGATATTTGAAGTCTGTGTTTTAGGCATTCCTATACACAATGCTGATCTGAAACTGCCAGAGAAGGGGCTGCATTGTGAAGAGTCTTTTCCTTGTACTTTGGGTGTGTGGGAGTTATGGGTTTTTTTTCAAATGTTGGTATTCTCTGCCAAGGTGACCAAAGTTATTTAATAAAATAATTTTAATCTCCATCTGTGCTAATACAAACATATATGATGTTTCACTTTTTCAAACAAATCAACGTAGTCCAATTTCTTGTTTTGGGGAAAGTTCAAATAAGCGTACTTTGTTCTTTTCTTCAGTTTTGACAACAAAATTGTACTACTGTATGTTTCTTAGTCCCATATAGTAAAAATAAACTGCCTTTTTGTGAGAACTCCTAAAGGCAAATATCATCTTATGTAACAGAGATTAAAACCACCTTGCTTGAATTTTAGGGTTTCTTCTTTGTGTAACTGAACTTGCTTGATAACTAACTGAAATGTCTACACGTGCTATAGTACTGTGAAACTCTTCAATGAGACTTGTTACTAGCTGGAATTTCATTTAACTAAACTTTCTCTTTCCCTCTTCTTCCAACATGTATACATAAGGCATTTTTAAATCTTGCTATTGTATTTCTACAGATGCTTTTTTTTCTTACACTCTTTTATTAAAGTCTACTAGATAAACTCTTGTTGATGAACTTGATGTATTTATTCATTATTCAACCATAAAAACATTTCTGCTCAAGTAACAAGTAAGTGTTTCAAGTAAGTGCAAGCCCAAGCTAGGCAGCATTTAATTTTTGTTGTGGATACCTTACATGCAGGGGAAATAGACTATTTTTTGAGCCCTATTTTTTTTTTTTTTTACTTAATATTTTTTACTTTTTTAAAGAATATTTACAGTTTTGACAACATGTGTCACAGTTGTTTTCCAACAGGAGGCAACTAGTTACACCATACCTCTTATAATCCCCTTGCTTTTGCATGGCAGTCAAAATGTTCGGGAATGAAAGTCCAGGATACTGAAGTAAATGAAATGTCAGTGTAATTGTCCAGACAGAACAGCACGTCCCAGAGAAGGGGCATTATAACCTACTGGTACCAGTTCTTGGAAGAAACAGCAGGTATCCACATAGCACAGTGCACAGTTCAGACTCCAGGGCTTTCAAGATGTACCTGGAGAAGGGAGCAGTTTTGCTGGGACAGCATCACCAGAAAACTTTTGGAAATATTCTTTTGACTAAAGAATATTTCCAAACTTTTGGAAATATTCTTGTGACTAAAGGTTCTAAGACCAAGGTAAGAGCATCATGCTTTGCAGCTGCAAGATATTAGACCACTCAGTGTCTCCATTTTGGGATGTACATTAAGTAATCAGTGCCTGAGTTTTTCCAGCTATTTGTAATTGTAACATACAATATGACGATCTCCAAGGAAGACATGAAAATTATGTGGATATGGACAAGAAGCATGGAATCACATGACATAATACTTTTAACTTTGTTTATTTCAGATAGCTGTTACCAGCCTAAACAAACACTTTCAGTTGGAGCTACCTAGAATCCTATTTTAAGTTGCCAAAAGGTTTGCAATACTTCTCTTAATTAGAAACACGGAAAAAGTGGTGTTGAGCAGTAGGGTGTACATCCTTGAATGCTTGGCCAGACTGCATCCTCTGAGGTGTTGGACAGCTACGGCAAGATAAAAGACTAAATGTAAATGGCTGAGCAGGTGGGTTGGGAGCCAAACAAATAGAGCTTCTTGCAGAAGAAGCTTAATTTTTCTGCCTGGGTTAACTGACTGTGAGGCTGAAGACAAAATGGTGTATTTGGACTGGAACTGCCACAATCATGGGCCCAAAACTGTTTGTGGACGCTGTGAATGGTCTGAGGTTCTGGAGCTGTGGTGTTCTGTTACTGCTTGGCTGCTGATAGCATAGCTGAAATATCACTTGTAGACAGATTGCTTATGAAGTCTATTTTGGTGATAAAGCAAAGGTGTAGCAATATCAATGGAAATGTTTCACAGCTTCTAATTGAAAAGCTTGCCTTGTATGGGGGATTATTTTGTACAAACCAATTGAAAAATCACAGCTAGGATGGATGTTTTTGCTTTGAAATTTCTGGTTAGGTAGCTTTGTGAGAGGGAAGATGTCCTTGTTAAAATGACATGAAATTTCCAAGTATGGAAAACTATGCTTGTTAACAACTTAAATACTTAATTCTGTTTTGTCTTCCTTGAAAGTGCTATTTGGTATGGCAACTAGCACAAAAACTCTTCAGCAGGAGTCTATTGCAATGTATTATACATAAAGTTGCATTACTTTTTGTCATCTGTTCCTACTTATTAACATAAGCAATTTACTTTTTTGGAGGGTTTATGTCTTCAAGCAGCATATTTGGAAGAGATGTATAGTTTTCTCATTTTTAGCTGTATTAAGCCTCACATTCACTAACAGTACAACAGCTAGTGTTTAAGTGAAAGAGGAGATGAAGACTTCCCTTTTCACATCCCTCCATCACCATGAAAAGATCGCCAAAAATGTTAATGGACTAAATTATTCTTAAATTATTCAAGACAGTTAAGAGAAAAAAAATAATGGGGAAGGAGAAGGGATGAGGTAGAGATAAAAGGAATTTTGCTTTTTTTCATCTGTGTGCTTTTCTTGAACAGCATGTTCCACATTTGCAAATATAGTGATGGAAGAAAATCTCTTAGCATTGGAAAAGGAAAATTAAATATATCCAAAAAGAAAACGAATAATTTTAGGAAATTTCAACTTAGTAGTAGTAGTATTAGTATCATTTCATTAGTAGCATGTATTGACCTGGAAATAATTAGGGCTGCGTCATTCCCAGCTGAAAGAGAACTCTAGTGCCAAAAAGAATCCCAAAGAGTTTAACTGGAATGTAAGTTGCTAATTCCTCTGTGAACTTCCCAAACTTTGAGAACAGTCTTGTGCCCATAACATAGCAGTGTCATTATAAACAAACT
Source organism: Onychostruthus taczanowskii (assembly GCF_017590055.1). Lineage (NCBI taxonomy): Eukaryota > Metazoa > Chordata > Aves > Passeriformes > Passeridae > Onychostruthus > Onychostruthus taczanowskii. The sequence continues at coordinate 2,241,268 of NW_024499240.1, read as the reverse complement.
CGAGTGATGTTTGGTTGTTAGCAGTTTGGGATTGTACAATGAGTGTATTTTTAGTGGCTGTTTTGTTGGTAGCAGCTGTTCTGGGTGAAGAACAACTGTCTTCTGTTTCAACAAATCTGCTTGGTGATTTCTAAAGCATTAGTTTCCATAAGTGTCTGGGCATTCCCAAAGAATGCTTATAACAGGAGTTTGAGGGGTAGGGTGGAAAGCTTATTCTTAAGTTTGCTCTTAGTCATTTCAGTACTCTCAGAACAACTGGTACATTTTTTACTGAGAATTGGGTCACTGTTAATACAAATAACAAGCATGATATGTAAGCTGTCCTTGTTAAGACAATACTAGAATGCAAAATTCAGAAATTCCTAGTCTACCAGACTGATGGAATAAATTTTCTTTGGCCTCTTCATCTGTTTTACCAGTTGTTCTCAGTAGTAAGCAGGGCAGATTTTGCTTTGCCTGTTATGTTTGATGTCATCCCAGCCAGAGCAACAAGAACACGCTAAAATACTGGACATCCAAGGAAATCTTCACAAGTGACAGAATAGTTTAAAGAATGCAAATATTAAAGATGAGGTTTGTGTATGTGGTGGTGAACATCCAAAGGGAGTAAAGGAATTGAAGCATACAATCAGCCCAGGGCAGAGCGAGAGTTAAGTCCACAGAATCTCTAACAGCAGTTAAAAAAAATCTGGCCAACAGTGTCTGTTTGCAAGTACTAGTGTACTCAGTGTGCTAGCACTGGTGTACATTAACCACTACAGTACTTACTAATGGTTAAAATATTTCTAGCTAAAAAATATTTAATAAACTATAGCTGGGCCCAGAATTTCATAATTTTCCCCTCTGCTCTATGTGTCTGTCTGCCTGTTTAATGTCTTTTTCCTTTTTTCCCCCTATGTGATCCTGAGCAAGAAAGACTGCAATCTAACAGGCTATAGTCACACTTAATCTGAAGTGGAAAAGCAAGAAAAAATGAATTTACTTACATTTGTTTAAGGCTTTATAGCTCTGATTTATCGATAATACAATAAAAAGCATATTTTAAGTAGTTAAGCTGATTGCAGTTTTCTAAATTGAATACTTGAACTAAATGGGGAGATGGAATGCAGGAGCTGAAATTGGTCACCTTTGGTTAAACAGCATGATCGGTGTGATCAGCAGACACTATTCCATTGCTTCAATTGCTAAAAGCTAATTAAACACTTGCATTCTGCTAACTGAAGTGTATTTGACCACCTGCAGTTTCAAAGTGCATGTACCAAAAAGGAAATCCCTACACTATGAACGCCAAGCTGCTGCAATTCTAAACTTCAGCACCTAAGTGAAACAAGGAGATGAAATAAAGGTTGAAGAAGTGGATTGCAGAAAACTTTTAAATTGCAGAGGACTGGGAGCAAGCTGGGCACCCAGGCAGTTGCACAGGTGGGTGCCTCATGGTCAAGGATTGGCATGCTGTTAACCCTTCTCAAGAGCAGCAGTAGTGCCAGGGTGGTTCTTGAATGGTCAGAAAGCAGCTGAGCTGCTGGTGGCCCCAGCTCTTTAAGCATGTTTTGACCATCTCTTACACATCTGTATGACCTCTACCTGAGCTCTGCTGTGAGCTGTGCTAAGAACTTTAACAGAAGCTACCATGAGACACAGGCACAAGCTCTGTGTATCAATTTCACCTAGGGCTTGGCTCCTCAGGAAAAGGAACCGTGAGAGAGGGAGATCTGGGGGACACGGGCTGCAAGGCTCTACCTGTAAATAGTGACTTTTTTTTGGTCTTACTTTATTCAAACTCTGTCTGCTGTTGTGTTCTTTAAGAGAAAATTTCTGAAGTAAAAAAAAAAAAAAATTAGACTGTCAGGTGTGCTTGGAAGTTCAATAGACTTATAAAAGACATAGCCTTTCCTGCCAACTCAAGATAAAAGGCTGAAAAGGTGTAAGGAAGAGTCTGCAAGACCATTTTGTCAGGAAAAGGAAATAGGTATGTCTTGTGTAACTATTACATTACTTTAAAAACATAATTTGGAGGTGATGTGAAACGTGAGTTGCCTGATCATCAGTGGAACAAACAACATAAGCAGGAATCAAATCTCCAAGTGAAAAATAAAGATGTTAAAAGCAGCAGAATTTCAGATTTAATTCTGACTCATTAAATTGCCTATCTAACAGTGGAAGGCAATTTGGGTGAGAGTACAAAACAAGACCTTTGGAAGCCATGTGAAGAGAGATTAAAGGAATGGGTTGCTTTAGTTAAAAAAAAAAAAAAAAGGAAAACTGATTAGGATGACATAACCATGTTCCAACACAAAAGTTGCTACATGAATGCAAGTGACTAATCATTGTACCTTCAAGCAATAGGCTGCTCTAGCTTCAGAGCATAAAGGAAGAATAGTTATGCTGGGTCAAACTGAAGGTTTATTTAGCTGGCTATCTGGCTTTTGACAATGATCAAAAGTATATTCTTAGGGAAAAACATAAGATTATAAAATATACAAAGTAATACTTACCCCCAAGTATGCTAAGCCTTCAACAATTTTTAGCTCTGAGCATGCCAAAGTGAAGATGATTTCTATGTATTTAATAGTCTTAAATAGTCTTGTTCAAGAGCTTGGCAAATTATTTTTTCAACTCCCATAAATTTTGAACAGTGACACATTCCTGTGTAATATGGAGCTCTTCAGCTTAATGATACACTGTCTGAGAAACAATTTTGTTTGTTGTGAACTTCTACTTGCTAGCCTAACTGAATCCTCTCCAATGCTTTTCCTGAAAGAGATACTAATTTATCAATCCCCATTCATGGTCTCTGTGCCACTCATATCCTTACATAACATCAGGAGTTGTGCCATAGGCATTTGAGGCTTGTATGCTTTTGCCATTTTATTAATTATATATCAGCAAGGTTTGCCAAAACAAATATGTAGGTCTGAGCATGCCTATGCTTTATTTCTCTCAATATCTTGGGAAGAGGATTTTTTTTCTTAGACACATTTATTTTTTTAATCTGTCTCCTTTTGCTGTAGCAAGTCACCTACAGGATATACCTATTCTGTACAAGATCAAAGTTTGAGAAAAGTTTGTGTGTCATGCTTGTAAAGCACTAAACACTGAGCTGAATAGAATCTTGTGAATCCTATTTATTCACAGATGTGATCACCTGATTCACAGGTGATTTCTCAGTTCTCTGGCCAGTGAACAAAAGAACATAAAACCTTAAGGATATGATATATACTTAGTCATTAATTTAAACTTAAAGACAATGTACTAGCATGCTAAGTACTTTTGTCTACAAATACAAGCAGCTGTCCAGAAATCTGGAACAGGGTGAATGTATTGCCTTTAGTTCAAACACTCTAGCCTGGATTGCAATCAAACGCTATTTTTTCCTGAACTGTTTCTGCTGATTCATTGTTACCTCACTTTGAATTGCAATGTTTAAGTGAAACATGCTGCTTTAACTGTCTTTAAATGAACTACCTTTGTGGCAGTGTTTTTAGATGGGTCTTTTGATGCCTTTTTAATGGTACATTAAAACTTAATGAATGCTGAGTAACACTAGAATCCCCATGGAAGCACATATGGTATCTACATTAATACTGAATGAATGCATAATGATCGGTAGAATTTCAGTGATTTCCACATGAATCAACAGTGATGAGCCACTTAGTGTTACACTCAATTACATCGTGTTTAATTTATGTAGCATTGTTTGGACATTATGTTTAAAACGTCTTTAGTAAATCATTGAAACTCTAATTGAGCCTCCATTTCAGGGCCAAATTGCAGTGTAAACATAAAATTCATTTTTTTTAACACAACAATTAATTTATGTTGAAGCCCACTTGCAAAGGGTCAACAGTTTGATATATTCTCACTCTTACTTCCTGAAAAGTGGAATCCTAGTATGAAAACAAATTGCAGTAGCTGTTAAATTGTTTCTGTTCCCTTATGCAGCCACTGGACACTGGAAGTGCATTAATTCCCTGAACTCTGGAAACAATGGCAATACTTCATCTGCCCTATTTGAGTGTTGCCAAGCACTTCAGAATACTTTTCAGGTCTTTTCAGGTATCTTGCCCACATCTATGCAGCAGACTCAGAAGAGTTCTCCACAATGCCTGACTAACACCACACCACCTCTCATGTTTGGGAGGCCCTTCTGGCACATCCATGACTCCCTTGCAGCAAGGTGTACCAGGAGAATTTGACCATGGCATCATTTGCCAGAGGCAAAGAGGTGGTGAGGGAGCCTACACCAGACACTGTCTTTCAGCTGTTCTCCCACCTTGTGCAGGACCAGGAAGCAGACGTGGAGCTGATTGCCTGTGCAGAGGAATATAGCTTTGCCTCACCTCCAAAGCATCACACAGGTCTGAGGAACTGCTGCCTCACTGCTGTTCCACGTGGTAGCACACTGAACATGGGCTCTTGGTTGGCCTTGGAGTGAAGGCTGGAAAAAGCTGCCAGTGGCAGCCCTCCACTGAAGTCCTCCACAGTAATCACTACAGCAACAGTATTTAAATAGGGTCCAGACTTACCAAAGGATGCTGTGCTGGACTCTGCTTTTCCAGACTGACTCCTCATGGAAACTAGAGATGCACATATATCTGATCATAGCAAAAAATAATACAAATAAAGTGCTTTGTAAGAGAAAACTTAAAATATGCATACTTCAAACCTCGCTAGGAACAGTAAACTTCTTGGCTTCCACTTTTCCTGATACTTTTTAGCAGATAACACACTGACACACTGTTTCTGGGGGTGTCTGCTGGAGCTGATTTTGGACAGGTTCCATAGCAGGTCTGTAAAGATTCATTCACAGAATAAAATTTTTGAGTTTGCCTCTTTTACTCAGTCAGCTCAGTTACTCAAAGAGCCATCTGAATTGGTCTGACTTGTGGAAGACACTGTCTTCCACTGCTCCAGAAGGGAGTAGTTGCACACTGTTCTCAATCCTTCTCACTGGCAGTTCAGGCCAGCAAGGTCTTATCAAGGGTCATTTTGACTTTAATATTCATCCTCAAATCCCTGCTCCAAATACAGTAAGCTGGACGGGTCTTGGCTTAGGGGAGTTTTAGTTCTGTGAGGTTGTCCCATAGCTGTCTTAACAAAGAGGACTAGAGGGAAAGAGGACTGTGTTAGGAGACAAGATCCTGTCAGCTATTTGCAAACAAATCCATTAATTTATTTTTAGCTTTGGCAGTTTTTTCTGTGTTGGCTTCTAGCACTAGGCACCACATCCAGTTACTTGAGTTTATAGAGGATTTAACAGCTATGAGTTCACAAAGCTATAATTTTAATTTGCTGTTCTTTTTAATCTACTATAAGATGATCTGATCACTGGCAAGGCATCTGACAAACAGCTGACCAGCAACTTTGTTAGAATATCCATAGACAAAGAACTTTATAATGATAATGATGATAACAATACCTGCTCTCATTTCTCTGGATTGCTGAAAAATGCAAATTCAGACCTTTAATGATTGCAGCTCAGGGCTTTCTTTCTGACAGCAAAGTGAGAGAAAAAAAATTCCATCCTAAGAAACTGTAAAAGAAGCTATCAGAGGTGTGGTTATTTGTTGTTGTGTTTTGTTTTGTTTTTTTTTTTTTTTTAATTATAATTCACTTCATTATTGTTAAAGTAATTTAATAAATGAAGTATAAGACAGAAAAGATTCTTGGAGAGCCTTTTTATTTTGCTTTAAAAAGTTATTTTTTGATTTATGTTGATCTCATGATTCAGGAATTCTATGCCATGCTAATTTAATTCAGTTTTAATCTGAATTGAATAAAATATATGCTAGCTTGCTGGCTATGATGATAAAATGCATGTACTGCTTAAAGAGAAAATGTTTGAAATATACCAAATAATCTGAAATGCACTTCTCTTCAATGTATGCCTAATAAATTTTAATTATGTAATTATTTTTAATTTTTTATATTGCTGTATATTTTTAAAACCTGCCAAGTAAGAATATTTTTTAGAATTAGATGCAATGAGGTTATAATATTACTGTAGCCTTTGGAATAACACCAATATAAGGAACAGTAAAAAAAACCCAATTGAATGTATGCCTTGAGCTACATGATGACTGTTCAAACAGACTTCACAGAAAATTAGATTTCCTTGACTAGTGTTGTGGTTACAGTGATATAATTCATGTTTCATAACTCTGAAGAAATAATGAAGACATTATAACCAGAAATGTGTCAATTTGAATAAATTTATTATGAATTGCTTTGGTTTAAAAGCTCCCAATATGTTATAATAGAAGCCTACGTTCTTGCTTGAGAGCCAGCCAAACTGGGGTTTTAATATTTTAACAAATCACTTAATGGTAGATTTTTCTCTCCAAATAAACAAAAGGAGAAATGTTCTGAAGGGACTGTGATGATAAAAGATATTAAAATATACCTCTCTTTCTCCCCATGGAAATTCAGACAGCTTTTGCCTGAATCCAAGTTGCAATTAGGCAAAATTCCTGCAAAGTACCTTCTCCAAATAAAACCATGCAGGCCGGGAATGTTAACTGGAATTTGGTTAAGGGACTTGCACAAAGTCCACTATATCAGTCAGTAAGTTTCATGTATCACCCTCAGCGATACCTCTTGGCTTTAATATGATTCATAGGTGGTGTTTGCTCTGTGGCCAGGGCTTGACAAAATGCTAAAATGGGCTTGAGGCCTTGAAGAGCTACCAGAGGAAGAAGAATCCTCAAACTCACTTTGTCAGTTCCAATTCTTTAGGAGACTTTGAATGGTTTGAACTTTTACCAGTAGGCTTTTTGCCAGATTAGTTACTGTCTGTCCTCCCACAGCCCATAATGAGAACACAAAAACCATAAAGCTACTACAGATTCTTTGTCGTGTACTGTGGCAAATTTGACAGAACTGTGCCTGTGTGCTTAGTCCATCTGTGGGATGGGTATGTCATCTTGAGTGATCCAGTAGCACAGAAATCCAGTCATAAGAAAGTATGCCAAGTTTAGAGTGGATGTATAAAGACCCAGACATTATAGAAAGGGAATGTATTAGTCCAGCAGTTCTTCCTGATGGATAGCATGAAAGCTCAAGTGGAATTGAAGTCCAAAAACTTTACTGTCTTATAAAGTAAGTTCAAGTATTGTAAAAAAAAAAAAAGAAGAAAAAACATTCTGCTTTCTCATATTATAATTCTGAGACAAATATAATGGGTTGGGATAAATTTATGGACATGGAGGAGAAGACTGAAGGTTGAATTTGAAAGGGCTGAGTGGCTATAATAATTTTCTTACTTTTAGATATGAACTCAGTTTGTACTCCTTCTTTCCAAATACTTCAGATACCCCAAATGTTACATTTCTTTGAAGTCAGGTGCAAATTATTTATGAACTTGTTCAGTAGCCAGCATTTTTCTCATTTTCCCCTTGCTCCCCCACCCCAAGTGAAATTCTGTAAGACTTTTTGACTCTTAAATAGAATTTATAAGGTCACTATATGTAACATAATTGTCTAGAATTATCTTCTATGTTGTTTTTCATGTACTGTGCAATATCTCCTTCATAAATACACAAAAGCAAAATAGATAGTTGCTTACATATAGTGTTATGAAATTGTTCTACTTGTCATGGTAAAATTATGACTATTAGAAAAAAAGAAAATTTAAATTCTAGTAGGTACTTAACAACTACAGTGCACAGCTTCAATAAACATGAAATCAAAGGAAAAGGTACTTTTTTCTCCAGCTCAAAGGAAAAATGCCTTTTGGACCAGGTTTAAAACTGATTTATTGTTTGAAGTGGCAAAGTATTAATGCATTTTACCTTTTTTATTTTTAGAAACAAGAATCCTTCATTATACAAAGAAGGACAGCCTGATTGTTAGAGTACTAATTTTGGACTCAGAGTTTGCATTTCTTACTGAGCCACAAATTCCATTAGATTTTGAGAAAATCACTTAGCAAATTAATTGCACTGTCTAATTTTCAACAGCAAACAGAGATGTTTAAGTAAGAAGACAGTTCTCATAAGGTTTTCTGTATATCCAGAGGAAACAAAAAGTTTTTCTGGGATGCTTCTCAGTGCTATTCCCCCCCTGTGTTTTTTTGGTTGACATCTGGAGTCTTCTGTTTCTCATCTTTGTGATGGCCAATCTAACACGGTATAGTTGTCTAAAGTCAGGTACTTTGAATACCCTCTTAGGGTTAATTTTTAAACCTGTTCAGGCACATAAAGATGCAAACACTTACTCATCCATATGAAGGGAATAAATACATTAAAACGTTAGGTGCACTGATGTTGTGATAATTAGGTCCGTAATAAGTGCTGAGATTGGCATTGTTAGACAGGGTTCCTGAATTACAGAGATTTGCATTAATAACCTTTTAATGTAATAACTTCAAGTAGTCAGCACAATGCTTTTAAAATATGAACAGTAGGCTGGTTTTTCAAAGGTTTGTTGAATATCTCATTTCCTGAATATAGATTTCTTGGAATAACTCTTGAGACAGAGAAACTGACCTTCTCTATGTGATTAATTCATTCCAAAGAGTGCTAAATGTCCTATCAGGTGATGTATTAAAATGGTGGCAGGTATGTTTTCATACAGTGGCACTCTGTCCAGAATTCCAGCTGGACTGATGAGCATTTGTTTGGTTTCTGTCATTTGGCAGAAACACAATGACTCCATCATCAGGGTTCAGCAGAGCTTTCCATTTCAGAGCCCATTTTCAAGGCATTCTAAATTGCACATGCACAGGTAGATTGATTTGGAAATTGCTTTGCTCAACCAGGGCTGGTGCAAATTTGGGGGTGCAAATCTGGGCTAGATTATTCCAGTGATTTTGGAAGAGAAAAATTCCTCCTTCCCTCACACGTATGCAGATATGCATATGAAAACATTTCAAATTTCTTACTGTTCCCAGAATTAGAGAAAATCTCCTTAGATCTGATGAAAGCTTTCAAAATCCAATTTCACACTGCAGTATGCCTGATGCTCCTAGACTTCGTTTCTTAAAGCCACGGCTAGTTTTTTTGCAAGCTGCATATTACAGAAGCAGAAAAGAAATAATATGAGTGAAGTTTAGGCACCTAAATACAAGTGACTGGTGACATATTTAATACCCAAAGATATCTGAAACATCCCCACAGGACAAACCTGTGTGACATAGGCTGAACAGGAAATCTGTGCCATCTTAGGGCATGGTAGAATAGGGATCTAAATTGGTATGGAATATTTGCATTTAGGCAAACAAATCTCTTTACATCAATTCTTCCAAAACCAGAATTCATTTTGTCTTTCAATTGCGTACATCAGCCTTGTACTCTAATAACAAAAGTGGAGTGCCGCACCCCTTGAGTCTGACCAGGTATGTTATTTCTTTAAGTCCAAAAGAAGTTTACACTTGCCTTCCTTTTTGCATGTATCTGGAGACTCTTACTGTGCTTTGTTTGGTTCTAGTGTTTCAGTGTCCTTGGCAGCAGCTCAGAAATGGCTGGGACTTATGAGTGGCATAGCTGTTTATTAAAAGGCATTTTAGCTCTACATTTCTTGTTTTTATATGTTTGTGGTTGGTTTGGGTTTGTTTGGGGGTTGGGCTTTTTTGTTTTTTGGTTTTGGTTGGTTTTGTTTTTTTTTTTTTTTTTATGCTTGTATTTTGTTTCCCACTATACAAAATGACTAGTGGATTTCCCAACAACTCACATTACGGAAACTAAACTTCTATGTGCTGGATAAACACATGGAATACCAGACAGCACAGTTGCCTGCCACCTTCCTTCCATAATAATTACATGTTTTTGTGCAGTATTCTGAAGGCATGTGAGGTCAGAAATTACATTTTTTTTGTGTAAGGTGGAATTCCAGAAATAGGGCTGTAAAAAGTATCAGCAGTACTCTGCTGTTGTGAAACATCGCCTGTTTAATTTATCTAAATGGTTAATAATTTATGTGATGTTTAAAGTCATCCACTTGTCAATTCCCTTCCAGAAGATTACATCTAGTGCAGTAGCTGTAGTGGTACAGGGGGTAGTTATGGACAGATGAACCACATAATATACTGCTGCAGTTATTTCTGGAAGTGAGCGCACCGCCTCCAACCACCATTAGATGCAGATGTAGCCACTGTAACCCCCACGTAGGCAACACTCACCCTGCGCTATTACAGTTCTCTCTAGCAAGGAACTTTAGGCCTCAGTTCAAGGTTGGCCAGTGCAGATTGCATCACCTAATGCATTGTTTATTACAGACGTTCTGTGTGACTGATTTCATGCAGCCCCAGCGCGAGGGAGCAGAAGCCACATGTCACATGTCTGACCCGCAGCTCACAAGCCCTACATGCCACTCAGTCAACCCTGCGCTGAACCTCATTATCTGCTCTTGGCTACAACAACATTTCAGAAATCACAAGCTCTTGATTTGATTTAATTTGATAGATTTGAAGGGTATCATTCTAAGAAAACCTGCGCAGGATTTCATTCCAATCTTGTGTTAGAGTTCAAGGCAAAATTCTATCAGGGGGATGTTCTGACAGAGCTATCACAGGGAATCACAGAACTTGCTATTGCAATAGCAAACACTGTTGTCAAAGCTGGCTATAAAATCCATCTCTCTAATCAAGTTTGTTACAAAAGTATGCTAAAGTATTCATGTTTTTCAATTGAAAAAAAAAAAAGTCCAAAAACAAACAACAACAGAAAAGAAATGCAAATCTGCTTCTTGATAGCAAATGCCGAAAAAGGGAATGTAGTGAAGGGAAACGCTGGATTTTTACTGTGCTGTGGTTTGTGTAGCTGTACACTGAGTTTCAGATTAGGTTGAAAAGCAGCTTGGGGAAATGACTGAGATTGGTGGTACTGATTTAATCCCTTGGAGCCTTTTCCTTACCTACAATAAAAGATACACATTTTAACAATAACTGTAAACTTAACATTCAGTTCAAGCTCTAGTAATAGGGAAGACTCCTCACAAAACGCTCAACCACAGATACTTTTCAAAGACTTATGCACTGCTGCCAGGAAGTTAGCTAGTGGTATCTCCACTTGTGGTCACTGGATAAATTTGGCTCTCATGAAGTACTTGAGCCCATTTTCAAAATTATAAATGGGCTTTTGAAATGCTCAAGAAGGAGCAAGAATGCACAGCTCATTGTATGAGATTCATTTGCTCAACACATTTTAAGTCCATTGAGATAATAAATACACATAAATTGGCACATGCCTTTTTTACAGAACAAATTACTTTTTCTTAGGGTGATCCTCAGCATTACTGCTGATGCAATTTATTTTGGGGGCTTTTGGAGAAAATGTATGGGGAGACAAGACATGCCTGGCTGTAGCCTTGCACTGAAAAAAGTAGCTATTTCTGTGGCTTCAGTCTAGTACTTGAATAGAAATAATTTCTTTCTTTACTACTGCAGCTACAACAAATGATGGTGTAAAGGTAAGCTATTAGCTCTCTTAGGGCAGCGAAGCTTTTTTGTGATAAAACTATTATACATATATTGTGAGTATTTTGATAAAAGCAAGGGAGGATGTGTGGAAGGGGACCAAAAAAAACCCCAACAAAAATCCTCTATAGTTTTTGAGGATAATGAGAGGTAGTTTGGATTTTTTGAACATCCACTTTGTCAGTAGTAATTGAGTTTACTCTAATTAAAGACGTAATTTTGTCACATTAATCAAGTGTTGTGATTCTAAATAGCATACAGGCTTTTGACAACTGGAGAGCTTGATTTTCTGGAAGTGGGGTGCATACTGAATAGCTTGAATCTGTTGCAATTTTTCTCAGTATGTATTTTAATTTTACTTGATAAACACCTGGATGTGATTATGACTAAGAAAGGTAAAAATTAAAAGACAGGGAATAAGCCTACTGAGTTGAGTATTGAAGAATACACAGAAATTTAGTTTAGTCTTCTCTCCCCTTTGCTCTCAGAACCAGTCTTAAAGGTGTAAAACTTATTATCCAACATAAACAGAACAGACAACTGGGGATACAAGCATCAAATAGGTAACCCAGGACATTGGGAAATGGTAAATCTAACAAGAACAACTGTGTTGCACAAGCATAGCAATTACAAAAAAAACCCAAAAACCACACTAGACAGCTTAAGTGTATTTATGATGAAAAGGAAACCAAGTCACACAGCTCAACAAATGTTTTGGTGATAGGTCTTAGCAGAAATCTGCCGGTCTTTTAATATCAACTCTATTAACTGTTCAGAGATTACTGGGTTTGCACTTGTTCAAAGAAGGAGTTAAAAAAGGTTACACTTGAACAGATTCTAGGTCAAATGCTCTCAGATATCTTTAGCCAAGGCTCAGGAAACCATTTTTATTCTTACAGTTGTTTGCAAAGAGAGACAGTAAGGCAGAAGAACCTTTAGTTTCACATTCTCATGCATGCAACACTTCCAATGCCTACACTGGAACAATCACATAGGTCCTTCTGTGCCTCAGTATTCCACTGACTGCATTCCCCTCGTGCAATGCTAGTCCCAGAGAAAGCACTGGCAGCAGCAAGCATCAAGACAGACTATGAGATATATGAAAAAACAATTTAAGTAAATTTGTTTCTTACAACATGCAAGTGAAATTATAATAGCATGACATTTTTATTGATTTTTTTCTAAAAGTGGCATTGCTGCTGCCATGACTAATTGGATTACCACCAAAGTTATATTGAAAAATAAAGTATTTAATTTATTTGCTGCTATTCATTCTAATTGTGGTTTTTATTTGCCTGGCATTTTAAAACAATTACATGACTAAGCCAAAGGCACAAAAACATGCCATGTATGTCAGGTTGCAGCTCTGTAACACATTGTACAGAACAGGTGAAAAGTCAAAATGTATTTACTTTTTCTCACTGAACTTTTCAAATGCTGATGAATATCAGCATACAATTGCCACTTGCAGGTTTTTATCTCTTTCCAATATCAGTTTTCTACCTAGAACACCTATACCATTTGTCCTGCCTTCTATTCTTCTGAAGACAATGAGGTTTAATATGTCACAGTTATGCCTGTGAATCAACTAGGCAGGACCACAGTGTCCTGGTCTCTGCAGTTTTATAAAAGGATAGCTTCTCACAAGAAACGAGCAAATTCAGTCAATTATCTGACACTACAAAATTCCTGATATATTTGCCAGACTTTGTATATAAGAACTGTTAATCAACTCAGACTTTGACTTCTGCTGTAAGTGTAACAGAATGAGCTGTTCAAAGGACAAGGAATCCTTCATTTCATTGAAAATGAATGTCCTGCAAAATCATCTGTGACTCAGCCAAAATGAAAACTGTGAGTATTGCTTCTATGACACAAAAATCTTTCTCCAGAATTGAAATCTTGGCTTGTGTCTGATGATTTTTTCAGCAGATTCAGGCAAACAGCAAAGGATTTGCCTCAAAACATTCTACATTTTTACCAGTCTCACATCTCAGTTACTGCCCCTGACCATGCCAAGGACAGTCAGAGGGTTTCTATATGGTGCTGTCTTCACCAGGGGCTTTCAGTTTTTGACCATGGAATTGACTGACCTAAACAGTACTGCCCACGCTGCTTGGTGCCATCAAACTGTTCTTCATACAGCAAGGGGTAGTTTTTATTTTGAAATCAGACAAATGCTTATAAGGACAGCCATGGAACTGCCACAGAGGGATGTGTGTACATCAAGCAGAGCAGGATCAGGCTGCTGAGGAGCAGCCCCGGGCACGAGGGAAAACCTTTCCACAATCCACCGTGCTCCAGGCTGTGGCTGGACGTGGGTGCTGGGCCCAGCCCGGAGCCCAGCCTCCTCACGAGCCGCTTTTCTGGCACAAGGCGACGGCTCTGTCCCCCGGCCTCGGTCATTCCCTGTTTCTCCAAGGCATGTCCATAAATTCCCGATGCACAGAGGGATGCGTCAGTTTAGTTAATGATTTGCCAGGCGCTGAGTCGCGTGTCAGGCCCGTCCGGCGGTGCGCGGCTGGAGCCCGCTGCCCGGCGCGGGGCAGGAGGTCACGGGCCATGCCGGGGCCGCGCTGCCCGCGGTGCCCCCCTCGGGCGGAGCCGCAGAGCGGCCCTGCGGGCGGGACGCGGGGCTGGCGGGGCCGGGGCGCGGCGGCCTGGGGAGGGGGCGAAGCGCAGGAAGGGGCGGCCTGGCTCTGGACCGGCCCGCGCTTCCCTGGAGCTCAAAAGTTGTTTCCCGGCCCTGCAGACACTTTCCTCTGCTGCGGATGCGTGCGTGTCCCACCCCCCACCCCCCTTTTTATTTTTGAGGTTTCTCAGCCTGAGGTGAAAGGAGCCGGCAGTGCCGAGCCTGCCTTGTCAGGCTGAGCCAGCAGCTACTTTGTCCCTGCAGTGTCTTTCTCAGAGTGTTGGTGAGATCAAACCGCTTCCGCGGGAGCAGTGCCGCTGTCAGCGGTGTGCACCCCGTTTGTTACCTCTCAGGCTGCTCTTGAAGGCTCTGGTCTCTATTCTTAGTAAAGAAAGCTACGAGCTGGGTTTTTCACGAAGCAACTGATGAGTTTCGGTAGACTGAAGTTTACAAAATCTTAAAATACTGCATTACGGGATTTTTTCCTTCTCCTAAAGCAAAATATCACTTTAAATGAATCCTCACCACTTTGGTGAGGAATTTCCGTAAGTGAAGTATCTTCTTTCTATGTTGTAACCTTATTCTGATGGTTTCCCCCACTTGGTACTAATTACAATATGAAATCTGGAATGATAATAAAGAAGGTAATAAAGTAAAATATGAGGCTTGGGGGCATTAACTCACACATGTAGAAAACTCTTGTAACGTGTTGGCTGATGCAAATACATCAGGTGCTTTGGGTGCAGGTTTTCAGATGAAATCAAGTAGACAAAGTGCTCTTAAATATTTTATGTGAGAAAACCATTCACTGTAATGTACACAGCAGTCCAAACAACCACATTATTAATGTGATACTTTAAACCCGTGCATAACTGGGCTCTTAGGCAAGTACTGTAGTGATTACCTTCCCTACTCCTGCAAATGCTGGCTGGTGACTTCTGACATAATCCTGTTTCAGCAGGCAGCAACAACTGAGACATTTATTTTATGATGGAGCTGCAGAGAGAAAACTAACTGAAAACAGAAATGAATGGATTGCTTTGCACTATTTTCTCTTGTCAGTCACTTTGATTCAATTCTGGTTAGAAAAAAGTTTCCATTTGTTTAAAATACTGTTGTGATATACTTGGAAAGTTTTGCTGAGAAGTTACATGCATCTACTGCTGTAATATGTGTACATAGGGAATGGCATAAACACAGGGACAACAAAATATTTACTAATGTCCTTAGAAGCCAATATAAATATATCTCTGCTCTTACTCTGCAAAGACTTACGCATATTCAAACAACTTTATATTCAGAGCTGAATACTTGGATTGGTTTCAAGTAGTGTTAGGCACTGTATTTTAATATATTCAGCCTACTGATTAAATAAAATAACTCCAAAAAAGAAAGCTAATTGCTGCACCCAGGAAGCATCATGGTATTAGTGCCTTATTAGTTCATGTATTCTGGTTGGATATTGCAATTTTAACAGCAGCTGTTACAATTATTGCTTGATATTATGTATTCTGTTGAAATAGGAGAACAAAGAAAGGTGACAGTATTTTGGAGAACCCATCGATTCCAAATCCTTTTCCTGAGCTGTGTTGCTCGCCGTTTGCTTCAGTTTTGTCAGCCAGTCTGTTGCCCAAGGCAACTTCAAGAAAAAAGCAGGTAAGATTTATAAATTATTGTTTGACAGTTTCTAAATTGGTTAAATGAAAGCTTGAGGAAAAGCTCAGTTATCTATTAAATTATTTTATTAAAATAGAGGTGTTCTTATTTCTGTAATTTGGTGAATTTTTTTCTGTAGGTCATCAATGATTGTAGAAAATGAGGTTTTGGAATCTGTGACTTAAGACATGACTGTTCTTTCACAGAGTGTATGTGTGGCTCTGCAGATTTTTCAATTTAAGTGGAACCAGGGGCAGGCAGGCAGTACTTTATGTCCTTAAATGAGAAGTTAATTTCTTTTTTCCCTTCCTCCCCACCTGCAATTACTGTCATCAATGTTACAGAACAGAGGGTTTTAGCAGTCACTGAGCAGCTTTTCTGAAGTTCTAATTTTGCCAGGATAATGGGAATAACCTAAATGGATGGGGAAGGAGCAAATGCTGTGTACCTGGCTATATGTTATATGCATGTGTGTTTATCTGTGTATGGCTGATGTTACTATATTTCTATAAAAGGCCTTAAACTGTAAGCCAGGGGAAGATTTGAGTGGGCAGAAAGACCTGGCAGTACTGTTCAGACAGAGTTTCCAGTTAATGGAGGTTAGTTACTGGTGTCGGAGATCAGTTTCACTCTTTGAAAGCTTACCTGTCTCATTCTGTCTTCTCTTCTTGAGACTGGAAATAGTTCTGACAAGGAACATCTGTGGCATTAAGATTACTCCCTCCTTCACACTTGCTGTTTTGCTGGTGTGCATGATCCCTGTTTTAATATTTTTAAGGGTGGTATTGGAGGTGTAAGAACTTAACCTGCTGCTGGTTATTCCGTTTTTAGATTTGCATGAAGAATATGCCTGGAAGTTGAAGTTTCTTGTAGATGTATTAACTTTTCTGAAGCTAACCTGCCACAGCTGTCTCTGTGCACCTGCCAGAGAACTTTGTTAGCCAAGTTGTGGCTTGCACCCTAAGGAGGAACCTTCTCCTCACTTCTCCAGTGAAAAACATGTATGTGTCTGGGAAACTGCCCTGATTCGATCTTGCCCTATTCTGCATGTCCACCATGGTGTCTCTCTATAAGCTGTGTGTCTTTGTGGACTACTTTTATTGCTTTTGGTACTTGTCCTACAATAGCAATACTAATCTGATGCATTCTGGCCAGTGTGCATCTAAATGTTGCTAATGCAGTGGGATAAAACTGTTCCAGTCTTCTTGGGCAAGGTGGAAACATTGACTGTCTCTGCAGAGGCAGGAAAAACACTGAATTGGTAATATTATCTTTCAGAATAAAAGGACTAAAAGTCACATTTTTAAAAAGATAGTTTAAATTAGTCATGTTGCAGGCCTAAATCACAGTCATTTTGGTAATCTTTGGACTTGAAACTGGGAAGCATGATTTAACACACAAAGGTCAGCTGCTTTTGTGGCCAGTCATATTTTACATTACTGACAGGCTTGATTGGTTAAACCAGCTGTGTTAGCTTCAGTCTTCCAGAAGGTGAAGTTCATATCTTCATTGACTTTACTTCTTCTTCTTTCTAAAGGTTCATTTGTACTTCTTGTGGTGATTTCTGCTCACAGTCCTTCCATTTCTCCTGCATTTTCATTTAAGAGTGTAGTGCTCCTTCTGGTAAAAGCAGGAACAAGAACAAGAACAACTGGTTTCCTGACAGAAGTGAGCTAACATAATGCTGGTGTCTGTTGGAGGGTCTGACCTGTTTTTCAGCTACCAGAAAAATGGAGAGAAATATTCCTGTTACTTTTGTGGGGGCATTTTAACAAAACTATTATTTCTGTCCCCCAGGTGTCTGTTTATGGCCATAAACAAGAGAAATTATAAGGAGAAATTGTACTAGGCCAAGCACACCGCTTTTAGACTCAGCATGACTGTTGTTGCATTCTTCATCTAAAATTATTAAAGTTAAGGCCAAATGGCAATGGTCAAATTAAACTTTTATTTTTGAAATTCAGGTTGCAGTCTTCTAATAGGTTAAAAAATTACTCAGGTTTACAAAGAGAGGAATGCTAAGCAGGTGTGCAAAGAGAAGTGAACTGGCTGTGACTTTGACTTCCCACAGGTGGCTGTGGAACTGTGCTTGGAAATGTTTCCACCTCCGTCCTTATTTTGTCAACTTTGTAGCAGCTCTTTGTGCAAATACATATCTGTATACAAAAAATTTGTGACTATTACTGTTACAGTTTGATAGTTCACTAAGTTTTAAGAGAAAGCAGCTACTCTTAGGAATTTTTTTTTTGTGCATAGCGTTGACAGCTGCCAGAATTCTTTCTCCTCTGATGATCTACATATGTTTTCAGTGGCTCTTCTTTTAGATTGCTTACTTTTGATTTAGTTTCTTTTTCTTCTGTGCGTTTAATTTCAAGCATAGGCAGGAAAATTGCAGAGTGAATTTCTACTTATGTCTTGTAGGTAACCATTATCAAAATGGGTGTTTCTAAAAGAAAAAAAAAAAAGAAAAGATGCCTCTTCTGTCTTGTTTTTCTCTCCAAAAAAGATTTTCTGCTTCTGTAGAAGAAAGAAGTTGTCATGAATATCTGCTCTTTTATTCATAGCACCTGTGACATCTGAAATCTTTCTACTTCGAAATAGATTATTAACGTTATTTTGAATTCTTGTTTTTCTAAGCTGAAATTCTTACTGTCTTCTAATGATCTTTTATCATAAGCCTCTCAAAACGTTGAACATGCTGCTTGAACAGCATGTTTGTGGGGTTGACTCACTGAAAATAAGTTTATAAAAGCAAATTGGTAAAAGCCACGTAGCAGAATAGTGATTTGCCTCTGTGCTTGGGAAGTGGCGTGTCTATGTCTCTGAACATTATTTGGTTTGCCTCACCAACACGGCTTTCCACCTCTTTTCTCCCCTTGCAGTTTGGAAGAGTTTTGTGTTATATCTTTGAATCACAGAATCATTAAGTTTGGAAAAGACTTCCAAGATATTTGGGTCCAACCTTTGATTGAACACCACCATGTTTGATTAACCACAGCACTAAGTGCCATGTCCATTAGTGTCTTGAACACTGCCAGGGATGGTGGCTCTGCCGCCTCCCTGGGCAGCCTGTTCCAGTGCTTAACAACCCTTTCACCAAGAAAATGCAGAAAAGCTGTCAGCCCGCAGCTTGGACAAGTGCACTCTTCCCTGGGTTGAGAAATGTCTGCATGGCCAGGTGATGATGATGAGAGTGATGGTGAATTGTGCTGCTGCATCCAGAGGGTGTCTGGTCACTAGAGGCGTCCCCCAGAGTGGAGTGTTGTAGTCTTGTTTATCTTCACTGATGATCTGAATGCGGGCATTGAGCCTACTATTAGCAAATTCAAAGACCATGGAAAGCTGGGTTAGATTTTGATCTGATGGAGGGCAGGAAGTCCCTGTGGAGGGACCTGGACAGGCTGGATCGATGGGCCAGACCACGGGCACGAGGTTCAACATGTCCAACTGCTGGTCCTGCACTTGAGATACAACAACCCCATGCAGTGCTACAGACTGAGGGCAGAGTGGCTGGAAAATGGCCCAGCAGAAAAGGTCCTTGGGGTGCTGGTTGACAGCTGCTGACCATGAGCCCAGATGGCCAGGAAGGTGAAGGGCATCCTGGCCTGTATCAGGAATAGTAGTTCCTGCAGGGCCAGGGAGTGGTGAAGCCACACTTTGAGTGCTGTGTCCATTTCTGGGCTCCTCACTTGGAAAAAGGACCTGGAGAGTGTCCAGTGAAGGGTAACAAGGCTCGTGAACGGACGAGAGAATGTGTCTTGTGAGGAGTGGCTGAGGGAGCTGGTTTTGGTTGGTCACGAGGAGTCTCAGGAGGGACCTCATTGCTCTTTACAGCTCCCTGAAAAGACACTGGAGTGAGGTGGGGGCTGGTCTCTTCTACGGTGCCTGGAGTGACAGAGCACATGGAAGTGTTCTTAAGCTGAGGCAGGGCAAATTCAGATTAGAGAATTGAAAAATTTTTTTACTGTTAGGGCGGTCAGGCATCAGAGTAGGTTGCCCAGTGTGGTAGTGGAGTCACCATCTCTGTTTCAGAGGCATCTGTGTCTGGTGCTGGGTGATGGTTTTGTGGTTTAGGGGTTACAGTGGTGGTGCTTTGGTTGACATTGGACTGGATGATCATAAGGGTATCTTCCAAACTGTGTGATTCTCTGATTCTGTGAAATGTGTTCAGATAAATGAATTTCATGTTTCAGGGTGGAAGACTTTTATCTGAATAGGCCAAAAAAAACATCTTTCCCCTCATGTCCACCACAGTATGGTCAGTTTGGTGGAGTGGATGGCGGGAAATGTTGCCTTCCTCTGAGGAATCAAGCATCTGCTGCTTTTAGGTGGAATTCATGAACTTGCACGGAAAATTTAATTGGGCCTCAGAGCTTTTGTTCTCTAAGAAATTACAAGGAACTAAAAATATAAAACACTGCACTTCTGTCTTTAATTATGATCAAAATAAATATTAGCTGGGAAAAGTATGAATTGTAAGAAAACTTATTCTGTTCTTGTTGTCTTTGGTCAAATGAACTAAGAAGAGGTTACTCTAGCTTTATGGAAGCTTAATTTTTTTGCTTTCTGAAAACAAAACCTGAATATTTTCACTGCAGTGTCAGTTCTTGCCCTGCTCAAGGATAAGCCAAAAAGTGTTTCATGGCAAAAGTAGTTCAAGGTAATTAGTGCCTTGTTTCTTTAAATTAAATTAGAAGTGCAAAAATAAAACTCAAGTAAATCTCAAGGTGAAGAAAATCTGAAATTTTACCTTGCCTCTTTTGTCTTTCTTAATGTTCTAAACAAGTAGATATTTTTATCCTGTAGAATCCAAATATACTCCCACAATGTTCTTTCCAGGAAATCAGTTGTATGGAGACCTCAAATACATGTGATTGTAGTGGAATTGACTTTGCTTTTTGTATTCATAAAGATTTTTGTGTGAAGCTCTTTGACAGAGAAGAGCTAACAGGAACTTTATGTTTAAAAGCAGATTTTTTATTTTAAATGTGTACTGTTCTAAGTTAATGAATGATATTGGGCATTGATTGTTGTAATTGGAGCACCTTTTTTTTTTTTTTACAGCTATAATTTAGGGTCTTCTAATGTATCTGCTTGGAGCTTCATTCTCCAAAACTGCATATAATTCTACTAGCAGACATACAGGGCTAAGTCTTTGGTACTTAAATGTTTTCATGACAGATCTTTTGTCTGAAATGTCTGTTTACTCTTGACTTGCAAACAGTGCAAAAACAAAAAGGGTTTTTTTTTTTTTGAAATGCAATGGTTCATAAATTTCTACTCAATTTCCTAGGATTGCGACATCTTTTCCAACCAAAAGAGGCATTACTTGAATTTACTCTGTAATTCCAGTCTGTGTATTTCTTACCAGAGTTCCTTCCAAGCTGGAGACAATTGCACGTGTCCTCCTTTATCACTTCTCAAATCTTTTCTTCTTTACAGCCTCTAAACATGTATCAGTTTTCCCCATGGCCTTCCCTTAAATTACACAAAAAAGACTTAGGATTTTAAAGTCAGAAGGGAAAGGAAGAAGTCCTTCCAACCAGTTTATAGATAAACAGTAAAAACATTTTGTACAGAACCAACTTAAAGAGCTCAATGAAGTCTCTATTATAAGGATTGCAAAAAGGATTCACTTGGGTTCCTTTTTGTGATGTTTCTTTTGGTGTTCTGCTCCAGTTCCCGTGCTCTGTTCTTCATTTATATGGTTGTACCTGCCCACCAAGGGAAGATTTATTGATGTTACAGTAGATTGGAATTATTTAGAGCCCTATTAAAACTTGCTATTTTAATGCAGGTACCTTTGTACTTTGACCAGTCATCTTAACACTGTGACAGAAAGTCACTTGTCTTTTTTACTTGCATAGGTAAAAATCAGGAGAAAAGGTTGAACAGTTTCTTATTTTAGCAATCAGGAATATTGCCTGGTTTATGCTGGAGGTGCCCTATTACGAGCTGTCTGATATATCAGCCTGGGGAAACTTCAGAATAATCACCTGTTTGTTTCTTTTTGTATTTTATTTCATCTTCTTTACATTGAAATTAGTTGCTTTCTGTCAAACTTCACATCAGTGTTTTCTTTCGCTCTGTTACTGTCCAAAAACAACTCAAACAAAGACTTTAAACGTTAAGACTGTAAACATTCTAACTTCACAAAAATAGCATTTTTCCCCCCTATTCTAATAGTCAAGAAAACAAGGACACTCTAACTTTTGTGGTTACTAAGATACTGCCTCTGCAATCTTTTTGCTTAATTTGTAACATCAGGAAGGTGTTAGGCTTTAAGTTCTGCAGTTTTTACTTGTATAAAATAAAAAAATCATCACTACTGTCAAAGATTGTGGTAGACATTTTGATAGTGCTTGTCAGATTGGAATGGTTTTAACAATCCTTTGGATATTGATTGTCTCGGATCCATCAGCCTAAAAGTCAAACCTAAAGTTGCTTATCTTTTCTTTTAGGCTGGTTTTCTCAGTACAAGAAACTGCCTCTTCTGTGCTATTTGGGAAGTTCTGTTTTGAACAAGAAACCTCTGTGATGTTGCAGTAGATCTAATAACTTGCCTAGAAAAACCTCTGTAAAGTTGGAAACCTTAATTTTTCCAAGAAGTGAACCTTTAATAGTTTTCTCTTGAATTCTGCATTGACTGCCTGGTATTTTGGCTCTGTGATGTCTCTGTGTCTAGAGCAGATGATGATACGAACATTATCAACTTCTCTGAATATACAAGAGACTTGTCAGTTAAAGCCAGGTGAAACTGCAGGGAACGCTCTCATGCTGCTGAGTCACTTTTGATAATTCAGTTTTATTGAATTTGACATTAAAAGATTAAACTCTCATGAATGGAGCTTGAATCCTCATAATTTTCAGAAGGAAATGAGATGTGATAGATACTAACACAGCTTTTATTTATAATTGCTCCCAGGGATGCTTTTATTTAGTCTTAGACTAGAGAGCTGGAAAGTGTGGGTCATTTTGTAGCCACTCCTTAGACAGATCCATGATTAAAGAAATATTTTATTGACAAACCTTTTTTGAGGTTTCTTCTCACTGGTGTTGTGTTAAGGAGGGCATGCAAGAGGTCAGTACTGTAGCAGCAGAACACTATTGGCATCTTCCTTCTACGGACCATTGTCTGAGCTGCCTTTGATCAGAACAGATCCATGTTCCCCTCTGACTTCCTGGGACACACAGTCTGGATTAATCAGAATAGTGTTTAGTAATATTCATAAAATTAGATGAAGCCTTAAGTATTTTTGTGGCTTTTTTTTAATTCTCCATTTTGTTTTTCCTCAGTGTTCTTTTCTGGTCTTATAAAACTTCTTTTCTTCTGTTCTGCTTTTGTTGTGTCATTGCCCAGTATTTTAAACACCTGTGTTATATCTGCTACTGCTATTTTTATATCATAAACAGTTTATAGTTGCATTGAATGAGACTAGGATAGTCAATGATTAATAGTTAAATTACTTAAATTCTACAGGTTTAGTAAAGTTGACAATTTACATGATTCTTAATAAAGGTTTACAACTCCTTTAGAATGAAGAAAGAAGAAGAAGAAAATACAAGGTACTTTACCATTTATTTTACAGTACTAAAAAGTATGTAAGATGATTGAATTTTCCTGATTCTATCATCATAAAACTTTGTTATTCTAGTGTTGGGGCATTAACTGAAGAATGGAACTCAAATTCAGATCAGTTTTTCCTAGGAGTTTTGGTGCAGTTTTTAGCATATCCTCGGCTTGCTGCATTTTTGATGTTCTGAGAGTTACTATCTTTTCAAATAAGAGCTTGAGAACTATAGAAACAAGCAGAGGCATATTCCCATCCTACTTCTGTGCATAAATGTTGACACAATAAGTATAATTTAGATTTTGTATTAAAAAAAACCCCATGCCTCCATATAAACACCACTGTTGAACCTGGTCAGTTTTCACTAGGTGGAACTAACTTGATCATCCCTGTAGAATAGTACTGAATATTTGTGATTGATAAAATAATTTAATACTCTTTATGCATTCATATTTTCTTGTGTCTATTTACAGTAGATAACTGAGGACTTGTTCTTTCACATGATAATTCCAGAGCTACTGATACAGTATGGTTGTTCCCCCATGATTTTTGCATTTTGCCCTTTTTAACTCTTTGCAGTGGTAATCTTTACTCTGTGACAAGTGTAATTAAGAGATCAAGCTAGAGTTGTAATGAAAACTAGATCAATTTGAGATGTCACTGTTAGGACAGGAAAATAACTCCTCACTTTCTTGATATTGTGCCTGCTGATATCATGCTTCACTCTCTGCTTTCAGTTTCCCTTGCATAAGAAAATGTATAGAAAACTGTCAATAACCCTGAGATCTCTCACCCTTCTTACCACACTGTGTAGTAGAGGACAACTTATATCTGTGTCTTAACATCTGCAGATCACTCAGATGAGTGTTTTCAGGATAATAGCTGTCTGTTGCTGCTCGTATAGCAGGAACACCAATAGTCAGGCAGTGGAAGGGCATCCTCTTATGGACATTTCATGCTGATCTCTTTTTGTGTGTGTGCAGAGGCAGTAACAGATACAGCTTCCAGCTGGGGATTTCAGGGCTCAGAGTTTCCAAACTTTTCTAGCAGTTACTTATTCCTATGAAGAAGATGGCACATGTATCTTTAGCTAGTGGTGAAATGTGGCAGTGATAACAGTTGACCAATGCCCATGTTCTCTGTCTTCAGCATATTTAAAGCTGCTACTTCTAAAGGCATTCACACTTTCATGACTGCTTCTTATTTGGGATTGAGCAGAAACGGAGAATTTCAAGCTGGAGTATTTAAGCATGCCTCTCATGTTATAGTCCTGATGGGAGTCACCTCAGATGGGAATATTTAAAAAAAATGCTAATCAGGCCAACAAAAATCTTTCAAGAAGGGCAGTTGTGGGAGGAGAAATTAAGAGGGAGAAGAAATTAGACCTCTGCTCTAGTAACAATGTGGAGTTGCTTTTCTCCTGTTTCAAGTCACAGAACATTCATTTGCAGCTAATCAGCTCATATTTTAGCCCAATAGTGTACATGATATTTAATACTGAAGTCTCAAGAGAGAAACATATATCGGTTATCTCAGTTGTCTGCCTGTGCTTCTAATTAGGATACTGATGAGGTGTTCCTGCCTGTTTCTGATATGCTTATACTGCATACTGGTAGGTTTGTCTTTTAGCTTTGTTTGATATTATATCCACAGGAAATCAATATACACGAGATTGTCCTGTGATCAGAATGGGATTTTTCAATTACTGCATTCTTGGGCTATAAATAGCCTTTTTATATTAGTTATGTTATGATAACTCCTGTTACTGATTACATTAAGACTTGCTGTTTATGAACAGCTGCAAGCTCTTGATAATGACACAGAAATGGTATCAGCTGTTGAGAAACAGGCTGGAAGTTTGTAAGAATTTATTCTCATAATTGCTAGAATTCACTGCTATGTAGTGAGAGGGAAGCCCATGCAATACGAGGGTTTTCTTAACTCAGCTGACAGAGCTTCATCAATGTGCTTTTTTATCAGGCTTGAACCTATTGATCACAAAAATAGGCAGCTGAAAAGCTTTGCAAGTAGCATGTATAACATTGCTTTAAGATCCCCCCAGTTTGTGAGGAAAATTGGCAAGGATGGAAAGCTTCATTATGTTCCTTGTGGCTCCGACTTCGTGAATTTCCTGGGTACCTTGTAATGTCTGTGTTGCTTTACAGGTAATACAGTCTGTTTTAGTGCAACTGCATCTGCACCAGTCCTTATTCACCCTCCAAAAGGGTGTACTGTATGCTCTGTGTGAAGGCTAAGACCTATTCGGGTTTTTTTTGTGCAAGGGACTATATGAGTAGAAAAACAGCACCTCAGTCACTTTGAAACCTCTCTTTTTTGGGGTGGTTATAAAGTAAGTAGTTATTTGTCGAGTGTATGTAAATGCACCTGTGCAAAAAACAGCCTGCGTGTGTTTCTATGGTCACATATTAAAGGGCTCTTCTGCTGAATAGACAAAGTGTCTGTGCCAGGCAGACAGGAGCTCTCACAAGGAAGGGCAAATAGCACCATGAATAACTTACCTGATTTGCCTTGGTCTTGTGTAATAAACTACTGCCTGAGCTCAAAGGCAAGTACAAAAAATAGCACCAAAAATTTTATAAACCTTACTGGATTTGTATTATCTGGATTTTTCTTTTTTATCTACAGAAGCAAAAGCTGAATCTGATTTGCTCTTGCTACCTATAAATGCTCACATTCCTGCATTATATCTGGCCGAGCTAGGAATAGATCAGCTCTTGTGACTCCATATTCAGTGCCTTAAGGACATCACTGACCTTCCTCTTCTAGCAGGATATCTCTATTCCATATGTTGTTACAAAACCCTTATTGGAGTTACTGATTTACTAAGGGCATTTCAATTCTTGCCCACTCCATTTAGTCACGCTTTCTTAAGTGGCAAGAAGTAGAAGTGGTTTATATTTTGAAGTATCTAAAAAGTATCTGCACAATGTTTTCACAACTGTATCTGGTAGCTTAGTGACAAAAATAGGAGTGAAAAGCTGCATAAACATAGCCATTTCAGCAAGTGAGCTGGATCTGATTTCCTTCCTGTCTACCAGCACCAGCAAATTCCTTGCAGACCTGCCATGGACAAGTAAAATCTTTTATCTATAGGAAAAAAAAATAAAGTGGTCATATATGTTTCCCTGAAGGCATATTTGGCTTTCAAAGCCTTTCTGTATCTCGCATTTATCAGTAGAACTCCTCTTGACTTTTACATGGTGAAGTGATTCTGCAAGGCTTGCACTTAGAAGTTGTGTTTTATTTCATTTATTTTCTTAAATATGTGTTTGTGAAATTTAAAAAAAAATTCTTAATGTTATTTTTAGTACTCTTGGATGCAGCCATGTTTACTTTCACTAGTATACATAAATTACTGTAAATTTTTTTTAACCTAATCATTATTTGAATATTGGATTTTTATTACCAAGTCAAATGCAACACTTGGTTACTTTCTGAATGGGTCTGGTCTGTTCATCTGATTGGAAAAGATACAATACAGATAATTTCACTGAAGAAGATGAGCCTTTGCTTCACCTTGCAGACAAATGGGTCAATTTTATTCATAGAGCAAAAAGCTGCACATTCTTTCAAGAGCCAAGGACCTTCAGTACCCAGGGGTAAGGAAAAATGGCTTGGGCTATTTTTGTTTCTTTCCCAGTGAAGTCACTAATGCAATGCTGCAAGTTCTACAGTTGCTACTGCCCAAACAGTTTTTCATAAGATCCGAGGGAAAAAGAGTAGAGGGAGTTTTTTGTCCTGGTGCTGCAATTATGTGCATGTCTAATATTCCTTGAGTAAAATGCCTGTGGGATTGGGCTCTGGTACCACAAGTTTTTTTCTGGCTCTTGCAGCAAAATTTTGGAGCTATATTACAGAATTTTGAAAACATGCTCCCACAGGAAATAAAAACTTGTGTGTGCCTGAAAGGTAAAAACCTAATTGCAAACACTTGACATTTATCATATCTATCTCTAGTAAAAAGGAATGTTAATTCCAAATGTTACGTAATTAATGCTTTAAACTTCATCTCAGAAGTACTTTTTTATTTTATCAAAACAATCATAAAGATTTTGGACTGCAATTGGATGAAAATAAAATTAAATAAATACCTTAAACCTAAAAGATTAGTTGCTATGGATCTCTTGCTGCTATAAACTGAATGTAAAAGGAGTCAAAGTTAAAAGTGAACCTTCATTACGAGGCAAGGAAATGGGTTGTTTAATAATAATGCTGTATTTTAATTGGTTTATGGTTTTAGTAGAAGCTCTTGTTTTAAGGCTAACAACGAGGATCAAATGTCTGTCTCTAAAGAAATTCTCTTTGTGACTTGGCATAAATTTCTCATCAGTTTTTTTCCATCCTGTGTGTCTCAATCAAGGACAACAGGTTTTGAAATTTTAGGAAAATATTTATCTTTACTTCCTATTCCTTGGCAGTATTTTATTACTATTTGAGAGCTGCTGGTAAAATGCCAGTGCAATGCAGGTTTTAGTTTTTGGAGGGAACTGTATTTTTTGTATTTATAATGTGTGCTCCTCTTGTTCATCAACAGGACTTACTTCAGTACTACTGATTTTAGGATTTGAGAAAGGTGATTTAGCGTGAAAAGAGATGCTTTAAATTCATAGATTCTGAGGTATCTCAGTGGTACCAGGGACTTGTTATGTATTTGCCACCTGGAAAACTCTCAAATCAGAAAATCCCGTGCAATAAAATTGTTTATTTTTAACTTGTCGTTGTGCAGTTTCTTATGTCTTGGAGATGAGATTCTTTTCTAGATACTTTGGGATTAATAATGAGTGTGCTTATTTCCACGGTGGGGGGGGGGGAAATCCCAAACCTATAAATATGTTCTAGTGAAATTTAGTATGGATTATAGTAATATTTACCAAGTCAGTCCTGATTACTTTTAGGACCTATACATCAGGTGTATGATCAATAATATACTTGCAGTGATTGTCTATGAAGTAAAACAGGCTGCATATCTGATATGTTATTCTTCAAAAAGCTATGAATGGTTAATACAAATAGTTCTCTTAAATTGTCTGCAATCTTCAGCTATGAAAAGCAATGTTTCTGATAAGAACTGCTTGGTCAAGAGTTATAAAAGAAATACTCAATATCACAGTTCTAACATCTGTTTAATAATTTGGTTTACAACAGGAATATTGCTTAGTCATGCTGCATAAAAGCAGGAAAAAAATTCTGGTATTAAGTGCATTATGAGACCTTTAAAAAATTATAGCTTGCCTTATCATTTAAGAAATACAAAATGTTGCCTTTTTTGACAAAGAAGGAAAGAAAAACCCAGATTTCCTTTGTCAAACCATGTTAATGAAAACAGATTTTTTTAATGCAGATATTTGATACATAAAATACTTATATGAATGGGAGTGATCAAAAACTTGGGTTCATAAAATGTCTTAAATGTCACTCTTTGTAACATTTTATGTGTCACTTTTTCAGGCCTTTGTTGCATTGGAAAGGTAGTAATTGCATTACTTAAAGTAAAAGGGATGTTTTGCTTCTGCTTTGAATAACGGTAGTTAAGAATCATATAATTAAACTCCATGGATTCATTAAATCTATTCTTATGCTCCGTTGCTTCTCTGAAACTCAAAGATCAGAAGCACTGAAGAATATTTTGTTTCCCTGGAAAAAGCCAGAGAAAAAGCCCCAAGACTGTAACCACTCAGTGTGAGGTGTTAGAATGCAGTCTTTAATGATTTGGTTTTGTTTTGACAGTAAAGACAAAGCTCTGAGTGATAGAAATGCATGTTGTTCTGCTTATTTTTATAGGCAGAGATAGTGTGGGCATTTCCAAGGACAGAACA
The DNA here is from genome assembly GCF_017590055.1 of Onychostruthus taczanowskii. Classification (NCBI taxonomy): domain Eukaryota; kingdom Metazoa; phylum Chordata; class Aves; order Passeriformes; family Passeridae; genus Onychostruthus; species Onychostruthus taczanowskii. The sequence goes on along the minus strand of NW_024499240.1, from coordinate 2,212,159 downwards.
CAAGTTTTCAAGCTCTTTGGTTGGTTGATTTCTATTTTGTCCTACCCCAGTGTGTTCTGTCATTGGCTTTGAGTAGGACTGAATTCACATAAATGGAATGACATTTACTAGAGCCTTAGTCTTTGTGCTGACTCTCCAATATTTAGGTTATGAGGAATTAGGTTTCAAGAAATATTGCTAACAACTTTGTTCTGCTTCGTGTTATCACCTGGATGAAGGTTGGCAAGTTCTGTGAAAAGCAGACATGAATTTGTCTTCCAGAAGAGTAACATTGCCTGCAGTTATGCCAATAACTCTGCAGAAAAGGGTATGGCATTTAAATCAGTCTTTTAATTCTGACATTAGTGTGGGTTGATAACAATGTTTAAACATGGCTGTATTTATTTTTTCACCTTTTCTTAAATCTCTCTAATGTAATAATAATGTTTCTTTTCTGATAAATGTAGAAATTTTGATTTTATTATGTGAAGTATGTTTTCTCATAAATATATATGTGTCCATAGTTGGATTTTTTTTTACTGGTGCTCTTTTCCCTGTAACTATAATTTTGTACTTTATGCAGGAAATTATTTTTCTTACAGATTAATATAGTTTTTAAAGTGTCATGATTGCTTTAAAATATGCCTCTTTTGAAGGCTACGATACTGTTGCTAATAAGGAATTACTGGAGTCTGCTTCCACAGGTTTTGCATCAGCCTTAAACACAATGTGCTTTTTCCTGACCTGTTCTGGCTAATGCCTTTATAGTGGATGGCCCATCATGTATTTTGGGGAACCCGGGTGACACTGTACAGTTTCTTTCCATAGCCACTGTAGCTCGCCTTTTTTTTGTTTTCTCAATAAAAAGTGTAAGCAGTGCAAAATGATTACATCTGTGTTGCACTAGGATTGCCCAGTGTAACTCAATGCGCTGGGGCTATCTGTGAAGTTAAAAATACACACGGAAATGAAGTACAGAAATATGACTCTCTGCTGAGCCAGATATGTTAACTTATGAGAAGTTATTTCAAACAAGTTGTAAGTTATTAATTAGTTTGATTTATTTTGTAAATGTGTAGATATTTTTCAAAACCTCATTGCTGCATAATGTGCTTAACTCATTGTTAATAGACTCTTCTGTTACTCAGTGGCTTTTTAATGTACCAGCATTGTGAAAAATGAAAGTTCACTGAAATATTGCTACAGTATTAAATGGTTCTCATGAGCAGTTTATGCGGAATGCAGCATATATTTATGGCATTAGTCCTTTGGGTCTAAAGAAGTATATAAACACATAACTTTTATCGATTTGTGATATATATGGTGTTAATTTATCTTATTTCATTGTTTGAGTTGGGGGGGCAACCTGTGAACATAATTGGGATTGATTGGTACAGATTAGATTATGCTGCTGTTTTACTAGCATGATAAGATACTATTTTTCTGGTATAAAAACTTTAACATTTAGATATGTGCAAGATGTGCACAGTGCTAACATAGCGTTATCTAACAATTTGCAATATCTCTGTTACACTTCTCAAAAATACCCCTTTAGAAATTGTGGCTTCTCAGCTCTCATCCTCTCAATCTTGTGGTTACCTCCCAGTCCTCTCTTTGTCCCCCTAGCACCCCTTCAGAGCTCAGCTCTTGAGTTGTCATAGTTATTGTATTTTTGTCTGGGTTTTGTTAATTGTATGTTAGGAGAGGAAGGTCTTTGTTCTTGCAGTGTGTAGTTGTGTTAGACTCCTGTGGTATGCACACAGCAGTACTTGGTGCTGTGTGGGAGGGGAGAGGTGTAACTTCACTCAATCTAGCATTCAGAAGGCTGGGAAACTCAGTTTTAACTGTAGTATATATTTCAGTGGATTGATTTTTATTTTTTTTTATGTTGGAAGATAATAATTCTCTGAGAAAATACAGGAGTTATTTGACAAATTCACAGTAAGATAATTTTTGCACATTCTCTCTCTTTTTTTTTCATGCTGTTATCAAATTAGCTGCCAACAGTTATTGGCTTTACTTCTCTTTATCTATGCACTTTGTAAGCCCAAAATAAAATTAATGGAAGCAGTAGGAGGAAGTAGCATAGGGTGTTGCCTTAGGTAGGTAGCTATTGGGTTGCACACTGTTTCAAAAAATTCTTGAAGGCATGTGTCCTCACTGAGGTCTCACTGTGTGCCAAATTTAATAGGCTTGTTAAGGCTTGTGGTGGTTGTATCTAGGCTTGTAGAATTCCTTCTGAAAGTATGTTTTCCCTCTACAGAAGGGGCTTTGTTATTTGTGTGGCAATGCCTTAATTTCTAGAACTGGAATACTGGAGGAAAGGAAGGCAGGAAGGTAGGCAGGAAAGAGCCATGCTGGTAAGGGGTGACTGACATATGTGCATGTGTAAATTTGTTTGTGTTTCTCATGGACATTAGAACCTTTGACTTAATGTGGTGGTGCAATTTCTACTTTTTGTTGCACTTGAAGGACCTAGAAAAGTAGGATTTTTACATTAGCACTGCATAGTCAAGAGAAACTTAAGTATTAGCTCATGAAATACTCTTTTAGCATATCAGTCATTACAAAGAATTATTTCTTAAATTCATGGAGTAGGTAATTGTGTAAGAAGTCTAGTTGAATCACATTACTGCAAAAATTGCAAGTCTTTTTCCATTTACAAAAAGGTAAAATTTTGCATTGTCAGTGTGCTAATCTGTTCTGCCAACTTCTTAAGGACTTAGGTTTTCTCATTTTCATTCAAAATGTCTAATATGCTTTGTCCAAAGTTGTTTTATACTTTGTGTTAAAGTCTGATGTGAAGTACTTATCACAGTTGATGTGTTTTATTCTTAAGTGATATATTTTTAACTAAAGCTACCAAGTCTTGTTTAGGTTCCAAGGGGTCTTGTAACACAGATGGGAAAATTACATGCTTAATGAACATGGGGAATTATGTATATTGAATGCTATCACACCCAGATTGATATAGTATGTATAGACTAGACATATACTTAATCCAACTCAGAGTAAATGTTTTTATCTTTTGTATTAATAACTTCATACTCCTCTAAAAGTACTTACAAAATTAGATTTGAAAGGTTATAGTGCATTCAAGACATTGTTTTACAGTAAAAGACCAAAGATTTTTTCAATATAAACACAAGTCTATTAGATTTCTTACATGGTAAACAGAAGACTTAGGCACTTGATGTTGTATGCAAGGTGTATAAACAGAGACTTGTAGTTTTTTTTTTCCACAACAGCTGTGAACTTCATAACACACAGGTCAGATGATGTTCAAAAGTATTGTGTACATAGTCAATACATATTGCAGATGAATATTTTCCAGCAATTCTTGAAGAGATTGTATAGTGTCTTTTAATTGGAAGAAATATGACAAAAGGAAGATGTGATTTTAGATTGCTCAGATCTAAGACTGGGCATGAAAATTTCAAGATGCTCTTGCATCTTTATTCCATCTATTTTTCTGGCCCAAAATCACATGCTGCTTTAATCAACACTTATCCCTCCCCCAAGGAAAAATGGTCACTTAAGCCAAATTGTACTGAGAATTCATAATGTCTGTCTGCAAGGCTAAGAGCATGAAAGTAATTTTTCAGTTTTGCATTTGGACCCCTGAGATGAAAGGCCAGTGTGCTAATCCAGGAATTTTACATAAGGCACTTTAAGTGACATGATAATGGTGTCATTAAATGGATACCTTTTATAAAATTACTGGATACAGACCAAGCATTCATGTATGAAACATCTCTTCATAAGGACAGTTTGAAAAATAGTAATTTAAAAATACAAAAACAATGCCAGTGCCCTTTTTGTCTTTCATACAGTAATAGAAATGAAAGAAATACAATAATAAATAATATAATCCAAGACCAGGTTGGACTGGAGCCTTGAGCAATCTGGTCTAGTGGAAGGCCCCCATGGCAGGAGGACTGGAACTAGATGATCTTTAAAGTCCCTTCCAACCCAAGCCTTTCTAGGATTCTTTGATTCTATAGTATAGTAATAAAATGTTTCTATAGTACAGTAATGTAAGGGCAGCATCCTGCAAAGTTCTGAAGACAGCTGAGAGGTTTCTTAGAGATGGAGGGAGTGGGAGATGGACTTGAGTGGGCTTTAAAGGCTTTTAAAGGTTTAAGGAGCAGTGATCAGAAAATCTGTGGTAGTTGAGGTGAAATTTTTGAATTTAAAGTCTTTATTTAAAATGGAATATTTTCTTTAATGAATTATTGAGGGATCTGAGAGAAGGGAATGGGGATAATCACAGGTAAATCATTAGGATGGGTGTGACTGGAAATTCAGTACAGAATGATGTCTCAGACATAAATTACTGGGATAAAACATCATGATAGGCTACTTCTTTATCTGCAGTTTGTTACAAACTGAATAAAGGTTTTGAGCCAGAAAAAGAGTTAAGGACGGTTGAGAAGGAGGAATATATATGGGAATGGGAAGAGACCCAAACTGCATTCAGACGAATGGTAGTGTGTTTTTTGAAAGAATTTTTATGTTTAAGCTTGCTAGAAGCCAAGCTAGGATGTAGGCTTACAGGAAGGTCTTGCCACCTTTGTGAGTCTAACGTGCTAGGATAGCTGCAGTTTGTTTGGGAACATCTGGGATTCCTGCTTTCTTCTAATACATAAAATTTTGTGAAACTTGCTTTGCAAGTATCTACCTCAAGTCCTTGTTTGAGGGAGCATGCAACTTTCATGTTAGCTCTGAAAGGATTAATGAACTGCCTGAAATTCAGTCTTCTGTTGTATAGTATTTGCAGATACTAAGTCCCTGCTTGTGACAGAGAATGAGGAGAGGCTAGTGGTTCAATGATGGATGATAGGGAAGAAGGAGGGTGGCAGGCCAGCATTTTTTGTCATTGTGGGAGAACTGTGGCTAGGTCCAGGAACTGTTTAGCTACTGACAGAGCTTCCTCCAGGGAGGGTATTGCAGCACTCATCCCCTTTTTTATGATGTAGGCCAAATAAATCTAGATCTGAAACTATTCTTGAAAAGAATTCTAGACCAATTTTTGCACTGAATATGTACTCCTTATACTCAAGCTGGCACCTAATAGTGGATTCTGGTATAGTCATTGTATATTGGTTGACCAGTCATAGTTCCTGCTTTCACTAGCATGAAAGCAGTAAAGCTTCCTTCTGTTTTTATTGTGTACAAAAATGATCCCACATGTATAAATGAAATCAAAATAGGACTAAGTTTAGCAGTCCGTGTGGTTCAGGTGCAGGCAGGGAAAGGGAGGTTTTTTCCTATCCTTTGAGATTCCAGTCTCTACAAGCAATCAGATTTTCTAGAGTGTTTTGTATACAAAACCATCAGTGGTCTTGAAATTTAAAATGTAAAGCACTATGCTGCATAGTTGCCATGAAGGGTAGATAGAGATGTCTATGTGTATGTGCCTATAAGAGGGTGAGTATTAAGTGCACTGAGCTTTTTAAAAGTCTTTTAAAATCTCAGTGGTTTAATGCACTTGGCCATTACTTGTCCTTTGTATAGTTTGACAAGGTTTAGTGGTACAATTAACGTTGCACTTTGTCTCCTCTCTGTCTTCAGTTCTTGAACAGATCTTTGATATGCTTTTTTTCAGTTTCTTCTTGCTTTCTTTGAACATCTAACATTCTTCATACAGTAACCAAGGAAATTGGCAGTGTTTAGTGCCCTACTCTGATCATAATCCTCTTCTGTGGGCAGAAATCCTTTGGAAAAAAACCAGTTTTTCATCAATTGAAGAAAGTGCTTGGCCATTTTCTAGCTCTAGTACTTTAGTCTCCTCTTGAATAAATTAGGCTTTGAGAAGTCAGAACTTGACCTTCAGACTGTGTTATCTGGCCTTGAAGTGTATCAAGAGCTACTGCTGAATAGCTATTTTTGCTAAAGTAAACCCATACTGATTATGCTGCATTGCTCTATATGAAGGGAGAAACTCAACAAACGGCACACAAGGTGTTGGTGTGAGTCTTATGCAAAAGATCAAATTTCCCCTTCCTTATATGTCTGTTACATGTTACTTTCAACATGCATAAGCAAGTGCCTGAAAAATAAGAAAATTTTCTTTACTTTCAATAAACTGAATCTACATCACTGAATGCAAAGAAAACTCATCACATTGAACGAAGGAATTATTCATATTTAGACGTGCTTTCTTCCTCATTTTCATGCAGTTGCTATAGGTACTGCCCATGCCCCATTCTTCCTCACTCCTTGTTTTTCTTCCTATGGTCAGGAACAGAGGCAAGACCAGCCTAACAAAACTGCCAACCTGCCTTAAGGACCTAAAGAAGTTATGACTGATCATGTATTTGGTTTGCATGGGGAGGGGAGCTCTACATGGGTGGCTTTTGTGAGGAGCTTCTGGAAAGTTCCCTCTGTGTCCAGTGCTACCTGACTCCTGGGCTGACCCCATCATCAACAGTGGTAGTGCCTGTGGGATCATTTATTTAAGAATGAAAAAAGGTTGTTGTGCAACTGCAGCAGGAGAGAGGCAATCTGTGAGAGGAACGGCCCTGCAGACTCCATGGTCAGTGGAGGAGAGGGAGGAGGTGCTCCAGGCACTGGAGCAGAGATTCCCCCACAGCTGGTGGTGCCGACGTGGTAAGACAGCTGTCCCCATGTGGGACCATGGGGATGTGGAGACCCACCTGCAGACCCTTGGAGGCCCCCAAGCCACAGCAGGTGAGTGCCCGAGGCAGGCTGTGGAAAGCCCACAATGCACAGGCTCTGGCAGGATCGGTGAGAAGAGCCCATGCTGGAGCAAGTGCAGAGCGTGAGGAGTCCTCCCCCTAAGGATGCAGGACCAGCAGATACAATTTGTGGTATACTGACTGCAGTCTGTGTTCCTTGTCCTGCTGCACCACCAGCAGGGAGGAGGTAGAGAAAATGAAGAGTGAAATTGAACTTGGGGAAACCGGAGGGGTGGGGAAATGTGTTATAAGATTTAGTTTTATTTGTCACTGGCTTGTTGTGGTTTGATTGATAGTAAAACTAGTTTTCCCAAGTTGAGTCTATTTTGCCTGTGATGGTAATTAGTGAGCGATCTCTCCCCATCCTTATCTTGACCCACAAGCTTTTTGTTATATTTTCACTCCTCTGTCCAGCTGAGTGGCTTTGGTGGGCACTCAGGTCTAGACAATGTCAACCCACCACAGATCAAAATGCCTCAACCGATACAATTCTGTGGTAACACTGGATAGTTTAGCCCAGTTCCAGTCTGTCTAAGTCTCTTACATTGGTAGTGACTTCCTAAAATTTCTGTTTTGAAGTTGTCCATACTCAGTCGCTTTCAACCCTTTATTTATGTTTACATTATTTCAAGGCAACCAGTTTTTCACAGTTTAAAGTAGTTATATAAGAACAGATTTACTTTGCTGCAGTACAGTTTATAATGGGTGCCTTGGGAACAGTACAAAGCAAGGCGAGTCAAACTTGAAGTTACACTTTCCGAGAATACACATCCACCTTCTTCACCCAGAGTTGTTAGGCTCTTGGCATGTATCTCATATTTCATCATAGTTCTCGTATTTCATCTCCTTTTTCTGGCAGATCCAAATGACTGTCTTGGACTGCTGACCAGTATCTTCACCAAAACTCATGCTTGGGCATCAAAAATGATGACTTGGAGAGACATCTTTGATTCCTTTCTTTCCCATGCTTTGCACAGCCTTGCAGTTGCAACTTCTTGCAGTTGGTGTTTTTGCCGATACCTTTTTTGTTTGGCACCACTAAAATTCATGTGGAGGACCGAGACCTGGGAGGAGGTGTTCAGTTTACACCCTTAATGTTTTTCCTTTATTTTCTACTAGAATCCTCTTTTTTCCCCCCCATTGTTCATTAGTGCATTCTGATTTCTTCACAGTCTTTTCATCACTCCTGTTGCCTATTGTATAATTTCTACTGACAGCCTTTGCCCTAACATAATGTTGTGCTTTTTTTTTAGGCCACTTGGACTACTTTTCTGAGCTAGTCAATCCTGTTCTCCAAGAGGTTAGCAATTAGATTATATCTAGACTGAATAGCAGTTGGAGCCCTTAGCTGGTCTTGTACTGGCCTGAAAGCCAGGCTTCAATAGCTCATTATATCCATCAGCTGCATATGCAAGTCCTCAGTGTTGTCATTTTCCCCTTGGTCCTGTTGATTGTAACTTGTTGGATTGGTGTCTGTCACTGCCTTTTTGGGTATCTTGTTTGACAAAACTTGTAGGATGATCATAACAGAAATAAAATGCATATATTTATGGTAGTATGATCATGGCTTGTGTGTGGGCAAGCAAAGCAGCAGCCAGACAACCCAGCAGACCTCTGAATGTAGGGTATCACAACAAGCGCAGAGATGGGAAATGTGCTGCTGGCTTCTGTTTTCTTGTGTGACTGAAGATTGCTCAGTCTACATACCCCATTTTCATTTTAGAACAAATGATTAGAGGTAAACATTATCGAAACAGACTAAATTTCTGAAATTATCACCCCCTTTTAACTACATCACCCGCTTACTATCTTCCTTTTCACTTGGTTCCCTTGTTTTAGTCTGCTGCACGTGGTGACTATTACACTTTTGCCAACAGTTACAGGGGCTGGTTTCCATGCCCAGGTGCCCCTCATTTTTTTTTCTGTTCCTTTAAGGGTTTGGATTTGCCAGCAAAACCTGCTGACAAATCTGTAATGATATAACAGTGTGTAGTTGAACGTTTACGTGGTTTGAGTAGACTTACTGATTTACTGCAGGATTTACTCTTTATTTGGATTTTATGTTCGGCCAGAGGGAACAATGCTATGTGAATAAAAAAAGAATGTTCATAAGTGCTGAGGAATAATTTTTTTTGTTAGGATACCTATCCTACAACAGTTAAACCTTGCTCTTACATTCCACTGATGACTAGAAACAGATACCCAGAGATGGCAGTACTGGACTGGAAGTCTGACCCAGCAAAGCAAGTTTTTTTGTCATATACCAAGTGGCAAAGTATTTCAGCATTGTAAAACAACCATTTATTACAGTAGGTTACCTTATGTGGCCTTTGTCATATTTGCTCTGGACATTCCTTGTACCACACCAGAAATACAGAGAAAATTTCCAAACTGTGTTTTTAGCTAAAAATCTAAACTTTGCTTTGTCCTGGAGTCTACATGATTTTCTCCTCTAGTGACCTTCAGGGGAATACACAGCTGATATAGCTGGTGATAAAGGCATTCTTCTCTTATAAGCTGTGTTACAGTTCAAGCCAAAGCTTCTGTTTAAAATGGCCAAAGTGAAAGAGAGTTTTAAGAAAAAAATCTGTTCTCCTTTTTTTTTCTTATTTAAAAAAAATCTATTTCAGGACTGCTGCAAAGGAAATAGGAAGCTAATTGGTCTCTTAACCGTGTTATTCAGAGACTTGGTCTTTCTCAGCTTTGCAAGAGATCTGCTCTACTGAGAAACCAGCAACATGGTGTGAAAAACCTGGTAGAAACAATAGGTACTTCTTTTTATAGCTGGTATCTCTTCAGAAACATAGACTGCAGCCAGAACGCGGCAGTAACAGATTTGCTTTCTCTTGTGCTGGAACACAGCATTCTATTTATCTCTGACAAGCGAAGGATATGTTGGACAAACTGCACTATTAAATACAGAAAGCCTCATTTAAATAATGTTAGTGCCTTGACATAAATAGGGACAAGCTATACAAACATGAGGCTGATAACATTTTGCCCTCATCTTCGTTGTACACAGAATACAAAAAACAGAAGTATATTTTAGTGGCTTCGTATTTAAATTTTCTTCTCTATCTTCAGACATGACTCATTTTCTGTTCATTTTCTGTTTGACAAACTTTTTTTTTTAAAAATGAAATACTAAAGTGCCTTCTTAAGCCAGATTCTTTGAATCCTCCAGTATGATTGTTCCATCCCTCTTTTTAAGTCCAGTTAGTCTAATTGAATGTTTTCCATCTGTCTATGGTAAATGCATTCTAAATATTGCTTTTGTATGTAGTAAAATGTAAACCTACATATTACTATTAAATATATAAAAACTATTTAAAGCTAGGACTTTGCAGACAGTGTGGAAACAAAGGACTGAAGATACTAATACCATAAATTTACTAATAAGGCTAATACACTGATCAGGTTCACTAAATTAACTTTTCATGAAGAAAAGTTCATATAAATGTATACTTTTATTAAACTGAATAATCAATTTTGGTCTGAATATTGATATCTTTAAGTCAAACAACAAGATTTTTGAATCTTTATCAGAAAGGGCTTGGTTTGAGGGCAAAAACTCTTAGCTATTACCAAGGGGATTTTTGTACCTTGCTTTTTTTTAATAGCAATCTTCTGTGGATTTCATGAGAAATAATAAGGTAACTTTGAGTGAAAATAATGGGTCATAAAGCATGTACATTTAGCCTAAGCAGCTGAGCTGTGTTAGGAGGACTGTATGAGTTGAGCTCTATGAAGGAGCATTGTGATTCCAACACCAAGAAGTGGTGATGCTTGGCTTGTGGGAGAATAGCCTGTGTACGTTTACTCAGTGGTTGGATTACCAGTGGTTATGGTCTCAGCTGAGTTTTCAAATTATTGTCCCTTGTATAATAATTTTACCCAAGTTTCACAGAAATTTAACCATTAATTAATTTATTTTTAGTGGCTAGGAAGGTGTAAAACTCTCTTGCCTTCCTGATCATCCACGTGTTGGGTTTAGATTAATTGAAAAGCCATGCGTGCTGTGCACTGCAGTTGAGAAGGGACCTATGTTGGACTAGCTGCCTTTAAGTGATAGTGTTAAGAGGACAGGAATAGGGAGCCATTTACCTTTCCCTGCACCAAGAAGTTTTGCAAATAGCCTTGTGTCAGGTGTTAATGTATAAAGTCATCATTAATAATATTTTAATGAAAAATAACTAAGACTTATACTTACCGTGGCTAGTAAGACATGGTTCTTCCATTTTGATTTAGAGGGTTAATATGAGTAAGAGCCTGAAATTACTTGAGTATAGACCGCTGTTCTAAAAATGAACTGTGTATTCCAAGTTTATCTTTATTCTGTAGTCTCTTTCTTCATAACCATTTCATTTTCATTATAGCTCTTCTTTTGAAGGACCTGGGAAAAGTTATTGACACCAGACAGTGTAAACTGCATTTCCCCACTGAGATTTTTCAGAATTATGATGGTTACTCTAAATCGCTCTAGGAACTGCTATGTACAAGATGGAAAAAAGTTTTCATAAATTTAAGAGTAGGTTTTCTTCTGGGAAGAGAGATTTAGGTAATGTCAGTAGATTCCTTCTTAGCTGCCTGGTGATAGGCACTGGTGACTCACGAATTTGCAAAGCAATACCCAAAGTTAATCTGCTGCAGCAGCCCTTGGGCCTTTCTACTTTTTCTGGTCTGAGCAGAACTTTATAATCAGTGCACAGCAGATGAAGTGATAGATGAAGCTAAGCCTACATTTCCACTGGTGCTAGGATAGACTGAGGTTTGCCATTTAAATGCTAGACTGTATAATCTCCTGTTAACTATTTGCCTTTTTATGTCCAGTTTATTTCCATTTTAGACAGACAATTTTATTTCACCTATAAAGACTAGATCTGAGAACCTGTTCCATATCCGTTGTGAATAATTAATGAAGATAAATGATTTAGCTTCTGTGTGGTATGTTTATCTTGTATAAGTGCTCCTTCAACAGCTTAATCATTTGGCAAGTCTGCTAATTTTCTTTCATTTCTGATGTTCCATGGAAGTGTATTATTTGAATTTTTTGCTGGTAATATTTAAATTTCCTCACAACTTTGCAGTTATTTACACACATCTTAACAGTTGATTTGAAATATCTTTCACTGGTTGGAATCTCCATAGTTTGAAAAAGATTTTTGGTAGATTAACTTGAGACTCTCTATTTAAGTAAGTTATTTGATCCACCTCTACCTTTCCTTATAAATAATGTGCATTATTTTTAAGGAGTTTATCGTGGGGTTTACTTCTGTAGATCCCTTTGATTTCTTACTCCTGATTTGGTCCTTTGTGGTAATAGCTGTTGATGGTGATACATCTTTCACTTTTAACCTATTTATTACTGCCATTCCTACTTGCAGGATGTTGAACTTCACAGTGTTGCTGTTGCTATTTAGTTCTTCAACTATTGTGATTTTTTGGGTCAAGTGTCATCTAATTATCATATAGTTTACAAGAATCTGACTTTCTGCTCTAAAAGTAGTTGTACTATGAGTTAATTGTCCAACACATAGCAGTGGCTTTTTCTAGACTTTGCCTTTTTGTTCAGTTTTATGCAGGGAAATGAAATCTTCTGTAACTATTTTATTACTGTCTATAACTACATTTTGTTTCTGTTGACCAATATTGTAAAACTGAATGTATCAAATTCAGGATTAAGTAATGATATTTGTATTTTAGCTTCCCTGTTGTGTCTTTCAAACTCTGTTTCTCTTCAGTTTTACTGACGTTGTCTTTGCCATGATTGCATGTCATATTGTCCTCATTCTGCCATTTTTTCCAGTATCACAATGTGATTGTCATAACCTTTGTTTGAAAGAACTTTGCTGGTATATTTTTACACATAGCCTGTTACAATTTGGAGATCTGCATAATTTAACCTCCCTTTTTATAATACAACATATTTACACATCTAAAGCAGCAGTCAGGTGAGGAGGTACAAGTGCTTTACCAATCTTCATGAGTTCAGTCTGTTACCTTGCTGTACAGAAACAGATTTCACTTCCCCTGCCCCATATTGTTGAAAGCAAAAATGAGGGGCTAATGCTGACTTGCCCAAAGTCAGGTGGCAAGTATGTCTTTTGAAAGTAAGAATTGGACCTTTTTGCCTGTAAGTAATATAAAGTATATTTTATTTCTTCTTTTCATTGCTATTCAGTTTCTGTTTTTTGTGCAATTTTGTAATTACTGGAATGGTCATGGGTGGTTGGATTAGGTAGGGCATGGAGTTTGTACCAGGAGTCTGAAGGAGGGGAGTGGCTCTGTGAGCTGCATCATACGGACAGTTGCCATAGTGCCACAGTAAATATAGTGCCACAGAAGATTATTACAGAAAATAAGTAGAAATTGTTTTAATTGATAAAATATGCATACTTTTAACATGAAATTTAACAAGTTTTTTAATACTTTCTAGAAGAATATTTAGGGCTAAAAAAAATTTTATGTTTTGTGGCAAGAAAGGTATTAATTGTTAGAGAAATGGACCTTGTCTGTCATCGTACCTTGGAATAAAGGCTGGAAATTAACATTATTTTTGCTCTTTGAAATGTCATTTTAAAAAAGGTTAAATTATGGAAAAAGTATAAAGTTTTTCTAGGTTGTGGAAGGAGAGGTAGACCAGTTTTCCTAGACTTTGCTCTTCCTTCTTTGCAATTTGGTTTCATTGCAAGACAGAATATAGGAGCTGTGTTCCTTCTGCCTCTTGAAGCTATACCATGTTCCAAATGAGAAGTCAAGATGTGTACAATTAGACAATGCATGCACCTTGTTTAAATGACAGATGTAGATTTCTGGAAACTGCAGGAATCCTTTTGGCCTGGAAATCTTCCCTTTGGAGGAAATATTGGAAGCTGACATTTTAACTGTAGACTGGGACATTTAAATGGAAAGTCTTGCATTCACAGCTGATAAAGAAGACAGTAAACTTTACTAATATGCTATTTGTTTCTAACAACAGTTGTGACTTAACCTCTTAAATATTTTTATGAATGCAGAATTTTGCTGACTCTTACTAAACCAAGACAGACTGTTGCTAGAAGTCATAAACCAGTTCAAAATGCTAGAAGCTTCCAAGCACCTCCATTGTAGTTAAAATACACTACACATTCCTCTACCCTTTGCCAATATCAATAAGCAAAAAATTTTGTCTAGCAGGCAGAAGGGTTGGGAGTTGGAGAACAAATGCTGCAGGCAAATAGCCTGATTTTTAAACTATAGAGAGGGGTTAGCAGAGTATCAGGCCAGCATTTTAGAAATATGTGACACCCTGGAGTGTAAGATTTTTCAAAGCCTGGTTTTGCATACAATAATTCTGTATTTAACAGAAATGTGACAGAAATTATAATGTAATTACAAAAATGTGCAGTGTTTTATTTGGGGGAAATAATTTTAGAAATCATAAGCTGAAGTTAGGGGCTTTTATCTTTATAAATAAAAGTGGCCTGTTGTTTTTTTTTTAAGGTTCTGACTACCCACTGTGTCAGTGGCTATACAGAAGCATTAAGAATCATATAAATGTCAGGACATATTGGTGTAGGCACCTAAATATGGAATCTGTGTGCTAGTGGTTCTTTTTCTGTGGGTTCTACCTGGCTTTTTTCACACGTTAGGACTTTGGTTTGAAATTTTAAATTCCTCAGTGCAGGGCATATGTTTGTGCTGTTTCTGCAGATTGGAACTTCCGAAACAGATGGCATGAAGATTCTGAAGAATCAGACTTGGACACCCTCTCTTAAAAGTCTATGAACACATTATTTAATTATTGTAGTGGAGATGACGGTTGAGTGGGGAAGAAGACTCGGGGGAGTAGAGTCCAGCTTCGCTTCTCTTGCTCCTCCCTCCTCCCACACTGCTTACCTTATGTGCTCTTTTACTTATTCTTTTATACAATTGCTGGTTTTTTGCTTCTTCTGGTGACTTTTTAGTGTAAAAACTAGGGTATTCTTTCTATTCCTTTGTTAAATATTTGATTATATTTTTCAACATTTATTTTACATTCTGAGTTCGTGTGATTAGTGAAATATAAAAAATAATATATTTAATTTTGAAGCAACATTTCTTATAAAAATAATTTTTGGAGGGATAAAGATGCATTGCACATAATTCTGGGATCTTGGCTGATTTTTAGTATATTGAAAACTGAAAGAGAACATGTAGGAATGCTGTAACTCCTTGCCTGCTCCCATAGGTAGTGAAAACGATTAATGCTTGTCATGCTGAGCTTGGTGTTTTCCTCTTATAGGAAAATCTTGGAGCTGCTTATTTCTTACGTCCAGTGACTTAAATAGAAGCTATTGAGGTGTTTCTTTTTCTAGCCTTGGGAAGAACTAACATCTCCTTGTATTTATAAACTAGACCGGAAAGAAGATTTCAGTGCTGCTGAGACAAGTTTTTCTGCCTACTAATAGGTATAGTCAAGGGAAGTGAAACAGCTTGCTTTGGAGCGAAGTTTGAGAGTGTAGGATAATGAAAACTGTAATGAGAGCTTGTTCTCAATTAGCAGCTCTTTTCTTGTGTGCTACTTCTCAGACAAATTTTTCAGGGGAAAAAAAATGGAAGAAAGTGGAGATGACTGGCCAGTCAAATACGCGGTGAGAGCCGCTAATAAAAGTAAAGTGATCATTCAAGCTTACTCATTTCTATAGGAAGTCAGCATAGCTGCATCTTTAGCATTACTCTGTCACCCTTTAATTCTCAAAGCATCCTCTGCTTCTAGGAAGAGAAGTATCACAAGATATTTCCAAGGAAGAATGGGATTTTGAATTTATCCTTTTTCATCTGATCTGCTCCTCTTGGAATAGGTATATTCCCAGCAATCTTACAGGAGACTTTGCTTCAAACACAGCACCAAGTGCATATTGAGCAACTTCTAATTAAAAAACCCTCAAAGATCACTCTAAGTGATGAGATTTACACCAATTTGTTAAGCAAAATATGTGACAGAAGTTGATGAGAGTCTTATTAGGTGACTCTTGTCTCCTGCTGCATCCAAATCCCTTGCAAGGAGGAGAAAAAGGTCGCAGCATTTGTGTTTGATATGGTACCCCATCATAGCCGTGAGCTGGGGTGATGAGTTCTCCTAGACTTGAGCAGGATTTGTTTCCCTATACTGAGAAAACTGAGTGAGAATACTCACAGAGAATATAAACTGGGTTTTTTTCTCATTGTTTTTTTTTTGTTGTTTTGTTTTGCTTTAGCTGAGCTCCAGTAGTCCAAGGCCACCTCCAAGGCTTCCCACTCCCTGAGCTGAATGGCCACAGGCAGCTCATTATCATGACTTGTGTTGCTGTCTCCAGCATTTTAAAAACTCTTTTTCCGTTTCTCTAGCAATAAGAGTGAAGTCATCTGCACTGCGACTCTTAACCCTTTTAAAAAGAATTTCTGTTAAAATATCCGTCAAGAGCCTCAGCATGGGCTGTACGTGCTCTTGCTGTAAAATAAGCATATCACTGAACTTGATGAGTGCCTGGGGAAAACTGCAGTTGCTGCTCTGTGCCATAGAGTCCCTAGCCAGCCTGCTCACATGGATTCCCACCCTGGCTTTATTGCGAGAATATTAGGAAACAGAATAGAATATTTCAGCTGGAAGGGACTTAGAACAATTGTCAATGCTTGGAAAGTTACTTAAATTCTTACCTTTGCTTTCACCTTCTCTACTGTCTCTCTCCTTTCTGGCATTTCAGCCTGTAAAATCCTTTAGGTTCAGCCTGACATAGACTTGGTGGACAGACTAATGAAGCTGTCCGTGACCTTCAGTGCTGCCCAGAGTAGGACCTCTATTAAGGTGATGGGACACTGTTTCCTCTAGTCACCCCTACAGTCCTCCATTCCATTCACAGTGCACCTGCCAGACACATCTTTTGATTTCTTCTTTGAATCATTGTAAATATTGCAGGAATTTAAATAATTCATGCTGGTTTATTGTGAATGGCCAAACATAATTTCTGTGTGACTGGAGTAGGACTTTGTGTATGTGGAGCCAGTCTCTGCTGCAAGCAGGCTGCATTGCTGCTGGTTTCTCCTGCTTAGCAGTGGGAACGCTGCCAAAGCATAGACATCTTACAAAACCAACCACAGCCATCCCCCATGCCTGCTTTGGCAGTATTAAATTCAGTAGCAATGTGGTCTTTTTGCCTTTTGGATTAAATGGAAATACTGGGATGCAGCTTAGGCCTGTGGAAACATTAGAACTTCTGTCTCTAAGGGCTGCTATTTCCCTGGAATGTCTCAGCTTTGAGGTGCATGATTCATGAGTAGGGAGAGGTTTTTCAGCACTTTAGGAGCATGAATTTAATGCTTGCTATATCCTGAAGATTGGTGTTGTGGCAAGGGTGGCTGAGTATTGTGTGGAACTCTTGACCTGCCAGCACTGATTAGGTGCAATACTAAAGCAAATTATCATAGACTTTGTACTCATTTGATGTGCAAGGCCAAAGTTTGGAACCAAATTTCTGTATCTCTTTAGTTCCACTGAAAAAACAGGTTTTTGTAGAGGAGTAAGGCCATTAGTGTGCTTTAAAATCTCATCGTTGTTTACAAATGAAGTCCTTTTTCCTTGATCTGATGTTTGGAAAACATTAGTGAGAGAACCTGGGTTTTTTAAAAATTATTTTTGGATTTTTTTCTCTTGGTGGGAAGATGCAGGTGGCAGGAGATACAGTTGGAGTTTCCTGCTCACTTTCCTACCAACTTCAGCACAAATCAGAGAGGGAGCTGCCTTGACAAGTTGGAGCACAATACATTGCTGCTTGTTTATTAGATGCTGGAAATGAGCGTGTATTCGGTAAGGCAGCTGTTAAGAATGACTGACAGTAACAGGCTTGTTTGTCTTTAAAGTGAGAACTTGTATCTTACTGTTAAATGAGGGATTTACAATGGTATTTAGGTTTTGTGCATAAATTTCAGGAGAGTTTTGTCTTGCTTTTTCATGAATATGGATAAATTCAATAAACTGAGGGGAGTATTTTATCAGTTAAAAGCATCTTGGGCACCCTTTAAACTGAGGATGTGTGTGCAAGAATTCCAGTTCTTACTTGTCAAAATTTGAAGCCAGTATGTAATATCTCCTGTTTTATTGTCTACAGAACTGTGAGCATCTTGAGTCTGATTGCCATTCTCTGAACTAACCCCTTTATGAAATCTTTCTACAGTTCTGCAGTCATAGAATTCTTGAGTTTCACTGTTTATGCTGTGTGGTTTGTTTTTCAGCTTACTTAAGAATGTACAGTTTTGCTGCATTTATTTATCTCTCCATTAATGGGTTTTTTTTGAAGCTAATGCACCAATCTGGCCAGTCTCCTGTGGCAAGGGATATCCAGTGGCCCAATTTAGTAGCAAAATATGCTTTTCTTGGCTGCTCTGTTCCTAATGATGCCATTGCACTAGAGAGGAATGGCTGTCTTTCATGTTGCACTATGTGTGTGTGGGTTCCTGTCTCAGTCATGAGGAGCTGAGAGAGCAACATATGTGGAATAACTGAAGCAAAGATTAAATTTATGGATATTTTAGACTTTTTATTTATTGCAGGTAATCAAAGTGTATAGTGAAGATGATACTAGCAGAGCTTTGGAAGTACCAAGTGATATAACAGCCAGGGATGTGTGTCAGCTCTTGATATTGAAGAATCACTATGTTGATGACCACAGCTGGACTCTCTTTGAACAACTTACCCACACAGGTTTAGGTAAGACTAATAATATATAAAGATATGATGTTAAATAAGGTGTTTGGTTTTCATTTTCACATGGAAGTATGATTCTATTAGAAAGGCTTGGAAGCAAAATGATGGGAAGTTTCTTCTGAATTTTTAATTTTTGGGGTTGTTGCTTCTGATTATTTTTGAAAGCATAGGTATAAACTAGATTTTTTTTCATGGTACATTTGCTTCGCACTGCTTCATCTGCATCTGTAAGAACAGTTTGGAAGACACTAACAATTAAAGTTCTCACTGCAAATTCTTCCTTGCTCTACCTTGTTTTTATCTGGCAGTTCTTTCTCTCTTATGGGTGGTGTTTGCTGCTTATCTCTAGAAAGACTTGGGTTATTTTCACTGGAAATAAAATCCTGTTTGTTCCTAGCACACCTGAGTGAAATATCGGACATCAGGGACTGAAAGAGGTTACGCAGTGCTATTTTATCTTTACTATAGGACTCGGTTTTCAGAAATAATATCAGAGTGGGCTGTCAGTGTTTTCCTTCACTACATTCAGTTTGGCTAGATTTATGGTGAACTCTGGGACAGTGCTACTTTAAAAGGAAAACAAAACCATTCTTCCAAACTTCCACGTAGGACCAGTGAACTGTATTGAAGCAATGCCATGTGTAGTATTTTAACTTGCTGGTAACAAGATGTTCTAAAGTTCTTTCACATTGTCAGTGATCCTCTAGTGTAGTAAAACTTCTCTTTTTCTATTGTACAGTTCAAAATGTGTAATCTGTGGTTTCAAAATATAATGTCTGATTTCTGTTCCTTTTTGAAGTGTATAGGTGTACTTTTGCACTATAAAAAACATAAGGAATATTAATTGTAGGGAGAAAGGGGATGTTTGCAGAGATGTAAAAAATGCAGAATACAGCAAAGACTTTCCTTAGCAAGAGAGGAGTTTAGAAACCCACTGCTGGAATGTGATATTAACTGAATCTCAAGTTAGACAATCGTACTTGCTTTTACAGCACAGTGTTTCAGTACTGTGCTGTGTATGCTTTTGATAAGAAATTATGTTAGAAAAAATCTACTAGAAGATAAATGCCAAAGAAATATGGTTATAATTTCACATCGCTCAAAATTTTCATGTTATTCTTGAACTTTGGCACTGTACTAGAGCTAAAAAAGGTAGTACTTCTGCAACTTCAAGGCCAGTTCCATCTGCTCGTGCAAAGTGTGGCTGGAAAAAGAGGATGTTCTGGATGCCTTCCTGCATTCTAAAATACATAGAAAACTCCATGGAATTCTTAATTCTCAAAAGGGACTGTACTGGTACCTGGTAACTCCAGTTCTGTTGATTGAAAAAAAAATGTACACAGCACGAACAAAAATCAAACACCCCCACAAACATTCTCCCTGGCCACTCCCTCCCTCCCTCCTTCCCTCCCAGATATTGAAATATGGCTAAAGCTATTGTTAGAGTCCCTTTCTTCCTCTGGATGTATCTAGGAGATCCGGCCCTGTGCATTTATTGAAAATAAACTTGACTGTGCATCTCTGACTCAATTATGTTTATCAGCTGTATTTTAAGGATGAACTACAAAGGCTAAAACTATTTTCTGCCCTTTTATAGTCCTTTATCCTATGAAGGCAGACACAAATGTTTTTCAAATTTCTTTTCTTGCTTTGTAAAATTTCAAAGATATTGGTAACCTTTTGCACTGAATATATCAGCTGTAAGATGCTTCCAGCTCAGAGGAAGGTCAGAGTTAAATCTGGGTTGAGATTGAAAATGACTGGTATAGAAGAAGAGATAGAAAAATGGCTTTAGAAAACAGTAGTATACAAACTGCAGAAGTGTTTTCTGTATTTTGCAGTGTAGCTGGTGTTTAAGTAGTGTAGTAAGTATTGAAGAAGATGCCTTTGAGCAACCATGCCAGAACAACAGTGGCACTGTTTCTCCAGCTTTCTGTATTTGCACAGTACACTTTTTAACAAGTAGTGTGTTTTCTTCAATCTGGAGGATTTCCTGGAAGATTTCAATATCAGATAATTAGTGAAATCAATTTTCCTAATATTCTGATATTCTCGAAGTTGCTGAAGACCTTCATTCACCATGCAGTCTTACAATGGCTCTGGCTGCTTGCAGTGTAGTTCTAGAAAAAGGTGAATGCTTAATTTTAAAAGTAAAATAATTTCCTAGATGATGAGGTTGGCAATACAACATTACTGGCCAAGGAAAGGAACAATTTGAGATACCCCCTATGTATTTTTAGAGTACTGAATGATAATGGAGTTATTTTAATGATGCTGGTTTAGATCTGGTTTTGTTAGAAAGAGTTAACATATTCATCTTGAATTGCTTTAAGTATATTCTTAAACACTGGAAGAGTAGTTTGAACAAATACTTTTCAAATGATGAGTTAGTTTGGGATTGTTTTCTGTTTGTTACTGTTGTATGTTTTACCCATGTGAATTTGGAAAGTGTTTTTTATCTCATAAGTTAGGTGAATAGATATTGAAAGGAGAAGTGCTGTGAGCAAATGTGTGTGTCTATGTAAACTCCAGGATTACATGGATTAATAATTCATCCATCAATTAGTGAACATTTTCTTTAAAATCTAACAGCAGTCTGAATAGTCCTGAATTAGATGTAATTGCATGAATCTTAGTGAGCTGAGCACAGTGTTCTACTTTAATCAAGACAGACATTAATTACATCGCTGGATTGTGCCTTCATTGCTGTGTGGAGGTATCTGCTGAGAAGGTTTAAAAAGGAAAAAAATCCAAACAAAACTCCCACCTAAAGCAAAGCATAAACCCACGGTCTCTATATTTCAGTTGTCACAAACATATATGCCCTTGGGTGCAGAGCTCTATTGTTGAGCACTAAGGATGGTTGTGTCCTCACTGCTGCTGGCTCGGCAGCCAGGAAGCTCAGCTTTCCTCCCTACCTCCCAAGTTTTGCATAGCATGAGTTCTACTTCAAATACCTGGAGTTCAGCAATTCTTGCAGCTCTATAAATCGATATATTTCAAAACTGTGTCTTTCTGGTATGTGTTCTTTTAACTGGTATGTGTTTTTTTAACTTGAATGGTTTTCACAATGTCTAAGATCATTGAAAGCAGCTGAAGTGTGCCTAAATTTGGATGATGCCATGCCATCCCTACCACTGAATACCTTGGTGCTGGGAGTCCCATACTGCCACTGCAATTCCCCTGAGCAGGGCAGGCTCTGAAAACAGAACAGATATCCGTAACTGCTCTCATTTGTAAGGCAAGTGCTATCTTCATCCAGAAATTTTTCCTTGTATACTGAGAAATTTTTCTGCTGGCTGTAAACAGTTTTCTGTTTGCTTCTGCAGCTGAACACACATATTCTAGGGCTCCTCTTTTGAATAGAGGGCAGTGCCTTGGCCAGGCACATCAGTATCTTTCAGTCACATTTTGATTTCACTCTGCATTCTTTCAGGTAGTCTGTGAAGGCTGGGAAGGCTCATAAAGCACTACCTGTGCAATAGTGCTGAGCAATGTCTTTCTTTTTTTCATTTAGTTGAATTTTTTTCTCCACTGGGTGGCTGGAGAAGAGGCTTTTTGAAATGTGTTCTGTCATGTACTCCAATATTAAATGTTTCATGTGCATTAAATACTTTCCATAGTTAAGGAGGCTGTTGTGGACTGTAGCAGGTGCTCCTCATGTTAGAGATAGCAGTAATAAAGAGATGATAGAAAGGGAGGTGGAAACTCTCCAGTCTAGTTGGAAGACAAAAATGTTCTACCTAATCTAAAAGGCAGCTTTTTCATGTCACCATTTAGGGTTTTGATTACAGGACTGTTTTTTGGAGGGCACTCAGTGTTTCAGTTCTTCAAAAAAGTAAGTTTACTCAGTTATAAAATATTTTTTGCTGTGACACCTTAAAAATAAAGAAATATCAGCACCTTTACCCATCCTTTGGGGTGATGCACAATGTCATATTTTTCTACCAAGAAGTAAGTCTTGAGGAAATGGTGTTTTCTTAAATGTCACAATGCCAAGCATTTAAGAGTTTTAAATGTCATCTCAGAGGAGCACTTTCTCTCTATAAAACTGAAGGAAAAAATGCTGGTTTTAACTCAGAGCTTCAGTTCTTTGCCCTTGCATCTGAAGAATGTGTTTTGGCGTAGAACAACCTGTAAAAGATTTCAAAATGCTTACTTTCCTTTCACTATTTTTGGGTATATTTTTTTTTCTGAATTTCTTTATGGTTTTATTTGCTTCATTTAATCTGATTACAAAATGGGATTTTCATACAGCATCCTTAATCTCTGTCTTTTTGGACTCAAGAATCAGTTAAATTCAATGAAGAGCGAGTTAAATTAAATGGAAGTTTAACTTTGCTCTGCTTTATCTGTAGGTCATGAGAGTTCTTTGTCTTCTGATAGTCATGAGCTTGATTTTTGCTTTTGCATTTTCTTTAATTTTTTTGTTTGTTTGTTTTCTTATAGGAAGAGCTATAGAAGACCATGAATTAGTGATGGAAGTCCAGTCAAATTGGGTAATGGAAGAGGAAACCAAACTGTATTTTAGAAAAAATTATGCAAAGTATGAGTTTTTTAAAAATCCACTGGTAAGTCCTAACATTATATCTGTAAAGTGGTGCAGTTACTGTTTCTAAACAAAACAGTCTTTTTTGGTGCACACAGATAGTCAGAGTTTAAATTTTTTAGTGTAACAGGAGTCAAAAGGAATAATCAAGAGGGAATATGTGAAATACAGCAATGTATTGTAGTGCATGATCATTGGCTGGTCCCTTTCTTACAGTTGTAAAACATCCATGTTAATTTTTTATGTTTGGGAGTGATGGGAGCAGCAATTGTGTTTAATTGTATTGAAATTTGCACACGGACATAAAACAAAATTAAATTTTTGCAACTCAGTGAACATTTCATCAAGTGACAACATAATATAAAATGAAGCAGTGTGGGGCGGGGCACCTGTAAGAAAGATGATATTATTGTGAAGTGAAAATTGAATGTTCTGGCCCAGCACTGCCAAATTGCAGCTTCTCCCAGCTGTAGCTGAATGACAACTGACGCAAAAGGCCATGAGCAGCCATAACCTATTAGGGGTGAGTGAAAGTGAAGCCAAAGTTAGCATTCATAAGGAGTGGAAAGAGAGCAGAGATATCTTGTAACTCAGGGATGTTGCCAAAGGTTAATGCTGCTGATTCAGACCTTGGCTGATGGCAAAGGCCATGGAAGCAGTCCTGGCTCAGCAGAAGGAACTTACCATCTGGTTGCTCCATGGTGTATTTGGACATCTCCTGATGCTGTCTCTTATAAAACCAGCTTCTTTCAGATGTAAAAGGGAGAAATAGCAGAACTGTGTGGGGGCTTAGATAAAAGATAAAAAGTGAAAGGGAACTCAGATTATCTATGAAAAAGATAAAAAGGTAAATGTAAAGGTAACAAGAAATAGAAGAGTTTTGGGAGTTTTTTTGTTTGATTGACCTGTGTGTCTCCGGACAAATCACGATAGATTTGTCCCAGATATGGAGATATCACCACACCAGTGAAAAATTTTTCAGCTTGAGATGGTCTGCAGTTAGTAAAGAAGCTTTCACAGAATCACAGAATGGGTCAACCTTCCTGCTCAAGCAGTCATCCCAGAGCACATGGCACAGGATTGCATCCAGAGGGTTCTTGAATATCTCCAGTGAGAGAGATTCCACAACCTTTCTTGGCAATCTGTTCTAATATGTGACCACCCACATAGTAAATAAGTTCTTCGTCATATTCAGGGGGGACTTCCTATGCATCAGTTTCTGTCTGTTGCCTCCAAAAATGAAGTTTATGTATTGTTTAACCAGTGAGTGGAGCCGGCTGTGGAGCGTGTCGGACCTGCAGCTACACCAGCTTCAGCAGCTATAGCTAAGCAGAGTTCTTCTGGGTGTTCTGGTCCCAGCTGTAGCAAGAATGCTTTATCACAATGAATTAATATGAATTAACCCTCCCAGAAGTTCAATTTCATTAAAAATGGAAATTGCTGGACATTAGGTGGCCAAGGGAATATTAACTTAAAAATTTGTCCAGGCCTTGAGGAAACATTATTTGTGATGGTCGAACCCTTGTTTGGTTCATATCTGCATGACTGTGTTGAACACCCCAGCTGTAGGTCTGTCCCATAAATTATCCCTTGAGCTTTCCTTGATAATGAAACCGGCATTTTAGTTGTAGACTTTTAACCCCGTCCTGTTTATGTAGTCAGATTTTTTTTGTTAATTTGTATAATAATAGAAGATTAAAAAAAACCCTGAGACAACCTTTCTGTGTTAGCGGAAGATATTCCAAAATATTTTACTGGGTTTCTAGTATAATGAAAACAATAGAAAACAGTACACTTCTCAGCATGTTGGTGTATAGCCTCCTTACTTTGTAGCATATTGACTCCCCAGGCAAGTCTCGTGTGTCAACAGCAATAGAAATTACTGCTAGAAAAACAACACTAAGGGCCAAATATTGCAATGCGATTTGCACTGGTGTCTGAAACCCTGCTCCAGAGACTATTGATGTTTTCTCAAAATTCTGTGTTTTTCAGCAAATAATATATAGCATGTGCCAAATTTTGGGATGATATTAAGGTAAGCTTAAATTATTGGATCAGGGAATCTTCAGTGTCTTGCACTGCTCTGAGAACTTAAATTACACATTCAAAAGAGAAAGTTTTGTATTCATTTCTACAAACTTTGATACAAGTTCTTGTTGTTACAGAGCTTTTTTCCAGATCATATGATATCCTTTCCAAGTGAGACCAATGCAGCTCTAAGCCACTCTGGGATATTACAGGTATGTAATCCTTGAATGAAGATGAACCAGCACAGCTCATAATTTCCCATTATCTGTGCTGTGTGAGCATAGTTCCTTATTGCTGTGGGATCTGTTGCTAGGTTTTGAATAACTCAAGACATGGTTAATAACTTTTTTCATCAAGAGATAACAAACAATGTGACCCTTCCTAGCAGCTATTATATGTCCACAACTTGGACAGCCTTTAAGAATTAAGAAACACCAAAACAAAGGAAATACAGGGAAAACATTAAATACCTTTACTGGGTATTTCAGGTGAAAGACCCTTTTTCCTTAAATAGGTGGAGGAGTGCTGAACAAACTTAGCAGCAGGCTATGATAGGATACCAAAATACTGGTGGTGTGACACAAATGGATATAAAAAAGAGTTAAATAGTTAAACTTAACGAGTAGAAAATTTAGACTGACTAGTATGATTTGTTAGCTTGAAGGCTACTGTAGCCTTCAGAAAAAATTATGGTAGGTCACTCAGTGTTAGTCAGCTTTTAAGCAGATACAAGATTCTGATTTACAGTGGGAATAATGAAATGAAGATACAAAATGACCGTATCAGGGATCATCGTCTTACTTTCAAAGAGGGGAAAAATGAGTAATAAAGGTGGAAGCATACACATCACTCTTGTTTGCTTGTCATTAGAAAAATTAAATAATAGAAGAAGAACTTCCACTGGTCTTAAGACAGCAACCCTGTGCATGAGTTTTGGGGATAAAGAATGATTGGAAAGGCAGCATAACACAGGATATTTAGGGCAGAAACAAAAGAAACACAGAAATTACAATTTAAAAAAAAATCTATATCATAAGATCCACCTTAGCATCCACCAGTAAATCAAAACCATTTTAAGTAACTAATTCTCAAAGCACTCTTTCATATTAAATAATTATATCCTTATAAAAGTGGATTTTAATCAAGATGTTAAGATTATCCCAAATATAGTAAAAATTTTTGTGAATTAGATTTGACACACATTAGATTCTGTAAGTAATTTTTACAAACCTAAATAAAATTTTTGTGATTTCAGAAGTCCTGCAAATCTAATGAAAATTATTCCCTTTTGCCACCTATATAATACAGATTTTGCAGTCTAGCATAAACATTTAATCTAGAAAATTCTGTCCCCTATGTTAATAGAACTTTATATTTTTATGTTAATAGAACTTTTAATATCTTTATATATATAAATATTTATATTACATTTTACAAATGTAATTTAGTAGTTCAAAAAATAGTGAAGACTTTTATAAGAGAACTGTTTGCCATATATTCTTGTGAAGAATTTCTTTAAGCCCATATTGTGAGATCTAGAATATGTTCAAAGCTGCTAGGTAAGATTAAGAATCATTCTAAGTATATATCTAGTTACTTGCCATTTTGGTAGCTTGAAAAACATGTTGCAAACTCTCCTCTGTTGCTGTTTTGTGTTGTATTGTATGCTTAATTGTATTTCATTGAATGAAACTTAATAGGCACAAAGTAGAGAATACCTTGGTGGATTGTGCAGCCATTGTGCACATTTCAGCAGAAACTGTTGGGTAAATTGTTTACAGTGAGTAACTATCTCCTTGGAAACTTTCATTAAGACAAGTTAATGGGCTGCATTATTATTTGTGATGTGCATGGTTAAGTATCAAAAGAGACATTAGTTTGACAATTCAATGCTTACAAGTGATTAAAAAATCACTTCTGATACTTTGACATCCTTTTGTGGATTGAGCTGTAAGCAAGTAAAATGTTTTCAAGGTCTGTTTTTCTTAACTCTCGTTGAAAGTGGAAGAGTGAGTATTTTGGCTGATGATTTTGAATCAGAGCAGATTAAAAAAATTCATTGTGGTAGAACAGAGCCACAAAAACAAAAGAGGTGTTCATGAGTCTCCTATCCATTTAGCATGTGTTAAGTAAAAGTACTGTCTGGGATATACTGAGTGTCTATGTATACCAAAGAGAGAGGTTTAATTGCTGCCATGAATTAGCCTACAGAGAAGGTGTGTCACTGTACTGATCAGGGTACAGCAGCTCTGAGACACAATGCTGTGTGTGCATGTGTAGTGGTAGGCAGTCTGGGTCATTTGGAGCTTGCTTTAGGCTATTTTTGCAAATTGGATGTTTTAAAATATGTCAAAAATGAACATAGTATGACAATTTTAAGATCATTATTAAGAGCCAGGCTTTCATGTCTTTAATCTCCCTGCCATAGCAAGTCCCTCTTTCCCTCACCAGTTTCTCACATGACTGCCATTCCGGGATTCAGGCTGAAACAGACCTGCACTGCATTTCAGTCTCTTGCCAATCTCCTGGATGTTGCTTTAATCTCCCCATTGCCTTACTCTGTCTTCCACTCTAGGTTTTCTTGGCCTCCCAGTCTCAACCTTTCAGGTGGACTGAAGTCTATAGGGGACAATAGTGAGATTCAGAATCAATTCTTCACTAGAATTACTTGGTGCATCCAAAATTTTTCAGCAGGTTCAGGGTAAAAATCCAGCTCATTTCCAGTAGTATTGGTCTAGATCATGGCTAGCTGTCATCACATCTTTGAAGAAATCAGTCATCAAATTCAACATGATTCACAAAGTCTAGTGTAATGATGGCTTATTTAACTCCCTGAAACACTGCATATGTTTCAACTCCTTAATGCTGTCTCTATCAGTATCTGAAGGACATGGTGGCATTTGACACCACTCCACTTATCAGGATATATATTTCTCTGTGTGGGGAAGAGGGTGCAAGTTTATTTCCGCATATTGTGTGAACAGTAGTCCCTGTCTGCAGTGTACCATCATTTAGCTCTCCCTTATTCTTCCAGTACTAAGGATTTTTCTTATTTTTATCTGCATAAACAGGGATCCATTCCTTCCTTTAACAAACTTGTATGTACCTCCATTAAAAAAAAAAAAAAAAAAAAACAAACAACCAAAAAACCAAGCTGAAACAAAAAACAACCCAAGGAAATTTTCTTTCCTACTATAATTCATTTTTGGCATTTATTACAGACATTCAGTTCTCACTCTGAAATATTTTTACTGCTCATCCTTCTGACAGTTAATGGTTTTGACTACAGCTTGTTCATGTTCTATTTTCTCACATAGTCCTCAGCTGTCTTTCCTTAGAAAGGAAAAGATGGATTTAAGATTGCCTTTTTCCTAGCATTACTGCTACTTTATTTTAATTGATAGCATGGGTGCAACACTGACTGTCGAAGCTTAGCATTGTATTGCTCCTCCACTTTGGTCTGCTGAGTAAGAGAAGTGTTTTTCATGACAGCATTTCTGTTTTGAAGCTCTTATGGCAGAAATCCTGGGGAAGACACTTGTGCAGGCAGGAAGCCAACCACTCCTTTTAGTTTCAGCAGAGACATTAAAGCCTAAAAAGATGCTCTTTTGTTTTTGCATACATTGGCTTGTTTAGATTTTCTTAAGGCTTTAATTTGACTTTGTTTATGGATTTTATACTTTTTCAGTTCAGCCTGCATATCTCCCACCAGTGAACCTGTTAGTACATGGCAAAAGGGAAGATGAACAGCCGAAACATGTACCAAAACCTACCCGTCTGCTTCAGTGTGGCTAAAATAGCTTTAACTGCAGTTGCACACAGCTGTGTGCCAGCAGCACGTGTAGCTAGATGCACCTGGGCTTACTGTAATTGAGCTTTCAGGTGAATAGCAGTGAAGCTGCTCATAATGCAGTGCTGGTGGTGGGCCGGACACTGCCCTGGCCAGTGGAGCCCTGCTTGTGTTACTGCATTCACACCAGCTCAGGTTGGGCTGCAGCTGGTGTGGTCCGTGCATCTCACTGCAAGGCAGGAAAACAATAAAAGTCGAAGAAAACTTGTATTTCTTGGTTGGATTGTATTATTTAGTGGCCAGAGAACTTGGTGTGCTTCCAAAATAGCGTTCACTTTTTCATTCTGCTGGAGTCCAGTACTGGCCAGTCCATCTCTTGCCTTGTAATCTGTTGTTTCACTCCTCAAATAAGATTTTCTGGAAATAGAAGTGTGGAGGAGGAAAATTCAGCAATGAAAACTGCAGATATCGACCAGAAAATCCTTTGTGCCATACCTCTATGTAAACCTTGACAGAATTTATGATACCACAGACCAGTCCTGGGGCAAAGTTCCTCAAAGAGCTCAGAAAGAACAGATTCTGTAGCATATATGGAAATAGAAGAATTCTGAATTAATATGTTCAGAGTCATGGTTCTGAGTAGTGTTACTGGAAGAGGAGTGATAAAAATGAATGCATTGAATGGAATTAGGGTAAAGTTAACATGGTTGCTCACTTTTAGATGGGTACTTTTGCGGTAAGACTGAGTAGAACTGTCAAAGCCTCAGCAAGATAAGAGCTGTGTTGTGCTCTGACAGTGTCTGATGAAATGGCTGAAGAGAAGTTACTGAATATCCTGAGTAGAGGCAGGAGCTGTCTTGGGGACTGGCCCAGTCTCTCTGGTTTTGGTTCAACTAAAGCTCCTCCTTAAGCACCTTTCAGGTGCAGAGCCCTTTATTCCCTCCTTTCAAAAATGCTAATATCTGCCTGACCTTCATGGTTTTGTAACTCAGATTTTGTGGTTTGCTGAATTAATTTTAACTCAGGTAATTTAATTTGTAACGTGGTGGGTGAGGGGAGGGACATAATTTTTTTCTTCTGTTGTTAACACTGATTAGCAGTTTTATATAAATAGGGTCTGAGGCATGGGATCAGTACTTCTTACACTGGTTTAGTTGCAGAAGTTCACATATTGCAGAAGTAATGCTCTCATTTCAAACCATATGGTTCCATATAAATATGTAACTTGCTTAGCATACCTTGGAGTTATGTAACATTCTTACATGCCTTAAATGAGAGGTGCTGTTGATGGGATTAGACGTGATCATAACTGAATTACTCTGGTGTGATAGTGTATTTAGGAGTTATTCCCCTTAGCCCTGAGTTAATGAAACACAAAGCTGATTTCTGAGGAAAAGAAAAATGCATGTCTAATACTTTCTTTCAGATGTTCCTTAGCTCCAGCACATATCCTGAGATTCATGGTTATTTGCATGCAAAGGAGCAGGGGAAGAAATCATGGAAAAAATTGTACTTTCTTTTGAGAAGATCTGGCCTTTATTTTTCCACTAAAGGTACATCTAAGGTAAGGGAGGAAAAAAAGAAGAGAGAGAGCAAGAACTATGAAGTCAGAGCAAATATGTATGTATTTATCATTTGTTGTAATAATAACAACCAAAATTTATAACCAAATGATTAAACTTATAGTGATAAAAAAAGGAACAAAATGTAGTTATTATAGATAAAATCTAGAGAAATATAGAGACACAAAACTGGGAAGATGTTGTCTTAGGAACTCTGGTTTCTTTTTTCCTGATAAGTTTGCTTCATTCTGGATGATATTTCTCATTACAGAGTACCCTGTTAAAACAAATTTTCAAATACTAGTTAAATTTCTGAAGTATAAGTAGATGTTCTGAAAAGTGGATATAGTAATTAATTATATAAAATAATAGTTGCTCCAAAATAAATTTGGAAATTCTCAGCATTTGTCACTGGACAGATTTTCATGTTACCAATTCAGATTTTTGGCAGTGGTACTTTAAGCCTTATCATATTAAACATTGGAGTTGAGAAACCTTTTACATAAACTACTCAAACCAATGTTTATTCATGTTTTGGATTTTCTGTCATTACCGACCAAAGTTTTCATTGAGCTGGTTTGTATCCTTTGGCAAATTTCTTTTGTTTGCTTCCTTGACATAATTAACTTAGTGGGTAGAGATAATGGTTAGAAATGGTACTGGGCAATAATTATAACAGTATGTTGTTTTTCAGTTTATGAAAGTTTATTTTGTTTTGATGTTTGAAATGCATACTGCTCTCAAAACTTGCCTCCTACTCGAATTTTATTATTGCTTGAAACTAGTGGAAGTTTTCTCAGAAGTTATGTAACTTGTAGTCTGGGGTTTTTTTCCCCTCTGGAAGAATAAACTCTTTAACTGATTTGATTTCTCTTTCCTCTGCATTATGAAATGAATATTGAGTTGCCTCTTTTTAGATTTCATGATGTCATGTTTAAAACTGCACTTTGTAAGTCTGTTTGGAACAGGATAACTGCTGTATTCTTCCAAGTTTCTTATCTGGAGAGGCTGGCTAAAAGTAGTCTAACTGTATTACATTACTTTCTTTTTAGGAGCCAAGGCATCTGCAGTTTTTCTGTGAATTCAGCAATAGTGATATGTACATGTCTTTAACAGGCAAAAAGATTTCTGGAGCACCAACAAACTATGGATTCTGCTTTAAGGTACAAGCTTATTATTCTGATACATATTAAAGCAAGCCACAATTTTTAGGTAAGCTTAAGTTTCTTTAAGGCTTTGAAAGCAATATTCAGCTGTCTGTTATAAAATAGGAGAATTAGTGGCTTTTATTTCAACAGGTATTATCTTCAAGATATGCTTTAATGCTAAAAAAATGTGCTGTGGCCTTCTAGCCTAACAAATCAGGAGGAACCAGAGACCTGAAACAGCTCTGTGCAGATGATGAACAAAGTAGGACCTGTTGGATGACAGCAATTAGGTTACTCAAGGTAATTTTTCTGTGTGAAGTTAACTTGCTTAAGTGTGCATTGTGATATATTGATGCTGTGAGTAGAGAGGTAACATCATTTTAGGTTCCCATGCAATAGCAGTATCAGTTTTGTACTTTGAAATATTTTTTTTTTCATCACCACAAGAAGAGAGAGTTCAAATCCTGGAATCATTTTAAGGGATGGAATGATGTCTCAGTCCTGAAAATATTTAACATTAAGCATATGCTTCTGTGTAACCATGTTGAATTCACTGAGTAATGTTGAACAAAGCAACAACAAGGGAACTTAAATGTTTTTAAAATGTGACTGTTTGTGGCAAAATAGAAACAGGCCAGTTGGTGTATTAAATGGGTAGTATTTAATGCAAAGTGTACATTTATAAAGGCAGCAGCAACAGTGATGATGTACATTTCCTTAGCCTAACAGCTTTTGTCCCTGGTTTTTAATGGTAAAAAAAAAGCGTGTGCTATCTTTTTCATCTGGAAAAAACCTTACTTGGCTTAGGTTTATAATTTAAAATGCTAACCATGTTATTTTCTGGTTTTAGTATGGGATGCAGCTGTATCAGAATTACATGCAACCATATCAAGGTAGAAGTGGCTGCAGCCCTTTGAATATAACACCTATGGTATGTCCCACAGTAGCTCCATGAATAAATACATGTTTCTGCCATTGTGCTCTTTTCAAGTAACTTGTGTCAGTTACACTGCTGACCCGCTCCTTCAAAACCTTGCATGTGCCAGTGCTTGCCAAAATATTTAGGGCTGCCAGGGTTGACTAGAGAGCCAATTAATTAATTTCCTTACTTAGAACAAGAGAGTTAAAAGGCTTTCTCTTTGTAAAATCTTCAGTATTTTGGGAGTTCATTGGCTTTTTACTGTTGAATGGAAAGCAAAGCAGCAGGACCATAAATGCATTAAAAGAGAAGCAAAGTGTTTAAGGTTACACATGCTGATGAATAAGTAGGTTGTAACAAATCCTTTTTGGTATATTTCCTCTTTTAATTTTTAAAAAAATATAAAATATTAAGTACTTGAGATGAATTTGAGCTGGTGTAATACTGACTGGACTTTGGAGGAAAACCATAATTAGGCAGATGGTCTGCCCTGTTTTGGAGGAAAAACGGCCTATACAAGATATCATGTCCATCTTCTCAGTCGGATAGTTGGGATTGGATGAGGTTGTCCATTTCTTAATATTTTACATTATCCCAGCTCATTATGAGTCATTTGGTTTCAGACTTTTTCATGGATGATTTATATCCCTCTTGTGTTTTGTTTTTGGCTAAATTGGATAAAAATTGCTTATTGATGAGATCTGTGACAATGATTTTATGGTGAATTTTTTTTTTTTAGCTTTTATTGTAGTTCTTGCTGATAAAATGCCTAAAAAATGCATTTGCTATCACAGGTATTCACAAAAGTAGTTTTCAGTGATTTTGCTAATAAGCATGGCTTATTAAGCATGTGCTTAATACGCTGCCTGTGCCTTAGTTTGTGTTACGTGAAGCTACTGCAATAGCCAGCTGCTGCTCTTATGATGGATCAGGGAGCCACTACTGATTCTCTCCTCTTTCACTGTTCTGTGCATTTTGGTTCCCATAGCTTCTAACAGGCAGAAGCTATCCCCACTGCTAACAATGGCACTGTTTTTCAACTCGTGTATAATTCATGAAAAAAACAGCAAATTGAATAATCGCGATTAAGTGCACACGCTAATGAATGTACTTCACAAGGAAGCCACTTCCACGTTTCACATTCCTTCATTTCTCAACCATGTCAGCTACAAGGATATCCCTCCACCCTGCTAGAGGCAAACATTTTCTCTTAATTTGCCCTTTTTATTTTTGCCAAGTTCTTTACAGGTTACAGTTACTCAGATAGACCTTAGTCTACAGTGTCAAAAATTACAGTGAACTACAGAATTGCTGTCTTCCATTTTTAGCTATATTCATGCTTGTAACCAAGCAAAAAAAAACCAAAAAACCAAAACCAAAAAGCCCAAAAACCCAGAGCTGCTCTGGTTTTGGACTGGGAAGCTTTGCTAACCCTACAGAAAGCTGGGCCTCTTATGTCCAGATGTTGCTTTAACTTACAGAGTGTTGCAATGCTCTTTTATTTATTAGATATTCCAGTGCCTGCTAACATCTGAGCCGTCACAATTCTTATAAAACCTGATTTTGTAAACCTTGGTTTCTGAGAAACATTTTGGTGATTTTTAGGACTGTTTTGTCAAACCTCAATGTTCTTATTCAGTTTTACAAAATTGATCTTCACAGGCATTTTTTTATAACAGATGCTGCAAGTATTGAGTCTGTTATTAGAGTTAGAAGGGATGTATTAAAATAGAAGTTATACTCCATAGAAATTGCTGTTTTCAATGCTTAAATATGGTAAACTGAATGGAAATTTATATAGCAAAGATATAAAGCTGACATATTTCTAATGAAATATTTTGAATATTTTTTAATTGGATCATGATGTATAATAATTTTGTATTTTACCTTTTTTTCCCTATTACTTGGACATCTTAATAACAGTTTCCTGACTTGTTTTGACATGGAAAGGGCTAGTTATAGTTAAAAATGTAAATACAGTTTATGGTAAAGTGATGTATTTGTCATCCATTGCAGTAATGCAAAAAGATGGTCTGTCCTGCCAGACAGTAAAATTGAGCTTTGCAGCAGCATACTGGAATTGTAAGTGCTCCCTAGGGTAAAATGAGTTTGGCTCTGATGAGAAACACTGCCAATACTTGAAATATCACTTACAAAACATAATGTTTTCTCAGAAGCTTGCTTTTAAATGATGAATCTTTTAAAAAGTGAGTGAACTAAATTTATTTTTCTTTGTTGCAGAGAAGCATTTCAGAAAATTCTTTAGTAGCAATGGATTTCTCAGGACACAGAAGCAGAATTATAGAAAATCCAACAGAAGCCCTTTCAGTTGCAGTTGAAGAAGGATTAGCGTGGCGGGTATAAATACCTTTGATTTATCAGAAGAGTATTTTCTGTTTTGGTGGGGGGTTTTTTTGTTTGTTTGGTTGTTTTTTTTTTTAACAAAAGAGCCTTGAAGTCATGTTTTTGCTTCTCTCTCATACAGAGGAGAGGGTGTCTCCGACTCAACTCACATGGTAGTCCTATTGCTATGTCTAACATGGGTATGTGTGAGTTAATTCCTTGCCAGAGAAATACAATAACTGCTTCTTTCAATAAAGGGAAAATGTTTTTTTCACTGATCTTTTTTTCTACAGCTATACACAGATCTCAGTCATGGTTTCATCATAAAATCTCCAGAGAGGAGGCTCAGAGACTTATTTTGCAGCATGGACTTGTAGATGGGTAAGTTAATCCTTTACATAGCTTCTCTGAGACACGTTTCTAGCCAACAACTCTTATTTTCACCTGCCTCTTACTGGGGGGAGATGGAATAAGGAGTTTGCACTTGCCTAATAGGAATGAAACTTCCTTTATGTAGGGCTATCTGGGGATCTGTTGGTTTGTATTTATATCATTTGGAAACCATGAAGTGGTGATCTAGGACTTAGATTCTGTCACTGACTGATTACTTATGTCCATTCAGAGCCAAGCACTAGAGCTGTGTCCTTGCACAGGATTCTCTGGAGCTGTCAGCCTTAGCACCACTGTCTTTTTTATCTCTATTACTGATGAAAGAGTGAAAGAAAGCTTGAAAACAGTATTCTAAGATGAACTGTGCTGGGACAGACATTGAAAAAAAGTATGCTTTTTTTCCTCATGAATTGACTAAAAATTGTGTCATCCTTTAATAGTAAACAATAAATATTGGCATAATACTTTAATTTTTTAAATATTTCATCTAAATACTAATTTAAAAAATGACAAAGCAAGTAGGCATTTTATGTTCAAAATCTCGTGCTTTTCATTCCTCCAATTTTATCCTTAGTCCTGTATTAAATTTAAACTTGGGCCTCCTTCATTCAGTGAATAATTCCATAAGAAACTCAGTTTCTTTGAGTCTGTTTCCAGTTAGGTACCTCGATCATCAGATTGGTGGTTAAATTCTTTCAGTTTTAGATTAAGTATGTTGTAACATTGTTTTCTGCATCTACAGAAAGGTCTCCAGGAAAAAAAAAATGTGAAGGGAAGGAAAGGGAAACAAACGCAGCACAGGGATGTTTAATTGGACTTCCACTTTTGGGGTTTTTTTTGTATGTTTTTTTTTTTTAATTTCTGGGGTCTTGTTTTTAATCCTGGCTTATCATCTTGAAGCTGGTTCTGTGCTTTACATTTATTTTTGCACTTGTTAGAAGAGTGAGACAGGACATGGGGATGAATGTCCAACATATATTTCTGAACAGGATGTCAGTCTAGGCCTGATGCATCTTTCAGTGTATTTCTTGCACACACACTGAAATGCAAAAGTGAATATCTTGCTAGTATTGGTTTAGTACAGTGTTGTTTATGTTATATTCTTGGAGCCATTCATAGCTGTGCAGTGGGATTTTGAGGAGGATGAAACTTTCGTGTAGACTATCTAGAATTATTTAGAACTCTGATAGTAGGAGTGCTCGTGTGCTGTCAGATACCTATTCAGGAGTTACAGTGAAGTAATGAACACATGACATCATGTGACATCATTTTGATGAGCTGAAAGCATGAATTATCACCAGAAATGCAGCCATCTTTAATGAGAAAAATAAATTTTAGTTTCTGGGAGTGAGGGCAGAGAAATAATCCATATTGACCCTTTCTTAGTGATCCGGAGCAAGGAGTTCTCATGCGTATATGACAAAGGAGTTGGGCTTCTGTAATACTGTATGTACCAACAAACATGTTTTTCATGATGGCTTTTAGAAGACAAGGAGGCAGTTATATAAACTAACCACAGTAGTTTTAGTATTTGGATAACCAAATTAGGGACAACAACCATCTTAAAGCATGCTATGAAAGAAGAAAGCTTTTGGATCTGGTGTTAAACCAACTTTCTTAAAAAAGTTCACATGGTAATATTGTAGATTTTGTATTTTACCCCCTAAAGTATATTTGAAGACTTTTCAGTGATAAATGGTTGATGAAAGGGATAAGAGCATTACCAAAAGGCCCGTGAAAAGGTCCAGCTCGTCATTTAGAGAAGTTCATGAGGGAGAAGTTGACTGGAGTCATCCAGCATGTCTAAAAAGCTCTTTCCAGCTAACATTTCTGAGATTCTGTGAACTACAGTCCTTTCATCATAACAAAAATTTTAAAGGTTCTTTGACAACTAAAGTAGGTAAAGTAGGTAATTGTGATTATTTTAGGAAATAATGAAGATCTTTTTATCTGAAGGAGAAGAAATGTTCCTTGTATTTGTGATAAAACTAGGAAAGAAATAAGAAAATGTACTGTAAAAGAACTGATGAATAAGAACCAATAAAAGTTGCTTACATTGTGTATCATTTAAGGTGGATCCTAGTAACTGGGCATAGAGACCTCATTTTGGATATCAACAAAATGGCACATTCCTACAGCGTCATTTTTCTGAAAAAAAAAAAAAAAAAAAAAAAAAAAAAAAGGAAGTGCCAGCCATTGATGACAAACATAAAACACGAAGTTAGTGTGTCGGTGGTGTCCCGGGAGGGTGGGAGCCCGCTAGGTGGTGGGAGCGAGCCGGTTTGAGCGCAGCCCGCGCTGCCGGCGCTCCCGCTGGCCGGGCCGGGCCGGGCCGAGCCGGCAGCAGCCCTCGGGAGGAACTGCGGCAGTAACGGGGCTCCCAGCCACACTGCACAGGCATTTTGACAGAAAAGGGTAATGAGTGTGGACTCCAGACTTCTTAATGCCAGGAATTTTCTTACTATGTAAAAATAGAAGTCTTAAAAACTTTGAGAATGAAATTAGTACTTGGAATCCATGCTGGAAGTCAGTGAAAATCCACTGCAAACCTCTGGCTGGTTTGTTTTTTGTTTTTTTTCCCCTTTGAAATACTTTCTTTTCATGTAATACCTGGGCTGTCATTTCTGGTGTGCGTGGGGGCAAACACTTACTATTAGGTGGTCACTAATGCTCGCTCGGTTGAAACCTGCAAGTCCATTTTGCCCATTTCTTTTCTGCCCTGAAAGAGGAGCATGCTGGCCAGTGGCTGTCCCTCCATTTCCCTTCTTTGGTGCATTGGTCAGCTACACCTGTTCCAGACCTGCCCACTACAAGCAGTTCAGACTCGCTCCACTCCAGAGCTATCTACCAGCTCCTTCCCTGTCCTCCAAACTGTTCTCTACCAATATTCCAAGCCAGGTGATTCAATGAAAACTGCCTCATGCTGGTAATCATCCTTTGTCTTTACCAAATTATTCTACCAGGACTATGGCAAAGTTATGTTTGTCCATGTTCTGCTTGGAATAAGTTACCAGTGAAATTTAATTGCACTGTTGGCCATTCAGAGTGTCGTGATTTGAATAATCATTCCATAAAGCAAGCAGAGTGTAGCTCTGTCTTGTTGGGAATTTTGCTGCTGTGCAGAAATGAGAGTGCATTTATGAGGATTGGCCAGATGTGAAGAACATTCTGGTGTGCCTTGCATTACCTTTTCTGTAAAATTGCTGTTGAACTACCTTTTGAATTTTACTTATAATGCTTGTGATTTAGAATATTCAAGTTTTCTCTAGTCAGAGTCCAAAGAAAAATTTCGTTCAAAGCACAAACTTTGAGGGTGCTTTTCTGTCTGAAGAAATGTATTGTAATTCTATGCAGTGTAAAAACTAACGCCTACAGTGTCATTTATTCCGAGAATGCATGTTTTTCACATAATAGACAAGGTGAAGAAGAACTTAAGAGAAAGTATTCCCAGTGACACATTGGCAAAGAAATACTGATTAAAAGCCTAACTTACATAATTGATATTATTTATGCTTTTCACTAATACTTGCTGTAATGAATTTAGAACAGTTTTAACTGGATGTTTGTAAAAGGATTTCAAATGTTCTTACTTTGAAATTTTTTGGTCTCTTTTAGGGTATTCCTGGTACGTGATAGCCAAAGTAACCCCAAAACATTTGTATTGTCACTGAGTCATGGATTAAAAATAAAACATTTTCAAATTGTACCAGTAAGTAAGTTTTTTCAGTTTATATATGGAGTTGTGAAACCAAAAAATTGAAGAACTGTGGTAGAATATGGATGGATTTTTTTCTTCTTTTGCTGTTTTGGGGAGATGTAAACATCATACCTGTATCACTAATTATAATTAGTATTCTTTAGTGGAGTTGAACATTTTTGAGCTTTACTGTTTGATTTGTTCTAAAGCTTGACTAGTATTATGAAATCCTAAAAAGTTTATTGAAAAACTAAACAAATTTGTTTCAACTGGAATAGAAGCAACTCTGATGGCATGAAAATAATGTATTAATAGAGTTCATGTTTCCTTTTACTTTTCAGTATGTACACAATTTCTAAGTCATCTGTTTTGGACTGCCTCCATCATGTGTCCGTATCTCACTGAGTCTTAAGGATAGTTTCAATATTTGTAGTCAGAAATATTTTGTTGACCTCTCTTGTTGTTACTGAGGTATATTCATGTACAGGTCTTCTTCAGGGGAATGAAAAAAATATCATTATTTATTCCAGATGCTTTATAGATAAGCTGGAAGTTACTAAGCTGAAATAATATTTCTGTTAGTTTTCATTGAACATACTGTCCAGTTATCCTGCCAGAATGGTTAGCCATCCCCATTGCTTCCACTCTCTCACGAGGTGATTTATGTGGATTTCTTTACATGCTGCATCTCTTGAGTTGATAAATACTTGATCATTTTGTGTTTTGGCCACAAATGCTTGACATAACTGAGCAAACCCAGAGCTTTTTTATCTTTCTTTACAAGAACCTTTCTTCCAGTCTACATAATATTCTAGCTTCCATGTATCTTCCTGCTGATGTTTCTAGAAGATTCTGCTGTTTCTCAGTAGAAATTAGTCAAGTGGCACCATTTTTTTTTTGGTCTTTGTCTGTTGATTCTCTCTGATCATTCACCAAATTTCTGTAAGCCTTACCTAGGGGTTGTAGCTGATATCCTCTACTAAAAAAAAGTTCATGTAGAATAAAACTGAAACATTGTTTGAGAGGAGGAAAGTTGATCGGATTATTGTCCAGGATTTTGTTGTGTTTAGGTACAGAATATGGAGGATTCCTTCATCCAAAAGTGATAGTTATGCACTGGATCCCATGGGATCATCAACATATAATCCTTGATAAGAATCCCAGATGTAAGATCTTTGTGCATTCATTGGCTGTAGTCAGTTCTAGTATTTACTTTGGTGTAATTGTTGCGTGGTTTAGAAAACCTTCTAAACCCCATTCAAAAAGTGTATGATTCTAGTTCATTGAGATGTCATTTAACTCTCAAATTTAAGAGACCACTTGCCCTTTCTGTATCAGGAAACAGACCCTCTCTTCTCTACACACAGGTGTAGCTGGAGTCATCTTCAGTTTCCTCTGAGATGGATGATTCTCTTCTTCCCTTCATAAGAATGTGCTAAAACCTTGCTCTCATGTAGTGGGATCTTTGGAGGAACCAGGAATTCTTAGTTTTGATATAGTTGTCAGCAGACTTGGGTCACATTTCCCATACTGTTCATCGAGAAGACCTGTATCACTTCATTGCAAAACTTGACTTACTTGAAGGAAATGTTTTTGAATTGTTTTTTAAGTAAAGCAATTTCTCCAATGATAGTAGCCAGAAAAAAATAAATTGTGATGAGAACAGCTCAGTCCAGAGAGAGTATGTCAGCATGGAAGCTGTTGTCCCCCAAATATTGGCATATTCCAGTTTCTTTCTGTCAGTTTCTGGTTACGTTCAGTACCCTCATTGCACTCTCAATACCCTGACTTAAACATGCTCTGTTTTTGCTAGAATGGTGGTATTTAAAGATTTCAGGAAATTGTTGTTTAAGGGAGGAAGGGTTTTGGTTCCAGTTGCTGATGATCTAAATTAAGCGATCATTTTCTAAGAAACAAGGCATTTTATATTACTGTAGTAAATTCATAGCTTATTAGTTGAAGATCAAGGTTACCTCTTTGAATTTCAAATTCTGCTAGTCTAAACACTTTCCTGATTCCGGCCATTGTAAAGGCAAACTTTCTTACTAAATGTAAACAAATAAATGTAATTTACAAAGTCTTTTTGCAAGGTAAAAACAATCCAATCTCTAAATTAATTTTTTTCTTGTATTTTAGGTTGCTTCAGATTATGCTGCACTTAAAAATGTCTCCTTTTAGCTAGGGTATGCAGCCTGGTAGTTCATACCTCACCCATGTAAACAGGTGCCTTGTGTTAACATTGGCAACCTGTGCAACAGGTATTGCAGGCGGGTAGTTGGGAATTGGTTGTAAAAGGTTCAGAAGGAAACCTTTGGGTTACATTTGGAATCCTGTACTGTGAAAATTGGAGAGCTTGTTAGTGTAAAGGTATTTTTCAGCCTTTACTCTCTGAGCTGATGCAAGTTCACTTCAATGGATTCTATCCTGAAATTTCATCCCTATGAAAGATGAAGAGTTGATACACAGTTCTGGGACTGTCTTTTTTAATAAATGTTTTCTCATAACAGCCTTCTTAGCTTGCAAAAGATGCTAGGTTCTTCAGCAACAGAACTTTGATATGAGTTTTTACTTTGCAAAATATTGATAGCTTGAGAATTAGCAATCTGTCTGGTATTCATTTCAAAGTTTGGAATTAACTTGTTAGGAGGATAACAGACATTTGAATTGTTAACTCTCCTTGCCTGCAGTGTGTTGGCAGGAAAATTGCATGCATAAAGAAAGTCCAATGAATGATAATCCATTTTCAGGTTTTTGGCTGGAGCACAGGAGTTCACACATTCTCACACTGGTAATTCCTTAAGTAGCAGAGTTTGACCTGGTTTGACCAAAGTCTGAGAATAAAGAAATTACAAACTACTTCCAGTCATGATAGAAAGGGGTAGAGTAACCAGGAGTCATAAGCAGTTCAACAGCTGCTTCAGATAAAACTTCTTAATTACAGGTAAGACAGCTAATTATATCTTCTCCCTTCCCCTGTATTCAAGTAGGATAGTTGCATCTTTCCCTAGCACATAATCTGCTACTCCGTGCTAGCCCTACTTCAGGATCCTCTGTTCATTACTCTTTCAGTCTTGTAAAGTATCTTTTTTCCCTTTTCTTTTTAAAAATAGTTTGAATAAATTTTTTCACCCCGTATTTACATGAATACCAATTAGTCACTATGTCACAAATCCTCTTGATATTAGACATATCACCAGTAGAGGAACTAAATCAAGAAATTATATAGTCAGCAGTGCAATAAATTGTGCAAGAGTTAACATTCAGTAACTTAGAGGGAAACAGTGATTGCAAATTTTTAAGCATCTTAAAGTCAAAAGGAATCTTTCAAGGTATCTGTTGAAGTTTCTTCTTTCTCTTCTGTATCTGTGCTAATGCATATTTGGAGCTGCAGCAATTCTTCCCCCTACAACAAAGACCTGCTAGAGCAAGCATGGCACTCTTGCAATGGGGTAGTGTCTTTTGTGGAGCTAATACTATCCAGCACCCCACTGCACTGGTGTGTGGCCTCATCCCTCCTTACGGAAGTGATAGAAAATCATGGAAGTGAATGGAGCAAAGGGTGAAATCCATGAGTAACTTCAAACTCGATTGCTTCATGTCACTCTGTAAAAACTCAGGGGCTGGTATTAACCCCAGCTATAATTCCAAAGCAAAGGCATGAAGTAGTATTGTTAGTGCAGAATGAGTATTCCTATACTAAAGTGTTCTTTCCTTTTAGGTGTGTACTTGAAGTGAAATAGTACATTGTTTTCCTATTGGTCTTTTAAAAAAAAAATCTTAAAATGTTTTCTTTAGATTTTAATGATGTATAAATGATCACTGTATTTTTTCTGCTCACAGTAGTTGTAAGATTATGAATGTGTTGGTCTGTAAGAACACTTTTCAAACAAGTATTCCAGACAGAAAAAAAAAAAAAAACCAAAAAAAACCATAGCAAAAGAGGATTTTATTAAAACTTGTTTTTCCATTTTTACAGTTGGAAGATGATGGGAAGCTATTCTATACCCTCGATGATGGTCATACCAGATTTACTGATCTCATCCAGCTAGTGGAATTCTATCAACTTAATAAAGGAGTTCTGCCTTGCAAGTTAAAACACTATTGTGCACGGATTGCTCTTTAACCAAAGCATTTGTTGTTTCATCAGAGGGAAAGGAAGATACTAGTATACTTTTTCCCCTCAAAAGGCAATTTGTATAGCAAAAAGGGGGGAGGAAACCCATTACATTGTAAAGATTCTATGTTTAAGCTGAAAAAAAAAATTTATATTCTATGTAGATAAGAACTTTGCTTTGTGATTGTCACAGCAAAATTAACTTTATGGTTTTGAAAACCATTCTTTCCTATGTAATTCTTTAGTGTTGTCTTGGACTTTCTGGGTTTTCTTTTCATCTGAAAACAGTTTTGAAAAATATTGTGTAACTCCTACAAAAATATAACTGAAGGAAGATCTTTGTTCTAAGGTTTAAAATTAACTTTTTTCTCTACAAGTGTTTCTCATAATTTCTGTTCATCACATAAAAGAATAACATTTACTGTGGCAAGGATCAGAAGCTGAACTACACATTTTATTTGTAAATAAAATGAATAAATATTTTGCACTATATTTTTGAATGCTACTTCGAGGATTGTCATATCCAAAAAGTGAAAAATCATTAAAACCACTTATAACTGCTCAGTTGTTTTGTGCTCTTCTTATTGTAATATTTTAAACGATTTTTTTTTAATATAATGACTAAATCTACATCTTCATACACAGCTGGACTGTCACTTACTTGGCTGTGAGATGTATGAACATCCATAATTATTGTGTAGTGCATAATGTCCTTTAGTGTATACCTATAATCTCTGACACAAAGAGAGGCAGAAAGACCTGTTAAGTACTGTGGATCTGCACAGTTGAGGAAGTAATCAATTGCAATTGCCCTTAAAAAAGAAA
Source organism: Onychostruthus taczanowskii (assembly GCF_017590055.1). Taxonomy (NCBI): domain Eukaryota; kingdom Metazoa; phylum Chordata; class Aves; order Passeriformes; family Passeridae; genus Onychostruthus; species Onychostruthus taczanowskii. The sequence goes on along the minus strand of NW_024499240.1, from coordinate 2,168,413 downwards.
AGTAATGTTATAATAGTTGTAAATTATCAATAATTTACAATACTTACAAATAAAGGTAAATCCAGTGGACTGATCCAGTTGCTGAAAACTCATGAAAGTGTATTTGCAGTCAGTTCCTAGATTATTTTATTATTTATTATAAAATAAAAATGTCAGTTTAGCTACCAGTTAAGCAGTCTTTACAGATTACGAAGTATCTAACATTCCAGCTAAAAAGAACTGGTCTAGTTGACCATGTCAAATTTTGCACCACAGCATTAGAATTAATTTTGGTATTTGTGTTTTGAAAGAGAGTTGTATCATTGAACAAAAACTGAAGTGGAATGGGACTTGGGAAGGAGGCATCCCCATCCTGATGCTTTGCTGTCCGAGAGATTTGATCTCATTAAGAGAATTCAGGACACCGTCCTGGGTATCTTTACAAAGCGTCAAGGCTGGAGTAAAATCAGTGTTTGAAGATGGGCCATCAGACTGAATCCAGCTCCCCCTTCCCGTGCTTGCCTGAGTCCATGAGTGCCAGCCGCAGCAGCTGCTCGGCTGCGGGAGGAGGTGGGGAGAAGGTAAAGGGGGCCGGGGCGGGAGATGGAGCCCGAGGCGCAGCGGTGCGGGACGTGGCAGCTGACAAGGGCACGGACGTGCCGGCATTAGAACAGTGTGGTAACTGTAGCCTGTGGTTTTGTTATTGTGTGTCTCTGGAAGGCAAGCGTAATAACATAATACTGTGATACTTAATTTACCGACTTGATCCACACATCACTGACCTTTTCCTCTGGTATGCAAATGTAGTTTTTAAAGCTCATTAAAAAAGCAACTCTTCCTAATGTGTACCAAAGATGCAACATATGTGGTGCCTAAGCTCATTACATTGGGAAAGCTTTGTAAAAATCTTTACAGTCTAATAAATTTAACTCTTAAACCTCAAACATAATTTCAAATTGTACTTAAAAAATAATTTTAATTAAAACCTCTTCAGGTTTGGTTTAATAATGGGGTTACTTCTCAGGTATTTTTGTTTCAGATGTTGGTGTAGAATAAGGAGAAATATACTCTGCATCCCTTTTTTAAATCATCTCTTGACAAATGTCTATTGTCTATTGTAGTCCATTTCTATTTGGCCATGTGAAAGCTTTGCTGTAATTTTTATTTGTATTTATGTGTTCATGCTTGGCAGAGAAGCCAACTGCTTAGTGAGTGAGTACCTGTCACCTTTGGACCTATCAGAAAAAAAAAAAGAATGTAGGGATTATATCACATGGTGGAGAGACATCAACCATCAAAAAGCTTTGCCTGCTTTTTCAGTTTTTATTTCACAAGTGAAATTGAAAAAGACCAAAAAACAAAATGAAACCAAAATAATAATAATAATAATAATAATAATAATAACCCAAGTAAAATCAAGTATTGCTTAATGAGCATGGGATTTGAACATTTGAGCTGTCAAGTATTCAAAACTTTCTTATACTGCAAAGCATTTCCTCCTGCATTTTGAGAGCTCTCTTGATTAAAATCTAAACTGAAATGTTGCTGGGAATACGTAATATCTTTTATATGATGTGTATACCTTTCATGGACTCTGTTGTTGTTTGTGACTATGCCAGAAAAAAAACAAACCAGTAAAACTAATAAAATCTAGTTTGGTGTTTAAATGACTTCACAGGCCACCTCCTTGTTTAAATATTACCCAAGAAGCAAACATGAAGGAGGTAGTCTTAATGTGTAAAAGCAAAGAACCAAACACCACCTGTCAAAACTCAAATATTCTGATATCCCAGACTTCTTCCAGATATGCTAACTGGTACAAGTTGTTGATATATGACTTTGAAGATCCTTGCTTGCCAGCAGTCAGAACAAAACAGCAAGGAATTTCTATGAGATCAGCCAGGATGTGTCTGACCATAAAGTTCTTTGGGGGTGTAGGCAATGCTATTTAGACAGAATTTCAGTGTGTTAATTGTCACTTCTAATTAGGAATACTACACTTTGGTGCCCACCTTCACAAAGAGAATTGGCTAATCAGGAGCTGTTAACAGCTCAGGAAGAAATCAGTACTATTTTGGGCAAGCCAGTCTATCTGTCTCCAACATTTGCTTCTCTACTAAATGTGGACAATTTTATATCTACCTCACAGAATGTTTATGGACTGCTTTTTAAGGAAAAACGAAACCCAAAAAAACCCCAAACAACAGAATAGAAACTGGTGTTATTTGCAGAAGGTTTTTTAATACTTAAATGATATGTTTTTAACTTGATGCCAAAAGACCTAGGTATGAAGCACAGTGTTTGGAAAACTCTTCTTGTTTTCTTCAAATTTAAAATTTCATGCTTCTCACAGTGTTTATGTGTAGTGCACTGCCAGGAAGAGAGAACTGAGCTTGCCATGTAGAGGAACTGAAAGCACTATAAGTGCACAAGCCTCGCTTGCTATCTGGGGTAATTAGCCCTGCAGGGGTATGCTCTGCGAGATGTGAGCTAGTGCAGAGATTGTGCTAAAGCTCAGCATTGTATTTGTTGGCATGCCCTTTGTGCCTTGGTTTCCAATCTAAAAATCTTCTTGGCTCAAAGGAGATTAAAAGTTAATTCACTGCTGTTTCATAACGCGTATACGTACATGGACGGAATTAAGGTTGCAGGGGCAGCATTAAGTGAAATTTTTAAACTTCTGAGTGTTTTTACTTTACAATCTTATTAAGTCACTTGATGAATTTTTTGAAATGTAGTGAGTCTTCGAGTCATCCAACTAAATGTTTTGAAGGAGAGCTTTAACCCATTAAATAAAAGAGGATTATGTATGTAACTAACTACAAGTGGGATCTTGCAAGGATAATTGAATTTCTGTCAAATGTTGTCTGTTACAGCCTGGTTTAAGAATTGTAGCATTTTGTGCTTCCCTGGGGGTAGAATTATTCCATAGTGGGCTTGCAGTATCTCCTTTTAAGTTAAAATCAGCTTATTTCAAGAGAAGAGCCTTTTTTTGCTGTTGTTTAAAAGCTACTCATCTTTGTCTAAACAGAAGCCACTCATTTATCAATTAGTTTTAACTGTTGAAACCTATTTATTAGCTGTGGCTTGCAAATCAATCTAGCATTTCTCTGTAAGAAATCTTATACGTAATTTTTGTTACCTTTATTTAATTAGTTTACAAAAAGACAAAGCAATTTACAGCTTACATCAGCATTTCTGTTTGATTAGAAAACAATTATTTTTATGACTGTTCTGGTATTTCAGAGTACTATGCTAGTACTCACACTGTAATGCATTCCATTTCTAATTTCAACTTTGTAGCTGAAATCATCCAAGATAGGACATACCCCATTACTTGAATATACTTGCAAGCTTTCAGAGGTTAAACACTTATGGTCTATGCATAATCAATGTGTATGGTAGTGCAATTAATGTTAACTTTAATGAAATGCATGAATATTTAAAACTTAATGAATCTGACTTTACAGCATGCTTTACAGCCTGGCTCACATATGTGAACAGTATTGACTGTTGGCCTCTGGATGTCAGCAGTGTATCACGAAATTCCTGCAGTCAGCCACTGTTTTCATGCTTCCTCCCAGAAATATCTGTGACTTGTGGTCTCTGCACACCTCCAGAACACCCAGTGCTTTTTCCTCTTATAAATTATTCACTTGCTCTGTACCAATTAGTTCTACCAGTTGCTAGGTTTGTTATCAAGTTAAGCTTCAAGACAAGAACCTGAACTCAATGAGTGATTAAAAATTTATTAGCAGAGATGATTAAATATGCAGATAGTCTGTGAAGCTTGTTCTTGAAACCATTATATTACCTTTTTAATACTAATGATTTGTATAATTAATTTTATAAAAGCCTGAAAGTCTTTTAAAAAAATTCAGAGTAGGACATAAAAGGGAAGAGATTAAATGCAGAGGAGGCAGTGAACCTGAGCATTAAAACAGCTCATTCACATGTATAGGCAATAAAGTGATTTCCTTACAGGAATAGTTTGTGGTTTTTCTTCCCCTCTGCTAAGTTGATTATTTTATTAATCTTTTAAGCAATTTGGGAAAACTCTTATCAACTAGTGAGTCGTATTTTCAAAATAGAACTTGATGTGATGAACACTGATAATACAGATGATTCCCCAAAACTCTACAACTAAAACCATATCAAGATGCAGTTCTTACAACATTTAAGCACATGTTGGATTTAGTCATATGAGGAGCCCCAGGGCTTCCTCGGGTACAGGGGCATTAATGCCGCAGGGCAGCGTGGCCAGCGCCCGGCGGAGTTCCTGAGGGAAGGGTTGCCCTCCCGCTGCGTTCCTGGGGTGCGAGGCACGCGGGGCCCCTGCAGCTGTGCCCGTGCAGCAGCCAGGCCTGGCTGGTGCTGTTCAGCCTGCAGGGCTGGCTCAGAAGGTGGGCCTTTTTTCCATGGGGGGAAAGGAAATAAATGACTTTACTGCCCCTGAAGGGAGTAGCTGGAGCAGAAGTTAGTTCGGGGGCCAGGCTTCTTGGCTTCCATGTTCCTGAGAGAAGCGAGCCCTCAAGGCAGTAGCTGTGGCTGCGGGGAGCTGATGCCAGCCAAGGGTGCTGACATGACACAGCTTTTGGCATCTGCTGGTACGTGCAGTGGGGTGTGGGGTGGTTTGTAGCACCACTGTGAGAGGGTTCAGGAGGTAATGAACCTGAACCCTCTCACAGTGTGGCTCCTGTGGCTCCTGAACCCCATGTGTGGCTCCTGGCCACACATGGGGAGCTGAAGAGTGCCGGGCCGTGAGGGAGGCCTTGTGGTGAGCCGTGAGCTGCCATCCCAGCAGGACGGCAGCGCTGGGTGGGCGGCACAGCTCAGCACTCTGCAGCAGGCAGAGCCCAAGGTCTCTGTTGTCTCCCTCTCCTTCCAGCTCTGCCTGGTGCAGTGCCACCAAAGGCCATAGCTGATGGCCCCAGGCACACACAGGAGTGAGGTGCTGTGGATGAGGCTTGAAGGAAGGTGAGGGCCTGCCCCAGCCTCTCCTGGAGGGCCTAGACAAGGGGGGGTGGGAGCAGCCCAGACTCCTGCAGCTGCAGCAGTTGCCCCTCAGTGGTGCTGATGAGCCCCACCAGCTGGAAACTCACAGAGGCAATGAGTTGCCCTTAAAAAATATGTGCAATCAGGGCTTGAGCAGTAGATGTGTGCTGGGTCGAAGCTGCTATGAAAAGTGAGTAAAATTGTTTGGTTTGTTTCTTTTTTTTTTTTTAATTTTAGACTGTGGCTTTGGGGTGAAAAGGGCAAATAATGACTGGTGGTTGTCAGGCATCTGCTATTTTGCCCCTTGTTGTTTTTCTCTTTTTATGAAGTAGGGTGCCTTTATTCTCAAATGCTAAGCTCTTTGTAGCAGTGTTTAGGCCTTAGTTCCATGAAGTGCAGTTTGTGTTTCTAGCCCTGGCTGTAGAAGGCAGCAGAACTGTAGCACAGCCTTTACCTGAGTGAGACCCAACAAGAGTGTTTGCATTGCTGTTCCCACTGAGCTTGTATGGCTAGGAGCTCAATGGGGAGGATAAGTCTAAATAAAAATAGTTCTTCTTTGGGTAAAAAAAAGGTGTGCCTCTTTGATGGTGAGAGGTTAAGACTGTGACCTAGGAACTTCCTTAGCAGAAGGCAGTCTTTGGGAAGCATTTCTGCAGTGCTCCTGGAGATGCGTTGTGCTTGGATGTCCTTGCTCTGAGCTAACTCAAGACACCACTTTTGACAAAGATACTTCAGCTTCCCCTTCTACTACACCAGTCATCTGCCTTGGGGACAGGGAAGGAGCAGATGAAAAAGCATTAGCTAGAGTAAGAACGTTGACAGAAAAATGTTGAGAGCACATTGACCGAGGTGCTTCCTGCTTTTCTCCTTGTGGCTGAAGCTGAACAAAGAATGAGTGCTTAGTTCCCCGTTCCTGAATGTGGCATAGAATGCTGTGTTGCTGTGTGAGGTCGTGAGTTTTGACTGGTTTTTAATGTCAGTGAAAACTTTCTAAAATGAAAAAAGTCCTTAAACTGAGGGAAATGAAATATATGATTTTAAATCCCTTTACAATGTGGGAGAAAAAACATGTGAAGCTTTCACAGTTTGCGAGTTGTTTTATTTTGTTGTTAATTTTTAGTTGGCTGTGATAATTGTTTACCAAAAAAAACTTGTTCTGGTAAATAGTGTGGAACTTTGTAATTGCCAAATCTGCAGCCTATACTAAATGTTCAAGTTCTGGGAAATAACTCATGGAAAAATGTCTTCTGATGATGATGGATGTGAGGTCAACTATGCAAACTAAAATATTTTTCCCCAGCTATATGGTATAGGGCTGTGGTGCTCAGACCATATGCATAGCTAGTTATTTTTAGGCATTTAAGGAGAATGTAAAGGAGGTGATATGTGTAGGAGGATGGAAGGGTACTGAGAGAATTTTAAGAGATGCTGACACTTGGAACAACAATAGATATGCTATTGGAGTGATTTTTCCTAACCTGTACACATCACGTCTGGAGAGTTTGCTTCTGTACTAAACAATTAGTAGTCCTCGTTTTTTAAATGATGCACGTACATCTTTGTGTGCTGTGCATAATGCTTCGGATTTCTGTATGCCTAAGATAATGTGTGTAAGTGTTGGCAGGATCAGAGTCAAAGATGTCAAAAATAACTTGGAGGGCTTGTGGAAATTTACAAAGTGTAATAAGGTGATACTTCAATTGGTGCTGAAGTGGAAATTGTAGCTGATATTATATTTAATGATGGACTGTGGTCACTGGGTTCACTGTGACTGAACAATATCCATCTCTATTTTTGAAGTAAATGAAGAGCAGTATATGAAGTTGAACTAAAAATTAAGAATGTTTTTCTTTTGTACTTTGATATTGCTCTTTATGCTTATTATCCTGCATTGTGTGTGCATAAGCAAAAGAGACTCAAAAACCCCAACCAAGCCTTCCTCATGCTGGCACTGAGCGTCCTATAAGGAAAGAATTTGCAGTAGGAATCTATATTTGAAGTGGCCTTGGCCTTGTGAAAGTGTAAAATGTGTGACACTTTGAAAGAAAAAGTTCTTCATTCCTCATCACTGTAAAGGAATGATCTAATTTTTTTGTTGCTTTGCTAGAAATAAAACTAACAAGCTGATTCAGAGTACCAGCAGTACAGGTGGGGCTTAAAAGGGTTTTCCCATGGAAAAGAGGTACAGCTCAATTGTATTACCCCTCGGTAAAGATAATGGGAGTTTGCAACAAACAAATTCTAGATTGTTCTGTGGTGAAGTGGAATGCTTATTTGTCTGCAGGAATGGGTGCTCCACTTCTGCTTCTACTTCCACTTGAAATAAGGCCATATCACTCAGCATGGATTTAGAAACACAGGGAAGAATGAATATGCTTTTGCCATTACATTTATCCAAGGAGTTGCAAGAATGTTAACTATTGATGTTCTTCGCAGCTTTCAACTTATGTTTTCTTGTATGTATAATTCTTTCTAATTATATTTTTATTAGCTGCATAAATTAATTTCTCAAGTATTTTTTTGTTATTTATCTTCCTAGATATTTTTCATTAGAAAAGAGGTTTTTGGTTCTCTGAAAAAATTTTTGATGTAATCTGGAAGCAGCATTGGTTCTGTAGCTGCTGAATCTAGTGCTGAAATATAATGGATTAATGTATATGTGCTATTTAGAATGTTTTCAAAGTTGTAACAGTAGGAGGGATGTGTATTTGATCTAATACAGACTCTTCACAAATAAGTGTGATGGTGGAGAAATTCTGCTATGTAAGGATATACAGACCAAACCAAAAAAAAAATCAGTTTTTCAATAACGGACCATCTTTATAGTGGAGTGGTTTGCCTTTATGGTATGTCAGAGTGGGGAGTACAAGAGAAGAAAAACTGAACAAATAGGGATCTCCCAAAGAAGGGAACAGTGGTGATGGATCTAGAGGAAACATTCTCCAAGTAAAAGCTAGAGAACTGTGGTTGTTTAGCCAAGTGATCTGAAGCAGTTTGAACCCTGAAAAGGAGAAAAGTGAATGAGAAGATGAAATGGAATGCATTAGAGAAGAACAACTACTTCAGCTGCTTGGGGTGGGGGAGGAGTCTTAATTTGTTTGACCCATAATAGAGACATTCTTAAAGGGATGTGTATGAATCTGGAATCCACTCTGTCAGTGACTTGTGGAGTCTCATGGAGCAATTCTGAAGTAGTGAAGCACTAGTATTTTTACTGGCTAATTCTCAAGCATCACTTGGCAGCCTGATGTTGTTGGGGAGGTTTTGTTCTGAGGGGGGTTGTGTGGATTATTGGAGTTTAAACATCTTATGCTCTGCTTAACAGAAACAGTATAAACTGGAGACAGGTGGAAAGATGGTGAGGCAGAAGTGAGGTGTACACATCATATGGGTTGCAATTATGGAGCCTGAGCAAAGATGAAGAGACTAGTAAGAAGACTTCTATTTACTCATTTGGCATCGTTTGGTGTGATGGTATGTAATTGTGATTAAAATGCAGCTGTCTCGTGACTCTATTCTGGCTTAGATTTCTGGCTGAAGATATGGATCTATGCTTGTTAGGAGTTAACTTTGACAATTGTTACTTGAAAGTTTTATTGGAAGCTGACTTTGAAGTGTTGAAATATTTGAATGTGCTGTGAAGTTTACTTTTAAACTTTGCTTTGGTATCTCTGCTGAAGAGTAGCTTAGATATTTTAAAAAAAGTAGAAAGGTGGAAACCACATATGTAAGCATGTTAACTTTTTATTAAAATAAATCATTCTAGAAGACCTCATTAAGCCAGGACGATATTCTAAAAGTGAATATACATGTTGACAGCTACACCCATAAATTTGAAAACTGCAAACATGTTCAGCATAAAAGCCATTTTTGAAAAAAGCTGTTGCTCTGCCCTTGTACTAATTTAAGAATTGTTCATTCATTCTGATTTTTATAGTTTCTTTTCACATATATAACTGGGACATTTTAAAAAGTGCGTTATAGAATCATTCATGATGTCACACACTTCATAATGCAGATGATTATTTTTAAAAATGCATAATTTGCCTACAGGCTCAAAATATCAAATCAGCTCAATAATTCTAGTTTTTTCTTTTTTAACAAAATGACCCGTCCATAAACTGTACCACTGTACAGTATTCTTGCAAAGAATTTCTGTTCCCCAGGAATCATGATGTGAGTTTAAATAGTTTGGCTCTAGCAGTAAGTTTAGTGAAGAGGTTCTCTTGTTCTATTCCTGCTGTATCTGGACATGTAATAGTCTTCACAGATTGTCTGAGATGATCTCGTGCTATCACCTCTTCTTTTGGTGCCTTTCTGCCAGAGGACATTTAAGGTACACCCATATTTAAGATGATTTCATTAAAGAAGGGACTACGTATCAATGCAGTTTGTAGAAGTCTAATTGGTACAAAGGGAGGTGAGTATTCTGTCTGTGGATGCAGATTCTGAGGCAAAATAAACAATCAGTCCTGACCTCAGGTTTGTTTTCTCACTGGTGTGGGAGGAAGGAGGAGGAACGAATCACTCGTCTGCTCTGTGTGGGTGGAACCAAGATGGTATTTAGAAGATAGAATAATTTTAAGTGAAGATCAGTAATGAGAAATCCCACCAGAAAGAGCACAGGAAGATGGCAAAAAGTCATCAGGTGATGGAGAGGATCTGAGCAAGGGACAAGAACATGGGTTGAAATGGTTCTTGGGCATTAAGAAACACAAAGTATGTTTCTGTTTGTTTGTGTTTGGTTTTTCTGAGGGGAGGTGGGTCCTTTTTTTTTGAGTAGGTAGAAGTTTTTGTGATTACTTTTCATATCTAAATGTTTGTGTACAATCTAATTACTTGAATTTTGTCATAGTTAGCAAATGGCTTCTAGGTTCTACATGATAATATTTTGTTTGGGGAGGATTTGCTATTCATGCTTAAATGTATGCTGCCTTAGCTCTTCTGATAAACGGCCAGGGCTATGTTGTTTTCCCTGCTACTTGAATTAAAATATTTTTTATAGAAAATATAGTTCTCTGAATTTCCTTCTGGGCAGTGATGTAAGAAGGAACAGGAGAGACAAAGGAAGAGTGCCCAAATAATTTGATGACACTTGAGATGATTTAGTATGGTGCCAACAGAAACAGTGTTTTTGAGAGAGATTTCAATACATTAACCAACCTGTCATAGTGTAGTTGTTCAAAACTTTTGATAGGTGGGTAGTATGTTTACGTTGATGGCAAATGAAGGACAGAGGTAGTACTATCCTCAAGGATTCACATTAATATGTGCACATTTGTGTATGAACAGGACTCCAGTTCAGACTTTGTATTCACAGCAAAAAAACCCAGTTTTGCTAAAGAAAGTCTGTTAGGTATATGCACTGCAGAAAATAATTCTGCATGGAGTAAAGGAAATCATAAAACCTACAGAGTTCCTGGACAGTACTGACACAGATTCTTTCTAATGAAATTAATTGCAGACGTAATTGTGCTGTTTCTTCTCTCCTCCAATCTAACTGAATGCAAGCTCCTCAAAGAGGCTTTTATTAGTGAATATTAGTGGAAACCATCTGGTAAAGGAGAATCTGTGCAAATCACTTCCTTATCTCTAATTAGTCTCAAACAGATTTTCATCTCTCATACTATATGTTATTTGTGGGTAGTGGGAAGAGGAATGAGTAAATTGATTATCTCAATCAAGTGTGTCAGCAGCAGTTCTCAGTGAATCCCAGAATATTACTACTTTCCTATGTAATGAATTAGACTGCTGCCTCAGTTTTATTATTTGTAACACATTCTGGTATCTTTGATATGGGCAGGGAAACAACCCTCAGTCTGAGTGGGTTGTGTTTGCTGTTTGTTTGTTTTTGTTTTTTGAGGTTTTCTTGGGTTTGTTTTGTTTTTCTGATGTTGAGTAATAAAAAGTCAAAACCTAAATTTATATATCCAAATTACAATGTCCAAATGAGAACCATGAAAACATGTGAAGGATCTGGAGGGGAAGCCTTGTAAGGAGGAGCTGAGGTCAACCTGGAGAAGGGGAGACCTCATTGCAGACTTCAACATCCTCATGAGGGAAGCTCCCTCAGAGCTCTTGTGACCAGTGACAGGACCCGAGGGAACGGCATGAACCTGTGTCAGGGGAGGTTTAGGCTGGATATCAGGAAAAGGTTCTTCACCCAGTGGGTATTTGAGCACTGGGACAGGCTCTCCATGGAAGTGGTCACAGCACCAAGCCTGACAGAGTTCAAGAAGGTTTTGGACAATGCTCTTGGGCATATGGTGTGAGTCTTGGGGAGTGTTCTATGCAGGACTAAGAGTTAGGCTTGATGATCCTGATGGGTCCCTTCCAGCTTAGCTTTTTCTGTGATATTCTGCATAGGAGATTCTTTATGTAGTAGACACCCAAGAAAAAGTGAGGCTTCAAAGAGTAGTGACTTTTGCACGTTGCCCTCAGCTGACACGTCCAAAATCATATAATGATTACACTTGGACTTCAGATAGGAAATCTCGAATGTTACCGTCCAAGTTTTAGAGCTTGGGATAGAGGCAATGACAGATCTAGATAAGGACAACTAACAGGTTAGGAGAAACAGTAGTGGCAGAGAAAGGTCTTGAGTGATGCTGTATGGGGATAAACAGCATTGGCACTGAAGAAGGGAAATAAAACACTGTAGCCTATAGCCAGTAACACATTAGTCTGACCTAAACATTTCAGTGCTGTAGGGTGTTTGTGCTGGAAAAATGTCTTCAGAAGGAAGAACAATAAAGGCTCATCATGTCAAGTTGATGAATGTGGAATAAATATAATTATTACAATTTTTTGTGGAAGATTTTCAGTTTTCCTCTGCTAACCAAAAAAGACTGAATTTTCTGCAGAGGTAATAGAGAGCAGGAGTACGTGAAACTGAAAAGCAGAACCAAAGAAGTAGGTGCCTGCCACTCAAAATTGTAGCCAATGAGGTGTCTTCCACTTAAAAATTGAGATATCTGCCAGTTCATTTACTGCTGGTCCTGGTGATAGATGGAAACGAATCATGCTGGTGTGGTACACTGAAGTCAGAGAAGGAAGTGTGCTTCTAATGTTTGCTTTCCACTGAACATTAAACTATTTTTAAGACAGCAGACTCAAAAATCATTCCATGAACATGTTCAGGTGTTAGACTCTTGGTACTCAGTAAGACACGTCCTGAAGTACAGCCTCTGTACTGTGTCCACACTAACAGAGCATAGCAGTGCACCAAATGTGTGCTGTGAGTGCATTTAATGGCATTTAGCTGTGACTATTATGTGCAGACGTATTCATTATTATAATGCAAAGCATGGTATGTCTTTGAGCAAGCATTCATGTTCTTTTTGTTTTCCTGCCATGTAGAGGAGTTATAAGTCAAATAAGTAAACATATATGCTTTTATATAGGCCAAAAGATCTTTAGGTCATGCATTATACCTAGACTAATATCTTTTCATGTAATGGTTTGTAGGTTTTGTTTTGGTTTTGTTGTTGTTGGGGCTTATTTGTTTTTGTTCTTTGGGTTTTCTGTTGTGTGTGGAGGTTTTGTTTTGTTTTTGGGATTTTTTATTGTTTGGTTTTGATTTAGGTGGGGGTTTTTTTTTGTGCAACACAAGCTGCCCTCGTAAGGGAGAAGAAAATATATGGAGCTGGGGAACTGAGCAAATATGACCATATGGCAGCATATCCTAGCATATTCTTCCAGGTTCTGCTGTGGAAATAATAACAGTGAGACTTCTGTGTTATAAAATAATTTCTATAGCTAGGTCTATTTTCTTAAGGTAGTTTTAAAAAAACATAAACCTTTAGTATTAATTTCATATCTTGTCAAAACTACCTAGATGTGTACAGTTTGTTGTTAAACCTAGTTTTCTAGTTAGCTTACTTTAATTTTTCAATACTTTGGCTTATAACTGGAGGTACGGGCTCATGCAGATGAGTTAAAAGCTATTATTTCCTTTGGGTCAAAGAATAATTTTAATGTATCCTCTCTCCTGTGAAGCCTTCTGCCCCAAACTCCTGCATCTGGAAAACTGTTGATGATTGTCAGAGGTAGAAATGCAAGCTGGTTCTACAGGAGAGATGGAGAAAGCACAATGGAGCACTGAAGAGATGAGGTTAAACAAATTGAAAAGAGGAGTACCTGTTGCTTTTAGGAACAGCTACTCTGAGAGTAAGGGTTTCTCCTCACCTCATTCCCAAAATGCTGAGTCTCCTTTTGCAACCAGTCTGTCATCAGAGACCTTCTTTCAGTGGGCTACACCTTGTCTGTTCTTAATTAGTTATTACTGGACTATGAACTATCGGCAGCTATTTGGTCCCGTTTATACTCCTGAATGCCACACCCTCTCAGGCGGAGAGTTGCAGGTCTTATTGTGTGGAGAAAGTTCTTTGTGTCTTTTTAAACATGCTTCTTGATAGGTTTACCAGATGTTTCCAAGCAACATGTAGTGAACTGGTGATGTGCTCAACTTCACCATTTGTTACTTTATAGATATGGGTGAAACTGTGCTGGGAAAGGGACCAGTTGAAGAGTTGAACTGTCTCCCTTTTGAATGTTTTCTGTATTCCTCTTGGCTCTTCAATGAGGTAATCAGAGCTGCATTTAAAAGAAATGTTTGTGAGTATTTGGATTTACAAAATCATGTAATATTTTTACCTTTTTGTTTCGTTGTTTTCCCTCATTTTTTTCCTTCTTCAGTTTTCAATACTGTTTTTTGTGACTTCTGAGATTTGAACTAGTGTTTTTGTTGTGGTAGTATCTAACTGCTGCCCATTCATTGCATATGCATGCCTCAGGGTTATTCTTCCCCATTACTTTGAATTTAATGACACTTTATCTCCCATTTAAAAAGAAAAAAATGGTTACAGCAGAACTAGATTATGGGTATACACAAGAGAGAGGATGCCATCCTGCCTGGTGTGTTGTCCAGTGTCATCCTTGGTGCTGCCTGATATAACCTGAGTATTTTAGAAGAGAAGACATAAAATTGGGGTTGTCAGTGTTCGGAAAAAGTCCAGTGAGGCAGCAAAGGCTGTTGGATATCAAGGAAAAGGGAAAATAAATAGGAATTTTTTTTTGAGACAACTGGCTGGGCTGGTTTTCTAAATCAAGAAAGGTACTGATCCTGAAAAGAAAAGCTGACAAATCTAGGACTCTAATGAAGTGAGTGGATGAATGAAGCAGCATGAACTTTGTCTGGAAGGAAAGTGGAGAAAGAGATGGCTTGATTACAGAGAAGTTTGAAAGTAGAATTTTTTTTTCTAATTTGGTTCATTGAATCATTTGTGTACACTTTTACAAATGACCAGTAGATTAAACTTCTGAAAATTGCCATTTGTAACTATTCCAAACTGCCAGTTTGAATGGTCTGTGAAGATATCTTTCCATCCACACCACTTCCCCTGCCACTTTCAGTTAAGATTGGATCCTGATGGATAGCATCATTTTGTCACATTGTGGCACTTTATAAATAACATAATGTAGTGATGTACAGTGCACTGACAATTGCAGTTTTAGTAGCTATTGGGAAAGCTAAAAATGAACATTTTCCATAATCTAGATAGTTTACTTTGGCGGCTGGGCTTTCTGCACATCTCCAGTATGTATTCCCATAAGATATTAAAAAAGATGTATATGTTTTTATTATATTGTGTATACACTTTGGTAGGTATAAAATAAGTTTACATTTTAAATGCATTTGTGCTACTATCAGAGAAAAGCAAAACAAAATAAATTGATGCCAGGGGAAATGTCAGGCATGCAACACAGATTTGTTAAATAAACATTACTGTGTGGCATTAGCTAATGTTATCACATTATTTCCCTAGTGGCTCTTTTTTTGATTATCTGCATTTCTAAAGACTGTGCACATTTCATACACACTAAGAACAGGCTACAAGGATTCTACTTACATTAAGAGCCTTGCAAAAATACAGAATATGATGGCATTTCTTTATTTACAGGTCTGCTAAAAGCATAGGAGTTTTTTAGTAGTTTTTGTTGTGGAAGGAATGATGTGAAGAAATTTAATTATAGAACTTTCTGAAACTCTATGGGAACTGTATGTAGTAAAACTTAAAAAGCAAAATAGAATTTCAGGGATGTAAATGAGAGTAAAAAGTATTTTCTGACTTCTGACAAAAGTATTTGCTTTTTCTGACTATCTTTCAGATTAAAAACCAAGATAAAAGTATTTATTTAGATTTTGTTTAAAACACTGTCCAATGGATAGCACAGATAGGCTTGTAACTTTTGAAGGTGATTTCATAACTTTCACTTGAACTTGTACATGTAAATTCTGCTTATTCATAGAACAGGGCTGTAGAAGCCAATATGCAGTGTAGGTGATGCTTTTAAATGGTGTAAATTTAGGAAATCTTGTGAAGAATTCTGTGTAGGGGAAATCCCTCCTCCTCTAGCCAATTCAATCCAACAGCAGACTGGAGTACCTGCAGTTCCACTGCATGACTTGTTCAAACAAGCTGGATTTATTAGCAACAATTCATAGTAATACCAGCTAAGGGTTGGCCTGTTTATATATTTGCAGTTGCAATATTAGATTGCATAATGTATGTATGTTTATCTGAAGAGTATAAGGCTTACTTTCAGGGTTTGCATATTCAGCATATTTCAAGCAAATCAGATGCAGAAAAGTGACCAGGATAAAAAAGAATATCAAAGCTGAATGTTCTTACCATCTGTTCAGTTTACTTCATATACCATGTTGCTGGTCTTAATCCAAGTCCAAATAATCTTGTATCCATATTACAGCTGACATCAGCTGGCCTGTCTTTTGGCTGTTGGTAGAGAAGAAGGAAGTCTGAGGCAAGAGAACTGATCCTGACACATTGTCTAGAGCATCTGGAGGGGAAAGTTTGCACCTATGTTACCCCTTTCCAAGGAAGAGAATTTAATTTGAGCTCAAATCAGTAGACTTTCATGCCTGTGTAATTGTCAGGACTTTGTTTAATGCATTATTTCCTCCCTTGTTAAATGCTGACCTGGATGCAGGACTCAAAGGTGTATTAAGTTTGCTGATGACACTAAATTAGGAGGAGCTGTTGACGCCCTCGAGGGCAGAGAGGCCTGCTAGGAAATCTTGACAAATGGAAGAGATGGGAGACCATCAGCCTTAATGAAGTTCAACAGGGGTGAGTGCTTGATTCTGTAGTGCTGGACCTGGGATGGGGCAACCCTGCATGTACATTACAGACTGGGTAACAAGGGTTGGACAGCAGCCCCACGGAATGGGACCTGGGGATCCTGGTCAGTAGCAAGTGGAATAAGAGTTGGCAGTGCCTTGGCAGCCAAAAGGACCAAGCCTGTCCTGGGGTGCATCGAGCATTGCATTTCCAGCTGGGCAAGGGAGGGGATTGTCCTGCCCCGCTCTGGTGTGGCCTCACCTTGAATATTGTGTGGACAATGTTCTCAGATATATGGTATGATTTTTGGAGATGTGTAGAACTGGAAGTCAGACTTGGTCATCATTGTTGGTCTCTACTAACTCAGGATATTCTATGACTTTCTCACCTAAATGATATTTGGGTATAATTGATTGATTTTGATCATTAAGTAGGGAACAAGAGAAAAATTGAAAAATAAGGAAAAATATTGACTTCTCTCTTGACCAATCCATCAGGTATAGCCTACAAGAGGAAACTCCAGTTGATTTAATGAAGCAGCTTGTAGAAGTGACAAAGAGAAATAACTTAGAAGATTTCTATTAATCTCTCTTGATGAACAAGAATGTAGAAGCTGAGATTTGTGGATTTTTTAGGTTGTGTTTTTGATGTGTCTGTGGTCTGACTTTCAATTTTATCTATCAGACTCATTCTCGTGGCTGTTGCTGCTCTCCCTTTCTGAAAAAAGGGCTGACAGGACATTACACTCTCCTCTTACTCCTGTTTTTTTTTACTTTTTGAACAATATGTTGTTTCCTTCCCTAAAATTATCGTATCTTGTATGGGTAAAAAGAAAGAAACCAGAATGACCATTATTTCCTAGTGCCTGCCACACCTGTGGGACCTGCTGCTGCCAAGGAAATGGTGTGGCTTGGGTCTCTAGATCCTGATATGTTCAGAGCAAACATGTTTTCTGAGGACTTCAACCCAAATATGGCAGTGATAATTTCAGTATGTGCAAATTAAATGTAAACAGAAACCTTGTAGCTTTGCCTGAACAGGTGGCATCTGTGTAGGTTAGTATAAATCACTTTCCCAAATTTCATGTTTATTTCCTATTCTCCAAGACTGACCTTGATTGCTTGCATCTTTGTTTTTCTCCCATGAATTAAAAACACTGAAGCAAGAAGTTATCTCTGGAGAAAAACGTAATTTCACAACAGTTCTGTTTTGGTGAAGGCGTAATTTTGTGTTAGAGAACAAGGTACATTTAACTACAAATATTCTGTGTCTTTATTAACCATGTTCTGTGGTGTATATATGTTACAAATTTGCTGAACAGAAACCTTCTCTTCTTGGGGCATGTGGCAGGCCTGAATGGACAGCTATGTCAGAGGTTCATGGTACATCATACTGAGCGTGCACTGGGTTATTTTTAAATGAAGAAAAACTCAAAAGAGTCCTGAGCCTTATCCAGATGAAGATGAGTGGGTATATTACTCATTAATTTAGGAGATGGATCAGCTCCTGAATTTCTTCCTTTGTTGCATAAAACTGAAAGAAGAGAAATTCAATACTGTAGGTTTTGCTGTAGGTATAAAACTAATTGCCACCACTGTAATTTCTAGGCTGGTATTCAACTCTCTTTTTAAAAAATGAACTATAAAAATAAGCCTTCTTTTTTGTTATTTTTAACCCTATTAATAGACTCTATCACCTAGTGGAAGGACTTTAATCCTGTCATCCACCTTTTCTCATAATTTTCCTGAAATCTATCATTTGCAGCATGTGGCAATGGAGACTCTTAAATAGTCACATATATTTATCCTTAAGAAGCAGGTTTTGCTGGGGTTCATGCTTGAGTCCGTTTTTCTTATCTTCCTCAAATGGCCAAAGTTAACTGATTTGAAAGGGCCTCATTTTAAATTACATTCATTCAGTGAAAACAGAAATTAACACTTAGAGACATCTATATGCTAATGATTGTAGCTCAGGGAATACCCTTCTAACCTTTTCAAAAGGAGTTGGTAAAAAGCCATTTCACTTGAAAGCAACTTAGTAAAAATGGTAGATTAATTAAATACAATAAAATTTCCCTAAAATCTTTATCCCATTTATCACTTATCATTATTTTTCCTTTTCACACATGGTACCTTAGCTCTAAACTGAATGTTCCAGGATGCATTTATTAAAACTGTTTTTCTGGTGACATCTATTAGATGCTGAAAAACAGAGGTTAATAATGTCGTGCGTTTTAGGGATGGCATGCAAACAGAGGTGAAAAAAGAACCTCATCTATCAGGGTACATAAGATACTAAGTGTATGAATTTTAGCAAAAGGGTAAAAAATGTGTAGAGGAAAGATTTCTTGTAGCCCTTCCAGATGATAAAAAATAAACTGAATGAGAAGATCCCAAGCTTTCAGGTCTTTTAAGGGCTGCGTCCTCGTCCATTAGTGTGTTTCCTGTAAATGCAGAATAGACTATATTGCTGTTTATATGCAAGTTTATTACAGATGAAGTTTGTGTTTGTTCTTGACTCAGTTTGTAGGAGGTTACAATTCCTGAAGAGGATAAATAGAGTATTGCACATATTAAGTGCCTTGTGCACGCTGATATTCTGCCTCATAGTACCTGTGTTACTGCCTTATGTGCAACATTTCTTAGATAAGGTCACTGCTATAGAGGCCTTGCAGGTCCTTGAATCACATTCCTATCTGGGAGAAAAGGAAAAGCTTGTGGAAACAGTCTTTGTTGTTCTTAAACCGACTACTGTTCATGTTGTGCTTGTTCTAAGAGGAAAAATTTCTAAGGAAAAGGCCTAAAAAGCTAATGCCTGGTGCTTCTTTGAAGCTACCCATCTGATTAGTCTTGTAGATCCTGATATGAAGTCAAACTAGGGTCAAATAAAGTATTAAGCCTTGGAGTAAGATGTGTCTGCCCTAGGCTAGAAGCAATTTGCAACTCATACTTGGTTTAAATTTAATAGCAGTAAAAATCCTATTGAAACAAAATGTGGCAATTATTGCAGTTGAAATTCCAATGCGGGAGAGACATGAGGAAGGTCATGGATCTGTACTTGGTTTACTGATGAAAAAGTGATGTGAAGATCCAAAAGGATCACAAGCTTTAGTAATGCTTAGTTAAGCAGGTGTTACAGAACAGCTTTCCTTCCACCAAAAAGAGAGGCCTGGAAACCTTCCCAGGAGGCTGAGGCGTGCGTCCACAAGTCCGAAGGAGGCAGCTGTAAAAGGCTGCATGCAGCTCTGCCTCAAGAGAGTCAAATACGCTGGGCAACTAGACAAGAGAAGATAGGTGGAGATGGTCCTTGAGCAGAGAGGGACATTTGTGACTTGGGGATTGCAGGGTGAGATTTTTCTGCAGGAATTGACAGAGGAAGGTAAAAGACTGGGTGATAGCTACCTCCTATACAGAAAAGCAAGAGTAGGAATCTTTTGACTAAGAATTGCTAATAGGTAATATATGATTATTAGGAGTAACTGTGCCTTGAACACACACCAGAAGATTACGTAGGGTGTGAGAGAATATCTTGTGCAGGCTTTATTAGCAGCTCAACTGTACCCTAGGTTTTTTTAGTGTTATAAGAAAAGTAATGATCTTTACTGCTGTGGTTTTTCCCCCCTGGTCTGCAGAAAGACAGTTTTTAAGCAGCTGTTGCTTAATGCCACAAAAAGCTAACATGACCTGGGATCAGAGCAGTTATGAACAACAGCATCTTTGTTTTTCACTGTTCTGAGTAGGAGCTGCTCTCTGCTCTCATGACTTCAACTTTCCCCTGGGTTTTAATCAAAATGATGTCTCTTTTAAAATTCCTTGAAAAGGGGAAAAACATCTCACTTAAGCTGGCAGGTTTTAGCGTGTGTGCAATAAGGCACATATTTACAATGCTAAATTGTCTTTTAGTCTGTTGTTCCTCCACCTCACACCAAAAGCCAAAACAACTGCTAAAAATGCCATTCTGTACCTAATCAATTTTGGAAGCAGCACTTAATTCAGTGGCTGCCAGGAAGAAATGCTTTTTTGCACTGTTTTGGCTCTGGATAAAACACAATAATTCAAACAATTTCCTTCCCTAATATGAGACTGTCCTTTTTTGGACAGTTGGTACTGTGGTTTCTGGGCTGGTCTAGCTAAATAAAACCCCAAGGGGCCAGACTGGGCCTATTTCTCAGAGGTGTCAGATATTGCTTATTCTCAGCTTATGGTTTATGAAAGTAAACTTGCATCTAAGTCCCTCTGGCACAGTAATAGGGATTTACAGGAGTTTAACAAGCTAAAGTAGATTCTGCAAATTGAGCAGATACATATTTAAAGCCATGTAAAAACTTGACTGGGGGAGTTTCATAAATCCTGTTTGCTGAATGTTTCAGTAAACCAGTTGTTTGGTTTGCTAGGGTATGAAAATGTAGTTAGCTGAGAGAGTTATCTGTCATTTGAAAGTTGTATTCCCTGCAGAAAGATCAAAACTGGCTGAAGTTGATACCATTTATGTTAATGAAGATATTTGAAATAGGATAGCTGTATTATAGTTACGAATTGTCATGGTTACAACAACAGAAAGAAAAAGCCTATCAAAAACTTTCTGCATAAAGAGAACAGTATAAAATGTCAATCATTTAAGAGTTTATTATAAAAAAATCATGCCTTTTTTGCTGAAGTCCTATTTTCGGTTGGTGATACTCTGTTTTACTGTACTTGCACAAGTTGTGGTGTAGGCCTCTAGATCCAGAACACATACAGACTGTATCATGATAGGGAGAAAAATACTGTTGTGGCTTGCTATAACTACCAGCTGATGTTATGTTTTTAATGAAATTGTGAATTTAATTGAAATGCTGTTTTCCAGCTTTATTTGAATGGTGTCAGTAGTATATGATTGTATTGCCTGTCTGCGTCACTGACAGTGTCTGAAATAAAATGTCTTCATGGTACTCTACCATTCCCCCTTATAATTCTGGGGCAATATTCAAACTGGTACTTCAGTTGTAATGTGTGAATTTGGTACACTGTGGTAGTTCAGCCTTGAAAAAAACATACCAATGCCTTTAACCGCCTGTTCTCGACGCAGTACTTAAGCACTTATGCATCCTTTTTTAAACCAAGCATTAATGGCATGATAATTTTTTCACTGCGTGAATGAATATAGATATGGATAAAAATTGTGATGGTTATGTTTAACAGTATATAATGATAGCGCAAATGTCACGTGCTCAAGATTCCATCCACATTCAAAGAAACAAAAAAGATAAATTGAGTTTTTAGTGCGGCAGGATTTTCTTGGGTATTCTTGCCCATCTTTGAGATTGTAATTGGACTTGAAAGTAATTTCCCTGCTTTCATATTTTTTTTCCTGTGAAACTTAATATAGAATTTTCTATTGTAAATGCTTCTGCATTTAAAAAAAAAAGGTTTATTTAAAATATAAACACAGCTTTTTGTTTTCAGTAGTAGCAGACTTCTGATACTACTTCTAACCAAGTATAAGGATCTACTTTTTTCCCTCCTCATCTTGGTGAAAGAAACATCCATATTAAATTACACGTAATTTTAGCTGATTCACTTGAAAATAAAAACAATTAGTTCTCTTTGCTTCATTGTATGTAAAACTATAAAATCCAAGAAGTTGCTTGCCATAAGCCAGTCATTTAGAATATTAGTGGAATAGGAGTCAGCTGGGACAGGGTGCTGTGTGTTGGAACCAAAATGGATCATACTGTTAACAAAAAGGAGAGTGAAAAGGATTTCCTTCATGCATAAGCAAAGCATGTACTTTACAAAATGTAAGTGAATCAACTTCTATGTTGCCCACTTAGTTCCTTTGTATTCTGTCTCTGCTGGTGAAAAATTTGTCTTTGCATGAGGTTTTAGGTATTCTGTTCCTATAATAAGAGCATAGCAGAGCCATGTAAGGACAAGGAGAAACTCTCTCAGGGGGAAAGAAGGACACAAGGCCAGCTTTGAAGGTTTGGGTCTCCCATGCTGTAGCCAGGCACAGAGCCAAACATCCAACTGATACCCAGTGCATCACATGTAGAGGTGACATTGGGTTTGTAATCCAGCCACAGCAACATTAGTTAATGACATACTGAATTAGAGCTATGTGTAATTTTAATAAGTGTTTTATGGAAATAGATCCTTTGGTGAAGTTCAAGGGATTTAGTGTTTTCATACAGGAGACTGTGAGGAGTTACACAAGAAAAGCAAAGCACAAGCATACCAAGGGTTTGGATTTTCACATGTGTATAGCCATGGGATTTTATGGGTATTTGCACTAACTTTGTGTGGGTGTGTATTGTGGGCACTTGGGTGTCGAAGCTTTTTGGCCAAGCTGTTCCCTTTTGGAGTGCTCGTTCTCTCTAACCTATTTCCCCTCCCCTATCTCTAAAACAAACTTGAGAGTTATAATGTTTACATTATAGACGTGTGGGGGGATGCTTCTTGCTGACACTGCTTATAGCAGAGCTTGCTAACTGCGATTTGTCTTTAAAGGAAAAGGCAGATTCTGGCAAACATAAATTTCCTTTTCTTCCTACCTCTTCTTTGACTCAGCTTTTAGGCTCTGCAAACCACACTGGGATTACTATTTGTGTAAAACATCAGAGGTTTGTGTCCACCTGTCCCTTTCCTGCTTTCTTCCAACCCTACACCACTTGTGGGTGGTGTGGCGATTATCAAATATAGTCCATTCAGTGCAATCTCTGCAAGCCTAGATAAATGAACAGTATGTGACCAGAGGAAATATAATCCCTTGGATATTTACAAAATACTTCCTGCTAACCATAGTAGCCTCCTCAAATGAATCAACAAATCTAACTTTTCACATACTTCATTTTAAATTTAATCTCAGCTGAATCAAAGGCTAACAGATAATTTGGTGTTTTGAGTGTGCCAAAGTACTTGCATCACTTAAGACCTTGCTGATATCTGGCAGTATTTCATGTGTTCTGTCCCTCACAGGATAAAGCTAAAAACGGAGCTATTCTGTATTTTTGTTTCAATTTCCCAACCCCATCTAGGTCTTTAGCATTAGAAGAGATCTCTGATATGAATTTGCCTGTGACCAAAGAGGGTGAAATCTGGTCCTTGTCTTTGCACTGCTAAGGTATTGAATACCAGATATGAAGTTCAGGTATGGTGAAGTAAAATGCAGTGTGGGGTTACTAAGACTGTGAAATATCACTGATATATGCAAAGAATTTTCACATATTTTTTGAAATGGAAGGGAAAACTTGATTTTGATAATTAAAAATACAGTTCTGGTTCTATCCCTGTAATTAATCCTATTGACATCTCATTTTATAATTCCCTGGTCCTAACCTGACAGTGCTCACTCAGAAATAATTTAACTTTGGAATTCTGTTATCTGCCTGTGACTCTAAAGACATTGAGTATTCAATGGAGAGATGCATAAAAATGCAAAATGGTTCACACAGAAACATTTAAAATAGTGACCTCATTCCTTCTTTTCAATATATTCTATTTTTGTATGTGATTCGGTCATTTATAGTGAAAGTACTTTTTGCAGCTGGGAGGATGAAGAGAATCTTTAATCTATATAAAATGAAGGTAACTTTTAGAGCTATATATGTAGTGGGCTATGTGATATCATAATCTCCTACTTTAAACTTAAACACTTTACTTTTCATGTTTAAAAACAAACCAGAGACTTTTTGAACAGCTATACACATCTTGCATCCTGCTAGACAGGAAATCCATACTAATTTTTTCCTTTAATAGGAAATTTCTTTGAATTCTTTCTCATGATGATAATGTATATATAAAAATGGATCCTTAACACACGCTTCTCCTGGCCTACGGATAAGTTATCTGCTACTAGATAAAGACAGCTCTGTATTTTAGTAATATATAGTTTAGCTAAGAGAGAGTTGTAGATGCACTGAAGTTAGAAAGTTCAGTTTATTTGATCCTACTCTGTGATTCTAACTAAGATTTAATGTCCCTCTTGAATGGTTTTTGTAGCATTAGACAGGGTATAATGTAACTTTATGCACTATTGCAAAGTACTTGTTTGCAAGCCATTCAGGATACAGAAATGAACATATACACTGAAAAATAAACATACCTACTGCATATTTTACAATTAATATTTTACAGCTAATACACTTGCTGTAACTATATGCAGGAACACTTATACTATTTTGTACATCGTGTAGTGGAGCATACTCTGCTGACAATGTGGAATTTCCCCTCACGGCATGTCTTGGAAATATTGTTGAAGTTGTGACCTGAGGTGTTACTGTCATTCTGAATCTACCCTGGCGTTGTGCTGAGATGGTGCAACCTATGCCAACATATGCACACAGTAAACAGCATTCCTGCACTTTGAGATGAGAGGAAAAGAGCAGTCTTAGGGAGGAACTCAAGGGAAACA
Source organism: Onychostruthus taczanowskii (assembly GCF_017590055.1). Classification (NCBI taxonomy): domain Eukaryota; kingdom Metazoa; phylum Chordata; class Aves; order Passeriformes; family Passeridae; genus Onychostruthus; species Onychostruthus taczanowskii. Next base: position 2,143,907 of record NW_024499240.1, on the reverse strand, counting down.
AGCTGAACCAGAATAGCGAGGAGAACAGTTTGTAAATACTCTGGGGCTTGTGGAATGTGCTTCTAACAGTTTGGACATGTCACACTGATATTACCATTAGTTATAAAAATCACCCTGTGTGATGGTAAAAATATCTGCCCTAATTACAACAGGAAAATAATTCTTCTTGAATATCTTTGTTCTATATTTAGGGAATTTGTTTGTTGATTTTATTATAAGTGTAAGCAGTAAATTTCTCATATGGCTGTAGAAATGAGAAAATATAGCAATAGCTTTTTGTAAGTGGTATCTCTGGCAAAGAGATTACTATTAAATATATAGGATGAAAATATTATTTTCTGCTGTTTAAAGCTCTGATACTGTGTAGCAGTCTTGAACTTTTGGTGGCCTTGTATCATTTTGCAAAGTATGGGAGATGAAAGCATAATGCAGACACTTCCAAAAAGGTAATATGCTTACTAACTTTAAAACCTTGTAAAAAATAGAATTTCTGTTTTTTTTTTTTTTTTTTTAGGGGAGGGGGCGGTTGGAGGGGTGAGGGCAAAGCAGGGTTTGTTTTGTTTTGCAAATTAGGACCAACAGAAAATTAGTCTCAACAGAAAGGCCAAAGGATTACTTTTCTTGTGCAAACCCTCAGCCCTTTGGATTATACTTAAGGTGTTATCTTAAAATTGGTTCTCCCTCTTTGTAATTTAGGAAGACTCTTCTTTCATTCAGCTGTAAGGCTTTCTTAAGGGGGAACCTGGTCCCATGTTCCCAGACATAATCCCACTTATCCCAGACGTGTTTCTGTATTACTGCAGGTAACGAATTCACTGAGTTCCAAAAAGTGAAAATAGCCCTAGGTCTAAGAAAAAAAAAAAAAAGAATATGTATTTGTAACACAAACAATACACTTTTTTTTTTTTACTAAACTCAACAGAAATTCTTTGGAATATGCTCTCTGTATTCTGGCTATGATAATTTGGATAGAAAACTTTAATTAGTTTGTAAGGTTTTTTTGTTATTTTATCTCTGTTCATTATTTTTTTCTCTGTCTGTGAATGTTCTCTATTTTCACCATCAAATAGCTTGCTGGCTATTTTTGTCAAACAAGAACCCTGAAACCATTGCACTGGAGTGCTGAGCCTATCTGCCCATTCTGTCAACAGGATGAAAGTGAATCTCAAGCTTTTTTAATTACAAGGATAACATGTTCGCTCATCTAATAATGAAGATGGTTAGCAATTTTAAATTTTAATAATCAATTACTGAAAGTAATTCTCCATTAAACCACAAGAGAGCCATTAAATCTCAAAAGATGGAACATGCTGTATGTAACAGTAGCAAAATTTCTATTTTTAAATATCATTAGGGAATATCTGATTTTCATTTCTCTGCTTTTCTTTTACCTTTTTCCTCATGCAGACCATCTCATTTTCAGCAGGAAGACAGCACATGATCTTATAAATAATAAAAGAAAATCCTTGCAAGACTTGAGCCAATGTCTGAATTATGTGCTAAAAAATCTAATTTGTTTCAATCCAGCATATTTTGACTGAATAATAGTAAAGTGACTAATTAACATCTTAATACACTGAGGGCTATGTGGCATAGTGAATTTGGTACACTCTTACCCCAGGAAACCTGAGTTCAGATCTTATTGGCCTTGCAGGTGCTGAACAGAGTGTGGTGTTTTCTCTTTTACTGCTGGTAAAGCTGCTACCTAAAACCATAATGTTAAGTACTGCTGGCAGCTTCAAATATAAGTATGTTGAGAGCTGGAAAACAGGGATACTAGTGCTCTCAGACAGCTTGGTGTCCTTCTGTGAGGATGCCTATCCAGTAATAAGCAAATTGGCAAACATAAATCAGTTGTTGCTTCCAGCAGAAATAAAATAACCCCAAAGTATTGAGGCAGGAGGGAAGCAACAGGTGTGGCTTGTATAATCTGAAAAGCAACTATTTTTCTTTCTGGAATTTTTAAAATTCCAAGTTAAAGAAGTGGTTTGGAGTGGTTTATTGATGTTGGACTAGACTTAAAAACATATTGTGCTTTAGAATGCATGGTAAAGCATGATAAACTTATACATTCATTTACTTGGTATGAAGAAAGGACCCAAAACAGTTTGAGGGAAAAGCAATGATACAACTTCAAAGTGATACTTAGTCTCCTGATATAGTAGACACTATATTTCAGAGCACATGCAGCTTTCCAGAAGACAGGAGTGTGTATCAAAACTTAAAAGGTTCCACTTGATTCTTTGAATCTTACCACTGAATGATCCTGTCTCGATGTGTCCGATGGGCAACACTGGAGCAATGTGTGCAGCTGAGAGGCTCTTAATGTCAGTTGGCATTGGTTCCCTGTACTCAGCAGGGAAGGTCTGTGTCTCTGATGGCCTGGCTTAAATCAGAATGTGATCACATCTGCAGAAAATTTATCAATCTTTTCAAAGGAACTAAGTTACCTTAGGAGACTAAGTTTTTTTGGAACTAAGGTGGAAGAAGGTTTAAGTTTTGTTTGGTTTGGGTTTTTTATTGGTTTTTAAAATTTTTTTTGTTGGTTACTTTTTGTTTGTTTGTTTTTTCTTTTTCCTTTTGTGTGTGTTTGGTTTTTTTAAACCCATACTTGTGTACCACCAAAACTCGGGAAAAAGGTGTTTTGCTTGTCTGTTTTGGTGATTGTGGAGGAGGGAATTGTCTTAACATAGAACTCTGCATCAGTCTTAGGGCTATTATCATTCTCTGAGATTCACCTTGCTTTTAACTTGTGTTTTTCTTGATATAAAAAAAATAATTACAGAAAGCTGTGGTGCTCTCCTATGTCTTCTTCCAAAACTTCAGGTTACAAATACAAATTGCATCTTGAGGTAAAATTTCCACATATCTGAAGGCTAAGTAATGTAATAATGGTGTGATGTTCAGCTTTTTGGTTAGTTTTAAGAAATTTTATTCCCCATCTCAAATTTTTCAATAAGACTGCATCTGTATCAGCTTATTTCTTGTCAGGCTTCTAGAAGAGGGACAAACAAGCTTTTGAACACAAAGCCAGTCTCAGTGTCTGAAATAGAAGCAAAAACCCTTCAAAATTAAATATAGGTGGAGAACAATTGCTCTGAGCTTAACTTGATTATGTTCATCAGTTAGGCAATTTGAAAGAAAAGGTGATTGGACCTGTGGAGCGAAGGGGAAGTATTAACAAGGAGAAGAGTGACAAGGTCACTAACCTTCATGCCACAGAGCAAGAGACTGATAATTAGCATTTGTGAAACATTAAGGCAATGTTTGGGGGTAGAGGATTAGTGAATAAACTGGAATATTCCCAAAATGCTGTTGTCACTGTAGAGCAATGAATGCTAATTCTGGTCTTGTCTCTTACTTATTTCTTCAGCTCTTTCTCAATTCAGGGATGAGAAGTTATACATGGAATGGTTCTTTTGTGGGAAATGTACTCTGCAGTAATTAGCAATATTTCTATTCCGTTTATCAGTTCTTGGTTCACAGTGGGGGTTAGGAATTAGTTGAACCTGTGGATAGCTTTGTTAATGATATAAATAATTTGTCCAAATAATTTCTGGTGTAGTTGTAGCAATTAATGGCTATCTTCTGTCTTGACTGCTCTGTGATTACTGGCTTCCATTAGGTAAAGGATGACTTGCGGGATGTTTTATTCCAGTAATGGGTTTTACTTTAAAAGTGAGTGAATTTCTTGATGTGTGATCTTCTCCTAGTCTAAGTTGTAACATCTTCATGAAATTTCAAGGAAGTCTGGTAGATAACAATTTAGGGTATAGATGTACTGGATACCCCTTAAATCTTATGTATGTACATAGTACATTTTTGAAGAAGCCATGTGTCTTCTAGAACTTCTAGGAAAGTCCCAAGGGTCTGTGAGAAAGGAGTATCTGCAAGGTGCTCTTAGTTTGATCAAGGTGTTCTGAAAACCAGGCAGTGTCTGAAAGCCTCTTTGTCCAGGTTTTGGATGTGTTGAAGGCCTGGGGCTTTTGTGGAGTAGGTCCACAGGGTCTCTTAGGGTTTTTGGAGCTTGGGTAGATTGTCTTTTTAGTGCTGCTGTTTTAGAAATCATTAGAGGAATTAGGTCATCTTCCCCTTCCAAATTAATCAAATTAAGCTTTGATAGCTCTCAGCTTAGAAGTTTTGAAGAACAGAAGTCCTTCTTCAGGTGTTTTGGCTGGGTTCTGGCTTCTCACCTTTGTTAAAAATCCAAATCAATATAGATGATTCAAGTGAAATTTCCAAGAAGGGTCATCTCTTCTACTTAAACCTGTGGAATATCATGAGTACAGAAGCACTACTGTCAGTGCACATAGTTGTATAAATATATTTGGACACTCAAGTTTTTTCTTCAGTTTCTATTGTGCTTATGCTCAGGTAAATTTTACTTCTGGACATCCTGTCTGTAACTGGTAATGCTGTCACACTGTTAGTGTGCCTGAAGAATTGCTATGTGCTGTTCTTTTCGGTTGGTTTGGCTTCTTTCTTTGGGTTTTTTGTTCAGCACAGCTTTCACCGTTTAACTCTTCTTGTTTTCTTCTGAAATACTTGTCTCCCCTCTATATATTTGAATATTTGAAATTGTTTGGGGTTTTTAAATATATATTTTAGTTTTTGCCCAAACTATTTTTTGTCTGTAGTTTTAGAAACTTGAAATTTTTTACATTTTATGTCCTTTATCTTCTATGCAGCTTCGCTGTTGGGTCTGCTAACCTGGCTGGTAACACAGCTCCTACTTCTTTTGATATCCCCAACCTTGTTCTAATGTCTTTTCAGTGCTCTTTCTTCTGTTTCCTTTTCAATGTAGAGTGAACATAATTTTTAAGGTATGGAGATAAGATTTCAAGTGTATGCTTACACATTGCAATGGCAGGGATACTAGAAAAACTTACCTATTGTGCAGAAGCACAGCAAAGTTTAGCACAGCTTCACATCAGTGAGTGTTGCCCAGCCACTGGCAGTACAATCTCAGCATCGCCCTAGAGTTACTGGGGAGAGCCTTATGCCAGGCTCTAGGAGAGAATGATTAATTGCTTTTTAAATGATTGTGAATGGAGATGGAACAATTGACCAAGTATTGGTCAGTTGCTGTCTGGGACTGCACATGAAATGTGGTGTAGAGTGGTTTTCTTATGCCAAGAGGGAAACAGTACAAACTTAGTTTAATTGAAGCTATGTACAGAAATATGTAAATATAGAAGGGGACACCCCTGAACCTACATATGCAACAACATAGCTTGTTTCTGTTAGCTAAACAGGGATGACTTCTTTTTGTTTTGGTGTGACTAGGACTTTCTCTACAAAGATAGTTTCCTAGTCTGATTTCCTTCTATTGTATTTGGATAGATGGGACTGTGTTTTATGTAATAAGTCTGATGGCTTTTAAGGAAAAAAAGAGCTACTTAGAGAAGTAAGGCCTTTATCTTCAAGAATTTAATAACTCAGAATAAGGTTGTGCTGAAGTCTCACTATTCTTCCTATCCAATCCTAGTTGCGTACAATAACAAACCAAGAGGACTTTATTTGAAGAAGGAAATCCTGTTGGGGACATATATGTGGGAGAAAGTGACTCTTGGAGAGGAGTTAAAAAAAAGGTCTGTTTTGTCTTTACACACATTGAATTATTAGATGTGGCAAGGATATAAAAGCAAGCCACAAGAGAGAAGCAGAGCCTTCAATATTAGCAAAAGGCTGAAATGAGGAAAATGAATTGCAAGAAATTTTGATGAAAGAGTTCCACAATAAGGCTGAAGTTGCATGAATATGCACAATCTTTAGGTCTTGCCTAAGACTGATGCTATTGTATGTTCAGCTGATATAAGATTTCTTTCTTTATGGTATAAGCAGAATCTGAATTTTGGTGAAGGATAGGATTTGAGGCATGGGAAATTCTGAGATAGATACAGTTTTTGGGGGAACAGGTTTCATTCTGCGCTTCCATCTTCCCAAGATATCCAAATGTATCTATCCCTCACCATTTTCTCAGAGTGTGTATTAATTCTGCATTAGGCACCTGCTTCCTTCAGCTCCTACATTGTCTTTGTAAGCACTAGCTCTGGCACCTATCTGTACTGCTGACAAGATGTAGAGTGTTGTGTCTTATTACAGGGAGAGAAGGGGTTGATCCCAAAGGGAACTGACAGAAAACTTTTCTTGTCACTACTGCTAACAGAATTTTGGGTCAGGAGTTGCTTGATGGCTGCTCCTTGAACTGAAGTCTTCAACGGATTTTCAGTCCTTTCTCCAGGTTATCACAAGAATCCCCTTTCCAAGTCCTGGGGCAAGTGCCTGTTGGCCAGCAGGGTGGATTGGTTTATCATTTAGGGGATGTCTAGGCATTGCAACAGTGTGTTGTACTCAGTGAATGTGATTTATGGAATAAAGCAACTAAAAATTCCCAGCTTTTCTCTGTTCTGTTTCCAAGAGAAGGGCTTTGAATACAAACATAAATTTTTATCAGTACCATCCACTGCCCTCCTCTTTGGCCCTGATAGTATATGCTCAAGTGTACATACTAGTGTTGCATCATGTTCTGTATTTTTCTCTACATCCCTGTTTCTTCTCCCACCCCATAATCATGGATATAATAAATTACTGCTCTTTTTTATTCAGACAAAGGTGCAATCTGCAGTGAAGACATGTAGAATTTCTGTAGCATAAATTTAAAACATCTGAAATTGTTATTTCTTTTAGTGACTTAATGAAAAGTGCTCATTGAATTTGACTCCAGGGATCAGATTGTGTGAGATTTTTTTCTAAGTCTGCCTTAACATTTAAATTAAACTATAAGAATTATCCCTTTATCAGTGCAAGATTCTTTTTTTTCATGTATACTTGCATAACAATCTTCAGGTCTTTGAGACAAGATGTAAATTCAAGGTCCTTGATCACCTGTGGTCACCAAAGTTTTCATGGAGCTCTTTGCCAGAGGAAGAAAGTTAAGGCCAATGCCCTGGCCAGATGGCTTCAGTAGCTACACTTTCTCTTGCTAAAAGTATCTTTGCTGTTTACAAATGGAAAATCTGTGGATTATATTATTTCCAAAATTACTGCTTGGTGACTGTAATAACATTCAGCATGGGCCAGAGAGGGCTAAGCATAGACTCAGGCAGAAACCATTTACTTCTCTCTGTAGACCTGTCCACCTCGTGCTAAACAGATGCACAGGCACAAATAGCTGAAAGGAGTTCTGTGTAATTAATAGTTCAAGTTTGAATATCAGCATTTATTGTTTCATGATGAAAACATTGCATATCTTAGAGGATTTTCGCTGTTTGTCTCATGTTTCTTTAAGAAGAGCTGAAAATACTTTAAAAAATGTTTGCTACTATTTTCTATTTTTTTTTTCTTAATTATTGCCATAAAAGGAAGAAGAATTGTTTATATACTTTCTGCTGCTACTCAGTCTGTTTCCCCTGGTCCTTTTCCATGTGAACTACCATCAAAATAGAATAATGGAGAAGCAAATGCCACTCGTGTGATTCTTCTGTTCAATAATGCTAAAATAAAAATTGCTCAATGTTCATTTGCTCACACGTTGCACTGCCTTCTACCAGCCTGTTGCTGTTCAGTACACATATATTTGAATAAGACATTTTTTGGAGGCTTACATTTGTGGGTAGGGAAAGGATGAGACTATATGGGAGGTGATTAAATTACTTAATTCAGCACAGCTTTGCATTTAAAGGTAGGCCTAAGTAAACAGCAGGTTATATTAATTTAAAGTTAAATTTGTAGATTTAATATATTTTGAGCTGTGTAGCTATAGTTAAGGACTTGCACAAGAATTCAGCTGTGTAGTGCTCATGAGCAGAGTTGGGCAGAAGTTCATGTGCTGTGCTGGGATGTGCCAAGGGAGTACAGCTCATCTGAAGAACTTGATAAATGTTTTAGAACTTCTCTAACCCAGCTGGTCTAGTTTGTTTTCCCGTTTTGCTAATGAATTCCCTGTACGCTGTAGCCTTATAAATAAAACCAGATTCACTATAAGCTGAAACTAGCTTTCTCTTTAAAACCCCATACTACAATAAAAATTGAATGTAATACACCAGGAATGAAACTAAAGTTTGTACCCCCTATGTATAATCAGTGGAGACTACTGAAAATGTGTTTCACTGTATTGAAATTAAATGTTATCTTAAAACAAGAAGAGAATAAGAAAATTGTCATATGCTACAATGCTGGTATAATGATTACTACACATACATAATATAGAAGACATATAACATTTTCCAGTCTGATCATAAGAAGACATAACGTTTTACTGCCAGATTGCAGTTTTGTTAAGTAAAACTTGCAAATCACACTATGACAAACTTTGGAAATGCAGCTTTAGCATTGTTCTGTGTTCAATAATTAAATACAAAATGCAAGGAATTGCCTTCTTGACTTTCAAATCATACTTTTGCCACATCCAAAATGAAACACAACTGCAGGGTACTAATAAAAGTAGGCATGACTAGGCAAGGTAATTTCCTCCAGCATTAATCTTAAAATCTTTAAGAGTCATCAGAGTTTTATTTCACTGGTTCTGGTTTAAATGGTTGAGTTTAACAGCACATTAATACTTGCGCTGGGGGATCAATTTCAAACAAATGCTCCCTTTGCAGTTGTGCCTGTATAGAGAAAAAACAGTCTGTTGATCAGAAATTCAGCATGTTTTAAGCAGCTTTCAAAGTGACTCTCCTGTAAGTTTCAAGTGGGTTGGGTGCTTGATGTCCCCTCATTTGTTAAGGAACTGTTTAATTTTAACAGTAAGTACTCAGGACAGTGTTTTGCTTCTTCTCTGAAACTGCCTGAGCACAGAAGGGGTGAGTAGCTCTCAAGGAGCAGGTTGTAAGTGACCACAACCAAAGTCCTGCTGTGCAGTAGATCACTCATAAGCAATTTTCTTTTCTTCTGGGTGACAGTGACTAGCTCAGATTCCTAAGGAATCAAACACACTTCTGATTTGTAAATTTACTGTCCATCTCTTATGGGCTCCCTTCTGCTGGAAGGTGGTGGAATATAAAGGATCCATATAAATTAAATATAATTTAATTTCCTGATTTAAGGAAATTTAAGGAAAACTCTGAAATGGACTCTTCTCCATGTTTAGTTTTTGTCCTAGAGAGGAGATGGCCTCATTTATGCTACAGCTGAAAATAGAATAAGGCAAGAAGAGATTGTGTCATGCAACTCTTGTTCATTTCTGTAATCCTTGTATGGGTAACTGCATATCCTAGTGGAAAGGAGAGCAAGACAGCTCTATTGTAGGATTGTGGATGTCATCTTATGCCTTCACATTTGGAGATTCTTCTAGGCAATGAAATCAGTACACAAGAATTAATTGTAGAGACAGCAGCCACACTTCTATATAAATAAATTTATAAAATATATGTATTTTTGTATATAAATTTCTAGTGACATATTTGCAACTATATATGTGGAGTGAATATAATCATAGTCTAAACTTCTTACTTTTGAATTGTGTTATCTGATGTCTGGAAGCAATATTTGAACCAGGGGGTCAAGCATAATTAAATTTGACTTCTGCTTAGTAGTGTGTATATAATTTCAAGTTTATGCTTAATTTTAAGTGAATTTTAGCTGACATTACTGCAGAAGCACTCAAGTATTTTTTGGGGGGAAATGAAAACAGCTCTTGCTAAGTCTTGCATTGCCTTTTAATCTTGCGTAAGCTAATTTGGTGACTTGCACCTTACGTGGCAGGTACCACTGTGACAACAATATAAATATCTTTATTAGGGCTATTTTTCATAAAAAATAATGGGAGAAAATTTATACAGCTCCTTTCCTTGGGAGGAACTTGCAGCCTGGTCTGGGATGCTTTTTTCAAACTTTTTCTGGCTGGTATTTCATGGATTGGTCTCTCTGCTCCAAGACTTCCAAGTGTTGTATCTTTTATCAACCGCAAGCATCCCTGCTCACCTCATGCATTCAGCTGACTCCAGGCAAAGTCCATTTATTTTTACTATTTTCTCATAGGTTAGTAAAGGGTGAATTTTGTGAGCAGCAAGCAGGTGGCTTTATATTTATCTTCTGGATTTCCCACTACATTACACATACTTGCCTTTTTCTTTCTAATTTGGAAGTACCAGAATTATTAGAAGTAGGAAGAAGAGACATTTCTTCAGGGTCTACTACCTACTATTTGTAGGTGTTGCCTTCCATCAGAAATGTTTATGCACCATCTGCACCAGTTATCTTAGCAATAATACTACCCTAGTTAGCCAAAATGTGCCAGTGTTAGTAGCAGCTTCTGCTTTGTTCTGACAGCAGCAAGCATTGCCTCTGCTTGCCTCTGGTATCCTTAGCAATTGGAACTGGTAATTTTTCAGTCACTGCAGTAAGTCATCAGTGATTATTTTCAGAGAACTTTCAAATATACATATTAGGTAATTAAATTTGCAATAAATGTCACTCTGTTATGCAACCCTTTCCTTGTCCTTCTGTATTAAGCCTTTTCCAAACTGATGTGTCAATGACTAATTTTTTCCTGCTGTTCTAGATCAACAGTTATTTTCTGAGCTGTAATGCAAAAAAACCACAAACTCACCTCATTTATGCTCTATACAAAAGAAATGTAGCATCTGCTGAAGTCACTTACTTGCATTCAGGCGTAATAACCTAGCCTCTAATATTACTTTTACTACCTTTACTACCACTTAGAGATACGCTTATGTTTCTTCTGTTTTGGACCTTTTAAATGTATCATGATGCAAGACTAACAAACTTTTAATGTGGAAAAGAGTCTTAAACTAAGAGACTGTCTTGTGCCCAGAAAGTGTAATTGAAAACAATAAACATTTCAAAAATATAGAACTATTTCCTTTTAAGTGTCAGTTTTTTCCCTTCAAATATTGTTTTGAGGAGGAAGTTGTTCTTATTTGGGTTGGGGAAAGTCACCACTCAGTCCATTCAAAAGGCTGTTTCTGAAGGTTTTTCTCTAGGTTTCCTGACATAAGACTCTGACATTATTGTTAAGACTTACAAATTAAGTAATACTATGTCATAAATGCTAGACTTCAACAGTTGTTCAAAGAGAACCAAACTATATATATAATCATTTTTAATTGTAGACTTGGCAGTGTTAGGTTAACATTTGAACTCTGTTTTTAAATGTTTTTCCCAATCTAATTCATAAGACAGCTTGGATTGGAAGGGATCTTAAAAATCATCTGGATCACCTAAATGAGTCTGTGATTCATCAGGATTCTACCAAGTCCTGCCTACTTCTGCCATTCCACCTTGAATTGTTTCTTAGAAGCAGTAACATGGTGTTGATTAAAAAAAAAAATTCCTTCAGCCTTTCTTTTTACAGAATGGACAAAATTCTGAGACAGGATAATTGGAACTGAAAAGCTTTCTTTGCTAAGAGGGTTGGTGGTTAATTTTCAGATACTATGGAGTTGAGCTGGACCTAAATAATCTTCAAGGAATTTTTTGTGTTTCATGCATTTCTCATTCCAAAAAATGAAAGTGAAAAATTGTTCTTCCTCTTGACTAAGACTCTTCCTGAAAAGCAAACATTTCCTTTAGCCCATAGCTCCTAAAACAATGCCTACGAACACATTTGATAAAGCCTGGCATGGTCCTAATGTTTTTGACAGTGGTATTCCCTGAAGATAGAAGTCTTCCTGTGCCCTGACAAGCTTATGGACTTATGTAAAAACCATGGAACAAATTTCTTCTCAGCTGTCAGTGAGGGCTCCCTTAAACACCACAAAACAGGTGGGAGCAGGTAAATAGGCATTTGAGAGAATGAAAGCATAAAAGAGTTGTTGCACTTGTTTTTTGATTTCTAAGATGTCATTCTGCATTTTACATGCACATTTTGGATGTTCTAGCAGACTTTCTTTGCCTGGAATATATAGCATAAGATGCTGCATTTGTTTGTATATAGAAAGTATGTATTATGACTGGAAAAAAAGCGACCATGTATTTTAAAACTGTGCTGTAATACATATGCATCAGGATGCAGAGCTCATGTAGTCTGTGCAATATCAAGCCTTTCCATTTTTGATTGTGAGCTCTTTCCATCATAGCTGTAATGGCAAGTGCTGCATCCCTGCGTTTTCAACTTGCTTATCCAAATATGCTCAGACACCTTTCATGTAGCCCTTTTGATGTAATTTCGTATAAGGCAATCCCCGTGATCCTTCTTTTTAAAACAAAGCAACTTTAAAATTAATATTGCAGCAGAGCCACTTTCTTTAAGCAAATCAACATCTTGACTTGGGGAATAAAATGTCAAATGTCTAAGCCCCACTTCTGGAACTTTACAGCACAAGTCTTGAGCACATTTAAACCAGAACAATGGCAAGGTGATTGCATGCTGTCCTGATGTCTTCCTCAGGATAGGAAATAGAACATTATAGGTTTTTGTGCAGAAAGTTGCTGAATATCATCTAGTTTTCATGTTAATATCATTTGGGGATAGGATGTGCAGACAACTGATCCCAAAGGAAAAATACTTTATGAAGATAGTTTACTTTGTTGTATGTGTTTAATATGCCAAGGAAGAAATTTTGTTCACCTACCAGCTAAAATACAAAACCCCACAACTCTAGAGTGACTTAAAAAAACCCACTGTTGTTAGATTTACTCAACCCTGTAAGATGAGCTTATAAAGAAAGCATAGGTACCAGTGCTACAGAATTTTATTGATTTTAAAAAACCCCACAAAAACCCATAAAAACAAAAGAGAGCTCACGTCATTTACTTTTCTTCTTATAACTGTTTTTGTGATTGCCTTACTTTCAATTATTACAAAAAATTGCATGAGGACATGAGTCCTCATTTCCAAAGACCCTCAAAGGAAGACATGTGACATAACAGAGTTAACATCAAGTTAGTCACAGGGGATTTGGCGTGAGATTTAAAGTGCTTCCCAGTCTTCTTTATAGTCCACACAATTGTATGTTTGGACCTGCAGGTATATATGCCCCTAAAGGGCACAGTACAGCTGTTATGACACTGGATGTGGAAATACCTGACATTTAGGGGTCTCATTTGTGACATGAGACCTCTACTTTGACATCTGACTGATAGAGATTTACTGATAGCATGAACCATCAGATCTGATTTCTTTTATTTAAAGACACCTATAAGATGACTATCTAAATCAGTCAGTAAGAAATCCTGATTACAAGCAGTATTGAAGCACTGCATTAATTTTTCAGACCTTGAACATATACCTTTATGTGATATTTATAGGCTTAAGTTTTCTCTTGGTGTTCGATCCTGGGAGCTGTTTCTTTACAAAAAGCAAAACATGATATTCTTTTCTTGAAAGGAATTTCTTTCCATTGGTGTGAGGTGCTCAGCAGAAGAAGCAGCAGTCTGAATGCTAGAGACTTGAACCTATATCAGATCCCATGTCTCCGTTTTCAGCAAGTGACCTCACTCTTATACTATGTCTAGGTTGCTGTTCCCTTCCTTCTTTGCAGAAAAAAAATGTTAACCTGAAGGGAATAAGCAGGAATCCCTATTGCAGTATTCTGGTAGGAATGGGAAATCTGTGCTCTGCTCCTTGTTCCAGGGACTGCTTGTGTTTTACCCATTAACGGTTTCATATGAAGAATGTGAAATATCATTTACAAAAGGAGCTTCCCAGTGATCTGTATGAATATATGGTTGTTCAGTGCTCAAGAATGAGATGCTTCTGGGTGTATTTAGAAACAGAAGTCTCCATAGTCCAATGAATGTTGTGAAGAAATACCTGAACTGCAGACTAAAAAAGCAAACCCATAATATCTGTGGCTACTCTAGCTGTACATCACATCTCAAGAAAGCTAATGTGATCAGATTGCTTTCTAATATTTGAGATGCCCTGAGATTATGGGCTGTTGCCAGTTTAAGTGTAGGCTGTGTCAAAACGTAGATGCTGTTGCTGCAGTCTTGGAGCTTTTGACATATCTGCATTTGACCAGAAGATACACTAAGGGAAATGTTTCAGAAGTGACAGCTGGAGAGCAGATAAAATATTCTAGAATTTCCATAACAATACCGGTAATGGAGTGCAACAGAATCTTATTCCTGGGTGAGTTTTGGACACCTATGGAATTAAGCAAACATCTAAAGGTTGGTACTGCTGGGTTTCCGAGCACAAATCTGTCCTGTCCCACACCAGCCAGCAAGCATGTGAGCAAGCTTTACTGAAATGGAAGGCAAAGGATAGGCCGGGCTTACTGGCAGATGGCTGAGCTGTCCCCTGGGGAGGTAAGAGGTATGAATTTGAACTTTGTCAGACAGAAGAGGAAATTGATACCTTGCCACAACTTAATAACACACTTGAGCGTCTGCTCAAAAGCTCCTGTTGTGAGTGTCTGAGTTGCAGAGTGGATGCTCTCCATTGTGCAGCTTGCAGTCTTACTCCCTGAATGTCAATGGAGTCCTTCTGGATTTACTGTAGATTTAAGGTTCTCTCCTAAGGACCCTTGCTGAAGACCTTGCTCCTACCTGCAATCAGAATACGCCTACATGTGACTGGGTTGCAGTAGGAAGAGGAGATGATTGATGGGCTGAGGTTGGCTCGCTAGGTTACACCATGGGGTTGATAATGCCAGGGTTGCAGGTTTGATCACTGCATGGGCCATTCAATGGTCCTTGTAGGTCCTTTCTGACTCGGAATATTCTGGTGCTGTGACTTGCAGTACGTGAGCAGCTAAAATGCTTGAATACTTATGAAGTCCTGCTGTGCTTTACACATATATATTTTTGTCTGTGAATATGCATAGCTAAGTGGTGTACAGACAGATCAGATTTTTTTAACATAGCTTATGCTCAGCATACACTACAATATCTTTCAGAGCAGGGGTGCAGGTTTTCATCCTTCAGTGATTTTGTGTAGCAATCATAATGAAGTTCTGTTCAGAGAACAGAATGTTATTTTCTCCATATGTATTTTGCTCCAAACGACTCAACTCTGAGCTCTTTGGAGGACAGTCAAACCTTTGCTATCTGTATGAAAAGATTTATATGGCTAAGACTCCTGTGTTCCTGGTGTTTGGAGGCTGGTTTGAAATAAAAAGTAAAATTGCAGTTGTAGTTTCCCAATGAGAAAGGGAGGGAATAATAAAACTTCTTTGTAAATTCATGGTAAAATTAATATTAAATATTTAATTGTAAGAAATTTAAATCTTCTACTCTGCTTTTGTATTGATTGCAGTGACATGCAGTTTTCTCAAGGTGAAGACATGTAACTTGTACATATTTTTGGGATGATCCCTTTTTTTTTTTTTTTTTTTTTTTTTTTTTTTTTTTTTTGTTAAATCGAAGGTAGAAATTATGATGAAATAAGCTTCAAATGTCTTTTTTTCTGTTTTAGCTCCCTGCTACAGTATGAACAGCTCATTCGGGCAATAGCTATAAATACATAGTGGCAGACAAACTGTACAAATGAACTTGGAGCTAAATATATATGAGAGTGTTTTGCACAGGTTAAAGGAGAAAAAGAAACATTTTCCTGTGATATCAAAATACAGCTTGATTGAAGCTATGCACAGACATGCAAGCACACATGATTATTGCTTGAGCTTATGAAAATGGAACTGTTAATATCTGTTCTAACCTCCATTAGGAATATTATAGATCTGCAGTCTGCATCTATATTGGTTATTTAACAGTGATAGTGCATATAGTAATTGATCTAGATAAAGATGTTAGTGTAAAATAGACAGATGTGCTTAAACCTTATGTCCCCCATGTAGTCGTATTGGCCAATGATGACTTAATCTTTGAGATAAAATGTGCAGCCCCTCATTGTGGCTTGGTACCACTTTTAAGTGCAAAATTCCTATGCATCTTTATTTAAAGTGACAGAGCTTTCATCAAATAATGCAGATAATTAAGTGCTGAAACTGAGAACCATGTCCAAGTGAAGAATTGTGCTGATTTTGTGTGTGTGATTGTTTACAGATTTCCTTCTCCATTTGCTCCCAAAGAATACACTTAAACACTCAATCAATGAATAACCTACAGCAGTTTGTTGTAGATTCAATAATGGGGAATGGTGCATTGTACCAGGATAGTCAGATATACCCATAGGAAGTGTCAGTGGTCAAAATGCTTCCATTGCCAGAAGGTAGTCTGAAAATGGTCTAGAAATTCAATACGGCATTGACCCTACATTGTACACACGATCTGCAGTCTGTTTCTCAATCTTATTTGAACTTTAAATCCAGCCATTTTAATCCTAGGATTTATGATATATTTGTACAAATTTATATTCTGGATGAAAACTATTTTTCTTTGTCTATAGCTAGAAGTTTGAGGTATTGATGTTTGTTTTTTTCCTCTATTTATATATACAACCTTTTTGGTCTTTTTTAGCATAAGCATATTTCATGACAGTGAAGTTTCTGAAACCACAGTCGTAGAAAAATTGTACGTACTCTTCTTCATTGTCAGATATCTCTTCCTGATACCAAATGTTTTTGAAATGCATAACAATATCAAATTATAGAAAATGCATTTCTAGACTGATTGAGAAACTGTCATGATATGAGAAACTGTCTTGATATAAGAAACCTTTCTTCCTTTTAACATAGATGTTTATTTAAATATTTCAAATTGAAACAAAAATTGTGCATGAAATCTTAAAAATATAAATTGAAGATTATAGGTCTAACACAGGATTATAAACTAATGTTATTATATAAAACTAAACTTGCTTTATTCTATGCATTTTTTCTCTGTTTTAATTCTATTTTTTTTTTAGAGTGGCAGTGTTAATTTTCTTAATAATCCCACCTGGTACCCTGCCTACTCCCTATGCCCAAATGGATCCTATGTTGCTATTTGGATGCAGCAAAACTTTCTGCTAATTGACACATCACCTTCCTTCAGTCTACTGCCTATTCTAGGTAAGTCAGACAATTTTATTGTGCAGTGTCTTTCTTGTTTTCTAAGTTGCTGGTGAAAATCTTGCTAAATGTGTGCTGCTGTGCCCTGTGCTTCAGACTGATGCATATTAAAGTGAGCATTGCTAATAAATACTTGGAAAAAGTCATTGCACTGTGTGCCTTGAGTTATGCATTTGACCATAGTGAGATTACACCACTTGCGATTTTTAATGTACAGTGTCACAGGCTGGTTTTCAAAAATGAGCACACAGCTCTAGCATTTGCCTCTTAAATAAAAGTCTACTTGTCCTATTAAAATATCATCCATCAACTTTTTGGTTTAATTCAGATTTTTAAGAAGACCTTCCTCCCTTGAGGTTGTGCATATGATGAAATATTTTAACTGTATCTTATTTAAGAGATGCAAATAAAACCTTTCAGCTTTTTCTGAAGCCTAGAAGTGTTTTGTTTTGCCAGCTGTCTATGAAAGTTCAGTGCTTAAAATGTTAGGAGCCTGACTTTTTTCTGTCTTGTAGATCTTTGAAAAATCGGTTTATGGCATGTCATACATCATGTATCTAAGACATATGGGAATAGTTAGAGATTAAGGTAAATAGACAAATTGAACTGCTTTAAACCATTTTTCCCTGTTTCTCTTTTATGAAAGAGTTTATGAACAAAAGTTGACATTAAGCAATCACAATAGGCTATTCTATATGTTTTAGACAGTGGTAAAGACTTTAGTGTCAGAAAGTGTTGCATCACTGATGCTTAT
This sequence comes from Onychostruthus taczanowskii, assembly GCF_017590055.1. Classification (NCBI taxonomy): domain Eukaryota; kingdom Metazoa; phylum Chordata; class Aves; order Passeriformes; family Passeridae; genus Onychostruthus; species Onychostruthus taczanowskii. The sequence continues at coordinate 2,126,288 of NW_024499240.1, read as the reverse complement.
ATCAATTTGATTGGTGTCCAAGTTTTAAAAATGTTACTTTGTCAAGTCATAACCTTTTCTGAGTCTTTCATTTGTCATTGTTTTGATGATTATATCTTAAGGAAAAAAAAAAGAAAAATGTTCTGTGCTTTGGGAATCATATCATAGCTCATAAGGCTTATCAATTTTTTGGATAAAATTAGCATTTTTTTGTCTTATGTAATATGATTGCAGATATTTTGGTGTAAGGTTTTCAATTTAAAGACAAAGATTAGCAATTTTTCTCAAGAAAGTTTGTTAGAAACACATTTTAATGAAATGACAGCATGACTTGCAAAGTCTTCAATGAGAATACTTATTCACACATAGCCACCATACTCTGGCTGTTATTGTTCATAGCAGTGCAGCGATCTGGGGGCTTCCAGACCAAAGGAAAAAATGTCAGGTGACCAAACAAGGTAATTCAGAGTATGAATTTGATATAAGCAGATGAGGACTTTTTGTTTTCTTTTCCTAGTCTTCAACAGCTTAGTAAAATGGGGCTATTCTCTAGACACCAAATAACTAAGAGGGAATAGACCTGATTTGCCTATTTGTGTTTTTGAATCTCTGCAGGAATTTAAGAAATGAAAAACAAAAGGGAGTGAGCACTAAGAATATCATCCCTGGTTTAAAGCGCTGTTTCCTTTATTTTGGGATCTCAGGGCAATTATTTATGTTGTCATTCTAAAGGGGTGGGAGCTGGGCTGAGTGTTCAAGATGTTGCTAAAGTGCATTGACCATATCTAAATATTTCTGTGTAGTTATAGGAAGCTTTAGGGAAGAAACAACCAAGTTACAATACTTTATTTCATTCAGGTTCTTTGGAGCTACTTGGTCAACTGATCTTAAATTAAAACACCATTTCTTCCAACTGCCTACTAAATATGATGAGTGTTATGTGTTTACAAGTTTTATGTTTATTTCTTTATGGTATTTACTTGTTATTTGATTGTAGGGAGATTCTTTCTACTTATAATTCATATGCCTTATTTTTTTATTGGTTTAGTACTAGTCTTGTGACTAATAGCAAATTTCGTTTATTTTTGCTGGATGCACTAATTGGCAATACATCAGCAATTTCTCTGATCATGCTAGAAACCAGTGTTTTCTATCAATCTGTTTGCAAACCAAAAAAGTTCTGGAATATCTATTCCTTTGCAAAAGGTAATTTTATTCTAAATACAGATCAGGGACAAAACCATAGAAATAAAATAAAATTTCATGCTGGGAATGTTCTTTTCTGTAGCAAGGTAAAAAATGTTGCTTTGTAGCTATTTTTACTGGGTCACTGATTGTTTTGAATTAGAAGAAGTATTTAGGGCTGTTTTTATGCACTATGTAAAAACCAGGCACTGATTATTTTCAGTTCTATGGGTGCAAGTGCAGGTTTTAATCTCTTTGGTGGGAACATGCTTGTTTCCTGAAATCAATTGCTATCTTCCCTGTCTATCAAATTAGCTATAAAGTAAGTGAATAAATCTCCACACTATTAAAATTATTTTTAGGTGAGTTATACTCCTTAAATTAGTGGAGAAATGATTCTTTGCCTGATTAAATTTGTATAATAAAAGATTATTGAGCTAAGTTGTAATGTTTTGTGTAAAAAAGATACATTAGCACTATTTGCAGCTAAGGCTACATCTCTTTCTCTCTTTTTCTTAGTATTGTGTATAGAAAGAGGGCCGATAAACTTAGCCTGACACCCAAATGTTGCTCAGTTTAAGCGAGGGAGCTTTGACACTTCAATCGCAAGAGGGAGCTGTTGGAGCTCAAACTGCTAGGACTGCGCACCTATGTATTGCTGTTTTAATCGATACCGCTCAGTTCTAAATATTTAATGAAATACATTAACAATTATTAGTTTCCACCATCACACTCTCTGACTACCACTGACATGCATTTTCTGAGAGAAGTATGAAAACAATAATTAAAGTGAATAAACCTATACATTGACAGTAATATATTTGGTGGGTGTGTGTGGGAACAACACCCAATCTTTTCTCCTTATGTTGGTGACAAGCTTAAATCTGCTTCAAAGCAAATAGTCTTGTCAAGCAGTGAAACATGACTCTGGTTATAGAAACCTTTGTTATTCATTTATGTTGTTGTGTTTCAAAAGTCTGAGGATACAACTTTTTTAGTGTCTCTCCTAGGAAATTAAGTGCACACATGAATGTCATGTGGGGAAGAATGTCAGTTTATATGAAAATTGAAGAATTATCGGTGTTTCCCCTGCAGTTATGCACAAAGGCATCATTGTCAGTTGCCTTTCTTAGGCCTTCCCTGCAGGCATGATCAGACTCAAGCAGACAGCTATTTTCCTTTAATTTTCCACAGCAAGGCGGTAATGCTTATGATTATTGTGAAGTCAGGAAAAGTTTAGTTTCATCAAGTGACACGTAGTGTTGCAATTAGTTACTTAAGCACTTCTTATAAAATTTTCTACTACAGTATCTGGCTTGTCAGATGCAGCTAAATATTAGCATCTTGTATTAAACAGGAGGGTGAAAACTCCTAGCAGAAAGCCCAGCTGACAGCTCTCAACATGAGCTGAATGATCACTCACAATTGTAATCGATTCTGTAAGTACTGAACACAAACCCCCAGGCAATTGAGGAAAATAGGATGATGAAGGACTGCAAACTAATACGTTACACATCTTCATTGATTAGTCATTGATTAACCATTATTTTTCTGAATGACAAACAGCTAGTGGTAAAGTAACTGAGGCTGATGATTTATTTACATGTTAGACAGAAGATGACTTCTTTATTCAGCTGATTGTGAGCTAATGTGAAATGAGAGCACAGCAACAGTTTAAGAATAAAGAAAGGTTTATAATAATTTTTTATTTTTTGACAGCTCTCCTAGATTCAAAAATGTTTTTACTGCGAAGAAATTTAACTAGACTTTAAGCAGCACATAAAATTCAAATGCAGGTAATCTACATGGTACCTGTAGTATAACTACATTTAAAGAGATCATTTTATAGACTTGGTATTTACAAGAATATTGATCTGTGTTTATTGAACTTTTAATTTAATTCTGTTTTGTTCAGTGCCTTATTGGCAATTAAACAGCTGCAGAAATGGCAGAATTATGGTTTGCAATATACCCACTATCTTTATTATTCTGAAAATATCTCTAAACCTTAGCTTTGAACACCCCATGGTAGGAATCACATAATTAGGAAACAGTCGTAGCATTTGAAATCAGGATTTTTAAAAATATATATCAAACATCTAATTATTATCAGCTCCTACCAATACAGTATGAAGCAGAACTGATTGCAGTGGAGTAGCAGGGGGGTGTTGGACTAAGGTTTCTGCCAGTCCAGAGGACTTGTGTTGAAGGTCCAGATGACATTTCTCCCCCCTTCTGGTGTGGCTTTTTGGTTGTGTGGGGTGGTTTTTTTTTTTTTTTTTTTTTTTTTTTTTTTTTTTTTTTTTTTTTTTTTTTTTTTTTTTTTTTTTTTTTTTTTTTTTTAATGTGTTTTGTGTTTTCTGTGCTGGTAGGTTTTTTGTGGTTTTTTATTAATGTGGTACCCATTTATTTTTTTTTACTTTGGTGTGTTGGTTTTTCTTTTAAACATTTTTGTTCCCTGAAAGGGCAACAAATTTTATTCAATCAGTTTAAGAAAGGAGGCTTAGGACACTGTCTTTTTTGAGATTCCCTGGTACAGTCTACTCCAGCTATGAAAGTGTTGTGGACAATGCCCGTTATTTATTAGTGACAAATCATTAGAAATCTTCACTTTTGTCTGTCACAGCATTAATTGTGATGAACTTTGTGTAAGCATGTGGGTATGTGTCTTCATAGGAATTTTGTTTCGAATTAACAGTAATTAATGTGCACTTAATCTAGAGTGCTAGTTATCTGTGATGTGTATTAAGCACTTATCAGAGAGAATTTCAGTAAAAGATGTATGCTTTCAGGAAATTTGGATGTAGAATAACTATTTAAGGGAAATTAATCACCGTTGTGAGATTTAAAGGTAAATTATTCTTTCACAAACTAAGTAAAGACAGCAGCGTACCATAGTATGCCACAGCAGATGAGCTTGATAATATCTTTAGTAACTGTTATTAGACAAAAAATTGTGCAATTGTGTTGTCTTCTGGTTCTGTAAATTAATACAACTACTTAAACATCAAATTCCCCCATTTTATGGTGGGAACTTACTGTAGGTCCTTATGTTCTGTATGTGACTTTGAAAGGCTTGCTTAGAGGTGGATAGCAAAGGATGCCCAGCTGGTATCTTCTGAGCACGTTTAGTATGAACCTCTGCTAAACTGTTAGCTTTATGTTGAAATGCTTGTCAGCTGGAGCTAAGCATGATCTTATTTCAGAGTCTGAGCATTTTTCACATTAAAAAAAATAAACCTCTGTGCTCTTTGTGTTCAGGTTTGTAACTTGCTTACAAAAGATCTTCTGGACAGTGATGAATTTATGCTATTATTACTTTTGACTGTCTGCCAAGGAAGTTGAACCAGTTTGCCTCCTGGCACATCCAGTCATCTATCCCCTAGTTTCAGGACTGGGTTGTACTGGGCAGCAGAAGCATTTCACCAGGCACCAAGTTGCTGCTAGATAGGCAGCTGCAAGTTATGAGCCCTGAAATGATGGTGCATACCCATTTGACACACCTTAATTATAAATCTCCACCTCCTCATGGCTGATCAGCCCTGTGCATTTCCAAGGAACCTGCAGAACTCCTGCTCTCCCAAGCACAGCCTTGTGCTGCGCCATGAGCATTCATAACCAAACACTGCTGATTGCTTTAACAAGTCTGCAAAATAACAAGCAAGATATTATTTTGCAGTAAAACCACAGGAAAAAGTCTCTAGGACAAAGAATGAAAATACTCACTTCCATTGCTCTTATTGCACTTTCAATATATATTTCTGGTTCCATGTATGAAAGTGAGTAAGAAATCCAAGGAATCCTTATGGAATTTTGTGTGTCATACTCTGTTTGTGTTACCCATTTAAATTGCCAATTAAGGGCACTATTCACATGAGCAAGAGTTTGATGTGGCCTGCTATGTAAAGCTGGCATATACTTTGTTATTGAAGCAAAGAAAGAAATGTCTTGGATTTTGCATCTCATTCTGATTATCAGAACTACACATGGGGTACAATATGTCTCAGTGTCTTCAAACATATTTAATATCTTTAAATTTTTAAATGAAAATGTATCTGTCAATTTTAAACTAATTTGGATGGACAGCAATAAAATGCAAACCTCACTTCAAATTAGAATTTTCAGTGAGGATTTCTAATGGAAAGTAATTGCTGACAATAGGAAATGACAAATTACTAATTACTTAGTTCAATTAGACTTTTGTGCCTTTGGTCCTAAGTGGCAAGCATACAGCAAATCTTGCACTTTTATAACAATTAATGACACTAAAACTATTTAAACTGCCAACAGATGTGAGTAAGAAGACGTGAATTGAAACTTACTTAATTTACATACTATCCCAATTTTATACCAAGTAAATGGTGTTTAATTTTTATGTTAGAACTAAATATCACTGGCCTGGTGTGATTTCTGCAGAACTTTTCAGAATAAAATAGTTTTACTGAAATGCTAGTGCTAATGCTTTTTTTCCTCTTATCACAGCACTATTTATCTTAAAGTGACTCTAAAAAATATAGTGGCAGTGAATGGAATATAATTTTTTTTGTGGAGTTTGTGCTTCCTAAGGAGTTTTTCTAAAATGGGCAGTAGAATTACATCAACCTGACCACTGTGATGCAAGATTTAAAATTCCACTTCTAATTTACAGGTAATTGCAAAAATTAGTCTGGTTCATACCACTCAGAAGCAGTCAAACAGTCAGTGTATTTAATTCTCTTTCTTTAATAAAAAGCTTCCAAATATGTGTGTTAGATATTGTTTCTCAATTCATGCTATGCTGACTTAATTGATTTGTTAGGAAAGGCTGGAATTCTCATTCTTTCTCACATTTTGCAGTTTAACTCTTGAATTGCTTTCAGCTATGTTTCCACTGAAGAGTGGCAAACCTATATTAACTGCAATGGTTTTTGTGTGGTCATTAATGCATTATACATGTGTATGTCTTCTCTGAGAACTTTACCATAATTTCTACACTTCAAAACTTCTAACATTGTATGTCTAGACTTAAATGGTCAAATTAGCCTTCTGTGACTTGTGAGTGGGTAGCTGCCTTCAAAGGATTCCATGTGTTATAGTTATGATCTCTTAAGGTGTTTAACAGTTTTGAGAGCTCACCACTTATGTTTGAATATATGAATGCCTACCTAATATTGCACAGCAACATATTTTTAGTCAGCCTAAGAAGAAAATTATACCAAATCGTGGAGAGATTAATCCAACAAAACTCTGTTTGACTTTACAGATTATTTTGTAAAAGCCTATTTCTAAACTTCTTCCCTTAGCATTCTTTTTGTTTTGCCTAAAGGCAACATTTAAAAGAATTCGTTAATCTAATAATGATTTATGATAACTTAATTTGCCAGAGAAATATTCTTGTCCCTTTTTTTTTTTTGGCAAAATAGAAGGAAATAGAGGGTTTTGTATCAATGGATGTTCTGCAGAAAAGATGTATAGAGAGAAGATAATATGCTTAATACAGGAATAGAAATAGGAATGGCTTTATAAAATATAAATGAGAAGGCTACAAGACAAAATGTAGAACCCAAATCAGGAAAGATTTATAGAAGTGCCTACATTTAGTTGCAAAGAAAAGGTGTTTAGTAAGGTGCATTGTACAGGTATGTAATTTTGTCTTACAAAAGAGTGTAAGTACTGATAATGTTACAAGAACCTTAATGCAATGTACTTCAAGACAGACCAAGTAGGAGACAGAATATACAATTATGGCATTTCTTCCTTGCTGTGCTTTTATCTAAGGTCTTGGCAAATGACTGCCAATTGATTGTCCCTTTATTTAATCTTTTTACACTTTATGGAGTATTGCAAACAAAAAAAAATATAATAAAATTCTCCTAGATTTAGAACATTAGGTGTCAGAAAAGCTGAACTGAGTAGATGTGGAGGGTGTGTGCTACACAAGAGGGTTATATCATACAGCTATATACTTGAAGAGCTAGCTCTTCACTTGGATTATGTTAGTGCAGTTTTGTTGTTAGCAGAGATGCTTCAGTATAGATCACTTAAGTCTAGCAATTTCTGTCGAGTTGTACTGTACTATAATCCTCTAAAAATCAACCACCTAGCATAAGCAGTCAGTGAAATTTCTGGCAAAAGGATTTTTCTAAGTGTATTTCCCCAGGAGATTGTCATTTTGTGGTGTATGGTTTGGGGTTTTTGATTGTTTTTTTCTTTGATTTGGGGGAGGGTTTGGATTTTTTTTTTTTTTTTGTTATAGTGTTTTTATTTTATTTGGTTTCTAATTTTCCAGTTATTAGGGCAATTATATTATTACTTCAGAATAAAGGTTCTGACTGAATTGAATTGACAGCAGTAGTTCTGGACTAACTTATGTTGTTTCACTACAGCTGTAGTTTTCTCTTCCCAAAAGCTCAGTGAACTTTAGAGTTTGAAATACGAGAGAGACCATACCTCATAATAGAGGAGAAAGGAAAAGCACAGGCTTTTCCCCATAGGGGGTAGGAAGCCTGGGCAGGGACAGAGGAAAGAATGAGTTTCACAAATCAGAAAGGGAAAAAATTGTGGCATTGGTATTGTACTTAGAAAGAGATATGTGGAAAAGAGGTGAGAGCAGGGACAGAAGTATATCTGGAGTAAGAAGGACAGGAAAAAAGAGAGGAACCCAGAAGTGGCCTAATTAGAAGAAAAAAGGAGAGAGACAGATGATAGTGGGTAGGGTAGGGGGGAGCAAAAGAAGGGTCAAAAGTACCAGGCAAAAAAAATAATGAAGCTAAGGAAAATTAGCAGGACAGATATAAGGCTGAGAATATGGTATCTTCATTCATGCCACAATGAATCATGAGAGTAGAATGTTTAGGCTGATTTAATCATCTGCAGAGTGTATAATTTCCTTTATAGCTCCATCATAATTATTGAGGCACTGCAACAGATGAAATATGCAATTCTTGATTGTTTGGTCTAATGAGAAAAATGAGGAAGAAAAGGATGAAAGGCTGGAATACAAACCTAGTCATGTTCAAGCATAGTTTGAATGAAATGTATGGCTGTATGGGTACATACAACTGAAGAGGTACCTGTGTCTCTAGTGATACATTAATGTGGAAGCTACATTGTTAATGACAGTGTTGCATCAACTAAATGTACTGAGAAAGTGATGATTTACTCCACTGGCAATATGTTGGTTTAGTAGCAGAATATACTGGGTTGAGATGAGTTTCTAAAATGGATTAATACCATTATCACGGTACACATTTTCTTTAGTAAACCAGTGTTTTTCATATTAAAAAAGTATTTTTGTAGGAATTGGGAAATATAAGCACTAAAAGTCTTTTAGGATTTAATAAGAAAATACAGAATGTCCAAAATTGCCATAATCTCTTAGCACCTCTGGCCCAGAATATTTCAAAATTGCATTTGTCATTATAGAAACTCTTAGTTTTCTGACATGATTATTCTGATGTACTTTTCTCTAAAGTGACGAACAATATGAATGGATTTGTACTGAGCCATTTTGCACATAATTTTCTATTATCATAGCAGTGAAAATTAACAATACAGGATGATGCTGTAAATATTTTCTAGCACATGAAAGTAAGCATGCTGCTAATCTATTAGTTGGCTTATTATTCTTCATCATGTAAATTATACATTTCCATTTTATTTGTAAGGCTAATGACTCTTAACAAGAGCAACTCTATTGAAAATTTCTGATAAAGGCAGATCTCATCCTTTTTTTTTTTTTTTAAAGGAAATGACAGAGTTCTAATATTCTGGTGTTTCTGAACAAGTAAACAAATTGCCTTAACACCACAACCACCCTCCTGTTTTTTAAAAGAGGAAATCTGAAGTCCAAAAAGAAAAATTGGTATAATTTAGAGCTAAGACCCTGATTCAGCAAAAATCAGCTTGTCTCATCCACTGGGCAAGGCCACTGAAGTCCTGAACAATAGCTTTTCATAGCTACATGCGCAGTGGAAGACAGATAGCTGTTTTGTTAAATGGGTCCAGTCATCTTAAATACGCTTAAATAAACTGGTTTTAAAAGAAAATGTCATCTATGTAATAGCATTAAATAATGGTTCATTATTAAGACTTTGATTTCAGATTTTTTTTATCCTGGATTAACAGTTGTATTATATTTTTATTTGTGAGATCTAACGGTTGCATTTTTTAACGAATTAAAAGTTTGTAAGACTTCATGCATTTGTTTAAAAAGTTGCCACGAAGGATGACACTACTCAGAGGAAAAACAACTACAGAATAAAAATGTGAAAATAGGGCAAAATGTGGTATATTTTACAACTATATTAAGAATAAAGCACTGCCATAAGTAAAAGTAAAAACTGAATGTAAACCTTGTAGCAAAGCATCTGCTCCTTTGAAAGTATAACTGTATAGCAGAACAATAAAGAGAACAACAATCTTTTGGAACAAACGTGGTTAGGAGGAGATGGTTTTGGAATCAATAGGTTTTTAGAGGGATGCTTTTTTATTTTCTAGCTAAGGTAGAGTCTAATGGCTGAAAGCTGTGTAGCAATACAATCAGAAAAATTGCAGATTATGGATATGGATTTTGATATTGCCTTTTAGAGGATCTGCTGTTGCTGTAGACAAAGTGTATAAGGTCAAATGCCTTGTTAAGAAAACAGTGCATAGAATATATTGGTGAGTGCAAAAGACTGTAGCTGTCTTCATATGTACATCTTCACTAAACAGACTGTAGTCAAGGGTTAAAATGGGGATACCTAATTTTTGGCCTGTCTCAAAGCATTGACCCTTGGAAATAAAGTACTTATGTGCCATTTGTGTTGGCAGCATTGTATTGTATCTGGAGTGGTTGTGAGTAAAATTTTACCTCAATACTACAGTACTGGAGAAAGAAGCTAATGACTGATGTTAAAGCAGACTAAGAAAATGTGTTTTGTAGTCAGTCATCCACAAAAGTTAAGGTTGAGTTTCTTCTTGACAATTCCCATTTTGGCAAAAGAAAACAGAACTAAAACTCACGCATTGGTCTTCATGATTTTTTTCCATTAATTATGAGGGGGCATACAGACATGAATAGAAAATTATCTCCCTCATGTTAGGTTTTCAAATGGCTGTTATTGCCAGACTAAATATGTCAAAAATAATTTATTTCCAAAACCATGAACTTGTCTAATCTCATGCCTTTTGGGTTGTGTGAGCTGAGCTTATATTGCCCAGTCTTGTTTTTTTTTCCTCCTTTTTAAGCAAAAATAGAGTTTAGAAGCAGGGGTTATATAATTAAAAAACCCTGGTCTGTTTTAAGATCTTAATACGAGGACTACTGGACATGGCAATGCTGAAAGTCTTTGCCTCTTGATGTGGCACATACTGTAATTCTTCATGAGGAAGTAAGAATGAATAAAGCTTCTTAAGTCTGGGCTGTGCTTTTCTAAAGAGCATTGCCTGCTGACATCCCAGAGAGGTGGAATCAGCTGTCAGGCTGTCTCAGAGCCTTCTGGTCCTACCAGAAAAATGGATTTGTGTGGCATTAAGTTGTTCTTGCCCCCATTAAGTTGCATCAGTACTGCAGCCAAAACCTGCTTTTAAACTTCTCTTGTGTTTGATCCCCTGACTTACGTTCTCTCACTGTTGTAAATTGCTTCTTTGGGGGAAGGAGAGGGGCTGGCCAAGTCTGTGTTTGTAGCTCCTTCAGTGATGGAAGTGTAACATACACTTTTTTGCCTTTCTTAAAAAGTCTCATACAGCATCTTTTCTTTGTTTTGTTGCAGAGAAATACCATTTAATAAATTTAGACATGACTGGTGACTTCAATAGCAGAGAGTGTCTGAGCTTTTGTTTTGTAACTTGCAAAAGTCTAATCTAAGATCATTGGCAGATAGGTGTGTTAGTTTGCCTTGACTGTATTTGCTACAATTCAGTGCTGGATTCTGCTCCTCATTATGTTAGAGTAAGTCTAACACAAGTCTTCTGACATCCATTGTCCCTGGGGATTTACCGTAAGAGCAAAGCAGAGCTGAAGAAGAATTAAGCCCTTACCCTAAAATAGTGAGTGCATGATATCTGGCTGTGTCCTGCTACTTGCCAAGTCTGATGGACTTTCAAAGAAAGAAGCAGCTTTTGGATCTCAGGTTTCTGCCTTTCCCCTTCAATTTCTTCCTTCATCTTTCTTTTCCAAAATCTCTACATTCTTTCAGTAACAACACTCACAACTTAGAGATAATCCTTAATTGCTTTTGATCATGTGTTATTTTCCCTAACTGTATTCAACTGGATTTTTTTTTGTGGGGGAGAGATTTGTTGGGTTTAGGTTTTTGGCTGGGAAAGGTTGGCTCATGCAGTGTATCTGCATATTCCAACATAAATGATTCTCTTATTCTATGAAAAGACTAGAAAGTCATGAGAGGACTGGGGCTTATATTGGGCTGTGAAGAGTAGGATCTGTTATGTTCCCACACTGAGAAGAATAATTTTGTCAAATATTTTTTTCCTCTCAAAGGTGAGATAGCTTTAGGACCCACATTCTGTCGCTACAATCTACCTTTTGTACCAGGGGAGTGTGAGTGCTGGTACACATCAAGCCTGGGGGAAAGCAGCTCTTGTGGTACAAGCAGTCTTTTCAGTTTTTCTGTATTCTTGCTTAGTCATGAAAGGCAACTTAACACTGACTTTAGTATGATCCACAGGGTTTTGGCAGTAGTTTATTGATTTTTGTGTTTTATTTTTTATTTACCTCTCTGAATTCCATATGGCTTTCGATTTAGCTGTACAGGAAAAGGACAAAGAAAAAATCCCACTATCTGGTATGTCAAAAACTATACTTTGACTCAGTAGGGAGCGATAAGGTAAAGGGTGAAAGACTTTTTTTCTACAGACCTACAGAACACTGTAGCTGCTTCAATAATTCACAAAACCACTGGTTATTATAAACTATTGTCTTGTGCTAGGATGTGGAGTGTATACAACTGCAATGAAAGGACAGATGCTGCCTTCATAACTGATTGTTCCCCATTTACCTACTACAGTTAGAGAGTTCCTTTGTTTATTGATCAGTTCATTTGTCCTAGCTTATATTAATGTTTGTGCTAAAAAAAATAAGTGGATTTTTTCTCCCCTTCTTCCTGAGAAGGCTAATTTTCTTTCAGGACTTGTTGTCCTTCCTCTGTTACTAAAACAGCTTTCAGTTTCCAGGCTACCTAGCTGAAAGACTGTTTGTGGCTATAAAAGAGCCAACCTGGGGCTCAGTACATGGATCTGAGGAGGATTACTAAGGATTCTGGGGCATTTTGCTTCTGTCCAAAATTACTTTAAGGCATTGGTGTCAGATAGCTTGGCTGTGTCTGATGGATCAAGGGGACGGAGTGAGAGTGAGAAAGAGAGGTGAAAGGGATAAGGAAAGGATTGAGGACAAAAGGAAGATCAGAAAGCAGTCTGGGTAGTGAAGGGAGAGACAGGAACAATATCTTACTTGTGAACTTCTATTTCTAACTCTTTGAATACCAAAGGCGATTGAGAGCATTTCTTCAGACATATTGACACAAGCTGGAGACAGGTGACTGGCTTTAAAATTCATTGCTGATTGTGAAGCATCTATATAATTTTAAGATTTCTAGGTTTGACAGTCTTTAAAAGTAGGAAGGTGTATATTCTTATTGTGAGTCATAAATAAAAATGAATCAAGCATTTTTCACTGTGTGACTATTTCCTTTTGATTTCATTCATTTTGACAATTCTTGGCAGTAGCTGTTCAAGAAACATTCAAACCCACAATAAGCAGTGTTGGAGGTCAGGACTGCAGTGTGTTTGCAGAGATGCATGTTAAGAGAAGCATCCTGACCGTGGCGTGCATGGTTGTGGGTTCTGGACAGGGTACCTGCAATGAGCCCTGGTGCCTGCTGCTGGGAACTTCTGTTCAAGTCACCTGGGGAGGTGTTATCAGTGCACCTGCACTGTGATGCTGATGCCTGAGTCTCACTTGCTGCCTTCACCACCATCTAGTACTGTGACCTTCGACACAAAGTGCATAATTCTCTGTGCGTTTTGCAGAAATACAACTGTGAGTAATTGTACAAAAGCCCAAACAGGAGCTCCAGGGTTATGAAGTTTTCCCCAGCCCCTCTTCTTTTGAATAAAACCAAGACATAATTGTTCTAATATAAGTGTGTGAGGGCTGGTTTATGACAAGTTTCCTTATCTCACTGCCCATCTATGGATATACAGCCAGAAAAGAAGGTAAATTTTATCCAGGTACAAGAATGTCTTCTAGGAGTGTACAGGTGCTACCCATAATCTCTGGTTCACATGGGACAGAATGGTGGTGATAGTCATGAGGGCTGGCAATCGAAAAGCCACAGTTATATCTAATTATTTTTAGTGCTTAGACACCAGGGTCACTTAGAAACACCTATAAGTTCTTGTTGACTGAGTCAACAAGAAAGAGTCTCTTAGGAGCATTTGTAGCACACTGGGGAGAAGAATGCAAACTTTGTTGTGGGCCAAATTTTTTCCTCATGTATTTTGGATTTTGTCTGTGTATTTATTGTTCTCAGTGTATTTTGCTAACTGAATTAATATACATAGATTTTTTCCCCCTCTGCCTGTAATTGTAGCCTTTCTTAATCTTCCATATAAAAAACATGGTAAAGAACTTGGTATTGTAGGAGTTTTACTTCATTCTGCAACTTTCCATGCTTTGCCTGAAATATACGAAGTTATTGTGCAATCCAGAATTTTTGTGTGCAGAAGGTGATGATAAAAAACCTTCAAACTTTTGAAAAACAGTTTTTATTTTTAGCACAGGAAACAAGATTGGGGGAGTCAGCAACCCATACAAACCAGTAAACTGAAATTTTGTTATTTGCATTTATAAGAATGTATACATCCTGGTGGTAAAATAATGAAAATACCATTAAACTTACTTTCAGAAGTAAATGGTTATTTCCAGTGAAGGCCTGGTGATCCAAATTTGGGTCACGTTTGGCTCATAGATACAGAAAATGTATATGAATTTATATCTGAATTAGATTTGGGGGGAGGGGAAAAACCCACATTAATATCTGAGACCTTGTGAAACTCTCTCCTGAGACAGAAATATGCCTAAGTACAAACTACATGTGTACATATACTTATGATTTCTTGTGTTTGATTGATTTACTAGCAAAAAATTGGGAACAAAGTAATAAACAAAGCTGTGCATAGGGGCTTTTTATAAAGATTTTTTGTTGTTGTTTAATCCCTTATATCTTGTCAAACTGCAGTTTCATTGCTGGATAATATTGTAAAAAGATTCATTGTAAGGGTTATCTAACATTGGTGGTGTTGATGAATAGTTGCAATTAATACATTCCCTTAATTAGTCTGATATGCAGAAGATGCACCTGGCAGGTCATTTTAATACTACAATTGATTTATTGCTGCTAGAAATGATTTTACCAGCTATCTTCAGAGAGCACAATTAGAGAGGATTTCATTTTTTTAATGCATTTTCACTGAGGAATAAACATAAAAGGTCTATGTAATACAGAACAAAGCAGCTATAATGTACTAATGGTTTATGGATTTTATTAATATTCAACCAACATTAGAGTCAGTTTTAGAGAACAGCAACTTATTTTCTATATGAAGTATCCATTTTTAATATGAGAGTTTTTTATTTAAAAAAAACAATACCATGATGTTTTAAATGAATTACTATTATCAGATATGGGAAATCTTAAAAATGGTCTAACAGCAAAAATGTATCAGTAGATGCTGCATGTGATGTAGGTGTCAGATGCACTGAGATTTAGGGAAAACTATATATAACTATGCATATGTATTATATTTTCTGAATCAAGATGAAGTCCCTTTAAACAAAGAAATATTTTCTGATGTTATTATAACAATGTAAATGAATCAGTGTCAGCTTAGTCTGTGATAAAAGTTTCAAATTCTATTTCTAAATCTGCTGTTGAAATTGATGTTGAAATTAGCTTGTTCTGCTTTTTTTTCCCCTTCACCTTACTGTATTTTCTCCATTTTTAGTGCTGCAGCAGACAGCATGGCTGCCTTTTGTTAGCCTCTCTGTGCACTAATATCACTGACACTGTGGAAACGTCCAGCAGGCTCCCTTTCTACATCATAGGAAAAAAAAGGTCGTTTCTTCAGTAACAACCTGTTCACTCCTAAGTTTTTTAAAAGCTACTTTTTTCATCTATATTCTAAATGAAAAAATGTTTTCCCTGATGGGGGGGTCATGGCAGGGGCAGTAGGGACAGACAAAATTGTTCAGGGTTTGGACTGTCTGTTGCTTGTATGCTCAAAGTTTTAAGTAAAATAAAGGGGAATTTATTTATGCAGTGAATGCAAGGTTGCCCTTTTTGTTTTAGGCTATTCTAGATTCACCTAAGCTTTATCTGTCTTCCAAGCATCTTTTGCTCTCCCAGGGACTTGAGGGGCCATACCTGATATGCCAAGTGCATTGCCATAATCTTTAACATGGTGTTAGGGTGTGGGGACACTAACTGTTCTCTCAGCCTTGGCATCAGGAATTGAGTGATCTGCATTTGGAAGCAGGGGCCTATTTTTTTTCAAAATCGCCAGTAGAATAACTCCTGACCTCGCAATAAATGTGCGAGAAAATAATTATAGTTCAGTAATTATGGGTGGTATTTAGCCTGATGTGTTATTTTACATCACTTCATAGTGCATACAAGGTGCCATATAGAAAAAATAAGAGAACATTCCCCTTCACCTTTGAATCTTCTGATCCATTTTCAACATGACCTAAAAAATGACATTGAGTTATAAAATAAAGTAGGAAATTGTTACTAAACAAGGATGTTATATATGGCAGAGTTAAGGCTTGGTTTAAGCCTGCCTAAACTCAAGATCCAAGTCTGGGATCTCCACTTTGAATAGATGTAGCCCAAAATTACGGAAATCCTCTGGAAATCCTCTATTATGACTAAAATGTTTTGGGCACGTACATATGTTGTTTTTCACTAGAGTCACTGGTGACTCTATGAGGAATGCTTGACTGTGAATCTCTCAGCAGCTTTGCAGACAACCTGTCCTGAGGGCCAGACAAATACAATTGGTGACACAGGGAGGCTTCTTGGTAGCAATGTGGGTTTGAGCAACTCCTAAGGGAAGGAAGAGGGCACTTTGGAGGTGACAATAAAATTGTCATAGCAAGAGAATGTCTATAAGGCATGCTGTAAGTAATGTCAAGACCTTCCAGTGCTGTCTTGGGGGACCTGGTGAAAACATTCTAAGTTGTACCTGTGTCACAGCCAGATCAAAAGGACCATCCACTGTGTGGAATTTTTTTTGATACTGGGGAAAAGGGAAATGCTCAGCTTTCATCAGGGAGTCCAGAGTAGATGAAGATGCAGTGATCAGTGGTAATGAATGACTTCAAGGAGTTTTGCCTAAACAGAAATCACTTCCTTTCTGTTTAGATGACAGGGAAGCTGATGGATATTAGAAACACTCTGAATAATAGGGTCAGGATATGGATGCTGTACACAGGAGACATAGGTTGAAAAAGAACTAAAAAATGACTTAAGTTGTAAGGTAGCACGAAGCACGAAGATAATACCTCTGAATGTTTGGGTTTAGTATTTGGCTTTCTTTTTTCCACAGCAAAAAAATTCTGCTGGGGCATTTGTTTATATTTTGGTTTTACTTTTCTTTTTTATTTCCCTCTGGCTCAGATTCTTGTTACATTTGATTCCAAAGGTGTAACACAAAGCCTTCAGATGCCATGTATTCTGGAAGCTATGTGTTAAAAACTGTCTCACCAAATATTTCTGTTGTGGAAACACTGTGCAATCTTTTAATCTTTGTGGAGGATGTGGAGATTTTTCTACAATTAGGACTTAAACCAGATGATTTGAAAGAGTGTATAATAGTATGTTAAAGTAATTTAGGTTTAGTTTTTCAAGGCCTAAAATTAATGCAACATGTGTGAAAAGAATAAAAAAAAATTTTATTAAATTAATAAAATAATAATATTAAAAATATTTAATATAGAACAAAAAGAACACAAGCACTTCCAGTTGCAAAGTCAACATCAACATATATGTGGTGTGGTGTTTTGTTAAGTTTTTTTATTTTGTTTTGTTTAGTTTCTCAGGGATTTTAGAAAAGATTTAAAATTATCATAGGTCTCAGTGAAGTTTGTTTGCTCCCCACAAAAGCAGAGATGATTTTTATTGACCAATCTTTGATCCAAGAGATTAAAGAAAGTACTGTAAGAGCAGTGAAAAGGATAACACTGTGGGGGTCAATAGGCTTACTGCTACTTGGAAATGAAAGTGAAGCATTCCGTTGGGAGAGGGGGTAATTTAGCATTCTTACTGGGAACTTGAGAGTTTTCTCTTTCCTATTTTTTAAATTTTATTTTTTAAGGGAAGAAAAATTATTCATCTTACTTCCAGGTTTCTCCATGACTTAATACCATGGCCAGAATATGAGGTCATTTAGGGGGCACTAGATTCACTCGACATAATTCTGCACAATGCTTTTTAGCCCAAATGGCCTGGCTGTCACATACTCACTTCTTGATTGAAATGTTTCTGGTAGACTTTTGGAATGCAGTCTGAGGGCTTAGTGACTCAATATTTTCAACATGAATACATTTTCTATCTCATAGAAACTTTGTATGAACTACTGCAGAGTTAATGTGTCTTTCTGTTGTTTCTTGAAGTGCTGTGAACTTTACACAAATCTGGTAAAATTGTATGAGTCAAAAGGAAATTAAAGCCCTAGCTTGATACAGTTTTATTTTTTATGACATCATCATCATCATGGCCCTTCTTTATGAGGGTATCAAAATGCCTGCTGAAAAGAAAATTTTTCTTCTTGAAATAGCCATTAATATCCCTTTCCTTTCCCGATGTGTGTTGTTTTGCCTGGTTTATTTTTTTTTTTTCTTCTCCAAGCAGTATGGTTTTTGTCTTTTCCACTGCAGAGAATAAGTGCAGGAAGAACAACAGCTGGTGTGACTTTGATTGGGGATGCTCTGAAGTGCTTTAGTTTACAGAATATTCAGTGACACATGAGGCCTGGCAGAGTGCTGGTGTCACACTTCTTCCCATCTTTGAAAAATTGCCAAAGAAATCTGATTGAAATTGGCCGGTTCTATTTATTTTGCTGTTTGCCAGAGACAGGTTTGCAGGCTTCGAGCATTTTAACATTTTGATTAGTTTCCTGCTGACAAATAATAGATTAATAACTGTTTTTAAGAGGAAAGGGGACCCAGAAAGTTCTCAAAAAGCTTCTTGTGTCCTATGAATCTGTGCAAGACATAGCTTACAGCATATCCTATGATTTCACACGGGAGACTCATTTGCTTTGTCACAAGGAATTTCCATAGTTAATTTATCTGGTCACAGCTTGTGAAACTTGGCTTTTATGCTGGTGTAATATGAAGTAAACATTCCTTTACTCCAAAATCAGAAAACACCTGTCTCTGCTTCTGACAGTCATCCAAAAGCACTAATGAAAATGTAATTCTACCAAGAGCAACTGCAGAATGCTCATGGACCTAACAGAAATTGTGACTCTTATTTATTTATTTATTTATTTTTAAGAATTTCCTGCAGACTAGTGACTTTGGATATTTTGGTAGTCATATAAGATTGTTAAACTGATTATTGAAATTATTAAATATTGAGATAAAGTGCTTAATGTGCTTACAATTAGGTGATGTGTGTTTTTTACAGTTCATTTACTATTTGCAAGTGGTTCTTTGCAACATTAGCTAAATTCTTGAAACTGTGCTAAAATGTATGTTTTTATGTACCTGGTTCATGTTAGGTTTTCTACAAAATCATCACCAGCCCCGTTGTTATTCACTATTTGGTCATGACTGGGTGTGGGTGTTCTTGGGTTTTGTTTTCTTTTTTGTGCATCCCTGACCGTGATTACTCAGGATCTTGTAGTACTTCATTTTGTTAATAAGCACTGATGTGTCAGAGTGTTTTCAATTAGAGCATGGTGTGAAAATCAAGCTTTCTGAAGTTTACAATCCATATTTATTCACTTATTAATTTTTAGCTTCTGTGCTATAAACTAAGACATTTTTCCTGATTCTCTTTCTGTCGGGTAAATTACGTGTTTTCCACCTCTTAGCTGTGGCAATGTGAAACTAAAAGTGAATAGACTTGACTGAATTCTAAAGTTTCAGAAACAAGAAGAGAAATAGAGTGAATCCCAAATGTACTATGGAAAAATAAAGCCATTTTGATATGGAAGGACCTACATTTTTGAATGCTGATGTCTTGGGGTGATGTTCAGTGAATCTGGCACTGTTGCACAGCAGTATAGTCAGGAGCTAGAAAGATCCCAAGTATAGCAACCAAGATTAAGGCTTTTACTGGCAATGTTAGAAGTAAAATGACTTCTGTACTCAATGTTGCCTTTTGGTATATGAACAGGATGTGATATTAAATTTTGTGTGCCCTGAAATCACAACATTTTTGTGTTCACAGTTAATGGGCATGTTTTTAAGATCACTTGTTACTTGGAGTGGATTTTGTCAATGTTAAGCATGTTCTTGAAATTCTAGTGTGATCCACAGGTATTTAAAAAAGAAAAATTGAAAATAAGTAGCACAGATTTTTCTGGGTAACTTCGTTATGAATCTCTGATTTGTGTATAAATAAACAAGCCTTTTTTTACTACATTTTGAATTTAAGACATACAGATTTTCTGTGCTGCAAAGTGTGGGGTTTTGGCTGTGAAAGAACTGAAGGATATATTGAGTGTTACCAAAAATGTCCATTTTTTTTTCCAATTCACAACTACATGTCTTAATTTAAACAATGCAAAAGAGAGCTAAGAATGTTAAATTGGGCTAACTGAATATTGTCAGGAATTGTGAAAGACGTAGAAGGTAAGTGAAGGACATCACAGAAAACAAACAAAAAGAAAAGGTGGAAAATATTGCCCACTGGATACTTCTGGGTTTTTTATTCCAGTGAAACTTTCAGGTACCTAAGGCTTGCTAGTTCTAAGTGCTGACAGCTGCTGACTTAAATTCTGTCCTGGGAATTTCCAGTTTAGTCAGTTTTGGTTCTTGCCTTTCAGCTTGCATCCTTCCACTCAGTGATGTGAGTTTGGTTGCCATAATTCATTTAGTCATAGGGTTCTTTTAATTTAATCATGAGATTGTCACCAAAATATATCCTCAAGGGAATGAGAGATATTATAACAAGGTCAAACCAAAGTGATCAGGACTTAGTTTAGAAATCTATAGTTATTGTTTTGGTTGGCATGAAACTTAATGGGCTACGGTGGGGAGTTTGGATGTTTATTTTTTGAATTTTTCCCAGTCGCTAATTTTTGTAGGTATTTCTTTTTCAAGCAGGCTTTACTTCTAAGTTCTCCTAAGCTTTTTGGCAGGTATAGTGCTGTGTGTGTTTGGCAATTTGGTATTGGTATTTCTGCATCCCATGTTCTGTCAAAGGTGGTGAGGAATAAAATGAGTATGTTTTAATGATCTACAGGATTATGGTTGATTAAATTCTATCAGATTTGATACATAATATAGAAAATTCTAATAAAGCAAATATATCTTGGAGTTACCTTAGTGGAGTGGGCATGAGGTGGGGGAGGAGACGAGCATTGCTGCTCCGAAACTGAGTCCTTTAGGCTGTCAACTTCAACCAAATTAAAAAATGTGTGCCAGCCTTAAGTTGGCACGCTTGAGTTCACTTCACTCCAGTCAATGAGGCACCTTAGCACAGTAAGCACAATAGAGACAAAGAGATGCCTTGCAACTGACAGAGAGAGAAAAGAGTCCTTTGAGATGAAATGTTAACATAAGAAGTGAAAATGGTTTGTGGTAGTCTCAAGCTGGCTCTTTTGGGTTCACTTTCCTATAGTTACTGAACTATAGTGCTGTACCTTAACAGAGGAGTCTCAATAAAATTAGAAAGATATCCTAAAAAGGACAGAAGACGAGAGAGAGTAAAAGAGAGCGAGAGAGATGGAGAGTTCTTTTGATAAGGAGCTTAACAAAAGTGGAAAAAATGGTTTATGTGAATGTTAGTTTTCATGGCAGTCTCAAGCTGACACTTGGGCTCCCTTTATTACAGTCAGTAAGCTACTTTAGCAAACAAAGGCGAATGGAGAGAAGGATGTCTGGAAACAACAGAGAAAGGGAGAGAAAAAGAGACCTCTTTGACAGCATCTAACACAACATGAAATCTCTGCCTCTGTGTTTCCATTTTTGAAACATTTTTTTGTAAGGCAGAGAGAAACACAAATAGTTGAATCTTTGTAAGATACTTCATAGATAATGAAACAAATGCTGAGATTTTAAATTTACTTAAGTAACACAGCAGCTTAATTGTGCTCAATTGGGCAAAGGCTGTGAATTCTCTTATCTCTCTTAAAACACTTTTTTTCAGCATGCTGCTTTCAGAAATTAATAAATAATATCCAATCTAAGAAATTCTACAGTTATGTTGAATTAATTTTAAATCCCCTTTATGTATAAACATGTATCAAAATATGTGGAAAAAAAGTAACTAGAATAGAGGTTGTGGATTTTTTTAATGTAGTACTCAGTAGTGCTAAAAACTAAATGGATGCTGGCTTACATTTGCATTGGGTAGGTGATGAATGAGTCTACCTTTCTAGACAGGTGGAAGAAAATTTGTTTCTTTTTTCTACATTTAATCCAGTTCTTTGATTTTAGTTATCCAATTCAGCCTAATATTTCAAATTTTAGGTATTGTAGTTACAACCTTTTAGTTCTCAGTCTCATTGGAAAGGAAATTTGATTAGCGTCCACAAATTTAAGCTTTGCAAGATAAATATGAGGGTGAAGAAGATTTCAGGCCTTTTGTACCTGTTAGGTAAATATATGAGGTAAACAAAACCATACCAAGCAAAGCTGTAATTAAAATACCCATGAAAATTGGCATATTTTGAACATGATCTATTCACCGTGAAATGAGCCATTAGATAGCTGGCTGACAAATGTTTTCATTCTGAACCTACTGTGCACTGCTCATACGTCATCTGCAAATTCTGTAGAGGCACACTTTGGAAAGGAAGGGAAGTCACAGTTGAAAATTATTCTTGCCCTCCATTAGGCAAATTGTCAACTTTGTAGAATCAATAGAAGATTCTTTATAATAATCAAATTGGGATGTAGCCATGAGCAAAAGCAATGGGATAGCCAAGGATGAAACTTAATTAGAGAGCAGAACTTGCTTTTAACAATATTGGATATAATGAAGATGTGGTACTAAGCAAACAACATTGAAGACTTCAACATTTTCATAATTTTGTAATGTAAAATCCATGGCATTCCAACTCTACTTGTTTTTTTAGTGAAATTTCTTCATGTAGAGAAAAAATACTTTTCATAGCTAAATGTTAATCTGTTAAACTAGATGATCAAGTTTATAAGAGTATTCTATACTGACATTATACTGTTTAATACTCTAGTCTGCAATAAATAAACAAGCTCAGTATTTGCAGATAGACAGGAGAGCAGGACAAAAGTGACAGTAAACAAATTTGTCTGTTGTTTAGTAAATTGGTCACTTGACCCTTATGCTCTTTGATATTGCATGATTGTTCATTGAAATCATGTGATACCTTTTCTGTTATGCAATGAGTTAGTTTTAAATGTTTGAACATCAGTTTAACAAGCAACAAATTCCATTATTTAAGAGGTTATATTTAATTCACAGTAAGAGTCATGAAACTTCTGCAATTTAAAATTTTTCATTAATAGTCTTCTGTAGATCAAATATTCAAAAACAGCCTGAAAGCTACTAGACAATTTACTGATATTGCCAATTCTTATTAGAAAAGCATTTACTATTTTCATTAATATTCAATTGAAACTTGTGTTTGTCCCTGACACTGGCATTTAAGTTACTGTTCAAATGGCTCTTTGAAAGCCTCTGTTAAAGGCTGGAGATAGCCGAGGATTGAGTTCTATGTTTAGATCATAACCAAGAATTACAACAACCTTGTATCTGGAATCTACATCATTTGGTGTTTTGTGTGTCTGCAACCTGGCCAATTTTAGTCAAAACCTGGAGAGCACTTGGACAAAAATTGATGAAGAAGACAGAATTTCTTTCAGCAGGGAAAGTGTGTTCTTGTGTTTCAGATTACCAGTGCTTCTTTGGGCTTTAAAAATGACTGATGTTCAGCCAGGGCTACCATATATCCACAGGGCTAGGCAGCAGCACTTGTGACCAGTCTTGTCTTGTTTGTTTTGTTACTAATCCCTTAAATTTTGACAATAATCTGGACTGGCTTTGTATCAGCTCATTTGTTGCTGAAAAATTGAACCATATTAACTTGTGCTAGATCAGGAAACAAGAGTGGGAACTATTACAACTATTCAAAATGTAAAAGAATAGAACCAAAAAGGAGAAAATTGGAGAACAGTGAAACAAAATCATAGGAGATAAAAAGAGACTGGAGAAGGAAAGCAAAAAGCTGGCTATTGCAAGATAAAGAGAAATCCTTTAGTCAAGCCTAGCAGTACTGGTCATGCATTTGGGAGTTTCATAAGTTCTTCTCTACATTTTTATTTACATTTATTTTGACTTGATGAATTACTCAGTCCCCTAATTTAGGTTATTTGATAGAGCAGATTCAAAGCAATCAAGTTATTAAGTACTGGTAATACGAAAACAATCAATTTTAATTGGTAATGGTAAAAACAGGTGGCAAGAGTAAACTTTTAGCATTAAATTAAATTATTCTTTTTTTTTTGCCTTGCTAATGTGGTGGAGTGTATGTAAGAGAGAGACAGACTGACATCCATCTGCTTGGACTACGGAGACTAGTGTGAGCAAACATGCAGCATACTAAATGGTCACCTCAAAAACCAGCATTTCTGTTTAGCATTATTGTGTGCCATCCAGTTTTGTAAGCTATGGAAAGACAGACCTCCAGACAGCTCATGTAAATTACGTTAATGATTGCTGTCCACTCTCTATCAAGACTAGTACTGATAGTGCTACCTTTGCATCATGAAATCAATTCATCCTTTTCTTCTAATCTCTTTGTAAGGAGCCTTAAGGTGAAACCATGTCAAAAAGCAGCCTCTCCCTCTCCTTCCTCTGTGTATTTTGACTGGTGATTGTTTCTGATGTGAAGGCTCTAGATCTTCAAGTTGGATTTGTTGTCAATGTGTGCTTTTCCAAGAAAGTGATTGTGCTTGTCAAAGACACAGTTTCAGTGTCTAGGTGACATGGATAAAATTCCAGGGGCTTAAGGCACCTTCTCTTAGCTGCTTTGATTTTCATTTTGTGGTCAACTGTATCTCTCAAGAGAAAGTATGCTGAGTTACTGTTGATGTGTACATTATGCTAGGTGTGATAATTAGAAAACAACTTTTCTACTTGTAAGGAAGGAAAGAGAGGACTATAGATAACATTCAGGAGTTGTATAACTGAAAGATTCATTTTTGTTTCACCTAATACTAGCATAATGGAGACGGAATATCTGTGTGGTAACCCAGGTCTGCTGCATGGTAGTTCATTTTTGGCTAGGACATAATCAAGCTGTCTTATGTATGCAGTTGCTTGTCTGTGTCATGCTACTGTATAATGTCCAACCTGAATTAATACAGCTGGAGCAGATGCTAAATGACTGTATCTAAGTCACTTGTGTCCTATTTAACACTTCACTTCATGATCTGTGTGAGGCTCTGTGAACATTTCATATTCATTTTAGAGTCTCACCATATGCCCTCATATTTATAGACTATAAATCCATAATCAACAACTCTGTTGATATTGGCATTACTTCTCTCAGCTGCATATTTGAAAGAAAGCATTTGGAAATAACCTTTATGACTAAATGTGCTTACATGAATTACTACTAAAGAGTCTGAAATGCTGTTTCGTGTAGCACGAAACAATCAATGTGCAGAAAAAACAAAAAAAGAGGCTAACTAAAGTTGTTGGATATTTAGTGTAAACTTCAGTGAGAGTCCCATGCCCATGCACTTTATTTACAGGGTTTGAAACAAAATCTCCAAATGTGTGCACAAAACTCTTTTATTACTGAACAACTTCTGTAGGAAAAAGAATGATTAAAAAAACCTTTCAGTATAGTCTTTCTTTTAAGAAAGAGTCCTTTTGTCTGTGGTAGAAAGCAAGCAACAATGTTATTTTCTATGTGTTCCCTTCCCACTGAATAGTCAAACACCTTACAGTTACCTATTCTTTATTTTGCAGTTCTTTGATAAATAACTCTTCTTCCTTTCTTGTTTTCTTGTGTCCAAAGTTAAAGGTTTGTTAAAACACTAGTTTCAGTTCTCTGTCCCCCTCCTGCTCCATTAAACACACAATATGTAATTTCAGATTATTGGAGATTCTCCGTGAAGTTTTTTTTCTTTATTATTAGCAATCATTGCAATGAAATGGGGAATTTATGCCTCTCTGAGCAGACTTTTGTAAATAACACGTCAGACAGCAAGCAGTTACCCTAATTTTCTGTTTTTAGGCTGCAGCATCCTTTTACAGTTTAATGCTGTATGCTTTCTACAGTGGTCACCCAAAGTGAGTTTTGTATGGTGGGGTAAGGCACAGTATAAATATGAAAAAATTGCTTTGCCTTTTTGATTCTCAGAATGTTCCAGATAATGTGTTTTAATACTGGCAACCTCTCTGAAGTACTGTTAGGATTAATAGAGTGCTGAAAAATACTATTTATGTCTATAAGGTAGATCATGTTATGTATAAAAGGCCTCTTCTTGAAAGAGCACGTGTTTAATCTTTACTTACACGAGTAGCTGTGCTGATAGGTTATAGTATTACTGTATGGCAATAGTAGGTTATAGGTTATATATAACTAGTATGTTACAGTATTGGTGCATGGCAATATTCAGCTGCATATGATCAGGTTTTTTGAGACACTGCTTTTCACATGAATTCTTTCTTCCTCTGTCTCTTTAAGAAACTGAATCTTCATTGGCTTACAGCTGACTGTATTGGATTCATAAAATAGTCTTTCACTTCTCTCTGGGTATATGCTGTATCATGAATTGTCTCCTTAGAGACAGCAGGCCACCTCATTATGGTTACAATAGACAAATTCCTAAGCATGTGGTCTGCTTTTATGGCCTTGACTTGTACATCTTTTACCTCAGAGACTTGCCACTCATGTTGACACAGATTTGTTGTGTGTGATGAAGTGATAAAATCAATGAAGAGGACACATGTGCTTCTCTAGCTTTCAGAAAGACGTTATTATTTATTGTTTATTGCTGTAAGTTAAATCTACTCAACAATTTTCTGCAAAAGTACATTTACTTTTTGGATATGTTTTATTCTGCCTGCAGCTTAGAAGTGGCTCTTAGGGCATACTGTATGTGTTAGCTTTGTAAAAGTTCCACTGGAAAATAGAGTGAATAGAAATGTAGGTGTCTTGGCAAGAACAATACCTAGGGGGTGGGGGAGGAGCATTAAATAAACAATTTAAGAAAAAAAGCAACCGGAATGCCAAGCATTTCTGTGTTATTCCTATTATATTTCTGTTCCCAAAACACATTGCTATTTAAAAGGATAGAGAGACCCAAAAAATTCCTTTAATTACGATTTAATTACTGTTTTAAAACCCAAAAAATTTTACTACATCAGAGGCTGAAGAAGAAGAATGTGTTTTCTGAGAAAGCTGAAAGTCAATGGTACTCATAATTCCAAGCAGCTGAGAATAGTACACAGCAGCTGGATTTGTCAATGCTGAAAGTAAATTTGTTGAAAAAAAAATCTGGAATAGGCTGAATTATAGAAGCTATGCTACAGGCAGAAGAAGTATGGCCATAGAGAATTTTGTTTACCAACTTTTCATAGAATTGAAACTCAGTTATATGTAAGTTAAGATTTGAAAAGGACTTTTATGGAAAGTGTATTTAAAAAAAAATATTACACAAGTATGTTTTGGAAGACAAGTCCTCATCAGGATTCCTAGTGAGGATTAATTATCTCAGTCTATATTTTTTGTTTTATGTGCTCCTTGAGTCATTTCCCCTGGTTTCTCAGACCTGAGAAACAAGGGGACAATTTATTTGGAAGCATTTATAATCAACATACATTGCTGAGAGTCTCACTGATTAGGTGAAACAAGCGTAGCTGTTAGCATTTTGTTGTTATTTGCAAATACTTGTAAGTTTTTATAGAATAAGGACATTCTTAGCATCTGTAGATTTCTGGGCTTTTCTCAAGTGTACTCCTACTTTAGCAGAAAGAGTGACATTAGACAAATTACCTGTCTTTTTCTTGCTTCTCACATATAGCTCAACTTAATGCGTATGTTCTGCAGAGTCCATTCAAGTATTATTTGATGAAAGACTGAAAGAAATGGAAAAATCTGATTTAAGTGATTTTTGAGAATATGAAAGAACACAGTGTAGATGACTGACTGGTGTATTTCGAAGGTTTTGTTGATAAACACACAAGTGATTATACTTACTATAGTCTCTTAAAATATAGATTGTCTGGAAAAAATAAGTGTAAGGATGAAAAACAGGCCAATCTTGGAATCAGGAAGACAGAAGAAATAAAAAACTTGAAAGAAATTATTAAAAAATTCAAATTTGCTGTAAGACTGACCTCTGCCTTGATTCAGGGCATCTGACCACTGGATTTTAAGATAGTGCGATACAACAGTGTTCTGCCTGACTTCTCTCTACCCTAGGACACACATTACATTACATCTTGTTTTTATCATCTTTTATTAACCTGTAATTTTACAGTTGAGGACCATGCTGAGGTACAAACACAGACAACTGCAATGCCTTGTTTTGCTGCGGGCTGAATATGGTGGGGTCTCAGAAGCAGTAGCTGAGGCAGCACGCACGAGTGTGGTGCAGGACATGACTACATGAGAGAACAGCACAGGCTGGTGCTCAGAAAACTGCATTTGTCATCTCCTTTGGTACTTTTTTTCCCAAATATGTTTAAAATTAATCTTACTCTAAAGGCTGTTCTTTCCTGCCTATTGACCACATATAATTCATCAGGAACTTTACAGTGAAAAGGTCAGTAATAAGAGTCCCATTCAGAGGGATAGATCAGAAGTGAAACCCAGGATCTGAAGTGCTTGTTCCAGAAAACAGCATGCAATAACTGAATGAGCCCAGACTGGTCTTGGTCTCTGGTAAGACGCTGCCATCAAAAGCTTTCCCCCCACTCTATGGAAAGATTATGCAGAGATTTTAAAATAGGAATTGTCTAAGTTTTTTGACAGCAGATAAGTCCTGGTGAAGAAAGGGTAGATATAGGTTAGGAGTCAAATTAATATTCTAATGAATGAATTAACAGTAATTGTGGTTTGTTGTTGGGGTTGTTTGTGGTTTTTTTTTTTTTTTTTTTTCCATTTACGTCATGTTAGAGAATATGAAGGTCTTTACAGCACCAAGCCTTAAAATCTTGCTAGCTTTTAACTTGCTGTAGATGGCCCTGCTGAATCTAGTGAGACTATCTGGCAGCATGTGAAGTTAGGCATGTGCATACATCATTTGCGAAGTCAAGACATATTTTTAAATTAGTGACTGGAATACAGAGGCTGTGGTTCTTGGTGACCCCCTGTGCTGTACTCCAGTAAAAGAAGTTACTTTGTCTATGAATTTGTAATAAGTTCTGAGAATAGAAATCCTGAGGTGCTCAAATCCAACACACTATGAATTTCAGGGCTTGCAAAATAAGGCAAAACATTTTTTAAGCTAGTCACACCCCACCACCCCCATCCCTCAGCTGTGTGAAACATTTGAAAAGGAATATGTGCACACTGTTTAGTGTGCTCTCAGACTGTAAGAGGGATGTGGTTATTCTCCACTGATTCACTTAATTATCTACAGAATTACAAAATGTTAGAATACAAATATCTTGTTTTATGTTTGTCAAGCACCATGAGGATGTGGCAGGGCAGGGAACACACAAATGCAAAAGCCAAATCAGCACTAAAATGGGACTCTGTTCTCAACACTGCATGCCTTGGCTCTTCAATGTTCCACAGCATTATCCAATGCTTTTAGAATTATTTACTTATCAATCTATTTTGAAATGGCATGTTTTTTTGGTTGTTTTTTTTTTTTCATTGTCTCTAGCAACAGTTTTATTTGAATACTCATGTTTACTTACTGAAGAGCATTTCACTTGGAATGGAAATGCAAAACATTAGTGCAGGCTTTGTGAAATTTACCACTTCTCTGATATATGAAAAGTACTTGAGATAAGGACATCTTTTCAATAGTTGTAGGCAGGAGCAGGGATGTGGGGGGAACCCATAAGCTCTTCAAACAAATATAGCCTGCTTATTTTTCAGTGTTGTCTATATTTAACAACCTCATTGATTCTGTATGCTTTTTGTTAGAGATTAATTCTACTGATTTTTTCAAAGATAATATTGTACTTGTAGCTGTGATAAACTATTTTTTTCACTCTGCTGCTTTTTTTTTTTTTTTTTTTTGTCAGTAAACAGAAAAGACTGAAAAACCAACATACCAAGGGAGCTAAGAAATGAAAGGCTGTGCAAAACTGGAACACATACAAAATTTTAGGGTTTTACTTAATGAAAATATAATTTAGCTAAGTCAATTGATATTTCCTCCACTGTGAGTTTGGTACAATCACACTCTGATTTTTCAAGATCTCTGCTGTAGAAATTAGCCAGGCCCTAAATCACTACATTTTGTTTAAATAGTAAACGGAAATGACATTTAAAATCTACAAAGCATTAAAACTGCTAACGCATTACTTACATCATTGCCTTATAACCTTTTTGATTTGTTGATCCCCAAGTACTTTTCAGCAGAGGCATGTATCTCTGTGCAGCAAAAGTTAACTTACTGCAGTAGGCTTCCTTTTCACAGCAAGGTCGTGTGAACCCAAAGAGTCTGCAGACCACATGTTGAAAACTATTGATCTACATTATTTATATATGACTTGTTCACTGCAGATGTGTTCCTGCTTTTGAGATGACTCAGTAAGACCATGCAATAGTTTTCAGGAAGGAACTGGGAGAAGAAAATGTGACCCTTAAAAGGGGAGATTTAGATCAATAAAATGTTTCCACAATTCAGGAATTAGACCTTCTTGCCACTAATGATACAATCTCCAAAAATTAAGAATGGATGTCTGTTTTATATATGATATGCTACAATATTTTGTTGGCATTCTGGAATCACTGCAGCTGGATGAACTGGGTCAGTGCTTATTAGGAAGGATGGGAATTCTGTCACTTGGTGGCTGCCAGACAGTTGTTCCTTATGCACTAAGGTATTTTAAAGATACTTAGGTTATGTCTTCCAGCTGACTAAAAAGGTCATGCCAAGCATGTATCACACACCTCTACTTTGTGCCTTGATTAAATTCTAACACAGTAAGTTATGGATTTGATCTTGAGATAAACAAAGCAGTTCCCTGCCCCTTAAATTGAAGGCATAAGATCCATTCCTTTATTGTGCTCAACAACAAGCAAGTTGAAATTCAACAGCAGCATAACATAGTTGTATGTTCTATTTGCCAGCTTTTATAATGATTCTTAGCTTCCTGAAATCTCTGCTCGGCAACAGGTTGGTGTCATCTTGAAGAAATGAGTTGTGGTTCTACTGGTAATATTTAACGCATGAGATGCTTCTCATCATGGTGAACATTTAGAGCTGAAGGTGTATTGAGAAAAGGCAGGTACTGACCCTGCTGCTGTTGTGTGCAGATGGTGAGGTGCTTACACCTCCCAGGGTGAGTTGGCTTCACTGGTGAGCAGTTATACAGCAAGCAGGTGACCCGGGGGATTTAGACAATTTCATCTTTTTTTTGGTAGTCAAAGAAAATATTTCTAAACATTTCAATACGAATATCAAATATATGGGTGTTAAAAGAACACTTTTCTCCTCGTGATATTCATGTGAGCAAGCAGCTAATTCTCTGGTGTGATTCTAAGACTACATTCAGTAATGTAAGAGACGGAGTTTCACATGATAATGAAGCTGTTGTTTTTCTCGAGTATATTGCTGCTTGAGCTATTCTTACCCTCACACTTCCTAGTGTGCCATGTTGTGACATGAAATTCTTTTAAATGTTGAGCAAGCCCAATTTTTTTTGCTTTGTTCTTTGATCACTATCAACTGATTTTTTTTTTTACTGGCTTCAGAACATGATAAAAAAGACTAGTTTTGAGGCATAATGGCTTTTTATGGAAGGGGTATGTATAAGTAAAATGCTTATATCTTACATTATTTATACTAACAGTATAACTAAGTATTATTTATACTAACAAAAGTGGTATAAAATGAAGGTATTTGTCCTAGAAGGGATCAGATTATTTGTTTATAACCATAGCACATTTATGGAAATATATTTTTTTAAATATTGAATTTCTATGTTTTATTAATATACACATAAGCTTCTCTGGGCATCTTGCATAAGCTGCCTGTCTGTAGGCCACACTCTCTTAGCAGAAGTGTCTGTATAAGCAGTCATTCTGAAATGCTGATTCTGTTATTTGATTTGGGATTAAACAGTCTGTTGCAAGCCATCTGTTTCCCTATGCATGTGTCCTTGAAAGGTTAGATTTCCACAGATATTGTCCCATAACTTTAGCCAGTGCTTGAAAGATCAGAATTAGGTGAGACATATGCCACTGAAATTATCTGTTTTATCCTAGAGGACTGGCTGTTTTTTGACATCGGTGCCCATGTTGGAGAAAAGTTTATTCTCTCTTACTGCTGCTGATTTAGAACCCTGCTGCTTTTGGCCAAATGCCATGAGACTTAGGAGCACATCCTTTGAGGGTATTGGAACAGTTGATGCTCAGTGAGGGCCTGAAAAGTTCCATCAGCTTTCTAAGCTGCAGCTCTCCTCCTGAACAGATTCATCTGATAGATGCTGCATCACTCATGTCTATCTCAAACTGCTGCTACTGCTCAAGCAGCATCACTGTGGCAATCAGGGTCAGAAGACTGATGTGGGTTCAAAGATTTTTTAGAGACTTAAAGAGGTCTTACATAAGACTGGACCTTGCTACTGTGCAATCTTGCTGGTTTTCATATTTTGTTGCTTTTTTTCCCTTTTAAATTATTTTTTGTGTGTCTGTTCATGGATCAGCCTGTGATTGTTGGATATGTGTGTGATGCACATATGAATGCTAAAAGACAAGTATCATGGTAATGACCTAGCCCTGTTAGTTT
Source organism: Onychostruthus taczanowskii (assembly GCF_017590055.1). NCBI lineage: Eukaryota > Metazoa > Chordata > Aves > Passeriformes > Passeridae > Onychostruthus > Onychostruthus taczanowskii. Next base: position 2,093,998 of record NW_024499240.1, on the reverse strand, counting down.
GATTTAGGTGTTAAGAGGAGCTCAGATTGGAGAGCAGGTCCTTAAAGGCACTGTGGGAGCCAGCATGTGAGGAGCTGCCTCTGGACTCTGTTTACACAGGTATAATTTTTGTGGTTGTTTAAACTTGGTATTATTAAGATGTAACTTTGTCATAAGCCATACAGGGCCTCACAGGTCTTAGCAGCCCTCTAAAAACTATCTAGAAAGCCACTCACAAAATGCCATTTCTGGATCATAATTCTTTATTTCAGCTCAGCCAGAAACCAATTCAGGTTTTCTCCAACTTTGGTATTCCAGAGGCATAAGAATTTCAGGGTTGGTTTCATAGCTTAGTTTGTAAAATTTTGTTATGCTTTGGCCTACAAACCAATTATCCATTAAATGTGTCAGAGTTCAAAGGTGTTTTTCAACCAACATGATAGGCAATCTTGTGCAGAATTATTTATTTTTGCTCTTGAAAGTGTTTTTTTAAAATCCTGCTTGAGATCCTAATTTCTGAAAGTTCTGGAAGATATGGGTTCATAATTCATAATAGTACATTCATAATGGTACTGTTGAACTGGTAAGTCCTGTTGAACCTTATGTCTTTTTTGGTGGAATATTTTTTGTTCTTTAATGTTAGACTGGTTTTGAAATGTTTTTTGCTTTCACTCAACAGTCTGACTACAGAACTACTGGTGTTTCTATACTTGCTGGAAATTTGCCAGCTCAGGCATTACACACATAGCAAATCTGAATTTGTACACACAAACCAGATGATTGGTCAAATTAACGTTTGCAAACTGCCCTGTTTATTTGCACAAATGTAGGTTTTATGTGTGCAAAACTGATGTGTTTGCAATTTTGTGGGTTGTATTAAGGCAAGCTTGCTATAAATATATCCCTTAAAATTTAGTTTTTGATTAGAAATACTTACTAGGCAATCCTCCTGATAGAGTTTCCAAATTTACATTTCCAGGTGAAAAGGAGCCTTTTAAACCTTTAAAAGCAGCCATGGAAACAGAAGCTGCACAGAGCTAGGCAGTGACATAGGGCATTACATCTAAGAGGCACATTTAGGGGGGAGCTTGTCAAGAGCAGAAAATGATGCTTGCTCTCTCTCTTACTGCAGAATACTGGACTGCTGACATGATCCATTACTGGAAATATTAGGATATTAGAAAAATGAAAAATTTTCATGGAAAATAAAAATCTACCTTTTTTTACTCCCTTTGTTTTAGGAAGTATTAAGCAACTCCTGTAAGCAAAAAATTCCCCTTAGAATAATAAGTGAAAGAGTACTGAAATGTTAGTGAAATCCAAGAGAATTATTTTAAATAATGTGCAACAAAACACGCAAGTATATTTGTAACACAACATATGAAAAACATTTTGAATAATGTAATATGAGGAATTAGTAATTCCTGTTTATTATAGGATACCTGGATATGAATAAGCTTGTCTGCACGTATTGTGATGCAATTCAGTCAAACCAAATGAAGCTTTTGCATTTTTGACTTGCAGAAAATATTTGCTCTTGTTTATGTCTGCTAAGTCTCTATTTTAAAAACTTAGCATTTCTGTAAATACCTGATTTTGGTATCCACAGAGGTTGCTAATCCTTGTTGGAGTACTATATTACTGCATAATGAGTAATAGAGATGGAAATGAGCTTTTCCACTTTTGAGGGATGAATAATTTTTCCACTTTTACAGAATTCCATTGCACGTGCTGTTTCTGAGCTGCATGTGGCTGGCTTTCCTAGTTAAAATAGAAAGAAAGCATTCTATTAGTTGTCAGACTTTTTTCTTCAGGCTTTTTAGAATCTTGAATGCAGTGTGATGCTATTGCCTTCATACATCACAACCTTGGGGTTAATATATACCTAATTTGCAGTAATTTAGATAATAAATATCCCCAACAGCATTTTACATGAGGCAGCTAAATTGTGTAGTGTATATTCTTAGAGAAATAGTAAAATTTAATTCTTAAATTTTCTCTAAAAACTCTGCACTTAGGTAGAGTCTGAGAACAAAAGGGACTGCTTTTCTCCACCTTCTAAACTTCCATGATGCTGTACAACAAAGGACTTGCTCTAAACAAACCAAACCTGCCTGTAGGACCATGAGAGAACCTTATAAGATAGTCATGGTTTTATTCTTCTCTGAATACACATTCCCAATTGAATGTCACATACACATACATAAAATGTATCCTGCCTAATTGAGGTATTGTGTTTTAAGGAGTTGGATGCTCATAAGTCTGGAAAACTGCTTGGCAAATGAAAGAAGAGGGAAATGGCTCACTAAATACAGGAGATCTAGAGGCTTTTCTTGTTTTGTTGCTGATGGGAAACACCAAAACCTTTTTTCCTCACTTCCCCCCCAGTATATTAATACACTGAAGGCTTAATTTAGTGAAGCTTGAATAATTTAGAAAAAAGGATACAATTCCCAACAAAATCAGTACTTCCAGGAAGAAATTTACGATGTTAAAAAATTTCTTTGAAGAATCCTTTTATTTGTGCTATATTCTGACAGAAAAATGATTCTGCTCATTTTGTCTACCCTCGTGATTTTTTTCCTGTCATCCTGAATTCAGTGGAATAAACTCTTTCACCTCTTATGCCTTAGAACTCATTCTAATTTAGTTGAATTTGATTTCTAGGATTTCAGCACATTAGACTTGAATTTTCTCTGACTGGTATATCTTTTTGCCTCTTCCTAGTTCTTTCTAAAAAATTTCTTCTAAGTTGGGAAAGTAAGAAAAATTAAAGAGAGATGATATTTTGCTAAGTTCTAGATAGACATAATTTATATTTGTGCAACAAATCTACATGAAGTTTCTTCTATGTAGATGTCTGACTTGGTGGTCCAAAATGGACCACTAGACTTTAGTGTAGGGGTTAATCCTTCTCAAAGAATATGCAGGTTGCTTGGGGATATTTTACTTAAAAATTTTTGTGTGTGTGAAGTCAACTTAAAATAATGATGTACCAATACCAAACTGGTAACTGACTTGGAGAAAATATGAACTCAGTTAATTCTTTCTTGAGTTTCTTTAGTAAACAGAATATAACAGGAATTAAAATAATGAAGTCTTATTTGTGTTCTTTTAATATTGCATTTTTATTCTATCTTGTTCTACTACCATTTATATACAACACTGATAAAATATTTCTAGCCAGGTTTGGTGGTAGTATCCATTTATTATAATATAAAGCACTTGCTTCCTCTCTGTTTTCTGGAGATATTTTAATCAATACTCTTTCAAATTTAGTCTTAATATTTTTTGTGTGTTTTCATCTCTGCGCTTGATTTATTGAATGAATGGAAGGAAATGTGACTCACCATTCTATCCTTTTGCTTATTTATGTCAATAGGAAGAATATAAGTGATCTTTCTAAATTCTATATTTGTTTGGGTTTTTTCCTATATATGAAATGATCTCTAAGAATATTAAGTAACTACCTTCAAACTTAAACAGATTAGAATATGTTGAACAGATTATTTTATGGCACAAAGAGGCATCAAAAAGATTTTCTTTGAAAATATTCTCTACCTTGCATTTCATTTGCAATTAATTCCAAGGAAAAAGAAGAAAATTTAATTCCAGGCACAAAACCATCAGCCTGAGACTTTTAAAATAGTTTGTAGGGGAAGTGGATAGTTTAATATCAAGAAAAATTTGTTGCTACTGTTTCTACAGTTTTGGTAACTAGCCAGAAAGATTTTCCTTGCAATTCTATGTTCCCTTCTAGCAATGCCTGTGGCTTAGAACTATTTCCCAATTCTTGCTCATCTGTTGGAAAGGTGGCTACATATGATGAATGCTTGTCACTATTTTTTTGGTGTGTTTTATCTTCCTCAGCCTTCATGGCCCCCTGCTTCTTGCCCTGTAGCACAAGCACTGCAGGATGAGCCAATGTTCTAACTTCCAGTCACTGGAAGCAGCTCGATGAAAAAGGCTCGTAAACTGAGAGCAATCCTGTTTACTGCCATTTCCAGATTCATTGGTAGCTTGCAGCTTGTTAGTGTTCTCGCAGTGCTTCAGACCAGACACCTACACTACTGTAGGTTTTTCTTGATATTTCTTTGGTAGGGTTGGTCTTGTATGAATGCTTGTAGTGTTTCATCTGATATAATGGAATTAGACATGAGGGTGACTATATCAGAGCTCCTGACAGGTTTCTGCAACATATTGAGCATGAGCAAGTGCAATATATATATTTTTTCCCTTCTGGATTAGTAGGTTTACAAGCACTATTTTTCTTCCTGCTGTTGCAAATTCAGAAGGTAAAACTCCTCATTTGCTATGAAAATAAAATAATTATTATTATTTGTTATTTTTTTTCTTTCCATTGCCTGTTTTACTTATAGGTTGCTGTCTCTGTCAGCATTTTTATTCTATTTGTGCTTTGCAGTTTGTTGAAGGGGTAGATGTATATTCTGAAAATAAACTTGAATCTATTAAAGTGGCTAACATACAGTGATGTCTCTGTTTTGTAAATTGAGTTCAGGCATAGGCTATCTATCTCTTTGGCAGCAGTGGAGGTGCCTTTTTGCTTGAATTTTACTGTTTAAGCTTTTAAAGTCGCTTTCGAAGGTGGAAGAGGGGTCAGGGTAGCATCAGATTCACACATTACTGTCTTTACTGAATTTATATGAATGACCTCCTTTGAAGATTGAAGAATGTGGCACGAGTATGCATAAAGCCTCTCAGACTTTGAGGAATGTGATCTTTTGTCTTTTGTACATGATCTTCTATTTGGCTGTTGATATGTTTTGCTATTTAGGGAAGACGAATTTGGATGCATTAGATTAAAGAAAGAAATTAAAATACGATCACCTCCACTTAGCATCGCTGCTCCTCTGCTTGAAGGTTCTCTAATATTGCTAAAATTACTGTGAGGTTAACCTTGGTTTTGTTTTATTGTTTTAGCCATGTCATCCAGCTTTGGCACTGGACCAACTTACACAGGCTTCTGCCTCTTTCTCATCTGTCTCATCCTTCAGCAGTCTCATTCAGAGAAGTTTATCTAGTGGGCACCAACATAATTAAAAATATTTTCTGCTTTTCTTGAAGAATTGTAATATATAAGGGACAGTCAGCTTTACTCATGTAATTGCAGTCACCAAGGAGGGATTAATGCAAAAGCAAGTGTATTCCACTATCTCTTTCTCATTCTGCATATCACAGCTAAAGCCATGAGAAACTGAATTCTGCACTTATGGCCTAATCCAAAGTAAAGTCTAGTGGGTCTTCTGATCTCTAGTATCTCCAGAGCAATGAAAACAAAGGACCACAGTTCTCCATTTTCTTCTTACTGGAAATCAATGACAGATATCTGAGCAGGAAATAAAGTGAGGGCACAAAGGGCAAGTGCATTTTTTCTTTACCTAATTATCCTTTTGCCTTTATTTCTGATGATTCCCCCCACCCCATACAACTAAAGCAAAATACCTTGCATATGGCCTTTTCTGCAGCTGGAGCAGTGGTAGCACTTTTCCCAATGGGTGAGAGACATATAGGAGTGATTTTATTTGTTATAAATAATAAACAAGCTCTGTTTTTGTTAAGGTGTTTGTTTGGTTTGCTCTGATTATTTTTGCTTTTTGATTTGTGGGGTTTTTTTGGGTGGGGAGAGAGATGCGATTGCACTGTGTGGTTGGTTTGTGGTGGTTTTTTTTTGCCTTTTCTTTTTAATTTGGAAAGAAGGCTCACAAGTTTATTGTTCAGACTTAGAGCATTTGGGCATACTGTTAATATCCTTCTCAAGTGCTTGCTGATTTCCTTCCATTCTCTGTTTAACCTCTCCAGGTTTGAATAAACAATTCACACAAAAGTACTATAAAAAAGTATAGATTGTGCATAAAACCCACTCTATCATTCTTTGCCATAAGAATTTATAATGAGGGAATACTTGTGATATTTTATCTTTCTATCAAAATTGAAATATAATACCAGGTAAGTAAAATTTTGAGAAGTAGCAATGATTACTGAATTCTTTGTCAAACAGAAATCTGGAGTAAATTAAGAGCTCCTGTTGACTCAAACATGAATTGAGCCAAAAGTTTCTATTTAGCTTTGTGGGAAATGCTCTGGATTTCTATATCCTGTTACCACTAGGAAGAGTGCCGTCATTTTAAATCTATGAAAATAGTTATTCTTCTCAACACTGTTGTATCTGGGGAAAAAATGGTGCTAATCCTAGTAATCAGAAAAATATGAAAGAACCTAAGTCTAAGGAGAATTGACAAAAGACATTTCTCTGGTGTGTGTTTTATGTTTCTCCATTTCTCTTTTTCTGTGTCCCACTGTCCTTTGTTGGCTTCTTCATTCAGCTGGGGAGCTCTCAGATGGAATTGCTTCCTCAGCTTTAGTGCCCTATGAGCCAGCCAGCACCTGCATGGCTTGAATCACTGTTGCTTATATCATGGAGGAGGAAATCTTTCCATCAGACCTGTGAATCTGTGAGACTAAAATATATTTTTCCCCCTCCAGTGAAAACATAGACAATTCTGGGTATTTTTCTTTTATTAAAAAAAAAATTTGTAATATGAGACTAGAATATGTATGAACAAATAAGGGGAATTTCTTTCATTACTTTGTAAATTTCAGGGTTCTTAAGAAGTTCTTGTTCAGTTTTTTTTGCTTATAAGCAAATATGAAATTTTTGAGGCAGCTCCGATGCACAGCTGGCAGCTTGCAAAACATATACAATATGGGCAGCAAGATAAGGTGAAGGCTCATTAACTTAAGAAACTAATATCAGATGCCTGGAATTTAAGTAGAAAAACACAGCAATCACTTTATTTGAACCTATGAAATATACACAAATATATGCATATATGATACACAATTTATTTATGTATATCTCTATGTGCATTCTCATGTGTGAATATGAAAGTATTTTAAGCATTGCATTTTTATAAGCTCTTGCTCTGCCTATATTGAAAATCACTATTTGATGTTTTTCCACACTTGCGTCTCTGTTTGCTTTTATGTTAAAATTAATTCTTTTTGTCTTGAGGGATAAAGATGGGACCTTTTCCTTAGTGCAGTTCCAATAGAAGATAACTTGATGCTTATAACAGCTTGTCAGTCTGAGAACTGTTAAAATAAGACTGAAAGAAAGAAAAGCTCCATTTACTGTGGAAACCCCTAGTGAGATGAAAACTATAGTTCGTTTCTTTAGATAACAAAAGACACTTCCATGTCCTCCTCACTAGCAACTTTTTTTTTTTTTTTTGACACAAAAGGCAGAATGAGGGGGCAAGCAATACCCTAATTATAACTGCTTTTCCCCAAGAATTTTACCCTACTTTTCTTGCTCTGGCTTAGCAGGACATCCAGTGCTGTTTTACTTGAGCAATAAGAAATATGAGTAAAGGGTTAATTTTTCCTGTTTGGATGAGGTGTGCATTGCTGAAAGATGGACAGCAATATGCAATACAACTTTGACCTTCTCATTGTTCTATAATGTCATTGGTTTGTTACTTCTGTGTGCTTTCACAGCCTCAGCAACTTGAGCTGTGGCAAAGAGGGGTCATCAGTGACCAGTCAAACACGGAATTAAAAAAGCATTAAAAAAATTACAAGTTATTTTAGGCCTCAAAATTGATGTATTGTTCTTTTATAAAGGCAAGAAAAATATGTGGCATTCACATGTTTTTATACGTTTGTGCTGGGAGGAAGACCAAAGTTAACGTGAATTTTACTGAGTTAGGGGTAAATCTTGCTTTACAAAAATATATGTACTATGTATATACATGTGTGTGTGTCTATATTGTCATCACTGTTGAAGATGTGTGTTTTGACATTGCCTTCAATGTTATAAAATAAAGTTAACATCTTGAGTCTGCTGAAATAATTGTCATATTTCCTGGGGGGGGGGAAAAAGGTGGTCTGTTTTGTCACTTTTAACAATCTTTATATCATTAAGTTCTTCAACATTCTTGCTGCTACTGCTCTTTTTTTTGTTCTCTTTTAATGTTGGTGTCATTGCCATGAAGGGGTAGGATAAAACATACACTAAGATCAAGGCTAGAGGGTGGAGAATTTTGTTCTAACACCTCTGTTCTGAGGAATGAGCAATGATCAGGAAGGGTTTTTCTTAATCTTCTAAAAAGGGCATTATGCGCCAGAGAATGGGTGAGTATGAGGCCCAAAATGCAGCAGTGGAAATGGAAGTAACCCTCTAACTTCACTTTAATGACCAGAGTATGTACAGATATAGGTTTGCCATTACATATATATATATATATATATATATATACACATATATATGTATATGCTCAAGTAATCTCTGATCTCTAATGGCAGAATCTGCAAACACAGTTTCTGTAATTTCTTTGTGTAGAAGGAGTTAGAAGAAAATGGAGATTAAGAAAAACCTCAAAGGAAGAGGATAGGTTGCTCCTGGTCTGATACTGAAGGACTGTGTTCCACTTCTGAAATGTGAATTTTAAAGTCATCTATGTGCTTTATTGTTTTTTCCACAATGTCAATAAGAGGAATGCTATCCTGAGCTGCATGTCAGTGACTGAAAGGGAATCTAGTGGTGAAGATCTGAGACAAAACCCCAAGTTCTCCAGTAACTGTCTGTAACAAATGCAAATGACATGCACCATAGAGGAAGATGTGTGCATAGCACACGGTGTACCAGACTGGATCAGTAACCTGTTCCTCCATGAAGTAGCACTTACACGCTGCAGTCTTAGGAATAATAGTGTCCTTTTTCTTTGCAAAGTTCACCTAGGTGGTTGATCACAATATGAGGCTCATTGTAAACATGCTAACTTGTACCAACTACAGAAATCAATTGGAAGAAAACTTTCAGCTGGGGGAAAGTTAAGGAGAATAGCAATGAAGGTTGCATTCGTTGTCATATCACAATTTTCCACTCTCAAAATCAAATTATTTTGTGTGAAATAATGCAGGGGTTTGCCAAGGTATTTTGGTTATACCTCTGGTACCCTTCAGTTTATCTCTCAGCATTGCAGATCTCATGAAACCTTCATTCTTCTGGAAGGATTCAGGCATGGTTTGGCCTGGATGGCATAAAAAAAGATTGTGTCTTGTATGGAAGATAATAGCTAGAAAGTATTTAAGTTTTATGTCCCTTATCTTTTGAAGAGTCTATTTCTAGTGCTGTTTTCAGAAAATGTTTCTCTGCGTCTAAAAAGATACACTGGCACCAAGCTAGTCATAGTGTAATATAGAGTCCAAACATATGGTCATTTGAGTTAATTTTGAAGAAGTGAGATGAAAAAAAAATCAAGTCAGCCACTCCCATGCCTTTGTCAACATAAATTTTTGCTGTTTGCTTGATTCAGATTTAAATATACAAAAAGAAAAATCTTCAGTCATGGTCTCAACTACGTATCCACATATTACTATTTTTGGGAAGCAACATATTGATGGCATGTAGTTTCATATGAATCCTTCTTTTAGCAAGCTGGTAATGACATCTTGTGTGACATGTGTTCTGGTTTTCGGTTTATCTGAAGCATTTAGTAGTATGATGCACTGGTACAATATGTGTAAAACTGTATCTAGTAAGGGCTCCACACTAACATCCTTTCAGAAATCAGTGATTCCATAAGCAGCTTCTAAAAAATGCTTTACTGCTGAATCTAAGACTCAAAAAGGCAACAGCTTTGGAGATAGATTCAGAACCATGGGTATTCTATTTGGTAGTCCTTACATTCTGAATTTCTAAGTTTTATTCTAGTTTCATAAAAGTGAAGGTATTTCCTATCAAGTCAAAGGTGCTGTAGACTCACAGTTAATGTTATTTATTTTTGTGCTAATAGTAATTTGGAATAAGTGTATTCTCCCAGCCTGGAAGTGTGCTTGGCACTTTACTTACAAGATTGAAGGTTGATTCTCTCTGTAGGAAGATTTTAAGACACGTTATACAAGCGATCAAAATTTAGTTCAGAATAAAATGTGTGCATTTTTAGTTGTAAAAGCAGTGCTTAATTTATTAAGCTAACTAAAGATACAGTAAATGATTTTGCTCTCATGTTTGATTGTGGAGTTGGATAACTTGACATTCAAGAGTAGTGACAGAAACCTCACCATTTGCAAAATTTTCAGTCTTGCATCCATGTCATGCCAGCAGTGGGTTAGTGGTAGCTGCTGTATGGATACCTCTATCAGGCAAAATTGTATTCCACAACATTGTCCACTTTAAAAAAAAAGTTTGACATTTTAGAAGATAGTCCTTTATGTCTTCTCTTAAATCCTGTCTAGAGGGCAACTTTCATAGGATAATCTGTCTTGCATGCAATTTTATTTCACTCATGCTAACTTAATAAGTTAAAAATGAGTCTGCAATTATTGTGCATTTCTACCTGGTGTACCTGATATATGTACAGTGTCCACATTTGTTTTATTTCAGAGACTTTAAATTACATGTCCCCAGAAAAAGAAAAAAATATTTAACCTATATTTTATGCACTTATTGCCATTTGATTCATTACCTTGTGCTTTTTAATGTGAAGATAATCACAAACCATACAAGATCTCCCAGTACATATAAATGCTGGTTTTTGAAATATGAATTAAAAAGTATTTGCAATTATTTTGGTTATTAACATTAGCCACTTGTTAAGATACACCATTGTACTGGCTTTTATGCTGAATTTTTAATACCAACTAATCCATCAGTGAGTAGTTTGTTTATCAGAAGAGTGTCTACATGTTTGTTTGTGGAAAAGACACCTGAAATTTGTGTCTATGGAATGGGAAAGATTTTTTTTTCCTACCTTGCCTAGATACCTTATTGCTTGCCAAATAGCAGTAATAGGTTTTTATCTGAAATTTTGGAGGACAGTTAAGATATAATGAGAAAAAGGGCAGGAAAATTGAGTTTTGAAAAATGTGATATAGGCAGAAAGCATAGTGAAATTTTTGCTTTCAATTTTAGCCATACAGTGGTGGCTTGTTTGCTGGAAAAGCACATACCAGAAACCATTACAAGTTCCCTATAGTTGCTATAAGCATGCACACAGTATATAAGCTGCAGAACCTGTTTCTCATGATAAAGTACAGATTTTAATGCAAAGTAAATATTGCTATGCTGGAGCATTGTATAGTTCCTTTTTGCCATCTGATCATGATTTTTAATGGAATCCTATGTGTCAGAATTGCAGATAGTGTTATTGCAATCATGGCTACAATTGCTTTAAAAATTTTGTTATATGTTTTGCTGGTATGTGCTCTGTAACTATATTTTGTTTTTTTCCTGTTGCTTATAACTCCATAAATTGTGTTAAGTTTTAGATGGCAATTGTTAAACTTCATAATCGCCATATTTTTATTCGTGGTAAGGAAGAGGGGGGAGGAAGGCAGGATTTTTCATACGTCTCAGATCTATTGGTCTATTCGCCAAATGACAGGTTCCTGACTGATCAACTATGCCACCTGCTACTAAAGCTCAGTAATATTAGTCTGTGCAATGGCTTCACTCTCATCTCACACCTCAGAGATCTTGAGCTCAACCCCAGGCATCCCCTGTGTGTTTAAATCAGCTTAACGGCTCATACAGTGTGCTGATTTCCTTGTAGGCCTCTGTTTTCTCAAAAAGTGATCACCTTTTGCCGATGCCCTCAGGATTAAACAGGGCAGTCTGGTTTTCCTTTTCTGCATTGGCTATACCTTTGTAGTCAATAAAAGACTAACTAGAAAAGAATCAGCTGATGAGAGAATCAATCTTCTGGAAGCCTCCCCACAGTTTTCTCATCATTTTTGTGCCGTCTGTCATCTCAGATTGTAAAATGGAAACCAAAACTCAGTATGTGGGAAGACTTTTAGTGCTCCTTGTTAACAAAAACAGTAAGACCAGGGGTTTTGATCTTATGAGTGTATAGGTAAACAGTAAGCTGTAAGTGTGCACTCTTGAAGTAGCTTTTCCATGTTTCTAATGGAGGTCTGCGAAAAATTATCAAAGAAGTATCACAAAGGTCTCATGACATACTGTAGTGTAGATATCCATTCTGAGCAGGTCAGGTTAAATCTGAAGTTCTTCTCTTTAACAATACGGGGGTATCTTACAGAACAGCTGTACCATTTATCATGGTATAAAAGCTGTATAAATAGAAAAGGACTTTAAAATACAAGTGAAGCTTTCTTTCCCTTTCACTACTTGCTAAGTTAAAACAGTGATCTGTCTTGATAACTAGTATTCAACTATATTTAAGCTTTTTGAATAATAGCCTACTTCAAGTTGGTTTATAATGACAGATGGACAACTTAAAAAAGAATTGGAGGTTCATCATAATCATAATTCTTTACAGTTCTAAATTTTTCATTCAAATGTATCACAGTAGTTTACAAATATTAATTCAGTGTTATAATCACCCACCCACGAAGCAGGTCAGCATCCTAGTTTTACAGAAGTTCAAAGTAGGGTATCAAAAGGTTAAGAGCTGTGAGGAATTAAGGGGTCTGTTGTTATGCACCATAAGGCTCATGCTGGGGACTCTATTTTTTCCACATCATGCTTTAAACTTCATTTGAAATCTGATTTCCTTTCCTGGACTGAAAATCCAGGGACGAGTAACACAGAATGTGCGGGTTATATTAGTGACTGGTTGACAGTCATGCTGAAAGCACTGAGAATAAGGAGTATTTAACTAGAATTACATGAAGTAGCAAAGATGACTGAATCACCATCTTCAGCAGCAAATACCCTCTTTCTCTGTCTGCAGGTGCTCTGGGCATTGCCATGCTGTTCCCTACAGAAGGGGAGCTCTCAAGCTTTGCACGTTCTGCAAAAAATCTGTCAAATATCACTTGCTTATGGTGAAGGGTTATGGCAGACCTTGGCTACTTTGTCTCATTTTCCGGACAAATGGGCAGTGTATCGAATGTGGATGAAAAAGTTTAAATATGTTACCTGTGATTCTTGTACAAAAAATTCAAGTACAGATCTCTGTCCCAAAAGGAAGGCTAATTTCCCGAACAGAGATGCATCCCTCTTGCAGTTTTAGTTGCCTAAATCATAACTAGAAATTAGGAAACGAAGAGTAGTACTATTAAATGCAGTTTGTCACCAGGTGTATATATTGCAATGCTTGTATATCAAAAATTCAAAGGTGAAGAAGTGGGATTTCCCTTCTAAGGAAGTTCATTTCACAATTGAACCAACACCTGAGAAATTCAGAAACAAGGTAAAGAGGTACCTGGCTCTGCTCTTTCCTTAAAAGAGGTCTGGACTATGAAATATTTAGCAGGTATTGGCTCCGTTAAAGCCCAGGGGACATAATTTCAGAGCAGAGCTGGCTCCCTATTAAGAGATTGTCTGAAAGCTTTCAAAGCAACATTCATTTATTTCAAAGCTATAGAATTATTGATGGTTTGGGTCGGGTCTCAGTTGTGGATTCCATAAATACAGAGGCATCCCTTTTCTTGGGGCATGGTGCCGCCAAGATGAGCAGAGCTGTGGCGGCTTTTTGTAGCAGTCATGGATTGCCTCATCCCTTGGCAACTTTAGATGGTCACTCATTCTGCAGAGTTGCTTTTATTTTTATTTCAGAGTACTTTGCTAGAAAAATTGTTCTAGAAGACATATCTATCGAAAGACTCCCATCTTTAGGCAAACTCTTCAAGGCTTATTTAGGTGAGGAATTTTCTTTTTTGGCCACTGTTTTTTTCTTGCTGCCAGTATTACTTTTAAAGATAGGAGAAACAAGAACTGTAACAATTCCATGTGTTTCAGGGGCCAGCCAACAATATAGTTTGTGCTACTGCAATTCTTGATCACATCTTCTAAAGCGGCTGCTGGTTGATGATGCCTATTCTAATAACGTCAGTTATCAAACCCTCTCACACCTGGCACATATTGAAAATGCAGGTTCCACTAATAAATATCCTTTCCCTTTTAAATCTCTACTTTTTGTTGCCCTTCAGCATATGTAGAAATTTGCTTTGCAGTCATATCAGCTTGCTATGTGTCAGGCTGCTCTTTTCATACTCCACCAAATCAAAGTTTCTCAAAGGATTGTTACAGATTTAACTGCTGGTCAAAGAATGTCTTCAGGGCCACTTCAGGTTCATGGAAGTACAATTACACTCTGGAATGTTGCCTAGACCATCTCATTTTGAAGTCTGTTTATCTGAGGTTTATGTGATTTTTTTATACGTTATGCTGGGAACTATTTTGATGAATTCCTCAGCTCAAAATTTCTTCCACTTGTTAAATGTACAGTTTGCTGTGTCCATGCACTGGGATTAAATATAGTCACAGGCTAAATACACACCATGCAAAGTTTTTCAGCTTGCTTTATCAATTATTTGTAATCACAGACAAATATTTTGAAGAGATATTTCAAAACATATCAAAAAGGGCAATACAATTTATCTAATTTTGTAACCTGTTAACTGGTATACTACCCTAAACATAAAACCACATTTTTTTGGTGTACAAGTAGCATGTTCTTGGATTGAGGAGCAAAATCCGAATCTGTAAAGGAGTGTTGCAGAATAACTCACCTATGTTTCTACTGGAAATATTTTCATTCAGGAGTATGCATTGGTATTTTTCCTATGGTTTAGTAAGCAAATGAACTTTATAAGTTTGTAATGTTCAGATTACCAGTACATGGATGTATCTCCTAATATTGCAAATACTTTTTGGCAATTTGTCATTGATTTCCTTTTGCAATATATCCTAACCTCATAGACATTCTATGTTTTAATCAAGTCTGACAGAGGGTGGTAAAGCCTCTATTTCCATGATAATTGTCATATAGTGAAAACATAAAATACCTGTTTCATTAAAATAATTGAAAATTGAGCTCTCCACATGGTAGGTAAAAAGGACAGATTTTTCTTAGAGCTGCAGTTAGAATGATTGGAACAGACCACCACAACTGTTGTCTTTGTAGGTTTGTTCCCAGTCTGTTCAATTTGTTACATTCTTCTTTACCTGTAAAATAAAACACAGCAAACCGGAACTCCAAAAAGTAACAGTGGAAGGTGCAAACTATCCAGATCCATGACGTCTGTCAGTCGGGTTTACCATTTTCAGATACCAAAGTTTAGAAATGATGAATGGACTGCGATCATATACTCACCACTTTTTGGTCTGTTTGGAAGTGGTTATAATGCACATCTCTGACTTCTGTATAAATGTCCTGCAGACACTTAGAGTGAAAGTTTCTTGTCACAGTTTTTGTCTTCTTAATTTGGTTAGTCTTAGGCAACTTGTTAAACCTTTTCTTCCTTGTGCTATACAAAGCTGATTTGCTCAGGGCAGATCCTAGGATGAAAAATATTCTCAAATCAAAACAACTTTAGACTTCCTTTTGATTGTCCCAAGGTATTTTCCTGTTGCAATTCCATTTTTTGGATAGTTTGCTCAGAATGTGCTTTCCTTTCATTGCTAATCCAACCTGACGTGCCTTGGCATCAAAATCTCCCACAATTCACTCCTTGGAATACTCAGAAGCTAACATCCAATTAAATCCAGTAAAAGTCTTCCATCTCCTGAGCATGTATGTTGTGGAGGAGCTAATTTACAACAGGCTATGGTATAGCTTTATATTTTCAGGCATCTTTTCTGCATGCAAAGCAGTCTTGATAAAATGAGATACCTACATAAGCATACAAAATCTCTTGGTATATCTCAATTAATTGAAGCTAGGAGAATTGTTCTTTGGCTTCCCGGGAGTAACAAATTATGGCTTTTACTAACAGGCATTGCTATAGTGACTACCATTTCTGTAGCTTCATCAGAGAATAGTTGTCCAGGTGTGTTCATTGCGGTCTGGTGTCCATTGGCACAAAGGCACAGGATCAGGAGTGCAACAAACAAGTCATTTCTACACTGGAGGAAAAAAATGAATAATGCGAAGAAACAGCTGAATGGATAAGGATTAGCATTTACTCTGTGAAACAGTCAGTCCAGATTGCAGAAATAATGGTGTACCTGTCAATCACTGGCTTAGCTAAAACGTTGCCTGCATCAACATCTGCCAGCATTGTCATGTGGAACCTTTCAGAACATTATGTAAAGAATAGAGATCATCACTAGAAGTGTCTTTATTTTTTCCTTGTTTGAATATTTCTCACATACAGTAAATATAAAAATATAAACTGAGCAAATGGAGTGCAGTAAGGATGAGGGAGAGCATATAAAAGAAAGGCTAGAGAATACAGTGTCTCTACGGCAGAAAATGAATGATGGATTATGAATTTGTTAAAACAATGTTACTTAGAGTTGAAATATATTGAACTGCTTCTGTATCCAAGGTAGACAGTTTAAGCTAATGTCAGATTGCATCACTGCAGCCTTTGGGAACGAAGCATACTTTTGTGGTCTGTAAGGAAGGTAGGTGTTCTGCCCTTTGGTGCGTGCAAATAACCTGCAGACACACTCTCCCTTGGCAGATAGGTAAGCTGACCTGTTGCATAATGAACTCTTGTGTACCAAAGTGTGTGGCACTCCTCCTCAAGGCACCTTCATCTACTCTAGTAAGTAACTGTTGGAAGTTTCTACATGAGGTGAAGTAGTAAACAAAAAAAGAGATTTCTTGGCCAAAAATAATATTTAACATTTGCTGGGAGATCGCATTTTGATGGATTCAGATGGATTTTTGACAAACGATCAAGTGAAATGTCTTGGTCTCGTTTTGGTGTGGAGAAAGTGTCTTTTTTGTCTAGAATGATTTCAGTCTGGGTTAAAGCTTATATATAATTTAAAAGACAAGTCAATTATAGCATTATTTTTTTTTAAATTTCAGATTAAGACAAGGAATGTTTTGAGTAGGAAAATTATTAATTTTCTCATATTTTATGAAAATAAGTATTTCTTGTGTTTCTGATTATTGCATCAGAAACAGTCTGATATAGGGACAAAATCTTGACATTTATGTCAGGATGAGAAAACAGCTTTCTTTCAACTTCTTCCTGCTATAACATTTCTATTTTGGGGGTGAGTTTCTAGTTTTATGTCACTATTTCCACTGATAAGTGGAAAGATAGACTGTTGTTTCCCCTTTCCTTTCAGAATTAATCCAGAGTATTAATTAAAATATGGTTAACCTTTGAAACAGACTTGTGTCAAATTTCAGAGCTAGAAAAAGCTACTTAAGCTAGAAAAGAAATTTTGCTCTCCAGTTGTTTCTGAAAAGCATTTCTGTCAACAGAAGATGTGATAACTTGGTGCATGTGGCATGCATGCTAAACTGCAAATATTAAGTATGGCAGCTTTTTTTCAAAATTTAAAAGAAATGTCCTTATCACCACATTAGAAATCTTGTCTTTCCAATCCATCTGTCCCACTCAACCCTTGCCCTTGTAGTGGCCATATGGGTTAATACAGAGTCAGGGTGGTGATCAGAGTGTGAGAGAAGAATGCTTCCACATCTTTCCAGGTTCCTTATTGTACTCCTCCTCTCCTTCTTTGGCTTTCAAGATAGAAAAAATTATAGGAAGATGAAGTACAGTGTCTGTACTTAAGGCACTTAAAAATTATTCTTTCTTCATTTTTTTAAACTCTTGCTTAGTTGTTTAACAATATCTCTTTCCCCCCCCAGTATTTTGTCAGCTTTTCTTTTTCTCCTTTTGTTCTTTCTGTTTCTGGTCATTGGGCTAGTTTTTATTTCATTAACTTATTTATTTATTTTTGCCTAGAATAAGAGTAATTTTTCCGGTTTGATCTCCTTTTGTTTCAACTTCTATATTTTCATCTGACATGATTGTGCGCAAGGCCTTTTGGCTTTCTTTTCTTGATTTCATTTTCTAAATCCCCTTGGCTTCATCTAAATTCCTTTTCTGTTCAGGTTTACCTTCTCTTTTTTCCCTCTGGCCTTCACATACCTGTTTCTCTTTTATATGAACTTGGGGTTTTTTTCTTTAATTTGTGGGGTTTTATTTTTTGTTTTATTTGTTTTTTCCTTGTCTCCTTTACTCTCATTGATGTGGGTGCCTTTTTGGATAGGTGATAGAATGGCTGCCTCACCAAACACCTGTTCACATCCATGAAGTAGCTTCAGCTCTCTTTGAAAAGGACTATGGAAGAGCATAGAAGAGTAAGGAAAAATGTTGTGGCTCAGATGCCCTAAAAGGACTGAGGAAGGTAGGGGGGAAAGAGAAGAATGAAGAAAACAAGAATATTTGAGAGGAGAAGAGAGGAAATTGAGAGTGACTCCAGGGAAAGAGAAAAGAAGTGGTGATGGGGACAATGAAAATGGTGGCAGTCTGGATGAAACCAGTTAGACAAAATCCTCAAGTAGAAAGTAAGGTAGAAAAGATAGGGGCTGTATATTCTGTGACATAATTTTGTTCCTCTCTTTTTCTGCCCTAATTTCAACCTTCCAATACTTGAAGGGAGCCACAAGAAAGATGGGGAAAGATTTTTGCAGGGACACAGTGATAGAACATGGGTGAACGGCTTTTAAACTCAGAGAGAGTAGATTAAGTGAGATATTAAGAAGAAACTCTTTACTGTGAGGGTGTGAGGCACTGCCCAGAGGAGTTTGGATGCCCATATGTGAAAGTGTTCAAGGCCAGGCTGAGTGGGGCTCTGAGCAACCCAGTCCGGTTAAAGGTGCTCACACCTGTGGCATGGAGGTTTGATCTAGAAGACCTTTAAGGTTCCCCCAACCCAAGCCCTTCTATGATTCTGCTGGTTAACATTAATGCAGAAGCAGGGAGAGGAAGTACATGCAGGGCATTCACTCAAATTTGGCACACTGTTGTTTTTTTTTTCCTTGTCTGACTCTTTTTCTTCATTATTTATCTCTTTTCCTGCACTTGCCCTCTGCTAGAGGAGATCTGTTCCGTAAGGTCATTTGACTGTTCTCAGAATTGCTGAATGGTGCAATGATCTCATAATTATTCAGTGACTGTAGTTACTTCTGAGGTGTTGGAACTTTCTATCAATTAATTTAAAATGTTATGAAGTACATGATCAAAATATTGGAGAGTGTGGTGAAGAACTAAAATAACAGAAAACGCAGCAGTATTGTAGAAGTGTTTTTGCTGTTGTTTTTTTCAGCCATGATTTCTCTGTCTCCTTTAAAACTAGATAGAGAACACTTTTAGAGACTCAAGGGATGCACAAGAGTCTTCCATTGAAAGTCAAGGGAGCCTTTGAAATTGTTCCTTATATGTATAAAACATACTCCATGTTTTGTATTGTGATAGAAATTAAAATTTATTTATTCATTGGAGTAGATCTTATTTATTACATTAAGATCTAAAATATACTTGGTCAGAAAATTTTTGGGGCTCTTAGTAAAAAAATTAAAAAAAATTTATATAAATAAAAAAATAGAAATGAAAAAGATAATAAGAAATGTAACTTTGCATAATTCACGTTTTGTATCATTTATATTATAGCTGTACTTCAGAGACTCTGTGAAGACTGTGCAAGATATAGACCGTGCTATATCTTGCACAAATACTTGAGAAAGAGCAGTCTTTGACACAAAGAATTTGTTATGCAAATAGGTGAGGTGGACAGGAGAAGAAATGAGTAATAAGGATACACTCTTTCCTAAAAATCAATCAGCAAATTAATGGTAGTGGAAAAATCACGATCTGTGTCTCCTTTAATCTAATATCTAGCCCTTGGACCACATCCATTCTTCCCATGCACTCATGTAATGTATTTTTCCAATTGCCTCTTGCTTTCACATCTCTGAAGCCTCAAATTTTTTACACTTGATCCACAACACTCTACTCTTCGTGTCTACAAGGTTGGTTATTGTCTTCCTAGTTTCTTAAAGCTTTTTTAGAGCCCTCTCCTCACAGTACAAACTTCTGCTGATGCTCCTTCAAGCCTCCCTAGCACACACCTAATGTATAGACAGTGCTGGTGGCTTTGCTGTTCACATTGATTCTTCCAACCTGCAGCAACAACATTGATTCCAGAGTTGTGGCAACAGAAGTAAAACCTTTTTATGCTAAAACTGCATATTCGGCCTATGAACTGAGAATCACTGTGATGAACTTGCTTCACTGGGAGTGGCTAGAAAGTATTATTTTTTTTCTTTATCACAATAAGGCAAAAGGTTTTTATGATTTTTTGGTGGCTATTAACAACAGAAGAACTAGAGTATTCTTTTAAGAAAAGCAAAAAAAAATCCCCTTATATCAGAAACTTGGGGAATGCAGTAAATTTTTTTTAAACTAGAAAAATTAACTGACAAAACCAGTAAAGAAATACTCCTTTACCCAGAAAAAAAGAAATAAACAATTGTTCAATTAATTTTGTGATAAGATTTTAAAGAGCTATGTATTAATGCACATCAACATTTTCAAGAACTTCTCACTATTTATTAGGAATTTATTTATGAGACCACTGGAAATAAAAGCACACCACTCTGTATTTGTGCAAATATTGTTGTGGTGTTACCACATGGCAAATGTTGCAATGCTGCATATACACATAGTGTTTCAGCACATAATAAGCTATTTTTTGGCTTTGGTACTGTCCAGTGGTCCCCCATGGACAGGATGTCAGATCTATTTATGTATTTCATTAGGTACTGCCCTGTTAGCCTAGTGCTAGCTTGGAAAGAGGATATACTCCTATGCTGGTGTTATAGAAGGGATGTTTCCACCATGTAAGCAAAAAGGTGCCCTGCACTGTTAGAAACGATGGTTGTGAACCCTGCTCTCCAAGCCACACGCAGATGACTGGCTGCTGTCCATGAATGTGTGCATTCAGCCACCAGCTCACATGCACCAGGAAGCTTTTTCTCCTGAAGAATTTCTTTGTTCTGTTTTTATTTCTGTAAACTTACTAATATTCCCAGAAACTCATAAGCATACACAAACCTGAGCCACTTCACCTGCTGTCAGATATGACAAGCTTATTTTCAAGTGTACAGTTCTACAGCTGCTGTACAAAAGATCATATTTATAAAGCCGATCTCTTATCTGAAGGAGTAGCTTCATTATTCTACTTCATTGCCTGATAGCCCCGACTCTGAGAGCTGTGTGAATGGTAACCACAAAGCTGTTCCATTATTTAACTCTAAGCTGCTCTCCATGACTTTCTCTGGGTTGATTTCATCATTTTCCTCCATGGAGGATTTTTTTAGTTTGTTCATATTTGAAGGAAAAAATAAAGAGGTGTAGACATTAAAAAAAAAACTTGGTAAGGAAAATTTTACTAGTCTTGGAGGCCCTGTAAAGCCATTCATTTGATGCTCTTGATTATGGTAAATGTGAAAGTGACCACTTTCATTCTTTTTTCCTTAAAGGTGCTTTGTTTTGAGAGAGAACAATGACACTGGCTTTCAGGCTTGAGCTGTATGGGCTGAAATTTTGACCATTTAATTTTGTGTGAAAGTCTTTGAAATTCCTGCTTTTCATGGTTGAGGAGAATAAAATGTTTACAGGATATTTACAAGTAATTACTGTTATTTTTCCATGCAATAATAGTATGCATTTCTGGGTGGCTTGAAGCAAAAAGGCAGTTTAAATCTGGCTATTTCAAGTTCAAAATAAGACTTGAACCTAATGTAAAAGTAAATTCTCAAATTGTTAAACAGATTTTGAACAGATTTGTTTTATTGGCTGATATTTTACATAATTTACAAATGAACAAATTTTTAAATTTAGATGTGTCTTTTACTGATTAAAGCTATCTGTAAATACTTAAGTATTTCATACTTCAACTGTATGAAATTCATACAGTTTCTTTTGGAATCTGATTTCTGGTAAATATTATTTGTGTATTCACACAACCTGAATTCCTGTATTTATTATTGGCGTAAATAGTTGAACACCTTCCATACTAACAATTCTTGATCAGCAATGATATCTCTTCGTGAGCACTGCCCAAGGCAGGCTGGGGACTCCCCCATGTGCTGCAATATTGGCTACAGGTGTCCTTCTTTGCCAGTTTACCCTGGGGTTTGCTGCCATGTTCAGTGTTGCAGTCCTTTCCATATGCTTCTAAGGCAGTGACAAGGCTCAAACCCTCAGCAAATGCCAAAATCCCTTTTCTGGGGAGACAGCAGATCTTCATTAGCAGGTCGTGGTCCAATAGCTTCTAAACACTCATTACTTGATTTGTAGTTCAAGTTTTTTTCCCTCTAACCCTAATGAAGAAGACTGAGAGCAACTTTCCAGCCCATGGCACCGTTGCTTCCCCAGCTTGGCAACCAGGCTGCTGGAGGGGGCAGTACTAGTCCATTTTTTTTATCTTTAACAACAAAAATATTTATCTGACTGTCAGAAGTTTCACAGCCCTCCTGATGTTGTAGCCCAATGAGCAGGCAGTAAGTGTCATGAAGCAAAGCTCCTTCATTTGCAGGAACAAATCTCACAGGACCTACTGGGATGAGGAAAACTAAAAATACAGTTGCTGCAAAGGGACTGGTATCTTGGAGAGCCAGAGTGTTTTATTGTGTTAGAGGCATCCATTCAGAATCAGAGGGAGACAGGTAGATTGGATAAGGAGTTGGGTGACACAACTGCCATGGAGATTTTCCAGGGCAGAGAACCCTACTGCAGTTTGTAAACACAGACTTGTCATGGTAATTCCCTTACATTTGTCAGCCTCTAGGCATTATTGAAATAATAATAATATGAAAGAATAATATTGATTGTGGACTTTTTTTTCCCATATTGTTCCTGCTGAAAACATCTGCCTTCATCTGTGAGGTTTAGATTACAGTCTTGCCAATGAATAATTATTTTTTGTGTTGTGAATCTCTTGGGATGTAAACAGATTTCTTTTGTGTGTGCACTAAGTGAACTGAGTTAAGGTGAAAACTGCTTCTCTAAAAGTTGTTTTGTGGTGTTTGGAAAAGGCTACTGGGACTTCAAAAGACTGTTTATAATAGAGCAAAGATTCATACACTACCTTTAAGCAAATGAGGGACTTTTTTTCTGCCCCACTGGACTTCGTATATGCTTAAAATTAAGCGCTTAGGTCTTCATAGAAGTGTTGGGCGTGAGATGATAGAAAGGATGCTTTAATCTTTTTCAGCTGACTACCTAGTCTGAGAAATCATCATGCTTTTTAGAGAAGGCAACTTAAGAGATACCTTTTGTATTTAACATAATTTATAATTAAAAATATTTTCCTGAATGCCTAGACATATGCAAAAATTTTACTAACTCTGTAGCCTTCATCTTCTGTAAGCTCATTTTGAAGTGGTTGGGTTGTTTTCTTGTGTAGTTTTTTTTTGACTTTTATTATTTTTAAATGCTTACATTTGCCAGTGTGCCTACAACCAGCTGTAGCTAGAGAAGGGAATTAAATGGACTGTAATATCTTATGCTACAAGTGACTCACAATTGAAAGAATTTTGTCTACCTCGTATCCAGATTTCAGTAGCATAAGGAATGGCTGGGAACCCATGACTTTCCCCAAATAAAAGTGGCTGTGGGTGTAAGGGCCAGCACAATGTTGCTTTTACACCTCAAATGACTTTAGGGTGTATATTAAGGAAGTTTGTAATAGCCTAATTTTTTTTTAGAACTAATTAATTTCTCTGAGCTAGTGGAATAAACTAAACCGGCATAGCAATGTTAGAGCAGGTTATGCTGAAAGGAGCTCAATGGCTGCCAAAGGCAGTCACAGACCTTGTGAAAACCAGTGAGTGTGCCAAGCATTCCTTTAGACTCATCAGAAGAGTTTAGTGCTCCTGGGAGATTCTCCAGGAGAAGGGCTCAGTGGCAAGCTGTGTTTGGTCTTTTGGAATATAGCAAGAGTTTAATAAAAACTTTTAAAGCTCAATTAAAAATTCTCCTGGTCTGGGGATGTAACATTTGGTAAGTGTGTTATAATTGTCACAAAGGACTTGATCCAGCACATGGTTAAGTCAAGGGGGCAATTTTATTGTCTACAGCAGGTGTTGGATGAAGCCCAGATTTAGGAGTTAACATTGATATTTGTAACAGTGAGTAAAATTTGGAACTTTGTAGCTGCATTAAAAAAAGCCTTGGAAGGGCTTGTTTTTTTTTGGTTATTTTTTGAATAATCTTTAAATTACCTTGGAGTTGTTTCTGCTATGTTTATGATCTTAAAGTGGATTTGGACTCTGTGATATTGGATACTGGATTAGAAAATTATTTTTGCTCTAAATGAAGCAGAGTTACAGTCTGAAAGTATTATTTAAAAGGTCAGAGGAAGTTGAAAAGTTTTCAGTTTGCATGCTAAAATTCACTAGTAAAACAGTGCTTTCATTAGTACAATTTATATGAAAGTTAATAAAATCTATAAATTTAAAGAGTAACTGTACAGAATTAAACTGTAAAAATTACTATGCAGTGACCATACTAATATTAATATCTGTCATTGTGTTAAAAAAATAAATTACATGCTGTTTCCATTTTTCCTGCCACTATACATACATATCTATATATCTCTATGTACATTTACACACATTTATACCTGCTGATTCCTCTATCTAAGAGAGCTTTTAGAATCACTTGCTACTCTGGGCTTCAAAGTCTTCACAGAGTAACTAGACTGAATTTCATCAGGCTATAACTTCATCCTCCTTTTTTTTTTCCTGAGAGATTTTTAAGGACTAGGTGCAAAATCTCAAGTAGGCATTTATCATGTCCATTTGCTGAACTTTCTAAAATTAAAATGAAAACTCTTCACTGCTGACTTCTTCTAGAAAGCATTGGGATTGTCTTGTTAGACTGCTTTCTACAGTTAGAGAACTTAATTAGAGCTGGAAAACAGTTTTCTTTCCAGAGATGCATCCTCATGTCTTTCCTGTTGCATGTTTCTGTAAGTACAGTGTTCTACTGTACTTCCTGTAATATTTACATTTGTTTTTCAACAGGACAGGTTGTAATGAGGGACTCTGCTCCAACCAACCCCCATTTCCAGCTATCATTTCTCTTCCAGAACTGGTGAATCATAGGAATCCCCTGATCAAAAGCACATTATGCTACTTCATTAGAGTTTGTCACATGAAAGGAGGCACTTTCATTTTCTGATTACTTGTTATATGTTCTAGTGAGTGATCTGAATTGTACTTTTAAATTAATTTTTTATTGGGTGCTAATGAATTATTTATTTATTTTAAAATGTAGTCATCTGCAATCAAATTTTTTCCTTTCAGTTTCTATATTTGGAATCTGCTGATAGTTACTGGAAGCTGTTTGGGGATTGGAATACTCAGCACTATTGTATTGTGATCAATAATTAAACTTAGTGCTGACATGTATCTAGTTTATGCAGCAGCCTCTGACAATCCATCTTCCAAAATTAATCTTTTCCAATTTATTTAATAGGGAACTTGAACAATAAAATAATTCGAATGAGTACCAATGTGGGATTATTTCTGGTCAATATTGCGTTATTATAAATTGGGTCCACGTACTCATTAGTAAATTAACTGTCAAACCTGAAAACAGCTTTTTTTTTTTTAAAGGTAATTATTGGTACTGAAGACAAGAAGGCACTTAACCTTGCTGTGCAGTCGTCCTTACCACAGTGTTTTTATTCCAGGCTATAACTACCCATCAAAGCTGCAGAGGGAAAATAATTAGAGATATTAAATGGATGGAATATTAACTATTGAAAAGCTGTGTTCTTTCTGAGCTGTTCAAATTTGTTTGGATTTCCAGTCAATGAACTGTGTGTTCCTTTGGAGGATATTGTTTGGGGTGTTTTTTTCCCAAACATTGTGAAATCTATAAAAAAAAAAAAAAAAAAAAGAAACTGAAATTTAAACATGGCTAAAATCTCTGAAAAAATACATAAAAATTATTAGTGCAAACAAAGTGTTGTTTGCAATTAAAAAGAAATATTTATAAAGGAAAGTTTAAAGAAATAGAAAGTTGGTAAAATACTCAGGGTTGTGTTGTTTCTTTTTAAAATTAAAATACGCTCTTTAATGAATTTAATTTAAACTATTGCCTGCTCTGAAATTGGGCATTTTCCATTTTGCTCTTACCTCAGTTCAGTAGCTTAGTCTGTTTATTCCTGCTTAAAACAATTGATTATGCCCAGTAGAGCATTTGTAAGAGCCCCTCCATTCGAAGCATTTGTGCTAAACAGGGTTTAGGATTTGAGAATTCTGTTCTCAGTGTTGATGAATGACAGCCAATTAAATTTTTATAATTATTCCCTAAATCCATTTTGAATCTTTAGGAATCTCCAGAGCCAAATATAAGAGAACAGGTAAAGCAGCAAATCTTATTCTATTTTGTTTAGTTATTTATTTCAAGTGAAGGGCATCAGAACTTGCTGTGTGGCTGCATGAGCACTGAACTTGTAGGTCCTAATCTGTATTTCAGGGCTAGCCGAGAGCTCTCACCGCTGTGCACGGTGCAGAGGGGGTGGCAGCCCTCCCTTGGAGCCTTGGACCAGACTGGCATCTTGGATCCTCCCTCAGCTTTGTCCTCAGCTGTGCACTGAGTAGAGGTTTTTTCTGTGCTTGGCCACCTTGTCCCATCTTACAAATACGAAACTAAATTACTTGGAAATCTCTATGCCTAGATTAAATTTTACAATAATCAGTTGACAATTTCTGAAGTTTATTTCCCCAGAGAAGGTTCAGATTAGATATTAGGAAATCCCCCTTTCACTGTAAGAGTGGTTAGGCATTAGAGTAAGTTGCCTGGGGAGGAGGTAGGATCATTATCTCTGGAAGTGTTCAGAACGTGCCTGCATTTGGCACTTGA
The DNA here is from genome assembly GCF_017590055.1 of Onychostruthus taczanowskii. NCBI lineage: Eukaryota > Metazoa > Chordata > Aves > Passeriformes > Passeridae > Onychostruthus > Onychostruthus taczanowskii. The sequence continues at coordinate 2,067,394 of NW_024499240.1, read as the reverse complement.
GGATATTGGTTAGGAGTGATTATGGTGGTGCTGGGTTGATGGTTGGACTAGATGATCTGGAAGGTCTCTTCCAACCCCAATGATTCTGTTGCTTGTGGAACAGAGACTCTCTAACATTTGTTTAAAATATTATTCCAAGTAATAAACCCTTTAATTTACTGTACATTTTTGAGAGCGGCTATGCTGCATGGTATAACTTGAGTACCAATAAAGACAGATTTGACGTCTTCCAAATGTAGTAAAACCTCTAAGAAGCATTTATTTTATCAGATATGTTTTATAATTAATATATTTTATTATGCAACTGCTTATTATAAAGGAAATAAGATAAATTCTATGCAGATTACTTGTTCAAAAACCAAAGTCACTTGAGATTTAATTCATACTTTGTTTTATCCATGGTAACATGGCAGAAAAGACTGTATGGGGTGTATATTTCATGCCTAAATACAGTTTTCATTGGAAGGTAACATTCACTTCTTAACTTGCCTCTTCTATAATTCTCTGAAAAAAACCTAGACCCAACAACAACAAAACCACGCACAAAAATACCTTTTGAAAAGCCCAAAGCCTCAAGGCCCTTTTAACTTCAACACTGTTGAAGTTAACTCTGAAAGAAAGTATGTTTTTTTTCTTTCTTCTTTATTAATTCTGGCCTAGGCAGATTGATGGAGCTTTAGCTGGCAAAGGAACAAGGGCAGGTGGACTTGGCCACTGCTCTGGACCAGATGAACACAGTGTGGTGTGTATACAAAGGAGAGAACAAGACAAATGTATACAAGGAAGAAGGGGCCTTCAGTGTGTGGGGGGGAATTGCAGTATATTAAATCTAAAGAAGGATGTATGAAAGTGGGTCACTGCACTACTATTCTTACTCCTTCTGTTCTTGTACATGCAAAAGGAAGCAAGATGGTATATATGCAGATGACTATGGAGGGCAAGTGTAAAGGTCAATGTATATAGTTCTGCCCTGGATTTCACAACAGGCCTGGCAATCATGCAGTCTGTAGAGGTAAAAAATGAATTTTTCCACCAACCAAGTCTGAAATTGAAAAAGAATCCTGTGTTTTTTATGGCCCATGTATTTCTGATACATAAAAGACACAATGGTTTGAGGCAAGTTTAACCATAATTTTCAGTTTTTGAGAAATGCAAAGGCCTTCCATTTGGTTTTCATTTAGGAATACTGGATATTTCTTGCAGTCACTATATTACTGTCTTCTATAAAACTGTCTAATATTCAAGTAGCATATTCTGTTATTTCAGTGTAACTCTACATACAGCGACCCATTGGCCATTATGACTTTTTATTTTGTTTGATAAAGATTTATGGAAGACGGCTAGCTTTTTCTAGAATTTCTGGGAGTAATCTTGACATGCCTTTGCACAGGCATCTCATGCATGATATTTGTCCATACATAGTGTCGGCAAAGTTGACAGAGATGTGTGTTATAACTATTTTTGTATTCTGTGCCACAGTACCGCCTGAAAACAGACTTAGTCAGGATACAGCTTTTTAGCAACAATTCATAAAAATAAAATCTGCTCTTAAAGCCATAAAGATGCCACCCTGTGACTATATGACATCCCTTAGGAGGTCGCTTCAAAGGTGCAAGATGATGCACATGAGTTCTGGGAAATTATTTTTGCTTCCAGTGAAATCAATCAGTGCATGAGAGGGCCCTGAGTGATAGATGGACACTTCCTTTTATTGAGCTAAATAATTTCCTAATAAGGGTTGAGTAAAAGCTGCTGTTAACCACAAGAAATGTGTTAAGTACAAGAATAAGAATGCAGTGATCTACAGCACTAAATAGTTGTTTGGAAATGGGCTGTTGTTTGCTAATAACAAACTATCAATTGTTTAATCCAACAATAATTTGTTTTAAAATGTGACAATAGTGCTTTATACCTGAAACATATCAATTATCATGAACTTAGTGATCATCTATTCAGTTTTTTTCTCTTACCTCCATTTTCTATTCTAATCAATAAAAAAAAAAGTATATCTAGACTCATTAGCTTGTTGACTGTTTACAATTTTTGGAGTTGCAATGCAGACTACTCTGAATTTCAGGGCTATATATTATTTACAAGTTTATATGGCAGACTACTTTGAAGGATTGTAAAAGTTGTTTGTTTTTTTTTTTTAAGTTAAGGGTAAGCATGAGAAATATATCATAATTGGAATCAGCTATTTTATTTTGCATGTGTATTTTTAGAACTGCCATTCATAGCTTTTTTTATAAAGAGTATTTTGGTTTTAAACCAACGTTTTTGAGACTAATTTTTTTCTCCACTTTAGCGATGAAGCTAATTTTAAAATATTATTAGTGGTGAATGTGATTTTAGTCAGGAAATCAAGATGTGAATTTTTGAACATGTTTCTCCAAAGGTGCACTTCTCAAATTATTACTGTGAAAGTAATTTATTTCAGCCAAACACTCTTCCCACATATTGTTAACAGGAGTCTGCACTCCAACTCATTTAACAGCTTTTTAATTCAGTAGTTATTCCATTTTAATAGAGCCGTTTCTTCATCATTCTGCATTTAGTGATAAATGGTGCCAGGATATATGATAAATTAAACCACAAAGAACTGTGTTAAAGTAATCTAAAGGGTTTGACTTGAAAGGAATAAGCACCTAGTTTGCTCAGCATAGCTGTCTGAAAATTCCTATAGAGAAAAACATTTCCTCTCAAAGCTGAACTGTGAAATAAATTTGAAAGCAAAGTTTTAAACTCTAACTGCTTTTCAAAGTTCATCCTGATAGTGCCTACCAAGCTGCACCATTGCATAATAGACTTATCAGTCTAAAACAATGTCTCCAAAAAGCGACATGATTTAAAATATGTAATAATTCAGGTGATAGCTATTTAAAATGCTTATAGTAATAAAATCTCAGTTTCTGGAAGGTATGTTTTGAGTTGACAGCAAAACCTACCCCAAAAGTTACATGAACTGTGAAAATAAGTAGTTCTTGATATCTGGAATGCAAGTACTTTTTGTGGTTTGTTGAGTGGTTGAGCTGGTTTGGAGTATTTTCTTTGTTTTACTTTGGGTATTTTTGCCTTTTTTTTTTTTTTGTTGTTGTTGTTTTGGTTTTTGATTTTTGGTTGGATTTTTCCCCCTCATGGGGAAAAAAACCCCTGCAACTTTCACCTATGCCTATTCAAGGGTTGGAGAATTGTGGTGTTGTAAGTCAGCAATATGGACCTTATTTTTTTAAGAGGAAGTCTTCCATTTGCTTCAGCTCTTCTTTATTATCTCTGTTTTACAAAATATATGCACCAGCCATCTATCTACAACTTCCTTGAAAATGAACACATGACTATTAGTTTCCTCCTTGATAAGTTAAGGTCTCCAATTTCTGTAGAGAATAATGAGTAAATCGTGTAGGAATTAACATATAGGTATGTTTTAAAGTAGGTCATTCATTAAAATATGCATAGCATGTGTCAGCTTTCTGCTCTTGGCATTTTTGTTACTAAACCTTCTTAATTCTGAGCTCTACTTGATATGGCAGAAGTAAATTTGATGGTAAAGGAGGGCTTAGATAACTGATAATGAGGTATGAACCCCTTTTGAACAGGTTTGAATCTGTCTATCGAGAACTAAAGTAGCCATTAAGTAAATCTGTGATGTGGTCTGTGTGAAATGAGCTTGGGATCTTAGTCCAGGTTCTAGTGAATGTTTTCTTGGGGGGGGGGTTGGGCTTTTTTAAGACCTTACTTAAGCAATTTCTTCTTGGTAGTATGAAATGGAGTGCGCAAAGAATCGTCACTGTGGTGATGTATATCAAGGGGAAGGACTTAAAGGCTCAAAGTTATAGAAAGACTAGTTAATTTTGTTAATTACATTTAAAATTGAACACCTTTGTAAAAGATCCCTTAAAACTGGTCCAAGCATTTACATTTTTTTTGTTAAACAGACAACAAAACAGACATGTATGTGTTAAACTGCTTGTGGTGTGGGTTTTATTACTTATTAGGCAGCATATATTCACATAGCGTATTTTTAAGCCCTTTGCAAACAAGACCTCTCTCCAAATGACTTGTTAGCAAGCTGAGTTTCTAACCAAATTGACTTAGGAAATGAGAGTATTTTGCGATTAAGGGGGTAAACAGCTGGAAGATTCAAGAAGTCTCTTCAGTGGCCTCCTGACAGCTTTGCCATTCAGAAAAATCAATGAGATAATAGACAAAGACAATTTTTCAGTGCTTTGAAATGTTTAGCGAGTGCATTTTCCATTTCAAAACTTGGAAAAGTTTGTTTTGTAGTTGGTGGTTGAGAAAAATTTAGTCACTTCTCTTCAGCTTTGCATTGTATCAAACCTGCCAGTTTGTAATTTTTTAGGAGCAAGTAATTAATTACTGCAATGGTAACAAAGGGTGTTCAATTGTAAGAACTTAAACTTTTGATGTTAAGTTGGAGCATATGAATTGTAAATCTCAGGCTTAATATTCTCTAAACACACAATTTTGTGGGTGGCCCTGAAATATGGTATTTCACAGCAGATTATTTCACCTGTAACAAACAATAGTTTCACTGAAGTCACTAACAAAGCTTGAATTTGAATGCCTATGTTGCTTCATATGGGCACAAAGGTAATTTATGGTCATTTTCCTTTTAAAATGATTATGAAAAGTTTCTACTGTAGATGTGTTTCATGCAGTGGTGTTTTGGGATTACATAGTTCTATTTTAAATAAAGGTCATAAAGAACAGGTGCTTTCTTGTTACCCTGGCTTTTGGTCTAAAATGACATTTCTGAATTGTTAATCCTGTTTGAAAATATTCTCTTGAACAGATCAAGTTCTCTGATTTTAGAATACACCAACATTATATTCAATCCCTGTATAATGCTGTCAAAAGTTCATGAAGTGCAATGCTAAAAATGCATTTGAATTCTTAGTTCTATGGTAAAACAAAATAAATTCCCTGGCATATGTGAGAACTTGAGAGCAGCTGTACTGTGTTAGCCCTGAAGATCTATGTACCTCAGTATCTTATAGTCTCCAGAGCTGGCTATGGCCTTGTGGAAAAGGACCTGGAGCTGCTGGTTGACAGTGGCTGGACATGAGCCAGCTGTGCCCAGGTGGCCAAGAAGGCCAATGGCATCCTGGCCTGATCAGCAATAAAGCGGCCAGCAGGACCAGGGCACACTTGCTTCCCTGGCGAGGCCACACCTTGAGAGCTGTGTCCAGTTCTGGGCACCTCACTGCAAGAAAGACTTTCAGATGCTGGAGCATTTCCAGAGAAGGGCAACGGAACTGGGGAAGAGTTTGGGGGACAAAATCTGTGAGGAGGGAATGAGGGAGCTGGGGTTGTTTAGTCTGGAGAAAAGAAGGCTTGGAGGGACCTTACTGCTCTCTAGCCACCTCTAAGGAGATTGTAGCCAGGCGGAGGTTGTTCTCTTTTCCCAAGTAAGAAGAAATAGGACAAGAGTAAATGGACTCAAAGTTGTGCCAAGGGAGGTTTAATTGGATGTTAGGAAAAATCTCTTTGTGGAAATGTTTGTCAAGCACTGGAACAGACTGTTCAGAACAGTGTTTTCTACTATCCTGGGAGATATTTAAAAGGCATTGTAGTTGTGGCACCTGGGGACATGGTTTGACCTGGGTCTGGTGAACCTGTCAGTGTTAGGTTAGTGGTTGGGCTTGATGACTGTAGAAGTCTTTTACAACCTGAATGACTGTATGGTTCTGCAGATCTTTGAATAAAACTGAGATGTTAAAAAGTCTCATCTTTGTGAGGGAGGAATCTTAGAGACAGGTCTAATATTTGGTTTTAGAACAGCTAGCATTCCCCCTTAAGTTTAAGATAATTATGTGTTTTTCGGAATCAAAAGGTGCTGTTTTGTTAGCACTTTGTGAATAGATTCTGCTAGTCTTAATCCTGGTAGTTATGGGATACCTGGGGAAATTTGCACAAAGAAAATGAGGGTTGTATTCCTAACCTCAAAATTGTTTTTTCTAAGGAATATGAACGTAAAAGAATTTAAATTTTTTTAACCTGTCAGTCCCTAAATTGTTCCCCTTCTAAGAATGAGGAGTTCTCAGTCCCTAGTACTTTCCATCTGGATACCTACCATCAGCAATTAAGTTAATATGAAATGCAATTTATTCTACAGTTTGTATTACATGGTGCATGGAAATGTTCATATTGTGTGCTCATACTTTTGAACTGCATACTCAGAATTCAAGCATTTTATCCCATTTAATTACATTTTCCACAAAAGGGTATCAAGTGCCTTAAAACTTTCTCAAACTTGGGAGAGTTTCTGAAAATCGAGGGCAAAAAAACCCTCATGGAGCTGCCATACTGCTTTAAATGGACAGTCACACCACAATATAGTTGTCCAATATTTCTTTTTGTATACTGCTTATTACCATGACTGGCCTTGGTAGGTTATTTCACTAAGGGCAGCAGTGTAAGAAAACTGTACCTTAATTCTTTTAGTGTCCAATTCCCCCCCCAGCTTAAGTTCATAACCCCTTGTACTTCTATTTAACAGAAGCTCAGATAGCCTGCAGCATCTCTCCTTTCTGTTCCCTTCAGGATTGTGCGTACCTTAATAGAGTTTCTTCATAATCGCCTTCGCTTTTGAAAAAAAGCCACAAAATTTCCCTTAGCTTTATAAATAATCAAGCCTTCCACATCCCAGTCTTACCATGTAAAGTTGCTCTCCTTTGTTGTATACTCAGCAACTCTAAACTATTCTTTCTTTTATGACATGATGACTTACTGGTGTTGTCCCAGCGGCTGAAATGCTTGCTTGTTATGGAATGCTTTCCTTGACTCACCTCTGCTGCTTAACCATTTCAGAATTTGTTTTGCCTTTTAACTGTGGTGAATCACAACAACATAACCAATAATTCATATAATGCTATAGAAGCTGGTACTTTGTATTTTGTCATATCCCTATTCAGTTCTGTGAAAAGAAAATTAATTTTGATCTGCTTCTCTACCCTTGCTTCATTATTTTATGATTTTTAGAATGACTTTTAGAACTCACTTTTATTCATTCAAACTCCTAGCTTGTCCTAAGACTTTCTGACCTATATTGCTTTTCACTTTTGTATTGACTGACTCCCCCAGCCCGTTTTTGTGTCAGCAAAAACTGTCTCACCTTTCTTCACATTTCTTTTGCCAGGTCATAAATACAGAAAGAGAAGAAAAAAGCCCCAAACAAACCCAACAGCGTAAATTCTAATGCTCACAGCATCCCCCTTATCAACTCCCTACATCCCCACAAATAACCTTTGTGTCAGATATCCAAGCTAGTTCTCTAACCACCTCTAGTGCTATATTTTCTTGACCTTTATAGGGCAGGATTTTCTGCAATTCTGTATAAGAAGTATTCCTTAATTCCAATGTGTTTTGTCTGAAAGTTCTGTAGTCAACACTTTTGTTACTTTAAGAAAGAACTCTGTAATTTCCCATTCTTACTAGCTTTTTCTAGAAAGACTTCAGATTTTTTTTCCCACTTGCTCTTGTCTCTGTATGAAATTGCTGTAACAGTGAGATATGGCAACAGATTTCATCTACTTTCAGCCTGTACCTGCAAGATTTGGTAGTAATCTGTGCTGCTTCATGTCATAGTATGAGGACAAAACCCTTCAACCTACTCTACTATGCCTTAAAGACACAATTTGGAGGTTGAAAGCACTTGTAATTTTAGTGCCTAACAACATATCTGGATGAATAATCATTATGCATTCATTTTACCAAGTGTTTTTAATATTTAGCTATAATTATAATCTGACGTTAAATTTCATGCCCATTTGCAGCTTTTTCTCCTCACTTTCTGTATGAAGTTATTCACAGCACTGTTTTAAGACATAACAATGTTGGGAGAATAGTACTGCATTTTGAGAGAAACATGCTGATTACATTCTGCAACATTTTAATAGACAGGTATACGAGGCACCACATTGTCTGTGATTTACTACAAGACTGGTAAGAACTAATTATTGTACCACCTCTGTCTGGAAAAAGGAGAGACCCATCTAGCTTTTTTAATTATGCCATTCCAATAAAAAAAGGATGTTTTATCATTGAGTTATTTGTATTTGCATGGTAAGCCTAGGTGTGAAAGGAAAGCTTATGGTACCAAGATTGTTTGTTTCTGTAGGAACTTCCTGTATGTTTATGCCAGTGCATTTTGTGAACATTTCTCGACAAAAGTGGATGAATAATATCTTCTAGTGTATAGACAAAACACATTGTGGACTATCTCTATGGAATAATTGCTCAGATTTTTGTCCTTTGTTTTAATAAATAATTAAGAATCTGACTTGCTGTTGTCTCCAAATTTAGTTTCATGAAATCTTTATACGGAACATTTGTGAGTTTTTTCCCAAATTGCTTATAGGCATTCCCAGTAGAGATATTATTTTTGCCACGAACAGGAGGTTATCATCAGATTTTCTATAGGTTTGATGCCCTATTATTCTGCTAAGAGGTCACTTAAATAACTTTGTTAATTGATGCAAGGTTACTTACGCAACAGATCACTGGCAGAGCAGAAAAAACTCGTTGTGTTGAACAAGTTGGTTTTTTTTCTAAAAGACCTGTTATATCTACTTCTTGTATTGTCAAATGCAGTGGCACATTGCAAAAATGACATGCAATGGATGTCGTCTTTTAACAGCTTTCTTTGCTCATCAATTTTTCATAGGTAGGGCCCAGAACATTAAAATTTGGACAGGAGAATCTTCAGTAAAAAAAAAATTGCATTGAGATTCTCTTGGAGGCTTTCCTCTAAAATAATACATTGATATTCAAACTATTCTTTGTTCATTTGACTAATGAGGCTTTTGTTGGTTTCATGTGCTAAAGACAGTGGTTCTTCAACTGCTTATTAAAGAGGTCTGACTGACTGACTTACACATTAATGATAGAAAGTCTCCTTTAAAGAGATATGCCTGTGAAGCAGAGACTAGACATCAAATCCTGGTGTTAAAACATTTTCTGAAAAAAAAATAAAAATCTGTGTGAGGTTCTCTGGTGTGCTGATGGCTACAGGCCTTTGAAAAAAAATAGTCTAAGATCTGCAAGACTGGTGTTCTTTTTTTTTTTTTTTTTCTTTTTTTTTTTTTTCCTCTCTTCTCGCCTTCTCCCTGCTCCCAACCCCCCACCCATTTACTGTCTCAGCTTTTCTAAGGATTTGTCCAAAAGAGGACACAGAAAAGGATTTGGTGGAAATGCATCAATAGGTACAGAGTAGTAAAGCATAATATTATGAACACTAAAACTTATTAAATTCAAATAAATGAGGAATTATGGCAGAAACTCAATACTCCTTACATACTGTGAAGTGGAATAACAATGTAAAAATATGGACAACATTCCCCCTCCTTTTTTTATTTTCTTGAAACAGCTTCATTCAGATGATTAATTTTCTAATGTTTCTCAAAAACCCTTTAAGCCATATGTAGAAAAAATGGGCTCCTTACTTAAAGATATTTGCAGCTACTGAAGTGTCTATCACTCTTTAGAAAGTACATGACTTTGGAAGCTTCAGTGGGTTTTCTGAGAAGATGTATGATTTGAAGTTTTGTTTTCTTAATGAAAATTTAGCTCAGGCATAAAATTTTAAGACCAATTCTACATAAAATAAAAAAAAATTGAGCTTTTGCATAATTAGATATTAGTTTAGTAATATTTTTTCTGCTAATTGCATGTTGTATGAAGATAATTCTAACAGCAATCTCTTGATCTCATATATGAAATGAGGATCATTCTACATTCTACAATATAAAATGCTGGCTAAGTAGTAGTCATATAATATTATATGTATTTTTCTAGCTGCTGTTGAAGGGTGTTAAGAATTTTTAGCTACTTGAGAACTAGAGCTCTCATTTCATGAATGGGTGAACTTGCCACTTTTTTTGAGGCTGTTTTGACAAAGAGGGCTTTTATTTGCAATTAATAATAAAAAGTGGCTGAGTTTAATAATGCTGCCTATGTAAAATTGATTAATGTCTGCTACTATAACAAGGATGTTATAGCATCTTTATCCCTTTCTCAGTAATTTTTGGACAGAACAAAATGCTAACTATGACTTGGAATGACCTAACAAGCCTGTCAGATTTTTTACCTCAAGCTGTTTCCTGTAACTGTTTTTGGTTATTTTGGATTCACTTTTTGCCTCTATTTCCCTAAAATGAGTTTTTGTTTTCTGCAGCAAAGCACTTCTTATTGGGCATTGATGCACTCCAGGGAACCTGTGGTTTCTAGGTGTCATGTCTGTCTGTGAAACCCATCAGCTTAGTTAAACCTTAAGTAAATTAGTGTGGCAAAGAGAAGCAGTTGAGGATTTTTCTTTTGCATTAACATGTAGGCCTTTTCCAGTGTTGCACTCTCAGTGGTGTCAATAAATCCCTTCCAAAGAATTCTGATAACCTCCTTTCATTCAAGTCTCTCTAAGTGCTCTGTCTGCTTGTAGTCTGAGACTTGATGGTTTGCATAGTTTTTTTTTTCTATAATATATTTTTACACATTTTTGACTGCAAGTTTCAACGACAACTGCTAAATATAACCCTGAAAATATTAAGATGCAGACAGGTGAAATTAGAAGATAATATCATATAATCTGGTGGTATAAAAGATACTGATTCATTTGTCTCCAGAATGGTTCACTAGATCCAAAACGGTTACCTTGTATACCTCCACCTCATCTCTTTCCATAAGTAGAGAGACTGCGGTACCTGGTTTGTCGATGACAGGTGAATGGCTTTGGAAGTTTTACCCTCAGGATAAACATATTACAATATAAATGTAACCAAAATATAAATTAAAAAGAATAGTGTTTAATCTTGAATTTACTAGTATTGCTGCCTCTTTGGAAATCACATGCAAAGGGATTTATATAGTTTAAATAGTGCTGAAGCCTCTGAGCTGGTGTAATCAGCATACTGAAAATGGCAAAGAGATGGACAAGGTGAGCATGGGCTTGAAGGAAGACAATGCACAGAATAGATTGCACCTCAAATGAGGTGTCGAGGGTAATCAGATGTATAATTTGATGGGAATCTGTCACACATCTGCATGGTTTACTAAAAATAAAAATTCAATTTGTAATAAATAGGCATCAACTTCTAGAATAAGCTCTGCAGATTCCTGCAAGTGATATAAAACTATGCAATGCATAGTAGTTTGTTTCTTAAAAAAAAAAAAAAACAAAACAAACCAAAGATAGAAAGCTGGACTAGCCCTGCAGGAGACATTTTTTAAAAAATAATTGTTCATGCTCTGAGACAAGAAGCATCTTGCAATAGCCTCTGTAGAGCCAAATAATGTAAACAGGAGTTATATTTTCAGCTGCTGTACCAGTTTGGAAGCATGCTGAATACAAGATGATGTCAATCTAAGTCTTGATTTTGGGAGGTACAGGTGTTTGGAGATTCCACAAAAGGAAGTTTAGTAAGTTTAGTAAGGGGTATGGATGCCCAACAGATGGTTGGCAGCAGCTGCAGTCCCACTGAGTATTTTTTGTATGCAAGTCCTTTATGATCCTGTCCATTGCCACCATGTATTCTTTATATATAATTTGCTGCAGCAATGCAGGCTTTCATTGTTCCCTCAATTTCGTGGTTCTATAGTGCTGTAAAGAGCCCTGTGCCAGTGATTTGAACTATGCTGTACAAGTCCTCCAAATGTGTGTATTTTGGGCTTAAGATTGGTATGCCATTTACCTGTTAGGCAGGGATAAAGGCCAAATCAAAGATTGAACCGCTAACTGCTCCAAGGACAGGGGCTAGCAAAGGTGCTAGCACTTCAAAGTAATTGTCATGCTCTCATTCTGTAGAGATTTTTTTGAGGTGGATATTTTGTGCGTGTTTATGTGTAATTCAAGGCTTCAGCATGGCAGAGAGAGAGAGAGAAGGTGGCCTCAAAAGAGTTCTTTTAAGAACCCAAAAGAGCAAGAATTGTTATGTCTGTTTTATCTTCAAGCATCAGAAAGACTTTAATTAAGATATCCCTGGGTTCATGTGAGTTTGCTAGAGCTCACTCACCGGGAGGGTTTTCTAAGCTCTTGAAACTCATTTTTAATGATACTGCTTCCAGAGAAATATCTGAAGAGGATCACTGAAAAATGCAATATATATTGTATTATCATATCATGTACTGTTACTGTTGTAACCCATCATAGCTGATTTACGTGAAAAATAAATATGGAAAGTCTAGTGGCCTGTCCAGAGAAATAAGAGACAAGAACATCTCAGTTTTAATTAATAGTTTGATTCCCCTGTAACCTTGTTAAATTTACCAAAGTCTCTTTGTGCCAGGTTTCTTAATCTTCTTGCCAACGATGACTGAAATAACTCTGTTTTAAAAGCATTCTTATTAGCTTTTAACGTTATCATCATTACAAAATGTGCATACAGAAATTAAATCCTTTGTGCCTACATCTCTCATCTCAAAAATGGGAGGGGGACACAATATTTCCTGCTTCACAGGCAGTTTGGAAGTGGAATTTTGAAATTTTTGAGAGGTGTTAGATATTATGGTAATGAGGGCAATAGAAAAACTCATTAACTTGTTAATAATTAATTAGCTAATAATTGTGAAGGTAATAGAAAATGGAAAGAGCTGTGCAATGAAAATCTCAGAATTACTATTACTGAGAATGTGTCCTATTTTTGAAGACTTTTGAGCTGATTTCAAAAAAAGAAAAAAGGCTGCAAATGGAGATCACTTTTCAGGACAGGAAATAATGCAGAGTATGAGTACTATAGCTTAAAAGCACAGCAGAAAATATATTAGACTGGACACTATATTCTGCTCCAAAAGGAACACCTCAATTCTGTTACATTCCTATAAACTATTTATCCTGGTATGAAGCAGGTAAGCAACAGCAATTTTAGATCAAGATACTCCCTGCTACTTTGAAGAAGCTGTATGATTTGTAAAATTATATTTAAATCAGGTTCTTTGAAATGATATGTGTATAGGTAAATAGTACAATTATCTATTTATTTTTTGATAAACCCCTGTTAAGGTTTCTTGAAATACTAGATTACTGTGTCAATGATTTACTTACACGGATATTATTAATGTTTTCTTCTTAACACAATCATATTAAATTTTAATGACATGGATTGTAATATCTGACTGGTATCTGGAAGCTTGTGGATAGCCCAAAGCTTTTATACAAATTTATATGTATAAAGCTCTCACTGATATACTTTGCCAGTAGACATTGTACCTTGAGTAGTCAGCTCTGCAAATCCCTTCTCACAAAAGATTAAAAACATCCTCCTATTACATCTAGAGACTTCTTTTTGTTATTCAAATACATGAATATATTTAGGAAAATGTATATGATTTTAATGCCTTAAACCAGGAAGCTACCTTGATTCCTATTAAAAATTGGAATATTTAATATTTTTGCTGCTTCTGAGGCACTTTTTTGATATTGTGAAGAACAAAAAATATTTCTGAGAACATATAAAACAAAAAACTGTGTTTGAAGTATTATAATAAAACAACCTTCTTCTTTTAATGCTAAGTCCCTTTTTAATGAAGATCCTCTGGCAGCTCTTGAATGTATAACTAGTTTATATCATGGGATGAAGCTGTCTGTTCTGATGATTGACATGAGCCCACATTACAATGTGATTCTGAAAATTAGTCCATAGAGGTCCTTTTCAGGTACTACTCAGACTGAGAGCTGCCCTCCAACTACAGTAGAGCCTTTTTAACCCCACTCATTGGTATTCTAATCTGGAAGTGCTGTCCTGCTTTTTAAATAACCCAGGCATTCAGGCTAGTTACCCCCCTTGACACATTACTTAGCCAAAGGATTCAAATGAGATTCAAGAAACATGCAGTACAGCACAAAGGGATTGGAATATGCACAATTAATAATCACACAGTTAATTCATTTTTAATACAAGGAGGTTTTCTGAATTTTCACATTCAAATTTGTAACACAAAGTAGTTGCTGTCTATTCCCATTATGCTGTCAAAATACTATAAGGATAAAAAATTCCTTATTTTTCCCTGTCCATGTGTGTATCTGGTTGGGTGGGTGGATGTACGTGTTAAAAAATAAGTCTGGATAACACTGAGATTATAAAGCAAACAGATAAAAGCTAGAGGGTTCAGAGTTAAATATGTCTTAAGTCAGCTGTGAGCAAAAAAGACTCATGGCATAAGTCAAAGAATGGATGACATTTAGCTTACAGTGGTAAACAGCCTTAGTATTTCCAATTTTTGTCTACACCAGAGTATGGTTTGATCAGTCTGTTTTCTTTGCCCCTCTTGTTGTTTGTTTTTTGTCAGTTCTTGCATATATTTTTGGGCAGATGAGTGCAGTGTCTCTTCTGAGTGATTATACAATACTGCCTCCAGGGAAAGGTCCCCACTGACAATGTAGAAAATATGATTTTAGACATTACCAGCCAGAGAACTTGAAAATTAAAATGGGTATTTTCTTAAAAACTTAGTTTGGAGCTTATATTTTTACTGCATATCATTTTATGGGCTCTAATGTTCCTTCTGTGTTGTATTTTTTGGGGCACATGAGAACTGAACACAGAAACTTTTTAGAGAATAATAGTTATGCTGAGTGAAGGCCACTGCTCAAACCTTTCTAAAAAGCTATCTGTAGATTACCAGCCATTGTCACAGGGATCTGCCAGATAAATACAGTGACTGCACTTTATTGTCAGTAGGAAGCTGACCTTTACCAACAGTTACCATGTTGAGGCATGATTCCCTACTCCTTCCTTTTGTGTAGCCCCTACTGCCCTCTGCTCAAGTTATTCAAGCCTTCTGTTAGTAAATTTTACCCCATGAAGAGTGCCTGAAAAAAAAAAATTATGCTCAACTCCTACTTAAATACTGTTTTAAAGACTTAAGTAGTACATAAAGCTTCATGTTCTCACTACACACAAGGAGCAACTTAATTCTCTGTTTGACCAGGGTCTATTTGAAGAGATGTGTGTAAATGCTGCTTTTGCATGCATGTGTTTATTTTCCAAAAGAAGGGATTGAACTATTTCATTCCAACAATGAAACCTACCTAATCATGCCTGAGATACAAACATTTCCTGAACCTGAAAGTGACTACAATAGTAAGAAAACTGATATTAACAATAGCATAGCATGCTTGAACCAAATTTAAGAGAAACACAACTGTAGATATTTAAATAACTAGAATATGAAACAGAAGCTTACTTTGCTAAGTTAGTATCCTTGATTTAAAACAGTGCATCTATATGCAGGAAAAATAATTGCCATTTTTGTATTATGGTAGCCTTAAAGGTCCCCAGATGAAGTTTTCCATGTCTGTTAGTAGAAGAAATGAAGCTGGATAAAGAATAAATGAAAGGGAACTGGAGATAGTTTGCTTTCAACTATATGCTGGTTGTTTATGAGGCCAAGCAGTAATTTTTGGGAGGTGGGAAAGGAGCCTGTAGCCACAGCTGTTGGATTGAAGGGCAAGTCCTGGACCCTGTACCAGTCTTGTGGTATACAGTATGCACTTAGATTGCCTCTGTCTATAGGGTTTTTTCTAGCAACACTTTTGTAAAGGAGATGGAAACAGCACTGTCTGAAATGCAAACCTGAATTTAAAAGACAGTTTCTAATAGTGCTGAACAATTCACTGATTCTGTATTTTGTCTGTAAAATAATTGCTCTAAATCAAACCAGCACAGCTACCTCAATTTAATTTTTTAAGCACAATTTTTCTGAAAACACTCTGATATCCTGTGAAACATGGCCAGAAATGCATATTTTCTGGATTTTTGTTACTTTTTAGATTACGTAAATCAGTATTGCTTGCACTTTTTTTTCTGAAATAGCACTGACAAGTGTTCATAATCAGATACAGTTGAATGGTGTTGGATAGAATTACATCTAAATATTGAAAATTAATACATTTGTAGAAGCATCACTGCAGTCAAGACATCACTGTTAGAATAGTACCCAAGGATCTCACAAGAACGGGATGTTTTTAGACGAAGTGCTCAAACATGAAAAAGGTTCTGCCTAAATACTTACTGTGCACATTACTTATTAGCATTTCATTGTTAGTATGCTTTTGGGGTGGAACGGGGAACAACTTCTTTAATTAGGAAGGCACTTGCTAAATAGAAGAGCAGGAGACAAGATTATCTCAGAAAATCATGAGGTGAAGAGTGAAAAAATCCCTTGTTGGAGAAAGGGGATATCGGAGAAAGTAAAATATTAGCAGTGAGCAGTCAGGAAGGAATCTTTAAATGAAGCAAATATATTTAAATCTTAAAGGTTTTTTTCCCCTATCAGTGATGATCAAAAGGTTCCTTCTTTTTAAGGCATCTTTTTAACAACTCTCTTTTTTACCCTCAAACAAGAACTAATATTTCTCTTCAGAAGCACTGTTGGGCAGATAGACTGTCTTGCTGATTGCTCACATGTTTTTCTGTGTTTTGCTGGAGCCTTAGCATTATCTTAAGTTTGGTATGCATTCAGTACACTATTACATCTTGCAAAGGCTTGTATATCTGAGATACCTGTATGTAGTGGGTTGTAGTTCATTAAATGTGGGATTTAAGTTTTTAATCTTGAACACACTTGACTCTGGAGTTTCACTATGGCACTGAAGCAATAGTTGCACTTTTTTTTGTTTCAGCAAAATCAACCTTATGGACTGCAAATCCCATCGTAATGGCAAAGGGACATCTTGTTAAACCCTTGTTTTATTATGTTCCTTTCCAGTTAGGATCATATTCTTGTGTTCTTAGTGCAAAGAACTGCATTGCGGGCAGGGCAAATAGTACCTTCTCAAAGTACAAAAGCAAAAACATACACAAAAAGTGTCCCTTACAAGTAATCTTGGGGAAGTTGTATCCTGAAGGGAAAAAGACAAGTCAGGAGTGGTTGTGTAGTGCTGTGAATCTTGCAAAGATGCTGGTTTTCCTCAGAGGGTGTTACAATCCCAAGCATGGTGTTAAAAGAGTTGAGAAGACTAGTGTGGACCAGCAGCAGCAAGCCAGGTCTTGTTGAGGTGGGCTTTCTATGGCACCTTGGGACCATTCTCCTCTCTGGTGTCGTTGTCTCAGCCTGGTCTGCATGGTGCCAGATTCAAAGCAAGTCCAGTATTTGACTTGTACTGTGGTAGTCATTATACTGTCCTCTTCCATTACTCTGGAGGGACTGAAGAGCAGTAGAAGAAGAGAGATACTTTTCTGACTTTTAGACTAAAATACTCTTTAGTTTGCCTATCATGGAGTTTCTTACTGTATTGATTTTAGGTGTGTATGAATGTAGGAAGGGAGAAGGATTCTCAAGAAAGTCTTCCCCCTGCCCCCTTTTTTTTCTCCCATCTCATTGAATAACCTGAGAAAATCCATAAACCTCGGCACAGCAGAATAACACTCAGGCAGACCTGTCTGATTATGCTGTAAGCTGTCATGTGGATTTAAGTTATAATTGTATTACAAATATAACAGCTTTTCTGGTGTAAAAAATCAAGAAGGCAGATCAAGAGACCATATGGTATATAATGGAAATGAAATAGTTTTTATTTTGCTGATGCGGAGGGTAGAAGTAAAGAAATTGTTTTGGTTAAAATAGACAGTGTAACAGGAGGATGGAATGGAAAGGCCAAGGACATCTACCTGTTTACTACAGCCTTAATTCCTTCACTTGCTCTTGAGTACCACTATCTGGGTGAAGCACTTATTTCCTCAATATGCAGAAGCTGAGGTAGTTTCAGACCTTGGCATGGCAGTAGTTCCTCCTTTTCCTTGAAGCTGCTAAAGAATGATACAGGCACGTTGCCCTTCTGAGAACTAGTAAGTTTAGTCTGAAGGAAATCAAACTCTGTTAGCACCTGGGTGCCATTTCTTTTCTGGTCTTTTACCAGGGTTTGGCTATTAAAGTTGTCAGCCTGCTGTGTCTGTTTGGACTTGGTGAGCTGTCCTCCTCATGCCATTTTTCACTGGCTGTACGAGACTTGCTTTTGCTTATTTGGCAATGAGATCTTAAGCACTTTTTGCCTGACAAGCATATGTATGATCAAAAAGGTCCCCCTCCTCCACGCTCATTTATGTTCACACTATAAATCTGCTTTCTGGCCTTAGAGCTGATCTCATCAGGAGTAAATCCAGACCATCACTTTCAGACAGTTATATTGAGAGTGTAACCCCGTGTGTGTATTAGCCTCTCTCTTTTGTGAAGCAAGGTTTAAACGCTACATCAACAGATTTAAATGGACAGTTATTGAAATCAGCAAGATAGTCTCATGTAAGACATCCATAAATTTTCTGGGAAATATTTTTAAAGTGTGAGGCAGTTTCTGAGATCTAGATTACTGTAGCAGGAAGTATTTTGGCAGGTGAACTTCTAGAGCTACTTTTTGATTTATTGTTGTTGGAGTTTTTTGGGGGGGCATGGGTTGTTCTTTTTTTTTTGGCGGGGGGCTGTCTGTTTTGGTTTTATTTGTGTTTATTTTGTTTTTCTGTGAATAGTGAAATTGTTAACTCTACAGGCTAAACTGGGTTGCTTTGGAGTAGGTGCAGAAATTAGAAGAGATTTTCATTTTATATGTTGCCATTGAATTTTTGTGTATCTTTACAAACAGAATTTGTCTGGGTAATAAGAACACTTTATTGTTATTCATCAATAGAGTTTAGGATCATAGAGTTTCTCCTTTCACTGATGTCTTAGAGCAGTTTTGAATGCATCTCTCTTTCTTGTGATTGGGAAGTTGTGGGAGGGCTTTAATCCTTGAGTATTCACATCCCTCTTGCACTTCTGTGCCTTTGGTTAAGTAGAGACAGTAACTATGAGTCCCTCAGTGACTAAAATGCCAAACCACACACGACACCCTCTTTGCACTCCCTATTAAAATTTTACAGGTCAAAAATCCAAAACCCACTTAATAAAAATTGTTCTTCATCGTAAGTGACAAGAGAGAGCAGGTCAATCTATGGAATAATGGTGCAGTAATTAGAACCTTTGTAGTTGATAAAGTGTGACTGTTAATCAATGTTTGGCTAATTAATCAATATTTTAATCATTAGACCTTTTAAATTTGTTTTAATGAGCATTTCCTCTAATTCCCTTGATCCTGTTGCTTCCAACTCTTCTATTATCTCTGTTAAACAGCAAAGTAGGTGTTTATATACCCAGATTATGCTGTGGCTGTGTAAGGGTTCTGTAGTTTACAGCAAAGATACATGAATATTTCTGAATGTGTGCAAATTCATGTCCTTAAATAGAAAAATATTTTTTTACAGTATATGCCCAGTCCATGTTTGCATTAAGAGCAGTGTTTGAGAGAATGAACCTTCACAACTTAATGGTGCACTCCACTGATAAATTTTGATATATTAATAATCTTTACCTAAGGAAAAAGTGTAAATGAGACACATGCTAATTAGGGACAGTTACTCCTCAAACATCCCTTTCTTCCTTCTAAAAACCTTACCAAACACTATTGAGTCATTTAGAGTTTGCAGAGAGTAACTACTCTACTATTAGTCCAAAAATCTTATATTCAGGAATTTTTCTGCCTTTTTTCTTCTGCTCCTTGCTGCACATATACCATGTATGAAAAATTCAAAGATTTTTCATACATGGTATATGTGATATACAACATTTATGGCAATGGCCATTTGAATGTGGCATGTGTCATTTTGGCTTTCAATATTCCAGGAAGGATGGAATGGTTGTATCCTTCTCATATAGAACATTTGGAGAGTTTTGCCTTGTCTGTCCTTTCAGAACTCATAATGGGATCCCATTTACCGTGGCAGATAGAATGAAACTTCTTCTTCTACTACTGGGCATCAGGAATTTGCTGCCCATCTGCTGGCAGGGAGACAGATTTTGCTGAGCTCTGCACAGCAGAGGCCTGTTACATTGACTTTGATTTCTCACTGGTCTCCTAAACACTTGATTTTATTCCCCTTTCTGTTGTTTGTTGATCTTTCCCTCATCATGGACTAGGTGTCAGTGAGGGACTGGGAAATAACCTGTTCCAGACATTCAGAAATCCATGGTAACAGAACTCAGGCTGATCCTCTGCTTTAACTTAATCCAAAGGTTCTCTAAATCTTTTCTTGCAGGAAAAAAGAGATTAATTTCCTCTAAAAAATATAGTCTCCAACTAATTCTAAATGCTTTGGTGGTTTTGTCCCCTGCAGACCAATGCAGATTTTTGGCATCTCTCCATAACATTATCTCATGAGATTTTTTTTTTTTTTTTAGCTTTAACCAAAAATTTGTCAACTAACTCGAATTTGTAAAAAAATTCAATTACAGTTGAATTACCATTAATAATGCTGGCAATGCTTATGGAATCTGTATTCCTAGTTAGCAATGATTACTTAGTGTCAAAGCAATTGCTCTTATCCTCTCCCATTGAGGGCTTGAATTATCATCTGTGATTTCTGTTTTTCAGCTGAATTTTGGGAATTAACATGTATATTTTGAGGCATTTCTGTACTGTTTACTATACCAAACTTCCAGCTGCATTTAAAGCTCAGTTATGTTCTTCTGGAATACTTAAGATAAAGCAAAAGCTATTTCTTGTGACAGTGATATTTTTTATGAAGGAACATCAGAAAGGCAGTTTGCATAACACTTTCCAACACACGTGAGACATCTGAGCACTTTGTTACCAGTTCCTGAGATTATGCCCAGTGGGAAAACTACTTTAGGGTTTAACTTCAACATTTTTTTTAAATGGGTTTATAGTCTGACTTATTTGTGCCAGCACCAGAAGTGGAGGGCTTCAGCCTCAGCAAAACATCATATCCTGAAGGTGGTGCAAAGCTCCAGCTGGCTGTATCTGAGCACAAGTCTTACGCTTTGCAGGCCGATGTGTCCACTGTGTTATTGATCAAACAGGTGTGTTCAGGCAGCTTGATCTGATGCAGGATTTAAAGAAAACATTTAAATGAGTAATCTCACCCAAAGCTGGTATTATAGAACACGAAGGCATCTTCACATTTTCTACCACAGCAGATAGGCCTAGTTAATGAGGGAGACTTGTTCAAAAGAGCCATACATTGATTTCTTGCAGTTACCATGCGGGTTTGGTGGGAAAATTGAGTTGTCTTGTAAAGGAATAGGTAGAGAATGAAATTTGCTTTGGGATATTTTATGGCACAGTTTTCTCTATTTTCTGCTCTGAGACTAATATTGCACATGATCATCGAACTTTTTTCAGAATAAATCTAATTCATTTAATATTTATGTTAATAAACTCCTCTTCCTGTCTCATTACTAAATCAAGGAACTCTGAGTTATGAAGAGGCACTCACTGAGGAAAACAAATGTTGGGCAAAAATACTATGAGGAATGGAATAAAATGAAAATAATTTCTCACCAGAAGGTTATTTTTTATCAAGAATTCTTATGTATTCACATAATCTATTAAGAAGTCTTTCATAAATTGTTGTTTTTATGAAATTATTACAAGATTTTTTGAAATTCATTATATTTGATTAGATCAGCAGTAATGAACCAAACCCAATATCATTTATTTTTGTTACTATTGTAGGCTGAATTATGATGATTTATGCAGCAATATTGAAGCAGTGACTGTAATTACTCTGTTATTGTCAGCTATATATTTTTCTGAATCAGAGATTTTAATCACATATAAACTCCATAAGTATGGATGTTTCTAATTTTCAGGACCTTATTAACAATATTTTCAATTTTCCCTACTAAAGTTTCATTTTTGTATTCATGAGATACAAAGGTGGATGGTGTCTTCCTGATTTACTGTGTGAATAGTTTTTTGACTGGAATGATTTCACATTCCACATTTCTTATTCACCAGCATCTATATCCCAAAGAAATAAACAAAGCCAACATAAGGTTTCTTTTTTATTATTTTTTTCCTTTTTTTGGTTTGTTTCCTTTCAAGTTCTCTTGTCCTTTCTCACAGTGAAATGATATTATATGTGGGGAAAATGACCAATGGAGACGTATAAAAGAAATAACTTGCATCAAAGTAGTGGATTTTCAGATAAGTCTGCAAGAATCTAAGGATGCAAGTTTGGGAACTTGAAGCAAATATTAAATATAATGAATTTACAAGGTTTTTTTAAAACCCAACTTTTAAACACTTTTCTAGTAGTAATAATCTTAATTTATGATAATTTAGAATTTTACTGCCTGAATTGCAAGCTTCATTTACTCCACTTTCTCACACATCCTTGACACATCAGACCTTAAACAAAGCATAATAATATTAAGAGCTGAAATAAAAGCATGGTTGAATCAGGGTTGTTCTAGAAAATTTTTTCTGTATTGGTGAAAAAAGTCACCTAAAACTCAGCTGAAGTGTGGGAAGAAACTTTTTTCTATTTTTTTTTGTGCTGCCCTAAGACAAAGAAATGCTCTTGCTAATTTGGATAATGGAGGGAAAGCCAAAAAAACCCTCAACACTAAACCACTCCAAAAAGCCACTGCATATGGTGTTCATCTTCCCTGATACTTGAGGCCATGGACATTCACTGTGTCCTGTGACTCTGCTCTAGCATGAATGATATCTTCTGATGCAACTATATTTCCCAACTGTGTAGCATTCTTCCACAAGATGTTTTTGAAGAGAAAACTCAGAGTATTATCTACATTTTTTTTTCCCTGTAAAATGGGAAGTCTATTATAGGTATGATTAATTTTTTTGAAAAAGAGTTTCATTGTGCATTGAAATGAGGAGAAAAGAATGCCTCATAGTTATGTTTGTTTACTGAGCCTCAGGAATGAGCTATTTCGTCTTCAAGAAAAACTTGAAGCAATGATATTCATAGCATGTGCAGTATTTTAATATACCCTCAGAAGACCAAAACCAACATTTTACTTCTTTCCCCATAACTGATGGGGAAAGAAGGGGTATTACAGGGGTATTTTTGCTTGGTTTTGGTATTAGTTCTGGGGTCTTTTGGAAGCCCTTTGTCTTCCATTGCCACCTCAGAATATATCTGGTCAAAGGATACCAGACTAGGTTCTAGAATAGTATATCACTTTAGGGAAGTTTTGAGTCTCTTAATTTTATTTTTAAGTTGTTGCCAGTTTCCTTTCCTACTTATCTATCTTTCCTTCTCACCCATGTGCCACTTTCCATGCTCTCATTCTTCAGGATAGGAATAGCATTAAAATTCCATATGCAACTGTTTGAATGGCCTTGTTTGTTTTTCTCAGAAATCAAAGGGAGAAACAACCTTATGATAAGGCAGCTGGATGTTCAATCTGTCCATAATGCCCAGCAATGCAATAAAAATACCTGCAGTGACCCATGGGCACTGTCTGTTTTGCAGCACCAATGACAGTAAAAAGACCTGCCCTCTGTACTTTGTGGAGTACGTCAGTGTTCTGATGAGTACTGAGGCAGTGGACTCAATAACTGCTTCTGCCCACCTGATCTGTGAGCAGCTAACAAGGAAGTGAGAAGGAATTGTAGAATTACATTTCTTTTTGTGCTGGAATTCTTGTTCGTAGGAAGGCTGGCACCTGAAATCCAAGGCCCAATTTTGCAATTGTGATGAGTGCAGTCAGCTGAGAGTGCTCTGTGCTGCTCAAGAAACACTGAATATCTTGCAAAATGGGATCTTTGGAAAGATTTGAGTGTGCTTTTGTGAGCATTTGCCTTCCCTCTACAGAGCCCTTAAGAGCAATTCGAAAGACAGATAACAGAATTCTTTCAAAGTTCAAATGTAAATCTCTTCAGAATTATGTTCTCTAGAGGAGAGTAAACAAATAAATATAGTAAGAACTACAGTAAAAATACTGCACTTACAGAGAGCTTTTCTTGTGTCTTACAGAGCTTTTCATCTAAGGATCTCAAAGGGCTTTATAGATGGTACTTATCTAACCCTCATAACATCTTTGCAAAGGTAGCACTTGGGTATCATCTTCATTTTCAGATAAGAAACCAGAAATGGAGGCACAAGAGAAGTGAGACTGGAAAATAGAACTTGGGTCTCCTAACTCAGTGTAATAACATAAGAGAGATTACAGCAAATAAATGACATTTTAAAGGTATTTAAATACCACATAATCTGAAGTTAATGGTAATCTTGTCATTTTATATTTGTGTTTTCTTTGGCATTCTGTTTTTCTAATTTACAGAGATTTAAACCATGCTTCTTGTAATTATTGTTGATTTTTTTTTTCCTGGAAAACAGTGGATTTACAGCAGGCAATCTTAAGGATTGTTGTTGCTCTAATTAATCTTTAATTATATAATATTCTAATGATTAATTAATTGTGTCATATTCATTGTTCTGGAGAATAGCCATTTAATATCTGACCTTATTACTCTAAATTTCATAGAAGAGATAAATACCAGTGGTAGAAAGGGAGGGGAAATAACATATATTAATTTTATGTACAGAATCAAAATGCTTTTAATAGTTCTATTTTGTATTTTTAAAAAGTGAATGTTTTTACATTTTCCACTACTGCAAAAATGAAATTTACATATATTGTTTATTTCAAGAGCTTTTCATCTCAAAGTACCTTGTCCATATCACATTTCATCTAAGTCTGCTGAAGAAATGCACAATTTAGAGCAGAACATTTATGTCAGCATCTTTCACATGTTCTTTTCTAACTTCCCATGATAATTGTAGTTGAAATTTATTGAAACAAAAGGGGTACTATTCCATAATCTGCAAAAATGGTCCCAAATGTTGCTGAGAGAGTACAAGGCAACAAATATGCATTGTCAGTCTGATATGAGCAGCATTAAGCACGGCCATTTTAGTGGATGAAATATTCAGTGATTTCAATTACTACTCATTTGAGTCTGAGTTACTTACATAATGCAAGTAATATGTTTAAGAAATGGCGGTATTGATTTTGTGTTGTTGGAAAATATCATTAAGCCTTGAAGGAGAGGTGTAGAAATTGAGTCTAGGTGAAAGTTTTCCTCTCTAGATAAATGAAACTTTTGTAACATATTGAGCTGTAATGCCTGAATTATTTACTGGTGTTTTTTATGTCCTTTATTCTGTATCTTCAACACCTTTGGAAGACTTGGGTCTCAAGTGGCTGGTCTGCACACTGCCTTGTACAATATGCATGTTCTTGTAGTATATTGTAGAATATTGCTCTTTTTGACCAAACTAGATTGAAGTAAAATATACTCAGAAGTGTCTTTTCTCACTCTTTTCCACAGTTCTAGAAATTTTAGCATGGAAGATAAGTGAAAAAAAACCTCTCAAAATTAGGTTGCCAGTGCAGCTCATCTGAGGGCTTTCAGATAAGGAGGCTTAAAGAACTAGATATTAAACTGAAAACACTGGAAGTCATTTGAACTTTTTAAGAGCATGTTACCTTTGAAAACAATAGTCATTATGCTGAAAATAACACAAATCCAAACCTCACACCCCATTTGGACACAAAAAAAAGAAGTATGGTAAATCTTTAAAAATGCTTGTTTGTCAAGTGTGTATATATACGTACACAGTCAAAAATTCAAATTTATGGACTATTCCAGCAAATTAACAGGTATTTACACTTAGGGCCCAAAAAAGTTATTCTGATGTTACCACCAAATAAGTAGCTCAGATACATTGACCCTGCCTGGGCTCAGTTTCAAAGGAATAAGCTCAGGACCTGCTGGGCCTGGCAACACAGAGCATCTCACAGAGCCTAAACTTTCACCCAGCATGTCAGGTAGGACTGGTGCTATTTATACTGAACAACCAAGTTGTTATCTAACTGAAGCATTTCTTTATGAACAGTGTAGACATATTTTGAATCATGGGAAGTTTTAAACTGTGGCAATACTAGCCATATGGGATTCTTAACTTTGATGAAATCTGATGGATCATTTCACACATGGTCATGCTGAGTTTAAGGCTAAAAGAAAAGACTCAAACAATCTCTTTTGATAATTATTTCCAAATAACAGTTTGCAAAAAGCATGTACAGGCTGGCTAACCATACTTTCTTTGACATTAAATTTTGAAATATTAACATTTTTCTTTTCTGTGATTTTCACAATTTCTTTTAATTGTGTGACAGTTTGTTCTGAGGGAATAGCCACTGCTGAGCACTCCCAGCACATTGAGGCAAATAGTGATATCTTGACAGGGACTCTTCAGGCTCCTTTCTCCAAGACACTGCCAGGTGCTGCCGTAGGCCTAGATGAAATGTAAGCCTATAGACTGTGCTGTTCAATTATCCAGCATTTGAAAATTCAAATCTCAAGCTAGGGCATTTCACAGACATGAAATTTGCCCCTACAGAAATGCTAAACACATTGTGTTTAGCAATGCTAAAGTGAACTCTCAAGAGTTGTTGATCAAAGTTAGCTTGTTAAAGAAGAAACTAATATTTGTGCAGAAAGACAAAGTATTGCTATGAACCAGCAATTAACTAAAAGGTTTTCATGCTAAGAAAATGTGTAAGGGGTGCCTCAAGTTTTTCTATAAAATTTCATATTTTTTTACAAGTTGGAAAATTAGGAAGATAGGGTGAGTAAAAGAAAGACGCAAGCAGTAATTGTTAAAGTCAAGTTTTGTTGCATGATACAGGATTCTGTTGGTCAGTTATTTCCAGAAACTTTGTTGCAGAGAATTCTATTGGAGAAATAAAGAAATATCAAAACAGTAGACATTGATGTACCAGATGGAATATCGCTCACAAAACAATACCCTCTCTAAAGAGAATGATAAAAGAACTATTCATGCACACTCTAGTTAATCAATGGAGAATACAGGATAAGATTGGAGGGGACTGGTCAGTCCCTTTCATCTTGTTAGGGAGCTGGTGGAACAGAATATGAGGTGCACCAAAGAGGTTAGAAATCCTTGCTAAAAATGAACTCTCTGTAAGTGTCTTACAATGCTCAGATCTGCAAGTTTGGGTCTGGTGTCAACACTGAAAAGAATAATGGGTCTATAGAGGTACACAAAGTTTAGTTGAAAAATGCTTGTGTATGGAAAGAGAAAAACATGGGTTGTTAACTGCAAATAGAAAAAACACTAGAAAAGACATGAAAGAAAGTATGCACAATACAGCTACTTTTTTTAAATTACATGTCTCTTTTAGATCATCCTTCGTGTTGCATACCTTTTTAAGGACATCTGTCTTAATAAGAATGGAATGTTCCATTAAAATAATCAGTGGGAAATTTGAAATTGGGGAAAATGCTAGTTTAAAAAAATAAATAAAATTTATGGAGCTGTAAAACTCATTGCCAGTGCTAACAAGGGAATGTTGGTGTACATGTACAACAGACAGCTCAAGTTTATAATAGGAGACAGTGGAATTTAAAACTTCAGGACTTAAAATCGACAATTTACAACTTGGTTTTCAGAGGAACTCTCCTAGAAACAAGATTTATTTAATCTCTCCATCAGCATATATGGGAGGTGGCAGAGTGGATGGACACATACTATGGCTGTTCTTCAGTAAGAAATTCTTGTACATCTGTGTGGACAGCTAGATTTCTTTATTATGGAGTATTACAGAAAGTGTTCTGCCTTATGGACTGTGGGTTTTTTGATATCTTTTCCTGTACTTGCCATTCTGCCAGCACTCTGGGCTTAAAGTAAATTAATGGACAGGACCTTCATTTTCCTCAATTCATTGGCTATAAAAGTGCTTACAGAGTTGCTTTGTTTTAGTGAAATCTATCACTGAATTGTAAAAAACAGACAAATGAGACAATATTACGCTTCTGAAGTAAAATAATATTTTTAAAGCAGAAACAGTGGTTGTTGTGTGTTTATGCCAGTGTTTGATGTCATTAGTGTAAGTGCTTTCCTTCTGGGTAACTGCGTCTCCATAATAAAACTAAATCACTGTTTTGTTCATAAGACAGAAAATCAAAGATTAACAGCCTGCATGGTGCAGCATGTCAACCTGCTTTTGGTACAGAAACAATGTGTTACCCTCTAGTTTATCCATTGCTTGGCTGGAGTTTCAAGCATGAATATCATGTTTCTGGAATGCAATGCGATGCATAGACTGTAAGAATGGACAAATTTAGCAGAAATGTGAGAAAAAGGGTCAATTAAAAATTAAAAGGAAAAGCCATATGTTAGGCTGTGGTATTCCCAATCTTCCCAGCCATCATATCTCATCATACCAGTGAATCATCCAAGTCACATGCACATATATGACCACCTTATGCTGATGTTTCTAATTTTCGGCAGTAGCTGCAGCATTTTGGAATCATCTCTTCATGTATGATGATAACAACTTTCTATGAGAGTGAAATTCTTAAATTCTTCTAAAAGCATGCCATAACCTTCTAGCAGAGCAAAGCCATGGATCAAGGGAGAACTCCCTTGCTGAGTCCTGGGACCCACGTTGGGATAGGGAAAATGAGCACAGGTGTTGGACTCCTTTAATACTTCTGCATCTGAATCACTTACAAGCACACACTATAAATCTGCAATGATGTAGGATAATGCAAGTAGAAGTTTATCCCAGAAACCTTTTCAATATGTCCTCTACCTGATTCTGTGCATGTTGCTGATGAGGATTATTACTTGATTTATTTTGAAGTCATGTATCCGTTTTGAGAGTGCAGATAATCTGAGATCAGTTTGCATGTGGAATTAGGACAATTGACAAATTCATCCTTTATCTTTTAAAACTATCTATCTGTTCTATTAGATCCTAAAAAAAAAAAAAAAGTATTTTCTCATCTGATCAGCCTCTATTCTGTAAGTTTTAGGAAAAGGAAGGGATTACTTAATTTATTTCTAGTTGAAAGGTGTTGGGATTTTGGTGAGTGTGAAGATGAGAAATACCTTCTTGAGTATGTCTGTCCTAGTTGGATATACATATTCAAGAAATAGATAGTGGGCCAAATCCCCAGCATGAAGTCAAAAGAACTCTGTTAATAGAGACTAGGTAAGGATTTGGCACAGACAAGTATATAAGAGTGCCACAGCTCACCGGGTGTTATCGCGAAAAGTCTGTGTCTTGCTGGCATTGACTTTCAAAAACAAGCTGTGCTTAGCACCTCTGAGTTTATAAAGATCACACAGCAACCTACATGCTATCAAAGCTTCAGGAACAAATAAATAAGCGGCTTATCTCTCAAGGTCTTTCCCCCTGATTTTATTCTAAGTGACAATAGAACCAAAGTTGTAAAGCAGTATAAGATCTTCAGCCCAAATACGTGTTGTATATTTTTTCACATTGTCTGAATCTGCTATTGGATTATTTTCCCTAACAAATTATAACATTTGGGGCTTTTAGATCTGTCAGAGCTCTGAAATTAATTCCCACTTTTGTTCTACAAAAATCTTGCAATATTTTTCACACATCTGCTTCAGGAGAAATGAATCTCCCTCTCCACATACACATTTAAAAAAAGAAATGTCAGCTTTATGAATCTCTATCTTTGTACTGTAGTTTTTCCAGAGCTATCTGTGTCTACACAGAGAAAATTCTTGGAAGCTGCATTGTATTTTAACCTTTGAAGCAGATACCCTGAATGAGTGGAAAAACCGAGTAATTTCACCCATCCCTTGAGAAACATAATGAAAATCTTAAGACAAAAATTTGCCCATTGTCTGAGGTAGGTGTGTAAAATTTCACACAGCAGAGATGACAACAAAATAAGATTTCATAACTACTTTTCTACTGTTGTTCTTCATCACCTGTGAAATAAAACCAATCATGTTCTTGCTCTAATTCTCTTATTCTGGTAAAATCCATATGTAAAACTGATGGCGATGACTGAGCAAAACCACCAGGCAGCCAGGACTTTTCAGCAGGAGGGAATCATTATAAGTATGAATCACACAAAGCAATATAAGCAAAAAGGCTATCTTGTCCTGGCTTTTAATTCAGTCTCCACTACCTAGTTTCAGAGTCCTCTCTTTCAGCAACCAGCCCTTCAAGAAATCCTTCTCTTTGTGAATGGTGGAATAGTTTGTGCCTTTGTCTTCTACCATGTGATGCCAGACACTTGCAATGTAAAGTCAGCAAAGGCACATGCCTGGAATGGATTGCGTTGAAAAAACTGGATTTTTTTTTTTTCTTTTTAATTAACTTTTGTTCTGTGTCCAAATGCCAAATGTGAGAGAGGAAAGTAATTGTATTCAGACTATTAGCAATGTGGTTTGGCCACAGGCATGAGCCAATATGCCTTTTTTGTATTTCTTTTGATTTCTTGCCGGCCTATACCATCTTTTACTCTTGTGTGCCGCAAGAGTATTTGGTAGCTTTACGCAGTGGCAAGGGCTGTTCCCGCTCCAGCAGCATCCATTAGATGGCTGTAGCGGGAGGCCTTGCGGGAGCAGCCGCCGTCAGGCTGCTCCCGCATCTTAGCTCAGCACATGTCAAATGGTGCGTAGCCACACTCTGACTGTGTGCCACATATTTCCTCCTGCCGTGTCATTACTCATTAGCGTCTGGAATTGCTGCCGCTGGCTTCCGCAAATGAATGCAAGAGCCCTAGGTGAGTTAAAACAAATAAAGTCTCTTGCTGGCCCCCTAATATACTATTGCCTGCTCCAGGAGGAGGGGAGGAATCCGTCATTACCTTGGACAGATTAGAGATCCTACAGTTACTCACCTGAAGTAGGCCACTTATCGTCCTCTCCCTGGGCTGAGTCAAACCTTACATATGTTCACCAGATGGTGGATTCCCATAATTATTATTCTGCAGGCTAGAACAACATGAAGAGAAGGAAGAACTTAGCCCATATACACTCTTCTCCATTACATCTACTCACATGTGAATTGATATATATTAGCACAAAATGGTACCTAAAGACTTGAAATATAGTAGTCCGACAGCAATAATAATGTGTTACTACCAAGTATTGCATTTACTCTGTCAGAGCTTCTTGAAGAACAGAGCATCATTCTTAAATGAAAACTACTGCATCTCTGATAGTTAGGGTTGACCAAAAATATAGAGTTATCAAGATATTTCTGCCATTCTCTACCCCTCCACACCTGATAAACCCACAGATTAGTGGCACATTTTTTAATGTTAAAATGTGATTTGCAATACCACAGAGTATTCATCTTATCTCAAATTGCAAATTTAAGAAACCCTAACAATATATGAAACTTCAGGATGAAATCTCTGTACGACTTTGAGAGTAGATGCTGGGGCTGATAGAGTTCAATGTTTTCATTAGCAAGCTGGCTGATGATGTAAAATTCAGCAAATTTGCTGAGGACACTAAGTGACAGGTAGGGGATGATAGTCCCATCCACTAAAGCTTCAGTTGAGTAGAAGTGAGGAACTGGAAGACTGGTCTGACAGAAACCTTGAAACCTTTGACAGTTCTGCACTTGAAGAAAAGTAATTCCTTGTGTCAGTACAGACTGAAACCCAACTAAATGCATAACATCCCTGGGAATGTGACGGATAACAACAGTGCGTGCATATGGGAAGTAACATAAGATGCACCCTTGCCTACATTAGGAGAAACATGGCTAGTGGATGGAGGAGTTTATCTATTCTGCCTGGCCCAGGCTGGCCATTACCTGGAATACTGTATCCAATTTGGGGCTGTCCTTGTGCAAGAAGGACATTGAAATGTAAAACATGATCCAGTGGAGGACCCACAAGAAGTAAAGGACATTTTGTACTTGATCTAAGATGAGAGATTGAGGGGACTGGTTTATTTAGGCTGGCAGAGAGGGAACTGAGAGGGGAAGCAGAAGTATCCTACAACTAGGGAGAGAATTTTTCTTTATAATATCAATGGTAAAGAAGAGACACTTGCTTGAAATGTTTTCACTAGGAGGGTATCCTAGTGCTGGTGCTGGTTATGCAGGGACGCTGAGGAACTTTCATTTGTGGGTTTTAAAAACTTGACTGGTTCTGGTGTTGGTGGTGTGTCTGCTTGAGAAAGATGTTTAAGTGAAGGCCCTTCCCTGGGCCTCTGTGGCTTCATTTTAACTCACAGCTATTTAATGTCTGAGAGTGTTTCTCATACACATCCCGTGAGTGTTCTCTTCTGTGAAGCTGTGGGTTCTGCTTTGTTAATTTAAAAGGCCTCACGCTTCTGTCATAACAAAGCTAAGGGAGAAACTTATCTGTAAGCTGACAGAATTGTCTGAGAAAATCTAGTCTGTGGAGAAAGCATTAAAAAGTCTACTTGTGGATACTAGACATTTTACTTCTTCCCTCCTAATGCTGTAGCCAATATTCATGTCAGCATCATCCTACTTGTTTGTTTCTTTTGATATGTCTGCTGCCCAATTTCATCATTCTTAAAGGTTGAAAAGATTCCCCCATGTTAAAACTTTACTACTTGAATGTGTGGCTGAAATATTGAAAGACTTAATTGTATTGTAAAGAATGCTGGGAAGTTTTTAAAAAACTTCAGGAATTTCTCACTGAAGCTACTTAAAACTACTCATTAGAATACTAAAGGAAAAAACAAAAAAAAACCCCACAAAACAAAACAAAAAACCATTTCTTTGCCCTGCTCTGTCATACCTCAAATACTGGAACTTTTAGCATTTCCAGCTGCAGATCTTTTAGAACTTCTTTGAGTACAATTTTTAGGCTTTCTAATATTTTCTTTTGCTGTGCCAAATGTTGAAAAACAGTCTCATCTCGTAAACATGCCAGTACCAGTGAGAAAGTGTGCTGTAGTGTTAGTCTCATGGGACAGTAAAAGGGATGGAAACCTCATCCTTGAGGTTCTGCAATTCGAAATGAGCAACCACGTGGAATTTTATAGTTCTGACTGCTTCAAGTGGTTTTACAATATTCTTAACTTTTGATGCAGAGATATTAAAACTACCATGTACAGGTGTAGCAATACCTCACTTTCCTGGAAGGTAATAAAATACCATGTTAATCAGTGGTCAGTCTCTCTGTGATATGGCAGAGCCACACTGTTATGACAAATGGCTTTAAACAAGTTCAGTGCTATAATTATGGAAAAGGTTACATTGTTCTACAATTATCCTTTTAATCAATCTTGCAGGATAATCATCCTGCCGAAAAATCTGTTTCTCAATACCAATTTCATTATCTAGGTGATTCTCATCACTAATCATTAGAGTGTGATTCACTACATTCTTAACAACTCCTGTTTTAACTTTAAATGGGTGATTAGACTCAATATACAGGATATTACCTGCACTATCGTCTTTATGATACATTCTCCTTCCCAACTGTCAGGCCATCTCTCCACTAATAAATGTAAAAAAGCATTTCTTATTAACATCCTTTTCCATAGTAAATCATATTCAAATGAAACATTACTAATGAAAGAGGAGAAGGGAGAACAGCTCTTTCCCTGATGTTCCATCTTTCCAAACATTGCATCGGAAAATGTGGGGCAAGACTGGGAACCTCCAGGCTATTCTGTAAGGTTGGTGTATCTGTAATAAGAAGGAAGTAGCTACTCTTTACTTTGGAATTTTTACAGGTCCCTTAGACATTCCTTCATAGAAACAAGAAAGGTTCTTAAGTAGAAACAGGACTGCATTTTCTTCTGTTGGGAGAGTTGGCAAAACATTAAGAGTTGTAAGTCCCTCTTTGGGACCTGAAGATTAGGGACTTTTGTTGCACTTGTTACTTATAGCAGTCATTCTGTTTCTGGCTTGTCTACAGTAGGGTTACCTCTTGACTTATGAGAGCTTCAATATCTGTCTTAAACAAGAGTAAAGAATTTATATTAGTAATTTAATTTTTTTAAGATCACCTTTTATCTTTTTGTTTAATACTGAGTTCTCTATCACAATAATATGTCAAAAAAATTCTTCTTCAGCTAAGCTACTTCAGCATTTTCCAAAGGACTTCACCTAGTGATATAGAAGGGGGTTGCAACTTTTCATTTATGAAAAAAAGGTCTTAATTATTTTGAGAATATGAGAATTCTTCCTGTTTAAAACACAGCATATTGAAAGTAACCTATAAATGAACATCAGTAAAAAAATTCTGTGAAATTGTTTTTGCTTTTAAAGAGCTTCAAGATCTTCCTTGTGAAAAGTAACTAGGATTGGTTTGTTTAATTATATTGCTTAATTGTGAAGTTCCAATGTTCTGGTAAACTCCCCAGTTCTGACTCTTTGTGCAGCCAGAAATTCAGTTCTATCCAGAGCCTGTTTAACTTCGACCGTGACAAGGCCCCTGTTGTGAGGGTAAACTGACTTTGGAGATGATTGCTTCTTGACACTCTGCCTGCCACTTGTGTGTGTAGATTTATGTACTATACATTTTCATTGAGCATTTAACCCTGAATCTTTATATGAGCCTACCATAAAGCACATGCCTATCATCCAGGAAATGCTTGGCGATGCTTTTCCTAGACAGAAATTATTTTAACATGAAGAAAAATTAATTGTACTGAATTTCTAATATCCTGGGAAATAGTTTCTGCCAACTGTAAAAAGAAGTTTAATTAATCTGTAGTTATTAATTTTCTTATTCACTTGAAATTATTCATTAGTATGTTTGGACTAATGTTTTACTGGGGTTTTTTTGGCTTTTTTTTGGCTACTATCATGGTGATCTGCAGAATGAAAACATGAAAAATAATAAAGCCTAAATGATGTGTAGTCAAGCAAGTCAAGATGTTGATTGTGAATATGCTTTCTACCTGTGAGAATAAACAGTGAGTGTATGTTTTCATTTAAAGCTGGACTCTGCCCAGTTGCTACTAATACAGACAAAGGCTTGTGGAGAGAGAAAAAAATGCTCTGTCAGAATGACTTATATAAGCTTAAGCAGCAGACTTCCTAAACCGAGACTTATCACTTCAGGGTTATTTCCATGTGACCTGTGGAGGATGCCCATGAATAGCAGGAGAAGACATGCAGTTTTCTCTGCTGTAGGGCTCAGCCTCTCAGTGCAAGACTAGAAGGCAGTCCTGGGTGTTGTGAAGTAATCATTAAGTTACACGCTTGTCATTTCTTGTACATTCACTCAGAACTAATGCACATCACTTTTTCCAATTATAATCATTCCACCATTTAACAAGCACAAAAGGCCTTAGATTCCAATTTGCCACTGATGCTTCACTCTCACTTGCTTATTTCTTGGCATTTAGGTCAGGCTAGGTTGTGCACAGCTCCAATAATGGGGTATATTCACCCTTCATACTGCAAACGTACAAATGATGAAGGCTAGAACAGCTGGTCTCACAATGTGAGAGCAGATCATTTCCACTGGTATGGTAATTCCTCTATTCATAGTTTTCCTTTCAGTTACCGCAAATACATTTTATCTTTTTGGCTTGCTTATTGCCAAAGCCAAACAGAAAGCACACAATGATATAGGAGATGCAGTCCTCTCCATGCTTCCTTGCTGGCTAAATCAAAGTTGCTCTGGAAAGCATGTCACATTTCATTTAGCTTTTCAAACCTTTACACAGCTAAAAACAAGCACCTGCCCTTCCCCGCTCAAAAACAAAACAAAACCAAGCCAAAAAACCCCACTACAAAAAACTACAAAAGCAAAACACCAAACCACAGCTGCTGAAATCCCTAGTCTTTAATCTTAGTTATCCTTGTACTAATGATAAGTAACTGGAATGTTAATAAACAAGCTTTGGCTACACATTAGCCAAGAATTAAAAGTATAACACAGCATCTAAAATGCTTTACTCTTCTTTTTGCTGAAAATAATTTATTTTTCTGGAGTGCTTTACAAGTTTGGAGATTTTGAGCTCAAATTGGCTTATTTCTATGACAGTATTCAGTAGGAAATGGAAGCAAGGCTGGCTGCTCTTTTTTTTTTTTTTTTTTTTTTTTTTTTTTTACCCCAGTACTGTCCTATGCTTCTCTTCTCTGTACACAGGCATCAGAGGAGACCAGTGAAGGTTTACAGTTGGTAGCCAGTAGCCAGTCTTGGCCCAGCGATCAATCAGAACTTGAAGCTGCTGTTTTTGAGGAGTAATGTTGTCTGCCTGCCCATTCACAAATATTAGGGGAAAGGAAGCAGTGCAAAAAACTTTTACTCTTGAAGGTAAATTGCCACTGACAGATCTCCCTGTACAATGCCACAAAGAGATGTGTGGTCCCAATTTTGACCTGTATTACAGAGAACATTTTCATGCATCACTTATTCACACATCTATGATGAATGAAAGTAACACACAGCCAAAATGAAACTGCAGCAGCAAAGTACTGCTGCTGTGTCTGCTCTAGTGTGTGTCATGATATGAACCAGTTTTTTGGCACTTCAACAGTTTCTGTGAGTCATCTCGCCCATGATGTTTGCAGTGGCATCAGAACAGGTACAATCTTCCCTCAAATCTGGCCCTGCTGACAGCATTTGTGCAGAATGCTAAATTCTTAGAAATTTGGGGGTTTCTTCATCACATTTGGATGATGCAGCAGAATTTCTAAATTACCTAGAAGCTGCATGATTTGTCTTTCCTACATAAGATGATAATTGTTTTCAGAAAGACCACTAGCTACTGTTTAGGTCTTTTTTTACAGAAAATTATTACAGTTAGTGAGACAACATTATTTCTTCCTCTAATAAAATTATAAAATTTCTGTGATTGTTCTTCTGGAACAAGTGATAAAGAAAGGAACAGGTGCTGCTTGAAAAGTGTGACTCAGATGCACAAGACGCTTTCCTCTGAAATTCCCTCCCTCAGGTCCTTGTTTTCACAATGTCTTAGTGAAATCTCATAAATTAAGATGTTTCTCTACTAGGGAAGACATTTAATAACTTGCATACTTTAAATTATATAATGTATCTTTCAGCATAATTAGTCAGTCTCATTTTTATTTATATTTTGCTTCAAAATATCGTTTCACAATTTGCTTTCTCAGAGCTGACAGCCTCTGAGAAAACACTTGCATGAGCTATACAGAGCGCAAACTTTTCTCTCGAACTTAATTTTAAGACATAATTGAGTTGCTATCCACAAAGTATTTTTCTCCCCAGTTGCAAGAAATGCCAGTCTGTCACTGTAGATAATAAACGATGGAGATGCAAACTCTGTAATGGAATTTCCCATGTACCTCACACAGCCTGAAAGATGAGAATCCTCTAGATAATATGTGATTGCTTCAAATGCAGTGCTGCATCCTCCCCTAAGCTTTGCCCACTATCAAGTATAAGACCACACAAGTATGCCGTTTTTTCTCCTGTTTGAATTCAACTTGCAAGTCATGATAAGACAATTAAAGGAAATTTAACAATCTTGCCTACAAAAAGGGCAAGATTTGGGTCTGCCCCCCAGAAAGCAAGGAATATATAAAATCATATTTTATTTAATTCTAATAATAGCTGAAATAATTATGTACTAGTTAACTCCTTATCTGTTTTACTCTTGTCATTTATACTATTCTGGTAAAGAGGAAGTCTAGGGGCTCTGATATATGTACTACATTTTTCAGACAAACAGGATACACTATCACTGAAATCAGTAAGAAGAATTTCACTTTTTGCAGTGAAAATCAGAGGTAGTTAAATAACAAGAATTTGGCCTGTGTATAAAATCTATGTATTTGGGGTATGTTTATATTTAAGTTTATATTTAATTAAGTGAAATGTTCTATGACTCTAATCTGGACAGGGGATCATGCATAACCTCCTATCATTAAGAAATTACCTACAGGATATTTCATTTTAATAAAAGGTCACAACCTTAATTTTAGGACGTGACTGTGTGTTTAAGCATCCTGTTCTGCTGGATAGTGATTCACTACTTTTCCAATGACAAAAGTGTTTTGTATTATTTTTACCAACATCACTTTTCACAGAGGCCTTTCTTTTGAGATTTCCCATCATATATTAATTTGGTCTGATGCAATTCTTTCATTGAGTTAACTGTGAACGGAACAGAATACTTTTATCTAAGATCACAGACATACTTTGCCTCTAATGTTTCTTAGCACTTAGTAATGAACAAACTGATTCAGATAAAAGTCTCCATCAGTAATACTTACAGACACTTAAACAAGAACATGAATTTTGAAAAGTCTGACAAGTTTTAAAAATGTTCATACATCTCCAGCAGGGAGTCAAGAATAAAAATTCTAAAATACAGTAATTGAAACAAAGTAATACCATATCATTGCCAAAACTACTTATGCAGAGGGAATTGTTTTCTTGTGAAATGGCTTAAATGAGGGTTCTAATTCTTCAGATGCACAAAAAAGATATTTTTCACATGCTGATTAATCCCATTGCATCCAGTCTGACAGCTCATTTGCTGTTTGTGAAGTCTGAATCTGGAAGTTTGTAGATTTTTCTAGTTACTCTGATACACGATCAAAAATAGTACTGTATAGTTTTGATATAATTGATATCTATTTTTTTCCTTCCATTTAGACTTTCTAGTCAGATTCACCATGGAGTAACAGAATTATTGATCTGAAGAAAAACCCACAAGTTTTGTTGATTTGCCATATCTTTATCTTTTTAGTGTATATGTGCACACTAACATACTTTAGCTTGCATCATTCTAAGCAGCTTCTTTTTACTTTTCCCTGATCAAGCTTAGGTAATTTCATAGTGTCCTTACAATTCTTGACTGATTGCATTATGGTATTGGTAGCCTTTTTTTTTTTTTTTGATTATATTAATAATTAACTAAATTTTGCCTAATATTCAGATTACTTAAAATGCTATTTTACACTGTGGAATACTAATTATTTCTTCAAATTCTTCTTATAATTGTTCCTGGCAGTTAGTTTCTGACAGTAGTGTTGGGTAGAGTTGTTCAGCTCCTACATTCTGGTATGCTGGGTGCAAATTTCAGAAAATCGTGTAGCTCTTTCCAATATGCTATTGTGCTTTATTGTGTTTCTTCGTGCCATTGTTTTGATTGGGGTGGAAGGCAGAACATAATCTTTTCTCTCAGAGAAAGGGAAACGGAGGTGTAAAAATCCCTGCAAAGCCTTCGGGAGTTGCTGTTGCTATTGCAAGTGAGAGACTGCCTTTCCCAAAGTAAAGACAGGCAGGCAGGCCCGGCAAGAGGTTCATGTACTTTAAGCAGCCAGTCAGCTGGATTCTCCACTGACTCCAAATCTGGAAAGCTCTTCTAATCATTTGTTGAGATGCCAGTTTCTTGGATGAATGCCTATAGCCATATGGCATTGAATTGACAAAGATTTTTACTGAATTAACACAGATTTTCAAAATTCATATGTTCTGATATCCAGCATTACTAGCAAAGTGGAAAGCACGTATTTCCAACATACAAACTTTTTAAAGTATTTATAAATTTCAACAAATCTTTGGTCTCTGGCACACGATCTTTTGTTTCCTAACAAATCATATCTCTATGCTGCACTGTGCCTTTACAGTTTTAAATAAGATCCTAACATCTGTGTTGTTGTCCTGTGTTGTGTTTTCAAGGGAAATTTTTTTTTCATTAAAGACACTGTTTTTCACCAGATGACAGGCATTCCTTATGGCTCTCCATTTTAACCAAGGTATTAAAGGCTATTTCAATTTGACTATAGCAGTGTTCTGCCAAAAGGCTGCTCTAAGTTATATTGGGTGCATTACCCACCAGAAAGCACGGCTTGATAAGAGTGCATTGTGAACTACACCACACATCGATATGGAGGTTATTTGATTTGAAATTGGATTCTAGCCTTCCTTGATGGGTTGTATAAATGGAGACATGTGTTGAGGAAATTCTCATGAAGTTTATGAAGAATGGGATGTGGTTTGTTTTTTGTTGTTTCTTTTGATTTAGAGCTTAACTTCTACTTCTTAAAGTATCTGTTTCAGGTCTGATAAATATTCAGAGATAAAGCATAAGTTTTTTTTTTTAATAGAAAGAAAACTTGCAAAAAATATTCATTGAGTGGATTTCTGCTCTGATATTAGTGAGGTGTAGGTTGTAGGCTTTTGTAGCAGGGTGTCTTTTTGACCCTTCTTTAAACATTTAAGACTTAGTTCAGTAGTTCATCCAATTGATGAGACATGTTTCTTAAGTACAGTGCCTTCAAAGTACTCTAAATATATAATATTCTCTGAGAGACATGTCAGTCATTGTGAAGATGAAAATAGCTTAAATGCTAAGTTTCTTGTAAACTGTGTCCTTGTCTTAGAGGCCTATTCACAAAGCAGTGATTTACTGTATGTGTGACACTTAAGAATGCTTGAAAAATAGATGGAGGCAAAAAAATTCATTACAGGGCAGATGGAACTGTAGATATTGTGATGGGGCAGGGGGAAAAACTTGCTGTGCAACTTGCATGCATACAGACAGCATGTGCATGGCCCTAAGGGCAGCACACAGAACTTCACAGAAAACATATTAAATGGGCATAGGGGAAGCATCCTTTGACCTACATAAAAGAGCCTTTGTGCAGATCGCATGAGCAAAAGTTCGCATTTTCAGACAGATAAAGATGTGCTACTTCTTTGGAATCAAAGGTAGATTGGCAACACTTTTGAGGAAATGGCAAAATCATTATAAGTTGTGTTTGGTATCCACTGTATTGGTATTCATCATTGTGAAAGGTTTTGGCATCAAGGAGGTTGTAATATATGATCTCACATGAATCCTGTCGTAATTTACTATTAAATGATGTTCTTCTGTTGTAAAGTGCTGCTACTAACTTTAAAGGAAGCAGAATGAAGAAGGAAACAGTGCCCTGACAAGCCATTTGTAGCCTGGCTGCGTGATGGATTCAGAGATAACTGTAAAGTGATTAGCTCAAGACTCTAAATTTGCCAAGGATTGGAGAACACTATGCAGGGAGGGCATGGGATGTGTAGTGCAAAACTTTAGTAGGCTAAAATCAACTGTATCGTTCAGAGCATTTATGAAATTATTTTCTGAGCCATTGTACCACATTCAGCCTTTGATAATGAACTGAAATTTAGGTTTTGGAAAGCATGCTCTACAGGTAAGATGTTGTGAAATGTGCCAAGTAGGTTGATCTGAACCTAAAATAACGTGTATTTGTTTTGAGAATTAGAAAGAAATTTCTAAGCAATAAAAAGCACCTCTTGGACATGTTAAGAGCAACAGAAATCCCTTAATATTGAGAAAGATAATATTTTACTGTGTAGTCCTAAACGTATTATAAAGTTTTTGCTTTGATAGAAAATCAGAGGTGGTAGGATATGAACAAAATTATTTACACACAAACATTTTCCGTGTGTCTGTGATTCTCAGCCTCTATTGTACTGCTGTATTAAAGTATATTCATTAGGTATGTAAGAATAGCAGAAAATAGACTTCAGTTTTATCTAAAATGTTTTCCTGCTGTGCACTGCTTTTCTGTGCTGCCTGAATTGTTTTATATCCTACACAAAATTGAAACTTTGGAGTTAGTGGTTCCATGTTAATTAGATGGAAATAATTCTTGAGAGGAGAAACTTGTTAAAAGATTTCTCACAATGATATAAACCCGTACAATAGGCAATTGCCCACTCATGTATTTCACTCAGTCTGCTATCACAAATTTTTCACTGCTGAAGGTTTTTTACTGATTTTCACATACCTGTTTGAAAAATTCATGCACTTCTTTCCAAGTAAACCGCCTCCTATTATTATCATTCTATAAGAGTAGCATGTACAAGACATGGATTCTCTGAGTTAAGCACTTTACAAATGTATAACAAAGACAATGACTGCACAGGAAAACCTGCAGCACAAGTAAAAGGTTTACACTTGTACACAAAGGATGGATGAAATAAGGATAACATAGGGGAACAATGACAGAGAACTCTTCTTCATGAAAAACAGTGGTCAAGGCAATGCAGCTGCTTAGCATCAGGCATTATGGCATAAGAGAATGTTAGGATGGGAAATTGGTGGGGGACTTAATGCTTTTGGAAAATCCCAAAGAATCCACCCCTGACATTCCAGCACTTTTCTTGGTGTAGGTTGTTTTACACTGTTTTAGTACACATCAACATTGAGATGTAGGTGTGGAGTCCCAGTGAAGCAGCCGTCCCCCAGCACAGTTATAATTTGACCCAATGCCCAAAGGAGACTGGGTTTTCACCCTGGCTGCAGGGCAGGGCTTGAATGCAGACCCAGAGAAGAGGTGGGCACCTCACACAGTTGAGTGCCCTCTTCCCACCAGTTCCCATCAGACTAGGACTAACTCTTCCTGCCTCCTCATTTCTACCTTTACTTCTCTTGATACTGCAGAGGTGATTTTAAGTGGAAGAAAAGTATGACAAAGATGAGAATGGAGATTGTTTTCAGTTGTACAATGGCTTCTTGGATAACTAAGGAACAAACAGGAATAGGAAAAACAAATGTTTTATGTGCAACTGATCCTAAGCTGTCCAATGATTATGTAAAGCAAGCCATGTCTGCTAAGAGGCCACCACGCATGATGGTGGCAGCAAAACTGTCCCCTGGTTGAGCTTTGGATACAGTTCCAGAGTGTGTGTGATCCGGGAGACAGCCAGCTCTGTAACGGATGCTATGACCAATATCTCCCTTGTTGAGATCTCACCTTTTCCATTTATAGTGTCATCTGTTATATGGCAGTGAGCTATTCAGCACAGGAGATGAGACTTCTGTGAGCTATAATGCACACAAAAAAGTGTGACAAATTGCAATGACAAGGCTGCATTTGTACTATGAGGTACAGTCAGTTGTGATATGATGTAGTAGAATGAAATAATCCCTTCTTGGACAATGCTGGCTGTGGTATATTGTGTGCTGCCAAGAGTCAGTGCTGCAAATACAGCTTGCCATCAGAGAATTATTCCACACAAAATGAGGAAAACTCCTCTCTAATGAATGCACATGCTGTAATAAGATAATAGTGCTGTTGATGCATCAGAAGTCTGTACATCCATCTTCAGATCCATTCTGGATCTGAAAAGATTTGAAATCTATTCCAATGTTGAATTTGTACTCCCAAAAATCCCAGTGCCATGAAACAGACATGTTGTCTAGTTTGCACCATGTGAACATGCAGTAGTATCTGCCTTTTGCTGCTTGGGCTATGGCCTGCCCAAAATAATTTAGTTTTATACTGTCCTGGAGCTTGCTAGAAAGATGTAACCTCCAGCAGTGCATTGCAAAACCAAAAAGTTCATCTCAGAATTGAACTCGGCTATGTCAACAGTGTCTATCTAAACATGGTGAGCATTTCTGAAGATTAAGTGAATTTTAGTTTACATGCTTTTGTCTTCCATGCTTTTGCTTTTGTTTACATGCTTTTGTCTTCCAAGATTTTAAGGACTTTCACAGTTGCTTAAGAGTACTGGAAAATCTTCTATTAGTATCTCTCTTTTACTCTTTCCTTTTTCTTATGCTCCTCTTTTTTTGTTCCCCTTTTCTTTTGCAGGAAGGAGCTTTGGTGAATTAAAAAATTTACACTTGCATTGAAAAAAGTTAATGGAAATAATGGTTAATTTAAATTCCTCTACTATTAAAATGCCAGTTTTAGCCTTGATTGACATTTAAAACTATGAACATATCTGGAAACAAACAGACAAACCAACCTTACAAAGGAGGTCTGTCTTCCACTGAGTTGTGTTCAAAACTTGTCTTAAATTCAGTGTAGAAATACACAAAAGATAGTTATATAAATTATATTATTTCTTTTAAGGTTTTCCTCTTAGCATGCTTTCTTTGTTGACAAAACAATGAAGTATTTAGACAGAAATATGAGGATTATGCATTTAATTCTCTGGGAAGCTGAAGAAAACTCAAGGGACACCTTCCTGGTAGTTTTCTAGACTCAGTAGCTCAAATTCACCACACTTACCTTCAGGCTACTCACTGAATGGCCTCTGATTTACTAGAAAGATGTATGGACCTGAAAACAGAATATGTGGGATTTTTTGTGCGTGTTAGAAAACACTTTCCATCTCATTTTATAATAGTGAAATTGTATCTTACTATCTAATTATATCTAACTTACTAAAATAAAAGACATATTTAAATATACACATTCTCTTATAGTGGCATTTAATAATGGAGGAAAGGCCCAGACATGCCCCGGGCTGAAGCTTA
Organism: Onychostruthus taczanowskii; assembly: GCF_017590055.1. Taxonomy (NCBI): domain Eukaryota; kingdom Metazoa; phylum Chordata; class Aves; order Passeriformes; family Passeridae; genus Onychostruthus; species Onychostruthus taczanowskii. The sequence continues at coordinate 2,023,568 of NW_024499240.1, read as the reverse complement.
AATCATGTAAACTCAACAGAAAGGCAATGTTGTCTATAGAACATTTATGTAAGTCATCCTCCTGAAGATTAAAATAGCATTATAACTTTTAAAGGAAAATTTGAGAAGGCCTTAAAGCAAAAATGATCCCTGTCATCTTCTCCACCCTCTCTCCTCCCTTCCCCCTACTTGTCTGTATTCTTCTTTTACTGTGAAGAGCCTGCATGTTTGGTTTTGGTTTGGGTTTTGTTGGTTGGTTGGTTAGTTGGTTGGTTTTTTTAACAGTGTTGTAATATTTTTGGAACTGGTTTTAAAGAAGACATTTCTTTGGTGCAATTGCAATTTTTACCAACAACTGCTAAACTCTTTGTAGCAGAGCTCCACTGGTGTAGAACTAAAATCTGGAAGTAATCAGCAACTGCTGAACATCAGAAATTCTTCAAAAAACATTTAAACACAGTTGGAGTCTGCTAGTAGTTGGGATAGGATTCAGGTACCTAATCCCTTGAGGTTAGTTGTCATCCCCCATCTTCCTTGTCTTATATGTGGAACTAAAAAGCCCCAGGGTGTTGATGATTGTAAAGAAGCTGCGGCTTCTCACCCCCGCTGGGAGCAATAAATAAAGCCTCTGCTGCCATTGTCAGCTGCGCCTTCCCCGCCCGCCCCGCTCCGCTTTGGTTCGGGGCTGGGGAGGAGAGGGGAGCGCCGCCTGTTTAGCCATGGAAACAAACCCGATAAGTAACAGCAATCACTGCTGAAAAGCCGGCCAGTTTTGACACGCATGCTTGACCTGTAATACAGGCGAGTCTGCCTGAGAAGTAAACAAAATTGTAACTTCACTTCAGAGAAATATTGGTGTAATTATGTTAGAGATTACATGACTCTGAGTGTCTTTGGATCCTGCTTGGTTCACTTTAAAACAGTCCCTTTTTTTTTTTATTTATTTTTATTTAATTTTTTTTTTATTGTTTCTGATTTCCTTGTTATATCTAGTTAGTCTGGATATGGATAACCTCTCTGGTTTGCATTATCTCATCTGCTCATGCACTTCATAAGCAACAAATTAAGGACATCCATCATTTTGCTTTGGAATGAACTTGTGCTTTTGCTATATACAGAAACAAACAAAAAAAGCCTCCCTCTCACCATCACAAGTAGAAATACTTTCTCTCACCTCCTATACATGCAAACGGTGCTATGAGTCTAGGTGAACCGAGAGATGAGCGTGGCTGGGAGCTGGCAGTGCAGGCTTTGAGTTTGGCTCCCTGTCCCCAGACTGCAAGGACATGCAAGTGCTGTGGAGCGGCTGAAGGAGAGGAAAGGACTGATATTCAATGGTCACTCATACTTCACATTAACACTTTTACCTGTTTCTGTTCTAGAGGAAATCTTTGAAGAGGAAAAGGTGAAGGCAAGTTACTTTGGGGATCAAACTTTATAATAGTACAGAACTTTGCTTAAAAAATACTGCACTCAATTAGCAAATAAAGCTGCTTCTATTCTTTATCCTGGCCCCTTCTCAGCCTTGTAATATTTTTCTTCATATCACTGGGACACGTGATTAAATGGATTATTTTTTTCCTAAATGTAAAACTATCTATAAACTTTGTAGTTACTGTAACTGCAATTTTCCCAATTAATCTGCAAGTCAGTGTTTAAAAAAGACTTGATTTCTGCTCTTCCTTTGTAATGATCCTCTGCACAAAAGTAAATTTCACTCACTAGAGAATAGCACTAAAGAGCAGTCTTTTTTTGTTTGCTTGTTTTTGGTTTTTGTTGGTTTGTTTTGAATAATGCACATTTGGCTTGCAGTTGTATTTAAATATTACAAGACTATATAAGTTCTAGAACAGGGTCCAAAATCTCATCAGTGCTATAGAAAAGCATTGTAATAGAATCAAGAATGTGGAAAACCACAAGAAAAGAATTAGTCATCAATGAAATCCACCTTAATCACACTCTTAGCCCTTTGTAGGGCCACAAGATTTGTGATGGATTGATTTACTTATTGTTGTAAATCAAAGTGGCTTTTGGGTGATGTGGTATTTTACACAACCAGTTTTCCAGAAAATAGAAGATTTGCTCAAAAATTTTGTCCTAAAAATTGGAGACTCCGTTACCGGGTGCTGAGCTGATTAGGTTTCAAGTAAGCTTAAAAGAGTAACATACATTGTTGTTAATTTGGTTAAATCCCACCAAATTTGTTATGATCACTACCCAAAGTTCGTGTTGATTTTAGTGTTCAATGACATGAAAAGCAAAAGCCTACAATTTTCCATTGACTGCAGTGGGATTTCCCTGTATTATCTTTGAAGAATGGTGTATATGAACATGAGAGAGAATTAAATATTTTCCACTGCTTGCCAGTATAGGCAGCATCATAGGCCATTATGTCAGAAATAATTTAAAATCACTTAAACATTTAAAATAGTCCGCACAAAATGATCCTAGAATGGAATTATATCACTTTAAACATTTGATTATGATTATATTTTATTATTTACATTTCAGTAGCTGAGACTATTTTCTGTTCCTTTCTACATGATATTTGCTTAAAGTAATTATACCAACTGAGAACAGTGGCAGATTGAAATTAAATGTTTGGATTAAATATTTTGTCAGCAAACATGCATCAACTGCTTTACTACTGCTTCTCTTCTTCTCTGCATACTGATTACAAAAAGATTGGCTTTTATCTTGTCATGATTTTAAAATGCCTAGATAAATGCTATTTGATATTGCAGCTTAAAAGAAAATCTAGAAAGAATCTGGATGTAAATAATAAGGAACATGTGATGTGTAGGTGAAAAAAAGACTTTGTCTATCAGCTTAGTTCCTCACCCTCTCCTCAAACAGGCTACTTTTTTTTAAATTTTATTTCCAATTAATGTGTTGCAGTGAGGATCAAAATATGATTAGCTGACAGCTTCCACATTGCTGCTGATCTAAATAGATGAACTTCTCATGGAGCTTTTCAGAGACCTAGAATTCAAGACACCCACTGCTTTCTAATCCTGAAACATGGGAAAACATTTTGTTGTTGTAATAATAATGAAAAAGTCTGTTATCACCTATCTAACAGAAATTCTCATTAACCTTAACAAGACTTTCATGTGTAGATAAGTAAATCTAATACAACTTTTCAACAATGGCAGTTCCAGTGCAGAAACTTAGAAACAAAACTTCAAACTGATACAGCATAGCTGTCTGCATCCTCATTTCAGCTGTGTTTTACTTTGCTGAGCCACATTTCTCACTGCTCTAACTGAGAGCTGAGATAGTTTCCTCTCTTCCACTGGCAGCCCTGGCACCCCTGCCATGTGTGGGTGGAGGGAGGAGCTCCTTGGGCTTCCTGATCTAGAGTTTGAATCTCAAACTGGTGCTTTCTCCACCAGGGCTGATTGCTTCTCCTCTGGATGCTGCAGGTTTCGATGACCATCACTCTCTTTTTCGTAGAGATGGCCCCTCTTGTTTTTGTGGTTATGTCTGCTTACATGCTTCCATTTCTTCCCTATGATAATTCTTACAGAATTGGATAAGATCTAACTTAGCAGGAGTCTACAGATGTTTCTCCAAAAGCTGCTACACACAATAGAAAGTATTTATAACTTCTATAAGACTGTTTTATAACTGAGCTTCACTTAAAACATTTTTACATTAGTAGATAAAAGCTATGTGACATTTTTCCTTCCCCCTTGCTTTCTCTATGGACACAAGGTAGAAAATGTTTATATTGAAAATAGTACTGTGGATAGATGTGTATTATCTTACACATCTTTTGGTAAAAAGCCTTTTCTTTGGCTTGGTAATCTCTTGTTCTTGTGTATTCCTGCCTAAGGAACAGACAGGAAAGTAGTAACAGTTTTGTCTCTTCTTGAGGATGAAGGGAGGTGAATACAACAATCTCTAGTCTTTCAAGAAAAGGCAATTTTTTACAAGGTAGCAGAAGAAGATTTCTCTTTGACCACATTACCCCAGAGACTCATCCCATTTCATCTTGCCATATGTTGTGCCAGCTTCTGGAGTATCTCAGCACAGGATTTTCTAGCCTCTTCTGTGATGCATTTAACATCAACTTCTGTAGGAAGAAAAGGAGGATATTCTCCTTCAAAGCCATTTCTTAATACTAATTTACTATTTGAGAAGGATAGAAGGTTTCTCAAATACTTTCTCAGTGGGTTTAAAAGTCTTCAGATATAAACTATACAGCATGCTGTTATTATAATCAATAAGCAAGTTAAAAAGATGCCATGATATTGGAAAGGACAATGGAAAAATCTTAATAAACAGATGCATTTTTAAGGCTTCTCTAGGGCACATTTGACTAGTGAAGTTTGGAAAGCCCTTAGCACAGCTGCACCAATGTATGCTTTAAATATTCTGCTGGCAATAGTGTGAGTAATACAGTAGAAGAAATGCACCTGACCACATATGGTCATTTCTATTTTCAGTTTAATTGCCTGTTAAGGAGCACTGAGGAATTCCAAATCATTCTAGTGTGTTTCATCAGCCAGCTGTGAAATACACTGTTGCAGCTACATAAAAATAAAGACTTAAAAATAACATGTCTATGTGCAAGCAGCTTGCTTTCCCACCCAAGGATGTTAGAGGTGCTTATGTGTCATGGATGTAAGAAAACATTTGGAAAAGCAGACCCAATTCATACTGGGCACATAACATTTGGTTTCCTATTGAACTATAAAGAGGAAAAAGGCATAATCAAGTGCAGAAACTTTTCAGAGCTGTCAGCTGGCACAAAGCTGCTTCTGGGAAAACAAACTGCACTATTTACAATTTGTGATATCATCAAGAGCTATTTATATAGTGAAAATAATTTACACTCCAATTACGTATTTGTAGATAGTCCAGCCAGAAATGGCCGTTGTGTCATCCAGGCTGACCCCCAAACTAGAAATGAAGCTACATCTAGCTTTTTAATTATGAAATATACTTTTCTTGGTGAGGACAACTTTTTAAATGTTATTTTTATTACAGCATGGAAAGCAGCTATGTTTTCAAAAGCAAAGCACATTTCAAGAGAATAAAAAAAAGGAAAGTTATTAATATGTAAAGGGCTTTTTGGCAATTACTCATGGGCTTATAGGATGTGCTAGATCATCACTTCTATTTCTTGCCAGAAGAGTAATTTTTTTAGGTTTTTTTCAGTCAAATTTAATTTGTGGTAAACCATTGGGTGTGCACTGCTTTACTTGGGAATTGATCTGCACTCCGTCATTCACTTGGAATTTTCTTCTTTTAGCTTCATTCAATTATTCATAATTATGTACATTCATAAATTAGATTAGGCTTCTATATTTATTTTCTCTGCCTATAACCTACTAGCTAGATTTGATAGGTAGAGATTTCTTGTTTGGGTAAGCAATGGATGGGTAGCTGCTGTAAGGTCTTTATTTTGAATCTGTGGGACAGGACAGGCTGCATTTGGAGATGTCTGTTGCAAAGAACATTTTTTTAATATGTTCAAATTCAAATAGTTCTTCATGCCTAATGCAAATTATCAAGGATAATTAGTTGCTGAATAAAACCAGTATCAGTGAGCAAGAGGGGAGCAGGTGTTTCCCAGTGCTTAGTAATACCTGTAGAGAAAGAGCACACACTTGCCTGAAAATTATTTGGTCTTTCCTTATTACAAGATTGAGATATCTGTAAAAGATTTGAGTAACAATGTATTTATCTATTTTTTAAAATCAGACATTTAACAGTAACTTGTGTATTAAAAAGTTTTACTGGAGTCTGAGCACACTTTCAACTTTTCTTGTCTGCCCATCTTGCACAAACAGCAAGTAAAAGCATTTAAATGGGCTGAGGGAGAGAATGAGCACTTAAAAAAATATTCTCCTCACAAGAGTGTTGACAGAGTTAGCTGTGTTTGCAAACCCTGAGAGCTTGGGCTGGTGTCATGTCTGAAAAATTTATCACAAAAAAAAATTTGAAATATTTTCTGGATGTTTCAGAAGTCTTTATTATATCAGTGCAGATAATTTCTCCCTGTACTTTTAAAAATTATTTTCTGAATGCTCTGTGAACAGCATTTGGGGCTGTCTGAGGAAAGTTACCTCTTACTGGAAAAAGTTCTGAATTGAACATATTAGGCTTCCAACTTGCAAATCTGTGTGGAAGTTGCAATCTGCTTTGCAAAATCTCAGGAGTAAAGAGAGTATTCTAATATCCCCTGTAGATAGTGAAACTAGCTACAGAACAGCTATAATTTGAGCATTAACAAATATAGTCATGTATGGCAGGAATTTAAGAGAAATGTGCATGTCTGTGCTAGAGTTATCTCATTGAGAAACATCATATATGTGATGTGTAATAAGTACAGCTCGTATAGCAGTAACCACCAGGAAGATGTCAGAAATAAGACAGAGGCTCAGTTGCTCAGTCTTGCTCTCAATGCCAGGTAAAAACCACTACAGGCAGGATGAAATCCAGGATGGTTGAACATTGCGGGTGATTTGAACAGCAGAACTTTGCTATCAAAGCAGTACTGCTGCCTTGAACAGAAAATAATACCAATAATATATAACAATATCTTAGTTTTTAAAGTGCTTTTCCTCACAGATTATCATGAAGATTGAAGGGAAAAGTTTCTGAAGTTATCTAGGCTGTTTCCTGTCACCAATGAATTGTTTCTTCCTTTTCACTGTTAGATGTCTTAGCAAATGAGAGACTCAATTCTGCTGAAGAGGCAAAACAGAGCCCAGAAAACATGAAGATTTCCCTGAGTTCAACTACACAACAGCAGCTATTTGATCAGTTGAACTTATTGCAAGATTCCCCTTAGTTTTTCTCTCCCCTTTCAGATTTTTTGGCTCTTGAAAAAATCTCCTGTCATTAATCATCACTCTGAAGCTCTCCAGTCTGTAGCTTTGATTACAGTACCACAAGTGACTTGACCTAATATGATCTGCAAATGACCAAATTATTTCTACAGAAAGATACCCACACAACCTTATTTCTAGCTATGAATTCTCTACCTATTGCCCTACATTTTCAGTGAATCCCATAATTAGGATGGGTAAATGAAATTTGACTGTTTCCTAAGACTGTACTGAGATGAGAACTAAATCCAGGGCTGACGAAGTTAACGGACTAGCTCTCAGGGCCCCCTAGAGTGATCTTCATTTTACTTGTTGCCAACAACAACCTTTTAATCACAACCTCATCTGCTAGAAGTGTGAGTGAGTTGTAAGCTTTCATGGTTAAACCCTCTTTCACTGTATTTCCACAGAGATGTAGTTATGCTGCATCTTTATCCCAAATTGTTATTTAAAATTTTGTACCCCTGAGATCTTTTTGGACCACTGTCTTCTCTATGATACGTTACATCCATACTGTGGAAAGAAAAACATTTAAGGTCTCTTTTTTTTCCTTAAGACAAGAATGTGAAGATGTTGTCTTGATTTTCAGTGTCCTCAAGGAGCAGAATGATCAGCTATTTTACACATTATCAGTTACTTGGATTATATTTTGTTTGTTTGTTTGTTTGTTTTTAAGTAGGGATGCTGAAAAATAATTGCATGTTCTTCTAGTCTAGTGCTCAAGATAGCTGGATATCTTATCACATTGTTTTCAGCTCCAAAAGGCACATAAATAATCCTGCTGGCAAGAATTCTGAGTGGTTCCTGATGTTAAATAGTAATGTAGAGCTTGTCCTAGCTGTGCTAAGTATTTTTTAATTCCCCCCCTTTTTTTTTTTAAATTTTGGTTTTGGTTTAGGTTGTTTGGGTTGTTTTTGTTTTTGTTTTTTTCCACTTAGTCATATTTTGGCTAATTTTTTTTAAAGTAGAAAACAGTTATATGATTACTTTTACTGTGCTAATGATATACACTTTTTCTGTGAAAAGAGAGTTGCATTTTCTTGCTTTTATGGACAGCAATGATTTTCTCATTATAGTTGCAAGTGCCAAAATTTTACACTCATAGTCTTTCTGTTATAATTAATTCTACATTAAAAGATTAATAGATAGTGGAAAATGGTGGCTAATTTTTCCAGCTGAAACTAAGGAGGGAATATAGATGGACAGAATGTAATTAAAGAGGCTGGAATTTGGCCAAGACGCTGGCATTGTTATTTCTGCTCTTGCAAAAATACCATGGGATCTTTAATGGCCCTGAGTGGCCGCAGTTGTACGTCTCCTTTGAAAGATGGATACTGGTGATCATCTACTGCCTAGTGAATGCACTGCTAATGCCTGCCTGGCTGAGAGCTGAGAATAAGAGCAGGATGAAGAGATTCATTAAACAGTGAAAGATCAAAATGAATGAATGGTGAAACTGAGGACCCCTGCCTTCCCTAGGAAGTGTCTTATTGCTGCCTTGAGGAAGAGGTGGTCTGATCCACAACTCATTGAAATCAATGAAAAGAATCTAATTGATTTCAAAGGATTTTGGCTCAAGCCCTAAGTTCCATTTTATCTTGCTCTTTGTTCTCTGACAAGGATTAAAGTAACCAGGAAGTCTTGTATCTGACTATGTCTTCCCAAAATATAAAATGAAATAATCTTTATCTGTTTAAACAGATTTTTCCATAAGGGCTGCTGCTCAAGGTCAGGAGAAAAGGGTCTAGGCAGGTCCCTGGTTTGGAGCACAGCCTCACCTGGGCTGTGAAATGAAACGGTTTGGTACATATGGTCCTATGGAATTCACTAGTCATGTATTTATGTCTAGGGGATGTTTACTTTTACTCTGAATTTAAGGGATCTATTTACAAAAAATTGGCTTTACCTCATTTTTAAATGAGGTAAACTTTTACGTTTTAAACTACTTTTATAATTTCACCTCTTATTTGGAAAGAATGTGAAACAGCTTTACCCCTAGATAATCAAAGTGCTTTCTGCTACCACTAAAGCTACCTGGCAATTTCTATTTTGTGCACTGTTTTTGGGCAAATAACTGCTTATGAAATTTAACTTGTCTGAGAATTCATTTATTGCTCTGAACTTGTGTTATCTCTGAAACATTTGGATAGCAGTGGTTGGACTTCGAATATGGCTATTGTAAAAAGTCAATTGCTTATCTGATATTTGTGAGCATATTGTACACAAACTGTGTAACTACTATCTTGATGTGAGAGTAGCAAAATCTGTACATAATTTGAATTTTTCTGATGAGTTGCACAGCTACCAGAGGAGAATCTCATCTGTTAATCCTTGCAGAAATGTGAAGAAGAATTTCCATGTTGCAGTCCTATAAACGGCCTTGCACCATGTGTACAATATTATTGAAAATATGTAGGCAGACAACTCTAGTGAGGCAAAACTCATATTCAAGCTACACTTGCATATGTTGAAATAGCATAGGAAGGGTTTTCTACCACTGTCTTTTCTTCCCCTCTGAAAAGCACTAAAAGTTTTAAAAATCAAATATTTTACCTAATCTTGTTTTCCAGCATCTTTCCAGTAAGTCCTTCCTCCATTTAATGTGTTTTCTCTTTCCTTAGCAGGGGAATGCAGTTAACAGTGTATGAGTTAGGGGGACTCTCTTTTACAAGGCCTCTTTTATGTAAAAATTCGTTTGAGAGTATAATTATCTAGGGCTTTTGGTTTTTCTTCTACTTACATGCAGCCTTTCCCTTGTTTAGGTATTTTAGCGACTGCAGAGAAATGACCCTTGAAGTTATACTATCAGTCTGGTAATAAACTGACATTCAGCGGGGAAAAAACCCCATAAACACTTATTTCATTCAAGAACCATGTTCTTCTATTGGTTTGTTTTTAACTCCTTTCTTGTTGTTTCTTGTTTTCTTGTAATTAGACTTAGGGAAGATTTAGTTATTAACAGCACCTTGCTCACCTTTGCAGAGGGATAGAAATGGCTACACAAAATCTTCCCCCTCACTGGGAAGTGGACAGAAACTGGCATTCACACAATCCAGTTTTCTTCTTGAATTATCCTTGGGGACCATCATTTTTTCTTTGTGTGCGCAATCTTTTCTGTTACTTTTGTTATTTCTTCCAAATAGTCATGAAGTCTGAATACAAATAATTTTGGTGTGGGAATTGACATCACGAGGAAGCTTGAAAATAAAGTGCTGACATTTTGATGCTTCTGCCAGAGTTGGTATCCCCCCCAAATAATTTCTTTTCCTAGAGAATTGTGAAATGTTGCAGCACTCAAATGCATAGAAATGTTTTTCAAGGTGAAAGGGACCAAAGTATTGTTATTTCTGCAATACAAATGTCTCTGCTCTGGCCCAGATGCCACTGTTTTACCAAAGCGTAAGTGTGAGGTATCAGTCTAAGTGTTACACTGTACAGACAGCTCAGCTTCTCTTTGTCCTTTGGTTCCAAAACCAGTCGTCTACTGTTTATCTAAATGAGAGTCTCTGTTAGCTGGTTGTAGTAGTAATTCACACAGTTGATGATATTGATAAAGACACTGACTAGCCTTAAACAAATCAGAAGTTTTTTACTCCATTTGCAGTTTTAACACACTAATCTTACCATGTATGAGAATCATATTGCCTCACATCTCTTACACCTACAAGCTATGGATCATCAGCATCCAGACCCATGCTCTTGTTTGGTGTCACAGTGACTTGCCAAAAGCTAGTGAGTGTCTTAGGCCTTTGTTAGAGCATGGTGCTGTCCCTGTTCCTACTGGGCACTGCAAGTAAAGCAGGCTGTCAGTCTGATGTGTTTACAGACAGATGGGTCAGGAACAGAAGCAATTATTTCCAATGTGACCTGACTAGTGCAGAGCTGGAGCGATTTTGCACATTTATAAATGACCATCTTCATCAGACATCCAGCTAAGGAGGTATTACCAAGCTAGTTGCCCAAAAGCCTTTTGTAGTAAGTCAAAGAATTAGAGCCAATACTATTTAGACCCTTCCTTACCACTGCTTGGATCTTTCACAATTTCTAGAAAGCTCACATATCCAAAGCTGACTATATGCTATGGATTTCACATATTGTCTTTCTGTTCAGAGGATGGCTTACCAATAATGAAGAAAGAACCAGGGCACATATTATAAGTATGCTTCTCAAATTAAATGTTTTATCTTTATTCCCTAATATTTCTCAAAATAATACCATCAGGTCTCTCTATCACCTTTTTTAGTGTTTTTTTCATTATAAAGAGCCATCTCCCTATGTAAGCCATTATCTAAAACAGAGCTTACAGTTATGATTTGTACATAGGGATGCTATTTAATGTCTGATATTCTTCATGACCATTCTTTCACTTGATCTCATTTTACAGTAATGATAAAAGGAGTTTTGCTTCCCTGCTGCTCACTCTGCCCTTCTCTGAGCTTGCTTTCCTCAGCCTTTAAAAAAGTAAACTCGAAAACCTTATTTGAAGCAAGGTGTGCTTAATCCTTGGTTCTGTCAGAAACGCTCTCAGTTAAGGATACAATAGGTGTGCAAAATTTTCCATATTTCATTTACACTCTGGCTCTGCTCAGGGTAAAATTTGGTTCTGTGTATGATTTAGAGTAAACTCAGAGCTCTTCAACATAAAACACAGTGTGGAGTCCTGAAAGAAGGCTTTTGAGTATCTGTTCAGGCCAACTCCCCCAGGTCTCTTCCAGAGTAGTAAGTATCCTAAGATACTTATACTTTCAGTAAGTTGTCTGTATAGGAAGTTGCAACATGATTATTTAAACTGCATTCTATCTTTTACTACAGCTACAGGAGTATGGAGACAGCCTAATGGGAAGGAAGGAGAATACAAAATTCTTTATACTTCTTTATAGCCTACATACATTGCTTCTGAACTATATTTTTAACCCTTGGTGTTTATAGAGGTTTTCATTTGAGTCATGTTGTTTTTTTCCTGAAGAGACTAGCTATTCTGTTACCAAATTTACAAAACTTTTGGAGGGTAATCAAGACATGTCCTAGAGACTTCAAGAGGAGGTTCTTTGATGTTAGAATGTGCTTCCACTGGTCATCTATCAAACACTGAGTCTGGTCACCTTGTGCATCATAGGGCAACATGCACATTTATGGGCTCTTAGTGTTTGTCAGGTAGCTGAGCTTTCAATACAGGAGAGAATTATGTCTCTGTCCCACCTTCTCCTTCTTCTAAAGCGATATTTTAAAATTATGAACCATATAAAACCTTCCAGACACTGAGATCATGTTAGCCTAAGGTACAATGGCAAAAGAAATTCTTAGTGCCATTATACATAAACCAGTTCCTCATGGTCTTGCCTCTCCTTCTGCATCTTGGAAACAGGAAAGATGTACCCTGAATATCATTCATGCTCTTTCAGCTTTATTTTCATTTCCTTCTTCTGCAATCCTTTTGCGAAAGGAAAGAGGAAAGGAAGAGGAGAAAATAGAGAGAGGAAAGGCAACAATAGAAGTTTCTTTTGCCACATGATCTTCACAGAATTACAGAATCCAACCCTTGGAGAGAGCTTGAGATGAGTCCTTTTTGTCAACAGCACCTTTATACACAGACTCACACTATAAAACCACTACTGGTCTGTGCTCTCCTGTTTGAAAAAGTAGTCTCACCCTGCTTCCCTGACATTTCCATGTGAATCTATAGAAGAGGTATTTCTTTGAACCCTATTGTCTCAGGGGCTGTGGCAACTCTGTGGACTCCCTTCTAAGAGAGTTACAGGAAGTCAGATGAAAAGAACAAAGATAATTTAAAAATTTTGAAGTGTTAACAGACAACAGTAAAATAATACTTTCTGGAGGATGTTTTCTGGTGGAATGTAGGATGTATATCCTCCAAGGTATGATTGAAACCATATGGAATGGTTAGGCAATTGTTTCCCAAGGAAAGGAGCGTTAGTTCTTTATTTTGAGTAATTAAGAATACATATTTGAGACAACATGGAAGAAAATACTGTCTTGGATAGTATTACATTAACAAGTGGGAATAAGACTGTTCTGGCTGATCTAATAATCTTTTTCTGTTTGGAATGACTGTTGATGTGCTTGGTTCGTGCCCATGTGCTTTTCAGCTTTCTTACCAAGGGCCAAGTTAATCCACTGGGTGCTGCTAGTGCAGATGAATTTTGCTCAAGATTTTAAACTTTTTTTAGTGCCAAGTTATGCCTTAAATTTGAAGCATAGGTCTGAAGCAGTGTGATTTCTTATTAATATTTGACTCTTTTTGCATCACAATGAATCTTATTTTCTGCTGTCTATGTGAGCATAGTGTTTTTAAAGCTAATATATCATTCATATTTTATGCAAGAGAAGTTTGGCATCATTGTCTTGACACATATCCCAGTTCCCTTCTCCTGATCTTTTTGACTCCTCTTACCTTGGGGATTGTGTACTTAAGTTATCAATACTGATCTGATTTGTGTCACTAGAAAATAGATTGAGCTTTCAAATGAGTGAAGTAAAAATATACAAAATATGTTATCTTTACACCAAACCATTTGATGGTCAGAGTATCTTATCTGAATCACATTGGTTTTGTAGTTGAAGAATTCCTACTCTTTAACCTGTAGCATTAAATAGTGTACAGATAAACTGAAAAGGTTCTGGATGCTATTTAGTGACCAGAAAAGACAGCCTGGAAACATGGCTTTTGGATTCTTCTTTTGTTTACCCAGTTTTTAATCTATTTGGCTTAGTTTATTTGTTTAAGTATGTAAACCCATTTGTGCTTACCTACACAGTTTTTACACAAAATGGTGAATGCAATTATGATAAATTTTTTACCTATATCTTCTGAGAAGTGATAGCTCAGCAGCAGGAGAAATATTTTAAATTAGTGCACTTGTCTTTTTTGATTTTTATTACTGTATTTTTTTCAGAATTTAATTACTTTCTCCCTTTTCCCAGCCTTGATCCTATCTCTGCTCCTCCTTGTCACTGAAATGCTTTCTTTCTCTCTTTTGAGCCACTCACTATTTCATGTATTTTTCCTTAAGCCCCTCCTTTTCTGTTTAGCTTATGATTGACTCCCTTTGAAAAGCATTTTGTGCTATTGTGTGTTGACTTAAATTGTATTTTACATAAAAGGTAAACGATAAATAAAGGAAAGGGTGGGAGATGATGCATTAATGTGTGGGTTGAGAGATGGAACAAAGGGTTGTTTTTTAATTCAAGCTGAAAATAGAAAAAAGATACTTGCTGCACTTCTATGCATGTCAACAAAACTATAACTTTACTCACAGAATGAAAAGTATGATTTTTTAAGCTACTGAGATATAAGTTAAAGATCTAACAATGCCATTTGCTAATAAAAATAATCCTAGGCTTCTTTGTAAACACTTTTATGTTGGACTTGGGAGCAAAAGAAAATCATTTGCATTATGAAAAACTCCTGTAAATATAGCATCCGAATTGCAATGTGCAGCTCGAGCAGAACATTGCTTAGAGAGATTTTGTTTAAAACATTTATTGAAGGCATATATTACAGTATATCATTTACTGGCTGGAAGCCATGCAATATGTGTCTTAACAAAAAAAAATTACCTTGTAATATGAGCTCCTCCAAGGCATAATTATATAATAAAGTTCTTATTGGGAAAACTGGAAGAAGGCCAAGCCTTGTCCAAATATAGTGAATGTCAGAGCCAAATTTATTATCCTTAGCTATTAACAGGAGAAGGCAGGTTTTGTTTACCAAGCCTAATTCTCTCCTAATTACAGCCACTATAAAATAATTACTATCCATGGGATAACAACACAAGGCAGAGTGACTAACAGAAGAAACTGCAGGGGTTAGAAAACAGAGTGCAATTCTGTGTCATTTTGAACAGCTTGTGTACTGCCATGAACAAATTAACGGACTTCATTAAGGAATTATGTTTTAAGAGTGGCTTTGCAGTGAAGCAGTAAAGCAATTAATGCATCTTATTTGGTCCTAGATCTGAGTTCTAGTGTGGTTTTAGACAGCAACTTAATTTCTTTGTCTTTTTTTTTTTTTTTTTTTAATGTATCAGGTATAATAGGTTGCAACAACATTACTGAATAAAATCTGTAATGAGTATATGGAAAGGGCTTTATTTTGGACAAATGATACCCATTTTCCACTGAAGCAAAATGTTTCACTAAGTAAATTCACATGAACCTAATCTTAATTGAATAAAAACAAAGAGAGCCTAAATCACACTTAAAATAATTTGCATATTCAAATATTTATTTCCATTACACTTTGGGTAAAAACTCACAGCACTACACGGATGTTATATATAATCTCTTTGTTTATATTTGAGCAAGGAAAGTAGGTTAATGAAAAATTTTCAATATTTCATTGTTGCTCTCCATAAAAGTCAGAATAGAGTATTTCTCAGCAAAAAGAGAATACTTCATTAAATTTGCATTATTTTGATTCTCACTTTGCCTAGTCTCTTCCATCTTGTCGTACAACCCCAGAGGTGCACAAAAGTCCTAGGGCAAGGGGTTTTTCACAATTAAAGTGTATGTATCAAAATCAGCCTGTACACAACATATTCACAGTGTAGAAGGTTAGAGTTCAAGCTGTCTTCTCTCTGGGCAGACAGCTCACCCTATAGCAGGGCTAGCTCCCTGATTTTAGTGACTTAGTGGGAACTGGCAAACTCGACACACTTGGGAGTCTGTTTTAGATACTAGTTTTAATAGGCCTCCAGATGGCCACATGAAAGCAAAAGGATTATTATAGTAGCCCCCAGCCGTGCCATGATAGATAAAGGTATATTAGAGTTTCCTTTATAAACCCCTTTTTTGAGGGTTTTATAATTCCATTATAAAATTCTCTTAGCACCAGAAGTCAATATAAAGTACTCAGCCCACACAATATGGTTTAGGGTTTTTTAAAGGATGTATGTCATTGCAGCCTCTGTTTATCCTGTATACATAGCACTGGTTTAGATTACTTTAAAGAGTACTTTTGTTCACATTTTAAACAGAATTTAATTGTGAAAGTAAAATTTAAATATGCATACCCTCAGCTGGGGTGAATCAGCTGACTGTCTTCTGTCTTTTGAGATTTGAGATCAGCCAAGTGACTCATTTATATCCACCAAGCATCCTCTCCTCATTATTAGTCAAGAGCAGGAAGAGTGGAATCCAAAGCTATGCCACAGAACTAAAATGTTAGAAGTGTTGCTGGACACCCAGTGTGAATATCATGACAGTACCCAAGAATACTAGGAAAAATAAACACAGATCCTTTGTATACCCATCTGCATATTCTGGATCTGTCAGAATTCTATGTTTTGATTCAAATTCTTGCTAGTTTACACAGTGGTATTAGAGACAGGGTGTTCTTTAATCTGGGATAAAGCTGACTTTACTTACTGCATTTGTCTGGTTCTGTTGCTTTGCCCTTGTTTCCCTGGGCTCTAACATCAGTGCCATTAAGTTATTAGAAAAGTTTATTTACACATTTCAAACAAAACCTCAAAATGTAATTTCATAAAACAAGTCCACACAAGATGTCTTTGAAAAGCACAAAGGAAAATGCTGCAGTTGGTCAGTTATCTTCTTTCTTTATCTAACCATAAATTCAAAATGGGGTTTGCATTTTTTCCTTCTAGTTTGATCAAACAATTTCCCACTGTCTGACAAATTCTGAGCAATTTCCTGAACCACAAAATAACAAATGTGGACAGCAAACCTATCTAAGTATTGAAGTGACTTTCAGGTGTGAAAACCCCAACTGATTCCTTTCCCTGGTTTTAACACTGCTTTTCTGATATTAAAACAGAAAGTGACTTACTGCAACATGAATGTTATCTCCTCTCCATGTGTCACATCCTCTCAGGTTCTACTTTAAAGTTCTCTCTGCAAAGGCCAGTCCTGTACATTAGCATTGTAGAAAAGGATGTGCCATTGTAAGATATTGTGTCAATAATTCTACATATTTATGAAGCCAAATTATGAATTGATATGATCTATCATAATGGTTCTGCCGTGTCAATGTCTGCATATTAACTGCTTCATTACAGGATGATACTGTGTCAATCACAGTTTTTCAGGAGTCCAGAATCACTGCTAAATTTTAGTAACTTATCTTCAATTGCATTAAAAATGAAAGGCTAACACGTTTGCAGCCTAATAAGTTATGCTTTTAATTAACACTTAAAGAAATCTGGACAATGAGTGTGGAAATGTTTAATATTTTGCATGTTCCTAGAGAATAAATATCTTTATTCATTTGGAAAACATTATTAAATTTTAATAACATTTTGGGAATACTGTAACTGTGCTGCATGATTTGCGCATCATTCTATCACATAAAATTAAAAGCTCTACAGAGAACTACAGCTTAAATATTATAATAAAATACAACACTTACAAATGAAATTATACCTAATTTTCCTTTAGATGTGTGTCCCATATCTTCTTAATAGTTTTCAGAAGGCCTCCGAGTTGATAAGTAGTGCATTTGAATGGGATACATGTCTTCAAATATTGCAGAAAATTCAAGTGTGAGATGTCACGTACTGTAGCAAATTTGCTACAATACCTAGGCACAAAAGGGTGAGTTAAGGATGGACTGTCAGCATGGAGGTCGTTGACCTGGAATGAAAGTAATGTACAGATCTAGAGCACTAATGAGGGAAACAATGACTTCCACAATAATGATGCGCAATGCTGTATAACATCCCATGTATTCTTGTATAGCCTATAAATGTCACAGGCCTCAACTAGAAATCAGAATTTCCTTGCTTTTGATGGCTTGTCTTCAGATGTTTGGTATGCTTTGTAGTGCAGTTATTGCTCTGCTTTATGCATAAACCCTTCTAGGAAGCTGTTGTCGAGTTGATGCCACATCATGGTCGTTGGACAATTAAATACTTGTTGGTTTTGCATACATTTCACAAGCCAAAAAAAAACATTTTCAAGGCTAAAGTAAGTATTACTAATACTTACATTAAGTTTATAATATTTGTGTGCTGGAAAGGTTTTCGTATGTTATTCAGAAAGTGAGGTCTTTATCATCTGAGAGAGAGCTCTATGTGCATGTTTTTGTTCTCAGAGTTTTATATGCTATATAGGATAATCTTTAGCAATGCACTTCTACCCAATCCCCACTGTTGTAAAATGTGATTATCTTTTGCACAGTTACACATACATTCATTTCTGGGGTACTTGATTTTTGATTATGGACAGAAAAGGGCAATTATTTGAAACATTGTAAACACAAGTATGTTATTTTTTTCTGATTTTTGTATTAATTTTCCTTATATCAAAGCAGGGTTTGGAAGATTTATACTAAATAAATCTTGCATTCATTGTGATGTGGATCTACAGTTGTGCTGCAAGAGACATTTCAAAAACTGTTCTTGTTTCCTGAGGAAACTTCAATTCTGACTATTGCTTATGAATGAGGTTGAACAGACCTTTAACCAAAAAAACTTCTCTGGTACCAAAATGACCAGGTATCCAGTAAAATTGCTGGAGATTAAAGTTGTCATCAGTTAATGTCTTTCTGGCCTCATTACAATGATTCATTTAAAAATATTTTAAGCCATAATCATATGAAAAAGCTGCAAAACTCTCTCTCTGAAAACATTGAGTTTACTATCTCTTGAGAGCTACAACCTAGAAGAAGCAGGCACCATTGTGTCAGAGTACAATTGACAGTCTGTTAAGGGATACTAAAAAACGGGGCTGGAAATAGAAATAGAAACTAACTTTCAGCTTTATCAAGTGTGATGCTTCAAGGTCAGAATGAAATTCAGTGATGGGGCAGCACAAAGATGCTTGCACGGCAGGTGCCCTGGTCAATCTATAAACTCAGAGGCCATCAGTCTCTGCTTGTGCCAGCCTGCATTTTAATCAGAGGGAAAAATAAGTGGCACAGTTAAGCATGCTTAGTGGTTTCCAATCAAGCACGTCCCAAAACCAGAATAGCAAAAATGCATCAAAGGAGTTTTAAGGGACACAGGACTTTATAAAATCTTGACAATGCAAGTATTGCTAATGAAAAATTACTTTAAACAACTACTAATTATCAGATTAGGCATTCTCTCCTTAATTTTCCTATAGAGCTGGAAATTGTTCATAGTAAGAATACAAATTTGTATGTCCTTCTAAATTTTGTCTTATGCTGGTTCTCAGGCTAGAAAAAATGACTGCAAAGGCAGTATCAATGATAATACATGTACATTCTATTTAGGGCCTTCCCTTCCTTTTATTTTTTTGTTTGGTACCATATGGTATTTTGCCTTGAAAAATCTGATGAGATTTAAGCAGAAATTCTGTTAAATGTGTCCTGGTTGGGGAGATTTGAGGGTGATAGCAATGGGTATCTGAGAGACCCTGAGAAAAACCAAACACTGGGAAAAGAGTAGTTAGCTGTAGGAGGAGTCAGAGAACAGAGAGGTCCAGGAATAAACGGAAATTTGGTGATTTTTTGCTGGTTTTGTTAACCAAAATAAATACCTCCTCATTTTATGAGAAATGAGGGAAAGGCTAACTCAGCTGAATAGTTTTCTAGTTGTGATCAAATCTGAATTCAAATCTTGAGAAGTACTCATGTGTGGCAAGTGGGAATGGATATCTTCATTCTGCTCTGCAGAGTGATAAATTAAATAGCTTAGTGAGTAGCTAACTCTCTTCCCCCTAAAGCACTTTGTCATGTATACTCTTTATAGAAAATGAAGATTTTCTCCAGATATTTCATTCTTTTCCTTCCTTCATATAATCTTCAGTCCCACATCTTATCTTTCTTCAGGCTTTAAGATGTAAGAGTTTTGTGATATTCAGTATTCCTCACCTGTACTAACAAATATGCACAAATGTGCGAAATAGTGTCTGGGTGGTACGATGTCCCCTAGCATGATGATATTTCACGGATGACCTTGCACGTGGGATATTTTAGTTTTCCATGTCATCTACATAGCGCAACCTAAGTGTTGTGTCTTCAATGTATCAGCTCACCGAGTATGTTCTTCAGCAATCCTACTACACGGGATTTTCAGATGTGCCAAAACCTAGTCAGAGGTAAAGCAGCTGTGTTCTTTTACCAGGGCTGAAGGGCATCCAGACAAAAATCCTGAACATATGTTCAAAGCCTTAGATTTTGCCTAGACAAAATGTTGAGGTAGAAAAAGAGAACATATCCAGATCTTTATCTGTCCCAATCTCCAACTAGCTGTTTCTCAGCATGGTGTTAAAAGCATGACTTCCAAAGCCAGAAGAATGAGGCTTGCTGGGGGGACGCTTTCCTCTCAAGTTGTGTAGCATGGTCTTCTACTCTGATGCATGCTCACTGTAAAATACAAATGACATGGCTCTGCCTGCTACATACCACCAACGTTATCTGCTAAATTTCACAGGAAATCTTTGGAAGCTTTCTGGCTTCTATGCGATTTTAAAGGTCCATTGTTCAGTGATACATTTATTAATTTTCTGGCATATATAGCAAAACAGCTGTTTTACAGTATTATGATAGCACAGAAGTGAAGAAACTCGAGATGTATTAATATACTGCTTTAGAGAGACAGGGCAGTGATGCTTGTATTTCCTGCCAGTCCAAACTCTCATGTAGTGGCAGTTCCTTATTATACTGCCGCCTTTCCTTACACTTCAGGTAGATAATTTACTGTAATGACACAGCAATAATGAAGCTGTTCCACACTATAATAACAGACAATATTGTAGCAGTGTTCAAGGGAGGAGTTTTCAAGTATTGTATGGTTATTTTTCCTGTTTTCACTTTTTCTATGTAATATGATATGTAGCCACAACTTACAAGCGGTTTATTACCACGCATCACTTTCAATGTGAGCATGACTTTAGATGTAACTTTTTTGAAAATGTGTTCCTCGAACATGTGCTTTGCTGTTCAGAACCAAGATGCGTGGATGGAAAGCTTCCAGCAGTACCTTGAAGATAATGCTAAAAGGCATGTATAGGAGATGCAGCAAAAAGCCCTGTGAAAGCTTAGTCATCCTAAGAGGTCTTGACCACTGTCCTTCTGAATTTTACACTCTAACACAATATACAACTTCAGGCCAACCCACCAGTGATAATAAATGAGGATTTCAGAGGGCTACTGAGCACTGTGCAGGTTTTCCCAGTGGACCAGGACACAGTTTGTTAGCACAGGTGTTCCTGTAATTGTGATTCATTGGTGTAAATGCTCCCTGCTCAATGGCCCTTTTCCACTTCCGTCTTCTCCTGAGGTCGTATTGATCTGATGGTACTGACCTGCACTACTGGGTAACAAGTAAGCCTACACAGATGGGGGCTCTATTCATATTCTAAAGGTTAAACCATAGCCCTATAAAATATTAAAGGGGATATTTTTTTCAAGAGCACAAGAATTTCATAGCACAAATTGCAAAGACTTTCTGGAGATCACCAATACTAAACTCCACATGTGCTTTTTGAAAATGTCTTCCTAAACCACTTAAAGCCAAAAGTCTGCATATATACAGCTTATCTGTGTTTCACAGAAATCTGCACTACAGTCTTTTTGTAGACTTGTCAGGGGGTTTGTTGCATTAGCATTCTGATGAAAATTTTCCTTTCTACAAAACTGGGGGGGGGGGGGGGGTTTATATTTTTTTCCCTTCTGTTGGAGTAGATAGATTTTCTTCAGGAAAATCCAGGTATGACAATTCTTAATACATTTACTGGATTTTTTTTTATCAATTAAATTTTCTGTCTGGGGGCCAAAAAGTTCCATATTGCCCACAGATGGATCTTTTTTCAAGGAATTTTCCAATTTTGTTCTTCAGAATAGTTCTTGGTTTTGACTTTCAGTGAGCTTGAAGAAGACTGTTTTCAGAATATGAATGAAACTGTTTTCAGGAAATGACTATTGGGAAGTACATACTCAAATACTCTCACATGTAAATTTGCACATACTCAAGCATTTATTTATTTATTTATTTTAGACTTAAAAATGGAATTTCTTTCCAAGCTAAGTCTAATTCATGCACTCTATTTGGATGGAAAAGGAGCTGAACCAAGGCACCCCAATTTTAAGACATATCTACTTTCCTTTTATGACTACAAACATATTATTGTGTACTGAAAGGACCAATCCATGTCCTTATATAAAACGTTAATAATTTCTTGGGCTTTTAAATCAGTGCATTAATCCATATGAGCCACTGATAAAGAAAAGCAATTTATTGTGAAATAGCTATAAATAGAGAAATACCCTGTGAGGATACAATAATTGTGTCCATTTTTCTGTCCCCGATGCTATGAAATAATAAAATGCTAATAAATGCAAATTATGCATGCTCTTTGATGCATGTTAAAAAGGGGACATTTTAAAAAACAGAGATACCTTTAATGCCAGTGGTCAGTACATTGTTGTTTTCTGTTTATATCTAGCTTTAACCATAAAGTTCAGTTTCATTTTAAGGGTTTGTTCATCTCCCTGTCTATGAACTGACAGGCTAAACAAATATGAGTTCCTGATGCTTTAAAAAAACCAAATCCTTGCATTCAAAATAAATTCCACAAGGAAATCTTTGAAAGAAAAAACAAACATTGCCCCCAATAGGACAGTCACTGTGACTAGAAGAAGAGAAAATTGAAATACATGAAAAATCAATGAGGTAATAATTAAATTGTGGAGCCCACAGTACAGTGACCAAAGCTCAGCATGCATTTGTTAATGTATACTGGGAACTGGGGTAATCAGCAGTTACAGGAGAGCAAAGAATGTCTGTCATCCTGAAGCTAATTTCACTATCGGACTCTTTAAAAACACATGCCTCCTACAGCATACAGGGATATTTATAGGAGGTTAAAGATACAAATTAAAGTCCTGGAGACTATACATTCCTGATTACCCAGCATTCTTAAATCAGCCCCTTCTTGGTTCTCACACCTGGGCCTCAGCTGCAGAGTAGCTGTCATTTACGCTATCCATGGCACAGGATTGATGACAGTCATTCGCTGATGAAGCTGTATACATCATTTCTGTCCAAGCTGCACTGGCCAGATGGACCCTGACCATCCATCGCCTGTCAGGGACGCATCTGTTCACACTCCTGCTAGAGGTACTAACAAGTCATTGGCTTTCCAAAAGGACAGTATCAGCTGAATAGGGCATAACATAAAAAAAAGCTGTTGTTGTTCTTATGTTTTAATAGGGTTTCTATAAACCCCATAGAGGTTTATATGTTTAGTGTAAAAAGGATTATTTCCACTAACTCATAAGTTAAAAAAGTTGCAAAAATCCTTCATACTATTGTGAATGCTTTTTGAATTCAAAATATGGAGGACCTGGTAAATATTTCTGGTAGATGTTTCTTCAGAGAGATGGACTGTTGGGCTAAGGATTTGCTAGACATGACTACATGGTGATCTATTGTTTCTTTCAAAAAGTAGAAATGTATGCATATTTTCCTGTATATCCTGCATTGTCTATGAATATTTTTCATGTGGATTTTCTTGATATAGATTAAAGTGTCTATGTCACTAAAATGAAGGAGCAGTAAAGAAATATTTTACAGTTCCTTCTGTGGTGTAGACCTAGCCGTCCGTAAAATAAAAAAACAAGCTCCTGAAGTGATTGTTTTCAGCAGTGGACTTTATTCACCAGCACAAAAGTGGCTTTTGCTTGAGATACAAAAAAAAAGTAAGAATGTTATTGTAGGGCAGAGGCTATAAAGAGACTTTCACAATTAGAGTGCTTCCCATTCCTCCAATGTCTTAGGACTAGTATGTCCATAAAGACATAGAATTATATATTATGGATGTTTTCATAAACTGAGAAACCAGAACTATTTTACTACAAGAGAATTTGCTTGGGACTGTTTTAAAGAATGGTCTTTCAGTAATAATATGAAGGCTGTAGGGCATCAGATCACCAAAATAAAATTGAGGAAAGTCCAAAAAAAAAAGGGGAAAAAACATTCTGGCCCCTGAAGAATGAACAGTAGGAACAGCTTTGCCACTAAAGGGATGTCCTCCTGCCTCACCGACATGCCCACATGGCTTGGCAGACCTCCTCTTTGCTTGGTGACTGAGGAAAAACTCCCAGTACTCATTAGCTATCCAATTTATTTTTTTCTTCTGTTTCTTATGTCCTAATATTCTTTAGCTTGGTTTTGTACTGAATCCAGGAATCTTTTCGAGGGACTCTTCAATTTCACATGCATTTGTGGCATAAAGAGTGGGTTAAGGAAAAGATCCTAATAGTGCAGAAGAATGGGAAGAATTGTGAAGCATGGGTTCTTCTACAGGCAATACTGTAGTTTTGGCTATATTAATGATGCTTCATCATTTTCACGAGGAGGTCTATTCTGAAGCCCTCTTTTGGAGTGCTAAAATGTTTGATGACTTCTTAGCAGCTCACGTGTGCTGCTCATGAATTTAGCTAGTTATTCACAAAGAAATAAACCAAAGAACTAAGAAAGACTCAGCATATTAATACCCCTTCTATGGATTTTCTATTGAATATTCTATGGAATATTCTATTCAATATTTGCACCTTTTTTTTTTTCTACAGCCATGCTCCACTTTATATAAATAGGGATTGAAGACTAAACCTTTTCCATTTGAATTGAAAGTTAAAGCACATGGTATTGTCTCTAGTTGGTACTCTGTGCTAGCCTTCTAGTAAACAAGAATAGACCACTATTTATCTCTTGAAGTTTTACACTTTGTATAGATTTTGATCTTAGTGATCAGCAAACTGCCTAATCTGTCTTCAGTATTTTCACTTTATCTTGCTTTGTTTCATTTATCTGGAGATCAGGCTTGATTGGATATCAGTAACTTTTCACATTAAAATATATTCCTTTTTAAGTAAAATTTAAAAAGCAAGAATATTTTTTAAAGTATAATAAGCTTTTTTAATTAAAGAAAAATCAGTGTTATTTCCATTAATTAATAAAAAGATTAATACATATTACTGTATTTTAAAAGATATATTTTTACAATGGTTTTGTTTTGTTCTAAGTTAGGAAGCTAATATATGTGGCAAAGGAAATAGCAGCTGCTGAATTGTCCTTGATAGTTACTTGTAGGAGGGAGTCTGACTTCCCAGTAGTGATAAATTAACCGGTCTCTGTTTCGGAAATAATGCTGGATGGGCTATAATTCTAGCATGGTCAATGTATTAGGCACAGGTCTTGAATGCATGGTCTACACAGCTTAAAGAAGGGTTAAACAGAGCAAGGACTGTAGATCATAGTGTAAGTTAGACAAAGGCCATCAAAACCAAACCAGGCATAAAGCTCCAGCAGCTCGGGAGAATAAAAGGACAATGGTTGGATGCTGGGCTTGCTCTGTGGTGGCGGGAGCCTCCGATACACTGCAGTTCTGTGGTTTGTTTTCTGCAATACCCTCAGCCACTGCAAGATCACATTACAGACACAATAGTGATATGAAATTCACAACACTTGCAAAGCAGGTATTGATATTTAATCAGTCTGCTTTTTGAGCAGCAGACACTGTGATATTTTACACAAAATATTTGAGGCCTAGTGTTTTGGTAGGGGTTTTTTCTGTTGTTGCATTTCTTGTAGATGTGCTTAAGAAATATTTTTTGGATAACTGAATTAATATATTATTTGTTTGGTGGTCACTGGCAACATAAGATGAACTGCAGTGTTACTGAGACTCTGTAAAATTTCTCCCTCAGAAGAACCTTATGACCTTGTACATTTAGAGCCAGAACACGAGTTCTGCTTATGTTCTTTTGGGTGCTAAGAAATTGCAAAAGGATCCAAGGCCATCTGAGTGACCTCATGTAGATCTGGGACAAGTGAATTGACTATTGATGAGGGCTGGAAGGGGGTGGTGGTGGTGCTAGAAATTTAAATTAAATAATTTATTTCAATAGAGTTTTTGTTCAGAATTGTCCATTTGTTTCACTCTTTGTCAGATTACTATTTCATGTGTGTAGAATACTGTTTCAATACTTAAAAAAAATTAATCTTTCTCGTGCCTATATATTTTATCTTTCCACTGAATTTTATAAGAAAAACAAATTCCTTGGGCTTCAACTTTCTTCTAGGATGGAAATATGCTTTCGTAACTTGCAAAATACTGAGTAGAATAACTGAATCCACAGTAAAAAAGCTCCACTAATGCTACAGTAACATGCTATATTACAGTTTACATTCAGTGATGAAGCTTTAGTTGTTGAGGAGGATAGTCTGTGCCAAGCAGAGAAGATTATTTCAATTTAGAAGAAAACAGTAAAAAAAGAGGAAAGTTGTAATAATCCTGCTTGATTAAATTATATTTTATCTACTTTAAAATACAATACAGATGCTTTTATGTAAGCATGTATGCAAATAAAATATTGACATATGATATATGGTTTATAAACATAATGCTTAAATAGGTGCTCAGAAGAACTGCTCACAAATATGTCTACAACAAATAATAGTGGAAACAACCTGGATAGATAGGGCTTTTTGAGAAATTTTATTGGAAGACAGGTATTTTATTGTGCAGGCTGAAATGAGTGACACATGGGAGTTAATGAAGTGTGCTCAAATAGGAAAAAAACAGTGGGTGTAATGGCATTGATTTGTAAGACTTAAAGAGAAAGGAAAGAAACACACTTCTTTTCTTTCATGGCATAAAATAGTTCCTAATAATGTCTGTTATTGACAATGGTATTATATCATATATGTTTAAGTACTGATAGTTACACCACACTTTGTGGATCTGACTGCAGGAGAAGGAATTAAGAAAAAGGATTTTCCCACTTATTTCAATTTATCTAATACAGTAAAAAAGGAATAGATTTTATAGGCTAAGTTCACACTTACGTCCAATAGCCAAGAAATAAAAGCAAAGTCTTGGACATATTTCAAATTCCTGCTTGATTATATGTCCATCAAAGAGAGGTTCCTACACCATGTGTAAGAGCCTATGTGCTGTATTTTAACATCAGAAAGAGAGAATACCATGTGGAGCATGTACCCACCGAGCCACATAGAAGATCCACAGGATACAGAAGGGCACATGTGTGAAAGTAAAAAAGATCAAAACAGGATCTCAAATACCAGATATCTTCATTTTAAAGCCCCTATCAATTAGCAACTGTTCATTTTTAGCAGTCACAGCCTTACCATGCAAGTCACAAAGCTTCAGCTTCTGAATTCCCCCATAGACAATGGCTCTTTGAGTAGATTTACCTTAGGTAATGACAATTTTGCAATATTTTTGGGAATGCTGACATTTCATCCCAGGATTAGACACTGAACTCAAGGTTATGATTTTCTCACAGCAGAAGCTGGGTTAGGTTTGGTCATTATTTTCAAGAGACCTTGTCAAGAATAGCCTAGATTGCTGGTTGGTGGCAATCTTAGTGGGTGGCATTCTACCTTCAGAAGCAGTATAAAAAAAAAACCAACATCACATCAGCAGCATTTGGCCTTCCAAAGGTAAGAGAATGTTGAGAATGAGAGAAGCTGAGATCCTGCTGAAGTAGACTGTTAAATTGTGTCAGGTAATGAGTTTATGTTGCATATTTTTGGGGTAACTGCATAAGCCTGAACTTCCTTAAATATAAACTCCAATCTGCAGTTAATGCAGCAGGGTCAGTCAGCATACGACATTTTATTCAGAGGTCAGTACTAAGAGCTGCAAAAGTACAGTGTGAGGTATCAGCTTTGTACTGGTCTCAAATCCTAAGGAACACCAGGCTTTTTACCTAGAAACCTAGAGGGCTGAAAGATCAGTTGAAAACAAAAGGTGAAATTAAACAGAAATTAGTTCTCAATTTTTATTTCTGTTTTCTTTTAAGCACTTTATAAGTATAAGAACACTGAGCTTGTGATCCTTGTTTTCTAATCATGTTTCAAAAATAATTCATGAGCTCTGAGAGGTGGGTCAAGCATCACAACAGTGTGAGTAAGTTGTTTAAGTGCAGGACACGATCATTTAGGGGACCAGTTTGAGCAGGCACTAAAATTCAAATTCCAAAAACCCCTTCAAATATCTGATAAGGCATCCAAGGTTGGGGCTGTGTACCAAAGGTCTGGAGGGCAGAAGATGTAGTTTGACTTAGTTCCAAAAATCTGGCATCTTTTGATAATGTAGTAATGATATTTTGAGCCAGTGTGTAATGCTGAATTATGATACTGCTAGTGTATGTGCCAAAAAGTAGGGTTTGACCTTACCATCAGACCAGATTTGATTGATTTCAGGATACTTTCTTGGACAAAAGAAGGCATTGTGTCTGCCTTGAGGTGGGTTCGTTTCAAGCCATAATAAGAGGTTCAGTCCCAGAAGATTTCTTTATGCTGCACGAGGCTGAAGTGTCTGAATGCAGTTCTGAGTGAGTACTTTGGTAGTCTGGCTCTTGCACATCCTCAGCCAACAGCTCCTGCCATAAGCAGCAACCTCACCTGTACAGAGGCGTGGTAATTGCTACAAACTCAGTTACTCATTAAGTCCAATAGTGTCAAATTGGAAGTTAAAGATTACAAAGCGTAATAAATTTTTAAAATTAAGACAGTGTCTCAGAAATTTCAAATGGATATTGGATTCCTCACTTCCCAGGTTGCTCTGATGGGAGTATTGTACAAAGGGAGAACAAACCAAATATGAGTCTATATATTAAACCTGATTTCATAATATGTAATTATTTCTCAGTAACTTTAGTTTCCAAAATGTTACTTTATATGTTTTATATACACAGAGACAGACCTGCATATTGAACTGTATAGATTTAGAGCAGGTTAGCTATTGTATTTTTTTTAATCAGATGTAATTATGTGCAGCATGTAAGATACATAATTTCTAACAAGAAAAAAAAATTGTATGGGAGCATATATTGCATATACTATTTCAAGTACACACAAAACTATTCTGTTACCTTGTGTTAAACAATAATTATATGCCACTCTTATTGTAGCTTGAATCTTGCTTCTTTTAAAGCATTTTTTTTTCAAGGATATAAAAATGCCATTATTGATGCTCATAGCTGAGAATAGTAACTAGATAAGTACTATTTCAGAATGTGTATCACTTCTAATCAAAACCTGGGTGAAGAAAGACTGGGTGGATGGCTATGTGTCCCTGGGGAGCACAAAGACTTATCAACAAGCTGAGCAAATGAAGGGGCTTAGTTTGCTCACTTGAGTAGGCTTTAGTTTGAGGCTTGTATGTTTTGTGTTCCAAGATTAACTATCCTTGGTTTGTCATAATTATTAAGAAATTGCTACCTATAGGTCTAGGGGCATCTTTTTTAATGCAGTGCATGCAGAGCCACTTATTTGACCTTGACTGCTCTCCTCAAACTACAAACTGTTGAGACAGACACTAGAAGATTTTTTTTCTTTTCTTCCAATCCAAAATAAAAATTGATAAATAAATAATTCTTCATTAAAATCTAGCTCTTAGGGTTTGTTTTGTTTGTTTGTTTGTTTTTACTTTCAGTTTCCCTCATTATGACATTGGCCAGACTGCAGGTAACAATAATGATTCAGATTTTTTTTTTTCTCATCTCTTCAATAATATTTCCAGGCATAAAATACCTTTCTATTTTCCCCAAAATGGTCTGTAAACAGACTACTCTTGGCCTGTGAGAGAAGAATTGTGCCTATCTTGAATGTGAGTAAATTACAAATATTAGTGATTCTAATGGTTTAATGTTTGTGGGAAAGGATGAGTATCCATATAGGTCCACTACAAAGTAGCTGCTGGTGCACTTTGTAGTCAGTGGGGTAATAGGGCTAGAATTAAGCCAGTTAACTGAAGACCAGTCCAAGTGAAAGAAGAGTTAAAATGTAGGATTCTTCTGAGAGAATGGAGAAGAACATTTATGATCAATACCAGTCAACAAGTGTTAAGAAAGTGGAGTCTGCCAAATAATCCTGATTACATTATTTGTTTTGAATAGAAATATGGTATTTCATACAACTGCACAGTTGCAGTGCTTCATAGAACATACCTGTTCCTCTTTTTGAAATTATAAAAAAAAATATCTCAGAAATTGCAGAAGAATTGGAGAAAATATTTTCTTTAATAAACACAAATTTTTATTTGTTTATTATCACTGAAGTTTGTTGTTTAGAGAGCACAGGTTTCATCTTGATTTGAGAAGGAAAATATTCAGTGCATCTGATTCCTTTGATTAAATGTAAACTGTCACAGCACTGAATGGTCACCATTCGAGCCAAACACATTCAAATTAACCAAACAAAAATTTTAACAGCACGGATTGTCTATCAAACAGCTCTGAAACTTTGAATGCTAAAACAGTCCTGATCAGGCTGGACAAGGTGACTTAAACAAAAAAACATAGAATGTAAGAATCAAAGTAAGAATTGCACTGCTAATTTACGCTTCTCAGATATGTAATTTGCAAAAGGTTTATACATTAAGTTTGCAGCACTTTGAAATGGCCAGAAGGTGTTTAAGAAATATTTCTGGAGACACACCACACCAAAAGGGAAAGGTACACAAAACTGTAATGTAAATGTAAGTTTTATTTACTTGTCTTGTCTTGTCTTAAAAAAAATATTCACTTAAGAAGATTTATTCCTTTTCTTGCTGGTTCTGTAAACTGAAGAAAATGCAATTAGACTGTTGCTGTGCTGTGGTGACCTTGCAGGTACTAGCACTCAGGTGGAGTACCTGCATTTCTGTG